>NC_052151.1:121573663-122919341 GCF_902713615.1 Scyliorhinus canicula
TCCTGGGGGAGAAAGGTAAATGTTGCCATTTGCCATGGAAACTAAAAAGTACGAAGAGTGGTAAAATTACATTGGCAGCAGAGCCACTTGCCCAAGTGGAGGCAGTAGATGTGGCATTTTTTATCTCCAGGATACTGACTGAAATTTTGAATGGAACAGGGCATTCCGGAACAGTACTGTCACATAGGCAATAAGTCCATTTGAGAGAATGTCCACTCTAGAAAAAGCGTCAATGAAAAGAGACAATGAATTGACATAGCGAGCCAAAAACTGATGCTAGAGAATAGGGAGATTGACGAGACCAAGTGGGTTAATAGCAGTTACCAATTATCTGACTGACGCAAAAGGGGCTAGTTCGAAGAATTATTAAAAGGGAGCATCTTTTCCCTGAAGGAAGAGAATGAGAGGATAGATAAGTTAAAAAATAATAAAAGAAGGGTAATAGTGTGTATTCTGGTAATTATCAAACTTAAAGATATTTTTTTTAAAAGGAGGTATCTGTTAGGAAAGAGCTAATGTTCCCCAGTGTTTAAGTTAGAATTGGAGCTTTAATTGTTGAATATTGTTTGAGAGACTGTACATACAGGTGGCACTGTGGAATTGGTAGAGGCGTGATTATAGAAAGCAATAAAATTGGACTTGAAGAAGTCTAGACTTGCTTTATAGTTCTTATTACATAGAGAGATGCCATCGGACCTTAACATCTATATTAACAACCTAAACTTGAGTATACGGGCACAATTTCAAGATTTGCAAATGACACAAAATCTGGGAGTATTATGATCTGTAAGGAGGATACTGATAGACATCAAGAGGACATAGACCGACTGATGGAATGAGTGGACATTTGTCAGATAAAATTAAATGCAAGGAAGTGTGAAGCATTGCATTTTGGTAGGAGTATTGAGAGAAGCAATGTAAAATAAAGGGTACAATTCTAAAGATATAAAAGAGCAGAGCCTACGACTTTATGTGCACAAATTGTTGAAGGTGGCATGGCAGGATGAGAAAGTGATTCAAAAGGCACATCCTGGATTTTATAAATAGAGGCACAGAATACAAATTAATGAAGATATTAGGAATGTTTATCAAACACTGGTTAGATCACATCTGCAGCACTGTATCCAGTTCTGTCCCACTTTAGAAAGGATCTGAAGATTTTAGAGAGTGCAGAAAATTGCTAGGAGTTTCAGAGATGAGGGAGTTCAGATACATATTATTGTGATTCTTAGAGAAAGTAAAGTGTAGATTTGATAAAAATGTGTTCAAAATCATGAGAAGTTTACACAGAATGGTGAAACCAAAGGCAACGTGAGCAATTAAAAAAAATTTTCAATTAAGGGGCAATTTAGCGTGGCCTGCCCTACACATGTTTGGGTCACGGACGTCAGGCCCACACAGACACGGGAGAATGTGCAAAATTTAAGCAATTTGTTTTTAGTACAACAAGTGGTTAGGATCTGGAATGCACTGCCTTGGAGTATGGCAGAGACAGATTGAAAAGGAAATTGAATAAGCACCTATAGAGAGAAATTGTGTCAGGCTACAGGGAAAGGCAATGGAAGTAGGTCGAGCAGAGAGCAGGCACGGACATGATGGGCCAAATTACCATTCTATGATCCTCTGAAAAGGCCAATGGTTTAGGAGAGAACAAGGCTTTGGATTCCCAAAACCAGAATATGTCCCCATTCTGTCAGAAAACAAATTCACGTGGTCAGACCACACATCCTCGTTGCCAAATGGTCATTGTAAGGAAGGACTTGAAAAAAATTAAGGTGCACAGAATTTTTCTTCAATATTTTACAAAATTACAATATTTGATCTGGAAAATCTGCCAGCGTCATTAGCAGAAGTTCCCATGAGCATATCCCAGCATTCACATTTGTCTCAATTGGGCGTTAGCTCAAGGAGGTTTGAATTAAAAAGGACAATTATACTTCAGTTGCACAGATCATGGTCAGATCCCATCTAGAGTGCACTATTTATATTTTGGCGCCAAACCTCACCTCAGGAATTTATATAGTGGCTTTGGGGGAAAAGTAGGGATACAGCAGATTTACTAGAATGATTTGAGGACAGGTTGCATAAACTTGGCGGCCATTCCCTTAAGCTTGGAACATTAAGACATGATCTAATTGTGATGGTTAAAGGGAATGTGGAATGTGTTTGGAATGTGGCCAATGATGTAAAGCAGAACTGGAACCAAGGTACAAAGAGCAATTGGAGGAAAAAATCCAAAGGGAAAACTTCATCATCTTCACCACCATTGCTCATTCTGGTTGCTCCACTTGGTGTTCCCTGTGTAGGGAAATAGTTAAAAACCAAGTTTTTAAAATATTGTAACTGCAGTCAAAATATAATTCAAAACTTGTAAACCAATAGGGGGCAAACCAGACAGGTATACGGTCACTGGCACACATGTTGCTCTCTCTCGCCATTGTCCTCTTTCCAGTTGTTTTCTTCCTGATGCCCTGCTGAGCTTTGTTTCTTTTGGGTTTTTTTTTCGTTTTTGAAGTGTACTAACTTCATTTTTGCAATAAAATTCAACCTCGCACTACCACCAGACCCTCGTCTCTCATTTTAAAAATAAGAGACCCTGGGCGCAATTCTCCGCACTCATGATGGTGCGGAGAATAGCGGGTTCGTAAAATTTTACGGCCACGCTAGTCTGACGCCCTCCCGCTATTCTCCCCCCCCCCCCCACGCCCAACTCCCGACACGAATCACTGCCGCCGTTTTTTTACGGCCAGCAGCGATTCTCAGCTGGCCGATGGGCCGAAGTCCAAGCCCTTTACGGCTGTTTTTACGAACGGCAAACACCCTGGTCTGGCCGTTCGTAAAAACGGCCGTAAAGTCCCGATTTTTAAAACCATGGCACCGATTGGCACGGCAGTACCACGGCCGTGCCAAGGGTGCCATGGGTCCGCGGTCGGCAGCGGTCCGATACCCGCCACCCTCTTTTTCCTTCCGCCTGCTGTATCACTTCGCGGGGCGGCTGAGGGGCATCCCGGCCCGCAGCTGCGCGGGTTTCGCGCAAATGCGCGATGACGTCATCCGCGCATGCGCGGGTTAGAGTCTTCCAATCTGCGCATGCGCGGCTGACGTCATGTGACGTGTCAGCCGGCGCAAACTCTGGCAAGCGGGCTTAACGAATTCGTTAAGCCCGCAATGCCGGAGTTCACGGCCGCGGGCTGCTAGCCCCCCACCGGGGACCAGAACGGTTCCCGGTCGGGAGGGGGAGCTGGCGTCAAACCCGCCCGGATTTGACGCCAGCCTTACGATTTCTCCCTGGCTGGGAAAATTGCGCCCCCTACACCTTAACTGCATTTAGCCTCATAAACTATCAGATCACAATAGTAGTTGTGTTACTAGGTAAGGTGTTACTAAATTTAGTGTTGCTTATGTTAATGGCATGTTTACATAGAAAACCATATCACAACCTGTGGTATTGTGTGAAGCAAATAATGGCATGATGGGAAAACTAGTCAAGTCTTCTTGGTACAATTGAATTTAACCTAAGGCACAGAATACACAGAGATAGCCTGTCCATGGGAACCGGGTGACTCTGAGAGTCTAGATAAGGCTTGGAACTAGAAGTAGTCTCAATACATAACAAGCTGAACAACTGTCTCTTCCTGTATGTAAACAACTTCTTCCCTTTCTTAAAACAAAGACAAGATAATGATATGAAAGTCAAGTCCCCTAAAGGTCAGAAGGTGACGCCATTGTAACGATTATCACTTATGTTTTACTTTCAATCAAATTCCTGACCAAGCTGTATTCATGTTATCTTGATCCTATAATATATAAGAATCGCCTTCTTTTCTGTACTATCGCAGACTTGGGACGGACTCCGCAGTTTGTAATTGACTGCTTTCCGACTCCAAGTATCAGCCATTTTCTGCTAGCAGTTCTAATTAGTGAATAAAGTTCAGTTTTGCTTATCTAATGAATGCTGTTTGAATTTCTCTATCACAGTCAAGACGCGGGGAAAATATAAAATACAACAAACCCATCTACAAGTTTAGTAGGTATTTCAAGTTTGTTTGATGTACAGATGCCATAATAACTGTTGACAATGCGATTCTCAAAGCATTTTGAAATAGAATATTGTGACTCATCTGTAAACTTAAATGCATAAACATGTAGATAGTTTTACTACCAGTTCTCAGTCAAGTCTCAACTTTAGAAAGGAGTGCTTTAATAGGTTTAATATATTACATGGAGTTCTTCATCAACAATAATTTGTAAAGTTATTACCTTTGAGAAAGAAAACTCCAGTCTTGCATTGAAGGCATCCAATGTGGAAATACCCAAGGCAAGTGATGTTCCTCTCGACTGTTGGAACATAAAAAGTTGTATTTAGTAGTTCAGTTATGTATTTTCCTATCTTGACAGGAAGTACATTGTAAATGTCAGAAAATAAATTATGGAGTTATTGGATATTTATATTTTCATCATTTGGATTATCTGCTCAAGTTACCCAGCCAACTCCTCTTTTAACCCAATCCCCATCTCCCATTTACTCTTTCAGACTTCACCATGCCATCTCATGGCCACGCATATCCTTCCTTTCTCCAATTTTCACAGTCACCTGAGGCCGGAATTCAACCCGGGGCCCTGGAGAAGTGAGGCAGCAGTGCTAACCACTGTGCCACCATGCCTCCTCAAAATGCCTATTTCCAGACCTCTCCAAATATTGTCCCATATTTAAACACCCTTTACTCTAAATCAACAAATGAATTGTTGTCAGCCACCTACACACTTACATCTGTCACCATTTCCATTTGAATCCGTTCAGTCTGTTTTCCACCCTGCAATACCGAGACAATCTTGGTATAATTAACAAATTACATAATTTTTGTCTTTTACCATAAATAAGTTATCCCTCCTTATTCTCCTCTGCCTCTTCATGTTGTTACACATGATCAGCCGCTCCATCCTCGTCCATCACATCTCTCCCATGTCAAATTCCACAAACTATCGTGTTTGGTTCGACTCCAATCAGTACTGACAAACCTTCAGCAAAAATATTACTTATCCGTAGATGGCCATCTCAAGAGTGCTGAAAAGTTCTATGGCCTCCTCCTATATCATGGTTACATATTGCTCTTCAATGACATTATTCACAAGCGTGGAATCAGCTTCCATACATGTGCAGATAAGGTGCAGCTCCATCTCTCCACCACCACCCAAAATCCTCCTCTCGCTCTCCCCAGCCACATACTCAGATAAAACCAGTGTACCATCAGTTTCAAATTCTGCTTAAACCCTAAATGTCTGAAACATTAAGTCTGGATGGAATTCTCCAAGCCCCCACCGTGGGTTCAATTGGGGGGGGGGGGACAGTCGTGGGAGCCCCAAATATTGGTTTTGCGCCAGTGTGAATTTCCAATGGTATTTTCCACTTTTGCCTGCCATTGCACAACAGGAAACCCGCTGAAGACTGACGTGAAAACTCGTCTGCATCCTGCTAATGGGATGCCAAGAGAAGGTCCAACCACTCGCACCCAATTCTTCGCAGCGGCAGCAGGAAAATAAGCCGGTGTGAAACACATCTGAACACTGTGATGTGAAGATGACAGATTCCCCTGAACAATGCTCGGCGCTGCCTCCAGAGTTCCGGATGGAGACTGCCGGCAACCCTGGACCACTGAAACGACGTTAGGTACCTTTTCAATATGATGCGCGGATAGGACGGCAGGCTATGTGCCAACAGGCCTGCCCTGCCACAGAATACAAGGCAAAACACCCAGTTGCATAATTAATGAAGTCGTACCAGAAGATTTGGTGTGTTTTCCTGCCCAGCCTCCGGAGAAGGAAACGCTCCACATTCCTGCCTTATCACAGGACTTAGTCCCAGAATTCTGCCATCAGTTTCTCTCACAGATGCTGCCTGACCTGGTGAGTACTTCCAGCGCTTATTGTTTGTTTTACATATTTCTAACACCCACAGGATTTTGCTTTTGTATCACTGCTTAACCCTAATCAGTTGTCAAACCTAATTTCTTACTGATCACAAAACCACTGTCTTCCCTACTGCTTCTTCCCTACTGCCATCAGACTTTGAATGGACCTACCTCGTATTAAGTTGATCTTTTCTCTACACCTTGCTATAACTGTAACATTATATTCTGCAGTCTCTCCTTCCTTTCCTATGTACGGTATGCATTTTTGTACAGCATGCAAGAAACAATACTTTTCACTAAATACTAATACATGTGACAATAATAAATCAATCAAATCAAATCAAAAAATCCACTTCCTGCCTGCATCCTTATTGCTCCATACCACTATTGAAAGCCTGTTCTTGTTAATCCACACTTATTTCTCCTTAACCGAATGCATTTAGTTAAAATACTTATTCTTGCCCTCAATCCCTCCATGATCTCTTTCAATTCTGTTGCTGCAACCTGAAAACAGCATAATGCTTTGGTTGCCTCTGCAGTTCATGGGACGAATGATGGGCCTCACCTGCCTTCTGAACTCCATATTACATTAATTCGAACTAGTCTAACATCTGCTATCCTCAATCATGCTCACATGTCTATGACCTCTACTCTCACCAACCTTTGTAGGGTCCATTCCTCCCATGCCCCACCATTCCCCCACCAACATACTGAATTTAAAATGTTCACACTAATTTATAAACATGCCCCACTACTTCACTCCATCCTACCATTTACCTCTTTCAATTCCTCTTCTCTGCCCTCCAGCCATAGGCCACTCGAATAATAAATTAGAAACCTAGGGCGCGATTCTCCGAAACGGGGGGCTAGGAGCGGCGTTGCGCGAATCTCGGGCGGCGGGGACTTGACGCTTGCGTCAAAGCGGCGCGCCGAGAATGACGCGGCCAGCGGCACCTAAGTGACGTCAGCCGCGCATGTGCAGGTTGGCCGACTCCAACCCGCGCGTGCGGGGTTGCTGTCTTCCCCTCGCTGCCCCGCAAGACATGGCGGCTTGATCTTGCGGGGTGCGGAGGGAAAAGAGTGCGTCTCTTAGAGACACCGGCCCGACGATCGGTGGCCACCGATCGTGGGCCAGTCACCTCACGAGCATGCCCGTGGTGCTTCGATCCTCCCTCTGCCCCCACAGGCCCCACACTTACCGGTCGCGCGATGTTCACGCCGGCAGCGACCAGGTGTGGTTGACGCCGGCGTGAACCGGTCGGGTACGTCAGGCCGCTCGGCCCATCCGGCCGGAGAATCGCCGGTCGGCGTGTAAAACGACGAGCGGCGATTCTCCGAGCGGCGTCACGCAAAATGCGACACATCATTTTGTGGGGGGGGGGAGATCGCGGGGGGTGCCAGGGCGGCGTGTCGTGATTCGCCCGACCCTCCCGCGATTCTCCCACCCAGCGTGGGGAGCGGAGAATCGCTCCCCGCATGTCTGTTAAAGAACTCCTTTGAGAAATTAGTCACTATGAGGGGGCAGGCGTTGGGGGTTTCAGGATTCACCAAAGACCTCCAACTTGGTTAAGAAACACCATCTTGTGGATCCAGGAGGAGCAGGAGTGACACTTTTACATGTGGAATACAAATGAAAGATAGCACTAATAAGTAAGATTGTACAAGACAAAGGAGAGCAGTAAATGCATCCATGGGTATCACAATGCCTCACAAATTTTTCATAGAATTTTACAGTGCAGAAGAGGCCATTCGACCCCTCGAGTCTGCACCAGCTCTTGGAAAGAGCACCCTACCCAGAGGTCAAACCTCCACCCTATCCCCATAACCCAGTAACCCACCCACACGAAAGGGCAATTTTGGACACTAAGGGCAATTATCATGGCCAATCCACCTAACCTGCACATCTTTGGACTGTGGGAGGAAACCGGAGCACCCGGAGGAAACCCACGCACACACGGGAGGTATGTGCAGACTCCGCACAGACAGTGACCCAAGCCGGAATCGAACCTTGGAGCTGTGAAGCGATTGTGCTATCCACAATGCTACCGTGCTGCCCGTGAATCCTTGAAATTGGTCACATAATTCTCTGCACTTATAAGGGTCTTTTCCAAATGGCAGGCAGTGACTAGTGGGGTACTGCAGGGATCAGTGTTGGGACCCCAGCTATTCACTATATATTAATTTTAGGTGGGGGTACTAAATGTAATATCTCCAAATTTTCAGATGACACAAAGTTGGGTGGGAGGGTGAGCTGTGAGGATGATGCAGAGATCCCTCATTGTGATTTGGGCACGTTGAGTGATTGGGCAAATGAATGGCAGATGCAGTATAATTTTGATAAATGGAAGTTATCCACTTTGGTATCAAAATGGAAGCTGATTATTATCTGAATGGCCATAAATTAGGAGAGGGGAATGTGCAACAGGTGTCCTCATACACCAGTCTCTGAAGGTAAGTATGCAGGTTCAGAAGACAGTAAAGAAGGCAAATGGTATGTTAGCCTTTGTAGCGAGAGGATTCAAGTACAAGGGCAGGGCTGTTGTGCTGCAATTATACAGGGCTTTGGTGAGGCCACACCTGGAATATTGTGTGTAGTTTTGTCTCCTTATCTGAGGAGGATGTTCTTGTTCTAGAGGGAGTTCAGGGAAGATTTAACAGACTGATTTGCTGGGATGGTAGGACAAGTGAATGAGGGCATTGAATCAGTTAGGATTGTATTCACTGCAGCTCAGAAGAATGAGCGGGGATCTCCTGGAAACCTATAAAAATTCTAACAAGACTAGACAGGGTAGATGCAAGAAGGATGTTCCCCGATGATGGGGGTGTCCAGAAACAGGGATCACAGTCTGAGGATACGGGGTGGACCGTTTATCACTGGGATGAGGAAAATTCTTCACCCAGGGAGTGGTCAGTCTGTGCAATTCGCTACCACAGAAAATAGCTGAGACCAAAACATTGTATGTTTTCAAGAAGGAGTTAGATATACCATTTGGTCAAGGGATCAAAGGATACGAGTGGAAGGCAGGATCAGGCTATTGAGTTGGATGATCAGCCATGATCATAATGAACGGTGGAGCAGGCTCGAAGGGCCAAATGGCCTCCTCCTGTTCCTGTTTTCTATGTTTCTATAAAACAAAACTTGAACTCTGATATATCAGCAACATAGATAAATATCCCAAGTCCCACAAGAGATTTGTACATTATATAGAAAAAATATATTTTCAAATCTAAAGTATATTCACACCCATGGGTGCATTATAATAGTTTAGTTGTTTATTTTCTATTGAAAACGAATCTCTGAGACTTACTGTTTTTCTTGTAATTGTTGTAGCTTCCCACACTGGTACCATTATTGCATTAGGAGGCCATTTGCAAAATTTCAACTAGCCGACGTTTGTACCGTAAGATGTTTCTGAAATAACAATACTTTAAAAAGTTTTTCTTTAGATATATCTTTCCATAAAATTCAATATTTAAGCCAAAGTGCCCCAAAGAATACCGATTCAATCGTTAAAATTTACACTAATCTCAATGTTTTCTTAAGTCTAGCTTTGAGGAACACATTGTCTCTGATAGAAGTAAACTGCACTGAGGATTTCAACTTGGCTATTTCTAAAGAGACCTTGTTAAAGTGAGAGAAGGCACAATTGTAATGTTGTACGTAAGGAAGGGAGGTTTTATGGTGCAGTGGTCCTTCCCTACCTCTGGGCCAGAGGTTCTGTTTCAAGTCCCACTTCAGGACTTGGTGGCCATGGAAGATATGCGCAGAAAGGACAAACAGGTTGATTGTCAGCCTGTAAATTCTTCCAATCTGCATGATAGTAGCAGTAAAGAGTGGGAGAGTTTTCTGGTCAGCCATACTGCTGAAGGCAATGGCACATCACTGCATACTTTGCCAAGCATAACCAAGGTCAATCCAATTAAGCCCTTGGTCACCAACACCCTCTTAGGGCATGGTAACATGAAGGTGGAGGATACAGCTGTATAGAATCTAGTTAGGCCACCTTGGAGCATAGTGTTCAATTCTGGTCGCCACACTACCAGAAGGATGTGGAGGCTTTTGAGCGGGTGAGGTATGGAGGGCATTAGTTATGAGGAGAGGTTGAATAAACCTGGTTGTTCTCACTGGAACGAAGGAGGTTGAGGGGCGACCTGATAAGAGATCGACAAAAATTATGAGGGGCATAGGCAGAGTGGAGAGTCAGAGATTTTTTCCAGGGTAGAGGGGTCAATTACTAGGGGACATAGGTTAGGTGCGAGGGGCAGGTTTAGAGAAGATGTACGAGGCAAGTTTTTTTACACAGAGGGTAGTGGGTGCCTAGAACTCGCTGCCGGAGGAGGTGGTGGAAGCAGGGACGATAGTGACGTTTAGTGGCATCTTGACAAATACATGAATAGGATGGGAATAGAGGGATATGGACCCCGGAATTGTAAAAGATTTTTGTTTAGACGGGCAGCATGGTCGTGCAGGCTTGGAGGGTCGAAAGGCCTGTTCCTGTGCTGTACTTTTCTTTGTTCTTTGTACTTAAGCAACACAATATCCAATCAACACAAATTATTCGATTGAATCACATAACCAGTGTGCGCCGATCGACTGAATTAGCCTACCCTATATTATTAAAATTTGCAAATTTGAATGACCAAAACTTCATTATTTTCCTTTAAGGGCAAAAAAAGGGAGCTTTTTCTAACTTGGCCATGTTATAACTCAGCTGGGAACACTTAATGCTGACACTGGGCGTCAAAGTCAAATGTAAAAGGTCACTTCTTAAATTCTGAGGATTCCAAAGGATAATCTGAATTAAACCCCATGAAAACATCCACTAACAACAATCAACACATGCAGAAAGTATAAATGGTAATGGCCAAACCTTGCTAGATTTGAATAAAATCTGTATGGCAGACTTGTTCTTCTAGATTAATTTTAAAAGCTTCTAATTAGTTATGGTCTCAATACAATGACCATCAAAAGCTGGAATAACTCCAACAGAATAATGCCACTAATGAGGAAAAAAGTCATAATTCACCTTTAATTTACAGCACCATGGAAATGGTGATATTTCCAAACTACAAGAAAGCCACACTCAAAGGAACATCATTCCTGGGAATTTCCCCTTTGGAGATAAGCAATTGTGATGAAAACAGCGCCCATCACCGTAGATATTTTGTCACTGTGTATCAGAGCTACTGATATGAAGATCAAAAGCCCTCATATTTAACTTGGGAGGCAATAGTGAAATCAAAACTTTTTGTACTGGTGATGGTGTTGGGTTAGCAACCCAGATGTTTGTAAATTCAAATTCCACCATGGAACAATTTGAAACAGAACTCAACACAGATGGTAGTTTCCCAGGCTAGCATTGGGAAAAATACTTACCATGAAAGCTGCCAGTCTGTTAAGGACCAAAAAAGGTTAAGAGGAGTTATTAGGTTACGGAGATAGGGTGGAAGTGAGGGCTTAAGTGGGTCGGTGCAGACTCGAATGGCCTCCTTCTGCACTGTATGTTCTATGTACTCTGGTTTTCTAAAGTCCTGCATGGAACAAAACCTGCAATACCTACCTGTTTGATTGACTCATGAATCAGGTTTTATAGCATGGGATTGATTTTAATGGATTCTGAAGCCACCAATTGTAAACAGAATTGATTTAGGGGTGAGTGTAAATGTGATCTTGCCAACATTGTCCACATCATAATAAATAACATCTCCGACTGCCTCTTTACCATGGCTGTGTTTTTTTCTACGGGGTTTGTAGGCACAGACAGTCCATCCTCCTTGGAGGAAGTACTGAGAATTCCTTCAGGTGGAAGGGGTGGCAAAGGCCACGGTCGCCAAAGACATACGTTGTGATTTTCTGCTTGCCAATGACTGTGCACTAGCTGTCGGTTCAGAGCTAGATGTACAACGTAACACGGACTTGTTCTCCTATGTACACGTCAATTTCAACCTCACGATCACCTCAGAGATAACTGAAGTCATGTACCAACCTGCTCCAGGAAAGTCCAATTTCAAGTCAAGAGTTTCAGTCCATGACCAGAATCTGTCAGCAATGAACACTTAATGCTGACATTGGACATCAAAAGTCAAAACTAAAGGTCCACTTTCTTAAATTTGACGACTCCAAGGGATAATCTGAATTGAACCCCTTGAAAAACATCCACTAACGACAATCAACACATGCAGAAAGGAATAAATGGCACTGCCCAAACCTTGTTAGACTTGATAAAAATCTGTATGGCAGACTATTGGTCTTCTATATTGGCAGCACCACTCTCTCAACCTGTCTAAAGTGATGATGAACACATGCAAGAATTGGCAAAACAAGTGTAGCTGTCAGCAGACTTTGAACCCTGGAATGAAGAGAAGCAAGTGTGCACTACCAAACTAAAAGACTATAGAGCAATAGCTGTGTCCACTCGGTCTACGCATGCGTATTTGACTGTTTACCAGCGCCATACCAAGAGGTTCACCACTTTCATTGTCTTTGGAAGCTTCTGAAAATCAGATGCTGGACAGAATATCAGGCACTGAGGCATAGCCCAAACTGGCATGCCAAGCATCTACATGCTATTGAGACAGTCATAAGTGAGTTGGAAAGATCATCTAGCCTGAATGCTTGATACTTGCTCACCAAGCGAATCTCCAAGGAGAGCTTGAAGCTGGGGTGCACTCTCATGGGGGACAAGGGAGGTCTTACAAGGACACTCTGAAGACTTCACTTCTGAGTTTTGATATTGATTTTGAGTCCCAGGAGAAGGTCAACCAGGCTGCAAGTGGCACAACCAAATAAAAATCAATCCAGCCTCCTTCACAAAAAAGCACATATCAGAGGCAGAGAGAAACTGCATGGAGAGGAAATCCTGAGCCAACAACTTGTGCAAAGTTCAATCGACTGGGTTATCCTGTTCTATTACAGCAGACCTTCTGGCACAGATTGGCCTTAGCAGTCACCCATGTATCCACCAGAATCCAACCAAACACCCCAGATGATGAACATGATCATCTTTGCTTTGAAAGATGAACAAGAAGAAAATCCCATTTAGGGTGAGGAAGGTCAGTGAAGAAGAGAGCCGGTGTCACAGGTTGATTGGACATTTAATTACTTGATTGGTTTTTTTTTTCAGCCTCCACCCCGCCAAGAAATTCTGTGAATGTAGAGTAATAGGGTGCATTCACCAATACGTTCCTAGCTGCACCATATCTACGTAGGTAACACGTTATGGGCCAGATGGTCATTTCCCATCCTTCTTTATATATGTTTCAATAGTGGGACAAAGGTGAAAGTTAGAATTTTCTCCCCACAGATAGAGTATTATGAGAACACAGAATATTTTAGCAGATGCGGTTATTGGCTGAGACAGTATTTTGTTAAAAGGAAATCAAAAATAGTTGAAAAGGAAGAATGTAGGGAAGAGGGCCAATAGAGTAGATCGCTCTAACTGAAGAGCTAGTTTCAGCACAGGGTCAATGGGTCTCCATCTATGCTGTAATCCCCACCATTTTTTCCCCTGAATCTTCACCAACTTAACAACATCAACAACTATACCCATATCCTTTTTCCATTTGGGCCAACAGACATTCATCACACAGCACGTTTCACGAAAAATGGCTACTGGAGGAAAATAAATAAAAATATTCAAATAGGAACTATCTGAAATTAGAAAGACAAAAAAATATGAACAATGGGGAGGGAAAGTTTTCTTCAGATAGATCCAGCTGAAGTATACTGATACAGGTACAATGGGTCAAATAGTCCCTTTCTCTTAATTCCAACTGTTTAATTCCCCAAACATGAGCTGGGTGTCACTAAAGCAAAGCAACACTGGGGAAAGGAAGACCGAAACTATCCTCATGGAGCTCAGAGGAGCAATCAGCTCCTCCTGGTGGCACAAGCAAAAAAAAAACACTTTAAATGGTCTCTGGTGGTGAAAAAATTACACATCGTCCATGCTAACAGATCATGATCTGCACATATATAGCTGGGATCTACCAGCTCTGGGATGGCAATACCCATACAGGATAAACAATAGGACAATTTTAACTGCCTTCACACACACTCTTGCCAGCAGTCTTAAAATTACCCCAACTGTGTTCATATCATCCAATAAATTATCATTTCCAGTCAGGAATTGCTGATGGTCCCAAAACATTCAAACACAGAGACTCTGGAGACAATTGTGTGAGGTTCTGCTCCATGCTCAGAATATTAAGTTACCACATAATCATACATGAAATGGTTACATGCAGATTACTACAGAGATGGATTGTAATGTAAATAACTCACAATTACTGAACTTGTTCTTTGCTTCTGCCCTTCCCCATCATGAGAGTCATCCAGTTCAGACTCAGAAACATCACCCGATATTTCAATGTCATTAAATTCTTTTTCTTCCTCCTCATCTTCTTCAGTTATTCCATCAGAGACCACAAAATCTTTGTCATCTGACAAGTCATCAAAAACATCATTGATTTTTTTCTTCTTCCTTCCTCTTCTTCGTTTAGGGGAGCATTGTTCAGACAGCGATTGATCCCAAGGTAGGTTTGGTTCACTATCATTTGTATTGTCAGCCACATCATCTACTTTATAAGAAGGTGATTTTATTTCCTCTACTATTTCATGCAGGTAAAGTAAGGCACTGAAAGAAAACACAATGTAGCTTAATAGATGATCTACAAATATATTGTTAGATAATGCAGGCATGTTCAGGCCACCTCACAGAATGAAACGTAACCTGTTATCTTCCATCACATTCAGAGTGGAACTCCAACTATTGTGCTCCCACTCATGCCGCCCACCCCCACCAATTACATCATATGTACAACAGAAGCAAAAGCATGAGTTTAAAAACACAATGTAATTTAACCTCCCTATGTATTAATCTGGGAAAAGGTCAAATATACGGAAGATTTAAGTGCTGTAGTGTCCTCCAATGCATAAAACAAGTGGTCCATGATTGAAAGCCTACACAAGCAAAAATTAATGCTGGGCACTACAATGCATTAAGAGTTTAGCATGTTGTACTGTGAAGTAGCACAGTATGCATCTGTACTCTTTTCACATAGTGGGTTATTAATCTCAGTTACATGTTGCCATCAGAGCCAGCATCAAGCAGAAATAAAGTGTTTGCAAACAGAGTGAAACAGTCAATCACCTTGTGCACTTTCCGGAGGCATTTCTATGTACCTGTGATTGGTTCTTGACAGTGTACAACATGAATAGATCCAGGGTAGTGTCCTAGGTTCAACAAACTTCAGCTGCTTCATCAATGAGCTTCCTTCCATCATAAGGTCAGAAGTTGGGATGTTTGCGGATAACTGTACAATGTTCGTGGCGCCTCAGACACTGAAGCAGTTGATGTGCAAAATGCAGGCAAGACTTGCCTTATAACCAGGCTTGGGCTGACAGTGGCAAGTAACATTCAAAGAACAGTACAGTAAAGGAATAGGCTCATCGGCCCCCCAAGCTTGCGCCAATCATTTTGCCTGTCTAAACTAAAACGTTCTGCTCTTCCAGGGTCTGCATCCCTCTATTCCCATCCTATTCATGTATTTGTCAAGATGTCTCTAAACGTCGCTATGGTATCTGCTTCCACCAACTCCTCGGCAGCGAGTTCCAGGCACTCACCACCTTCTGTATAAAAAACCTTGCCTCGCACATCTCCTCTAAATACCCCTCGCACCTTAAATCTATGTCCCCGAGTAATTAACTTTTCCACCCTGGGAAAAAGCTTCTGACTATCCACTTTGTCCCATGCCACTCATTATTTTATATCCTTCACAGAAGTGCCAGGCAATGACCATCTCCACTGAAGAGAGGATCTAACCATCGCCCCATGACATTCAATGGGATATCATCACCGATCCTCCACTATCACATCCTGGGGTTACCATTCACCATAAACTGAACTGAGTCAGCCATATAAATACTGTGGCTACTGAGTAAGTCAGAGGCTAGGAATCCTGTGGTGAGTAACTCATCTTACCTCTTGGACCCCCCCTCCTCCCTCCTAAAAGCCTGCCTACCATCTACAGGGCACAAGAGTAATGGAATACACGCCATTTATCTGGATCAGTGCAGCTCCAACAACACTCAAGAGGCTCAACACCATCCAGGACACAGCAACCCGCTATATTGCTACCCTTTCCACAAACATTCAATCCCTCCACCACCAACCAACAGTGGCGGCCGTGTGTACAAGATGGACTGCAGGAACTCACCAAGGTTCCTCAGTAGCACTTCCAATCCACTACCACCTCAAGTACAAGAGCAGCAAATACCTGGAACACCACCATACGGAGGTTTCCCTCCAAGTCACTCACCATCCTGACCTGGAAATATATCGCCTTTCCTTCACCGTTGCCTAGTCAAAATCCTGGAACTTCCTCCCTAACAGCATTGTAGGGTGTCTACATCTCAGGGACTGCAAAGGTTCAAGAAAACAGCTCACCACCACCTTCTCAGGGCAACTCGGGGTGGGCAATAAATGCTGGCCTAGCCAGCGATGCCCACATCCCGTAAAAATGAACAAAAAAGGCAAACAAAGAAAACACTTAAAAGAAAAAGTAAAAGATCCCAGGGTACTAGCTGCAGAGCAGGGGATTAACAACTGTTTCCCAGCCAAGACACAATCACTGGCCATTTATCCCATTAGTTGTTTGCAGAGCCTTGCTTTGAGCACATATTAGTGACTGACTTCAAAAATAAGTGTAACGGTGGTTCCGACCAGTTTTGTTGTAATGAGCGCATGATACGATGCTACGTAAATACAAGTTTTGCAAAATCTAACTTCTTCGGAGTGGGGCTAGAATTCGCATTGTTCTGACTCAGAGGTGAATGTTGCCATTCATGGAGTCCATGGTTTGCCATTTTCCATCCTATATGCAGCAAGTTCAATTTCTATCAGATTTCACCTGTCATAGTTCTTATCACTTTCATGTTCTGTGCAATTCCTCTGTAATTGCTGAGCTACCTCCTGATTCTATGCCCTATTCTGTTCAGTATCAAGTGTCTGCTTGGCTCAGTGGCAACATTCTAACTTTGAGTCGGTAGATTGTGGCTTCAAGCCCCACTTCAGGACTTGAGTCATAACCTATGTGAATAAAATGAAAATCGCTTGTCACAAGTAGGCTTCAAATGAAGTTACTGCGAAAAGCCCCGAGTCGCCACATTCCGGCACCTGTTCAGGGAGGCTGGTACGGGATTTGAACCCGCGCTGCTGTCCTTATTCTGCTTTACAAGCCAGTTGTTTAGCCCACAGTGCGACAGTTCTGAGATATAATTGCACTGTTTCAGATGAGACATTAAACAGAGGCCCTGTGATGCAAAATATTCCATGGCACTATTCATAGTGCAGGGGAGTTCTCCATGTGCCTTGGCCAACATTTATTCACTAATTACTAAAGTGTCACCCTACACCTGGAGGCTCTCTCTTTGGGTCCTTCTCCCTGCCATCTGAGCATAAGGATCATCTCCTTTTTGCCATAGTGCTTCTACGGGATCCTCCCTCCTCTTGTGACACTTCTTTGTGCCACTTAGCTACCTGACTGTTCCTTGCTGCTCAATGGGGCTGTGCTTCATCCCAGGAGCAGACTCTACTGTGCCTCGAGGTGAACATACCTCATCTAGCTCAAATTTTTAAAAATTCTGTGAAAGGATAGAGAAAAAAATAATCACACCTTCACTTGAGACAGCAACTGGGACTTGCAGCAAAACGATCAGTATGGAGCCAGGAATGATAGCGATAAGAGCCTGTGAGAGAAGCAGCAACAATCTTCCTCTCCCCCACACATGTACATGCAGTTTGCATTGAGAACCAAAGCATTCACACTTAACATCTAAGGCTCTCACTCTTATTGCAGTACTGGTGAGGTGCTACATTGTCAAAAGTGCCAACTTTCAAATGAGAAGTTAAACCAAGTCTGCCCTCCTAGATGGACAAGAAAGAATTCCATAATGCTGTTCAAAGAGCACGGAGTTCTTCTGGGTCCTGTCAATATATCCCTCGATCAGCAGCACTGTAAAACATTTATAATCAGGGCTTTCATGACTGGAGATGTATTAAAATGCTTTAAAAGAAATGTAATATTTTTGAAATGTAGGAGAAGGAGGCTGGATTGTGTGCTCAAGTGTCTGCAGTGGGTGCGAACCCAGAACTTACTGATTCTGTGGCAAGAGTGCTAGCAACCGTGTCACGGCAGATAAAACCAGTGGCCAAAAATGAGTTGCATTTGTGAGTTGTTTCTTTTTGTTCTAGTGGTGCACAATCTGTTTCATAATATTAAAATAGAAATCGCTTTATGATATAAATACATCTTGTATTGTCGTGCTTTGCAACTTTAACCCCTTTGAAGTTTAGTCATGTGTCCCATTGCTGATTGTGGGATCTTGCTGTGTGCAATATGACTGCCTTCTGCGTTATGACAGTTACTACATTTCAAAGTAATATATTGCTATTAAAAACATTTTGACATAACCTCGGGACATGAAAGGTGCGATTATATATGCTTTCCCCACATCTTTTCTTCTGATTAAGGGACACGGTAGCACAGTGGTTAGTACTGTTGCTTCACAGCGCCAGGGTCCCAGGTTCGATTCCTGGCTTGGATCACTGTCTGTCCGGAGTCTGCAAGTTCTCCCCGTGTGTGTGTGGGCTTCCTCCGGGTGCTCCGGTTTGTCCCACAAGTCCTGAAAGACGTGCTGTTAGGTAATTTGGGCATTCTGAATTTTCCCTCCGTGTACCCAAACAGGCGCTGGAATGTGGCTTTTCACAGTAACTTAATTGCAGTGTTAATGTAAGCCTTCTTGTGACAATAAAGATTATTATTAAAGATGATGGTTTAGTGGTAATGTCAAGATTTGTAATCCTTAGGCCCAGGCTAATACCCCAGGACACAGGTTCAAATCTTACCATGGTAGTTGGTGGAATTTAAATTCAATCAATTAAAAACAAATCTGAAACAAAACAAAATTGGAAGTTTAAGTAGTGGTCCCATGAAATTATCATCAATTGTCAAAAAAACCCAACTGGTTCACTAATGTCCTTTAGGGAAGGAAATCTTCCGTCCTTACCTGATCTGGCCCACACGTGACTCCAGGTCCAAAGCAATGTCCTCTGAAATGGCCCAGCATGCCACTTATTTGAAGGGTAATTGGGTATGGCAACAAATGCTGGTCTTGCAAGTGATACCACATTCCATAAAGAAATTTTAAAAATGTTTGAAAAGGTCAATTTTGACAGAAAATTAGGAAACAGTATTGCTTGCCTGAGTACTTAGCCAACCATTAGCTAGTACAGTGGGACAGTGGTTAGCACTGCTGCCTTACAGCTTCAGGGACCTGGGTTCAATTCCAGCCTTGAGTGACTGTTTGTGTGAAGTCTGCACGTTCTCTCCATGTGTGCGTGGGTTTCCTCCGGTGCTCCGGTTTCCTCCCACAGTCCAAAGATGTGCAGGTTAGGTGGATTGGCCAGACAAAATTGCCCTTAGTGTCCAAAAATATGTACATTAGGTGGGGTTACGGGGATAGGGTAGGGGATTGGGCCTAGGTGCAGACTTGATGGGCCGAACGGCCTCCTTCTACACTATAGGGATTCTACGATTCTAAAGCAGGTTTTGAAATTCCACACCTTTCGAGAAAACAGCTCCACCTCCTTTTGGAGGAATTACAGTTGTGTAAAATGCAGCATAAAATACAACTGAAGTTTAGAACCAGTACGTTTACTATGGGGGAATATAAATGGGAAGGTGGAGGATGACAAAAACATGTTTGTAATTTTTAAAAATGATTTTCCATCATTCAAAACAAAAATAAGAAAAACAGCTTGATAATATTGCAATCGTTTTGTTCACATTAATATGAAAATTCTGGTCACCATCTCCATTTCCTGAAGCATTCAAATATAGCAAGTTTTATATTCCATGTTTTTGCTCTGAACACTAGTCTGCTTCCTAACCAGAGTGCTCTGAGGTAACTTGCCCTCCTATTACCTCTTCCACAGTACTGTGCCTGAGATCATGATGAGAATGACCATGTCCCAATGATGGCTGGCAACAGTCTACAATATAGCAATGCGTTGATCACCAGCCCACCCAAGCACATCCCATTCATCGCAAGATTTTAGTGCCAACCATTGATTACGATGATGATAGAGACCAACAGACCTTAGGGGCTTCACGAAAATCATCAGAACATTTAGCAATAAATACTGGAATCAGTGACACACTCAATGTTTTTTTCATACTTAACGTAAACTGATTTGAGTGTCTTGATCTCACTCTGATTTGTGTATCATTCACGTTGAGATTAGAGGACTAATTTTCCAATTGTACACTCCTGACAGGATGCCTTACCCACTAGAACACATAGCTACAATTCAATCATATCTGCTTGACCAACAAGATAATTTCCTTACGCTCTGGCCGCCCGCCTCTTTGGTCGGCCACTTGCTGTTACTTCATCATCAACAACGCTCTCTTCCAATAAACTCTGGACAATTGGCTTCAGCAGCCCATGGGTATCTGCACTCTCTTCTTGTGGCACCATCTTATTTTTAGGTTTCCTTCCTCTTTTCTTCGGGATCTTCACCGGTTGAGGATCACCACCATTCTCTGAACTATTACTACCTGCTAATGGAGTCTGCAGTACTGCTTTTGCATCCTTAGGTTTTCTTCCTCTTTTCGTCAGACTCTTAACCGGTTGAGGAATTCCCATCTCACCGTCACCTTCATTCTCAGCACCATCACAAATCCCCTTTGATGGAATTTGTTGCTCAACTCCTTCAACAGACATTGCCTCTGCATTCTTAGGTTTTCTCCCTCGTTTCTTTGGGGTTTTGACCGGTTGAGGAGTTCCCAATTCACTGTCACCGCCATTTTCAGCATTGTCACAATCTCCCTTTGATAAAGGTTGCGATACTATTCCTTCAACAGACACTGCTTTTACATTTTTAGGTTTCCTTGCTCGTTTCTTTGGAATCTTCAATGGTTCAGGAATTTCCACCTCATTGTCACCACCATTTTCAATGTTACCATGACTGAGAATTTCCTTTGGAGGAGCAACCATTGCACTTTTAGGTTTTGTTTTTCGTTTCTTGCTGATATTCACAGGATCAGTTCTTGTTTCACCAGAACTACCATTCACAGATGTATTATGGAGGGCCACTGCGGTATTACCCGCCAAGTTATTTTGCTCTTTTTTGAATTTACCCCATTTTTTGCCTGAATTTTGCTGTATTGATAATATATCAGTTGCTAAACAAGACTCTATTCCACACTCATTCAGAGTTGCAGCATTCTCATCTGCAGCAGGGTGTTTTAAAAGATCAATCAGCCGATCTTTTCCTTCCTTTCTCAATTGTTCTTCTATCTCCCAAGTACCCTTCTGTGAAACTGCCAGATGCTTGGGTGAGAGACTGATATCTTTTGAAGAGATTGTAGCACATGTCGGAGCACTGTTACCCACAACAAAATGACTATCTACAGATTTAGATTTCTCTCTTTTCACCATACCACTTTGTTGTAAAAGGGTTGTACCAACAGTTAGGCAGTTCTCATCTGCAGACACACCAGAAGCCATCACATTTGTGGTAAGAAGATCAGTTGCTAATTTTAGGCCAGGAACAAGTGGGCCTTTGTCATTTTGTCGACTTTTGTTACCAGCTGTTGCTTGCCCTGATGTTCTAATAGCAACCATTGGTTTGGCAACTTGCATGGGTGCTTCAGGTATAAATGAAGTACACTTAATAGTATTGCTTATAAACATTAAACTCTCACAGTCTCTTTCTATGCTGCCAGACATGCACATTTCTGTTTCCAAATGTACACAGTTCTCAGCAGGGATCCCCACGTGAAAATCACTGGCTGTAGATCCAAATCCATCGTTATTTACTTGGGACGTAGTATCTTCAGAAGGTTGAGCAGTTTCTACAGACACAACCTTTTTTTGCGCTTCTTCTGCATCAGCCTCACAGGTTTCCTGAAGTATTTGGTTCTAGAAATGTATTTTCCTCCTTGTACACTTCAGGCAGTTGATCAGCTCAGGCTCAGCAATTTCATTAAAATCTAGAAAACAAATCAGAAACTTCAATACTGCAGTTGAGGATGACACATTTCACACAACATTGTCACAAGTAGGCTTAAATTAGCACTGCAATTAAGTTATTGTGAAAAGTCCCTAGTTACCACACTGTTCGGGTACACCGAGGGAGAATTCAGAATGTCCAAAATACTTAATATCACATCTTTTCGGACTTGTGGGAGGAAACTGGAGGAAACCCACGCAGACAGGGGAGAACTAGCAGATTCCGCAGACCCTCAGTGACCCAGGCCGGGAATCGAACCTGGCACCATGGCGATGCAAAGCAACAGTGCTAACCACTGTGCTACCGTGCTGCATTGCAAAGCCTAACTCCAACTAAGCAGCATGCAACAGAGTTTACTTGGGCATTGTATCTCTGAGCTTACAGTTGCTAACTGCATACAATCACACATGGTTTGGGTGCTGGGCCACAAACATTGTGTTATTCTCAACTTTGATGATTTTAGAATTACAGTTTATGATCACTGCTAAATGTCAAGAGTTCAGGAATTCAATAGAAGCTATTGGACCTATTCCTTCAACAAAAAACAGAAAATTACTCATTTGGCTGGTTATATATCTTGGAAATTTCTCCATGCTCTCACAGGGGAAACAGTGGCATAGTGGTATTGTCACTAGACTAGTAAACCAGAGACCCAGAGTAATGCTCTGGGGACCCAGGTTCAAATCCCGAATTCAATAAAAATCTAGAATTAAAAGTCTAGTGCGAACAATACAGCACAACCAAAGTTGGTATCAAAACATTCAAGGTAACATTAAAAAATGTAAATGTATTATGAAATACAGCATCTGCCATTTGGGTTTCATTTTCAGAGTACCCAATCTGTAATACTAACAAAAATACTAGCTGTCACATCCAACCACCCAATCATATTGATAGCTTAGAATTCTACTCTTTCAATTTAAGATCTTGAGTTTGAATCTGAACCTAAATGGTGTGCTAAAAATCTCCTTTATCTGTCAGCTACAAGGGTCCTAAGTAAAAGGAGTTTGCCCAATTTTAGCTGCCTGGGCTCTTAACTTAGCAAATATAAAGATTTCATAGTCTGCTGGAAGGAAAGAAAAGAAGGGAAAGAGCACGGTAGCACAGTGGTTAGCACTGTTGTTTCACAGCTCCAGGGTCCCAGGTTCGATTCCTGGCTTGGGTCACTGTCTACACGTTCTCCCTGTGACTGCGTGAGTTTCCTCCGGGTGCTCTGGTTTCCTCCCACAAATCCCGAAAAACATGCTGTTAGATGAATTGGACATTCTGAATTCGCCCTCTGTGTACCCGAAGAGGAGCTGGAATGTGGCGACTAGGACTTTTCACAGCAACTTCATTGCAGTGTTAATGTAAGCCTATTTGTGCCAATAAAGATTATTATTATAACTTCAATTTAGAGGCCAGTCGGCAAGAATTCAGTCATCAGGTGCGAGGTGCTTTTGGTGTCGCGCCATGTGGCAAGGTCTGGCCCGTATCCAACTCTTGCACATGATAGACACCCAAACCATCTTCTGCTTTGTGTTGATCAAAAATGGACAATGTCTCAGTTGGGCCATGCCATTTCACTTGTTCCTCATAGAAAGGCATGTGCAGAAAAACACCTTTGATCTAAAGTCAATGCACATAAGGTTATCGAAACTGAGCCTCTCAGATGGTGCTCTGAACAGACTGACAAAATAATTTGCAGAATGTCTCATAGCCAGATCTCTCAAACAAGCACCAAGATGCAACTTGGTTAGTAGTGAGAAGGGCCCTCCAAGTCAGGTCCTTCCTACATACTTGGAAACTCACTTACTCTACAAACCGCCCTCTATGCAGCTGGGGTGGGGAAGAGATAATAATAATAATAGCTTATTGTCACAAGTAAGCTTCAATTAAGTTATTGTGAAAAGCCCCTAGTCGCCACATTCAGGCGCCTGTTCGGGGAGGCTGGTATGGGAATTGAACCCGCGCTGCTGGTCTTGTTCTGCATTACAAGCCAGCTATTTAGCCCACTGTGGTAAACCAGCCCCCAATCACCTTCCACCTCCTACTGGAATGTGCCGTTGCAAAGCAGCTGTCGAGACAGATGCTATTGTTCTCATCAAGTTTTCATCCCGTGCAGCTCAAATGCAGGATTCTGTGCTCGATGGCTATTCCCAAGTATGCAGGCTAAGATAAACACGAATTGCTGCTGGAGGGCCAAAGTACTGAAAGACATTCTTTGGTCTTGCTGGTCAACAATCAAGTGTTGTAGACTGGCACATTCCAGGGTTCATAGTACATGATGAAGGGTGCACAAAACTTTGCTATTGCAAAGGCTCACTGGAGAAAGGTCTCCTGCCATTATACACTGAGGGACAGGAAACCATGTAAAACCCCTTGGGCTTTATGCACCAGAGCATTTTTGACAGGCACGGTAGCACAGTGGTTAGCACAGTTGCTTCACAGCGCCAGGGTCCCAGGTTTCATTCCCGGCTTGGGTCTCTATCTGTGCGGATTCTGCACGTTCTCCAAGTGTCTGCAGGGGTTTCCTCCCACAAGTCTCGACTTGTTAGGTGAATTGGACATTCTGAATTCTCCCTCCGTGTACCTGAACAGGCACCGTAGTGTGGAGACTAGGGACTTTTCACAGTAACTTCATTGCAGTTTTAATGTCAGCCTACTTGTGACAGTAATAAAGATTATTATTGTGTTTGTCTGATTACCCCCTTGTGATGTGCCCTTGGCATTTAACTATATTGAAGGTGTTCTATAAAACTGTTGTGATGGAGAGGGTAGGTGGTAGCATAGTGGTTAGCACAGTTGCTTCACAGCTCCAGGGTTCCAGGTTCGATTCCCAGCTAGGTCACTGTCCATGCGGAATCTGCAAGTTCTCCCCGTGTTTACGTGGGTTTCCTCTGGACGCTCCGGTTTCCTCCCACAGTCCCAAGATGTGTGGGTTAAGTGAATTGGCCATGCTAATTGCCCTTAGTGTCCAAAAAATGTTAAGTGGGGGGTTACTGGGTTACGTACATACGTGGGCTTCAGTAGGATGCTCTTTGTAAAGGCCAGTGCAGACTGGATGGTCCGAATGGCCTCCTTCTGCACTGTAAATTCTATGATAGGCGAGTGGATGCAAATGGCAATGAGCTCCTTTTGTAAGGTGGGGAGGAGGAGGGCAAGGCAGAAGGCAGTTGTGTTCTTCTGTACATTGTTCACCAACTCCCTGGTGGTGCATGTTGTACTTTCAAGATCGAACAGCAGAGCCAGGCTGGCAGACGGAGGATGCGAACTTGGGGCAGGTACCCGCGGTGGTTGACTGCAGCACAAATCAAAGAAGCGAAACATGGGGGTGAAGTTAACCATTTGGGTGAAATGCGCATCCCCAGCAGAGTGACAGCCGTCAAACTGGACTGGCTGGCAAGAGGCAGATGGTGTAATCAGCTGGAGCCCAGGCCAGCCTGGCACCACCGGTTATACCGGCCCCCGAGCCTCCCCGACCGGGAGCAGAACAGCCAGCGCCGGTGCCTGGAGCTTTCACCCAGGGAGAGTGACAGGCCAGGC
Organism: Scyliorhinus canicula; assembly: GCF_902713615.1. NCBI lineage: Eukaryota > Metazoa > Chordata > Chondrichthyes > Carcharhiniformes > Scyliorhinidae > Scyliorhinus > Scyliorhinus canicula. The sequence goes on from NC_052151.1 coordinate 121,599,177, forward strand.
CCGGCCCACTAAAACCTGCCGAGGCCTGGGATTAATTTTAAAGCTTCAATACCTTGTCTCATCGCACCCCGCCCCCTCCCCCGCGTCGGCAGGCTTCTTGACTGAACGGATGAGGATGAAGCTCAGACCCGGGTACACGTGGAACTTGAACCCGCCGTTATTTTGTACAATGATCCAGCTCCCCCTCGCCTTTCTCAAAGGCCAGTTCAACACTCCGGCTGCCAAACACCCAACGGGCCACCGTCTCGAGGCGGAGCGTAGCCTTGGATGATTGACAGACTGACTGACCATACTCAGGCCGAGCGGCCGCGACGTCATGACGTATGATAAACAAGTGGGCGGGACAACTGACCAGCTGACCGAACTCGCACCGCGGTGACGTCAAAGTAAAGCGACCACGTACGCCGGACGGCTGATGCCGATTTGAAGATGGTGCTGCCATCTTTAATACTGGCATAAGAAGGGGTTGCCCCATTGTCCGATTATAATGGCTGAATACTGGCAGGAGAGACCAGGCGATCGTGGTTTATGCTCATGGCTGCCAAATTACAAAGTCATATTGCAGGGGAGATTTGCTCGGATATCCAAGAAGGGTATTTTTGCCTTCCGCACATGCAGCTAATTGAATGTCAAAATTTATCTGCGATTCGGCAATTCTCCCGCAGCTACATTTCACTTTTAGTTCGAAGTTTCTTTCCAGTAAGGGGAACGGCTCAGTAGTAAACACAACGGAACAGTGAATGCAAATTAAATCTGGAACTTTCAACAGTCTACTTTAACTGACACACAAGTCAATTTGTTACAGGATTGAGATTTCCTGATTCAGTGGTAAACCAGAATGATTACATGGTGCCAGCTATCACAATGGCCAACCCTCACGGTCCACATTTCTCTGGAGTTTTGTTTCCAGCAATTAAATTTCAATCTCGTGGACGCTTCAGTGAGCAATTCAGGTGAAAAACTCAAAAGGTGTTTGTCAGTTTCTTGAACATTTTCATTGATTAATCGCCACTATTTCTACAACTAAAGAAAATGCTGTTGGGCGAAGCATGAAAGTCATGTATCGAAGGCTCCAGAACTGTCAATCCTGTAAAAATGGTTACTCCAATTCCTTGACGATATCTGCTTAAATAACGAACGGAAGATTTGCATGTCACGGTTTCATCAGTTTCTCCTATCCCGTCTCTAGTTATTTCAATTAATTTCAGATGAGTCCCTCTATTCTTGATCCATTAATAACTGGGGGGGACCAATCCAAATCTTCCGTTGGTATTCGTAACTTTTAAACACCAGGCAGCATATGTGTTCGGATTGCCTGAATATCTTTCAATATTATGGCACATAATAAAACGGTGATTTTAGTAATCCACCACTAATCTACTTTTTGTCTGATTTTACCACTTGCCTGATTTGAGATAAACAGAATAAAAATTGATATATTGAGTAAAATGCCTTTGAACAAAGTATATCCATGAGCCAGGTCAAACGGTTTTGACTTCAAATGAAATCAAGCAACTAGTAGGACTAATTAATGACCTGATATTGAAGATGCCCTTTGTACCTATCACAATATGATTGAATTTTACATTCCATTTGAGGGAGAGAAGAGTGGTCCCAAGACTAGTTTTTTGAACGTACATAAGGGCAATTATGAGGACATGAAAGCAGAGCTAACTAAAGTGAACTGGCAATTTAGGTTAAGGGATAGACCAATAGAGATGCAGTGGGAGACATTATTTCAGAATATATGGAATAGATGCATTCCAACAAGAAATCAAAATTCCAAGGAGAACCAATCATCTATGGTTAACTAAAACAATGAAATATTGTATCAAACCTAAAGAAAAATCACAATCGCACAAAGATTGGCAATAATCTGATCTAATAATCATTGTTATTGTCACAAGTAGGCTTACATTACACTGCAATAAAGTTACTGTGAAAATCCCCTAGTCGCCACACTCCGGCACCTGTTCGGGTAGAGGGAGAATTCAGAATGTCCAATTCACCTAACAAGCACATTTTTCAGGACCTGTGGGAGGAAACCGGAGAATCCGGAGGAAACCCCGCAGACATGGGGAGAACGTGCAGACTCCGCACAGACAGTGACTGAAGTGGGAATCGAACCTGGGACCCTGACGCTGTGAAGCAACAGTGCCAACCACTGTGCTACCGTGCCACCCAGAAGATGAAATGAAAAATGAAAATTGCTTATTGTCACGAGTAGGCTTCAATGAAGTTACTGTGAAAAGCCACATTCCGGCGCCTGTCCGGGGAGGCTGGTACAGGAATCGAACCGTGCTGCTGGCCTGCTTGGTCTGCTTTAAAAGCCAGCGAGTTAGCCGAGTAAGCTAAACCAACCCCTGATTGGACATAATATAAAAAATAGCAAAGAATGACCAAAAAATGAATGCAGGAAAAATTAAGAGTACGAGAGAAGGCTCGAAGAGAAATATAAAAACAGAGTTTCGATAGATATTTAAAAGAGTTAACTAAGTGAGTATTCGTCCAATAGAAAACGAGTCTGGGGACATAATAGAAAATAAGGAGATGGCACATGAATGGAACTGATATTTTCATAGAATCTCTATAGTGCAAAAGGAGGTAATTCAGCCCATCCAAAAGTGCACCCTACCTAGGCTCACTCCTCCACTGCGTCGCCGTAATCCCACCTAACCTTTGGACACAAAGGAGTAATTTAGTATGGCCAATCCACCTAACCTGCACATCTTTAGACTGTGGGAGGAAACCGAAGCACCTGGAGGAAACCCATCCAGAAATGGGAAGAACATGCAAATTCCACAAAGACAGTCACCCAAGGTCAGAATTGGACCCAAGTCCCTGGTGCTGTGAGGCAGCAGAAGTAGAACCGCTGCACCATCATGTTGCCTTGCATTGGTCTTCACTGCTGAGGAAACAACTAGTATCCGAGAAATAGCTGGAAATCAGGAAATGTAAGGCAGGGAGGAATTGAAGAAAATTACAAACAGCAGGAAAATGATACTGAGCAAATTGTTGGAGCCGTGAACTGACAAATTTAATTCTAAGGCCATAAAAGTGGTTAGTAAGATAGGTGATGTGTTGGTCTTAATTTTACAAAATTCCTAGATTCGTGGAAGGTTCCATTAGGTTGAAAAATAGCAGATCTAACTCCTTCATTCAAAAAGAGGAGACAGAAAGCAGGAAACTGCGGGCCAGTTAGTGTTAGGAAAACAAAGGTAGTTTAAAGGGATTTATACTTGCATTGGTAAACATGAGAAATAAGATGGAGCTTTAGGTATGTTTAAATTAATTTAATGCTTCTGTGCTGGGAAAGGAAAACCCTATAGTTAGATTCATGCTGGACAAAGTTGTTTGTATGAGTGATGGTTGGTTAAATTCCCGTTGTGTTTCTACTGTGCTTAGGGAGAGAGTTACGGTGCGAAGAATAAATAGAAGTAAATCAGTACCGAGCAACAGGCAGCAACTTCCGGAGGGAAGGGCTTTCCTTTCTTCTTAGTTTTAACTGGAAGCCAAAGCAATCGGAGCCAGGTCACTGATGAGTGAAAAACTCTCAACTCTGCCAGAAGCTGGACAGAACAAGTGAGTTGCACAGATGCAGGCTTCCTAAGGAACACAATACAGTCCAGGTAACCAGGCAGCTGGGACAGAAAGTCTGCCTATGAAGTCTGGAGTTAAGTGAGCAAAGACCAAATTATTGTTCAGGAGAATTTAAGGAAGAGTAAACAAAGTGTTCTGAGTTAAAGAGACAATCACAGTAACTAAGTTTAAAGTGGGACAGTAGACTTTATAGGCAGATGAGTACTGACTGGGAATCAAGAGTTAAAGCAATTGCAAGCAGTTTGCCCAACAGTGAAGATGACATAATCCTAAAGTGGCTGGTGTGAAACCCTGAGCAGGATTCACATCTAAAAGTGGAGAAGCATCATTTGAAAGTGTAATTTGTAAAGCCTGGACTGGATTTCAGAATGTAAACCACCAAGGGAAAGCATTATTATAGGGCAGCACTGTGGCACAATGGTTAGCACTGCTGCCTCACGGTAGCGAGGTCCCAGGTTCGAGCCTGGCTCTGGGTTGCTGTCCCTGTGGAGTTTGTACATTCTCCCCGTGTTTGCGTGGGTTTCGCCCCCACAACCCAAAGATGTGCAAGGTAAATGGTTTAGCAATGCTAAATTGTCCCTTAATTGGAAAAAATGAATTGGGTACTTTAAATTTATTTTTAAAAAAGGAAAGCATCATTATGAGAAGGTTTTGAAGCATGTTTTTGGGAGTGGAGTTTCGAAACACTCATGTGACAATCACCTGGTGGGATTCTGAGGAGAAAACCACAGACACTAACGTATTTCAGAGCAGGGTGTGTATTTGACAACAGTCATCTTAAAAAGAGACGTTCTGTGTTAATGAGACCACTGTATTTTAAGATGTATTTCATAATCCATGTTAATCTATAAATCAGTGTGTATTTGTTAAGCTAATGGGGGAATATATGAGCATTGTATTATAATCCAATTTTTCATCTTTAATGAATGTTAAATCTAATTAGAAGTCCTGTGACTCTGTCTACGTTTTACAAAAAAAAAATTAGTCTTTTGAGGCAGGGTTCCATTCCGGGATCTTCCCGTCCAGCTATAACATCAACTGAGATTGTGACATTAGCTTTGTAATCACCATCAGGGAAAACGTTAGGAGCTATTATTGAAGCTATTTTAATAGGGCACTGAAGATATGAATTCAAGGTAATTAGGCAAAGTCAACATGGTTTTGAGAGACAGAAATCATGTTTAACCAATTCATTGGAGTTTGTTCAAGAAGTGATGTGCTGTGAATAAAGGAGAACTGTGGATGCACTGTTTTTGGATTCCAGAAGGCATCTGATAAGGTGCCACATCAAAGGTTATTGTAGAAAATAAACACTCATGGTAAAGGGGCCAATATATTGGCATGGATAGAAGATTGGCTAGCTAGCAGGAAACAAGAGGCATAAATGGCTCATTTTCTATTGACAAGATGTAATGAATGGTGTAATCATAGAATCTCTACAGTGCAAAAGGAGGCCATTTGGCCCATCAAATCTGCACCGACACTCGGAAAGAGTACCTTGCCTAGGCCCATGACCAAACCCTATCCCCATAACCCAATCCTTTTGGACACTAAGGGGAAATTTAATGAGGCCAATTCACCTATCCTGCACATCCTTGGACTCTTTGCAGTCTTTAATGAGTGGTGTAGCACAGGGATCTTTGTTAGGGCCTTAAAATCTTGCAATTTACCTAAATGTCTTGGATAAAGGGAACAAATGTATGGTTGCTAAATTTGCACAAAGATAGGTAGGAGAGTAAGTTGGGAAGAGGACGTAAGGAGGCTGCAAAGGGATATAGATAACGAGAGTGAGCAAAGATTTTGGAAACGGGAAAATGTGAAATTATCCATTTTGGCATGGAAAATAATATGTATATTAATATGTGAGAAATTGCAGAGCTCTAAGATGCTGAGGGCTCCAAGTGGTCAATTGCACAAATCACAAGGTCAGTCTGCAGTGACAGCAAATAATTAGGAAAGCTAATAGAATGTAATATTTGATTGCAAGGGGAATAAAATACAAAAGCAGAGGGATTATGCATCAGTTATACAAGGTATTGTATGCAGTATTGGTCTCCTAATTTGCGTTGAAAGTAATTCAGAGGTTTCTCAAGCTAATACCGGGAATGGGAGGGTTGTCTTATGACAAAAGGTTGGGCAGGCTAGGCTTGTATCTGCTGGAGTTTAGAAGACTAAGAGACAACTTGATTTGAAAAATAGAAGATCTTGAGAGGTCTTTTTTTTAAATAGACAATTTTATTGAGGCATTTTGACATAGTAAACAGCAACAGTACAGAACAATGTGCAAAGATCAATCATCATAGTGCTAAAACCAGCTCCCATCCCACAAAGACCCCCCTAGTTAACCCCCTAATCTACGTTACCGAAACCACCCCCCCCCCCCTCCCGCTCCCGCTCCCCCACCCCCTTGCTGACGATTAACTTTCCGCGAAGAAGTCGATAAATGGTTGCCACCTCCGGGCGAACAGTGACTCTCTGAGCGAATTTAATTTTCTCCACACCGAGGAAGCTCACCATGTCCGATAGCCAGGCCTCCGACTTCGGGGACTTTGAGTCCCTCCATGCCAGCAGTATTCGTCGCCGGGCTATCAGGGAAGCAAAGGCCAGAACATTGGCCTCTCTCTCCTCCTGGACTCCTGGATCCTCTGAAGCCCCAAAAATTGCCACCTCTGGACTCAACACCACCCTTGTTTTCAATACCCGGGACATAACTTCCGCGAATCCCTGCCAGTACCCCCTGAGTTTTGGGCATGCCCAGAACATGTGGACATGGTTCACTGGTCATCCCGCACATCTGGCGCACCTGTCCTCCAGCCCAAAGAATTTACTTATCCGGGCCACTGAATTGGATCAGGCTGAGCCTGGCGCATGTTGTGGTCGCGTTTACCCTACTCAACACCTCCGCCCATAAGCCCTCTTCTATCTCACCTCCGAGCTCCTCTTCCCATTTAAGCTTCAGCTCCTCAGTCAGCGTCTCCTCTGCCCCCATAAGTTCTTTATATATATCTGAGACCCCCCCCCCCCCCACCCATCCACAGGACACTACCCTGTCCTGGATCCCCCTAAGTGGCAGGCATGGGAAGGACAGAATCTGTCTGCGTAGGAAGTCCCGCACCTGAAAGTACCTGAAGTCATTCCCTCTTGCCAGCCCAAATTTCTCCTCCAACGCCCTCATGCTCGGGAAGCTCCCTTCTAAGAACAGATCCCCAGCCTCTCAATCCCATCCCTATGCCATATTCGGAGCCCACCATCCATATTCCCCGGGGCAAACCAGTGGCTGTCGCAAATTGGGGACCAAACCAATGCTCTCACTTCCCCTATGTGCCTCCTCCATTGGCCCCAGATTCGCAAAGGTGCCACCACTATCGGGCTTGTGGAGTACCACCATAGCTATGTTGGCCACTCAGTAGTAATTACTAAAGTTTGGCAGCGCCAGCCCCCCTTCCCCTCGGTTTCTCTCGAGCATCACCCTCTTCACCCGCGGGGATTTTCCCGCCCACACAAATCCCATAATCATTTTATTGACCTTCATAAAAAAGGACTGCGGAATGAAAATGGGGAGACACTGGAATACAAAGAGAGGAGCGGACCTGGGCGGACACTGCGCTGCAGGTAGGACAGCTGCAAAATTGAAAAAAACCCGGTAAAGTGACATCACAGGAGACTGTGACCTGATTGGCTGAAAGGCAGACTCGGCTAGATTTGAATATTTGTGGAGTTACTAGTTTTAATTTGATTCAAATTACTATTTTTAAGTTGATTTGAATTACTATTTTAAAAAATTTTAAATCTCACTTAAATAACTATTTTGGATTGATTTAAATACAATTTAAAGGGCAGCACGGTAGCACTGTGGATAGCACAATCGCTTCACAGCTCCAGGGTCCCAGGTTCAATTCCGGCTTGGGTCAATGTCTGTGCGGAGTCTACACATCCTCCCCGTGTGCGCGTGGGTTTCCTCCGCGCGCTCCGGTTTCCTCCCATAGTCCAAAGATGTGCAGGTTAGGTGGATTGACCATGATAAATTGCCCTTAGTGTCCAAAATTGCCCTTAGTGTTGGGTGGGGTTACTGGGTTATGTGGATAGGGTGGAGGTGTTGACCTCGGGTAGGCTGCTCTTTCCAAGAGCCGGTGCAGACTCGATGGGCCGAGTGGCCTCCTTCTGCACTGTAAATTCTATGAAATCACTATTTTTAAGTTGATTTAAATAACTTTTTAAATTTCAATTAAATAACTATTTAATTTGTTGTAAGATCAAGCAAGATAAATACTCATGGATAAAGCTAATTAATTAGTACACGGGGATTGGATTTAATCTGACACAAAAACAATTTTAAAGGTTTAATTTAAAGGAAAAATTCATGGCAGGACAGCCCCAAGGCATGGTCTGCTCCTCTTGCTCCATGTGGCAGGCTGGGGACAGTTTCAGTCCCTAGGGTCAGCATGTGTGCAGGAAGTGTCTTCAGTTACAGCTCCTGGAAGCTCAAGTTTCAGAGCTGGAGCGGCGGCTGGAGACACTGTGGAGCATCCGTAAGATGGAGAGCATTGGGATAGCACGTATAGAGAGGTGGTCACACCGCAGGCTCAGGCTCCGCAGCAGGAAGGGAATGGGTGACCACCAGACAGAGCAAGAGAGCGAGGCAGGTAGTGCAGGAATCTCCTGTGGCCATTCCCCTGCAGAAAAGATATACCGCTTTGGATACTGTTGAGGGGAATGGCCTCTCAGGGCAAAAGAGCAACAGCCAAACCCGTGGCACCACGGTTGGTTCTGCTGCAGAGGGGAGGGGTGATAAGTGAGACAGTGCAATAGTTATCAGGGATTCAATTGTAAGGGGAATAGACAGGCGTTTCTCGCAAATGAGACTCCAGGATGGTATGTTGCCTCCCTGGTGCTAGGGCCAAGGATGTCTCGGAGAGGGTACAGGACATTCTGGAGGGAGAGGGTGAACAGCCAGTGGTCATGGTACACATCGGTACAAATGACATAGGTAAAAAAAGGGAGGAGGTCCTGAAAGCAGAATACAGGGATCTAGGAAGGAAGTTAAGAAATGGGACCTCAAAGGTAGTGATCTCAGGATTACTACCGGTGTCATGTGCTAGTCAGAGTAGAAATGACAGGATATATAGGATGAATACATGGCTGAACGGATGGTTTCAGGGGGAGGGCTTCAGATTCCTGGGGCATTGGGACCGGTTCTGGGGGAGGTGGGACCTGTACAAACTTGACGGGTTACACCTGGGCAGGACTATTTGCTAGAGCAGTTGGGGAGTGTTTAAACTAATGTGGCAGGGGGATGGGGAACGATGCAGGAAGTTGAAAGGTAGTAAAACAAGGGCAGAAACAAAAGGCAGTAAGGGGTAAAGTTTAAGGCAGAGAAGCCATAGTCAAAAATCAAAAAGGGTGACAGTACAAGGTACAGCGACTGAGGGGAGCTCAGGTGAATAGGCCCAGTAATACTAAAAGGAATAAAATGGTAAGTAAAAACATAAATGGAAAGCGATGCGGCAGGTTGTTACATGAAGATATGGGTTCAATGATAAGGAAAATTAGGAGAAACGTTTAGAGGAAAATTAACTGAGGAGAGGTTACGAATCAAGGTGTTAAGATTCAAAACAGAGGTACAAAAGCCAATATAAGTGTACTTCACCTGAATGCTCGTAGTATTCGGAATAAGGTAAATGAGTTGATGGCGCAAATTATCATGAATGATGATGATTTAGTGGTTAACTGGGAGTTAAATATCCAGGGGTATCAAACTATTCGGAAGGTCAGAGTGGATAGTAAAGGAGGTGGTGTAGCTCTGTTATTTAAGAATGACATCCGGCAATAGCCTCAAAATAAGGCGAAGTAGATTTCGGACTGAGTTTAGGAAGAACATCTTCACCCAAAGGGTTGTGAATCTATGGAATTCCTTGCCCAGTGAAGCAGTTGAGGATCCTTCATTAAATGTTTTTAAGATAAAGATAGATAGTTTTTTGAAGAATAAAGGGATTAAGGGTTATGGTGTTCAGGCCGGAAAGTGGAGCTGAGTCCAAAAAAGATCAGCCATGATCTCATTGAATGGCAGAGCAGGCTCGAGGGGCCAGGTGGCCTACTCCTGCTCCTAGTTCTTGTGTTCTTATGAACAGGAATCTCGGGAAGATCGTCATTTTAACCATCTTCACTTTCCCCGCAAGTGTCAGTGGGAGCGGATCCCACCTCCGGAACTCGACCCTCATTTGCTCTACCAACCGGGATAAGTTCAGCTTGTGCAGCCGACCCCAGTCCCATGCCACCTGTATCCCTAAGTATCTGAAACTGTCCCCTACCATCCTAAATGGCAGCCCCCTCAGCTGGACTACAAACAACTCACTCTTTGCCATGTTCAGTTTGTACCCCGAGAACTGGCCAAATTCCCTCAAGATCCCCATGATTCCATCCATCCCAGCCACTGGATCTGTGATGTATAAGAGCAGGTCATCGGCATATAACAAACTCTGTGTCTCCCCCCCCCCCCCCCCCCCCCCCCCCCACCCCCATACCAGCCCCTTCCAACCCCTTGAAGCTCTCAGGGCAATTGCCAGTGGCTCTATTGACAGCGCAAACAGCAGTGGGAAGAGGGGACACCCCTGCCTTGTCCCTCAGTACAGTCTAAAATAGCTAGACGTCATCCTATTCATCCTTACACTAGCCTCCGGAGCCTGGTGAGTCAGCCTCACCCAGTCGATAAAGCCCTCCCCAAACCAAAATCACCCCAACACCTCCCATAAGTTGTCCCACTCAACCCGGTCGAAAGCCTTTTCGGCATCCATTGCCAAAACTACCTCTACCTCCCTACTCTCCAGGTAAACTAGCTATATGCACACCCCTCACCTGGCTTCCGTAGACCAGCTCACCCAGCTAGCCTGGTATCTCTCGACTCTGGCGCCAACAAGTCTCCCACCTATTGTTCCGTCTGACCCATCAACACCACTTCCACAAACCAGTCATCCTCGAGCAATTGCCCTGTAAACAAAACAAGGAACAAAGAAAACCCCGACACTAGTGCAATTCAAGTAATATCAAATAAGTAATAGGCACTTTCAACCACCCCCATCAGGACGCAAAAGGCCCCCAGAACCAAATATCTTAACTTCTCTCTTCACCAACAAAAGCTCGAATACAGAAGAGAAAAAAACCCCCCAAAAAAACAAAAGGGAAACAAGAAAAACATATAAACATTACTCAATAACTCTTTAACTTAAGTCCAAAAGTCCTCAGTTCGGCACCAGCCCTTCTCTCTTGGCAAAGTCCATCGCGTCCTCGGGTTCCTCAAAATAATGGTGCTGTCCCTCATGCGTGACCCAAAGGCGCGCTGGGTATAGCAGCCCAAACTTCACCTGCTTCTTAAAAAAAATCTCTTTGACTTCCCTGTAGCCTGTCCTCCTTCTGGCCACCTCCACGCTCAGGTCCTGGTAGATGTGCAAGACTCTATTGTTCCAATTGCAGCTCTGCGATTGCTTGGCCCACTGTAGCACCCGCTCCTTGTCCAGGAACCTGTGGAACATGACCACCATCCCTCGGGGGCGGGGGGGGGGGGGGGGGGAGCCCTCACAGCTGCTTTGCCAGCACTCTGTGCACCTTGTCCACCTCCAACGGATGAGGGAAGACATCATTCCCCAACAATTTCTGGAACATGTCTGCCACATATGCGGCAGCATCCACTCCCTCAGCCCCCTCCGGGAGACCAACAATTCTGAAATTCTGCCGACGGGACCTATTTTCCAGGTCCTCCACCTTCTCAAGAAGCCTTTTTTATTGGTCTTTCAGTCTCCCCATATCCACCTCCACCACTGATGATCCTCCAGCGCCTTCTCCAGCTTCTGGATCGTCCGATCCTGGGCATCCAGTCTGTGTTCCAGGCGCTCGATGGATTTCTGGATCGGGTCTAAACTGCCCCATTTCAGCGCAGTGAAGGCCTCTTGGATGACCTTCAGGAGATGCTCCATTGTTGGCTGGGCTGTCTGCACCGGGGTCCGGACAGTGGCCATATTGTCCTCAGCAGTAGCCTCCACACTGCCCTTGCTTGCCCACTTCTTCAACTGTTTACAAGTCTTTCTGCTTCTTAATTCCGTACGCCTATATCTGGAGTCAGTGCCTGAGTGCCTATGCCTTCAGATCCAATGCTCCATAGCACAAAAAAGTCAGGGGAAAGGTCCAAATGTCCGACCGGAGCGAGAGCCACCAAATGTGCGACTTATTCCCTCATAGCTGCCACCGGAATTCATCTTGAGAGGTCTTAACAAGGTGGATGTAGAGAGGATGTTTCCTCTTGGGAAGAATCTAGAAGTTGGAGTCACTGTTTAAAAGTAAGGGGTCACCCAATATAGAGAAAGATGAGATTTTTTTTTTTCCCGAGCTTGTGAGGCTCTGGTATTCACCTTCTCAAAGAACGGTGGAAGCAGAGCCTTTGAATAGTTTTAAACCAGAGCTCGGTAGAATCTTGATAAACAAGGGAAAGGTCATCAGAGGTAGGTGGGAATATGCTTTTGAGGTTGCAATCAGATCTGCCATGATTTTACTAAATGGCAGACAAAGCTTGAGGGGGCCACTCTGCTCCTAATTCATATGTTTAATTTGAAAATAAATAAATAAACTACAAGAGTTTATAGGCTAACATGTTACCTGGGGCTGAGAGGCATGTGTAAGCTGTCACCTGAATTATTTTCTTTTCCACAAATATTTCCATTAAGCTTTAATTAATTTCAATATTAACACAAGTATTTTAGTTAAATAACATAGCAATTATTTACGTTAGAAAACAAAATGCTAATGAATTTTGAATTTCACTTTCTGGAGATTATTGTTGTGGAATATATTACATTCAATGGTTCTGAAGCAGTGCTAATTATTGTAGAGTCCAGACACACAGTCAAAGGCAAATGATCATTTAGCAGTTTACTTTAGCTGAACTACAGGCAGATTTTACTCACCTTTGTTCTACTCTCCTTGACTGCACTCTGATATTATTACCCTGTGCTGAAAATTAGGCAATAAATATTCAAGTTATCTGGATAGATTTAACTTTCCAACATAGCAACTCAACTTTCAACTGGTTTTGAAGCTGCACTTGTGCCAATAGGCTGGCAAGGCGTCGTCATCTTGAAACTGCAAGTGGAGAGCAAGTTGGAGGCATGGATACTGTTGGTGAATCCAACATGGACAGCCTTGGTAGATAATAAAATTTACTCCAAAATCCAAACAGCACTAATCAGTAGGTGCATGTGCACGAGAGTGCACTGAGCCAAATTTTGCACACTCCAGAAGTTGTGATCACAGTTTTACAGGTTGCAGCTCACATGGTTTGCCAGTGCAGTCGGCAGAGACAGTGGTCTGGAGTTGTGATATCCACCTCCCATGGCAAGCCCAAGGCAGAGATGGAGGTGGACTGATGCAGAGTTGGCGAGGATAAAAGGCACATGCCCATTCACAAAGGCATCCGTCCCGTTTCTGGAGATCAGTGTGGAACTTCCCTACCCCCTCAAGCTCCTCCCAACTCACTCACTGAGTATCCACTATAAAGAGAACTGATGAGCCCTTTCATAAAACTTGGACATCTTTGAGAATCCATTAGTCATTGATGGACAAGCACACAGCACAAACTGGGGACTCCACAGAATTTTACAGCACAGATTCAGGTCTTTTGTCCAGACAGTCTATGCTGCAGACCTTACCTCCTCCCACCTTACTTCTAACCCTGTCAACATACCCAATTATTTTCCCTCTCATGTGCATATTTAGCTTCCCCTTCGATGCATCTATGCTGTTCACTTTAACCACTCCTTGTGATAAAGTGGTGAGAATATTGAATCTGATACGTAAATATTTCTCTTGGATTTAAGAGCGACTGTATTACGTTTATGACCTCTCATTTTGGACTTCTTCATTTGTGAAAACATATTCTCGAGTTCTAAACTTTTAAAACCTTCATAAACTTGCAAGATCTTTATCAGAAGACCCTTCAGCCACATTTGTTGAGATAAAAAACCTCCGTCTGTTCACTCATTACTTGGACTCTCAGTTCTAGTGTCATCGTTGTCGTGCAGGCATTATCAAAGTCAAGGGCGCGACCCACGGGCTGGTGTCGTTGCCGTCTATCGCGGCGCACCCGATCACGCAAATCTGCGACATTCCATAACATAGTGCCTGCAGGTCGTATTTGGAAGCATTAACAATTAACTGCTTTTTAAGTGTCTTTTTATTTACATTTGTAATTGTAATGTTCAGGTGAAATGTGGTGAACCTCCAATTTCTAGAGGATGAAAACATTTTAAGTTTCTGCATTTTTTCCTGTAAAATGTTATCAAATAAAAACCCCTCCTGAACATGTAAAACAAAAAGCCAGCTGCTGCGGCTGTTGCCTGCGAATTTTCACAATTGGAGACGCAGAAAATAAAAAATTCTATGTAATCTTCCTGCCTGAAGGGAGGCAGGGAGCAGGCCACGCCCCCCCCCTTCCCCCTCCCCCCCCCCCTCCTTTGGGCACGATTGCGATTCCTTAATTTTGTCAGCAGCAAACAAGGTAAGAGAAAATGTGGGTCGTGAAGGTTGGCCGCCGTGCGTCACGCAGGTCGGCCGGCGTGGGTCCCGAAGGTTGGCCGGTTGGTAAAAATGGGTCCCCTGGAAAAAAAGGTTGAAACATACTGTTGGAGTGCACTTTATCCAGTACTTCCATATTTGTTTTGTAGCACTAGAACTGTAAACAGTACTCCAAAACTTGATTTAACCAAGATACAGTACCTGTTTACTGCAATTTCACTGCTTTTGAATTCTCCTCTGGGTGGGTCCGCGGGTGGGTAGTGGGCCGGTGTCAGGAAGGTCACGGGGGGAATCGGTCGCCCGATCACAGGAAAGTAGTGCCCAACAACCGTGACCAGCTTTCAAAAATGCCGGCCGTGACTGGCTATCAAAATGTCGGCCGTCATGTCACTGCTCTAGAAAATGAACTCCAGTCCTTTCTTTGCACTTAGTTTTGCTGTGTTGTTACTTCTATTGATCTGTGAATCTGTATACCTCGAACCGATTGTGCTGTTACCATATTTAGACTTGCTGGGCTAGATTTCCACCAGAGATGGCATTTTCCCAATGTCATAATGCCACCTCTTTTCTAGTAATACCCACCAGTAGGACTTTCATCCGGCTGGGATGGTGGCCTGGAGTTGCACCATCCATCTTTCATGGCAAGTGCAAGGCAGACCAATGTAGAGGCAGCCAAGCTAAAAAGCACATGTTCATTCTCAAACTTATCCATCCAGTTCTGAAGATCAGTGTGGAGGACCCCACACTCAGATTATCCATTATAAACAGAACTTGGAAGTCTTTGAAAAGCTGTGTAAATAAACCCTGCTCAGCAGAATTCATTAGTGGGTTAAAAAACAGCCAAGCAATTAAACTGACATTCCTCTGAGCTGTAAAAAAGACACATCCCAAACAGAATCCCACCCGTTGAAGGCAGCCAAAAGGTCAGACATCTCTCAAAACTTTGAAACAGCCAAACAGCTGGTTGAAACAAACTTCAAGGAAAAAAATCAGCTCTGGATTTCAAACTGGGCTAGACTTTCAATATTCTACAAAGCAGTTACACTTGATCGATTTCATCCAACCTAATGCATTTGAAGACAGTTCCACTTCCACAATGCTATTACTGTATTTCCTTTGACAGTTCGCCAGATGTTGGAACTAAATCTGGCAGTCTCATTATTTAATGGTCACTTACTTTGCTTTGTCATCACTCACTTCACTCACATCACTCACTTCAGTTCGAACAGATACAACTTAGACTACCATATTTCAAAATAGTATGCAAAGTAACACCTTTTGTATTGAGTTTTAATTCAGTTCTCATCTCCAAAATATGGTTCGCAACACCACTCTATTGAGTGATTTATGTCGTCTACTAAAGTCTGCCTGCCTTCAGCAAATGGCAAAAGTTACAAATTGACCACATTCGAATGGTGCCAACAAGATAGCAGTCTGCGGGCTTCCACCTTTTCCCTCACCAATGAAAATTGCCAGCATAGGAAGTGGAGTCAGGAATCCCAACTCTGAGCTTTGGCCACCATTTTAAAAAGCTTTCCTGGCATACTTCAGCCCTGCAACAGGACATTCTCATCGGCAGTCTTCTCATCATATCAAAGAGCATCATTTCCCATTTACCTATGTTGATAATAATTTGCAATTTACATGCCCATACTTCAATTTTGTTACCATCTTGTATTTTGCCTTAGTAATCTTCAGTATAAATATAGCCCTCTGTAAGAAAGGAAGAATGGGCCAGAATGAATATATCACATTGTCTGGCATAATAAATTCCTAGCAATTTATGGTGACAAAGTGATAACACTTCCAGTTGTGAAACTGCTGCACCATTAGCCTCACAAAAAAAGATCATTAATGGCCCAGAGTTCAAAAACTGCTGGATTTGCATTAGAAACATAAATTAGGCTTCCAGAAAGTTAGGCAATAAAAGGGACATGTTAATGATGACATTTATGTCCCTGCAATGTGATTGAAGCTTTGATATCTAGAAAGAACTACAACTGTGAAATTTCACTCCAGCAGGTAATAAATCATTCCGAGAGACTTTAAAAGTAATGAAAAAAGTTTTTATTTTTCTGAATCCAATTTTTCTTACTCTTGGTGTCAAGTTTGACATGGATTCACCTTATTTCCTTCTTCATTAGTAACTGTTTTGTTCTCTATCCTAAGGTTTAGTAACCAACTAAAGAACCAGACTGTTGGGTCATGTCATTCAGCAAGGTCCCAGTTGTCCTGTTGACCTCGCAGCAACATAATCAGCTTGCATTTCCAGCAGCTGTAGTACAAAAATAACTAGAGCACAAGGGAGAGACGGGAATAATAAAGATGCAAACATAGCACTCAGACGCGAGGGCCATTAACTCCAACCTGTAGCAAGACATGGCCATTCAGGCTTGAGCTGATATGTGTGAAGTAACATGGATGCCATACAACTGCGAAACAATGACCTTCTCCAAAAATAGAACATTTACCCATCGCCCCTTGATGTTCCATGGCATTTAACATGGCGGAGTCCCCCTAAAAATCTTGGGGATCACCATTGATAAATACTCTGGCTGCAAGAGCAGGTCAGAGATTGGGAATTTTGCAGCAGCTATCTTATCATTTGACTCTCCAAAGCCTGTCCACAATGTACAAGGCACAAGTCAAGAGTAATAGAATGCACTCTACTTGCCTGGAGGATTCCAGCTCCAACACTCAAGAAGCTCAACACCATCCAAGACAAAGCAGCCCCCTTGATTTGCATCCCATGTGCTTCCCGTACCTGCCTCCCCGAACAGGCACCAGAATGTGGCGACTAGGGGCTTTTCACAGTAAATTCATTTGAAGCCTACTTGTGACAGTAAGTGATTTTCATTTTCATTTCAGTTTAAACATGGACTTCCTCACACTAGCAAGCACTGGCAGCAGTGTCTACCATTTGCAAGACACACTGTACCAACTCATCAAACATGGAAAAAAGAGTAGGCCATTAAGCCCTTTGAGCCTGCTCTGCCATTCATTATGATCATGGCTGATAATCCAACTGAACAGCCTGTTCTCCCCATACCCATTGACCACTTTCGTCCCAAGTGCTATATCTAATTCCTTCTTGAAAATTGAAAAACATTTCTCCTCATCTGAAGTCCTAAATGGTCTACCCTGTATCCTCAGACTGTGGCCCCTGGTTCTGGACTCCCCCTCCAATCGGGCTTCTTGCATCTACCCTGTCTAGTCGGTTAGAATTTCATAGGTTTCAAGGCGATTCCCCTCATTCTTCTGAACTCCAGGGAATATAATCTTAACTGACTCAATTTCACCTCATATTATCGCTGTTCCTACACTGTTGCTGGATCAAAATCCTGGAAATCCAACCCCAAAAGGACTAGACATACCAACACTCAATAACTTCATCAGTTCAAGATGTCATATAACCACCTTCTCAAGGGCAATTAAATTTAGATAATAAATGCTAATCCTGCCAGCGACACCTACATCTCGTGATACAAACCCCACTTGACCTGGAGCCTCAAAACAACTCAAATAACAAATAATTCTGAGAAAATACTCAAAGTCTTTGGTCTACAGCTGCCCAATAACTCGTCACCAGGTTGGTAAATTTAAAACACAATTACATTTTTATTAATAACTAATTAAATGCGCAGCAAATACAACTGGTTAATTATCTAACACCTACCCCCCTTCTCTTTAACTCGCTCCACCCTCTACACACACAAAGACAAACACAGAGGGGAAAGAGGGGTGTAAAATAACGATGAAAGTAGAAGAGTCTTTGTTTCAGATGGACATCTTCCAGTACATCTTTCTTCAATCTAGGCCTTCAGTTGGAGGTTTTGTTTTCAGTCTGTAGTGGTTTTCACTGCAGATTCATCTGGATCAAGACTTCTCTGCAGTATTTCTGGAGAAGGAGACAGGCAGTCACAGCTGCTGTTCCTCACTGTTCAGGATCTGACTGTCCATTCTTTGGTTCTCTGAAAATCACCCCACCCAGGTAGGACCCAATTGCTGCCGGTCTCTGGCAGTATACAGCCTTTGGCCAATTCATTGGCCACCAGTCAGCCAATTGAACCAAATCCTTCCAATCTCTCAGGGCCAAAAAGTCTGAGTTCTTCTGTTCAGAAGAAACTTATGAGTTCCTCACTTCTCTGCTTGACGTAAAGGTATATGTCCATTAAATATCCATGGATCAAAATGGTAACCAATCAACAGTAAGGCCATTACACATGAATGAATAAACAAAAAAATAGGATCTTCCAGCTGCTGTCTGCCAGTTTCCCCAACAGTAGAAAACCAGAGGTGCTGGGTGCTTTTTTAAATTCACCCATCTTTTGCATTTGTTAGTGTTCCACGATTGGTCTAGATTGATGAATTTGTGAAATTTTTTAATTAGGAAAACCAGAGTAATGTTTCAAGGCATTTTATGGCCTATGGGGAGACACCAGAATTCTGTTTGCATGCATGTTTGCTGCAGGGGAAGGTCCTTCTACACCTGGCATGTCAAGTCATCGACCTCCTTACTGTCAGTATTGTGAAATCCATCCAGCAAAACAGAGTGAATAAATTCTAAAGCAGCAGTAACCAAGAGTATTGGAGAACTGTTTTCTCCACCTAAAAGTGATAATGGGCAGAATTTATCATTGGTTCAGATATTTGACTGCCATTTATATACTAATGAAAATATCAATCCTTTCACAATTGCAGCCAATTGCAATTGTACAAACAACATTAACACAATACAAAGTCTGACATTGTACTTCTCACCATTACTTATTTAGTAGTTATGCTAAATTTGCAAAACAATATGAAGGTTAACTCGCATAATCAAAGATGTTATTTTCTTGAAACTGTGGTCTTGCAGTAAATGAATGCACAAACAAAAAAGATGTACATGTCAATGCAGCAACTACATTACAAGCACATTAATACCTTTCAATGATGGCCACCTTTAAAGTGGTAAATTCAACACACAGATGTGTTTACAATGAATCCCGAATTAAGAGGTCGCTGTAGAACGTCATCAGACTAAATACTCAAGAGTGGCTTTAGGTGCATCTGTTGATGGCAAACTTGAAAAGCTGAATTTGATGTCCTGAGAGTTCTTGAGAACAGTGACTATAAGGAGTGCTACTTTAATCAAGGTACAACTACTCCTTTGCAAATCATTATGCGCCACTGCCCTCGAGGATACCAATGGGCAATACTACACCCCAAATAATTTAAAGCCCTAGTTAAAAACTGGATGCTTAAAGACAACTTCATTGTTTAAGTCATAAAGGTGGCATGTAGAACAGGTTGCTCAATTAAACCTGTGGTTTGGGATCTCCCTGAACAAATAGAGACACAAACATTTCAGAAATGGATCTTTAGGTTGAACCTATTTTGAATGATCTCAATAAAGAAGAGAAAGCAAGATGTTTCCATGAAATTAGACATACAATGCACTGATTCAAATGTTGCATTTCTCAATGAATTTGAAGATTCAAAAGATTGAGAAAAACAGGAACAGAATCATTACTTTTTTTTTAAGATGCTCCGAACAAATAATGTATTCTAGACTGTGCAACAAACTCCAAAAGTAACAAAATCATGGCAAATAAGGTCTGTTACAAAACTTTAATTAATGTCATCAATTTTGTACAGGTGTTATATGGTACGTGACCGCTGTTTAACAAATAATTAACTGGACTAGGCCTAGAAATTCTAACAAAAAAAAAACTGAGACGAATACTGAAAGAAGTTCAAAATGTGAGAATCCCCATCCAAGCAAATACAATGGAGCATGGCTGTTTGGGAAGGGGAACATCATTGTTATATTGAACCTTAAACGAGGTGAGGCAATGTCACAGATTTTGCCAGACAGAATTATTAAGTGAACAAAGTTTTTAAAACTTCATGTTAGGCCTACTTGTTTATTTCATTCACTACTGTAATTCAGAGGATATAAACAGTATCATAAACATTTAAACAAACGTGTGTAGCGACATACAAATAGTTGATCATTGTATTCAGGTTTTCTGCACCAATTTAAATACTGATTTGCATACATAAAATACACGTTTCTCTTATTAAAAAAAAAGACCTAATACATCAAAACGGTGTAATCTCCTAATGAGTTGCATAACCACAGATCTGGGCAACTACATCTTTCTCTTGCACCCCACGAAAGAGCTAAACACAAATATTGACTTTGTGGAGAATTTACATAACAAGATTTTTGTATATACGCATCGCATCAGCATAGTACATTTCTTTACCTCCACATCTTGGCCCAAACTCCCACAAGAAGTCTTTGAAAAAAAAAACACATTTCTCCATATAGGAGACATCTGAAGTTCAGGGAATTGCAGGTGAAGAGCTTTTTATATATGTGCAGTAAGATATCAAAAATGTTGGAAAATTCACAGGTCCGGCAACATGTAAAAAAATAAACTTCATAGAAACCCTTGTTTAAAGGGTCCTTATTCAAAACAGTAACATTACTTTTCACATGTTAATTGACTTGTTCCAAATTTCCAGCACTTTGTCGTACTCTCAACTATTATAACATTTCTCCTTTGTTTGTTTATTTCATAGTAAAACAATAAACCCCTCAAATTTACTACAGGAAACCAGTAATAAATACCTGTAATTGCTTCCTCTGTATTTTTACTTATTTACATTGAATGAGTTAATACCCAATGTTGAAAGTGAACAATATGAATTTTCGATGAGCGCATTAAGTGCTGATGTCCCACTGAGAATCCCAGAGCCTAAAAGTTTTATGTCATTCAATTTTTCAGATGGTTTATTGTAAGGGAAGAGTTCTCAAAGTGTAAGTACTTGACAGTGTTTGTCATCAAAGTACAAATTTGGCTCAATCAATGTATTTACTTGCTGCAACTCATTAACAATGAACACAATAAGATTTGATAGAAAATACTGCTCATTTCCTAATTTGACTTGTGAAGTTAGTTGGCTGTAATTGTAAGAAATTCAACACTAAAAATGTTGGGCGGGATTTTCTGGCCATTTCTGATGGTGGGATCTTCCGGTCCCGTCGACAGTAAGCACCAGCCATGGTTCCCCAGTGGCGGAGGTTGCGAACAACGGGAAACCCTGTTGACGGCAGCGAACCCAGAAGATCCCGCCACTGGCCAATTGTGAGCCCTGCAAAAAAGTTGGGTGGGGTGCGGAAAATTCCACCCATTGTCTCTGAGAATGAGTATGAATTAGTGTCTGTAACTATATAGCCTATTCATCAGTGAGAAAGTTTGTACAGGAAAATAAAAACAAATATTGGAGAGAAGTATATAAAGATAATAGAAAAATAGAATTTAAGGACAGTCCTGCTGGGCTGGTCATAGTTGAAGCACCTTTCAATATCTGTCCTTTAACTGCCTTCTTGCCTCCTCCTCACTTTACCCACCAGACCATCAAGGATTCATTCATATTTTGTTGCTTCGACCAAGATTTTAATAGTTGAGGACATACACAGAGGTGAACCCAGTTCCACTGAACAGGAGATGATTTTTGCGAAAATGCACAAAATATTGAGTAGCCAAAATGGTGCAAATGCATCATGTTTACACTGGAATGAATCCTGGGCCTGGTGGCTAACATTTTCACACACAACATATGGGTAAGTGCAGACACGTGAAAAATATGCTTTCTGCCAATTTTGAGTATTGGGCTCCTGAAAATCCATGTGCACTGAACTGAACATTTTCACAATCGCTATTGAATTTGAATTTGCCTGTGCACAAGAGATGGTAGAAATAATATCACTAAAATGTAATCTTTCTTCAGTCTCCAATAAGAAAATGACAAATTAAAGTGGCTATTTAAAAATGTATTAGCTTTAAATTTATGTGAAGGGAAGGTTACATGTAACAAGCTTCCTGCAAGCAAGTTCCTGGATTAGAAGACACCAATAGTACCTTAAATGTCATTTAAAATGCGTGACTGCATTTTTAACCATTAAAGGACACAAAACATAATAGATTAAAATAAACTATGTCATTGATAAAAACTGTGATGTAAAAAGCACCAATTGATCACTGAATTAACCGGTACAATCACTGCCACCCCAAAGATAAAGGCAAATTTTGCGAAGTATTGTACTCAAATAATGTTTCTTTAAGGTCGTATTTAAAGGCACATCACGTGGTTTCTGTTGAAAAGAGTAATTCAGAGGCGGCATTGCTTTTTGATCCCAAACCATCAATGATGGAAGATACAAACATTTAAAAAAAACAGGTACAAGAACAGACCATACTGACCCTCAAGCCTTCCCCCTCAACTGTACTTTCCCACCTGATCCCCATATTCTTTCATTCACATGGTGTCAATAAATTTATCGATTTCTGACTTGAATATGCTTGATAACCGAGAATTCAAGGCAGTAGGGTGGTGCAGTTGACTCAGTGCCGAGGACCCGGGTCCGATCCGAGCCCCAGGTCACTGTCCGTGTGGAGTTTGCACATTCTCTCCTTGTATGCGTGGGTCTTACCCCCGCAACCCAAAACGATGTGCAGGGTAGGTGGATTGGCCACGCTAAATTGCCTCTTGATCAGAGAAAAAAAAATTGGAATATCGTAAATTTATTTTAAAAAAAGATAACCGAGAATTCACAAATCTTTGGGGTACAGAATTCTAAAGATTCATAACACTAAGAGACCAAAATGATCTGTTTCTCTAACTTCTATTTGTTGCATCAGCTTTATAAAATTAAAGTTATATTTATTTTTAAATATTATGCAGTACCCATAGCATCAAACCATCAATACCACTAGCTCTCCAGCTGGTCTCTACTGCGTTAATTGATCTCTGTTTTGACACCATGCAGAGAGGACAATAGGCCTCATTTCTCCAGGAAGGGAAAAGGAAAACCACCCAGGCTCTCACTTATCATCACTATCCGGTGATACTGACTGGAAAATGAAAATCCAGTAAGGACAGAATTAGATCCATCATCCATGTTCCCATGGCAGCCCAAGAGCCTAGGTTCATAAAATGAGGTCATGGAAAGGGTACCCACAATTCAGGAAAATATATCTGATTTCTTTCACCTCACTATTAGTGGTTCAGCTAATAGCTACTTAGCTCCAAGCTATTGGAGGGCTCCAAGATATTGTTAAAAAAACTATCACTTTAACTGAGCTTTAGGTCACCTGTCCTAACATCTTTCAAAAGCAAAATACTACGGATGCTGAAATAAAGAGCAAAAATGCTGGAAATACTCAGCATGCCTGACAGCATCTGTGGAGAGAGAAACAGAGTTAACACTTCAGATCAATGACCTCTTGTTAGAACCACTGCCAGCACCACACTAACATCGAGAGAGCCTAAAAATGAGTTTCTAAAGCAGCATTTGTAGAGAGCAATAGGAAAAAAATAATATAGGACGTAGGCTGACAAGCTTTATTGAGACTGCTTCCCAAGGAAGAAATATATAGCCAAGAAAGGTTAATAACTAAACATCAAAACTATAAACTATACTCATTTTGGCACTGTGAAAGTATGTATTACGATTAGTTGTTAAAAATTGATTTCAACAACATAGTTTTATTTTAATTTACTTGCCTTCACTGACAGCAAGGTAAAACTAAAAGGACGAGAACTTGATAAATTGTTATAAATGAATGATTTTGCCATACTGTGATCACTTCGGTTTTGTAAATAATGAAAACCATCACATGTCAAAAGACACATTCTTCGTGATGTCCAATTAATTGGAAGTCACAGCAGGTTCCTCATGACATGAAGATGCAGCTAACACTGCTATTAGTGTTTAACATTCAACACACTAAAAAAAGATCTCTTGTGATTAACTTTTTAAAATGGATTGGTCTAAATTTTACTTATTCTATAAACAGTGAAACATTACTCAAGAGGTTTGAGGTATTCCTGTCAGATGGAATATACTGGATATTGTACCATTGATAATTATGCATCCTCTTAAGTAACAACTGGATAAAGCAAGTTAAATTAGTGTAATTAATATAGTGCATGTGTAGATTGCTTTTAAACTATGTAGTTTTTTTCCCCAGAAATCTACCAGTGACTCACTAAAACTACTGACAATCTAGAATTTCTTTTCATAAGAAAATGTCAAAAGATCAGATTGATACTACAACAAGTATCCTCATCTCTGGCCCTGAAGATTTAAGGCGTTAGAAATCAGCACAACTTAGTAACTAGCCGCTGCAATAAAACATGTCTAAAGTTTAAACTGTACCACAAAAAAATGTTTTAATAAATAAAGACGTTCTTCCTATACCCCCCACATCACAACCTCAGCCCCCACCTCATGTACCCCACTAAATAGGCATTGTTCAGTCAAACAGATTTCTTCCCTTGCACAAAGAGGCAGATGTAGGATATAAAAAGCAACCCTGGTCACTGCCAGTACACAGCACCAATGACTTCTAGCCTCGTCTAAGCCAGTGGCGCACAGAAGCAGAACACATTTACCCAATGAATTTATACTGACAGACTTCATATTCCTATAGATATAAAGGTGAAGTCCCCTTCTAAAAAATAGTACATTTCCACATTTCCATTGTGTGGACTTCAAACTACAACTATCAAGAAAGTTTGAGGTTGAAGGTTTACATTACACAAAAACACTATTTGACTAAATCTACGCACGCAACTTGGACCCTCCCCCCCCCCCCCTCCCCACTTACCAAACCTTGAACCCAAATATTGATCAGGTCCAATTCCTTATTCCCAACAAATGAGGATGAGGGCACAACTTAAATTTAAAAAAAGTTTGTAGATAGAATCCAAATTATATATATCTTCAGAACTGTTACTGTGTTTTAGTCAATGCCCGTATAGTTTGTTTTTTGATGCCAAGCTACATAATCTGTTCATTATTCTTTTATCCTCCAGAGTTGCTTATTTCTTGGCTCGATCAGTCTTTAGTTCAGCTTTTGCACTTGGTCTTTTAAGGCGCCAGTTTCCCACCTTTTCTTGTTCATCTTGTTCTTCCTCGCTATCAGTAAATCTATACTGATCACGTTCTTTTGAAGGCTCATGGACCTTTTTAAGGAAGGATACCGGATTAAATGACAACATTTGAGCATTCTGTTTCTTGCCAACTTTTGTAGATGTTTTCTTCTTGGTTGACATCTTAGGTTGTTTTTTGCTAAATTTCACCAAGGGCTTGAATTCTTTAGCTGCTTTAGAAGTGGGAAGAAACCAGTCCTGTCCGTAAAAGCGATGTCAAATCAGTGAAAAGGGAGAAGTACAGATATGTTAATAATGATTACTTTATTGACCATGAATTCTGTATAATTTATGAATTAATGCATCAGCCTTTAAGGTATGTTCTTGAGATGATCCAAAAGGATCCATTAAAAAAATTAAATAGAATTATGAATAACATTCTCTTTTTGTCTTATTTCTGTTGATATTAAAAATCATCCTTTGTTTAAACAAACTAACTTACAAAGTCAGGGATAGACTCAAAGGAATTACTTACTGAACCTAGAAATGTAAATTGACATTAGCCATAAATGCAGGGATGGGTCAGCATGAAATATTGATGTTACCACCTTCTATAAAATTAATTTACAGGATGTGGCTGTCGCTGGTTAGGCCAGCATATATTGCCCATCCCTAGTTGCCCTTCAGAAGGTGGTGGTGAGTTGTCTTCTTTAACCACTGCAGTCCTTGAGGTGTAGATACACCCACTGTGTTGTTAGGGAGGGAGTACCAGGATTTTGCCCCAGCAACAGTGAAGGAACGGCGATATATTTCCAAGTGAGGGTGGTGAGCAACTTGGAGGGGTGTGGTGTGGTTCCTAGGTATCTGCTGCTCTTGTCCTTCCAGATGGTAGTGGGTTTGGAAGGTGCTATCTAAGGAACCTTGGTGAGTTACTGCAGTGCATCTTGTAGATGGTACAGACAGCTGCCACTGTCCGTCGGTGGCGGAGGGATTGAATGTTTGTGGAAGGGGGAGCAATAATGTGGGCCTTGTCCTGGATGGTGTTGAGCTTCTGGAGTGTTGTTGGAGCTGGACTCATCCAGGCGAGTGGAGAGTATTCCATTACATTTCTGACTTGTGCCTTCTAGATGGTGGACAGGCTTTGAAGGATCAGGAGGTGAGTTACTCACCCTAGGATTCCTAGCCTTTGACCTGTCCTGGTAGCCACAGTATAAATATGACTAGTCCAGGTCAGTTTCTGATCAATGGCAATCCCCAGGATGTTGATTGTGATGGATTCAGCAATGGTAATGCCATTGAATGTCAAGGATCGATGGTTAGATCCTCTCTTGTATGAGATGGTCGTTGCCTGGCACTTGTCTGCAACTTGTCAGCCCAAGCTTGGATACTGTCCAAGTCTTGTTGCATTTGGACATGGGCTGGTTCATTATCTGAGGAGTTGCGAATGGTGCTGATCTTTGAGCAGTCATTTGCAAACATCCCCAACTTCTAAACTTATGATGGAAGGAAGATCATCGTTCAAACAGCTGAAGATTCTTTTGCCTCGGACACTACCCTGAGGAGCTCATGCAGTGATGTCCTGGAGCTGATATGATTGACCTCCAACCACCATAACCATTTTCTTTTGTGTCAGATATGACTCCAACCACCGGAGAGTTTCCCCCCTGATTCCCATTGACTCCAGTTCAGCTAGGGCTCCTTGATGCCACACTCGGTCAAATGCTGCCTTGATGGCAAGGGCAGTCACTCTCACCTCACCTCAGGCATTCACTCTTGTCCATGCTTGGACCAAGGTTGTTGGATGACACAGTAGCAGTGTTTAGCTTCACAGCGCCAGGGACCCGTGCTCAATTCCCGGCTTGGGTCACTGTCTGTGCAGAGTCTGCACATTCTCCCTGTCTGTGTGGGTTTCCACCGTGTTCTCCGGTTTCCTCCCACAAGTCCCGAAAGACGTGCCCGTTAGGTGAATTGGACATTCTGAATTCTCCCTCAGTGTACTCGAACAGGCGCCGGAGTGTTTCAGGGAAGCTTCACAGTAACTTCTTTGCAGTGTTAATGTAAGCCTATTTGTGACAATAATAAAGACTATATAATATCATAATGAGGTCAGGAGCTGAGTGACCCTAGCAGACTCCGTGAGCTGGTTATTGCTGAATAAGTGCCACTTTATAGCACTGTTGATGACTCCTTCCATCACTTTGCTGATGATGGAGTAGACTGATAGGGCGGTAATTGGCTGGGTTGCATTTGTCCTGTTTCTTGTGCACAAGACACACCTGGACAATATTCCACATTGCTAGATAGATGCCAGTGTTGTAGCTGTGCTGGAACAGCTTGGCTAGGGTTGCAGCAAGTTCTGGAGCACAAGTCTTCAGTACTATTGCCGGGATATTGTCAGGGTCCATAGCCTTTGCCGTATCCAGTGCTTTCAGCCATTCCTTCACATCACATGGAGTGAATTATATTGGCTGAAAACTGACATAAACTTGAGCTCAGCAACCATTTCAAGCCAGTATTCTGATAAGAATATGAAGAATCTATTGACAGCATCTCAGTTAGCCAGACAAATAGTTTGCACTCATATCTTTAACATATAAACCCTGCTCTATAATAAAGTCTCAAAGTCCTTGATGTTATCTACAGTGAAACAAATTTTATTCAGCATGGTCCAACATTTGGGGCCTCACGGTAGCATGGTGGTTAGCATCAATGCTTCACAGCTCCAGGGTCCCAGGTTCGATTCCCGGCTGGGTCACTGTCTGTGTGGAGTCTGCACGTCCTCCCTGTGTGTGCGTGGGTTTCCTCCGGGTGCTCCGGTTTCCTCCCACAGTCCAAAGATGTGCGGGTTAGGTGGATTGGCCATGCTAAATTGCCCGTAGTGTAAGGTTAATGGGGGGATTGTTGGGTTACGGGTATACGGGTTACGTGGGTTTAAAGTAGGGTGATCATTGTTCGGCACAACATTGAGGGCCGAAGGGCCTGTTCTGTGCTGTACTGTTCTATTAGTAAACAAAACTGGAGATTCATACTAATACCTACATATCTAAATCGGGGCAATGCAGAAATCTACTAATTGAACATGGAATAAGTGTAAGTTTACAATTTCTTGGAAGTAAAAAAAATTATAAATGCAAAGCAATTAACTAATTAGGATTGATTTAAAAGAAAATTCTGGTTGTGAAAATTATAAAGGTTTTTACCTCAAAATGTACGTTATTAATATGATACTTCACTCCACTCTCAGAGCTGAATTCCTTTACACACAGCAGACACTTGTACTTTCCAGCAACATATTCCCCCTAGTGGTTTAAGAAAAACACAACTATTAGCCGTTAAAATACCAATAAAATAACTTTAGGTGAGATATTGCATGGCTTTTCTTTTTTCCCCGCATGGTGAGGAACATCAGCCCTGAGGGACGGACTTTTGTTGTTTCAGCCAGCTACTGCAGCAACAAGCACTCCAGGTCAGGCGAAACACAGCTCGACGCAGAGTAAAATACGTTTCTACTCTCCCAGCAATATGGAAAGCAAAGGAAACAGTGACATCTGTGCATACACTGCGATCTCCTGAGTACAATAGCTGAATCATTACATTATCTTCTCCCTGCCATTTAAATAAAACAACAAAATTTGAGTTCTTCAAGGCATCTCTTGAATGATCTTCTACCATCACCACATGACATCACTGAATCTGCCACCACGGACATCCCAGGAATTACTCAGAACCAGAAACTGAACTAGAGCAGCCGTGTAAATAGTCCGTATTTTCTGTTGATGTAAGTACTGTGGCTACAAGAGCAGGTCAGAGGCTGGGAATTCTGCAGTGAGTAACACAATTTCCTGACTCCCCAAAACCTCTTCACAATGTACAAGGCACCAGTCAGGATTGTCATGGAGCCCTCTTCATTTGCCTGGATAGAGTGCAGTTCCAACAACACTCGTGGAACTCAACACCATCTAGGACAAAGCAATCTGTTTCATTGGCATCCCATCCACCACCTTAAACATTCACTCCCTCTACCACCAACGGACAGTGGCAGCAGTCTGTACGAACTACAAGATGCACTGCAGCAATTCACAAAGGCTCCTTCAACAGCACCTTCCAAACCCGTGACCTCTACCAGCTAGAAGGTCAAAGTCAGCAGATGCATGTGAACACCAGAATCTGCAAATTACGCTCCAAGTCAGTCACCATCCTGACTTGGAAATGTATTGTCTTTTTTTCCCTGTCGCTGGGTCAAATCCCTTCCTAACAGCACTGCTGATGTACCAATACTACATGGACTCTCTTCTGTGGATTGGCACCTTGATGTGCTGGAGAGTGTAGAAGCGTTTTCAAGAACTGAGTATTGAGCTGGCTTTTAAATGGGGAGCTTCCTTCTTAGTTATGGCTCAGCTAAACACAAACACGCACGGAGACAGCAACTGTGGTTAAGGTGGCTTTATTTTCCAAGCTTGGTCAACGTAAGAGGGAGAGTGATTTGGATAAACGTCAAAACCACCATGTTTTACATTGCTCTGGGTTCAGTAGTTATACAATTTCCAAAAATCAGCAGCCCACCCCATTTTGACTCGATCCGATTCTTGCAGCTGTCGATTTTACCTTAACCAATGAATTTTACTTTAGGCAGCATGGTGACTGCGTGATCAGCTCATAATTTAGCCCCATGTTCACTGGCCATCTGTTGTTTTTCAAGACCCTCCCTAACTCTCATTTCTCTTATTTCAGTTGGTTCCTGCCCGTACCATGGTCTGTCTGAGCACTGGATGCTGAACTGTTTATTGAGCTGGCGGTGGAATTACTGACCATGTTATTTCTGTCTCCCTTAGGAATGTGGTCAAGTAAGTTAGCTTAAATCCCATCACACATCGCGGACACTGCTATTAGCAAGAGTTTAAACACTTATTATTGCTATGTTCTAAGAATACATATTTAATGGGTGATAATGATTACTGGGTATAGTTTCTATGATTAGTCTCAATCCTCAATAAACTAACTTACATAGAGCTATTCTAGTGTTATCCTAGCTATCCGGTTGTAAAGGGTCTCATCTCAGGACACCTCCTTCAGAGCGGCTTGAGCGTTCTGTTCATCCCGAGAACGATGCTCCTGGCAGGGTCACCCGTGATGGTAAGGTCGGTGGGGAGGAACCAAACAAAGCATAATCCAAAACAAGTCCTCAAGGGCGGATCAGGCAGAAAATACTTGTGTGATATTAACGGCTGGGATAGCAGGTGAAGGCTGCAGCAATAGGGAGATGCCCAGTCGGAGGTTCCCTTGCCACTGGAACTGAACTTATCCTCTGTCAAGTATCGTGCATCTGCTGATGTGCAACAGCATTCCCCATAAGTCCCACACAAGGATTCTGTCTAGAAGAAACCAGCACACTTCCCCCCCCCCCCCCCCCCCCCCCACACAAATTAGTCCTGCGGTGTTCGGTAAGGTGACGGGGATAGGAACGCGAGGCCTGGCTGTCCCTAGCATGTAGGTGGTGGAGTTTGATTCAGTTGTCTCGCTCTTGGAATAGGAACAGGAGGGCATATTGGCAGTTTTCTTCACGACTGAACAGCTATCTTCAGGATTAACTCTGCTCACCCCAGTTCCACCTGGCTGGCAAACCAGATCTTGCAGGCTCATCTACCTGCGGTCAGTAAAACAAAGTTAAACTGAATCTCAGAACCTGGAATGTACAAACCCTCATGGATAACGAGCAAAACAATCGACCGGACTGGAAAAACGGGTTGTCCATGAACTCGGGCAATTCAACATTGATGATGATGCCCTGCAAGAGACCTAAAGAGCAGATGAAGGGCAGCTGAGGGAAGACAATGGTGGACACCTTCTGGAGAGGAAAACCCTAGGATCAGCCCAGGACTCAGAACTGGATTCACCATCAAGATCTAACTCGATAACAGACTTTCGGAGATCCCTGTCAGCATCATCGAATCATAGAATTTACAGTGCAGAAGGAGGCTAGCCATTCGGCCCATCGACTCTGCACCGGCATTTGGAAAGAGCACTAAGCCCACACCTCCACCCGATCCCTGTAACCCAGTAACCACACCTCACCATTTTGGCCCAAAGGGCAATTTAGCATGGCCAATCCACCTAACCTGCACATCTTTGGACTGTGGGAGGAAACTGGAGGAAACCCACTCAGACTCAGACAGAACGTAGGGCAGCACGGTAGCATAGTGGTTAGCACAAATGCTTCACAGCTCCAGGGTCCCAGGTTTGATTCCCGGCTTGGGTCACTGTCTGTGCGGAATCTGCACATTCTCCCAGTGTGTGCGTGGGTTTCCTCCTGATGCTCCGGTTTCCTCCCACAGTCCAAGGTGGATTGGCCATGGTAAAATTGCCCTTAGTGTTAGGTGGGGTTACTGGGTTATGGGGATAGGGTGGAGGTGTGGGCTTGGGTAGGGTGCTCTTTCCAAGAGCCGGTGCAGACTCAATGGGCCGAATGGCCTCCTTCTGCACTGTAAATTCTATGAAACGTGCAGACTCCGCAGAGACAGTGACCTAAGCTGGGAATCGAACCTGGGACCCTGGTACTGTGAAGCAACAGTGCTAACCACGGTGCGACCGCGCCGGCCAACGTGTGCCTCATGACACTCCATCTACAACTTGTCAAGAACCAGCAGGCAACGTCGTGAGTGTCTACGCCCTTAACCCATGATACCAATGACGAGTCCCAAGAAGCCTTCTACTTTACTCTGAAAGCCATATCTTCCTTAGGAATGGAAGATATAATCATCGTCCTTTCAACACCAGTGTCAGAAAGAACTCCCAACTCTGGAAAGGATGCATTGGAAAGGAAGGAGTTGAGATCTCCAATAGGGTTCGCCTGCTCACCAAAAGACCACCAGCTCATCATCACTAACGTTCCGCCAAAAAGACAAGTTCAAGACTTCCTGGAGAGATCCACGATCAAAGCACCTACACATGATTGACTTCGGCATTGTCCGATCCAGAGATCAAAAGGATGCCCTCGACAAAGTGAGGACCAGTGCAGAAGACTGCTAGACAGACCATTAATTCATGCCCTCCTCTATGTCCATCGAACTCCACCAGAAGCAGTGGACAATGAAGAGAGAGCGCAGAAAAAATATCAGCATTGAATGGCTTCAAGAGCCAAGCATGCAAACAAACTTCCAACAATGTCTTTGCCAAAATCACCAACCGTTTATTCTAATGGAGTGAAGAAAAATGGGTAAGAGCTGAAGATGACCATCATCTCAAGCGGTGAAAAAACCATCGGGCTAGAAGACAAGGAAACATCAAAACTGCTTCGACGAGAATGACCACATCATCCAAGGCCTCATTGACAAGATGAAGAAAGCACTCCGTGCCTGGGAAAATAACATCACCAACCAGGCAAAAAGAGGAGAGCTTATCGATCAGCAAAGGAGGCGGTACACACAACTAGGAAAATCAAGAACCAATGGTGGAGTAAGAAAGCCAAGGAGTTGCAACTCCTCGCTGACAGGTACAACACCTGCAGCTTCCTCAATGCCACCAAGGCAATAGTCTGCGTGGGTTTCCTCCGGGTGCTCTGGTTTCCTCCCACAAGTCCCAATAAACGTACTGTGAGGTGAATTGGACATTCTGAATTCTCCCTGTGGACGCGAACAGGCGGCAGAATGTGGTGACTTGGGGATTTTCACACTAACTTCATTGCAGTGTGAATGCAAGCCTACTTGTGACAATAATAAAGATAATTAATTATCATCCTCAGCTTCAAACCGGCAGATATTAAGACCAGAATCCTTTTGAGACAGGGAAAACATCGGCCTTCGATGGAGAGAAGACTTCGAAATACTCCTAAACTATGATCTAATTGTAGATGAGCAAGTGTTCAAGGAAATCCCCCAACTTTCCATCAAAGATGACCTTGGACTCCCAAGTGCTGGTGAAGTCAAAGCTGCTATTAAACAGATGAAGAATGTAAAAGCTGCAAGATGGGATTCCAGCAGAGATTTTCAAACTTGGAGGAGAGGAGATCACCCGTCATCTCCATCAGCTGCTCTAAAAACTTTGGGTCAGGGATGCCGTTATCAACCATCTTCAAGAACGGAGACAGAGCGGACTGTGGGAATTACTGAGGAATCCCGCTACTCTCCATCGCCAGGAAGATCATCACCCAAATCCTCGCTAGCCGCCTTTCCCCAGTCTCTGATGAAATCCTTGCAGAAAGCCAGTGTGACATCCGACCAAACCATGGACCAATGGACATGATTTTCGTTGCTCAACGACTTCAAGAGAAATGCCAGGGGCAACATCAATCACTCCACATGGCCTTCATTGATCTGACCCAGGCTTTTGACTCAGTGAATCAGGAAGTGCTGTGGAAGACTCTGTCAAAGGATGACTGTCCAGAAATATTCACCAACATCTTCCGAAACCTTCACAACAAGATGTTGCCAATAGTCCTCACCAGCGGAAACTTGAGAGTTATGAAATTTTCTTCACTATACAATCAGGCAAAGTTAAAACGAAGAAAAATTAACATGGATGGTAGATAAGTGACCGTGAACAGAAATGAACATGCGCAATGACCTAACGGGTGGTCCAAATAGGGTTAGATTTAGCTCAAGTACAAATTGCTGCATGCTACTAAAGGGACGTCTAGGAGGCTAAAGCTCCAGTCCAGACTTTACAACAGAAGCACATTATAAATGTCCTTTTTCTGAACCTTAAATAAAAGTTATACCTACCCTCGTGCAAGAACCAAGATGAGCCTTCAACCCTGATACACTGGTATAATTAGAACCACAATCCTAAAAAAGAAATTGGGTGTTAAAATGCCATTTTAAATGTCACTTTGAACATTTTAGTTCCATGAATGTCATAGAATCTAAGCACTTTGTTGTTAAACTTGAAATATACAGGTTAACACAAATTGTACTCAAGGGTTGAAGGCAACATGGCAGACTACATGGAGATTCAGATCAATACACTGGCCCAGATTTTCACCATGGAAAGTACACACGTTGTGGTAGAAATGGCAGAAGTGGCCTTACGTCCCACCACAAACATGGTAGTGCAGGAGTGGAAATGGGGACAGGGTGCGTTTCGTGCTTGCAGGGGTTATGGATCCAGCTGAGCATTTAAATCATCAGATGTCTCCACTGTTTAGGCCAGGAGTGTGAAACACGAAGTGTGCAGATTAGACCAGGTAAGAGCAGGTCTGAACTTTATTAATTAACTGGCAAGCACATTGGAATGGTCAATAGACACGTCAACTGTCAACGGCAGTTCTCCCATCTCTGTGCACCCAACCCAGGAGTGCAAATCTGGACCAGCGTTTTCTCGCATCCTCACCACTGGTTTTGATTTTCTCTCCTTCTGGTGCACAATTATCCATATGCTAATTGAGGATGTAAAGAGACTGTCTGCTCCAAAGTCTCTTCCATGAAAGTAAGCTGCCAGGAAGTGTTCAGAACAATTCGGAGTTGACTCATTGTAATTTTTTCCTCCATCTGGCCTTTCCTTCACTAAACAACTAAGAAAATTTGCATCTTTTTAATCCTGGATGCCAAGAGCTATCTGATCTCTTAACACAAATCCTGAATTTGTGCAAGCCAACTTTCTTGCCTTCCTCGCATACAGCTATTATTTACATAACCAACACTGACGCAGGGCTGTTATACTTCATGAGTTGCTGTGTAACTAAATGAGGAGTCCATAAATTTAACAAATAGAAACTGGGGGTTATTTCAAAATTCCCTTTACCAGTAACTTTAAAAAAAAAGAAACAGGACAGTGGGGATGGGAAAGGAGTATAATATTTCCTTGTCTTAGATCACAAATATTTATTTGCCTTAGATCAGAATTAATGTTAAAATTGACCAGTGAGACAGGGACTGTGTATGCATCTGTGGTATCTTGACCACATAAAAGATAGTCAAACGTGTTGTGAAAATCCAATCTTCTTTACTTATAAAATTATCAAAATTATATACAGCATGGATACAGAAAGTAGCAGCAGTTAGAGCAGCAGCAGATTTGATGGGCTGAATGGCCTCCTCCTGCACTGTAGGGAGTCTATGATTCTAGGGCACTTCACTAAAACCTATATTGGCTTATATATATTTTTATTTTTAAAGAAGTGGGCGGCACAGTGGTTAGCTGTTACGGACACCTACTCAGCTCTCAACAGTGTTTAAGAGACTGGTTTCCATCTAAAAATCAGATTGGCAGAACAATAATGTGTGAAAATAAATTTTTTTTGTTCTAACTGAAACAAATAATGCTATATTAGGGTTTTTGTTTCATATATGTGATGTGAGCATTGCTGGTATGGCCAATATTTATTGCCCATCCCTCACATTCTTGAACCCTAAGGGCCAATTTAACATGTCCAATCCACCTACCCTGCACATCTTTGGGTTGAGTGACTGGGTGGACTTAATGATTATAAGTTTTAAGGCGATGGAAAGATTGATTCATTCCAGGAGCGACATCATAAGAAATAGGGCGTGGTTATTTTATAAAACAAGCTTTATGGGCAGCACGGTGGGCAGCACTGTGGCTTCACAGCACCAGGCTCCCAGGTTCGATTCTCTAATGGGTCACTGTCTGTGCGGAGTTCTTCCCATGTCTGCGTGGGTTTCCTCCGGGTGCTCCGGTTTCCTCCCACAGTCCAAAGATGTGCAGGTTAGGTGGATTGGCCATGATAAATTGCCCTTAGTATCTAAAAAAGGTTAGGAGGGGTTATTGGGTTACGGGGATAGGGTGGAAGTGAGGGCTTAGGTGGGTCGATGCAGACTCGATGGGCCGAATGGCCTCCTTCTGCACTTATGTTCTATGTTTATTAAAACAAAAGAAAAACTATATTTAAACTTCAATCGTTTTTTTTTTTTTAAATTTAGATTACCCAATTATTTTTTCTATTAAGGGGCAATTTAGCGTGGCCAATCCACCTACTCTGC
Source organism: Scyliorhinus canicula (assembly GCF_902713615.1). Lineage (NCBI taxonomy): Eukaryota > Metazoa > Chordata > Chondrichthyes > Carcharhiniformes > Scyliorhinidae > Scyliorhinus > Scyliorhinus canicula. Next base: position 121,635,200 of record NC_052151.1, read on the forward strand.
ACATTTTTGGGTTGTGGGGGCGAAACCCACGCAGACACGGGGAGAATGTGCAAACTCCACACGGACAGTGACCCAGAGCCGGGATCGAACCTGGGACCTCAGCGCCGTGAGGCGGTTATGCTAACCACTAGGCCACCGTGCTGCCCTAAACTTCAATCGTAACAATAACAGATTACATGTAGTTTCTCAACTTTAGCGCACAAGTTCCCATTAATCAGCACTTCAAATGAAAATGCAGCTCTCATTCTACGTACACATGCATGCAAAAATGATACTTGCATTTAAAAGCAATTTTCTGCTGTCAGTCAAGTTCCATTGGAACACTTTTCAAAAGTCTGTCGCTGGGACAGATGTCCATGACCTCTTTCTGTGGCTCCTTCTCCTCACCTGCTCAAAACAGGATTCTTTCTCTCTCCGAGCTCTGCCCCTCTCTCTGACAAAGATTCTATCTTGACTTGAACCTATTATCACTATCTTGGCTGTTTGATATCCCACCAACATTTATACAAAAGAATAAAACCACGCTATTGATAGTTTTGCGAGTGAGGCGGCCGCATCGAGAAGAGCTCCCACCACAATTTCACGGGGGTTTCCCCGATCTTCCCCCAGACTATTATCGGCCTTTGGAGCCATCACGGGCAGCTAGCAGGGCCGGTTTAAAAACCGCCAAAGAACCCCACGCGGGTGTCGGGCGCTGAGGCGTTGGGCCCAGCGCGCTCGAAGGCCAGAGCAGCAGGGGCAGAGCCAAATGGAGGTCGAGGCGGCAAGCCCGATGTAGGTGAGGTGTCCCACATCGGATGGCTCCCAACTAGAATGTGGTAAGAAGGCTGAAGTCCGGTCCCAGGGGAACTCTGGAGGAATGTAAAAAAGAAGAGAAAGAAGTTTTAAAGAAGTTTGGTGAATGTTTCGTTTTTTCCCCTTTTTTGTGTGAAGGAAGAAAAATTGTTTTTCAAAAAAAGACAGATAGAAGAAGGACAGAAGGGTGAAAAGGGGAAAAAAGAAAGGAAAAACAATAAGCCGTTAAAGGATGCGAAGAGCAGCGTCGAGGAAGGGAGGAAATGCGGGCTCGCCGTTGAATGACAGGATGAGCAAAAGTGCTGACAAGATGGCGGAAGCCGAACCGCATGGTGGGGCCGCACTACTTACGGTGGAGAAGATGACCGAGGTGATGGTGGTGGAGTTGGAAAAGCAGTTTGTGAGGCACTTGGAGGCCTTGAGGAAGGAGACGGCGGTCGCATCTAAGTCATTGGTGGAGGAGGCAATCGCCCCGGTGAGGGTAGCTGTGGCAAAGACATCGGCCGAGGTGAGAGAGCAGGGTGAGAAGAAGATGAAGGAAGTGGAGGAGGCCGTGTCATGACACAGTGACCAGTTCACCTCGATGGGGGACGAGCTGCGGAGGGTGGTGGAGGTGAACAGAGGACTCCGAGCAAAGCTCTAGGACTTGGAGAACCGCTCAAGGTGGCACAATTTGAGAATTGTGGGCTTGTCCGAAGGGACAGAGGCCAACAGAATACTTTGCTAAGAAGTTGGCGGAGCTGATGGGGGAGGGTGAAAACCCCTCCCAGTATGAGCCAGATCGAGCTCATCGGTCATTAAGGCCAAAGCCCAAAGTGAACGAGCCACCAAGACCAGTAATTATCTGCTTCCATAAGTTCTGCATGAAGGAGGAGGTGTTAAGCTGGGCGGAGCAGAAGCGTGAGGTGCTGTGGGATGGTACTGCGGTTCGGATCTACCAGGACTTGACTGTGGAGTTGGCAAAAAGACAAGTGGCGTTCGGGCGAGTGAAGGCGGCACTGTACAAAAAGGAGGTGCGATTTGGTATGGTATACCCGGCGAAGCTGAGGGTGTCGTATGATGCCAAAGACTTTTATTTCGAGACAGTGGAGGCGGCTGAGGCGTTTGTGAGGGCAGAAGGCTTGGGACAGATGTGAGGAGCGGAGCTGGAAGAGAGACTGTGGACTGTGATTGGGGAGCTGGAAAATGTATAAATGCTACAACCTTTTTACTGATGTGTATTATAATCAACTTCTCTTTGCCTGTGTGTTCGCGCACCTGAAGGGGCTTAAGGCAGATGTGGTCATGCTTCAGGAAACACATCTACCGGTGGCAGATCAGGTAAGGCTAAGGAAGGGGTGGGTAGGGCAGGTGTTCCATTCGGGGCTGGATGCAAAAAATCGGGGGGTAGCGATCTTGGTGGGGAAGCGGGTGTCGTTTGAGGCGCTGAGCATTGTTACAAACAACGGAGGTAGGTATGTGATGGTGAGTGGTAAGCTGCAGGGGGTGCGGGTGGTCTTGGTAAATGTGTATGTCCCGAATTGGGACAATGCGGAGTTTATGCGGCGCATGCTGGGCCAGATCCCGGATTTAGAGACAGTGGGCTTGATAACGGGGGGGACTTTAACACGGTGCTGGACCCGGCATTAAATCGCTCTAGGTCTAGGATGGGCAGGAAGCCGGCGGCGGCCAAGGTGCTAAGGGATTTTATGGACCAGATTTTTTTTGGGGGGGGGGGGGGGGTAGATCTGTGGAGGTTTGCGAGGCCGGGGGCCAGGGAATTTTCATTCTTCTCCCACGTCCATAAGGCCTACTCTCGGATTGACTTTTTTGTAATGAGCTGAGCGCTGATTCCGAGGGTAGAGGACACGGAGTACTCAGCGATAGTCATCTCTGACCATGCCCCAGACTGGGTGGACCTCGTGCTGGGGAGGAGAGGGACCAACGCCTGCTGTGGCGCTTGGAGGTGGGGCTGCTGGCGGACGAAGAGGTTAGAGGGCAGGTCCGGGGGTGCATAGAGAGGTACTTGGAGACCAACGATAACGGGGAGGTGGCTTGGGAGGTGTTGAAGGCGGTGGTCAGGGGAGAGCTGATCGCCATCAGGGCCCATAAAGGAGGGAAGGAGAGGAGAGAGAGGGAGAGGCTAGTGGGGGAGATGGTTAGGATAGACAGGAGGTACTCAGAGGCCCCGGAGGAAGGGCTACTCAGGGAGCAGCGCAGCCTTCAGGCAGAGTTTGACTTGTTGACCACCAGGAAGGCAGAGGTGCAGTGGAGGAAGGCGCAAGGGACGGTGTACGAGTATGGCGAGAAGGCCAGCAGGATGTTGGCACACCAGCTTAGGCAGCGGGAGGCAGCGAGGGAGATTGGGGGAGTGAGGGAAGGAGGGGGAGTACAGTGCGTAGTGCGGCGGGAATTAACCGGGTCTTCAGAGACTTCTATGAGGGACTGTATCGGTCTGAGCCCCCATCGGAGGAGGAGGGGATGGGTCATTTTCTGGACCGACTAAGGTTCCCGAGGGTAGGAGGAGGAGCGGGTGGTGGGGCTGGGGGCGCCGATTGGGTTGGAGGAACTGGTTAAGGGACTAGGGAGCATGCAGGCAGGGAAGACACTGGGGCCAGATGGGTTCCCGGTGGAATTCTACAGGAAATACGTGGACCTGTTGGGCCCGCTGCTGGTTAGGACTTTCAATGAGGCAAGGGAAGGGGGGGTCCTGCCCCCAACGATGTCTGGGGCACTGATCTCTCTGATCTTGAGGCGAGACAAGGACCCTTTGCAGTGCGGGTCGTATAGGCCGATTCTGCTTCTCAATGTAGATGCAAAACTGTTGGTAAAGATATTGGCCACAAGGATCGAGGACTCTGTCCCGGGGATTACACACGAGGATCAGACGGGTTTTATGAAAGGGAGGCAGCTGAATACCAATGTACGCAGGCTCCTAAATGTAATTATGATGCCGGCGGTGGAGGGTGAGGCAGAGGTAGCTATGGACGCGGAGAAGGCCTTCGATAGGTGGAGTGGGGATACCTGTGGGAGGTGCTGAGGAGGTTTGGGGAGGGGTTCATCAGCTGGATAAGGCTGCTGTAGGAGGCCACGGTGGCGAGTGTGGCCATGAACAGGAGGAGGTCGGAATATTTCCGCCTATACCGAGGAACGAGGCAGTGGTGCCCCTTATCCCCCCTGCTCTTCGCGCTGGCGACAGAGCCCCTGGCCATGGCCTTGAGGGAGTCTAGGAATTGGAGGGGGATGGTGCCGGGGGGGAGGGAAGAGGAACACCGGGTATCGTTGTATGCAGACGATCTGCTATTGTATGTGGCGCACCCGGTGGGGGGGAATGCTGGATGTGTTGAGGATCCTCAGGGAGTTTGGGTCTTTGTCCGGGTATAAGCTTAACATGGGGAAGAGTGAGCTGTTCGTGGTGCAGCCGGGAGACCAGGAGAGGGGGATTGGTGAGCCTCCGCTAAAAGGGGCAGAAGGGGTTTTAGATACCTGGGGGTGCAGGTGGCTAGAAGGTGGGGTCCCAGCATAAGCTCAACTTGATGGGGCTGGTGGAACAAATGGAGGAGGAGTTCAATAGATGGGATATGTTGCCGCTCTCCCTTGCGGGTAGGGTACAGTCCATTAAAATGACGGTGCTCCCGAGGTTTCTGTGTTTGTTTCAGTGCCTCCCCATCCTGATCCCTAAGGCCTTTTTCAAACGGGTTAACAGGAGTATCATGGGCTAAGAAGACCCCGAGGGTGAGAAGGGTGTTTTTGGAGCGGAGCAGGGACGGGACGGGACGGGACGGGACGGGACGGGGGGGGGGGGGGGGGGGGGGGCTGGCGTTGCTCAACCTCTGCGGGTATTACTGGGCTGCCAACGTGGCGATGGTACGTAAGTTGATATTGGAGGGGGAGGGGCCAGCTTGGAAGAGGTTGGAGATGGCGTCCTGTGTGGGCACGAGCCTGGGGGCACTGGTGACGGCACCGCTGCCGCTCCCTCCGATGAGGTACACTACAAGCCCGGTGATGGCGGCGACCCTCAAAATTTGGGGGCAATGGAGACGTCACAGGGGGTAGGTGGGGGCCTCGGTGTGGTCCCCGATACGCGAGAACCATCAGTTTGCTCCGGGGAAAATGGATGGGGGGTTCCGGAGCTGGTACAGGGCGGGTATTCGGAGGGTTGGGGACCTGTTCATCGACGGGAAGTTTGCGAGCCTTAGGGAACTGGAGGAGAAATTCGGGCTCCCCCCGGAAACACCTTCCGATATATGCAGGTAAGGGCGTTCGTTAGGCGTCAGGTGGTGGAGTTCCCTCTGCTACCGGCGCCCAGGGTCCAGGATAGGGTGTTGCCGGTGGTGTGGGTTGGAGAAGGTAGGATTTTGTCAATTTACCAGCTGATACAGGAGGAGGAGGAGGCTTTGGTGGAGGAGTTAAAAGGTAAGTGGGAGGAGGAACTGTGGATGCCGATCGATGAGGATATGTGGGCAACTGCCTTGGGAAGAGTGAATTCTTCCTCCTCTTGCGTCAGGCTTAGCCTTATACAATTTAAGCTACTGCACAGGGCGCATATGACCAGGGCAAGGCTGAGCCGGTTCTTTGGGAGTGAGCATAGGTGTGTGAGATGTTCGGGGCGCTTCTGCAAACCATACCCACATGTTCTGGGCATGCCCAGCATTAGAGGAGTTCTGGAGGGGTTAAGTGAGGACGCTATCAAAGGTGGTGAACTCCAGGGTTAAACCAGGTTGGGGGCTTGCAATATTTGGGGTGTCAGGTGAACCGGGAATGCAGGAGGCGAAAGAGGCCGGTATCCTGGCCTTTGCCTCCCTGGTAGCCCGTGAAGGATTCTGCTTGAGTGGAAGGATGCGAGACCCCCAAGCGTGGAATCCTGGATTAATGACATGGCAGGATTTATTAACTTGGAGAGGATGAAATTTGCCTTAAGGGGATCGGTACAAGGGTTCTTCAGGCGGTGGCAACCGTTCCTAGACTTCCTGGCGGAGCGTTAGGGGATGGTCGGTAGCAGCAGCAACGTTGTTTATGTTTGGTTGGGGATCTATTATTGTTCATTGGTTATGGTTCATTGTACATTGCATTGTTTAGTTGTTTACTTATTTTCGCTGTTTCACTGTTTTGTTCAGGGGTGGTGGTGGGGTGGGGGGGGGGGGGGGTTGTTTTTTCTTCTATTTCTATTTTTCTTTTCTGGTATTTATGATGTAAACATTTTGAATAAAAATATATTTTTTTAAAAAGAGAAGGTTAAGTTTGAACTGAGGGGAAGGAGGGAGGGGTTCTACAGTTCATGGGCATTATTCATTATGCACTTTCAAGAACTGGTTAAAATCGAACATTAGTTGGGGGGGAGGGTTGGGGGGAGAGGGGCTGTGTGTATTAAGGGTGACTATGGGTGATTCCTTTTTGTCATTTGTTTATGTAAACAGGCGGGCTAATGTTTGGGGTTTGGTGGGAGGATGGGATTGTTGTTATTGATATGGGGTTTGACATATTTGTTACTGATTATTGTTTATTGTTGGTGGGTGTAAATTTCGGAGAAAATGTGAAAAAGGGGAATATAAAATATTTTTAAAAACCATGCTATTGATATGCAACTAACCTCCCATTGATGGACAAAGAGGCCATCAGTCTCTGTATTGGGCCAATAGCTGGTGAGGCAGACAGTAATGTCCCGAAGGACAATGGATCCTGAGTGACTCAACCTGGCTGAATAGGGGCAGTCTGCATATTCCCACTAATGGGTTTAAATCTGAATGAGACAATCTAACTCAGGCCAGGCGTGGGCGTATCCCTGACTTTCGTGCTAGTATTGTTTCCCCTCAGTCTGTTAATCCCCAAATTGCCTGCGACATCTCTGACACGACTTCTGGACCCAATTTCCTAATATCTCCCTCTTGGAACATTAGCACTGCCGCCTCACAGCACCAGGGACCCGGGTTCACTTCTGGCCTTGGGTGACTGTCTGTATGGGGATTGCACTGTCTTCCCATGTCTCCAGTTCTCCCCGGGTGTTCCAGTTTCCTCCCACAGTCCAAAGACATGCAGGTTAGGTGGATCGGTCATGCTAAATTGCCTGTACATCTTTGGTTGGTGAGACCCACGCACACAGGGGAAGAATATGCAAACTCCACACGGACAGCGACTCGGGTCACGGATCAAACCGGGGTCCTTGGTGCCGTGAGGCAGCAGTGCTAACCACTGATCCACCATGCCACCCTGAGGGCAATATGTTAATTCCAAATGCTAGCTCAATCTAATCAATATAAGATATGTAAGCATTGATTATCAATAAGTTGCACAAAGATTCCTCCCAATTACCCAACTTTAAACAAAAAGGAAAATTGGAGAACGGGATGACCGTAGCCTGAAAACTGAATGAAAGTGATACTTCTTCTCAAAACACTTCAAAGTGCTGAATACACTTAATTTATTTGAAGTACAATGGGCTTGCATTCTACTGTGGAAGGAAACTTGCACAAAACGTTTGCTGAACAATAAACCTGTGACTGAGACAACATTATATCCTGATGCAAAGTAGAGCAGTCTTCTACAGTGACGAGGTGACGAAAGTGGCATTTCTTTCCAACCACCTATACCAAAATACACAAGTGGATACTGTATTTACCTTGTTTGGACACTGCACTCTCTTATAGGTTTTCATCTCATGATTCCACTTGCGAAGCACTTCATGACTGAATGTAGGCAAACCAGGTCGCGTGTACTTTAACTGAGGGAAAGGAAAATGGCAAAAATTACACCATTTCAAAGACAAAACGTTTGTCTGACAAAAACAGACCAAAAACAGTTGTTGGAAAATGTTGTTGAAAAGACAAATTCTAGGAGATAAAATTCAGTGTGGTAGAACAAGACATTTCCACTTCTCGCACACAAATCTGAATTCAGCCCAACTTGATTTGATCAGTGTCTTTTTTCTCTGTTGACCATGACCCTCTGGGTCAAAGGACATACATAAAACGGCCAATAGTTGTAAATATTAGAAAAGTCAGACCCACAAGAGAGATTTGGAAAGAGATAAACTATGCATCCTATATTGAACTGGTTTTCCAGAAATTAAGACTCGCTGAAACAGAGTGGAGTTTGGCTCAGTGTCTGCTCTGACTGACCTTTAACTTAGCTTTGAATAACCTTAAGAAGTTCCCTGGGTACAAAGGTAGAACAGAGAAAGTAGAATCCATTCCCTCAATCTGACATCCCTTACTTGTTTTTTTATAAAATGTATCAAAAAAAATCAATGGAAAAGGCAGCTATGATTTTGATCAACTCAAGTTTTACAATCAAACATGAAGCCATCTATTTATTTTGTCAGCTATCCTTTGCATTTAATGCAAAAGTTGCAAAAAACAAAAAAACTTTCTTACTTCACACCAAGGAATACACTTCAATGTCAATTATCTTTCTATAGGTATATGTCAATTTGATCTTACATACATGAATTTACTTTACACAACTTTTTCCCCCCAATTAAGGGGCAATTTAGCGTGGCCAATCCACCTACCCTGCACATCCTTGGGTTGTGGGGGTGAAACCCACGCAGACACAGGGAGAATGTGCAAACTCCACATGGACAGTGACCCAGGGGCTGGGATTCGAACCCGGGTCCTCAGCGCCGTGAGGCAGCACTGCTAACCACTGTGCCACCGTGCTACCCTACTTTACACGTTTGTAGCACAAATCACAAATCTTATTGAATGAAATAATCTTCCAATTTACTCAAAACAGAATGGTGGTAAAACCTACCAGCAGCCATATTTCTTCAACCCCTTTATGCATCCTTAAAATAACGTTTAGATTTTATGCAAAGTACACAAGAATTTAAAAAATAAATTAGCAATACAATCCATAACAGTTTAAGCCTCTAATTTCTCTTTTTTTCATAAATTTAGAGTACCCAATTCATTGTTTCTCCAACTAAGGGGGGTGGCCAATCCATCACCCTGCAGATCTTTTGGTTGCGAGGGTGAGGCCCATGCAGACAAGGGGAGAATGTGCATACGAAAAGTGACCCAGGGCCAGGATTGAACCCGGGTCCTCAGCACCCTGAGACAGTAGTGCTAACCACTGCGCCATCGTACTGTCCGTGACCTCATAGAATCCCTACAGTGCAGAAGGAGGCCATTCGGCCCATCGAAGAACGAGCACCCTACTTAAGACCATGCCTCCATCCTATCCCCATTAATCCAGCCTAACTTTTTTGGATACGAAGGGGCAATTTAGCATGGCCTATCCACCTAACCTGTACATCTTTGGACTGTGGGAGAAAACCGGAGCACCCAGAGGAAATCAATGCAGACGGGGAGAAAGTGCAGTCTCCGCACAGATAGTCACCAGAGGCTGGAATTGAACCCGGGACCCTGGAGCGGTGAGGCAGCAGTGTTAACCACTGTGCCACCGTGCCGCTCTAGGGACCTCCACTTTCTGAATGATCTTCAGCTCTTTTGGAGTTCCTATTCTTCTTCTCAGTCCCATCCCCATCACAGCATGCTTTAATAGTGGGACACTATCCTGGTTCTGGCCGGGAGGGGAAGGGGTGAGAGCAGAGGTATGGGACATGGGTCGGACACGGTTGAGAGCCCTGTCAACCACAATGGATGGGAAACCGCGATTAAGGAAGAATGAAGACATGTCAGCAGCACGGATTTGTAAAGTGGCATCATCAGAACAGATCAGACACAAAGGAACTGGGAGAATGGTATAAGTGGGGTGTAATGAGCTGTTGTCAAGCTAGCTTTAGGAGTTGGTGGGCTTGTAATGGATACTAGTGGACAGTATATCCCCAGAAATTGAAATAGAAAGGTCAAGGAAGGGGTGGGAAGTGTCGAAGATGGACCATGTGAAGGTGATAGAGGGGTGGAAATTGGAAGCAAATATTTAAAATTTAGTGTGTCCAATTCATTTTTTCCAATTAAGGGACAATTTAGTGTGGCCAATCTACCTACCCTGCACATCTTTGGGGGCAAAACTAGGAGCCAATGCGGGTACCCTTAGCCACACCTCTTGTTTGGAGGAAAGGAGACATGTTAAAGGAGAAATTCTATGTACTATACAGAGAAGAAAAAACTCAAACATCAAGCTATCTGGATGGGGAAATAAGGCTCCTGCCAAAGTATTTTCACATATGTTTTACTGCATAACGTTGGTGCAAGTCTTTACTAAACTACGTGACCCCAGCAGCCTTAATTGGAGTGATTCACTAAACTACGTGACCCCAGCAGCCTTAATTGGAGTGATTCTTTTATTCATAGAACACCTACAGTGATATTCGCCCTCTGATCCTTCGCCAGTTACCTATTACCATTCATTGTCTAGGTTCACACGTAGTAAATAGCCAAATACCAATGGGTCAAGTATCACTAAATCCTGGCATGTGTAGATCCATTTCCCTTTGAAAGAGACACCACTTTCAGAAGAGGATGAAGAAAAAAAGCAAACTTACTTCCTCTTCACTTCAGTACATTGAACATGAAATTATTTTCAAACAATGCCATAATAAACTTTTGAAATTTCAAAAAAAAAAACAGTAGTGGGAATTGGACGTGCAGGTTTAAAATCCTCATGTTCTTTATAAATATTCTGAGACTCATTAAAAGTGACAGTAGAAATTGAGGAAATTGTCGATCCTGTAACAATCGATCAAACCTATCTGGATAAATAACAAGTCCCAAGCCTTTTCCGCACCTTGTCATCATCAGGCACCAGGTCCCGTTGGATTTTCCTTCGAGGCCACTCTCGAGTAAGTTCATCTGCTACTATCTCATGCAGGTGGTAAGCAGCCAGCTTGGCAGAGCTCCTCCGCACTCTTCCACTGGACGTTCTCTCCACTTCAGGTTCACTTTCTTTTTCAGCAGCTTCGTCATCTGTAGTTTCCGGTGACTAGTCAATGAGACACCAAAGCATAGAATTGGTTGACCAGCAAAGAATTTGGTAACAAAATGTTGCCATATTAAACATGCATTTTAGCACAAAAGTCACATTACAACCATTGCACTATCAACAAGAAGCACACTAGCCTCTGGTTATCTCTGCTGATCTCTCTGCCAGGTAGGCAACAGTAGTGAGAGTTGGGTACATAGAACAGTACAGCACAGAACAGGCCCTTCGGCCCTCGATGTTGTGCCGAGCAATGGTCACCCTACTCAAACCCACGTATCCACCCTATACCCGTAACCCAACAACCCCCCCCAACCTTACTTTTTAGAACACTACGGGCAATTTAGCATGGCCAATCCACCTAACCCGCACATCTTCGGACTGTGGGAGGGAACCGGAGCACCCGGAGGAAACCCACGCACACATGGGGAGGACGTGCAGACTCCGCACAGACAGTGACCCAGCCGGGAACCGAACCTGGGACCCTGGAGCTGTGAAGCATTTATGCTAACCACCATGCTACCGTGCTGCCCCATTGGTACATTGATACTATAATTTCCTAATCCGATGAGGGAGTTTTGAAGTCACAATCTTGCTTTAAAGTTCAATACTTTCCCTTCAAATAGTCGTCATGGGAGTGTCCCTTTAAGAAATGCTTTTGTCGACTTACGGTGGCGGCCGTGGAGTAAACAGTCGCACATTCAGCAGCTCTTAGTATTTTTTTTAAATGGTGTTTAAACCGGATTTTTCAGAAAATCTCTCAACACAAGTTGATCGAAGGGAGAGGAAAAGGAGGTGACCCTCAATTTATGGAATCGTGTCCAAATAAGAGTCGAAAAAGGAGAAACCAAAAGATGAGTGAAAGCAAGGCTCAGAGGTCATCGAGCTCAATGGTAACGAGACAAAGTCATCCGGCATTGCAAGGGGTGCACAGAAGACGTAACCCAGATGATAGCCTCGATTAAGGAGGTGGTTAACCGGGTCGAGGAGAAAATGACGACCCAGGGATAGGAGATTCTAAAGGTGCAGGAGCTGGCGACTGAACGAGAGCAGGAATCCACTGCAATGGCTTTGGAAATTAGGATACTACAAGACAGCCAGAAACGACTGCTAGGTAAAGTAGAAGACTTGGAGAACCAGTTTTGCAGGCAAAATATCCGAATCATAGGGCTGTCAGAGGGAAAGGAGGGATCAGATGCGGGAGCGTATGTGGGGAAGATGTTGCAGGAGATGATCAGTGCCGATGTGTTTGACAAGCTGCTGGAGGTGGACCGGGCACCGTGCTCGTACATAAGCCCCAGGGTCATGAGCCCCGAGGGCCATGGTGGTGAGGCTACATTGATTCCTCGACAAGGAGCGGATCATGAAGTGGGCCAGACAGACGAAACAGCACATGTGGGAAGAATCAGAGATCCGGGTGTACCAAGACTGGGGACTAGAACTTGCAAAGAGAGAAATTTCAACAAAGTTAAGGCAGCTCTGTTTGAGAAAGACATTAAATTCAAACTGTTATATCCGGCGCTTCTTTGGATGACCTACAAGAACTAGGAGCTGTATTTTAATTCTCCGGAAGAGATGGCTACTTTTATGAAAGACAATAATCTGGCTTAAGGACTTTTAAATTCTAACTGTGGTGGGCTGCGTTTGAGGGAAGGGATGGAGTGGCGGGGAGGAGAGAGAAATGGTTTTATGTTTTGTTTTGTCTTGTTTAAAATTTCAGTCTTTTAATTCTGTGAGTTAAGTTGCGATGTTCGGGAAGAAAAGGGTTTTGGTGTTTTATTTTCTTTTAAATTTATTTTTCTCTTTTCTTTTCTCTCCTTGTGTAATGGATGACAGAGGAAAGAACTTTAAAGTTGCAACGGGGTGTGTTATTTTCTGTAAGAAAGATGGTTAATTCTTGCATGCCTAATTTTGCTTAAGCTACTTGAAGCTTCTTCTTTTGTGTTTGATTCACTTTGAAGGTGATGTGACTGATAAGAATCGGTCAAAGGGGGAGGGCTAGAATCTGGCAATCTGGTTTAACGACTTTTAAACTCAAACTGTGGTGCTCTGAGTTTGGGGGAAGGAACAGGGTGTTTTGCTTTGTCTCGTTTAAAATTTTGGTCTTTGAATTCTGTGAGTTAAGTTGCGATGTTTGGGAAGAAAAAGGGTTTTGGTGTTTTTAGTTTCTGCAAGATGGTTGATTCTTGCAGGCATAATTTTGCTAAAGCTGCTTGAAGCTTCGTCTATTGTGTTTGATTTTGTTTGAAGGTGATAGGACTGATAAGAATCAGTTAAAGGGGGAGGGGTTTGCCTCGTTCCCTGTGCGTTGGGGGATGGTTTGTTTTCTTTTTGGGATTGTTGTTACTGTGTTGAGTGCTTGTGTTATTGCTAGGTGCCATGGAATCTGGCAGTCGGCAGGCTTTTTGATGCCAGAGGGTGGGAGGTTGAGGTAGCTGGATAGCTGGTTCACGGGAGTAAAATGTGAGGAGAGCTGAGGAAAGACGAAGTGGGGTGGGCAGGGGAGGTACTGCTGATGGATAAGGGACAGTTAGGAGGCTGGAGATGGAGATTAGATGGCAGTCGCTGTCGGATCAACTGAGGTGCGGAACCCGGGCTAGGAGATGGCCTAGGAAAGGTCATGGCTGACCGACAGGGGAGGGGGGCACAAGCCCTGGTTACATGGAATGTGCGTGGACTGAATGGGCCAGTTAAGAGAGTTTGTGTGTTCGCACACCTGAGAGAGTTAAAAGCGGACGTGGCCATGTTACAGGAGACACACCTGAAGCTGGGAGACCAAATTAGATTAAAGAAGGAATGGGTTGGGCAAGTGTTTCATTCAGGACTGGACTTTAAAACATGATGGGTGGCTATCATCATTAATAAAAGGGTGACATTCGAGGTGGGGAGGATAGAGGTAGACCCGGGAGGCAGATTTATTATGGTTAGCGGGAAGCTAGAGGCAATGGCAGTGGTGCTGGTGAATATATATCCCAAACTGGGATGATGTTGCGTTTATCAGGAAGGTGCTGGGGAAGATCCCAGACCTTGACTTGCACCAGCTGAACATGGGGGGGTGACTTTAATATGATCCTGGACCCGAGGTTGGACCGGTCGAGTGCTAGGTCGGGGAAGCTATCAGCAAGGGCAAAGGAACTGCGGTGGATCATGGAGCGCATGGGAGGGGTGGTTCCGTGGAGATTTGAGAGTCCAAGGAGCAGGGAATATTCATTCTACTCCCATGTACATAAGGCGTACTCCAGGATAGATTTCTGCATGATAGATAAAACACTGCTAGCAGGGGTTGAGGACACTGAGTACTCAGCAATTGTGCTCTCAGATCATGCACCACACTGATGGACCTACGGGCAGGCACGGGAATGCCCCAGCCCCATAGTGGAGACTAGATACAGGGCAGTTAGTGGATGAGGAGATCTGTGAGCGAGACCATTCAGGGGTACATAAAGATCAATGACACGGGAGAGACTGCAGCTGGGGTGGTCTGGGAGGCACTGAAAGCGGTCATTAGGAGGGAATGTATTTTAATTCGAGCCCACAAGGATAAAACTGAGCGGTCGGAGCTCAACAGGTTGGTAGGAGATTTCTTACAGGTGGACAGGAGATATTCAGAGTCTCCAAATGAAGAGCTCTTGAAGGAACGTCAGAGACTTCAAATGGAGTTTGGGCTCCTTTCCACAGGAAAGGCAGTGGGTCAGCTGAGGAGGGTAAAAGGGGCAATATATGAACATAGGGAAAAAGCTAGCAGGATGCTGGCACATCACCTGAGGAATCAGGAGGCAGTGCGAGAAATAGGGAAAATAAAGGATTTGAGGGGGAAGACGGTGATGGACCCGAGGCTGTGAATGAAATGTTCCGGGAATTTTATAGCCAGCTATAAAAGAGCTGGAACCCCCGGTTGGGGAGGAGGGCATGAATCAATTCCTGGGGAGGCTAGAGTTCCCAAAGGTACATGAGGAGTTGGTGGAGGCCCTGGGGGGCCCGATTGGGTTTGGGGAGGTGATAGATGGACTGGGGCAATGCAATCGGGTAAAGCTCTGGGATCAGATGGATTCCCAGTGGAATTTTGTAAGAAGTTCTCTGGGTTACTGGGGCCGCTCCTGGTTAAGGCTTTCAACGAGTCCAAGGCGCTGGGAGTACTCTCTCTCTTCCCCCCCCCCCCCCACCCCACGCTTTCACAGGCATCAATTTCTCTCATCCTGAAGCGTGGCAAGGATCCGGAGAGTTGTGGATCGTACAGGCCAATTTTCCTCTTGAACGTAGATGCCAAATTATTGGCAAAGATCCTGGCCACTCGAATAGAGGATACTATCCCAGAGATAATTGGGGAGGATCAGATGGGATTTGTAAAGGGCAGGCACCTGACATCCAACATTAGATGGCTTCTTAATGTAATTATGATGCCAGCAGAGGGGCGCGAGGCTGAGGTGGTAGTTGCCATAGATGTGGGGTAGGCTTTTGACCGAGTGGAGTGGAAGTATCTATGGGATATTTTAGGCAGGTTTGGGTTTGGGCAGGGATTTGTGGAGTGGGTTCGGCTATTGTACCAGGCCCCGGTGGCAAATGTAAGAACTAACCAAGTTCGGTCAGAATACATTAGTCTTTGTCGGGAGCCTGCTCTCCCCATTACTGTTTGCCATGGCTATAGAACCCTTAGCAATGGTTCTGAGAGTAGTGAATACCTGGAGGGGTATAGTGGGGGAGGGGGTGGAACACAGGGTACAATGCTTTTGTCTTATCACATGGCTTCAGTAATGTCATTGTGTGGGTGGAGCCGGGCTGTGGTTCTGAGTTTTACTTTCACTTTGAGTTTGGACTGGTTTGAACTGCACAGTTTGAAAGAAGTGCCTCTCTATCTTCATTTTAAAAGTTGTTTCCAGACTTAACTTGATAACTTGAGATAATTGCTGTTTGAAAAGAGAAACAAAGTATCGCTAACAAATCTTATACTAGTAAGAAGGCAGTGTGCTCGGCCACACCTTTGAAAAGGGGTTTCTGGTTTTACTTAGATTTTGTTATTGAATTGGAACAGTTAAGGGGGAATTCATTAAGTGTCATTAAGGTGCATGCAAAACATTTTCAAACCAAAAGTGTCTTCACAAGAAAGTCTTCATCAATGTGGACATAAAATTCTAACTCAGATCTACTTACTATATCGGCCAAGACTGGCAACTAGGAAGGATGAAAATAAATTTCATGGAAAAGAAAATTATACATACACTTACCGGAGCATGCTCTGATTTCAAGTGATAATCCAGGCCTGCCTTCGACTTGTACAGTTTCCCACAGTGCGGGCATTTAAATAATTGTTTTACCAGCTCAGATTCTTCCTTGCCACACTTCTTCAGATGATAGAGGTAACCCATTATACTGGTGAAACTGGCACCACAGTCCTGAACAAAGATCATAAAGGTACACATTTAGCAATTCAATATAAATCTAATACAAGTAAAAGTAAAGTCATTTTCTGAAGAAATATGTCGCAAAGGCCAGAGAAGAGTTCAGCCAAAACCTTTTTGGTCACTTGTGATATGCCCAACATGATTGGTACCATTTGACTTCAAAGTAAATCACATTATATAATCACATATTTTAGGCCCGAGGGCCTAGAATACAGTAAAGTCCCTCCATTCATACCTTCCTGGCTCGCGTTTTCACTTACCTGTGCATTGTACTCCATACCGTGCAAGGCCCATCGCACGAGCAAAGTTCGCTTCTCCATGGTTTCATCATGATTTGGCAGCTTCTACCTCGGCCAATATGTTGGGGCTGATGGGACTCCCCTTTTGGCCCTCCAGCCCTCGGGAGCCTTCGGCCCCATTCTTGGATGGCGAACCCCTCTCGCTGCCATCAATTAGCCTGGCCCTTTAACAATCTGGGTGGGCGTGTCTGGAACAAGGTGTGCAGGGATGGGACCTTAAACTGAACTGTCAGGCAGGTTCCCAACCCAGAATTGAAATTCCCAGCCATACTTTCAGCGAGTTTAAACTAAAGGGAAGTGTTTTTAACTTTCTGCAGTGATTGGGCAGGTGGTGCGCAAATAGCATCAATGAGAAGTTGGGGTTACTCGATAAACACTCTGGAGGTTTCCAGCAGTAACAAAGGTGTTTATTAATGAAAGGCAAAGGCTGGTAAATACAGGCACAGAACACAATAGGATGGGTCTTGTCTCTTCGGTTCCAGGGTCCACACTGCCCAAGCCACCACGCAAACTTGTTATTGGCCATGGTTTGCATGCGTCCACGCGAATGGCCCCAAGCCGGTCCTGTGGCACCACTCCCTTAACGCAGCTGCATTACCAGATCCCTCCCCTTCAAGTCCTCATTATATTTCACATAAAAACTATGTATATGTTCTATATACTTGGAAAAGATATTGGGAGATTCCCGGACCTCCTTTGTTCTCCTACAGGCTCGACAGCCTCCAAGGTAGTCACGTTGTCAGTGGCCGATGACAGTTCAAGAAGTAACGTCTCCTTGGAAGGGGAACTGATCTCACCGGCTTCCAACGAACAGCTGGTAGGGTTAACTTGGGAGTTCTCAGCTCCCTCTGCTCAGGAACAGTCACTGGAGTGTCGAGAACACCAGTAGGATTTGCCTGCACTGAAATGGGGTTTGCTGTCCCCAGGGTCCTCAAATGGTCAATATACTTTTTGACGTTCTTTCCACTTACATTCATCAATTATGACCCAAGCCCAAACTGAGGCACAATCTGCGTAGCTAACCATAGTGGACCCGAGGCAAAGTTCCAAATTAAGATCGGGTCCACCAACTGGCATGATCTGTTGCCCCTCTGCGTAGCCCAGAGACCTCTCCAATCTCCCCGCCAATTTAGGAAATACAAACGTGTTCTGAGGCGACGGCCCATCAGTAACTCGGCAGGTGTAACCCTGGGGGGTTGAGTTGTACGATGGCAGAAAATTAGCAAGCCGCTGGCGTAGAGATTTGTCAGATTGTTTCCTCATGGAGTTTTAAAGGAAAGCACAGTCCTCTTGGCCAACCCATTGGGTATAGGGTGGTATGGGGTCGTCCTACTATGGCGAATGCAATTCGCTCACTAACCAAATTAGAATTTTGGGGCCACAAACTGTCAGAAGCATCATCTTCTGTTCGACTTCCCTTGTGATCTCGCTCGTGGTGAAGGAATACCGGAACTGTTTCACATATACTGGCCGTTTGATGTACTGGCTCCAAACTTCAATCCCTTGGTCAAACAGTTTACTGGTTTGACGTTTATCGATAATATGCATTTTCACTCACGTTATAATATTTCCCAACTCTCGTTCATCCTTCTTTTTTCTTAATTGCTCCTTCCTTCACCCTTCGAATCGCAAAGTACTGTTGGCTGCAATGAAACCTTTTACCTCATCGTCAATGTGGTGGCTCAAGACAACACTCTGGAAGCTTCCATGAGTAATAAAAGGGGTTTATTGACAAAAAGCAAAGGCTGGAATATACACAGGTACAGGACACCATACGATGGGTCTTATCTCTTCGTTTCCGGGGCTCACACTGCTCAGGCCTCGTGCTTGCTCACTATTGCCCGGGGTACATGCTCTCCTGCGCAATTGGCCCCGAGCCAGTCACATGGTCCGTCATGCCGGCTCCCTTAAAGGAGCCACGATACCACAGAAGCTCAAACCACCTTGATGGTTGGGCCACATTAACAAGAGTTTGCGAGCGCCTAAAAGGCTCCAAGGTATCCAGTCAGGAAGGGAGTAAATTCACCTGGTTGCTATGTCAAGCGTAGACAAGAGAAACCAGGGTAGTGGTGGACCTGTAGGGTGATTGGAAGTAGGTAGAAGGGTAGGGAATAGCGGGTTGGAGTGTTTTTTTATATAATAAAATGTCCCATCAAAATACCTAATTATCATTCATGGTGACACCACCTTGATGAAATAATACTTAAATTATTTGGGTCTTCTGCTCCCCCTCCCCCAACCAAAGTATAATTTACCAAAAATAGTCAGCACTGTTGCTTCAGAGTTCCAGGGTCCCAGGTTAATTTCCTGGCTTGGGTCACTGTCTGTGTGGAGTCTGCACGTTCTCCCTGTGACTGCATGGGTTACCTCTGGATGCTCCAGTTTCATCCCACAGTCTAAAGATGTGCAGGTTAGGTGGATTGGCCATGATAAATTGCCCTTAGTATCCAAAAGGGCTAGGTGGGGTTACTGGGTTATGGGGATAGGGTGGAAGGTGCTCTTTCCGTGGGCCGGTGCAGACTTGATGGGCCGCATGGTCTTCTACACTGTAAATTCTATGGTAAAAAGATCTTTCATCAAACCTATTACCCTATTCAATTTGAAATCTTCACCGATGTGTCTGAGGCTCCCCCATCTGTTGTATACAGGTATTGCACTACAATACTGCCCAAACCAATGTTGCCCTTGCACAGCTGGAACCTATTCAATCGAGTCCTTTTCAAAAGCATATTCCCTGTTCGCAATTTCAACGTTCGTGAGATTCTGCGGGAATACAACCTCCTTGAATGGCGGGATTTTATTGCATATCACTTGAAGAGCAAGCGTACAAAGCAAACTGACTTTTCTTTAAAAAAAAGGAAATAAGTGAGGAAAGGAAAAATAAATAAATCAGAGAAGGGTCATCCTGCCTAATTGCACCTACTGACCAGTTGCAGAGCTGAAATTGCTGACATCCAGTGCACATCGAGCAAGGAACATGCACGTGTACTCTCATTCCAGAAACCCTCTACTTGCCGCTTTCACCGGAACAGAAAATGATACTGGGGACTGAAGCTCAAGAAGGGAGCCAATACTGCAAGATTGTGCTACTACCTCAATATTTCTTTCAAGTATTTCAAAAAAATCAATCCAAACTTTTCAATGAAACTTGCAAGTTCACATTTACTTTTTATACCAATTATGCTAAGTGACAGAAACTGTTTGCAACATTTCCTACTCTTACCTCACGGAGACACTTCAGCCTCCCCATTCTCCGCAACACCTTTCGAAGTCTCTCCCTATCAGTCTGTTCATCGACCACATCCCCATCTTTCAAAATTGGCTGAACAGAAGAAAATGAAAGCATTATTCTAGCATAGCGAACATGCATGCATAGTTAGTCAATGCTATACAAATATTGCTGGCTGAAGCCTAATGCCATTTGGTTCTGTCCTAAGACAGATTAAAGTAAATAATCAGACCTGACTGACTTAGTTAGCAATGTGAAAAACCTTAATTCAACCAAGCTCAAAGTGTGAGAACTGTTAACTGCCGAAACAGGTTTGGGCAATCTCAGCCAAGTTCTTAAGAGACCAGAAAATTAGCCAAAATTTAGTAATCTTATTAGGATGACTGAAACAGAAATGTCAGGCTGTTCACAAGATTAGGAGTCAAAGAATATGGTGCTGGGGCAGAGTTCAAGAAGCTTTTCACTGTACCTGACCCACATTTTGAAACAAGATATGACGTCTTTACTACCTGTGACTTTTGTAATCAAGTTGCTATTTTGATTTCCCTCAACTCAGTTTGTGTTTATTTTTCTCTTCTCCTCTGCTTCTCTTCTCTTATTATTTTCATTGAGTTCTGAAGAAAGTTACTCATGGACAAAAACGAGAGTGGTCCTAAAGGAAGAGTGATAAATTGGGGAAAGGCCAAGTATAACAAAATACGGCAGGAGCTAGGGAATGTGGATTGGGAGCAGCTGTTTAAGGATAAATCCACATTTGAAATGTGGGAGTCTTAAGGAAAGGTTGATTAGAGTGCAGGACAGACATGTCCCTGTGAAAATGAGGGATAGAAATGGCAAGATTAGGGAACCATGGATGATGGGTGGAATTGTGAGACTAGCCAAGATGAGAAAGGAAGCATACGTAAGATCGAGGCGACTCAAAACTGATGAAGCTTTGGAAGAACATCGGGAAAGTAGGACAAATCTCAAACGCGCAATAAAGAGGGCTAAAAGGGGTCATGAAATATCTTTGGCTAATAGGATTAAGGAAAATCCCAAAGCCTTTAGGATTGGCCCACTCAAAGACAAAAGAGGGAATTTATGCGTGGAGTCAGAGGAAATGAATGAGATTCTTAATGAGTACTTTGCATCGGTATTCACCAAGGAGAGGGACATGACAGACGTTGAGGCTAGGGATGGATGTTTAAATACTCTAGGTCATGTCGGCATAAGGAAGGGGGAGGTTTTGGGTATTCTAAAAGGCATTAAGGTGGACAAGTCCCCAGGACCGGATGGGATCTATCCCAGGTTACTGAGGGAAGTGAGGGACGAAATAGCTGGGTCCTTAACAGATATCTTTGCAGCATCCTTGAGCACGGGTGAGGTCCCGGAGGACTGGAGAATTGCTAATGTCCCTTTGTTTAAGAAGGGTAGCAGGGATAATCCAGGGAATTATAGACCTGTGAGCTTGACGTCAGTGGTAGGCAAACTGTTAGAGAAGATGCTGAGGAATAGGATCTATTCACATTTGGAAAAAAATAGACTTATCAGTGATAGGCAGCATGGTTTTGTGCAGGAAAGGTCATGTTTTACAAACCTAATAGAATTCGAGGAAGTGACAAAGTTAATTGATGAGGGAAGGGCTGTAGATGTCATATACATGGACTTCAGTAAGGTGTTTGATAAAGTTTCCCATGGCAGGTTAATGGAAAAAGTGAAGTCATATGGGGTTCAGGGTGTACTAGCTAGATGGATAAAGAACTGGCTGGGCAACAGGAGACAGAGAGTAGTGGTGGAAGGGAGTGTCTCAAAATGGAGAAACGTGACTAGTCGTGTTCCACAGGGATCCGTGCTCGGACCACTGCTGTTTGTGATATACATAAATGATCTGGACGAAGGTAAAAGTGGTCTGATGAGCAAGTTTGCAGATGATACTAAGATTGGTGGAGTTGCAGATAGCGAGGAGGACTGTCAGAGAATACAGCAAAATATAGATAGATTGGAGAGTTGGGCAGAGAAATGGCAGATGGAGTTCAATCCAGGCAAATGAGAGGTCATGCATTTTGGAAGATCTAATTCAAGAGCGGACTATATGGTCAATGGAAGAGTCCTGGGAAAAATTGATGTACAGAGAGATCTGGGAGTTCAGGTCCATTGTAACCTGAAGGTGGAAACGCAGGTCGATAGAGTGGTCAAGAAGGCATACAGCATGCTTGCCTTCATCGGACGGGGTATTGAGTACAAGAGTCGGCAGGTCATGTTACAGTTGTATATGACTTTGGTTAGGCCACATTTGGAATACTGCGTACAGTTCTGGTCGCCACATTACCAGAAGGATGTGGATGCTTTAGAGAGGGTGCAGAGGAGGTTCACCAGGATGTTGCCTGGTATGGAGGGTGCTAGCTATGAAGAAAGGTTGAGTAGATTAGGATTGTTATCGTTGGAAAGACGGAGGTCGAGGGGGGACCTGATTGAGGTCTACAAAATTATGAGAGGTATGGACAGGGTGGATAGCAACAAGCTTTTTCCAAGAGTGGGGGTGTCAATTACAGGGGGTCACGATTTCAAGGTGAGAGGGGAAAAGTTTAAGGGAGATGTGCGTGGAAAGTTTTTTACGCAGAGGGTGGTGGGTGCTGGAACGCTTTGCCAGCGGAGGTGGTAGAGGCGGGCACGATAGCATCATTTAAGATGCATCTGGACAGATATATGAACGGGCAGGGAACAGAGCGAAGTAGATCCTTGGAAAACAGGGGACAGGTTTAGATAAAGGATCTGGATCGGTGCAGGCTGGTAGGGCTGAAGGGCCTGTTCCTGTGCTGTAATTTTCTTTGTTCATATGTACATGTGTTTTGAACTAATTTCACCAAGTCCAGAAAAATGATTTATTCCTCATAACCGTTAGCCCTACACATCAACAACACTTGTTTTATAAAAGCACAACATTTTTCCGAATCTCAGTTTATATGTATAACTTGAATATTCTACAATTTAGCCAAGAATGGCGTGCAACATTGGGCTCATTATGTTTCTCATTATTTTGACAAAGATCTCATCCTACCATCACTAAGACCTCACCTCACTTGCATATATGCCTTCTGTATGAATGGTGTCTGCCAAAATTATTAAATGGTGTGAGCTAGGTAAATAGTAGGTGTTTGGTTGCACAGATGGTGTTTAGCTACCAGCTAGAACTGACACGTCAACTCTCTTCACTAATCGGTCAAATTTCAGGAGTTCTCCAACCATTAGGCAGAATATCGTTCAAGGATTTATGGTACATTGAAATGGCGTTAAATGAAACTCAGATCCAACTTAGAAAATCTATGCTAATTTGATGGTACGGCTGATGAGATTTGACTGGGTTTGCTGCCTCGAAGGAACGCCACTGTATCTCATGAATGCGGCCCAACACGACAGGCTTATTTAATGAGTAGGAAATAAACATTTCAGCTCGGTCATATGTTGCAACAACAAAGAATAGCCAAGATTTTGCTTTGATTACCATGTTGTTATGGTCTGCCATTAAGTGGTACTTGAGCCCAGCTAGAGACTTCAGCTGTTTTCCACAGTGTTGGCATACAAAGGGTTCCTAAAACAAAGAGAGCGACAGTGGAATGACAAAATGCTTTTTGTAACCTCATTCTATTGCCAAGAATGTAAATATAATTAGTTAACTTAAAACAAAAACACAACCAGCATTTCTCAGTCTTCTCTTAATAAGAGAAAATTCTATAACACTGCTTGAGGCTACAACATCTTTCAAATGTGAAGTAAATAATACAACAATCGTCAAAGCTAATTTGGAAACATTCCAAACACAATTGGCAGGTAATTTATTCAAGATTTAGAATGCATCTACCATGGAACCACCAATCAATTATCATCTGTGGCACATTGAATCCTGCCCATTTGGGTTATACTTCTGTCATCATTAGTGCCAGTTGTTTGGGAGTTGCCCAGGTTCACATGTGCTATCCGTTGAGAGAAAAAAGTAGATCCTGATAACACTGTATTTCTAAGAGACCGTAGAAAAGATGTCTATGTCAACCATAACTTAATGGTAGTAATCTCACCCCTGAATCCCAAGGTGTTGAGTTCAACCTCACTGCAATGACCTGAGCCCACAATCCAAGCTGATACTTCAGTGCACTACTGATGGAGGCACCATCTTTCGAACAACAAAAACTTATGTTCATATTTTACTTTTAACATAATAAAAATATTCTAAGGCATTATACGGAAGCAAATTATGATACAGAGCCACATAAGGAGATATTAAGTCACCAAAGGCTTAATCAAAAGAGTGTCTTAAAGGAAGAAAGCAAAAAGTAAAGAGATGGAGAGTTAATTTGGAAACATATCAGAGTTTGGGGCCTAAGCAACTGAAGATGTGGGCGATTAAGTTCAGGGATTCTCAAGCGACCCAGCGATCAGAATAGGTTTCTTGGTGGGTTCTGAGGATTGTTATATACCGCGGTTGCACAGGGGAGGCACAAGTAGCACAGTGGTTAGCACGATTGCTTTACTGCTCCAGGGTCCCAGGTTCAATTCCCAGCTTGGGCCACTGTCTGTGAGGAGTCTGCACATTTTCTCCGTGTCTGCGTGGGTTTCCTCCGGGTGCTCTGGTTTCCTCCGACAGTCCAAATATGTGCAGGTTCGACGGATTGGCAATGGTAAATTCCCCTTAGTGTCCAAAGGTTAGGTGGGGTTACTGGGTTATGTGGGTAGGGTGGAAGCGTGGGCTTATGTATGGTGCTCTTTCCAAGGGCTCGTGCTGACTCGATGGGCTGAATGGCCTCCTTCTGCACTGTAAATTCTATAAAATGTTTGTCACACTGTGAGCCAACTGATCTCACTGGAACAGTCTTCCATACAAGGGATTCCAATCTCCACTCTGGATGAACACGCCTTTGTAAGGAACCTCTTTTAAATTCTTGTCCGATCCTGGTGTCCTTTTTAATGCCTGTCCTGCTGGCTGTTTTTAAAACTACAAATGTTTGGTTTTCAACTGAGCCTCCCCACCCAACCCAGCTGCAAGCTGCTATTTGAACTAACCCAGGAACACCTCTCGATATAGTGCGCTCTGAGGCATAGCTCATGATGTGAGACTGTCTAGCAGCCAATCCCCTCCTCTGAAACTCCGGAACATTTTCTATTTTCGATTCTGATTGGTAGAGTCTATCATAAAATTCTGGAGCAGAAGGCATGTTCCATTTTTGCTTTCAGTTTGTTCGGAGAAGGAACTGGTCAGAAGCTTGTTAAATATTTCTCCCAGAAAGGCTACAATTTCTCTCTCTGATATCTCGGCTGGAGTGAGCAGGTCTGGACACTATCAGGCCTGTGACGGTTTAACTCGTGATTTAAATGTTGCAAGCATTCTTTCCAGCCAGGCCTGTTCAAGTGACGCCTCTGTGAGAAAGTCTGGGAAAAGCACACACTGATCTCTCTCCTGAGAATCCAAATAGGGCCCTGAAGACCAGGCCATTTTCTCTTTTTATACCACAGGCAGAACCCTGCCCAGAGAAAGTGCAGACAAGCATTCGAGGGGTGGAGTGGACAGACAACTCTATTTTAAACTTTGAGGCAGGGGTTTCCAAGATTGTTCCAGTGAGGCTGAGTTAAGCTGGTGGAGGCCAGACAAGTTAAAGTGACTCTCCAGATGAGTTCCCAAAGCCTGCAAAGGTCTAATTGAAGGCAGACCCTAAAAGATTCCAACCAACCAATGGTTTTCAACACCTCGAGTTCAGAGAAGTTCACTTACAAAGACTACCACCTCAGCAGCAAAGATTAATCCCAGCCCTTTTAATCCCTGTTATTTGTGAATGCTTCCTTTCCGCCCACTGTGTGTCTGCACGGTGTGTGCGGGACAGGGTTTAAGGAATAGTTAGATTAGTAGACCATAATTTCCATTACAGGCCTATCGCTTCTCATATTATAAATAAAGTTTTTTTATAATGCTTTACTTACAAATCTGGTGCCTGTAATGGAGCAGTCGAGGGTCAAGGTTGATGGTCTCAGGAAAACATACAAAGTATTGATTAATTAACTTATGCTGGGATTCTGGGGCTTATATTGACCGCGCACTAGCCCAGGGTGCCACAAGGATCCACCTTCAGGAACCTTCTAGTGTTCCGCTGCCCTGGAGCACCACGTGCTTGCAAGCTTTGCCTTACACACGCTCTTAGATACCCAGCCATGCCAACAGGATACTACTGCTTCACAGGCTCATAGTAAGGAGTCACAAACCTTGGGTGTCTGGCTTTTCGCAATCCCACTTCACTTTTTGTCTGCTTTTTGCTGCTTTGTCTTTTTGGAATCTCTCTGCTGCTCCTCACTGAACAGAAGCTCTTACCCAGATTCCTGTTCGTTGTTCCTTTGACCAGGAACTCTACTTGGAACTTGCTCTATCCCTCCCCCTGGTTTCTGGGGCTTTCTTCTTTAGTTTCTGGGACTTGCTCTCTGTCCCTTTGCATTATCCTGAATGTTGTGGCAGTTTCTGTGGAATGCTTCTTCCTTCTGGGTCATCCTGTTCCAACTGAACTCAAGCTGCCTTTGCTATCTCTGTGGGCACCTGGTTGCCAGGCAACAGCCCAGTTTTTTTATGCCCTGTGCTGGTTTTCAAGTCTTTAAAAACCTCATTAAAATGGCAGGCACGGTAAAAATAAACTAAAGTTCTTAACCCTTTCTTAACATACAAATGCAGAAACAAAAATTAAGCTTACTTAAAGTTATATCTTATTCCTAATTCCTAAAATAAATATAAATTACTTTAAAATATATATTTCCTAACAAGGTGTAGGACATTACAAAGATAGGAAGGGTAAAGGCCATGGAAGGAGTTGAAAACAAGGATAAAGATTTAAAAATTAAGACATTGCTTGACTGGGTGTCAATGCAGGTCAATGGCACAGGGGTGATAGGGGACTGGGTGCGAGTTAAGACATTAGAGGATCTCAGGTTTAGAGTGCAGAAAGTGGGAGACCAGTCAGGAGTGCGTTGAAATAGTCAAGTCTTCAGGTAACAAACAACAAGACAGTGAGGTCTGCCAGCTCTCTTTTTAAAAGATGCCATGACACCATTCCAAGAAGAGTAAGGGAGTACTTCTGAGACCACTAACCAATATCCCTCAATCAACTTAATGAAGAAGCAGATTATCTGGCCATTATCGTGTTCACAATATCTTTGCATTTGCAAATTGGCTACCATTGTTCCTATGGTTAAACGTGATACACTTCAGCTGTCAACTTTAAAACTTTAAACATCAGTGCATTTATACACCATGCACAATGGAAATAAGTTGATACAAAGTTCCAAATATCATTAAACTTCCAATATATATCCACACCACTAAAGGAAGGAGTCACATGAAGTGGGTTAAAAGTGCAACTCAAAAGTAGATGGCTACTGTATTTGTTACTGTCAAATCCATATTTTGCAAACTGCATGCAGCAGATATCGTGCAGTAAATCACAGCACTACCAGATATCAATTAAATGTTTTGAGTTACTTGATCCAGCTTATAGCAGGTTATGGGAAAACTTAATACCATGCTCTCTGGGAGACCTTACACTTGAAACTCATAAGCACCTCTTTGCAGTTTGCCATGTGTTTTTTCAGTCCTTCTACTGTCTTCCTCATTACAGCCTTACAAGTAGGACATGTAATCTTTCCTTTTTCCAGAATTTCCAGATACCAGAGTTCCTCCCGGCTTCCTGTAAATTAAATCCAATCGCAATTAAAACTTCCACATCTAACACGTAAACTTTGTTTTTAGGTTGAATTTGATTAACTTCAGGAACTCCCTTTTCCCAACTAATAATAATAATCTTTATTATTGTCATAAGTATTGTCATGCAGTAAAAGCTAGAGTTACTCAAATGAGCAGAGCAGCAAGTGAAAATTTAGAAAGAAAAAGAGGTATTACAAATGTAAGGCTAATAATACAAAACAAAACCAAATTAAATCTAGAAGAGAGGAAGGAACCAAAGACGATAAAGGCCAACAGAGGTTATACAAATACACTGACTGGTAACATCAGGGAAAATAGAAAAGGATTTAATAACACCTCATAAAAAGGGTAAAATAGATACAGGTAGAACCTATTAGAGATGAAAAAGAAAATCTTATGGAGGATGGTAGAAACGGTAGATAAATACTAAATACATGCTTTACGCTTTGCCTCGATTTCACAGAAGAGTGCGTCACCATAAGACGAGCAACTGGAGTAATTTGATGGATGGTAGTAGGTACACAATTTCTTTTGAACAAACTGGTAGAAATCTAAGTGGAAAAGGCACCAAGTTTTGATGGTGTGCCGTTCAGAATGCTGAAAGAAGTCAGTGTGGACATAATGCCTTGATCACAAACGGCCAATCATCACCAATTGGGAGAGTTGCAGCACAGGACTGATAAATTACCATTGAACCAGCGCTATTCAGGAGAGGCAAAACCATGTACCAGACAACCTAGCTTTCGACTTTGAAAAGTTTCAGGAGGGCATCATGTAGACTGAAATTAATACTCGCCTTGTGTTCTTTGAGGTATTATTGGGATCTATGGTAAAATGAAAATGCAGTGAATGCTGCATGTATAGATTTTCAAAAATCATTTGATACAGTGCTGCATCGGAGGCAGGACAGAAGTCCAAAAGATGTGGTTAGGTCGATTGGTCATGCTAAATTGCCTCTTCATGTCCAAAAGGTTAGGTGGATTACAGGGATAGGGTGGGGATGTCCTTTTGGAGAGTTGATGCAGACCCGATGGGCCGAACAATCCTCCTTCTGCACTGTAGGGATTCTACGATTCTATGTGATTAATGGAAGTTCAGATTAGGAGGTGATATATTGGTCTCAGACTTGCGCAAAGATAAACAATGTAAACATTTGCAGAGGACACAAACATAGGCAGAGTGACTGAAGCAAACCAAAGCAACTTCAGGAAGACCCATTACAAAAGCAAAACGCAGGGCAGCACGGTGGCGAGGATCTGGGTTGGATCCCGGTCCACTGTCCGTGTGAAGTCTGCACATTCTCCCCGTGTCTGCGTGTCTCACCCTCACACACCAAAGATGTGCAGGATAGGTGGATTGGCTATATCTTTTCTTTTTATTATTTATTCATTCTAAATTGCCCCTTAATTGGAATTTAAAAAAAAAACGAAATCTGAAAGAAAAACAGAAAATGTTGGAAATACTCAGCAGTTCAGGCAGCATCTGCGGAGACAGAACCAGAGCTAATATTTCAGGTCAATTCAGGATGTTGCGAAGGCAATGACCCATTTTGAATGCTAAAGGGGGAGGGCAAGATGTGCTTGGTGGCAATATCACACTGGAGGGGTGGAAAAGGCAGGGAATGTTCAGTTGAATATGGGTTGGGCGGGGGGGGGGGGGGGGGGGGGGGGTGGGGGGGGGGGCGTTGGAAGAGATATAAAAGTTAGGTAGGGGAAGGGAGAGTCAAAGTTGGACAATACGATGGTGCGAGATGGGTGGAAATTGGAAACGGAAATTGGAACATTTTTCAGTTCAGGGTTAGAACACGCACAGATAGTCTTCATCAACTCCATCTGGTATCCCCACCCCCCAACCACCACCAAATAGGACTGAGATAGGGAATGTTCCAAAAGGCAGCCAGGCATGACTCAGACCCATATAGGTGCTCATAGCAACATCATTTATTTGGGAGATATGACTGAAATTAAAGGAGAAGTTGTTCACTGAGGCGAGGTTTAGACCACTGGGTGCTGGATGGAGACAGGTTGGGTCTCTGTTTGAGGAAAAGACAGAGTCTTAAGGCCATCCTGGTAGGTTGGAGTCGTAGAGGACATGCAGAGGAAATTGGAAAACATTAAAGTGAAGAAGGGTATTTGAAGAATCACAGATGTAAGTTCGAAGAGAATGAACAAGGGGCGGGGGGGGGGGGGGGGGGGGAGAAACAAGTTGAGATAGGGAGAATCAGTTCAGTGGGGCAGAAAGAGGCTTAAATGTTCGAAAAACCAAGGCAGTCCTGGTTCAAAGGATTATCTGTCAAATCCAGCATAATACCACAATGGAACACATCTTCCCCTACCTGTCAGTATTCTGAAGGGACTCTTTCCTCTGCAACACCCTGGTCCACTCCTCTACCGTCGCCAATACCTCCTCCACTTCCCACAGCATCTGCTCATGCAATCGTGTGAGGTGTAACACTTCCCTTTTATTCTGCTGTTAAAGCATTCTGCTATTTTGCTTTCAGGCATTGCTGACCTGTATTCTGCTACTAACACTTAGTGTGGACCAATGCTTTGTCTCTTAATACTATTACCACTCACTTTGCCTCATGTTCCATGACATAGTCATTTAATTTCCCCTGCACTCTAAACTATCTTTGACCTTCTCTTTTGTTCCACTTGTCCCTCTCCCCTGTTTCAACAAAATAAAACCCATCACATCTTTAACTCTCTTTGAAGGGGGTGTCCAGAGATGAGACCTCTTAAAACTGAAAAGCTAGGACAACACTAGAATAGTTCTACATAAATTAGTTTATTAAGGATTGAGATTAATCATAGAAAGTATACCCAGTGATCATTATTAACCATTAAACCTGTATTTTTAGGACAATCATTTAAACTCTTGCTACAAGCAGTGGCAAAAAACACATGATAGGATTTAAGCTTGCTCACTTGCCCATGCTTTTGATTGTGTGGTCAGCATATAACAGTTAACTCAGGAAACAGTTCTTGTCGGTGCCCCCAACATCCTGTCTTAGACAATCCATGGTGTAAAGAGGAAACCAGCTTTGGTATCCTGCCCCTGGATGAGCAATGAGGTGGACAGGAACTGACTGCGACACGTAGGATGGGAATGTCAGAAAAACAACTTTAGAATGGACACAAGATCCTGGTAAACAACAGGTGACAGGATGGGATTAAATCATGAGCTGATCACAAGACATCATTTTGCTTAAAGTAAATTTTACTGGATAATATAGAAGTGACAGCTCCAAGGATTGAATCAAGTCCAACTGGGGTGGACTATTGATTTTTGGGATACGCTATAATTGGTGTGTTTTTACCAGTATTAGACAGATTGAGCTTGGCATTTATCCAGATCTTTCTCATGTACATGAACCAAGCTTGGAATAATATGTTTCTGGAACATACCTCGCCATTCACCTGAGGAAGGAGCTGCGCTCCAAAAGCTCGTGTTTGAAACAAACCTGTTGGACTTTAACCTGGTGTTGGAAGACTTCTTACTAATAAAGAAGCAAACTGATAAGGTCATAAAAGCCATTGGTTAGCTCACATTTGGAGTCTTTTGAGCAGCTTTGGGCAACAGTTACAGGAAAGATATTTAAGTAGAAACGGCTGGTGACCTCTTTAAACTGGCAAGGCACGGCTGCACATGACCTACCAAGTCAGTGTATTACCATGGTAACAGTCCTTTGATACAAATTCCAGGCATTTTATTTGCTTGTCCAGGTATCTCTTATTCCAAGAAGAGAGCAAGATCAAAGAAAGGAATGAGGGGGAAACCGGTAAACAGATGGAAGGAGAGGAAGCCAACAATCCTTTCATTTAACTTTCATCTCTCTCACACACACACACACTGGTAGCGCTTTGTATGGAATGTCACCAACCATGGTTGTGGAGCTCAGCCCTACTGCTCCATTCCAACCTACTTGCCCAGAGCTTGGGCCGCTGCCAGCAGCAACACTCAACCTCATCTGCACACTCCACATGTGCAAAATTGTAGACAAAGCCAACAATTTGCTGTACATTGATCAACTATAATTGTTGGGGGGGGGGGGGGGGGGGGGGGGGGGGGGGGGGCAAGGGACTATACTTTGTCATACTATTTATTTCGAGGAATACTGTTTCAAGCATTGCCAGAATTGAGGAAGCCAACTTCATGGTGGTTTTAAACATCTACTTAAAGTTAAATGTTCTGGAACTTTGATGAAAGAGACAATATATAATGAGTTCTGAATGCCGCAGTTTTAAATATGTGTATTCCGATCGTTGCAGTGACCGCCTCAGCACTGATCAATTCTAACTCTGCATCAAATCTAAAGAACCTTCACAGAATACATTTGCCAAGGTGACACCAGGGATGGTGAGCTACATTCTTGGAGAGATTTGAAACACGAGGACTATTTCCACTGGAGCAAAGGAGAGTACATAACATGTTTAAAAATGACAGATTTTGATCGAGTGGTTGGGGCAGTAGTACATAGAACATACAGTGCAGACGGAGGCCATTCGGCCCACCCTATCCCCGTAACCCAATAACCCCATCTAACCTTTTTTGTAACTAAGAGCAATTTACCATGGCCATTCCACCCAACCTGCACGACTTTGGACTGTGGGAGAAAACCGGAGCACCCGGAGGAAACCCACTCACACACGGGGAGAACGTGCAGACTCCGCACAGAGTGACTCAGCGGGGAATCGAACCTGAGACCCTGGCGCTGTGAAGCCAGAGTGCTATCCACTTATGCTGCCGTGCTGCCCACCAAAGAGGGGTGATCAAATTAAAATGTTTCGAGGGTGTTTAAGAAAAACAGCTTTATACAGACTTTGAGCACACAGGGTTCTTTAGCATAGGGAGCAGTTGAGGCATTGACCACTTAAACTATTAATGGATAGATAAATGAATAAATATTTGGATATACAATGCTAAAAGGAGACAGCAACAGTGGGATAAAATTTTGGATTACGCTGGTGTAAAGCAGTGCAAACACCATGGATCAAATTCTTTAGTGCTCTGGATTTCTATGGATCAATCTGCTAGATTAGTCAGAATCAGACAAAAGTTCACAATTTATCTACATTTGAATTCACTAAAGATAAACTAAAACTTATCAACGTGGGGTAGTAGATCACTGGAAAACATACAGCAATAACTATAGACTAGGCATAGGAGAACAGGACTTGGGAGTAGGCCACTTGGCCCTTCGAGCCTGCTCTGCCATTCGACAGGATCATGGTTGATCGGATTCTAGCTTCAAGACCTCACTCTTGTCTTCCTCCCGTAATCCTTGGCAATCAGGAATCTCTCTCTATCTAAGTATCCACAGTATTCTGCTTTTATTACAAGAACCAATCGAACTCAGCCTTGAATAAATTCAATGACCCAGCCGCCACTGCTCTCCTAGACTTTGGTCAGTTTAAGCACTAAAAACAATAAAAGTTATACAATAGTACCCCCTGGTGACTACTGCCTTAAATTCATCAGTGGTGAGGTGGTCACTGCAACAATCAGAATGCACATATTTGAAACCGCAGCATTCAGAACTCTCATATATTCTCCACTCCATCAATGTTTATGAACATTCAATTTGAGCAAATGTTTAAAATCAAAATGAAGTTGTCTTTAACAACACTGGCAAAGCTGGAAACAGGATTCCTCGAAATAAATAGTATGGCAGAGTATTGTCCTTCCTCATCCCCCAACAATAATTATTAATCAATTCACAGTTATCTAACAAATTACATTTATATAGCAGCTTTAATTTACTGAAGTGACAAAGCACTTTGAGAATAGGTTAATGGAAGTAACCATTGTGTGTGGTTGGGAAGGCAGGATTTGAGGGGCTTTTGGTAATGGAAGAGGTTTTAGAGGGGAATCCCAGAGCTGTTCTGAATCCCAGAGAGGTGAAGATTGTTGGTAATAGGAGTTGTAGTAGTAGCAGTGAGGTGAGGCAGTAATAATTGACGACTAAACTGTCACCATTTGTTACCCCTCGAAAACTGATGGGGAGGGCAGGCCGGATTAGAGGGCAGGATCGAGTCTGCACAGACCCACAAAAACACTTGACCTGCCTACCTAATCCCATTTACCAGCACTTTGCCCATAGCCTTAATGTTATGACGTGCCAAGTGCTCATTAAGGTACTTTTTAAAGGATGTGAGGCAAGCCACTTCTACCACCCTCCCAGACAGTGCAATCCAGACCGTTACCACCCCGTGGATAAAATGTTTTTCCTCAAATCCTCCCTAAACCTCCTGCAGCTCACCTTGAACTTGTGTCCCCTCGAATTGACCCTTCAGCTATGGGGAACAGCTGCTCCCTATCCACCCTGTCCATGCCCCTGATAATTTTGTACACCTTGATCAGGTCGCCCCTCAGTCTTCTCTGCTCCAGCCAAAACAACCCAAGCCTATCCACCCTCTCTTCGTAACTTAAAATGTTCCATCCCAGGCACCATCCTGGCCAATCGCCCTGCACCCCCTCCAGTGCAATTACATCCTTCCTATAATGTGGCAACCAGGATTGCACGCAGAACTTCAGCTGTGGCCTCACCAAAGTTCTACACAACTCCAACATGACCTCCCTGCTTTTGTAACCTATGCATCGATCGATAAAAGCAAGTATCCCATATGGCTTTTTTACCATCCTATTAATCTGCCCTTCTGCCTTCAGAGATCTATGGACAAACACATCCAGGTCTTTCTGTTCCTTAGAACTTCCCAGTTTCAGGCCATTCATTGAATACTTCCTCGTCATGTTACTCATTCCAATGTGTATCACCTCACACTTTTCAGGGTCAAATTCCATCTGCAACTTTTCTGCCCATCTGACCAACCTGAATATACATTCCTGTAACCCAAGACACTCAATCTCACTGTTAGCCACCCGGCCAATCTTGTCATTCGCAAACTTTGGGGACTATATCAACCTATTCTGCTTCACCAACCTCATGGCAGTTATAGCCTTCATGCCAATCTGCCTTCCACATACCAACCTAGGCCGTACCACCCACTAATTGCCCTTTATAACTCTTATACCAACTTAGTGCCAATCCATGCAAACCCATGCTCCTCCACAGTTTGCCCTTACACTTGCCATGCCAACTTTCCTGGTATCCACCAAAGGCAGGCCTCGGGACCCATGCAGAAATTAAAGAAAGTTATATAAATTTAAATTCCAAGTGTCTATCGCGGACTTCACTGTCTATAGAATCCATACAGTGCAGGAAGCCATTAGGCCCATCAAGTCTGCACCCACCCTCCCAAAGAATACGGTAACTAGGCCCACTCCCCTATCACGGCAACCCCACGGATTGATCATGGCCAATCCACCTAACCAGCACATATTTGGACTGTGGGAGGAAACCGGAGCACCTGGAAGAAACCCACACAGACACAGGGAGAATGTGCAAACTCCGCACAGTCACCCAAGGCCAGAATTGAAACTGGGCCCCTGGCACTGTGAGGCAGCAGTGCTAATCACTGTGCGGCAGCAGTGCTAACCACTGTGCCGCCGTGGCTATAATCAAAAAAAAAAATTCTCATTCATAAAAACCCATTTACTCCATTTATATTCCTTCAACTAAACAAAGCCTATGTCCACTTGCAGCTGTCAACGAAACTGCACCCTACTGTGATGATGGATGGTTGTGGTATCAGTCATGCAGCCCTAATCCAGTAATGGAAACCCTCAGGCTTATGTTGATAGACAGTGTGAAATAACAGGCAATCATTTTTTAAAAAACACGCAACACATTTTGTTTAAAGGGAAACCCTCGAGAGCTCCCTTGGCAGCTCCTTTTACAGGTTGCAGCACTTACCATACTGTATAATATAGTTAGCAGACAATTGAAAAAAAATCTCTGAATGGTGTCCATAAACATCCCTACCTGAAATATAAACCACAGCAAGAAAACAAAGTGAAGCTTTGCCATGGCAGGTTACTTTCAACACAGCAGCATTTACCTCATACCTGCTGGATAAGAAGGGGGATCCTTTCTCACATACCGAGAGCGATTTCGAGATTTTGGACTCTGTGCTTTTGCATGGAGTTTAAAGGATTTTCTTTTTTTACCATGTTTATTCGTTACTATAAATAAAAATAATCACCATGAATTGAAATAGTAATACATATCCATGCTCAATATTTTAAAATAAAGCTGCAAAAAAAGTAGGTCTTATTTATTATACACAAAAAGTCATGTATGCTTTTACCAGGCAAATAGGCAGCACTAAAACTGAATTACATAATTAAGCACTACCAGATGTCAGATTATCCCGTTATTCATGTGACACTCAAAACTCATTTGGCAGTAAATACAAAATGAACTCAATGGCCTGGATTCTGCATCAAGAACAACAATGCTGTTATTGGCATAGGAAGTAAATCGGACAGCAATATTGAGAGTACACACATGTAGTTAAATGGGGAAATCTATTAGTTCAGTCAAAGTTTCCTGGTCTTCGGCAAACAATTCCTTGGCATTCACTGAAATCGATGGAAGGGAACAAAGTTGTTACACTTGCCCATCGGTTGCCTAATTAACATACCAAACTAATCGGGGCTGGTGCATTCAGGTATAAGCTAATTTTTATGGCATATTCAATCAGAATTGCTGCTAAAAAACCTCTCTGGTGATGAAATTTAATTTTAAAGATGTGGAGCATAATTCCAACAGAATCAATGTCACAGATTTAAAAAACATTATGTTTTGTTTTTCCTTGGGTGTCAATCCCATCTTCCTTCCCCAAATATTTGAATTCCTCTCCATGATTTAAATTTAAATCTATAATTCTTGGTTTAAACTCTGCGTGTCTCAGGGATAAGACTGACTGATGAGCCTTGCTGACATTTGTGTTGCTCACACACCCTGTAGAGCAGTATTCTTCAAAGTCGGGGGTGGGACCCGCGGGTGGGTCGCGGAGTCGTTGTCCGTGACACTCCCGAACGTGCAAATCCCCGCGCAGCAGCCGGCCTTTCATAACGCCGGCTGCAAGCCGCCAGGAACATGTAAAAATAAATTTGGCAGCATTGCGCATGCGATGATCGGTGCGCATGAGCAAATCGGGCACGCATGCGCAGTGCGACCGCTTTTTAAAAAAAACGGTTGTAGCTTTTTGTTTTACAAGTTCTGTAGTGGTTTTTATTCATTTAATTTTTATTTTTAAAATTTATTTTATTCATTTAAAAAAAATTTTTTTTTAAAACACGTTCGGGGGGGGGGTTTATTCATTTTTTTCATTTATTTTAATTTTATTTTTTTACAAGTTCGGGGGGGTGGTTTATTTGATAAAACTTTACAGGAAAGAATTTCAGAACTTTGGACAGGTGGAGACTCCATACTTTCCGACACTGGAAGGCTTCACCTTCATCCAACAGGTTCCATTGGAGGAGCGCGTACGAGGGCCAAAGGGAGCCAAAACCATTTCCTCCATTTTTGTCAGCAGCAAACAAGGTAACAGAAAATGGTGGGTCGTGCAGGTCGGCCGGCGTGGGTCACGAAGGTCGGCCGGTGTGGGTCGCCAAGGTCGGCCGGTTGGTAAAAATGGGTCCCCGGAAAAAAAGTTTAAAGAACACTGCTGTAGAGGGTGGCACACTGGGTCAGATATCCAGGGACAGCAACTCGACATTCAAAAGCCTTTAAAACCTGTTGCCAGTTGTTAGTATCAAGATCCTGGACTAGTTTCCAACAGTGGCCAGGATACTGGACAGAAACCCCAATATTTTATTTTAATTTTGGAAGACTGAGAGAAAAGAATACCACGTTCCAGGAGTGACTTCACACAAAATAGGGATATGGTATATTAAAACAAATTTTATTAGTAGAACAGTATTAAAATATCTTTGACAAAACGCAAGAAAATATCTTACAATTATCCCTTAAACCATGCTAATCAATTCAGGGACACAATAACCCGTAACTGCTATTCAATCAAACGACAAAACCATCTCAGATCCCAATCAGCTTTTATGCACAGTTAACACTCAGGAATACTTGCTGTAAAGAGTTGTCTTTTGAGACTGTTGGAAAAGATAGACTGGAACGCTGTCAGAACAATGCAAAATCTCTGGCTGTATTTCTTCAGAAACCTCTCGACTTGCCTTCCAGCCACAAACTCAAAACTGAACCTCAACACTCGACCGCTTCAACCTTTCACTTCTCCCATTAACTACATCATTTCACTAAATGAACACAATATCTCTAATTAACTACTCTAGAGGCAACCCTCTTAATACAAACTAAAATCCATTAGCCCAAACTTTTACGATGCTTTAATTGCAATTTTGGCTTGGCAAATAGTCCAATTACACTCTGCAGGTTCCGCCACTAATGCAGAAGTTACCACTCTGCTAAAGAGATTTTCTGTCAGTATATCTTCTTGTCTACTCAGGGACACCACTTATTTATTTCCGAAAAAGCATCTTTAGAAACATTTCAATTTTAATTTTTGGCTTGTTTCCATAGAATATGCCACTCTTAAAAAACAGTTATACTCCTTTAATGGCCACAGTAAAGAAAAAATGGAAACTACCAATTTCTGTTGCCTGCACCATGCGATAGGCTGTAGCATCAGCACAAATCCCTGGAATAATTATTCTTGGAATACAGGAACTGTAGCACAATGTAACAATTTATGCCAGTTCCTGGTGCTGAATGTGACATGGGGCCCCTGTATATTTGAAGGACTCATGGCTGCGTGTTATGTATCAAAGATCAGCCTTAGCTTAAGAAGTTTATATCTGGAAGGGATCCAGAGATATAGAAAATGCACATAATAAAAAAAACCTACGGCAAAGCAAGATTACTTTGAGGAAGAAAGCTTCAAAAAACATGTCAAATAACTAATGTTAAGGACTATGCACATCATGTCACTCAACTATTTGAAATCTCTTGTTTAGAAACATTTTGTACCTGCAAGTTTTCTTTCTTTCCTGCCAGATTCATCATCAGTGTCAATATTGTCTATCTTTCTTTTCTTCTGCATTGCCTTCCTGTCCACTGTAATAGAATATCAGAATTGTTTGTAATAGAAATACTTCAAATCTATAAATTTGCTAAGATTACAGAATATGGATACATAAAACACAGTTTTACAACTTAATCTCTACATTTCAGATAGTCAGGGTCACAAAATTTACAATTCAAATTCAGCAGATCAAATATCACAAAGAAATATGGTGAACAGAGCCTAACGAGGGCTGCAGCAAGCAATCAATGGAATTTAACTCCAATTTAAAGAAATCCAGATTTAAAAATCAGGCAAATCATATTAAGGACAAAGAGAAAGTCAGAGAACAAAAGGCTAATATGTATGTAGAAACAACAGATTAAATAATGACAATTCTGTGCACTTTGAACTTTACATTCACCAGGTGAGGGAACTCAAGTGTTTCCATTTTGGCATAATCCGCATAAAGTAATTTCTAGTCAAAAAGAAAAGAATAAGATGCAAAGTAAAGCCTTTTCTACTTGTCTTCAATAATATGTTTAAGCTCTACCATAAAGAAAGTACAAGCGTGCATTTATAAAGCACCTTTCACAATCTCAGGATTTCCTAAAGCACTTTACAGCCAATGAAGTTCTCTGGCTCTGGTAATGTAGGAAACACAAGAGCGAGTCCTCCTATTTCACCGAATCTTTTCAGTGCCTCCTTTCCCAGTTCAGCAGCTGGTACCAAACTTTGGGCAGGTCTATACGTCTCTTAAATAGGAACAGACTTGCGACTTTCAAAAGTAATTTCACTTGGGATCAAATAACTGGCTGTGTAAAACCTTGTATCGGATCTCTTTTGACTGCATTTGAACTTGGGTTACAGAAATGAGAGAGTAGTGTGCTGACCTACCACATTTACCAATTCCTAAGAAATTGACTCTCGTTCCCTGCTCAGATCCATCGATTTTTATTTGAATTGAAGTGAAGTTGAAAGCAGGTAACAAATATACTCGCAATTAAATTGGATATCTGATTGCAGGTCAAATTTTATAAGTACCAGTAAAGAAACCCACACCAAATAATAAATCAAATAGTTGCTGCATTGCTGAAAATAAAAGTTTGTCTATAACAATCAATTGTCACCAATGATCTAGATTTGTCAGTTAACTTCTACGAATGCTTTCCCCCAACACACACACTGAATAGTGCATCACCTTATTTAGCATCGAATTGCAATTTCTCTATAAAGTAGATTTTTTTCTTGGGAAATGCTCATAGCACAACTATTTATGATCAGGAGTCTGGACAGAAAACAGAATCTGAGGTTTTGGGCGGCTGTCATTTTAATCCTCTGCCCCACTCCAAACTGTTTGTCCTCTTACCCGTTTCCTATGGAGGGAGTGCAGCAAAGGTTTACCAGGCTAATTCCTGGGATGGCAACTGTCATATGAGAAGAGATTAAGTCGGTTGGGATTATCTTGATTGGCGTTTTGACTGAGGTGAGGAGAAATTTCTTCACCTGGAGAGTGGAGAATCTGTGGAATTCACTGCCACAAATAGCAGTTCAGGCCAAAATATTGTGCAATTTCAAGAAGGAATTATATATAGCTCTTGGAGCTAAAGGGACAAATAGATATGGAGGGAAAGGAGGAATCAGGATTTTGAACTTGGTTCAGCCATGATCATAATGAATTACATAGGTGGCTCGAAGGGCCGAATAGCCTCCTGCTTCTATTTTCTATGTTTCTAATGAAGCTGAACAGATGCGAGGGCAAGCATTTCAACTTTTCATGAGGCACTTTTTCAAGCCTTTTTCCTTTGAACTCAATACAGAACAATTTCAGATCTTAACTACTTTCTCTTTTCCCCAGTTATGATGATTCTGCTGTTGCCATTTACACCTCCTCTAAAACTATCTTTAGTTTCTTTCTCATTACCGCCCTCTTTTCTCTCCCGCCTTCCACCCTGTGACAGATCTTCCCATCCCTCTTGTAATGCTTTTCCTGCCTCTGTAATGTCTTGAAGGGTGTTACACGCCTAACGATTTACTGTTCTGTTGGAAGGACATAAAACATCAACTTCAATTTTTCTCTCCATAGATACTGCCTGACCTGGTGTATTTCTACCATGATCTAATTTTTTATTCCAGAATAATTGAGATTCCTGAAA
Organism: Scyliorhinus canicula; assembly: GCF_902713615.1. Lineage (NCBI taxonomy): Eukaryota > Metazoa > Chordata > Chondrichthyes > Carcharhiniformes > Scyliorhinidae > Scyliorhinus > Scyliorhinus canicula. Next base: position 121,675,587 of record NC_052151.1, read on the forward strand.
CCACAAGTGAACAGTAATTAGTGAAAACTATGTTAAATGCCATAATAAATGGAATTCTACACTCCCCGCCTCCCACACCCACAATCCCATACTCCTCCCGCACATGCTATAACCGGAGTACCCACATACTTTGGGTAAGTATTTAATCTACTGGATTACCTGATCTTATTCCAAGCCTGTGCAGATAGATCCCATGTTTCTTCATTTTCAAAAAGGAGATACATTCTACAGATTAGATTTTCACTGATATCATTCAGACTGCTAGCTTCCTGGAGAGTAATCTCTACCAGGTACTGTGCATCCAGATAACTGTTACTCACTTTCTGAACTCAGAGCATAACACAGAATCTATGAAAAACTACTTCAAAACGTGCTATTGCATTTTAGCTGATTTATGCAAAACTCATCCCAACCTCCACGATATCTATCGTGGATAACGAAAAATACAGGTGATGGAATCAGATAACGCACCTCCAGAAAAGAGCCACTTCCTATTAGTGTACAGCAGTGTTTTTCAAACTTTTTTTTAACGGGGACCCATTTTTACCAACCGGCCAACCATCGGGACCCACGCCGGCCGAACTTCATGGCCTACGCCGGCTGAACTGCATGGCCCACCATTTTCTCTTACCTTGTTTGCTGCTGACAAAAATGGAGGGTCCCTTTGTCTCCTCCAATGGAACCTGTTGGATGAAGGTGAAGCCTTCCGGTGTCGGAAAGTATGGTGTCTCCATCTGTCCAAAGTTCTGCATTTTTTTCCTGTAAAATTTTTATCAAATAAAACCCCCCCGGACTTGTAAAAAAAATAAAAATAAAATGAATAAAATAAATGAATAAAATAAAATGAATAAAACCCCCCTCCCGAACATGTAAAAAAAAAGTGCCATTTTTTTTAAAAAGCGGCCACACTGCGCATGTGCACCGATGATCTGGCACGCATGCGCCGTGCAACCGCATTTTTTTTTTTTTTTTAACATGTTCGCAGACATTTTGAAGGCCACTTGCAGCCAGCGTTATTAACAGCTGGCTGCTGCGGCTGTTGCGCGCTGATTTGCGCGATCGGGAGCGCCACAACGGACGGCACCGCGACCCACCCAACACCCGCCCACGACCCACCCGCAGGTCGCACCCTCCCGAGTTTGACAATGCCTGGTGTACAGGCAATATAATCTTCAAGTTGATGTCTGCTGATTCTTTGAAATTACCTACCCTTCTCCAAGTTTATGAAAATCAAAGGTTGTGTGTGAACTACACATATATAAAGGTAAGATTTGTAATTTACCTTTCCCTTTCTGCTTGCACTTTTCCACATATGCCTCCATTCCCTTCATCTCTAACCAGTATCTGGGCTTTCTGATTGCCAGTTGTCCATCATCCTCTCCATTAACCTTATCTTCCGATGTTGAGGATGAAGCATCACTAAAAGACTCTTCTTGGCTGTCCTGGGTAACAAAATTGCTTTTGTACTCATTAGCCCTAGTAAAAAGAAAATTCAAGCAAACATAGAGATTGTTTTAATAGCAGTCAAAAACAAACCACTGGAGAAGGGTATTCGGGCCACAAAGAGGTAGGTCCAGCAGCTATGGAAAGGAGAACCGGGAATACTTTAAACTGAAAAGCATTGCTGGGAATCGCTACTATTTACTTAAAATTAAAAATAATTCCACTTTGTGTAAGATACGAATCAGGGATTATAAATATAAGATAGTCGTTAACTAATCAAATACTAAATTCAGCAGAGAGATGGGAAGGGACTCATACACCTGCAAGCAATAGTTGAGTGGAATAGCCTGATGTTGTGCTGCAAAACCTGAGTAATATACAAGTTGGCATAATTTGGGCACAAGCCAGATGTGCATGAATGGAGGCAGTATAAATGCAATTCATTTAGTTATGACAGAATGGTACAGGAACAAGATGTTCACTACTTGATTCAGCGTACCCGTGCCAGCTCTTCGGGACAGCTATGCAACAAATCCCACTCCACTGCTCTTGCCCCCATAGCTCTACAATTAAATATTTATTAATTTCACTTTTGCATGTTACTACTGAATTTGCATCCGCCACATTAACGAGCAGTGCATTTTGCATAACAACTCACTGCATTATAAAACATTTTACATTGCCTCTTGTTCTTTTGTCCAATAATTCTTTTTTCTTTAAATAATTTTTTTTTTTTTTTTTTAAAAAGGTTTACAACACAACTGCGCAAATTATTCGAACTTGGTACAATTGTTGCATTAACACAAAAAATTAGATATAGAAAAAATATCCAACAAGAGCTACGTCCAAATCTCACCGTATCCTCCAGAACCCCAACCATAAACCCTACCACCCCAATAGCTGATGGTAATAAACTATTTGAAGTGATAAATGGCTGCCACCTCAGGTCGAATCCCTCCACCGACCCCCTGACAGTGTCCTTGACCTTCTCCAAGGATTAAAAAGTCCATAAGGCCACCCAATCAGAACGAGGCACTAGGCAGAGCGGATGCTCCCTATCCCAACAGAATTCACCTTTGGGCTATCAGTGAAGCAATGGACAGTGCTTCCGCCCTCACCCTGGCTTCAGTCCGTAGCCCCGGCAAGTCTGACACCCCAAAAAATGGTCACCAATGGACATGGCTCCAGATCAACATTAAGCTGGCATAGTGCTAAAGAAGGAGGCCCATCTATGGACAAGGCCAGAACATGTGGGTATTGATGGCAGGCCCACGAGAACACCGCTCGCATCTACCCTCCACTCCATCAAAGAACCCACTCACCCTACTTTTGGTTAGATGAGCTCTATGAACCACCTTGAGTTAGATGAGACTGAGCCGCGCACAGGATGAGGTGGAATTTACCCTCAAAGGGCCTCATTCCACACATCCTCATCAAAGCTGGCTCCCAACTCCCCCTCCTATTTTGCCTTCACCCGATCAAGCGGTGAAGATTTCAGTGAGATGGCCTGCCCATAGATGTTCGCAATCCACCCCACCCAGTTCTTGCCAACCTTATGATTTCCTTCAACAGGGAAGGCTGTGGCGGCAAGTGAAACACAGGGCAAGCCCCACGGACTAAGTCGCGCAATTGAAAATATCGGAATAGGTGTGACCCTGATTGTTGGAATTTTGGCGAGAACGTCTCCCAACTGGCGAAACGTCCATCTATAAACAGGTCTCTGAAGCACTCTAGCCCATTCCATTCCCATACCTTGAAAGTTGAATCCAGTTGAATCCAAATGACGGCGCAAACAAATGGGTTACCATATACAGGAGTCAATAACGACATGGCACTCAGCTTGCAATATTGTCTGAACCGCCTCCATATCTTCAAGGTACAGATCACCACTGGGTTTGAGGTATATTTCATTGGAGAGAGTGGAAGTTGTGCCGTTACTAGGGCCCAAGGGCTTGGCCCTCTACGCGAACTTGCCTCCATCCTCCCCCACATGGTGTCCGGCTCTCTGTACCACCCCAACACCTTCTCCACGTTGGCTGCCCAGTATACACAAGGGAATTGGGTAGTGCTCAACCACCCAACTGTCGGCCCCTCTGGAGGTACTTGTCCAATAATTCTACAGGTCGAGCATCCTTTATCAAAAACTCTTAGGGCCGACTGCGTTTCGGTATCCAGATAGTATTGGTTAACGGATGTGATGGCCAGCCCATACTCCTCATTGTGTTGTCTCACAGACGCACTGTGGTCAAGTTTGTGCAACAACATCACTTCCTTAGCAATTGATAATCAATTATGCTTTTTTTCTCACTGTTACCCATAAGGATATTTGATGGCCTTTTTGGCATGTTCACGGTAGAATAAAAGCACAAAAGCACGAAAGAACCACAAAATTCACAATGTAAGGCAAGAGTGTCTGAGTCTAAATAGTGCAGACAAACAACTAGACTTTCTGTGCTAATGGTCACGTCCAGTCAGTAAGGTTTGTTATCAATGTGGCTCACAGACTTCCTGCGCAATAGGTTGGTGAGGTTCTTTTCGTCTGACATTAGGGTCCATTCAAAAAAAGCATCCACTGTTTGGATATATGTTCGATTTTCGAATGTAAGGATAAAGGGTATTCGACTATAGAAGCAAAAATGCATGACAAATAATTTCCATCAGAGACAAGGTGGGAATGGGGAAACTGGTACACCAGAAGAGGAAACATTAAGGACAAATTTAAAATGTCCTATTCAGAACTTGAAAACAATATATACAGTCCGACAAACTGCACATACTTCTCATTTCCCAAAGTGATCTTTATCTTTTGTATCCTTGGTTCCAATTCCTTTTCGGGAGGTTCGGAAGTCTGGGGGGGAAAAAAAAGCATTTTTGTAAATATTTTTAAAATTATAGTGGAACACAGGCACTGGGTAAAGAATATATTTCACAAATCTGAGAATCAAATAGGCTATTTTACTCTCCAATGTGAAGTGCATTAATACTTGAAAAACTCAAATGATTTACCCAATTCCAGAGAGAAGGTGGTCATATGAAACACAGAAGCTATGTTAGGTGAATGCAGAGTTATATTCTTCCCAATCATAATACATAGGCCATTTGAAATACGCTGAAATCTCAAGCTTAGATGCTTAAAATTTCCAACATTTTAGCACTGCCGATGAAAAGTCAGCAAGAATGAAGTTCACCACATACTGTGCTATCAGCATTGTTCCTTATCATTAGGAGGGTCATTTCCATCCTGATTGAATGAAGTAGATTTACCACCCATTGTAGAATGTCCTCCTTCCGCACTATAAGAATTCTCTGAATCAGCCAGATTTTAATCTATTGAAAATCAAGGGGATGACAATGAATGAGATTCTGCATTGGGTGGGTGATCTGCTCCATCAAGTTACTGCCCAGTTAAACAAAATTGAAAAGATTTATTAATAAATTCCAAGTTATCTTTAATTTCACGGTTGGAGAGCTGTGCCTTTAATGTACTATATTCCCAGATAATCCTCTTTGCTTATGCAGCAATGTTCAAGCTGATGCTTTTTAGATTGCTAGTAACCACTCCAAACAAAAAAGGAAGAATTACTCGAGAGGACGATTAAGGTTTAGTAGTGAGACAAAGCTGACATCAGGCAACAACATACTAACATTTTACAAGGAAGAAGGTGGGGCAGGAGGACTTGTGGTAGATAGGGATCCAGGAAGAACCGAGGTCCTGCTGAATTTAACTGCAGGACCTCATCTGAATTGTTTTCTCTTCCCTGACTGTCAGCAGCAAGATTGAGAGGCTGTCAGTCTGTTGGGTGGTACAGCCTGCTCGAGAAGGCAGATGCTGGAGGAGAAGGAGCCTTATTAACGTGATATAATTACTGACTCGCTTGCTGAGAACAGGTTACATGGCTGACCCCAACTGACCACCCGCCCTGGTTAAACCTAGGCACGCTTACAGAGGTGCCATTTTTAAATGGAGCTCCAATCGCAGCATTCACAGACAAGCCACCCCCTTCCCCCCGCTGGCATATGAAATGAAAATTGCTATTGTCACAAGTAGGCTTCAAATGAAGTTACTGTGAAAGGTGCCTGTTCGGGGAGGCTGGTACGGGAATTGAACCGTGCTGTTGGCCTGCCTTGGGCTGCTTTCAAAGCCAGCTATTTAGCCCTGTGCTAAACCAGCCCCTAACCAGCCCTGAAGCGCCCCCAACACCCCCATAAAATAGGGGCATCCTCCCCCCATCACTAAAATAATGTATCACCACCCCCCCCCCCCCCAACCTAACACCCCCATAAAATAGGGGCATCCTCCCCCCATCACTAAATAATGTATCACCACCCCCCCCCCCCCCCCCCCCCCCCCCCCCCCCCACCTCCCAGGTCCGTTGGCAGTGCCAATGGTGCACTGCCCCCTGACAGTGATGCCCTGGTGCAAGTTGGATCCCAAGGGGGGGTCAAGGAGGTACATCCATTGCCCATGTGCCTCTCTGCCGCGCTGCCAGGCTGCAGAGGGAGGTTCCCCCAAGGACCGTAGTGCTATTTTCCGCTCGATCGCAAATCCGGATTTCAGTGGGCTGACCCGGAGAATCCTGGCTGAAGTTTAACAACTTGATATGTCAGGAATCGCCTTTCTCAGCCTCGATGAGTCTCTTCCATCCTTGCCGGTTAGTGTCTTCCCAGATAAACAGCCAGATAAGTATACTAAAAATTTTAAGTTGAGGCAAATACTTTAGAATCTTATAAGGTGGAGCTAAAAGGACAATTGGGAGGGAGACGGGAACAGACTTATGCTGATGGAATTAGACGAGGTGGCTCAGGAAGTCTAAAAGCTGACATGGAGTGATCAGGCCAAATGATTTGACAGACATTGACATGACTGAACGCCAATAATGTGAATGAAGCAACTCAGTGAAAAAGTTGCAATATCCCGCTAACAGACACTGTCCAAGCTCACACATGAAGAATAGCCACACTTGGCTGAGGCATCGGAGAGTCACAAGTGCCCAAGAAAACAGTACCACAGCAAGTTACCACCTTTACAGAAGGAAACATAAGAAAACAATACTAAAAATTAAAAATGTTATATCCAACTGCAAATTACAGCTGCAGAAAAATCCCTTATGCACAGCATAATTTTGCTTGAACATTATTGTTGGTTAGCTAAAAATAAGAGAAATCATGGTGCATTGGGGAACAAAACAGTGACAGACCTGAGTATTAATTCTAATTTGGTAGCATGGGATGGGATTTATGGATTTACAAGCAGGTTTTCAAAAGAATAAAAGAGAATTGTACCTGAAATTCCAGATGTTCTGCATCTATTCCTTTTGATGAATTATCTCCACCACCAGCCACCTTTTTAGATCCTTTAGAATAAGTAAATTAGGTTTAAAACCTCATCTAAAAATTGCTCAATCTATTCACTGAAATTTATATTCCTTACAGTAGCATACATTTTGAATACCTGCAATTGGTGATGCCTATCAAAAAGAGGAAACAATGAAGAATTGCAACTGATCTGGGATGAGATAAGCAAATGAGTGGTGGATATACTTCTTCAGACATAGAGCTGTGACTCATACAGAGAGCTTTACAATTTATGTCAGGTTCATTCTTCATGCGAATGTTGAGTCTGGCATCCCAAAACCTATTTATAGGTGATAACAGTGACTTGTCAAGCTAGTCATTTAAAAGAAAAGTCACTCTTGGGATATGGGCATCGCCAGCAAGGCCAGCATTTAATGTTTATCTCTAATAGTCCTCGAGAAGATGGCGGTGAGCCACCTTCTTGAACCCATGCGGTCCATGTGGTGTAAGTACACCCACAGTAAGTTCCATAAGGAACATGTATGATGAACATGTTCTTCACTCCTACATGGGTGCAGATGAGTTCGATATCCGAGGAAATGAGGCTGTCATGGGACAACAATGCCTTTGGCACTGCTGGGGTCAAGGGAGTTGTACGCTGGTGTGCGTCTGATCATGCCTTGGGAAATTATCCCGATTTTGTGTGATGATTGTGGGCTTGTGCGGCGTGGGATGATGGGCACCATTTTGCCAGGTCTTTATGACTCTATCCTGTTGCTCCCCCAGGCTTGGGTCGTGCCATATGAGTGTCTAGTTTTGTCCAATGATTGTAACCAGCCAGTTGCAATGTCGTTCTCCTGTTCCATTCTGTACTCGTGTCTTAAGCCGTATTTTTTGTAACTTTGTTGTGTTAGTCTCTAAAATGTTGAATCTCAATAAATATACTTTGAAAATGTCAATTTGTCCACATTATACTCCATTTGCCAGATTTTGCCCACTCACTTAGCCTATGTCCATTTGTAACCTCCTTACATCCACTTCATAATTTAATTTACTACTAATCTTTATGTCATCAGCCACTAACTCTAACCCCAAACAAAACAAAAAAACTAAGCTTATTATCCAAAAATAAACTTATGAGCTACAGTTATCCCCCACCACTCCGCTCCGGTTAGCTAGCTAACTCTTTCAGCTAGCTGGGCGGCCCCCACCCAGGATGAAGTAAAATACTGCCCAGACTGAAGATACAAAGTAGAACAAAACCCCTTAAAACATCATACTCGGACTTCCGGTTGCGGCTATGCGGATCTAAGCCGCACGTTCGGCAGCTCCCGCTTTAATAGGACTTGTGGGCTCTTTTAAGGGCCCCAAACGGCGCTGATTCGACGATTCCCGGTGGATAAAGGGGTCTGGAACAAAACCCCCCGAGATTTATGGTGCGGACTTGGAGTGGGACGAGGAGAAAAACGGCAGCAGCTCCCCTGGAAAAGCGGGGGAAGGTGGACAAAATGGCGGCCGGTGGAGCCCCTGTGGAGTGGAGGCAGTGGGCTGAGGAACAGCAGGCGGCCCTTCTGCGCTATTTTATGGAGCTGAAAGGGGAGTTGTTGGAATCCCTGAAGGTGACGACGAGTAAGCTGCTGGAGACCCAGACAACCCAGGGTGCAGCGATACTTGAGTTGCAGCAGCAGGCCTCTGAGCGCGAGGAGGAGGTTTCGGCCCTCGTGGGGAAGGTGGAGATACACAAGGCGCTTCATAGAAAGTGGCAAGATCGGTTCGAGGAGATGGAGCTTCGGTCACGGAGGAAGAACCTGTGGATCCTGGGCCTCGAGGAGGGGCTGGAGGGGTCGGACCTGCCGGCCTTTGTGGCAGTGATGTTCAACTCGCTGGTGGGGGCAGGATCCTTTCATCTGCCCCTGGAGCTGGAGGGGGCCCATAGAGTACTGGCCAGGAGGCCTAAGGCGAATGAACCCCCGCGGGCGGTGCTGGTGCGGTTCCATCGGTTCAGTGACCGGGAGTGTGTTCTGCGATGGGCCAAGAAGGTGAGGAGTAGTAAGTGGGAGAATTCGGTAGTGCGTATCTACCAGGACTGGAGTGCGGAGGTGGCCAAGCGGAGAGCCGGGTTTAACCGGACGAAGGCTGTGCTCCACGGAAAGCAGGTAAAGTTCGGCATGTTGCCGCCTACGCGCTTGTGGGTCACCTACAAGGACCGGCATTACTACTTTGAGACCCCGGAGGAAACCTGGGCCTTTGTGCAGGCTGAAAAGTTGGACTCGAACTAGAGATTGGGGGCTGTGGGAGTTTTTCTATTTCTGTATCACTGTTTATGCTGTTGCTCGTTATTCTGTTTGTTTCTGTTTTTTCTCTCGCTTTCGGACGATGTGGGTTATGGTTTCATGTTCTAAGGGGAGTACTGGGGTTTGTGGTTTATCTGTGTCTTTGTTTGTACGGAGTTGGTGGTTGGGTTGGGACTGCGGTTTGGGAGCTGCGTTGGGGGGGGGGGGTGGGGTGGGGCAGTGTGAAAGCGCGGGCTTTTCTCTGGTTTCACGCGCTGCGGGACGAGGGGGTGGAGCTGGTGGCGAGGGGCGTGGTTATTAGACCGGGTTTCCCGCGCCGAAGCGGTGCCAAGAAGCTGATGCAGGGGAGGAGGGGGGACCTCATATCGGGAGGGGTCGGAGTTAGAGCGGGAGTTGCCGGGGTCAGCAGAAGTCAGCTGGCTCACGGGAGTACTGTGGACGGAGCGTCACGGCTAGGAGGGGTCCTAGCCTGGGGGGGTGGGTATACCAGGTTGCTGCTGGATGAGCCAGGGAGGAGTTGGTGCGGGTCGGGTGAGGTTCTATCGCCATGGGAAACGGGCCGAATGGGTGCTGGCCAGGGGCGAGCAGTCGATGGGCTATGGCTAGTCGACGGGGGAGGGGGGGCGGGGTGCCCCCTGATCGGCTGATTACGTGGAACGTGAGGGGGTTGAATGGGCCGGTTAAGCGGGCCCGGGTGTTTTCGCATCTGAAGGCGGACGTGGCCATGCTCCAGGAGACCCACCTGAAGGTGGCGGACCAGGTCCGTCTGAGGAAGGGGTGGGTGGGGCAGGTTTTCCATTCAGGGCTTGACTCGAAGAACTGGGGGGTGGCGATCCTGGTGGGGAAGAGGGTGGCGTTTGAGGTTGTGGCTGATAGTAGCGGCAGATATGTGATGGTGAGTGGTAAGCTGCAGGGGGAGAGGGTGGTGTTGGTAAATGTGTACGCCCCAAATTGGGTTGATGCTGGTTTCATGAGGCGTATGTTGGGCCGCATTCCTGGCCTAGAGGTGGGGGGCTTGATCATTGGGGGGGGGGGGGGGGGGGGGGGGGTGGACTTCAATACGGTGCTGGATCGTTCTAGTTCAAGGACAGGCAGGAGGCCGGCGGCGGCCAAGGTGTTGAGGGGGTTTATGGACCAGATGGGAGGAGTGGATCCCTGGAGGTCCGGGAGGCCGAGGGCTCGGGAGTACTCTTTTTTCTCCCATGTGCACAGGGTTTATTCCCGCATTGATTTCTTTGTTTTGAGTAGGGGACTGGTCCCGAGGGTGGAGGAGGCCGAGTATTCGGCTATTGCAATTTCGGACCATGCTCCGCATTGGGTGGATCTGGAGATGGGGGAGGTGCGGGACCAGCGCCCGCTTTGGCGTCTGGACGTGGGGTTCTTGGCTGATGAGGTGTGTAGGAGGGTTCGGGGATGTATCGAGAGGTACCTCGAGGTCAATGATACTGGGGAGGTCCAGTTGGGGATGGTGTGGGAGGCTCTGAAGGTAGTGATTAGGGGGGAGCTGATCTCCATCCGAGCCCATAGGGAGAGGGGGGAGAGGGAGAGACTGGTGGGGGAGCTGTTGAGTGTGGATAGGAGGTACGCGGAGGCCCCGGAGGAGGGATTGCTGGGGGAGCGACGTAGCTTGCAGGCCAAGTTTGATTTATTGACCACCAGAAAGGCGGAGACACAGTGGAGGAAGGCGCAGGGAGCGGTCTATGAGCATGGAGAGAAGGCGAGCAGGATGCTGGCGCATCAGCTTCGTAAGTGGGATGCGGCTAGGGAGATTGGTGGAGTGAAGGATAGGGGTGGGAATGTGGTGCGGCGGGGGCAGGGGTCAATGAGGTCTTTAGGGACTTTTATAGGGAACTGTACCGGTCGGAGCCGCCGGCGGTGGGAGGTGGAATGGAGAGTTTTTTGGACAGGCTGCGATTTCCAAGGGTGCAGGAGGAGCAGGTGGAGGGACTGGGGGCGCCGATCGAGTTGGAGGAGCTGGTCAGTGGGATTGGCCACATGCAGTTGGGGAAGGCGCCGGGACCGGATGGGTTCCCGGTTGAATTTTATAAGAAATACGCGGACCTGCTGGGCCCCCTGTTGGTTAGGACCTTCAACGAGGCATGGGAGGGGGGTGTTTTGCCCCCGACGATGTCTCGGGCGCCGATTTCCCTGATCCCGAAGCGGGATAAGGACCCCTTGCAGTGCAGATCATACAGGCCGATTTCATTGCTGAATGTAGACGTCAAGTTTCTGGTGAAGATCTTGGCCTCTAGGATAGAGGACTGGGTGCCGGGGGTGGTACATGAAGATCAGACGGGTTTTGTGAAGGGGAGGCAGTTGAACACTAACGTGCAAAGGCTGCTAAATGTGATAATGATGCCGGCAGCAGAAGGAGAGGCGGAGATTGTGGTGGCATTGGATGCGGAGAAGGCCTTTGACAGGGTTGAGTGGGGGTACTTGTGGGAGGTGTTGGAGAGGTTCGGGTTTGGGGTGGGGTTTATTAAATGGGTGAGGTTGCTGTACGAGGCCCCGATGGCGAGTGTAGCGACAAATGGGAGGAGGTCCGAGTACTTCAGGCTCCACCGTGGGACGAGGCAGGGGTGCCCCCTGTCCCCCTTGCTTTTTGCGTTGGCAATTGAGCCCCTTGCCATGGCTCTCAGGGAGTCGAGGAGGTGGAGGGGTTTGGAGCGCCGAGTGTCACTTTATGCAGATGACTTGCTGCTGTATGTAGCAGACCCGGTGGGGGGAATGCCGGAGGTGATGGAGATTCTTGCTCAGTTTGGGAGTTTCTCGGGATATAAATTGAACCTGGGCAAGAGTGAGCTGTTTGTTGTACACCCGGGAGATCAGGAGGGGGGGATTGGTAGGCTCCCGCTAAAGAGGGCAGTGAGGAGTTTTAGGCACCTGGGGGTTTAGGTGGCTAGGAGTTGGGGGACTCTGCACAAGCTCAATTTTACTAGGTTGGTGGAGCAGATGGAGGAGGAATTTAAAAGGTGGGACATGCTGCCGTTGTCGTTGGCAGGTAGAGTACAGTCCATTAAAATGACGGTGCTCCCGAGGTTTTCGTTTTTGTTTCAGTGCCTCCCCATTTTCGTTCCGAGGGCCTTTTTTAGGAGGGTGAATAGCAGCATCATGGGATTTGTTTGGGCGCATGGGACTCCGAGGGTAAGGAGGGTTTTTTGGAGTGGGGCAGGGATAGAGGGGGGCTGGCACTGCCCAACCTCTCTGGGTACTATTGGGCGGCTAACGATGGGGAGGGGGCAGCATGGAAACGGATGGAGATGGCGTCCTGCGGAGGCACGAGCCTGAAGGCACTGGTAACGGCGCTGCTGCCGCTCCCTCCAACGAGGTATACCACGCGTCCGGTGGTGGCGGCTACCCTCAAAATTTGGGGGCAGGGGAGGCGACACAGGGGGCTCGGTGGAGGCCCCGCTACGGGGGAACCACCGGTTTATCCCAGGGAACATGGATGGCGGGTTCCTGGGGTGGCACAGGGCGGGCATTAGGAAGTTGGGAGACCTGTTCATTGACGGGAGGTTCGCGAGTCTTGGTGAACTGGAGGAGTTTGAGCTCCCCTCGGGGAATATGTTCAGGTACCTTCAGGTCAAGGCGTTTGCTAGGCAGCAGGTGGAGGGGTTCCTTTGCTGCCCCCGCAGGGGGGAAGGGATAGGGTGCTTTCGGGGGTGTGGGTCGGGGATGGGAAGGTGTCTGACATCTACCAGGTAATGCAGGAGGTGGGGGAGGCGTCGGTAGAGGTGCTGAAGGCTAAGTAGGAGGTGGAGCTGGGGGAGCAGATTGAGGCGGGGACATGGGCGGACACCCTGGAGTGGATGAACTCCTCCTCTTCATGTGCGAGGCTTAGTCTCATCCAGTTCAAGGTGCTGCACCGGGCCCACATGTCCGGGTCTAGGATGAGTAGGTTCTTTGGGGGTGAAGACAGGTGTGTCAGGTGTTCGGGGAGTCCAGCGAACCATGCCCATATGTTCTGGGCATGCCCGGCACTGGAGGAGTTCTGGAAGGGGGTGGCGAGGACGGTGTCGAGGGTGGTGGGATCCAGGGTCAAGCCAGGCTGGGGACTCGCGATATTTGAGGTTGGGGTGGAGCCGGGAGTGCAGGTGGCGAAAGAGGCCGATGTTTTGGCCTTTGCGTCCCTAGTAGCCCGGCGGAGGATCTTGCTGCAGTGGAAAGATGCGAGACCTCCGAGCGTGGAGACCTGGATTAATGACATGGCGGGATTCATTCAGCTGGAGAGGGTCAAATTCGCCCTGAGGGGGTCGGTACAAGGGTTCTTCAGGAGGTGGCAGCCTTTCCTCGACTTTCTGGCTCAACGATAAGGTACTAGGTCAGCAGCAGCAGCAACCCGGGGGTGGGGAAGGGGGAGTTTTAGGGGGATAGTGTTTAAGTTAATTTGCTTATTGTTAATTTATTTTGTTGTTAATTGGGTTTTGGGGGGGGGGGGGGGGGGGGTTTGTTATATGCGTTGTTACGGGTGCCGGGGGGTGTTTATTATTATTGTTCTGTTGGTATATATTTTTCAAAAAATTCCAATAAAAATTATTTTTTAAAAAACCAAAAAACGTCATACTCTGGGGCAGCACGGTGGCACAGTGGTTAGCATTGCTGCCTACGGCGCTGAGGACCCGGGTTCGAATCCCGGCCCTGGGTCGCGGTCTGTGTGGAGTGTGCACGTTCTCCCCGTATTTGCTTGGGTGAGCCACCTTCTTGAACCCATGCGGTCCATGTGGTGCAAGTACACCCACAGTAAGTACATCACAGCGTCTAGTGATGAAGTTCCAGGATTTTGACCTAACATCATTGAGAAAACAGACATATATTTCCAAGTCTGTATGATGCGTGGCTTGGAGGGGAATTGCAGGTGGTGGTGTTCCCATACATCTATCTGCTGCCCTTGACTCTCTAAGTAATACAGGTTACAGGTTTGGAAGTTGCTATTGAAAGAGCCTTGGCAAATTAACGTAAAGCATTTGTAGATGATACACACTGCTGCCACTGTGGGTTAACAGTGGAGGGAATGAATGTTTATGGTGGTGGTGTCTCGAAAACAGTGAGAAGTCTTACAACACCAGGTTAAAGTCCAACATGTTTGTTTCAAACACTAGCTTTCGGAGCACTGCTCCTTCCTCAGGTGAATAACAGTTCACCTGAGGAAGGAGCAGTGCTCCAAAAGCTAGTGTTTGAAACAAACATGTTGGACTTTAACCTGGTGTTGTAAGACTTCTTACTCTGCTCACCCCAGTCCAACGCCGGCATCTCCACATCGTGTCTAGAAAAGTCAGATCTTGGTGATACCATAAAACTGCAACAAAGAATTCAACTGCGTGGGTTTCGCCCCCACAACCCAAAGATGTGCAAGTTAGGTGAATTGGCCATGCTAAATTGCTCCTTAATTGGAAAAAAAATAATTGGGTACTCTAAATTTATTTTTAAAAGGTATCAGTGTAAAGCGGATACAGCACATCACAGGAGACATTACAAACACCCCTAACATAGAATCCTACAGTGCATTTGGCCCTTCCAGTCTGCACCGACCTTCTTAAAGAGCTCCACCCAGGCCCACTCCCCCGATCTATCCCCGTAACCCCACCTAATCTTTGGACACGAAGGGCAAATTTAGCATGACCAAACACCTAACCTGCACATCTTTGGATTGTGGGAGGAAGCCGGAGCACCCGGGTAAAACACAATCCACCATGCTACCCTGTTTTCTTCACAGGTACAAGATCCCGTCTGCACCAAAATCGGAAACTGCCAACAACACAAGAGTAACATCAGACACATTGCTCCAAAGAATAACAACAGAGGGGAAAAAACCCACAAGAAATTACTCTACATTGATACCCCACCATGGTTCAGGACAGAAGACAACCATTAGATGACTACAAATTTACCAAGTTACTAAATGGTTACTAAATGTCCAAGCAAAACTCAGACCTCAAACCCAGAGTCTGCCATAAAGAATCACAAAAAGAGCAAGGAGTAAAAAATAAAGACCCGAGTTAACAGACTCCACCCATCGGATAAAGCAGCCAAAGAGGGAGACACATATCAGCAGAAAACACTAACTTGCCCAAGTGAAAAGACAGATGAAAGCAGTCCTCATCAGGATAACATGCAGTCTGCCTGGTTCTAAAAAGGATTAAAGCATGGATGCTCAAAAATTAAAAGCCTCAAAGACAGGATTAAATTTGCTCCATTGAGTTTGGGTGCACCTGGATTCAAGTACACCTGGAACATTGCTCTCTCCGCTGCCTCCACTTGCGCCGCTACAAAACCATCCCGTAATTCTTGCAACTGGGCCCCGATGACCTGCACTGCAGAGACGACTTTCAGCGGAAGCCTGCTCAAAACTAACGGGACTACTAAAGACAGGGTCCCACCTTGACTCCTTCCAGCCACCATGAACAAGCGAGGATTTAAACATTCTGTCTCAGCTCGATCATGCAGAAATATCAGCCAACAAAACTTGGACTCATGTACACCAAGAAAAGACACAAAAGAAATGTGCACAAGAATGAAAAGATGGATTAAAAGATGATACCCTTCATTCATCTTTCTGTTCCCATTACATTTATCTTAAACAAGAGATCCTTCAGATGCACTCTTCACAAGGTATTCAAAACCTGGCCGCCTTAGCAAGTTATAATGGATTAAGACTTGTTAAAACACCATGGATTTGAAATGGCTGGCACAGAGCACAATTATTGAACTGAAATTGGACTCAGGAATTTTGCAATGGCGATTACCCTTGGTAAAATGGCTTTGCACGATTAATTTAACTGCGAAGCAGGACAGCACGGTAGCGCAGCGGTTAGCATTGCTGCCTCACGGTGCCAAGAACCCAAGTTCGATCCCGGCTCCGGGTCACTGATCTTGTGGAGTTTGCACATTTGCCCAGTGTTTGCGTGGGTTTCGCCCCCACAACCCAAAGATGTGCAGGGTAGGTGGATTGGCCACTCTAAATTGCTCCTTAATTGGAAAAAATGAATTGGGTACTCTAAATTTACAACAAAAACCCTAAATGCTTGGTCGGACACAGCACAAAAGCTGCTCAGTAATTTCACCCAGGAAAGGCATATTTAATGCAAGCATGGCAGACCTGAGGGTCAGGCTAAAATACATTCCAACGGTCTCTCTAAAATATCCCCCTCAATAGCTCATCTGCTTTTATTATCCATCCAATTCTGTCAATTACTCGACACATTCCCTATATTCTGCATGCATACACACACTTTGGGTTTCACTATCATGGTACCGTACGTTCATTCTAAATGTTATTCCTTAATAGGTAGCCCATCAGGAGATCTAGCCATATTACTAAGCAAATAAGATCAAAAGAAGGATGAGATAAAACATGTCGATCAGGGCAGCACAGTAGCATTGTGGATAGCACAAATGCTTTACAGCTCCAGGGTCCCAGGTTCGATTCCGGCTTGGGTCACTGTCTGTATGGAGTCTGCACATCCTCCTCGTGTGTGCGTGTGTTTCCTCCGGGTGCTCCGGTTTCCTCCCACAGTCCAAAGATGTGCAGGGTAGGTGGATTGGCCATGATAAATTGCCCATAGTGTCCAAAATTGCCCTTAGTGTTAGGGTGGGGTTACTGGGTTATGGGGATAGGGTGGAGGTGTTGACCTTGGGTAGGGTGCTCTTTCCAAGAGCCGGTGCAGACTCGATGGGCCGAATGGCCTCCTTCTGCACTGTAAATTCTATTTAAAAAAAAAATTAAATTCTCAGTCTCCAAGGGTGGCGCATGGTTAGCACTGCTGCCTCATGGCAGCGATGACCCGGGTTCAATCCTAGCCCTGGGTCACTGTCCATGTGGAGTTTGCACATTCTCCCAGTATCTACATGGGTCTCACCTCCACAACCCAAAGATGTGCAGGGTAGGTGAATTGGCCAGGCTAAATTGGCCCTTAATTGGAAAAATTAAAAAATAATATATTTTTTTAAACTTCTCAGTTTCCTGTGGGAGGCAGGACACAAGATTGAGAAGCTACTTTCCTTATACATTTTATACAACTATAGGAGCAATTTAAAGTCAAAATAAAAATAAAATATTCACACAAGCACATATCTAATTTTCGATGATCCCCACCCTAGAGTCCAGCTATAATGAGGAAAATAATTTCTCCCATCGTCAATAATTGGAAATAGCAAACGAATAAATGTGAAACGCCACTGGCAAAAAAACTGAAATTAATACCACTAAACATTAAAATTTCTGCAGTGAGAAAAATGCCTAGCTTATTGCAGTCTCACCAAAACTACGGGCCCAAAAATCCTTGGCTCATGATACCAACTACAGACTCAGTCCGGAGGAAACCCACGCAGACATGGGGAGAAAGTGCAAACTCCACACAGACAGTGACTCAAGGCCGGAACTGAACCCACTCTGGCCACAGTGTTGTCACCCAAATTCCAGGCCAAACTGACGTCTGAGGATATTTGCAGTAACTCTGCAATTTATTCTGCTGAGCATCGCATCTGAACTGGGATTTATTCTACTGTGAAATAACCTTGCAGCCAGGTAAGATAAATACAGGCATCTAAAATAATGTAATAGGACACAAAGTTAATGGGCAACCTTTCTTGTTTTGCTCATCTGCGATTGCAGGTGGGGCATACCGGTTTGTAGTTTCATTAAAATGGGAGGTTTTGTGTTTCGTAATACAATTCCAGCCATGACCATTTTAAAAAAAAGCTCAGATATTAAACGTTTAATTTTCAGGGTCAAAACATTATGGATGCAGGAAATCAGAAAAAAATCTAAAAAGAGAAAATGTTGGAAATACTCAGCTGGTCAGGTCGCAGCTATTGGGAGAGAAACAGAGTTAATGACCTTTTATCAGAGCTGGGAAAAATTAGAAATGCAACGGGTTTAAACTGAAAAGGGGAGGGAACAAAAGAGAGATGTCAAAAATCCAGTTTCTAGTAATCGGCGTACGGAATGTGCGTTTATCAGAGTTCATTTTTACCTCGTGCCTTTGATTTTTGTTTCAACAACTTCTTGCTTGAAACCCCCACGTCAGAGTGGATCTTGTTCTTTTGTGCCATCACAAGAAACTGGAAAGTGTAGCAAAAGAGAAAAAAACATTCATATTGGTACTTACAAAATATCTTTTCAGGCACAAGGATTAACAGGGAGCGTCGGCAACAAGATAATAAACTCAGGATGAATACTAGAAGCGCAAGCGAGAGGTTTGAAGAATTTTCTCTTTGATGGCAGAGATGATACAGTGAGCTCAGTCTTTAATCAAACTGTGTCCATGACCTGTTGATCCACAATGGCTACGTCTGCCTCTTGGTCGAATGCCTGTGGGGCACCCTGGCCCCACACACACACAACCTGCCCGGATTGAAAGAATATTGAAGTGCGCCAAGATTGATCTTGGGTCCTCGGTACCATTTGGAAGACAGTATCCCTCATGTCACAAAGCTCAAAAATCTGTATCCAAGCTCTTCCTAATCTGTATAGGCAACTTTCCACATGTGAAGTTGCATTACCAAATAAGCAAGCAAGAAAGTTATTTAATGTACTTTTTTTTGCACATAAATAACATACACTGATATTTAGACCATCTATTGAGATACACTTGCTTGATGACTGGTCAGCACATTCTCATGCAGGAAACAAATGGAATCAAGTCATATTTTATAGAGTTTCAGTTGATTGGCGTATTGTTTGTACTGCCCATAAATTGAAAACATACCTGGGGGGGGGGAAAGAGAAAGAGAGAGAGAGAGAGAGAGAGAGCGGGAGAGAGACGAGAGAGAGAGAGAGCGAGAGCGAGATATAGAGAGAGAGAGAGCGCTCGAGAGAGAGGACCACTGGCTTTTTTCTCCTGCATTTTTTCTCCAACCTCACCCACAAGTGTGCTTTCTTCTGGTGTGTATGGTTTATTGAAACACCATGTCACTGAGGAAGCAGAAATTTGGGGAGAGAGAAAATAAATATCACGTGCCCAATTGCTCTCCAGCGCCCCTATATGTATATACCATAGCTCACAATCAAAATGCAGTGCACAAATGTCAATGTCAGATAAATGCAGAATTGCACCCATCTACCTTCCAGCACGCCGACCCCCAAACCCAGGTTCCCTATCCCCATTTGAATAGCCTGACACTGTTCACCGTTTCATACATAGAACATAGTGTAGAAAGAAGTCATTCGGCCCATCGAGTCTACACCGACCCACCTAAGCCCCCACTTCCACCTTATCCCCGTAACCCAATAACCCCTCCCAAAATTTATGGGAACTAAGGGCAATTTATCATGGCCAATCCACCTACCCTGCACGTCTTTGGGCTGTGGGAGGAAACCGGACCACCCGGAGGAAATCCACACAGACATAGGGAGAACGTGCAGACTCCGCACACACAGTGACCCTGCGGGGAATCGAACCTGGGACCCTGGCGCTGTGAAGCCACAGTGCTAGCCACTTGTGATATGGTGCTGCTGGATGAGAAGATCGCTCAGCAGTCACGGAACTGCATCCCAGCAAGAGGTCCCCACCACCCACAGAAAAATCTTGGAATATACACAATTGACTTGATGAATGTATTGTTACACCACAAAGATCAGGAGTAGGCCACTCATCCCTAGAGCTTGCTCCACCATTCAGTAACATCATACCTGATCTGACTAAACTATAGCTCCACATTCCTGCCTACCCTTGATAACATCTATCTAGCTTTGCTTCAAAAATATTCAACGGTTCTGTTTCCACTGCCTATTGAGGAAGAGTTCCAGAGACAAATAAGCCTCAAGAGAAACAATTTCTCCTCACATCTGTCTTAAATAAGCACCACTTACTTTTAACCAGTGACCCCAAGTTCTCACCAACAAGAGGAAACATCCTCGGGGTTGGGAGGGTTAATCTGTCCTCACCGAGATTGAGGATAGCCTCCCCCCCCCTCCCCAGCCGGAGATAATCCATTTCGGGGTTGTTTTGGAGTTAATTATTGTGAGGGGTTTTATTTTGTTTTAATGTTACTAAATCTAAGTATCCAGGTCTTTATCCTTCGCTGGCCTGGGCAAACTTTTCTTTATCCTGGGGAGGGATGACTGGGCTCCTTCTGACTCTTCCACAAGGTAGATTTCTGTCTCTCCGACTGGGTCTCTGCTTACTTCTCTTTTGAAATACGAGAACACAATGTGTATTATTTGTGCAGGTGGGACCTGTAGTTATGTTTGCTTGCTGGGGACGAGGGTTGCTCTTGGTATCCTTTCTGCAACGGTGGTTGCTTTGAGTTAATTTGGGCATTCCCTCCTTGGGGGCTCTTTCTCTCTTCCTTTCTTCAGTTGTGTGGGCATTGTGCTGGCTCTTGTTGTGTTCTGGCTGGTAGTTCGGGGAGTGGCTCCTGGTGGTCCCAGGGAGGAGGGAATTGGCCCACCCTCCCATGACGCCCAATTGTTGGGTGTCTTGACAGTTCTCATTCTTCCTGGGTTAGGAGCCCCCTTTGGATAGGGCTGGAGTAATTATTCTTCTCGTCTTAGTGTGAGTGGGGACAGTGTATTGCCCTGAACGGGGGTTAGAGCGGTGCAGGCTCGGCCCAGGTGTAGCTTTTTGGTGTGTGTTGGAGAACCGGGATATAGTTTCTTGTGTTTTCGGTGGCACTGGGTTAGGCCAGGCTCCCTGCTGTGGTTGATATCCTGTTGTCCCTGGAGGCCTTGATATTCCCATTGGGGTGAATGGGGGGGGGGGGGGGGGGGGCACTCTTGAGAGACGGGTTTCACTTCCCAGATGCACGAGGGCTTGGGGATGAGGGATGAGTCAAGTTCTGTGGTTGGTGCATATCCCATTGCCCCCCTGGGAGGTGGGCCGCCTTTTTGTTGAATGGGCAACCTGTCCTCGTCTTCATTGGTGGATGCTTGATGGACACCAGGATAGATGTGATCTCTTGTTGGGTCCTGAACCTTTGGTATTGATGGGTTAGTTCTAATCTTCCTTTCATGGGAGGCCCTGAAGATTTGATCGCAATCCGAATGTGTTGTTGCCGGTCCTGTCTTCACATATGAATGGAATGACTTTGGTTTTGCTCTGGGTCTGGATGGGGGTTAAGTAGCATTGTGTATCATGTACGTTACGCCCCTTCAAACTGGTGTTTTCTTGTATTTTCTTTGTTTTTCCATGAGGTTGGGTATGATGAACATATCCGAGGAAATTAGGCTGTCATGTGACAACAATGCCTTTGGCACTGCTGGGGTCAAGGGAGTTGTACGCTGGTGTGCGTCTGATCATGCCTTGGGAAATTATCCTGATTTTGTGTGATGATTGTGGGCTTGTGCGGCGTGGGATGATGGGCACCATTTTGCCAGGTCATTATGACTCTATCCTGTTGCTCCCCCAGGCTTGGGTCATGCCATACGAGTGTCTATTTTGTCCAATGATTGTAACCAGCCAGTTGCAATGTCGTTCTCCTGTTCCATTCTGTACTCGTGTCTTAAGCCGTATTTTTTGTAACTTTGTTGTGTTAGTCTCTAAATATGTAGAATCTCAATAAATATACTTTGAAAATGTCAATTTGTCCACATTATACTCCATTTGCCAGATTTTGCCCACTCACTTAGCCTATGTCCATTTGCAACCTCCTTACATCCACTTCATAATTTAATTTACTACTAATCTTTATGTCATCAGCCACTAACTCTAACCCCAAACAAAACAAAAAAACTAAGCTTATTATCCAAAAATAAACTTATGAGCTACAGTTACCCCCCACCACTCCGCTCCGGTTAGCTAGCTAACTCTTTCAGCTAGCCGGGCGGCCCCCACCCAGGATGAAGTAAAATACTGCCCAGACTGAAGATACAAAGTAGAACAAAACCCCTTAAAACATCATACTCTGGGGCAGCACGGTGGTACAGTGGTTAGCATTGCTGCCTACGGCGCTGAGGACCCGGGTTCAAATCCCGGCCCTGGGTCGCTGTCTGTGTGGAGTGTGCACGTTCTCCCCGTGTTTGCGTGGGTGAGCCACCTTCTTGAACCCATGCGGTCCATGTGGTGCAAGTACACCCACAGTAAGTACATCACAGCGTCTAGTGATGAAGTTCCAGGATTTTGACCTAACATCATTGAGAAAACAGACATATATTTCCAAGTCTGTATGATGCGTGGCTTGGAGGGGAATTGCAGGTGGTGGTGTTCCCATACATCTATCTGCTGCCCTTGACTCTCTAAGTAATACAGGTTACAGGTTTGGAAGTTGCTATTGAAAGAGCCTTGGCAAATTAACGTAATGCATTTGTAGATGATACACACTGCTGCCACTGTGGGTTAACAGTGGAGGGAATGAATGTTTATGGTGGTGGTGTCTAGAAAACAGTAAGAAGTCTTATAACACAAGGTTAAAGTCCAACATGTTTGTTTCAAACACTAGCTTTCGGAGCACTGCTCCTTCCTCAGGTGAATAACAGTTCTCACCCAGTGCCTCGGTTGTGTGATCTCATGGAGTTTTTACACTTGGAGAAGGTCACGTACACCATTAGGGAGTCAGTAGAGGGATTTTACCTAAGATAGTAAGCCATTCATTTCCTTTTTTAAAATAGTTGGCCACCATCAGTCATTAAGGGGCTTTTAGTTTGGGGGGGGATTAAGATTGGATGTATTCTTGATTGCACTCTTTTTACATTGTGACTTAAGCATCTGTTTTGTTACTTAAAGTAGCTGTTTTGTATTATATTATACTCCTCCCCAAAAATGAAAAAGGTTTTAAATAAAAATATAAAGAAAGAAATTCAGGCTAATATCCTTAATTATTTAAATCTGTGATTTGATGGTTCTTGTCCTTTAGTGAGGATTTTTTTGCATCACACAAATTACATCACCATTAGCTCTCTTCATTCATCCAATATTTCCCCACTTTATTCCCTGTTACATCTTAATTTTCCTTTACTACTATTCAGGCTTCAGCTGCTACTTTTCCTATTTAAATTGTGCTTTATTTATTTCCGACATACTTCTGATTCCAGGAGACTCTCTCGCTGTCCAATGTCTTTGCTGAAGCATTTTCCTGAAAAGTTAATTTTCAATAATGTTTTCCACCATTTTTCTCACCGTTAATGGGGCTTTTCACAGTAACTTCATTGCAGTGTCAATGTAAGCCTACTTGTGACAAAGATTATTATTATTGTTGTTGTTGTACTTTTTCCATGAGCTAATCCCTTTGTGGTTCACTTTGTCTCCTCAATTTCAGTTATGCTTTCCTGTCAAGGATGTTCCCCCACAATAGTCCACAAGTGTATTTAATTGAGTTAAATCCATCATTCCCAGACTCCTCCCTTCCCACCCCCACAAAGCTTTCCGAAGCATGATCAAATGAAACATGTACTTTCCACAGATCAGGCATTTCCCTTCCTGGGCAAATTAGGTTCCAGATTATAACGCATAATTCTTAAGTACTTCCTGGGGTACAGAAAGTAGACTCTTTGCACTTTAATGCCAACAAAGACTTACAGCATATTATGGAATCTTACTTTCAAGAGTTCAATGACCCATGCACAGAAAGCAGATGGCATGGCCATGCTTTCCTACAGCTAGCTTGTAATGAAATTGACACAAATTAGAAATCAATTTGATTCCCTTGATAGAAGCAACTCCAAACTGAGGGCTGTGTAATAAGCAGTAATGTTCAAGTTACCGAACCCCTCAGGACCTTACCATTACCTTCCCGCTAACCTCCTTCAGCACTGCAACCCACCAAAGAAGTTTCTCTAATGCATTCCAATTTTCTTTGACCCTACATTGGCACCCTTTGATCAAGTAACAACTCAGTATTCTCAATATGATTCAGTGTCCGGTAATATTGCTGCAAGATGTCTTGTATTAAAGGGCTTTGTAAATGTAAAGTGTTGTTTGATTAAAGTATGCTGAGATGCATGCAATGATAACGAGCACAGCAACCAAGGTAGCGCGGAGAAAAGAATTGCTCTTCAAACCACCAGACTTTGGCATCAAGTCAATGCCTTTAGGACAGGAATAAGATGCTGGTGTAAAGTGTTTTGAGAGTTCAAATAACTGCACGCACAAAAGAAACAAAAAAGGGTGTAGTGTGCAATACATATACCGTACATCAGTCAACAAATCAGCATTTTGGGCAAAGCTGGTTAACTTGTTCCATACCATTCTCCCAAAATCAGCACTCTTGTGAAACTAAATTAGACAGCCAATGAGTGAAGATCCAGCAGAGTGCCCAAAATCAAACACTTAGACGTAAACAGTCCAATGTAATTTCATTGCAGAGGAATGAGTCCATTCTTCTCACACCCAGCAAGCACAAGAAACCCTACACTCTTCCCAGAATACAGTGTAATGCTGGTTTAAAATCCATATTACATTTGCTAACAGCCAGGTCAGTCCAACTGACCCATGGAGTGGGCACCAACAAAGGATATTCACACCCATTATTCAATACAATAAAAAAAAAAGGTACAAAGCTTTTAATTATTCTCTATTTTTAGAGCAGTAGTCCATAATTTCAAATCAACTACAGCTTGAAATCCTGCTCATTCTGACCCAGGCAATGTGTTTTTTTCCCCCTCTAAAAATGCAAACAAGTGGGATTTTTAAAAAAAAACCTCCTTAGCTCCTGCAGAACATACCTGAAACATAGATACAATGCAGGCTGGAGGCGAAAGAAGCTGGAAGAAAGACAGGCGGATACTGTCCCTTTGAACTTTCACTTCCACTCACAAGAAACCACTGGGCAAAGGCAGCCGGAAGAGTTAATAATAAAAACATCATTCATTTTCAAAACCAAAAGGCTAAATTTTTAAAATGCATCCGACCATTCCACCTCCATCGATCGTCTTGCAATGACCGCAGAGTGCAAACGCTACAATATTTTTCGCCCCCAATAGGAAAAAAAAAATCCCTAAAAAATGGCGTTGACAACAAAACCGCCTCAACAAGGTCCAGAAACTAAGCGCAGGACAGGGAGCAGCAATGCTGGCAGCTCCATGCATCCTTCCCCTCCTCTACCCAGTGCAGCGCCTTGAGAGCAGGGCGAGAACCAGAGAGGAGTGCAACTTCTATTGCATCTTTCGGAGGCGTTATTTCATGTTAAATGATGAGTGAATGCCGCAGTTACACTACCTTTAAAATCCCAGGCGCTCGTAACCGACTGACGCCGCCGCACCGGGGGCAAGGAGTGGCTCCAGACGACACTTCCGCCTGGAGCTGCGCACACTGGGGTTAATGTGTCTGCACTAAACTAGCAGTGCAACCCAGAGAGCAGACAGAGAGTTAGGGAGAGTGCAACCCAAAGGTTACAGAAATGTAGAGGTGTGCCAGCCAGTCTAGAGAGAGAAAGATATAGAGTGCAGCATCAGCATCAACTCATATTTTAGAAAGAGATTAGTGCAACCCAGGTATTAGAGAGGAAGGAATATGTAGTAATCCACAGGAGTCCCTCAAAACACCAATATTTATTGCCAATAACTATATACAAGAGCAGCTCCAACAGTGCTGTTAACATTCCAGTCATACTCCACTTGGCCAACCAATAATGCTAATTGGAGGTCATTACACCCCCCCCCCCCCCCCCCCCAAGGTCCGAGGAATTCCTGCCAGCAGGCATTCCTCTGAGCTTCTTCCTGCTCCTCATGTCCGGGTCTATCACCTCTGTGTCGTCCGCCGGGTCGTTCTCCGACGTGGGCGGGGTGTCGCCCACTTGTAGGTGCCCGTCTTTTTCTTGACGACCTCCTTGGAAGTTCTTCCTTCTCCTCGGGGAGAGGTGTCGCAGCGGCCTCGTCGAACGTGTCCATCTCCGACTCTGATGACTGGATGACGGGGTCTGGAGAAATTGCTCGGGGCTGGGGTGTGGGTATCCTTTCCATCTGGGCTATCCCAGCTTGTGGCGGTCCTGCTTCGCCTGCCTCCAGGTGTGGTTCCGCTGCCCTTATTTGGTCTAGGTGTTTCTTCAGCACCTTACCTCCTATCGAATCTTCATAGGATATGGGTCCTGTTTGGGACTCTACTGTGCCTTTGACCCACGTTGGTCTATTCCCATAATTCTTGACCCAAACCGGTGCCCCCACCTGGAAATGTCTCTGCTGCCGACTATTATCATGCCCCCTGCGTTGGGCCTCCTGTTGTTTCTCCACTTTCCCCGTTAAATTTGGGAAAAGGAGACTCAGCCTCGTTCGCAGCCGCCTTCCCATTAAGAGTTCAGCTGGCGGTATGCCCGTTGTGGAATGCGGTGTGGTCCTGTAATCAAACAGCCAGCGGGAGAGCTTTGTGTCCATTGACGCTGCCGGCTGCTTCTTGAGTCCCGCTTTAAGTGTCTGGACCCCTCTCTCTGCCAGGCCGTCGGACGCTGGATGGTAAGGGGCCGTTTTGATGTGGCGGACACCGTTTTCTTTCAGGAATTTTCCAAATTCCCCACTTGTGAATGCCATTCCGTTGTCCGACATCAATACCTCCGGAGGTCCATGTGTTGCAAACGAGGCCCTGAGCTTTTCGATTGTCGATGCTGTGCTTGCCGTGTTTACCGGGTGGACGTCCAACCATTTGGAGTGGGCGTCCACTATCACCAAAAACATTGAGCCAATGAAAGGGCCGGCGTGGTCAATATGCAGGCGGGTCCACGGTCTGCCTGGCCATTCCCACGGGTGCAATGGCGCAGCTGGTGGCACTCTTTGCCCCTGTTGGCACTCCTGGCACCGACGTACCAAGGCTGCTATGTCTGTGTCCAATCCTGGCCACCAAACATAGCTTTGAGCTAGCATCCTAGGAGGTTTGAGTAGGGTGATCATGGCTCGGCACAACATTGAGGGCCGAAGGACCTGTTCTGTGCTGTACTGTTCTATGTTCTATCTTCATTTTAGACACCCCTGGGTGTCCGTGATGTAACTCAGTTAAGATTGCCTGACGGCCCTGAGATGGGACTATTACCGGGCTCCCCATAATAGGATACCGTCTTCAACGGCTATTTGGTCCCTTCTGCTCCAGTATGGGTGCATCTGGGGCTCCCCTGGTCTTTCCAGTTCCCCTGTTAGCAGTAAATGCTTCATCTTGGCTAAAACTGGGTCTTTTTGCGTCCACAACCAAATATGTTGTGCGTCCACTGGTAGGGTGTCCAAAAAACTTAGAGTCTCTTTTACTTTACTTTCGGTATTTGCGGCGGGGTGTCTGGGAGGGGAAGTCTGCTCAAAGCATCTGCATTTGCTACTCGCGTTCCCGGTCTGTGCTCCAGAACCTATCTATACGCCGCCAGTAGCAACGGCCAGCGTTGGATTCTAGCTGATGCGATCGGGGGTATTGACTTGTCTTCTTTTAATAACCCTAATAACGGCTTATGGTCCGTCACTATGGTGAATTTCCGCCCTTACAGATACTGGTGAAATTTTTTTACTGCAAATATCACCGCCAGTCCTTCTCGATTTGGGCTTACTTCCTCTCAGCCATCGCCAAGGTCCTCGAAGCAAAGGCTATTGGCCGTTCTTCCCCATTCCTTCCTCTATGGGCTAAGACGCTCCTACCCCGTAAGGGGATGTGTCACAAGTGACCACCAACTCCTTCCTTGGGTCATAGAACATAGAACACTACAGCGCAGTACGGGCCCTTCGGCCCTCGATGTTGCGCCGACCTGTGAAACCATCTGAAGCCTATCTGACCTACACTATTCCATTTTCATCCATATGTCTATCCAGTGACCACTTAAATGCCCTTAAAGTTGGCGAGTCTACTACTGTTGCAGGCAGGGCGTTCCACACCCCTACTACTCTCTGAGTAAAGAAACTGCCTCTGAATCTGTCCTATATCTACCACCCCTCAATTTAAAGCTATGTCCCCTCGTGTTGGTCATCACAATCCGAGGAAAAAGACTCTCACTGTCCACCCTATCTAACCCTCTGACTATCTTATATGTCTCTATTAAGTCACCTCTCAGCCTTCTCCTCTCTAACGAAAACAACCTCAATTCCCTGAGCCTTTCCTCGTAAGACCTTCCCTCCATACCAGGCAACATCCTAATAAATCTCCTCTGAACCCTTTCCAAAGCTTCCACATCCTTCCTATAATGTGGTGACCAGAACTGCACGCAGTACTCCAGGTGCGGCCGCACCAGAGTTATGTACAGCTGCAGCATGACCTTGTGGCTCCGAAACTCAATCCCCCTGCTGATAAAGGCTAGCACAACATATACCTTCTTAACAGCCCTATTAACATGGGTGGCAACTTTCAGGGATTTATGTACCTGGATGCCGAGATCTCTCTGTTCATCTACACTACCAAGAATCTTGCCATTAGCCCAGTACTCTGTATTCCTGTTACTCCTTCCAAAGTGAACCACCTCACACTTTTCCGCATTAAACTCCATCTGCCACCACTCAGCCCAGCTCTGCAGCTTATCTATGTCCCTCTATATCCTATAACATCCTTCAGCACTATCCACAACTCCACCGACCTTCGTGTCATCTGCAAATTTACTAACCCATCCTTCTACACCCTCTTCCAGGTCATTTATAAAAATGACAAACAGCAGTGGCCCCAAAACAGATCCTTGCGGTACACCACTGGTAACTGAACTCCAGGATGAACATTTGCCATCAACCACCACCCTCTGTCTTCTTTCAGTTAGCCAATTATTGATCCAAACCGCTAAATCACCTTCAATTCCATACTTCCTTATTTTCTGCAATAGCCTACCGTGGGGAACCTTATCAAACGCCTTACTGAAATCCATATACACCACATCAACAGCTTTACCCTGATCCACCTGTTTGGTCACCTTCTCAAAAAACTCAATAAGGTTTGTGAGGCATGACCTACCCTTCACAAAACCGTGTTGACTATCGCTAATCAACTTGTTCTTTTCAAGATGATTATAAACCCTATCTCTTATAACCTTTTCCAACATTTTACCCACAACCGAAGTAAGGCTCACAGGTCTATAATTACCCGGGTTGTCTCTACTCCCCTTCTTGAACAAGGGGACAACATTTGCTATCCTCCAGTCTTCCGGCACTATTCCTGTCGACAAAGACGACATAAAGATCAAGGACAAAGGCTCTGCAATCTCCTCCCTGGCTTCCCAGAGAATCCTAGGATAAATCCCATCTGGCCCAGGGGACTTATCTATTTTGACATTTTCCAAAATTGCTAACACCTCCTCCTTTTGAACCTCAATTCCATCTAGCCTGGTCGACTGAACCTGAGTGTTCTCCTCGACAACATTGTCTTTCTCCAGTGTAAACACTGACGAAAAATATCCATTTAACGCTTCCCCTATCTCCTCTGATTCCACACACAACTTTCCACTACTATCCTTGATTGGCCCTAATCTTATCTAGTCATTCTTTTGTTCCTGATATACCTATAGAAAGCCTTAGGGTTTTCCTTGATCCTATCCGCCAACGACTTTTCGTGTCCTCTCCTCGCTCTTCTTAACTCTCCCTTTAGGTCCTTCCTGGCTAACTTGTAACTCTCAAGTGCCCTAACTGAGCCTTCATGTCTCATCCTAACATAAGCCTTCTTCTTCCTCTTGACAAGTGCTTCAACTTCCTTAGTAAACCACGGTTCCCTTGCTCGACAACTTCCTCCCTGCCTGACAGGTACATACTTATCAAGGACACGCAGTAGCTGTTCCTTGAAAAAGCTCCACATTTCGATTGTACCCATCCCCTGCAGTTTCCTTCCCCATCCTATACATCCTAAATCTTGCCGAATAGCATCATAATTGCCTTTCCCCCAGCTATAATTCTTGCCTTGCGGTATATACCTATCCCTGCCCATTGCTAAAGTAAACATAACCGAGTTGTGATCACTATCACCAAAGTGCTCACCTACATCTAAATCTAATACCTGGCCGGGTTCATTACCCAGTACCAAATCCAATGTGGCCTCGCCCCTTGTTGGCCTGTCTACATACTGTGTCAGAAAACCCTCCTGCACACACTGCACAAAAACTGAACCATCTATAGTACTCGAACTATAGTATTTCCAGTCAATATTTGGAAAGTTAAAGTCCCCCATAACAACTACCCTGTTACTCTCGCTCCTGTCGAGAATCATCCTTGCAATCCTTTCCTCTACATCTCTGGAACTATTCGGAGGTCTATAGACAACTCCCAACAGGGTGACCTCTCCTCTACTGTTCCTAACCTCGGCCCATACTACCTCAGTAGACGAGTCCTCAAGCGTCCTTTCTACTGCCGTAATACTTTCCTTGATTAACAATGCCACACCCCCCCCTCTTTTACCATCTTCTCTGTTCTTACAGAAACATCTAAATCCTGGAACCTGCAACAACCATTCCTGTCCCTGCTCTACCCATGTCTCCGAAATCACCACAACATCGAGATCCCAGGTACCAACCCATGCTGCAAGCTCACCCACCTTATTCTGGATGCTCCTGGCGTTGAAGTAGACACACTTCAAACCAGCGTCCTGCTTGCCGGTGCCCTCTTTCGAACTTTTAACCCTATCCCTGACCTCACTACTCTCAACATCCTGTACACTGGGACTACAATTTAGGTTCCCATCCCCCTGCTGAATTAGTTTAAACCCCCCGAAGAGCACTAGCAAATCTCCCCCCCAGGATATTGGTACCCCTCTGGTTCAGGTGAAGACCATCCTGTTTGTAGAGGTCCCACCTACCCCAGAATGAGCCCCAATTATCCAGGAAACCAAAACCCTCCCTCCTGCACCATCCCTGTAGCCACGTGTTCAACTCCTCTCTCTCCTTATTTCTCTCTTCACTAGCACGTGGCACGGGTAACAACCCAGAGATAACAACTCTGTTTGTTCTAGCTCTCAGCTTCCACCCTAGCTCCCTGAATTTCTGTCTCAAATCCCCATCTCTCTTCCTACCTATGTCGTTGGTACCTATGTGGATCACGACTTGGGGCTGCTCCCCCTCCCCCTTAAGGATCCCAAAAACACGATCAGAGACATCACGAACCCTGGCACCTGGGAGGCAACACACATAGAACACAGAACGATACAGCGCAGTACAGGCCCTTCGGCCCTCAATGTTGCACCGACATGGAAAAAAAAACTAAAGGCCATCTAACCTACACTATGCCCTTATCATCCATATGCTTATCCAATAAACTTTTAAATGCCCTCAATGTTGGCGAGTTCACTACTGTTGCAGGTAGGGCATTCCACGGCCTCACCACTCTTTGCGTAAAAAACCCACCTCTGACCTCTGTCCTATATCTATTACCCTTCAATTTAAGGCTATGTCCCCTCGTGATAGCCACCTCCATCCGCGGGAGAAGGCTCTCGCTGTCCACCCTATCTAACCCTCTGATCATTTTGTATGCCTCTATTAGGTCACCTCTTAACCTTCTTCTCTCTAACGAAAACAACCTCAAGTCCATCAGCCTTTCCTCATAAGATTTTCCCTCCATACCAGGCAACATCCTGGTAAATCTCCTCTGCACCCGTTCCAAAGCTTCTACGTCCTTCCTATAATGGGGCGACCAGAACTGTACGCAATACTCCAAATGCGGCCGTACTAGAGTTTTGTACAACTGCAACATGACCTCATGGCTCCGGAACTCAATCCCTCTACCAATAAAGGCCATCACACCATAGGCCTTCTTCACAACCCTATCAACCTGGGTGGCAACTTTCAGGGATCTATGTACATGGACACCGAGATCCCTCTGCTCATCCACACTACCAAGAATTTTACCATTAGCCAAATATTCCGCATTCCTGTTATTCTTTCCAAAGTGAATCACCTCACACTTCTCCACATTAAACTCCATTTGCCACCTCTCAGCCCAGCTCTGCAGCTTATCTATGTCCCTCTGTAACCTGCAACATCCTTCCGCACTGTCTACAACTCCACCGACTTTAGTGTCGTCTGCAAATTTACTTACCCATCCTTCTGCTCCCTCCTCTAGGTCATTTATAAAAATGACAAACAGCAACGGCCCCAGAACAGATCCTTGTGGTACGCCACTCGTAATTGAACTCCATTCTGAACATTTCCCATCAACCACCACTCTCTGTCTTCTTTCAACTAGCCAATTTCTGATCCACATCTCTAAATCACCCTCAATCCCCAGCCTCCGTATTTTCTGCAATAGCCGACCGTGGGGAACCTTATCAAACGCTTTACTGAAATCCATATACACCACATCAACTGCTTTACCCTCGTCCACCTGTTCAGTCACCTTCTCAAAGAACTCGATAAGGTTTGTGAGGCATGACCTACCCTTCACAAAACCATGCTGACTATCCCTAATCATATTATTCCTATCTAGATGATTATAAATCGTATCTTTTATAATCCTCTCCAAGACTTTACCCACCACAGATGTTAGGCTCACCGGCCTATAGTTACCGGGGTTATCTCTACTCCCCTTCTTGAACAAAGGGACCACATTTGCTATCCTCCAGTCCTCTGGCACTATTCCTGTAGCCAATGATGACCTAAAAATCAAAGCCAAAGGCTCAGCAATCTCTTCCCTGGCTTCCCAGAGAATCCTAGGATAAATCCCATCAGGCTCCGGGGACTTATCTATTTTCACCTTGTCCAGAATTGCCAACACTTCTTCCCTACTCACCTCAATGCCATCTATTCTAATAGCCTGGGTCTCAGCATTCTCCTCCACAATATTATCTTTTTCCTGAGTGAATACTGACAAAAAGTATTCATTTAGTATCTCGCTTATCTCCTCAGCCTCCACACACAACTTCCCACCACTGTCCTTGACTGGCCCTACTCTTACCCTAGTCATTCTTTTATTCCTGACATACCTATAGAAAGCTTTTGGGTTTTCCTTGATCCTACCTGCCAAAGACTTCTCATGTCCCCTCCTTGCTCGTCTTAGCTCTCTCTTTAGATCCTTCCTCGCTTCCCTGTAACTATCAAGCGCCCCAACTGAAACTTCACGCCTCATCTTCACATAGGCCTCCTTTTTCCTCTTAACAAGAGATTCCACTTCTTTGGTAAACCACGGTTCCCTCGCTCTACCCTTTCCTCCCTGTCTGACTGGTACGTACTGATCAAGAACACGCAATAGCTGTTCCTTGAACAAGCTCCACATATCCAGTGTGCCCAACCCTTGCAGCCTACTTCTCCAACCTACACATCCTAAGTCATGCCTAATGGCATCATAATTGCCCTTCCCCCAGCTATAACTCTTGCCCTGCGGGGTATACTTATCCCTTTCCATCACTAATGTAAAGGTCACCGAATTGTGGTCACTGTCTCCAAAGTGTTCACTTACCTCCAGATCTAACACCTGGCCTGGTTCATTACCCAAAACCAAATCCAAAGTGGCCTCACCTCTTGTTGGCCTGTCAACATATTGTGTCAGAAAACCCTCCTGCACACATTGTACAAAGAACGACCCACACCAACCGTGAGTCTCTTTCGTTCCCACAGAACCTCCTGTCTGTTCCTCTAACTATGGAGTCCCCAATGACAAGTGCTCTGTTCCTCTTCTCCCTTCCCTTCTGAGCAACAGGGACAGACTCTGTGCCAGAGACCTGTGCCCTATTGCTTACCCCTGGTAAGTCGTCCCCCGCAACAGTATCCAAAACGGTATACTTGTTATTGAGGGGAACGACCACAGGGGATCCCTGCACTGCCTGCCGGTTCCCTCTCCCTCCCCTGACGGTAGCCCATCTACCTTCTTCATAATGCTCTAGGACATTTTCGGATAACAGTTGTTCCTTAATGTCCCTAAATGCTCGGTTTTGGCGGGCGGACCATTTCCATTCTTGCCCCTTTTTTAGTACCTGGTGGAGGGGTTCTAGGATGGACGCCCTATTTTCAATAAATTTGCCATAATAGGTTACCAACCCTAGAAATTATCATAGCTCCTGGGCCGTGGTGGGAGCTGGGGCTTCTTTTATTGCCCTTACTCTGTCTTCCAATGGGTGTAAGCCCGACTCGTCTACTTTATATTCCAGGTACGTCACTTGTGGGGCCAGAAAAACAAATTTTTCTCTTTTAACCCGTACGCCTGCCTTTGCGAAACGCCTGAGCACTTCCTCCAGGTTCCTCCAGTGTTCCCTGT
Organism: Scyliorhinus canicula; assembly: GCF_902713615.1. Classification (NCBI taxonomy): domain Eukaryota; kingdom Metazoa; phylum Chordata; class Chondrichthyes; order Carcharhiniformes; family Scyliorhinidae; genus Scyliorhinus; species Scyliorhinus canicula. The sequence continues at coordinate 121,709,601 of NC_052151.1, forward strand.
TCGTCCTACCCGTGATTAAGACATCGTCCAAATAAATCGCCACCTGCGGTAGTCCCTGCAGAATATTTTCCATCATACGCTGGAATATAGCGCAGGCTGATGACACTCCGAAAGGTAGCCTAGTATAACGAAAAAGGCCCTTCAGGAGCCTAAACCTGAAGTTCAGCGGGCCCCTACCCCCTCTCACTGTGTGTAGCCTCGCGACCCTAAAGGTCGACCCTCCCCCGCTATTCGCAAACCTCACCGCCGACTGTAGACCCATCGCCACCAGGAGCAGGCTGTACAGTATCCAGGACAGGACTTTATCAAGTCCGAGGTCCAGCAGCTCTTGAGGGAGGGGATCATTGAGGCCAGCAATAGCCCCTGGAGAGCCCAGGTGGTTAGGACTGGGGAGAAGAACCAGATGGTTGTAGACTACAGCCAAACCATAAACCGGTACACGCATCTCGATGCGTACTCCCTTCCCCGGATAGCAGACATGGTTAATCAGGTTGCACACTACCGGGTGTTCTCCACGGTGGATCTGAAGTCTGCGTACCATCAGTTCCCAATCCGCCCGGTGTATCGCCACTACACAGCCTTTGAGGCAGACGGCCGCCTCTTCCACTTCCTCCGGGTCCCCTTCGGTGTCATCAACGGGGTCTCGGTCTTCCAAAGAACGATGGACTGAATGGTGGATCAGTACGGGCTGCGGGCCACATTTCTGTACTTGGACAATGTCACCATCTGCAGCCGACTAGCAGGACCACGACACCAAACTTCAGAAGTTTCTCCAAACCGCCCAAGCCCTCAACCTCACTTTAACAAGCACAACCCGACTGGCCATCCTCGGCTATGTCGTGGAAAACGGAGTCCTAGGGCCTGACCCCGACCGCATGCGCCCCCTCCTGCAACTCCCCCTCCCCCACTGCCCCAAGGCCCTGAAGAGATGCCTCGGGTTCTTTTCCTATTATACCCAGTGGGTCCCTAACTATGCGGACAAAGCCCGTCCACTGATCAAAGCCACCATCTTCCCACTGACAGCTGAGGCCCGCCAGGCCTTCAGCCGCATCAAGGCAGATATTGCCAAATCCGCGATGCGCGCGGTGGACGAGTCCATCCCCTTCCAGGTGGAGAGCGACGCGTCAGAGGTCGCCCTCACCTCTACCCTTAACCAGACGGGCAGGCCTGTAGCCTTTTCTCCCATACCCTCAATGCCTCCAAGAGTCGACAAGCCTCAGTCGAAAAAGAAGCTCAAGCCATCGTGGAAGCTGTACGGCATTGGAGGCACTACCTTGCTGGTAGGAGGTTTAGCCTCGTCACCGACCAATGGTCGGTAGCCTTCATGTTCAAAAACACACAGCAGGGCAAGATCAAGAACAATAAAATCTTGAGGTGGAGGATTGAATTCTCCACCTATAAGTACGATATTGTGTATCGTCCTGGGAAGCTCAATGAGCCCCAAGATGCCCTGCCCCACGGCACATGCGCCAGCGCGCAAGTTGACCTACTCCAGGCCATCCACAACCACCTCTGCCACCCGGGGGTCACCCGGCTTCTCCACTACATCAAGGCCCGCAACCTGCCTTACTCCACCGAGGAGGTCAGGGCCATGACCAGGGACTGCCGAATCTGCGCGGAGTGTAAGCCGCACTTCTATCAACCGGATAAGATCCACCTGGTGAAGGCATCCCGGCCCTTCGAGCACCTCAGCATCGACTTCAAAGGGCCCCTCTGTGGTAGTCGGTATTAGAGGTATTACGGTACCTCTGAATATGCTCAAAGACCATTGGTGCTGGAGGTACCTGAGACTACTGTTTCATTGGTTAAGCCTACCTGCTGGTTCCGCCCAGTAAGGCGGAGTATAAGAGCCCGTGACTCCCCAACAGCTGCCTTCTGTACCTGCACTGCTGGGGGAAACATCTAGTGCAATAAAGCCTTCAATTGTCTCCAATCTTGCTTCTGGAGTTATTGATTGTGCATCACCCTCTCCTTTACCAACCACAAAGCGTATTTTCTCAATGTCGTTGACGAATTCTCCCGCTTCCCCTTTGCAATCCCCTGCCCTGACATGACCGCAGCCACCTTCATTAAGGCCCTGCATTGTATCTTCACCTTGTTTGGTTTCCCCACTTACGTCCACCGTGACCGGGGCACCTAGTTTATAAGCGACAAACTGCGTCAGTACCTGCTTGGTAAGGGCATCGCCTCGAACAGGACTACCAGTTACATCCCCTTTGGAAATGGCAGGTGGAGAGGGAGAATGCGACAGTATGGAAGGCTGTCCTCCTAGCCCTACGGTCTAGGAATCTCCCAGTTTCCCGCTGTCAGGAGGTCCTCCCCGACGCGCTCCACTCTATTGGTCACTCCTTTGCACAGCCACGAACAGCACCCTCATGATCGCCTATTTGTTTTCCTGAGGAAATCCACCTCCGGGGTCTCACTTCCGGCCTGGCTAACGACACCGGGGCCCGTACTCCTCCGAAAACATGTGAGGAGCCATAGGTCCGACCCCCTGGTCGAGATGGCCCAGCTCCTTCACGCCAATCCCTAGTATGCCTATGTGGCGCACCCCGACGGCCGACAAGATACGGTCTCCCTCTGCGACCTGGCACCCGCAGGATCCCCTGCAACCATCATCTAACCCCCCCCCCCCCAACCTACACCGAACAGCGCCCCTGACCCTGTATGGTTTACACTCCTACACCCCTTCCCCCCCATCGCCGACCTACAGGGGTGAAGCTCCAGAAGACATGCTCCCGGAGTCAACACCCATGCCCGCATCGATGAGTTCAACACCCGTGCCCGCAGCGACAAGTTCAACACCCGTGCCCGCAGCTAAACCAGACCTCAGGCGATCACAGTGCACGATCAAGGCGCCGGACGGACTCAACCTGTGAGCCACTTCACCCCCGCTGGACTTCAATTTTTTAACAAGGGGTGAATGTGGTGAATGTATTACGGCAACCATTCACCACTGTATTGCATTGTACTATGCAGTTGCCCTTGTGGGCTCCACCTATGGACCATTGTGTCACATTACACTGCTCTGTATCATGTTGGTGCCCTTGTGGGCTCCGCCCCTAGCTCCGCCCCCTTGAGGGGATGTATATAGATCTGCTGCCCTGCAGGCGGCTCTCAGTGCAGAGCAGTCGCAGGCACGCTCAGTTCTAGCTGATTAAAACCACTGTTCACTTCAACTCTCCATCTCGTGTGAATTGATGGTCGCATCAACCCAATTTTAAACAAATGGAAGAAATGTTATATACACAAGTCAACAAAGTAAACTGCCAGAACTATCTGTTTTATACTCTCAACATCCATCAAATTATCACTGATTGTTGTAAAAACCCATCTGGTTCAATAATGTCCTTTAGGGAAGGAAATCTGCCATCCTTACCTGGTCTGGCCTACTTGTTACTCCAGACCCCACAGAAATGTGGTTGACTCTTAACTCCTCTCTGAAATGTCCACAAGTCACTCACCTCAAGGGCAATTCAGGATGTGTAATAACTGCTGGCCTAGGCAACAATGCCCACATATCATGAAGGAATAAAGAAAAAACAATCAGTATTAATGAAGTCAACATGAATTAACAGGAAAACTGTGCCCATGCATGCCACAAACTGCACATTTAATGGCAGATAAAACCAAAACAAATCCCATAAATTTCTCAGCAACCCATCCAGACATCGGTGATCACTGTGAGGCACTAAAATAACTAAAATGCTGTCTTCCTCATGAGGGATTTCAGCTCCTCTCATTCGATAATTTAACCTCTGATTTCCTTTGACAGCAGCTCCTATTCTGACTGGAATCTCTCTTGTTTCTCCTGCCGCCAATGAATTATCAGGCAACTGGACTGGAGTTCTGTCTGCCCCAACAACTACCCACCTCCCAGCCTCTCAATGACTTTGTCCCAAAATGCATCTCACTGGGCTGACAAGGCTGCATCTCAGCATCTAATTACCAGCACAATACCAGCTATCTAGATCCGCTGACAAGAATACCACTACTGCCGGGCTTTTCTGAGCCCCAACTCTCAAACAGCATAGAGATATCAACTGCTGCTGGAGTTCTCTCAGCACCAGCTCCCCACGGGTTTCACTGAGCCCCAGTTGCACACGGAGCTAATAACAACACTCCGAGCTGTCACTACTTCAGCTCCCATCTAACTTTGTTAAGTAGGCTCATTTTTCATGCTGTACCTGGTCGTTGCTGCGCACCACACCACGCAGACACAAATGTCTCATTTCTGTCGGAAGAACACCAGAAACTGAGCATAGAACCACAGAACAATTACAGCACAGAAGGAGGCCATTCGGCCCATCTTGTCCACGCCGGTCCAAATACACTCATTAAGACAACCACTTTAATCGACACCACCCAGGAACGCTAAAATGTTGGCCAACACCCTGCTTGATCGGCTTAGATAGACACAATAAAGACACCTGGATTTAGTGCAACTCTATCCAGAAGAGCTAGCTTAATAGTGATTTCTGAGAATATAGTACAGAGGTGATTCTGACTCACTACTGAGATCTAGGTATCATCCGTACTGGTGAGGGAGCTGGCCAGGCTTCAATCACTCAATACAGATCTCTTCTTCTTTTCTGAGCTCCGAGCTCAGGGTCCTCCTTCTGTCACAGTGGTTCCCATGTTGTAATGCTTTCCCTTTTCTTTCCTGCTCCAAGAACCCTTCTCTTATACTGAGACAGATGCCCCGACTTGCATCTGTCAGGGTTCTGCTCCGGGCTCACAAGATGTCCTGTGTTATGTTTACCATTCCGCCTGTTACATCTGTTCAAAAGATTAGTTTACATCATAATTTCTCAATTTACATCCAAACTTTGTGGAGCCTGTTCTTCAATCATCTCAGCTGGATAGCACAGTGGTTAGCACTGCTGCCTCACAGCTCCAGGGACCCGGGTTCAATCCCAGCCTTGGGTGTCTGTCCGTGTAAAGTTTACACTTTCTCCCCGTGTCTGCGTGGGTTTCCTCCAGGTGCTCCGGTTTCCTCCCATAGTGCAAAGATGTGCAGGTTTGGTGGATTGGCCATGCTAAATTGCCCCTTAGTGTCCGTAAATATGCAGGTTAGGTGGGACTTCTAGGTAAAGTGCTGTTTCAGTGGGTAGGTGCCGACACAATGGGCCAAATGGCCTCCTTCTGGAGGAATTCTTTGGTTCTATGGATGCCTATAACAGGCCTTAGAAACCTTGGGTAAGTATGAGGGGCTTAAAATATGTAAAGAGACCTGTGATAGCCCTTACGAGGTGGATCGCTGATTGATCTCCCCATGAGCTTTGTAGAATATGAGGTCCCGTGGTTAGCGGGCAGAGGCCCGTCCAGCTGGAGTTAGTCAGTGAGACCTTTACATGTAGCTCCAAGACTCAGACTGGCAGTTCCAACAATCCTGGGCTGGGACATTGGTTTTGTGTGCAGCAATAGCAGCCTTATTTTCGGGACAAAATAAACTAGTTTGGCCTTTCACTCTGCACCTCCTGAAATTATTACGTTGGCAACGAGGATCAAGCACAGGATTCTGAGCAGCCTTTTCGAAACTCCCCGACATCAACCTCAGTAAGGAACAAAGCAAACAGAAAAACTCAGAAATGCCCTTATTTGGGAAGCTCAAGCGGACGTGGAGGACTGGCCCCAGTTTACCGAACACATGTGCTACTTCTTCCATGTCAACAGCATAGAAGGGAATGACAGATGTAAAGTAATGTTTTAGCACACTGGGCTAAATCGCTGGCTTTTAAAGCAGACCAAGCAGGCCAGCAGCACGGTTCAATTCCCGGACCAGCCTCCCCGAACAGGCGCCGGAATGTGGCAACTAGGGGCTTTTCACAGTAACTTCATTTGAAGCCTACTTGTGACAATAAGCGATTTTACCTTACTTTTTACTTTACTTTAATCCTTTTGACATCATGGGGGTGTTTAACTTATCCTGCAGCCCCTGACAATAAAACATTCAATGAACTTGTGGATAAAGAAACATTACGACCCAAAGCCGTCTGTAATCCTTCAGTGTTACCGATTCAAATGGCTGGGAGGACCCCTGGGGAAGCCGTGACAAAATTCCTGACTAGATTAAGGAAGCTGGCTGAGTACTGTGAGTTTGGCCATCCGTGAACAAGATGCTACATGGCTGGCTAGTGTGTGGGATCAATAATGTCGCGATCCAGTAAAGATTGTTGGTATAATCCACCCTAAACCTCAAAAGGACCATAGAACTAGTACTATCCTTGGGGAACACTGAGAAAGGGCCCAAGAATACCATGGGCTGATGACAGTAGCATTCTCAGGCAGGTGGGGGCATGTGGGGGGGGGGGGGGAGGAGTGAAGGCTCCCATGTGCCTCACCCACCACCAACTCAGCATTCAGCTTGGACATTCTGCCATCTCAAAAGACAGCCAGATAACCCATTGAAGTACCAGGGAAGCCTTCCCGGAAGTCTACAAGTGTCAGCCACAAGGCTCATATGAGTGTGGCCAAACGACACAATGCAGGTGAGTCTTCCAGAATCAGAAGTACATGTTCTACCCAGGCTGGAAGCCAAAGCCATCTAATACCTGGGCCTTGCAATTTTATCAGCCCATAGAGGATGAAACAATGCAACTCAACTTCACCATGCCCCGATAAAGATAACAACGGCCATTCCCTAGAAATAGTGCTGGACACCGGACAGTTGGTGGCTCTGGGTGGGCTTCTTGACCCTAGGCCTGCGAAACAACATGGCTATGATGGGAACTGTTGAAGATTATGGAGACCACTATGCTCCCATTTACCTATGGGCAACAGATGGCCCAACTCCTGCTCGTAGCTTTACGAAGACTCGGATCCAGCCTCTTGGGCAGAAACTGGGTCCAGGGGATCCATCTGGAGTGGCTACAAATTTTTAAATTAGGAACCGGTGGACTGTGCAAGATCAGTGATAAAGACACAGAAGTATTCCAAGAAGACTGAGGGAAAATTCAGAATGTCCAATTCACCTAACAGCATGGCTTTCGGGACTTGTGGGAGGGAACTGGAGCGCCCGGAGAAAACCCACACAGACACGGGGAGAATGTGCAGACTCAGCATCGACAGCGACCCAAGGCTGGAAGTGAACCCGGGACCCTGGCACTGTGAAGCAGCAGTGCTAACCACTGTGCTACCCGTGCCGCCGAACAGACGCCGGAGTGTGGCGATTAGGGGATTTTCACAGTAACTTCATTGCAGGGTTAATATAAGCCTACTTGTGGCATTAATAAAGATTATTATTATTATCATAGAATAAAGGGAGCAAGGGCAAAGATTTATGTGGACCCCAACACCCTACCCAAGCATGTCAGGGCACGGCCAGGCCCATACGCTTTACTGACCAAAGTGTAAACTGAACCCGAGTGGTTAGAGAGCCACATGATAATACAACCAGTACAGTTTGCAGAGTGGGCTCCACCAGCAGCCCCCGTCCTCAAGCTCGACAAGTCGGTCCGCCTTTGTGAGACTATAAACTAACGGTTAGTAAAATCTCACATTTAGATTGGTACCACATTCCACACATAGAAGATCTATATGCCAAACTGGCAGGGGTCAAACCTTCACCAAACTAGAAATGAGCCATGTCTACCTCCAGCTAGCATTAGAGTCATCCATGAATAACAGCCATAAGGGCATTTACCAATGTACACTCCTGCCATTTGGAGTCTTGACGGCATGTATCATATTTCAACTAATGATGGAAAACATTCTCCAAGGGCTGCCGAAGGTGGAAGTATACTTTGACAACCTATTCATCACAGGAACCATGGAAAAAGAGCATCTGGAAAAACATGAAGGAGGTTTTGAAATGATTTTCTGATGCAGATGTCCATCTCAAACAAGAAAAATGTGTGTTCCAGGCATGCGAGGTGATCTAGCTAGGGTACTAAGTCAAATAAAAAGGCCAACACTCCACGGAGGATAAAGTTAAGAATGAAATGAAATGAAAATCGCTTATTGTCACGAGTAGGGTTCAATGAAGTTACTGTGAAAAGTCCCTAGTCGCCACATTCCGGCGCAGGTCCGGGGAGGCTGGTACGGGAAGAGGCACCATCCACCCAAAATACAACACAATTAAAGTCTTTCCTCGGCTTTATAAATGACTATGGGAAATTTATCATAAACTTGGCCAAATTTTATTGTTACCCCTGCACTCACTGTTAAAAAGACACCAGAAGTGGTCGTGTAAGCGCTGCAGGATGAAGCCTTTGCGAAGGTGAAGCTACACTTACTATCATCAACATCCTGGCTCATTACTACCCCAAGAGAGAACTGGTATTAACATGTGATGCCTTTCCTTAAGGAGTAGGGGCAGTCCTTTCTCATCAATGGGGCGGGGACACACAGAAACCTATAGCATATGCATCCAGAACCTTGGCAGATGTGGAACAACGTTATTCTTGGATTGAAAAGAAGGCTGTTATTTTTGGGGTGAAGAAATTCCTGTGTGGAAGGAAACCGGAGCACCCGGAGGAAACCCAAGCAGACACGGGGAGAACGTGCAGACTGCGCAGATTGTACCCCAAGCTGGGAATTGAACCTGGGACCCTGGCACAGTGAAGCAACAGTGCTAACCACTGTGAATTGACCTTCATCTCAATGTAGTTTCTTTAAATAATTACTATGGTCAATTAACACATATAATGCATGAATAATGGTGCAGTATAATAAGTTTCTTGTATTTACACTTTCACTTCTGTCCCTTTTGTGTCTAGATTAACCACTCACTGAGAAAATAAATGAATATGTTTCCTTTTAAGGTACATTGTGGTAGAAATTTGTGTGGTCCTATTTTTGGCTCGAAATTGGGGTAAAGGTAATAGCACCACCTAATCACGGAGGCAGGCCAAGATTAGTAAATTAGTCGGGGGTCTTCATTATAATTAAATAGGCATGTTGTGAGCTTTATACTTTTCATAGTGTCTATTGACAGCACCCATAATTGAAGTCTTCAATTGCTGCCACCCATGTTACTAGGGTTTGAAATCAGAACAAAGCAAACTATGTTGAGATAAGAGGTGAATTGGTTAGGCTAGATTGGCAAAATATATTTAAAGATATGAGGGTAGATATGAAATTGCAAACATTGAAGAATTAATTCATAGTCCTTAACAATTGTACCCTCCCATAAGAAGTAGGAACGCCACAGAAAAAATGAACCAACTGTGGGTAAGAAGAGGGTTAAAAGTAATGTTAAATCAAAGAAAGATGTTAAAATGGTTTCCAAAAGAAGCAGTAAGCCACACAATTGGGAGGAATTTAGAATTCAGAACAGCAGGGCAAAGAAATTGAGAGGGAAATTGAAAAGAGAATATGAGGGTTGATTAGCAAGAGACATAGCAACAGATTAAATCATAGATCATAGAATCTACAGTGCAGAAGGAGACCGTTCGGCCCATCGCGTCTGCACTAGCCCTTGGAAAGAGCACCCTACTTAAGCCCACACCTCCACCCTATCCCCGTAACCCAGAAACCGCACATAATCATTTTGGACACCAAGGGCAATTTAGCATGGCCAATCCACTTAACCTGCACATCTTTGGACTGTGGGAGGAAACCGGAGCAACCTACGGGGAGAACATATAGACTCCCCGCAGACAGTGACCCAAGCCAGGAATCGAACCTCGGACCCTGGAGCTGTGAAGAAACAGTGCTAACAACTGTGCTACCGTGCCACCTGTGGTAGTCACCACTAGTAGTATATTATATGTATACGGCACTGCCCGGATATTAGAGGTAGAAGGGTAAATCCCTGCCTGCTGGCTCTGCCCAGTAGGCGGCGTATCAATGTGTGTGCTGCAGCCATTCTGGTTCCAGCTACAGGAGGCACAACATCTTGCTCAATAAAGCCTCGATTGTTCCACTATTCTCGTCTTGTGGTAATTGACGGTGCATCAATTTATTGAGCAAGATTTTTTAAATGATTGTTCTCCGCATCAACCCTGATCGCGTGCAGTGTGCCCTCAAACAGCCAACGCTACGTCCACCTTTGAGCACTGGTTAGCCTGCTTCGAAGGCTACCTCAGAGCAGCCGCTGAAGAACCCTCGGATGCGCAGAAGCTCCAAGTCCTCTATTCAGGGGTGAGCCCTGACATTTTTCCCCTCATCCGGGATGCGCCCAACTACTCCGAAGCGATGCCGCTCCTGAAGGGACATTATGTTCGACCAGTGAGCCAAGTGTACGCCAGGCACCTCCTGGCCACGAGACGGCAACTCCCTGGGGAAACTCTGGACGATTTCTTGCGTGCCCTTCAGATCCTAGGTAGGAACTACGACTGCCAGGCAGTTTCGGCAGTCCAGAACACCAGACCTTTAATTAGAGATGCTTACGTCACGGGCATGAAGTCTGCGTACGTCCGCCAGCGGCTACTGGAAGGGGATATGCTTGATCTTGCGGGAACTAGGCAGCTCGCTAATTCATTAGAAGTGGCCTCACGTAACGTTCACGCCTACGCGCCGGACCGCGCGGCACCCTCGTGGGCATCGTAGGCCCCACCAGCTGCCCGACTCCAGCTCACCGCAAGCCTGCGCCACACAGCAGCCAGACAACTCTGGGGGACCCCAAGTGTTATTTTTGCAGACAAAACAAAGACCCCAGGCAGCGCTGCCCAGCGCGGAGCGGACTTGCAATGGATGTGGGAAGAAAGGACACTTTGTTTCTGTCTGCCAGGCCCGGTCGGTCGCCGCTGTTTCCAGGCCCGGCGTTTCTACACCCCCCCACGTGCGACCCAGGGGCTCCGCCATTTTCCCCTTCGTAATGAGTGCCACCATCTTCCTCACTGCAAGCCACGTGTGGCCTGTGGGCGCGACCATCTTTGATACTGCCCGCCATGTGCGCCCCGTGGACGCCGCCATCTTCGGCGCCATTTTGGACTGCGTCTCAGGACCCCTGCTCGTCTGGCCGTTCATCACCTATCACTACCTCCGCCACCGCTGACCAGCCAGGGACCTCCCAGTATCTTCCGCAGCTCGTCTCTATCATCCTGGATCAGTCCCGGTCCTGCAACCTCGTGACCGCAACGACGACGGTGAAGATCGATGGGCACGACACAACCTGCCTCTTTGACTCCAGGAGCACAGAGAGCTTCATCCACCCCACTACGGTAAGGCGCTGCTCCATCCCGGTATACCCCGTCACCCAGAAAATCTCCCTGGCCTCTGGATCCCATTCCGCTGAAATCCGGGGGTACTGCATCGCGACTCTCACCGTCCAAGGCATAGAGTTCAGCAACTTCTGGCTCTACGTCCTCCCCCACCTCTGCGCTGCCCTGTTACTTGGCCTAGATTTTCAGTGCCATCTCCAAAGCCTGACTTTAAAATTTAGTGGACCTCTACCCCCCCTCACTGTGTGCGGCTTCACGACCCTTAAGGTCGATCCAACTTCCCTGTTTGCGAACCTCACCACAGGCTGCAAACCCTTTGCCACTAGGAGCAGACGGTACAGTGCTCAGGAGGACCTGCATCAGGTCGGAGGTCCAACGACTTCTGTGGGAGGGGGTCATTGAGGCCAACAACAGCTGCGTCAGTTTCTGCTCAGCAAGGGCATTGCCTCGAGCATGACGACCAGCTACAACTCCCAGGGAAACGGGCAGGTGGAGAGGGAGAACGGGACGGTCTGGAAGGCCGTCCTGCTGACCCTGCGTTCTAAAAATCTCCTGGTCTCCCGCAGGCAGGAGGTCCTCCCCGATGTGCTCCTCTCCATCCGATCGCTCCTCTGCACCGGGACTAATGAGACCCCTCACGAACGTGTGTTTGCCTTCCCCAGGAAGTCCACCTCCGGGGTCTCGCTCCCAACATGGCCGACAGTCCCTGGACCCATTCTCCTTCGGAAACATATGCGGACCCATAAGTCGGACCCCTTGGTCAGAAAAGTCCACCTCCTACATGAAAACCCGCAGCACGCCTACGTGGCACACCCCGACGGGCGCCTGGCAGTCTCCCTCCGGGACCTGGCACCCGCGGGATCCCCACCCATGACCCCCGACCTGACCCCCCCCCCCACCCCGGCTGCCTCATTCACCCCTGCGCCATTCACCCTCCCTCCAGCGAACCTCACCGCAGCCCCACCCCAGCAGGATCCGTCTTCCCACTGGATCCACTCAGGGCTGACGAAGACGAGGACAACACGCTTCCAGAGTCGCAGATGACCACGAGCAATGCTCCGTCTCCAACGGGCCGAGTTCCCAATTTTATTACATTAACAAGCTGTCAAATTTCGATAAACAGAATATTCACAACTGAACTGATGATGATACCTTACCACAAGCTAGATTTGTGCTTTAAGAGACTGATAATATATAACACAATACCTATTCAATTGGACACTGGAATGTTTTAAATTGAATGAACCTGGTTTGAGATTTTTCTGCTGCCAGAAGTATGTTTCTCCTGATTCCCCAGGTTCATTTTGATACACAAATCATTTTCAGCCCAAGAAAAAAACTATTTGCTTCTTGAAGATTTATGCGCTGTCATGAATCCTTGTATTCTGGTTCTCATTTTTTTTAAAATCCAGTCGACGTTTTTGATTTGATTACAGCTACTATTAACCCCCTGAATGAAATATACTTGAAAAAACAATATTTTGTTGCTCTATCAGCAGTTACATTGCATAAAATAATTTTGGGAAGAAATAACAGTGTAATTTTCAGGGTTCACCCTCACAACAAGAGGCATTGCGCCCATGTGCTGCCCAAATCTGTTGTGGGGAAATCTGTTGTGCTGCTAGCAATTTTTTGTTTCCTAAAATTCAGAAAAGGAAAATTGTGTGAAGGAAACTTGTAATTTTACAATATGTGCAGCCAGAGGGCAGTGTAGCCATCTGGGCCACTTCCAGAATACAAAATGGATGATCGCAATGACTGTAGGGAAATATGGACAATGTTAGGAAAACAAGCAGGCACAGAGCCTGTATGCGTATTGAGAAGGCAACCCCCAGATGAGACTGAAACTGTAGGTCAATTAACACATTGATGGCTCATCTCCAGGAACAAAGGAAAGACACTTAAGCAACCGATACAGCTCCAGACACCCCGGCGCCAGTTCCCCAAACCGAAAGCGTAAACAAAGCAAGGCCAACGGCCACCTAGGATACGCCCAGCCATCAGGGCACCTGCCCTTTTATTGGTCAAGATCAATACCAGTGATCAAGATGCAGCCCAATTAAGCGGGACCAAGTTCAAGGCCCGCCCAAAAGCGCGTGAAGCCCCTTTGGGTATAAGTAGAAGGCCCAGAGAGAGAATCGCTCTCTTGGACCCGGCTCTCAAAGCGGAGAGAGTCCACCAGCTGTACCAGAAGCAAGTAAGTCCAAGGTCAACGCTCGCTACCAGACGGACGACCTTAGCTATTCTCCTGTACCTCTTCGAGCCCAACAACCTCAGATCCGAACAATCGCCATTGTTCCTCTGACTGAGTGGGCACCCGAACTTAAGTATAGGCGTTAGCGTGAGAGATACTTCAGTTTGTAGTATTTTGTGCATGAGTAGATATTACTGTGTGTGTAAACAAATAGTATTGACTTTGAACTAACTAACTGGTGCATTGATTCTTTGATCAGTATTTGGGTTTGAACCTTGGCGACTCTAGAGCAAAACATAATAAGGATTAAGGAAGGTGACCATATTGACTGCCATATTTACAACCAGATAAATATAGCAACAGCAGGGGACACACAGGGCTAGTGAAATTTTAAAAAAAGATCCACATGCTATGGATACTTTGTATTTTGAATGCAGCAGCGCAGACATCGAGTTAACTGTCAGCAGCTGAGCGAGTTTCCTGCAACATGTATTAAATTGTGGTAAATTTACCACTGAAAGTCCAGAGTCATTCCTTCAAATGCTTTTATGCTTTGAGCAATTGCCAGGGAAAATTTTTTGAGGCATTGATCTATGTTGTTGCTAATCCTGTTGTTATGCCATTCAATATATAACAAGTTTTGATAACAGCAAAATATAAGTTCCTAGTTCTGGGTGGTAGTGGGGGCTGTGGAGGTTGGGGGTAGGGGGCTGGTGTTGGGGAGGGGGCTGCATTTCTATTGGGTTCTCTTGATCTTGGTAACTGTAACCTTCGTAGAAGATCAGCCGAAACTCTGGAGAAACAATTATCATCACCTGGGTGAAAAAAATCTTCCTGATCTCTCATTTAATTCTTCAATTAATTACTTGAAATTTCTGCCCCTGGTTTTTGACACCTCTGCTAAGGAAATAGGTTCAGCCTGTTAACTCTATCTAGATCCCTCATGATTTTTGCATCTGAATTTAGTCACCTCTTAGCATCTTCTGTTCCAAGGAAAACAACCTCAGTTTTCTTTCCTCGTAACTAAAATGTTCCACTCCTGGCAACATCCTTGGAAGCCTTCTCTGTTCCCTGTGAAATCACATCTTTCCTGTAATGTAGTGACTAGGTACACAGTACTCAACTTATACTCTTTTTTAAAAAAATCTTTTGATTGAACTTCCGGTGGCGCCCTCGAGGAGGCAGGTCGCAGGTCGGATCGCTCCCGCCCGAGATGGGCAAACGGACCTTTGTCTACGGACTTTTTAGGGACCTGGCAGCCTGAATCGGTGGAGGAGACGACAGGGAAGAGGCTTTCTTCCCGGGGTATGGGCAGCTGGACCAGAAGCGGTCGAGTGGAGCGGGAAGGATCGAAGCGGGAGCAGCGGGGAACCCAGGCCGGGCGGCCAAGCATGGCGGACGGCGGAGACCGGGGAGCGGAGGCTCACTGGCCAAGGGAGGAGCAGATGGAGTTCTTCAAGAACTGCTTCGCCGAGCTGAGGAGGGACACGCTGGACCCGATGAGAGCGGTGATGGACCGAATGGTCGAGACACAGGCGGCCCAAGGGAAGGCGCTCAGGGAGGTCGAGGCGAAGCTCTCCAGTCAGGAGGGAACGGTAACGGAGCTGGAGCACGAGGTGGAGGAGCTGAACGCCCGTCAGAGGAGGATGCAGGAGCAGCTTGAAGAGCTGGGGAACAGAGCCAGGAGGCAGAATTTAAGAATCGTTGGCCTCCCCGAGGGCTGCGAGGGGTCGGATGTGGGCGCATACGTGACGGGTATGCTTGAGGCGCTGATGGGACCGGAGGCCTTCCCTCAACCCCTGGAGTTGGATGGGGCACATAGAGCCCCCGCAAGGAAGCCCAGGACGGGCGACCGACCGAGGGCCTTGGTGGTCCGCTTTCACCGGCTTGCTGACAGGGAACGTGTGCTGCGATGGGCCAAGGCGGAGAGGAGCAGCAGGTGGGAGAACTGCGAGGTGCGCATTTACCAGGACTTGGGAACGGAGCTGGCCAAGAGGCGTGCAGGATTCATCAAGGTAAAGGCAGCCCTCTACAAAAAGGAGGTGAGGTTTGGAATTCTATATCCTGCAAAGCTTTGGGTTACGTTTGAGGAACTCCACTACTACTTTGAGACACCAGAACAGGTTTGGACCTTTATTAAAGACAAGAAGCTGGACTTGAACTAATGGGCACTGAGTTCTTTCAGTGCTGTACAGTGGCGGCGGCCTGTTAACTTAAAGTTGCTCTGATTAGGACTTTTACTAAGAAAAAGAAGCTGGACTGGAACTAAAGGACTCGGGGCTTTCAGACATTTTGTGTGGCGGCGGTTTGTTAAACTATCCTGTACTGTAATGTTTTATCTAAGATTGTTTTCAGCCTGGACAGAGAGTGGGGGCTGGAGGGCGCACTGTTTAGGGTCCTTTGGGGGGATCGCAATGGGGGGGGGGGCCTGTGCTTGGTACCTTCTGATGCGAGATCGGGGCCTCTGATGGGGGGATGGGCTAGGGGCTAGTCACGGGACTTGAAAGGGCTCGGTGGGATACAATTAGGTTAATGGGTCCCTGGTGGGTGGGGGGAGGGCCTGAGCGCTGGGACGGGAGACAGGTAGGCGCCAAGGGCAGGGGTCAGTGTGACTAGCGTAGGTCAGGGGGCACCAGGGAGATCGGAGGGGGGGCGGGGCGGGCTAGGGCCAAGCGCAGGGCTGACCTGGCAGGCCAGGCCTGGGGGAGTAGGGGAGACCAGGCGGGGGGGGGGGGGGGGGGGGGGGGGGGGGGAGGGAGAAGAGGGTTAGGGCCACGTTAGCTTAGTGTAGTTGAACACGTGTGGCATGGGTAAACAGAGCTGGCAGGGAAAGTGCCGTATGGAAGGATTTTTGGTTTCAACATTTATTAACATGTTTATTCTTTCCCACTGTTCGTTTTCACTATGTTAAGGCTCTTTGCACAGGGCCATTTTTCGCTTTGTAACTGTTACAAATTTGTGTTAAATAAAAAACTTCAAAAAAAAAAAAAAAAATCTTTTGATTGGCATTTTTCAAAGTTATGTACATTTACCGTTCGTTTTAATTTATTGTACAATGTAGAAAAAATACTTTGTCCTACTTTTCTTTACTTTATTTACATACTGTTACCCCCTAGTTTGGTGTGTCCTCCCTCCTAGCCCTAGCCCCACCCCAGCCCCCCTTTCCCTAACCCCCCCCCCCCCCCCCCCCCCCCCCCCCCCCCGCCATTTCCTGATGTCCACCCTGGTTGATCAGGAGGTGTGCTCCCCATTCTCCTTGTTCCCCCCTTTGCTTTCTTCCCTCCGTCGGCTTCCGCTGTGTTCTTTTTGTGGTGGTGGGGGGGGGGGGGGAATGCCCGGAATGCCCCCCTCCTTTGGTGTTTTATCACTTCGTCCCTCTCAGACTCCCCACAGGGAGTTCCTCCTTATCTGTAATGACTTAGGCCAGGCCTTTCAGATCGGCCAATTAGAATATGAGTTCCCTGATTAGTGGCCCAATCAGGGAACCCCTTTCTGTGTATATAACAGGGAGTGTCCAATCCTCTGCACTCCCAGTGTAGACAGCAGACTGAATAGTCATGGTTGTTCAGCTGGTGTGTTTGTAAATAAAAGGAATTCTGGTGACAGGACTTCTGCCTCTGTGGACTTATTACAGTGGCGACGAGGAAAATGGAACGACCTGAAGAAACCTGCTCGTCAGCAGCTGCCGCATATTGCGGGTAAGCCACTGACAGGCAAAATGCCTTTATTTGGAAAGTTGGACTCTTTTGAGCCTGTAGTGGAAGACTGGGCCCAACGTGTAGAGCGGATGAAGTACTTCTTTAGAGCAAATAATATAATTCTGGATGAAAAGCAACGGGTCATTCTGCTGACTGCTTTTGGGCCAGCAGTCTTTGCCATTATGCGCAGTCTCACTTTTCCGGAGGCACCGGACAGAAAAACTTTCCAGGAATTGATGGACTTAGTAAAAGAATACTATGACCCTAAGCCACCTCTAATCCTGCGAAGTAACCGGCTTTACTCAGCATTCCAAGACACTGGGAAGTCAGTTACAAACTTTTTAACAAGATTAAGGCGATTACCAGAGGGGGGGAGTGCGTTGGTCTGGGAACCAGCGGGTGCCAGAAACCATGTCTTGCCGTCCATCTTGGTGCACGACGTAGGCATATTGTGGGTTAGCGTGCAGCAGCTGGTCCTTTTCGACCAGGGGGTCGGTCTTATGGCTCCTCGTATGCTTCCGGAGAAGGACAGGTCCCGGAATCGTCAGCTAGGATGGAAGCGAGACCCCGGAGATGGACTTCCTCGGGAAGACAAACAAATGGTCATGAGGGGTCTCGTTTGTGGCTGTGCAGAGGAGCGATCTAATGGAGTGGAGCGCGTCGTGGAGGACCACCTGCCAGCGGGGAATCTGGAGACTTTCCGACCGAAGGGCAAGAAGGACGGCCTTCCATACCGTCGCGTTCTCACTCTCCACTTGCCCGTTTCCCTGCGGGTTGTAGTTCGTAGTCCTGCTCGAGGCGATGCCCTTACTGAGCAGGTACTGACGTAGCTCATCGCTCATGAAAGAGGTGCCCCGGTCACTGTGGACAAATGCAGGGAAACCAAACAGGGTGAAGATGCTGTGCCTTTACAACAGTGGCCGAGGTCATGGCAGGACATGGGATAGCGAAGGGGAAGCGGGAGTACTCGTCAATGACGGTCAGGAAGTATACGTTACGATTGGTGGAAGGTAGGGGCCCTTTGAAGTTGATACTGAGGTGCTTAAAGGGCCGGGAGGCCTTTACCAGGTGGGCCTTGTCTGGCCGGTAGAAGTGCGGTTTGCACTCTGCGCAGACTTGGCAGTCCCTGGTCATGGCCCTGACCTCCTCGGTGGAGTAGGAAAGGTTGCGGGCCTTAATAAAGTGGATAGGCCAAGTGACCCCCGGGTGACAGAAGTCATTGTGGATGGCCCGAAGTCCGTCATCTGGCGCGCTGGCGCACGTGCTGCGGGACAGGGCATCTGAGGGCTCATTGCGCTTCCCAGGACGATACTTGATATCGTAAGTATAGGTGGAGAGTTTGATTCTTCACTCAAGATTTTGTCGTTTTTTATTTTGCCCCGTTGTGCGTTGTCAAACATGAAGGCTACCGACCTTTGGTCGGTGACGAGGGTGAACCTCCTACCGGCTAGGTAGTGCCTCCAGTGCCGCACGGCTCCCACAATGGCTTGTGCTTCCTTCTTGACAGTGGAGTGTCGAATTTCGGAGGCGTGGATGGTTCGAGAAAAGAAGGCTGCTGGCCTGTCTGACTGGTTGAGGGTGGCAACCAGGGCGACATCTGACGCATCGCTGGGCTGGTTTAGCACAGGGCTAAATCACTGGCTTTGATAGCAGACCAAGGCAGACCAGCAGCACGGTTCAATTCCCATACCAGCCTCCCCGAACAGGCGCTGGAATGTGGCGACTAGGGGCTTTTCACAGTAACTTCATTTGAAGCCTACTTGTGACAAGCGATTTTCATTTAATTTCATTTCATTTCTCCATCTGAAAAGGAATGGACTCGTCCACCGCGTGCATTGCGGCTTTGGCAATATCTGCCTTGATGCGGCTGAAGGCCGAGCGGGCCTCAGCCGTAAGGGGGAATATCGTAGCTTTGATAAGTAGGCGTGCTTTGTCCGCATAGTTGGGGACCCACTGGGCGTAATAGGAAAATAGCCCTGATGCGCAATCAATGACTACTAAGCGAGGTTGTAGTACAACTGAGGGCTTTAATAAGCTAGATGTTTCCCCTAGCAGCTCAGGTACAGAAAGGAAGCTGCTGGTGCTGCACGGGCTCTTATACTCCGCCTTGCAGGATGGAGCTACCATACAGTCTCGACCAATAGACAACATGCATTATCCACCAATGGTGTTCCAGCATTGCTAGGTACCATAATACCTCTAACCAGACTACCACATTCACCCCCTGTTAAAAAAAGAGTCCGGCGGTGGTGGTGCCTTTGTATTACAACTTTGCAACATGATAGGATTTATGGTTATGGAGATACCGTAATACCTCCGAACAGCTTTTTGACTTATAATCATAACTATTTACAAAATATTTTACAATTTTACAATTTCACAATTAACTATATACATGTTACAGTGAAGCAATCAGTCGATCGGGGGCCCTGGTCGTCCTCTGTGATCGTCGAAGCTTCGGTGGTGATGCCGGTGGAGGTTCAGGCGTCTGTGACTCCGGGAGCGTGGCTTCGATCTCTGTGGCAGCTTCAACACCCCTAGACGGTGCTGGTGGGGAAGCTGATTGACCTGGGAATGGAGCGTCTGTGGGGTGCGTTGGTGGGCTGGGGGGCCTGGACGGGGCCGGCGGAAGAACTGATCCTCCTGGGAAGGGGGCAGCTGTAAGGTGCCCCGGTGGGATGGTGGGTGGGACATGGGGGTGTGCGCGGGGATCCGGCGGGCGCCAGGTCGCGTAGGGGGACCATGTCTTCTCGGTCGTCGGGGTACGCCACGTAGGTGTACTGGGGGTTAGCGTGGAGAGGATGGAGCCTCTCGACCAACGGGTCTGACTTGTGCGCCTGCACGTGTTTTCGGAGCAGGATGGGTCCGGGGGCTGCCAGCCAGGTCGGGTGCGAGGTCCCAGTGGAGGACTTCCTGGGGAAGACAAGGAGACGTTTGTGAAGTGTTTGGTTGGTCATGGTGCAGAGCAGGGACCGGGTGGAGTGGAGGGCATCCGGAGGACCTCCTGCCAGCGGGAGACTGGGAGATTTCTAGACCGTAGGGCCAGTAGGACGGTCTTCCAGACTCTTCTGTTCTCCCTCTCTACCTGTCCGTTACCCCTGGGGTTGTAATGGTCGTCCTGCTCGAGGCAATGCCCTTGCTGAGCAGGAATTGACGCAGTTCGTCGCTCATAAAGGAGGACCCCCTATCACTATGTATGTAAGCGGGGAACCAGAACAGTGTAAAGATGCTATGGAGGGCTTTGATGACAGTGGTTGCGGTCATGTCGGGGCAGGGGATGGCGAATGGGAATCGGGAGTACTCATCAATCACATTCAGGAAGTACGTGTTGCGGTCAGTGGAGGGGAGGGGGCCTTTGATGTCCATGCTGAGGCTTTCAAAGGGACGGGAAGCCTTTATCAGGTACGTTTTCTCTGGCCGGTAGCAGTGCGACTTGCACTCCGCGCAGATTTGGCAATTCCTGGTGGCTGTCCTGACCTCCTCGATGGAGTCGGGCAGGTTGCGGTTCTTGACGAAATGGAAGAATCGAGTGACCCCCCGGGTGGCCGAGGTCCTCGTGGAGGGCTCGGAGGCGGTCCACTTGTGCGTTGGCACATGTGCCGCGGGACAGGGCATCAGGAGGCTCGTTTAGCTTCCCGGGACGATATGAGATCTCGTAGTTATAGGTGGCGAGTTCGATCCTCCACCACAAGATCTTATCGTTCTTTATCTTGCCCTGCTGTGCATTATCGAACATAAAGGCGGCCGACAGTTGGTCAGTGAGGAGAGTGAATCCTCTGCCAGCCAGGTAATGCCTCCAATGTCGCACAGCTTCTACTATGGCCTGGGAACTCCTTTTCGACTGAGGAGTGGCGGATTTCGGAAGCATGGAGGGTCCGGGAGAAGAAGGCCACGGGTCTGCCCGCTTGGTTGAGGGTGGCTGCCAGAGCTACGTCGGACGCGGCGCTCTCGACCTGGAAGGGGAGGGACTCGTCGATGGTGTGCATCGTGGCCGTTGCAATATCTGCTTTGATGCGGCTGAAGGCCTGGTGGGCCTCTATCGACAGGGGAAAAACTGTGGATTGAATCAGAGGACGGGCCTTGTCTGCATAGTTGGAGACCCACTGGGCGTAGTAAGAGAAAAAAATCTAGGCAGCGCTTCAGGGCCTTGGAGAAGTTAGGGAGGGGGAACTCCATAAGGGGGCGCATGCGTTCAGGGTCGGGGCCTATAACTCCATTTTGCACTACGTAGCCGAGGATGGCTAGGTGGTCGGTGCTAAACACACATTTATCCTTGTTATACGTAAGGTTAAGGATTTTTGCAGTCTGGAGGAATTTTCGAGGTTGGTGTCGTGGTTCTGCTGGTCGTGGCCGCAGATGGTGACATTATCGAGATACGGGAATGTTGCCCGTAAACCGTATGAGTCAACCATTCGGTCCATCTCTCGCTGGAAGACCGAGACCCCATTAGTGACACCGAAAGGAACCCTTAAAAAGTGTTAGAGCCGTCCATCTGCCTCGAAGGCAGTGTACTTGCGGTCACTCGTGCGGATGGGGAGCTGGTGGTAGGCGGACTTAAGGTCCACCGTGGAGAAGACCTTGTATTGCGCGATCCTGTTTACCAGGTCGGATATGCGGGGGAGAGGGTACGTGTCCAGCTGCGTAAACCTGTTGATGGTCTGACTGTAGTCTATGACCATACTATTCTTCTCCCCGGTCTTTACCACCACTACTTGAGCTCTCCAGGGACTGTTGCTAGCTTCAATGACTCCTTCCCTCAGTAGCCGTTGGACCTCTGACCTAATAAAGGTCCGGTCCTGGACACTGTACCGTCTGCTCCTGGTGGCGACGGGTTTGCAATCCGGGGTGAGGTTCGCAAACAGGGAAGGCGGATCGACCTTGAGGGTCGCGTGGCTGCAGACAGTGAGAGGGGGTATGGGGCCGCCGAATTTGAAAGTTAGACATTGGAGGTTGCACTGGAAGTCTAACCCTAGGAGTGTGGCTGCGCAGAGGTGGGGAAGGACGTAGAGCCGGTAATTTTTGAACTCCCTTCCCTGGACCGTGAGGTTTGCTACACAGAACCACTTTATCTCTACTGAGTGGGAACCGGAGGCCAGGGAGATTTTTTGATTAACAGGGTGGATGGGGAGAGAACAGCGCCTTACCGTGTCGGGGTGTATGTGGTGAATGAGATTCACACGGTATTATATTCTGCATATATGTATTAATATTGTAAGTGCAGTTGCACTACCTGACCACCAGGTGGAGTAGCTCTGGGAGTACTCGAGAGTTTGTACTGGGCTCCTCCCTTGGCTCCACCCAGGACTCCTTCCCCCTGGAGCTGCTGTATAAAGATCCGTGCCACAGGGTCAGCCAGCCAGTTCACCGAACGTTCAACGCCTAACAGGCTGGCTCTGTTGTAAGTATATTAAAACCGCTATTCTAATCCTACAAGCACGTGTCCGTAGAATTGTTGGTTCCAACAATTTAATATACTTACGAAACAGTCGAAGTAAATTATGGAAGCAGCCCTCAAGCCCGGACGCCTAGAACTCGACCCGCAGGATGCAGAGGCTAAGGAAATTTTTTCCCACTGGCTGAGATGTTTTAAGGCCTACCTGGCAGAAGCCAGCACCGCCGGAACAACGGAGGAACAAAAACTCAGCCTACTGCACGCGAGGGTAAGCCACAGAATCTCCACACAGCTAAATCCGGCAGGTTCTTACACCGCAGCGCTGGCGACATTGGACAAAATGTACGTTAGGCCCATTAACGAGGTTTATGCACGCCACGTGTTTACGACTCGCCGTCAGCGGCCTACAAAAACGCTAGCCGAGTTTGTACGGGAACTGAACAATCTTTCCAATGACTGTAATTATCAAGCCGTTACCACGGCTGAACATAGGGAGCTTGCTGTGCGGGACGTTTTCGAAGCGGGCCTTAGATCTATGTGCGCCAAAGACTGCTAGAAAAGGGGGCCCAGGACATAGATACAACTGTGGAGGCTGCTACCACTATGGAAGTCTCCTTCCGCAGCCTCACGTTGTTTCCCGTGGACCCCGCAACCTCATTGTGGACCCCCGACCAACAATCCCCCCAGGCCTGTGCCGCACGGCCCCTCAGCTACCGCGCTGCCAAAGCCAGTTACTCTGCTGCCCCAGCCAGCTACTCAGCTGCTCCAGCCAGCTACTCAGCTGCCCCAGCTTGCCGTTTCTGTGGCCCACAGCCAGCACCCGCGGCAGCACTGCCCAGCCCGATCCGCGACCTGCAGCAGCTGCGGGAAGAAAGGCCACTATGCCAGAGTGTGCCTCGCGAAAAGGGCCCCAGTTTCTAACTCCCCAGTAGAGAGAACAAATCGCTCCCAACACCAGTGGGCCCGCGGGGCCCGAAACGCTGCGGCCTACGCCCCGACTCCGCCCCCTCCCGCCACGTGCGATCCATGGGGGCCGCCATCTTGGCAAACCCCCACCATGCGGCCGGCCACGTGCGACTCATGGGGGCCGCCATCTTCCTCGCCGCTCACCACGTGCGATCCACGGGCCGCATCTGCATCGGCATGCTCAGAAAGCTCATCTGAAGACTACGACTTCCCCGGGCACTCATCACGCGGCCCGCAACTCAGCGCAGCGATCCTGCATCCAGCTCGCCAGAACGTACTGGCATCTACTCGACCGGACACCCACCCGGAAGACTACGACCTTCCCAGGCACTCATCACGCGGCCCGCAACTCAACCCGGTCACCCTAGATCACTCCCGCCCCAAGCACCTACGAAGTTCGATGGCGGAGGTCCAGATCAATGGGTACAGCACGCCATGCCTCTTTGACTCCGGGAGCACCGAGAGCTTTATACACCCAGAGCTGGTAAGACGCTGTTCGCTTCCTATTTTTCCTGTGAGCCAAACTATTGCCCTCGCTTCGGGATCCCTCTCAGTCCAAATCCAAGGACGCACCGTCGCTACGCTCACAATTCGAGGCGCTAGTTATTCCAAATTTAAACTTTATGCCCTGCCCGACCTCTGCGCACCACTCTTATTAGGCCTGGATTTCCAGTGCAACCTCAAGAGCCTCACCCTCAGCTTTGGCGGGCCCCTGCTCCCACTCACTATCTGCAGCCTAGCCACGCTGCGCATCCCCCCCCCCCCTCCTCTCTTCGCCAATCTCACTCCAGATTGCAAACCAGTAGCTACTCGCAGCAGGCGATACAGCCTACAGAATAGGGTCTTTATCCGATCGGAGGTCCGATGGCTGCTCAGTGAGGGGATCATAGAGGCCAGTAATAGTCCCTGGAGAGCTCAGGTGGTGGTCGTCAAGACCGGGGAAACATTTTGCATGGTCGTCGACTATAGCCTGACCATAAATCGCTTTACGCTCCTAGACGCGTATCCCCTCCCCAGAATTGCAGACATGGTTAATCAGATCGCCCAATATCGGCTATTTTCCACGGTGGATCTGAAGTCTGCATACCACCAGCTCCCAATCCGCCACTACACGGCGTTCGAGGCCGATGGCCGCCTCTTCCATTTCCTCCGGGTTACCTTCGGCGTCACTAACGGGGTTTCGGTGTTCCAACGAGCAATGGACCAAATGGTAGACCAGTACAGGCTGCGGGCCACGTTTCCGTATCTGGACAATGTTACCATCTACGGCTATGACCAGCAGGACCACGACGCCAACCTCCACCGTTTTCTCCAAACGGCACAGAAATTAAACCTCACTTATAACAAGGAGAAATGCGTTTTCCGCACAAACAGACTGGCCATCCTCGGCTACGTCGTGGAGAACGGAGTCCTGGGCCCAGACCCGGACCGCATGCGCCCCCTCTCAGAACTCCCCCTCCCTCATTGCCCCAAGGCCCTCAAACGGTGCTTGGGGTTCTTTTCATACTACGCCCAGTGGGTCCCCCAATATGCGGACAAAGCCCGCCCACTCTTTAAGGCCACACGGTTTCCCCTGTCCGCTCAGGCGCGCCAGGCCTTCAGCTGCATCAAGGAGGACATCGCCAAAGCAGCCATGCGGGCGGTGGATGAATCCACTCCCTTTCAGGTTGAGAGCGACGCCTCAGAGGTAGCACTAGCAGCCACTTTAAATCAGGCAGGGAGGCCCGTTGCATTTTTCTCCCGTACCCTATCCGCTTGATGAGCCATCAATTGCACGAGAGATGAGTTGCTTTACAAAAGTTAGGCTTTAATAAACTAGAACTTAGCCCTGCGGTTGTCTACAATAAAATGGACGACCGCCGGGCGTTTGACTATTTATACCTCGGCAAGGAGGCGTGGTTAACTCAGCCTCTCGACCAATCGGAGAGCTGTCACATGACTGGTCTCAACCAACTGTTCGAGAGGCACATGACCGACCAGGGCCAATGGTAAGCCAGTGTTCTGCCCCAATGGCAGACAGCTATGCAAATCATATCACCACACCGCTTCAGAACTCCGACACTCCTCTGTCGAGAAGGAAGAGCAAGCCATCGTGGAGGCTGTTCGTCACTGGAGGCACTACCTCACAGGTAGGATGTTCACCCTCATCACCGACCAACGATCGGTTGCCTTTATGTTTGACAACTCGCAAAGGGGCAAAATAAAAAATGATAAGATCCTTCGGTGGAGGATCGAACTCTCCACCTATAGTTATGATATTAAATATCGACCGGGGAAGCTCAACGAGCCCTCGGATGCCCTATCCCGCGGGACATGCGCCAGCGCGCAGATCAGCCGTTTGAAAGCCATCCACGTGGACCTCTGCCATCCAGGGGTCACCCGGCTCGCCCACTACATCAGAGCCCAAAACCTGCCTTTCTCCAACGAGGAGGTAAAAGCGGTCACCAGAGACTGCCCGATCTGTGCAGAGTGCAAACCGCACTTCTGTAGACCAGACAGGGCCCACCTGGTCAAGGCTTCTAGGCCCTTTGAACGCCTTGCGATCGATTTCAAAGGGCCACTCCCCTCCACTAACAAAAACATTTATTTCCTCAACATCATAGACGAGTTCTCCCGATTCCCTTTTGCCATCCCATGCCCCGACATGACCTCCCACACAGTCATTAGGGCCCTGCATCGTGTCTTCACCCTGTTTGGTTCCCCAGCTACGCTCACAGCGACCGGGCTTCGTCCTTTATGAGCGACGAGCTGCGTCAGTACCTGCTCGACAAGGGCATCGCCTCGAGCAGGACTACCAGCTACAACCCCAGGGGGAATGGGCAAGTGGAGAGGGAGAACGCGACGGTCTGGAAGACCGTCCTACTGACCCTCCGGTCTAGAAAACTCCAAGTCTCCCAATGGCAAGAAGTCCTCCCAGACGCGCTCCACACAATTAGATCCCTCCTCTGTACAGCTACCAACCAAACCCCTCACGAGCGACTCCTCATTTTATCTAGGGGCACTACCACGGGTGCCTCACTTCCGGCGTGGCTGAGGACACCAGGCCTGGTTCTCCTGAGGAAGCACGTCAGGGGGCACAAAACTGACCCCCTTGTTGAATAGGTGCGCCTCCTCCATTCCAACCCCCAGTACGCATTCGTGGAGTTCCCGGACGGTCGCCAGGACACAGTATCCCTTCGGGACCTGGCACACAGCCCCCCCCCCCCACCCCCACTGAACCTCTCACCCCGTTCCCTATGCTGCCGCCCACTCGTGCCCCCGATTCCGCAAGCCCGCCCCACCGGTTCCACGCGCCAGAACCAGCCCGCCCCCAGCGCCCCCAGTCTCCGTTCGAGCCAGAGGTGTATGAAGTTTGGATGAGACCCGCCCCGGAGTCTGCCATCGTACCCCAGCTCTCAACACCCACCCAGCCACCACAAGAGGTTGCAACCCCGGTGCTCCGCAGATCGAAACGAACAATTCGTCCACCGGACAGACAAACGCTGTGAGCCGCCACCCCCGCCAGACTCGATTTTTTTCACAGGGGGTGAATGTGGTGAACGAGATTCTCACGGTATTATAATCTGTATATATGTATTAATATTGTATGTGCAGTTGCACTACCTGACCACCAGGGGGAGTAGCTCTGGGAGTTCTCGAGAGTTTGTACTGGGCTCCTCCCTTGGCTCCGCCCAGGACTCCTCCCCCGGAGCTGCTGTATAAAGATCCGTGCCACAGGGTCAGCCAGCCAGTTCACCGAAAGTTCAACGGCTAACAGGCTGGCTCTGTTGTAAGTATATTAAAACCGCTATTCTAATCCTACAAGCACGTGTCCCTAGAATTGTTGGTTCCAACAGTGTGTGAAGCTCTCCGTGCTCCCAGAGTCGAATAGACAGGACGTCTCGTGTCCGTTGATTAGCACCGTTGTAGTAGCAGTTGAGAGTGTTCGAGGCCGAGACTGGTCCAGGGTCACCGAGGCTAAACGTGGCAGCAGCTGGGTGTTCTCATCGGGCAGTGTGTGGTCATCTGCACTGGGGTCCTGGGAGTCCATCCAAGATGGCAGCGCCCACTGGTCACACATGGCTGTGGGTGCACAAAATGGCGGCGCCCATCTATCGCACGCGGCGTCCGTGGAAAAAAATGGCGGTGTCCAGAGGCCACACGTGGCCCTGGAGGAGGAAGATGGCGGCGCTCGCTGGCCGCACGGGGCCCGTGGAGAGGGTAGTAGTGGTGGTCCGCATTCATTTCCGGAGACTGCAGCGACCGCCCAGGGCTGGCATACTGCCATGAAATGGCCCTTTTTGCTGCACCCTTTACAGGTGAACGAACGGGCTGGGCAGCGCTGTCGGGGGTGTTTGGCTTGCCTGCAAAAATAGCAGCGGGGCCCCCCGGGGTTGCTGGGCTGCCCTGCAGCGCAAGTTTGTGGGGGTGTGTGGGGCATCACCTCGGAGCCGGCCGCAGAGGGGTTCCACGCTGCCCAGGGGGCTGCTGCGCGGTCAGGGGCATAGGCGCGGGCGTTTCGGGAGGCCACATCCAGGGAGCCGGCAAGGGCCCGAGCCTCCTTGAGGCCTAGCATTTCTTTCTTCAGCAAACACTGGCGGATTTGAGAAGACAGCATACCCGCAACGAAAGCGTCCCGAATCAACAGTTCAGTGTGGTCATTTGCTGAAACCTGCGAGCAGCTGCAGTTTCTTCCCCACACTCGGAGCGCACGGTAGAATTCTTCTCGTTACTCACCAGGAATTTGTCGCCTTGTCGCTAGTAGATGCCGGGCGTAGACCTGATTCACAGGGCGAATGTAATGTCCTTTCAGCAACTCCATCGCGGCATCGAAGTTGTCCGCGTCCTTGATGAGGGTGTAGACTTCTGGGCTCACCCTCGAGCGCAGGATCTGCAGTTTCTGTTCTCTTGTGGGTGTGTTTTCTGCTGTTCTGAGGTAGCCGTTGAAGCACGCTAGCCAGTGCTTGACAGTCGCCGCTGAGTTTACTGCATGGGGCCTGACACTCCGGCTTGATTCGGAGCTCCATTCTTTAAATCTAGCTTATTAAATTGATGCGCAATCAGTGACTACTAAGCGAGGTTGTAGTACAACTGAAGGCTTTAATAAACTAGATGTTTCCCCCAGCAGCTCAGGTACAGAAAGGAAGTTGCTGGGGCTGCACGGGCTCTTATACCCTGCCTTGCAGGGAGGAGCTACCATACAGTCTCGACCAATAGACAACATGCATTATCCACCAATGGTGTTCCAGCATTGCTAGGTACCGTAATACCTCTAACCAGACTACCACAAGCCCCAGACAGCGTTTGAGGGCCTTGGGGCTGTGGGGAAATGGAAGTTCGATGAGGGGGCGCTTGCGGTCGGGGTCGGGCCCCAGAACCCCGTTTTCCACGACATAGCTGAGGATGGTTAGCCGGGTTGTGCGGAAAACGCACTTCTCCTTGTTATATGTGAGGTTGAGGGATTGGGCAGCCTGGAGGAACCACTGGAGGTTGGCGTCATGGTCCTTCTGATCATGGCCGCAGATGGTAACATTGTCCAAATATGGATATGTAGCCCGCAACCCGTACTGGTCCACCATTTGGTCCATCGTTCTCTGGAAAACCGAGACCCCATTAGTGACGCCGAAAGGGACCCTGAGGAAGTGGAAGAGTCGGCCGGCTGCTTCAAAAGCAGTGTAGTGGCGGTCTTCCGGGTGGATCGGGAGCTGATGGTAGGCAGACTTCAGATCAACCGTGGAGAACATCCGGTACTGTGCGATCTGGTTGACCATCTCCGCTATGCGGGGGTGGGGTACGCATCAAGTTGAGTGAACCGGTTAATGGTCTGGCTGTAGTCTACAACCATCCGATTCTTTTCCCCGGCCCTGACGACCACCACTTGTGCTCTCCAGGGGCTGTTGTTGGCCTCGATGACCCCCTCCCTCAAGAGTCACTGGACCTCCGACTTGATAAAAATCATGTCTTGTGTGCTGTACCGCCTGCTCCTGGGGGCAATGGGCTTACAGTCGGCGGTGAGGTTCGCAAAGAGCGAACCGGGGGGGGACCTTAAGGGTCACGAGGCTGCATACAATGAGGGGGTGTAGGGGTCCGCCGAACTTTAGCATCAGGCTTCGGTGACTGCATGGAAGTCGAGTCCAAGCAGTAGGGGTGCGCAGAGGTAAAGGAGGACATACAGTTTAAATTGGGCATACTCAACGCATTGTATCATGAGGTTCGCGACACAGTACCCCCGGATCTGTACCGAATGGGATCCAGAGGCGAGGAAGATTGTCTGGGATGCTGGGTAGATGTGGAGGGAGCAGCGCCTTACCGTGTCGGGGTGGACGAAGCTCTCTGTGCTCCCGGAGTCGAAAAGACGGGATCTCGTTCCCATTGACCCGGACGGCCATCATCAAATTCCTCAGCTGTGGGCAGCACGGTGGCTCAGTGGGTTAGCACTGCAGTCTCACGGCGTTGAGGTCCCAGGTTCGATCCCGGCTCTGGGTCACTGTCCGTGTGGAGTTTGCACATTCTCCCCGTGTTTGCGTGGGTTTCACCCCCACAACCCAAAGATGTGCAGGCTAGGTGGATTGAACACGCTAAATTGCCCCTTAATTGGAAAAAATTAATTGGGTACTCTAAATTTATTTAAAAAAAAGAAATTCCTCAGCTGCTTTGGCTGCGACTGTTTGAGGGTTACTGCGCCGAGCTGCGGGTAGTCTGTGTGGTCTGAGGTACCGAGGTCACAAGATGGTGGCCCCCATGGATCGCACGTGTTCGGCTGAGTCGGAGATGGCGCCCCCCACGAGCTGCACGAGGCGGGTGACGTGTCTGAAGGGGGCGGTACCGGCAGGCACGCAGCCACATTGTGGGGTCTTCGGGCCTGTGAGTCCGTGGATCGAGCCTGGTGAGCTTTTGACTTCGGGGCTTTGGACCGGGCCAGACAAACTCTGGCAAAATGTCCCTTTTTGCCGCAGTCGCTGCATGTCGTGGTGCGGGCTGAGCAACGTTGCCGGGGTGTTGGCCCTGCCCGCAGAAGTCCCCTGGGCTGCACGGACAGCCATGCGGCACAGGCCTGCAACGTAATCGGGTCTGGTGACGGCCGTGTCTGTGGTGCCCACGAGGGGTTCGCTGGGTCAGCCGGGAATGGGCTGAGGCTCTGGTAGGCCACCTCCAATGAGGTGGCTAGTTTTACCGTGCCCTGTAGGTCAGTCGCTGCTGGATGTAGTTAGACCGGACCCCAGCCACGTAGGTATCCTGGACCATCAGTTTCATGTGCTCATTGGCCGTCACGTCCTTGCAGTTGCAGTTGCGGGCGAGTAGGGTCAGGTTCTCTAGATACTCGTCCAGCGATTTCCCCAGCACGTTGACGTCGGGTAGTGAGGAGGTGCTGCGCGAACACTTCGTCCACGGGCTTCACGAACTGTTTCTTTAGGACCGCGACCGCCGCTTCGTACGTGGCCGCACCCTGAATCATACCCGATATTCGGTGGCTCACCCGGCTGTGGTGGATGCGCAGAGAGAGGTGCTTCGAAGGAGTCGAGGGAGGCCTCAAAACAGCAGAGCCACTGGGAGAAGATTTCCTTAGCTTCTGCTGCTTGTGCGTCGAGTTCCAGTTTGTCAGGCTTCAGAGCGGCTTCCATAGTGATGTCTTTGGTTAATAAATTGATGTACCATTAATTCACTGCAAGACGATGAGAGTGAGTGAACTTAGACTTTATTAACCAAGAACTTGCCTGCCTGTGTCTGCTGTACATATGAGCGCCGCCCCCAGGCGGCTGGTCTATATACCATCCGAGGAGGGGCAGAGCCAGAGGCAGAGCCCACCAGGTTCCAGTACCATACCTGGAAGGATATCACATTACCATTGGGACACAGTGCTACACAGGCAGCTTATACTATGGTGAATACATTCACTACATTCACGTAGGCCGGGGTACAGAAGAATACATACCCTAGAAGCCCCACCTACCTCCGACAAGGAACAGATGGCGAAATCAAAACCCATTAAATTATCCATAAGGCTGAATGGACGTCCCAGACTGATGGAAGTCGACACTGGAGCAGCCGTATCAGTGATAGAGGGGAAACAGTATTCAATAAAATTCGCACTGGACTCAACCCCTTCTTCCTAACCAGGACCTCGGCAAAACTGAGGACATACACAGGGCAACCACTGAGAGTGTTGCGCACCACGCATGTAACTGTGGCTTATGGAGAGCAACTGGTTAGGCTGCCTCTGCCTTTAATGGTAATGCTCGGAACAATAAAGGGAGCAAAGGCGACACCGCATGTAGATCCAGAGGCAGTCCCAAAATTCTACATGTAGATCCAGAGGCAGTCCCAAAATTCTACATGTAGATCCAGAGGCAGTCCCAAAATTCTACATGTAGATCCAGAGGCAGTCCCAAAATTCTACATGTAGATCCAGAGGCAGTCCCAAAATTCTACAAGGCCCGACTGATGCACTATCAATTACGCAAAGACGAGAGTAGAGAGTAATCGAGGCTTTATTACGCAGAGATGTGTGACCCCCGTACCTGTAGCACAGGGGCCTTACTGTAATACCCTCGAATGCAGTGCAGTATATACAATATAATACAACAGTGGTGACTACCACACTGACCAGTACCCTTCAGATTAAGGCAGAAAGTCGATATGGAAATAAAACGATTAGAGCATGAGGGAATCATAAAACCAGTCCAGTTTGCAGAGTGGGCGGCACCCGTGGTGCCTATCCTTAAGCCCGGATGGCTCTGTCCGCCTTTGTGGAGATTTCAAACAAACGATTAATCACTATTCACAATAGGACAAATACCCAATTCCCCGGATTGAGGATTTGTATGCAAAGCTGGCTGGAGGACTCCTTTTCTCAAAGCTGGATATGAGCCACGCATATCTACAGCTGAAGCTGGATGAAGAGTCCCAAAAATTCTCAACGATAAACACCCTGAAGGGCTTTTTTCAGTATATAAAATTACCCTTCGGGGTATCGTCAGCTTGTGCGATATTCCAGAGGACCATGGAGAGTCCTCCCCGACAAACTCTTCACGCTCCTCCGACACAACGGGTGAGGACATCGGACTCAGATATGGACACCGTGGATGATGCCGCAGCTGTAGCCCTGCCGCCGGAGGAAAGGGGCGAACCGCCCCTCAGGCGCTCACATCGGAAAAGACAGGCGCCTAGCTGTTATGCCCCCCCCCCCCCGACGTCGGAGGCCGAAGTGGAGGAGCCTGACCCGGCGCAAAAACGAAGCAGGAGACTCATGAGTCATGAGGACTATGGGGGCTCCTCGGACTTTGGTGGGGAGGGGTGTAATAACTTTGGCCAAGCCTTTGAGATTGGCCAATTAGAATACGAGTTCCCTGATTAGTGGCCCAATCAGGGAACCCCTTTCTGTGTATATAACAGGGAGTGTCCGATCCTCTGCACTCCCGGTTTAGGCAGCTGACTGAATGGTCACGGTTGTTCAGCTGTTGGGTTTGTAAATAAAAGGAATTCTGGTGCCGGGACTTCTGCCTCCGTGGACTTATTACATTGTCCTTCTTTCTTTTCCCTTTTTAATACTTCCTGTTTCCCTATTTACTGGCCTTTGCTGGCATTGAATAGATTTTGGAACAGGCTGACAAATTGCCCCCGTGCAGTAAGTGTGGTGAATGTAATTCACACTGTAATATATATGATACCATATTATTGTAAGCGCAGTTGCGTTGCCTGACCACTAGGGGGGGGGAGTAGCACTGGGAATGCATAGGAGTTTGTACAGGGCTCCACCCTTGGCTCCGCCCACGGCACCTCCCCCTGGACTGCTGTATAAAGATTGATGCCCAGAGCCAGCCGACCAGTTCATCCAGGGTTCATCGTGTTACAGGCTGGCTCTGTTGTAAGTAGATTAAAACCACTGTTCATATCTTAAAGCACGTGGCTCGTGAATTGATGCTCTCATCAGTAAGGAAGCCTTCCTCCGACTCTCGGATGGCTTATTTTATTTTCTGCAAGTGGAGAAATTCCGACAGGTCTGTCAGTCAGTCTGCAGCTGTGGGCGGTGCTCTGATCGAGCAGGATTATCCAGCGTGCGATTAGGGAATCAAAAGCTAGGGCGTTGGCCCTCTTCCCCATGTGTATCTCTGGCTGCTCTGATACCCCGAAGATTGCCACAATTGGGCATGCCTTCATCCTCACCCCCACAATCTATGGACATTGCCTCGGAGAAGGCGGTCCAGAACACAGCAAGTTTGGGACAAGCCTAAAACATGTGGGTGTGGTTGGTCAGGCCCCTCTGACACTGTTCACATTTGTCCTCCACCTCCGGAAAGAACCTGCTTATTCGGGTTCTGGGTCAGGTGTGCTCTGTGCACCACTTTGAACTGCATGAGGCCAAGCCTTGTGCAGGAGGAGGTGGAGTTGGCCCTGCTCAGTGCTTCGCTCCAGAGTGCCCACCCCACTTCAGTCCCCATTTCGTCCTCCCATTTCCGTCTGATCTCGTCCAGTGGTGTTCAGGCTCTGTCCAGTAACTGTCCATATATTTTCGCACAGGATCCCCCTTCCTTATTGTTCGTGTTCATCAAGTCCTCTAATAGTGTGGTCTTCGGGGCCCAGGTGTACCCTACTGTCTCTTTGTGGAGGATGTGTTTTATTTGCAGGTCCCTCATTTCCTGTCCTTTTGGCAATTCCCATTCCTCCACCAGTTCGTTCAGTGTCGCTCGTCTGTGCCCTATGTAAAAGTCCCTAACTGTCAGCATTACCCGTCCTGTCGCCATTTTTTAAAGGTTGCATCTAGCATGGCTGGCAGGAATTTGGTTACCGCAGATGGGGGCATGGGGGACATCTTGGACAGCCCGAAGTACTGTCTCAGTTGACCCCATGTTTTCAGTGTGCCCACTACCACTGGGCTGGACGTGTATTTCGTCGAGGGGGCTGGGAGGCCCGGAGGGTCGTCCCCTTGCAGGAGGCCTCCTCCATACGCACCCACTCCGAGTTGGGTTCGTGCACCCATTCCCTCACCTTTTTCCACTGTTGCCGCCCAGTGGCAGTATTGCAAATTTGACAGTGCCAGGCCTTCCTTGATTTTC
This sequence comes from Scyliorhinus canicula, assembly GCF_902713615.1. Classification (NCBI taxonomy): domain Eukaryota; kingdom Metazoa; phylum Chordata; class Chondrichthyes; order Carcharhiniformes; family Scyliorhinidae; genus Scyliorhinus; species Scyliorhinus canicula. Next base: position 121,743,992 of record NC_052151.1, read on the forward strand.
TTTCTTTCTTTGCAGTGTTGGTTTGGGGACTCTTGGATTCTTCCCCCCCCCCCCCCCCCCCCCCCCCCCGCCACCACCAACACCACCACCACCACACAAACGCCATAATTACTGTGGTGAATGTATAAGTACTATTAATTTACCAGTATACTGTGTTGCATTATACCATGCTATTAACCCTGTGGGTACCATCTATGGGCCACTGTGTGGGCTTCACCCACAGGGGGAGATGTGGAGCATGTACGGACTCCGCCCATGGCTCCGCCCCTTATAGGAAGTATAAGAGCAGCAGACCAGCGCAGGCAGGCAAAGTTGTAAGCTGATTAAAACCACTGTTTACTTCGACTCGAGTCTCCAAGTGAATTGATGGTTGCATCAATTTAATCAGCTTAGAGAACTACTATGGAGTCAGCCCCCAAACCTGACAGACTGGAACTCGATCCACAGGCCGCGGAGGCGAAAGAAATTTTTTCACATTGGCTTCGGTGTTTCAAGGCCTACCTGGCTGCGTCGTCGACATCATCCGTCACGGACGAACAGAAATTGAGTCTTCTTTATGCATGGGTGAGCCATCGCATTTCTGCCCAACTCGACGAAGCCGCCTTCTATACTGAGGCCCTCACGATACTCAAACGCATCTACGTGCGACCTGTGAATGAAGTCTATGCGCGACATACTTCTCTACTTGCCGCCAGTGCCCCGGGGAGTTGCTAGATAACTATCTGCGCGACCTCAAAGCCCTCGCGAATGACTGTAACTATCAGGCCATTACAGCCACCCAGCACATGGAACTCGCAGTCCGAGACGTTTACGTTGCGGGGGTCAGATCGATCTATGTGAGGCAGCGCCTGCTCGAAAAAGTGGCCCAGGACCTGGAGGGCACGTTAAAACTGGCGACCTCGCTGGAGGTCGCTTTTCAGAGTCTCAGTGCATTCCCAGCCGATCCCCCGACCAGAGACTACCCCAGGCCTGCGCCGCGCGGCCGCCCGCCCACCACAGGGGGCTATCTTGCCATTTTTGTGGCCAGCCCCAACACCCCCGGCAACAATGCCCGGCCCGCAACGCAAACTGCAGCAGCTGCAGGCGAAAAGGACACTTCGCAAAGGTCTGCCTGGCCAAGCCTAAACAATCGAACTCGAACGCACAAACTCAATCCACCGACTCTCAGGCCCGCAGACCCCGTAATGTGGCAGTGTGTCTGCCGACCCCGACTCCGCACAACACGTGCGACTCACAGGGGCCGCCATCTTGGCCATCCTCCCCCACGCAGCCAGCCACATGTGATCAACGGGAGCCGCCATCTTGGGTGCCATTTTCCTCGCCGCCCGCCACATGCGATCAATGGGGGCTGCCATCTTGGCCATCACCTGCTACGCCACTCGACGCATACGATCTGCACGGACAGTCATTGTGGAGCCGTCCGGCACCACCGACCACGCCGCTGACTACCCTCAACTCAGTGCAGTCACCTTGGACCAGTCAAGATCCAAGCACCTCAAGAGCTCCATGATGGCCGTCCGGCTTAATGGATACGAGACACCTTGCCTGTTTGACTCTGGGAGCACCGAGAGCTTTGTCTACCTGGATCTGGTGAGACGCTGTTCGCTCCCAATATTCCCGACGCAACAAACAATCTCCTTCGCCTCTGGATCGCACTCAGTACAAATCCAAGGGTGCACTACTGCAACCTTAACAATACAGGGCGCCGAGTATACTCATTTTCAATTGTACGTGCTCCCAGACCTCTCCGCCCCTCTCCCCTTAGGACTCGGTTTTCAGTGCAATCTCAGGAGCCTAACTTTTAGTTTTGGCGGACCCCTGCCCCCGCTCACTATATGCAGCCTCGCAACCCTAAAAATCGACCCCCCTCTCCTATTCGCTAACCTCACCGCGGACTGCAGGACAGGGCATTTATTAGGTCCGAGGTCCGGAGTCTCTTGCGGGAAGGAGTCATAGAGGCCAGCAATAGCCCCTGGAGAGCTCAGGTGGTGGTCGTCAAGACCGGGGAAAAGTTCCGGATGGTGGTTGATTACAGCCAGACCATTAACCGATTTACGCACCTAGATGCGTACCCCCTTCCCCGGATTGCAGACATGGTGAATCAGATCGCGTGTTCTCCCCGGTGGATCTGAAGTCTGCATACCACCAGTTCCCAATGGACCACCACTACACGAACGGGGTTTCGGTGTTCCAACGAGCGATGGACCGAATGGTGGACCAGTACGGGCTTCGGGCCACGTTTCCGTACTTGGACAACGTCACCATCTGCGGCCATGATCAGCAGGATCATGACGCCAACCTCCATCAATTTCTCCAAACCGCCCAAAAACCTAACCTCACTTAAAACTTGGAGAAATGCATTTTCCGCACTACCAGGCCAGCCATCCTTGGCTACGCCGTGGAAAACGGGGTCCTAGGGCCCGACCCTGACCATATGTGCCTCCTCCTACAACTCCCTCTCCGTCACTGTCCCAAGGCCCTCAAGAGGTGCCTTGGATTTTTTTCCTGTTACGCCCAGTGGGTCCCCCAGTATGCGGACAAAGCCCGCCCACTGTTTAAAGCCACCCTTTTCCCACTATCAGCCGAGGCCCGCCAGGCCTTCAACTGCATCAAGGTGGACATCGCCAAAGCCACCATGAGTGCGGTGGACGAGTCTGTCCCCTTCCAGGTGGAGAGCGACGCTTCAGAGGTCGCCCTCGCCGCCACCCTGAACCAAGCAGGCAGGCCGGTAGCGTTTTTTTCACGCACCCTCTCCACCTCTGAACTTCGACACTCCTCGGTCGAAAAGGAAGCTCAAGCCATCGTGGAAGCTGTGCGGCACTGGAGGCACTACCTCACTGGTAGGAGGTTTACCCTCATCACCGACCAAAGATCGGTTGCCTTCATGTTTGATAATTCGCAGCGGGGCAAGATCAAAAATGATAAGATCTTGAGGTGGAGGTTCGAACTCTCCACCTATAATTACGATATTGTATATCGTCCTGGGAAGCTCAACGAGCCCCCAGATGCACATGCGCCGGCGTGCAAGACGACCGACTACAGGCTATCCACGACGACCTCTGCCACCCGGGGATCACCCGGCTCGCCCATTACATCAAGGGCCGCAACCTGCCCTTCTCCACCGAGGAGGTCAAAGCTGTAACCAGGAATTGCCAAATCTGTGCGGAGTGTAAACCACACTTCTATCGATCAGATAAGGCCCACCTGGTAAAGGCTTCCCGGCCCTTTGAGCGCCTCAGTATTGATTTCAAAGGGCCCCTTCCCTCAAATAATCGCAATACCTATTTCCTTAACATTATAGATGAGTTCTCCCGTTTCCCGTTTGCCATCCCATGCCCCGACATGACCACCCCCACTGTTATCAGAGCCCTGCACGGCGTCTTCACTTTGTTTGGTTTCCCCAATTATGTCCACAGTGACAGGGGCTCGTCCTTCCTGAGCGATGAACTGTGTCAGTACCTGCTCAGTAACGGTACTGGACTACCAGTTACAACCCCAGGGGTAACGGGCAGGTGGAGAGGGAGAACGCGACGGTCTGGAAGACTGTCCTACTAAACCTACGGTCCAGGGATCTCCCAGGTTCCCACTGGCAGGAGGTCCTCCCCGATGCGCTCCACACTATTAGGTCCCTCCTTTGCACGGCCACAAATCAGACTCCTCATGACCGCTTGTTTATCTTCACTAGGGGAACTACCGCAGTGGCCTCGCTTCCACCCTGGCTGAGGACACCAGGCCCTGTCCTCCTTCAGAAACACGTTCGGACCCATAAGACCGACCCCCTGGTAGAGAGGGTCCAGCTCCTGCACTTGAACCCACACTATGCATACGTTGAACACCCCGACGGCCGGCAGGATACCATCTCCCTCCGAGACCTGACGCCCGCAGGCTCCTCCACCACTACCACTAATGTACCCCACACACTATACCCTGCCCAACCCCCCGTGTCCTGCGCCCCCGCACCTATTTGGTTTCCGCGCTCCCTTCCACCCGGCACACCAGTCCGCAGGAACGAAGCTCCGGAAGAACTGCCCCTGGAGTCCATCCCGGGCCCGCACCAGACCCACTTCCACAGCCACCTGAAATGGCTGCGACACCAGTGCTTCGGCAGTCGCAACGTATGATCCGGGCGCCGGACTGACTGAATTTGTGAACCCGTCACCCCTGCCAGACTTAATTTTTTTAACAGGGGGTGAATGTGGTGAATGTATAAGTACTATTAATTTACCAGTATATTGTGTTGCATTATACCATGCTATTAACCCTGTGGGCTCCATCTATGGGCCACTGTGTGGCTTCACCCACAGTGGGAGATGTGGAGCATGTACGGGCTCCACCCATGGCTCCGCCCATGGCTCCGCCCCTTATAGGAAGTATAAGAGCAGCAGACCTGCAGGACCACCTTCAGTAATGTACCAGTCGCAGGCAGGCAAAGTTGTAAGCTGATTAAAACCACTGTTTACTTCGACTCGAGTCTCCGAGTGAATTGATGGTTGCATCAATTACGCTATCTACATTTTGAAAGGCCTTGGTATGAAGATGGTATGGCCTAAACAGGAAGAGGAACCTCGGTAGCACCTTTATTTTGATCATCTGCACTCTCCCCGCTAGGGAGAGTGGGAGTGAGCCCCATCTCTGAAGGTCCTTTTTGACTTCCTCCATTAGGCTGGTCAGGTTCCACTTGTGGATCTGTGTCCAGTCTCTGGCTATTTAGATCCCCAGGTATCGGAATCTATTTTGGGCTATTTTAAAGCCTATTTTAAACGGGAGGCCCTCCAGCTCTGTTTGGGCTCACCGGGAATGCCTCGCTCTTGCCCAGGTTGAGTTTGTACCCTGAGAAGGTTCTGAACTCTTTCAGGATCTGCCTGATTGCTTTCAGTCTCTCCTGTGGCTTTGAGATGTATAGGAGAAGGTCATCCGCATAGAGTGAGACTGTGCTCTCTGCCTCCTCTTTGGATGCCCTTCCAGCTTTTTGAATCCTGCCAGGGGTTTGAACAGGAGCTGGGACAATGGACATCCGTGCTTTGTGCCTCTTTGTAGCTGGAAGTATTCAGTGGTGGTGGTGTTAATTTGAACGCTCACCTTGTACAGGAGAGTCACCAGGCAGTGAACCCCGCTCTGAGCCCAAACTGCTCCAGTACCTCGAGGAGGTACTTCCATTCGACTCTGTCGAAGGCCTTTTCTGCGTCCAGGGAGACGATCACCTCTGGTGTTCTGTCCCCGGGGAGGTCATTATTACGTTTAACAGCCGCCTGATGTTCGCAGTGAGTTGCCGACCCTTGACAAAGCCCGTTTGGTCCTCAGTGACCACGTCTGGTACACAGTTCACCAGCCTTTTAGCCAGGACCTTTGCGAGTATTTTCGCATCCACATTTTGCAGCAAAATGGGCCTATATGATCCATATTCTGTCGGGTCTTTGTCTTTTTTGGGTATCGGTGAGATTGTGGCCTGCCCTAGTGTAGGAGGCAAAGTGCCCCTTGCCAGTGAGTCTGCGAACATGTCCCTTAGATGTGGGGGCAGGGCTGGTGCGAATTTTTAACAGAAGCCAACAGGAAACCCTTCCGATCCCAGCGCCTTCCCCACCTGCATGAAGCTGATGCTCTCCGTGATTGCTCCCAGATCTATTGGTGCTTCCAGCTACCCCCACAACTGATATTTCCAGCCCATCGAGGAACTGGTTCAGTCCCGCATCCCCATCTGGGGGCTCGGAGGTGTACAGCCCTCAGTAGAAGGTCTCGAATGCTTGGTTAACCTCTCACTACCAGTCTGTCTCTGCTGACGTTTATCTGCTCTATTTACCTCGTGGCTGCCTGCTTTCTCAGCTGGTGAGCCAATAGGCAGCCAGCCTTGTCTCCGTGTTTGTAGAAGATCCCCTGTGTCTGGTGGAGTTGGTACACTGCTTTCCTAGTGGATAGTAGGTTAAAATCCATTTGCAGCTTTTTCCTCTCCGCCAGCAGCCCGACGGTCAGGGCCTCGGAGTACTTTCTGTTGACCTCCAGGATGTAGTCAATCTGTTGTTGCCTGGCCTCCCTCTCTTCCCTATCTCTATATGCCTTGTAGGCTATAATTTCCCCTCTGATCACAGCCTTCAATGCCTCCCAGAATGTGGAGGGTGAGACCTCCCCGTTCCGGTTGTTACTTATGTAGTCGCCTATGGCCTGTGATGTTTTCTGGCAAAAAAGGTCCATGTCCAGCCTCCACGTGGGGCGCTGGGCATGATCCGTCACCAACTTCACATCCATATAATGCGGAGCGTGATCGGAGATGACTATCGTGGAATAGTCTGTTCCTATGATTCCTGGAAGTATCGGTTTCCTCACTGCAAAGAAGTCGATATGGGTGAATACTTTGTGCATCTGTGAGAAGATAGAGAATTTATTTTCTCCTGGATGTCGGAATCTCCACGGATCCACCACCCCCATCTGTTCCTTAAATGTTCCCAGTTCCTTAGCCATTCCTGTTTTTTTCCCTGTTCTGGGGTTTGATTGGTTGGTCAGTGGGTCCAACACGCAATTAAAGTCGCACCCCATAATCAGTCGGTGTGTGTCAGGGATTTCCGCCATGGTCTTTTTCATAAATTCTGTGTCATCCCTGTTGGGCACGTACACATTTACCAGGACTACCGGTGCCCCTTCCAGGACACTGCTGACCATGACATACCGTCCCCCTGGGTCCGTTACCGTCCTGGTCTCAGTAAATCTCATCCTCGTGCTGACTAGTATGGATACAGCCTTAGCCCTGTCCCCATAACATGAATGGTATGTCTGACCCACCCAGCCCTTCATTACCAGTAATCTGTCCTTCTCCTTCAGGTGTGTCTCCTGTATGTCAGCCTTCAGGCTTCTCAGATGTGCGAAGACTCTGGATCTTTTCACTGTTATGTCCCCTTACATTCCAGGTGACTATCCTGGTGGGGGGGTTTTGACCTCCCCGTTCCTGCGGGATCACCCTTACTTACTGATGCACTATCAATTACGAGGAGACGAGAGTAAAGAGTAATCAAGGCTTTGTTACGCAGAGATGTGGAGCCTCCCGCAGCTGCTGCCGAAATGGCTGCAGCTCGGTGAGCCCACACATTTATACTCTGCCTACTGGGCGGAGCCAGCAGGCAGGGATCTACCCCCGTACCTGTAGTACAGGGACCTTACTGTAATACCCTCATATGCGATATATATAATTCAACAGTGGTAACTACCACATTCACCCCCTATTAAAAAAAAGAGTCCAGCGGGGGTGGTGGAAGACTATTTACATTCAGGTGTTTAACATTTTAAGGAAAAGTTTACAAATTCAGACGATCGGAAAAGTTTACAAATTCAGACGATCGGGAGCCTTGATCCGTCGTTGCGAGCGCCGCAGTTCTGGTGGTGATTTTGGCATTGGTTCGGTCGTCAGTGACTCCGGGAGCGTGTCGACCTCATCTTCATCCCCGGGTGGTACCAAGGGGAGGACGGATCGTCCTGGAGCGGGGGCTATGATGAGGTGCGCTGGGGGGAGGGAGGATGGCGCCAGGCCAGAGTGGGGGGGAGGTGTGGGGACCCAGCTGGTGCCATGTCCCTGAGGGAGACTGGGTCTTGGCGGCCGTTGGGGTACTGCTGGTTAGCGTGAAGTAGCTGTACCCTGTCAACCAACCGTTCCGCCTTGTGTAGCCATACATGCTTGCGGAGGAGAAAGGGTCCTAAAGCTGCCAGCCATGTTGGGAGCGAAACCCCGGAAGTGGACTTCCTGGGGAAGGCAAAGAGACATTCATGGGGAGTTTCGTTAGTCGCAGTGCACAGGAGCGACCGAATGGAGTGAAGGGCGTCGGGGAGGACCTCCTGCCAGCGGGAGGCCGGGACATTTCTGGACCGTAGGGCCAGCAGGACGGTCTTCCAGACCGTCCCATTCTCCCGCTCCACCTGCCCGTTCCTCCGGGGGTTGTAGCTGGTCGTCCTGCTCGAGGCGATGCCCCTGTTGAGTAGGTACTGGCACAGCTCATCGCTCATAAATGAGGATTCCTGGTCGCTGTGGACGTAGGCGGGGAAACCGAACAGAGCGAAGATGGTGTTGAGGGCTTTGATGACGGTGGCAGACGTCATTTCAGGGCATGGGACGGCGAAGGGGAATCTGGAATATTCATCGACCACATTAAGAAAGTACGTGTTTCGCTCAGTGGAGGGGAGGGGCCCTTTGAAGTCCATGCTGAGGCGTTCAAAGGGGCAGGAGGCCTTCACCAGGCGCGCAGGGTCTGGCTGGTAGAAGTACGGTTTATACTCCACGCAGACCTGGCAGCCTTTGGTGATAGCCCTGACTTCCTCGATGGAGTAGGGCAGATTGCGGGCCTTTATGAAGTGATAAAAGTGTGTGACCCCTGGGTGACAGAGATCGGCGTGCAGGGTCCGGAGTCGGTCCACTTGTGCGCTGGCACAAATACCTCGGGCATCCGGGGGCTCGTTGAGTTTACCGGGTTGATACAAAATCTCGTAACTGTAGGTGGAGAGCTCAATCCTCCACCTCAACATCTTATCATTTTTGATCTTACCCCGCTGTGTTGTTGAACATAAAGGCAACCGACCGTTGGTCAGTGAGGAGAGTGAATCTCCTGCCGGCCGGGTAATGCCTGCAATGTCGCACAGCTTCTACGATAGCTTGGGCCTCCTTTAGACGGAGGAGTGCCGAATTTCGGAAGCATGGAAGGTGCGGGAAAAGAATGCCACGGGCCTGCCTGTCTGGTTGAGGATGGCGGTTAGAGAGACGTCTGATGCATCGCTCTCGACTTGGAAGGGGAGCGTCTCATCGACCGCGTGCATCGCAGCCTTGGCGATGTCGGCCTTGATACGGTTGAAGGCCTGGTGAGCCTCGGCCGTCAGTGGGAAAATGGTGGAGTGGATGAGTGGGTGGGCCTATCCGCATAGTTAGGGACCCACTGGGCGTAGTACGAGAACAAGCCCAGGCATCATCTCAGGGCCTTGGGGCAGTGGGGAAGGGGGAGTTCCAAAAGGGGGCGCATGCGATCGGGGTCGGGCCCTAGCACTCCGTTCTGGACCATACAGCCGAGGATGGCTAATCGGTTCGTGCTGAACACACACTTCTCCTTGTTGTAGGTTAGGTTGAGGAGTTTAGCGGTGTGGAGGAATTTGCAAAGGTTAGCGTCGTGGTCCTGCTGGTCGTGGCCGCAGATGGTGACGTTATCCAGGTACGGGAAGGTGGCCAGCAGTCCGTACCATTCAACCATTTGGTCCATCTCCTGTTGGAAGATGTACGCGGTGTGCTGGCGGTCCGCCTTGCTTATTGGGAGCTGGTGGTAGGCAGATTTCAGGTCCACTGTCGAGAAGACTCGGTACTGTGCAATCTGATTGACCGTATCAGATATGTGTGGGAGGGGGTACGCGTTGAGCTGCGTATACCGATTGATGGTCTGACTGTAGTAGTCAACGACCATCCTTTTTTTCTCCCCAGTTTTCACAACTACCACTTGGGCTCTCCAGGGGCTGTTGCTGGCCTCGATAATACCTTCCCGTAGCAGCCGCTGGACCTCAGACCTGATGAAGGTCCTGTCCTGGGCACTGTACCGTCTGATCCTGGTGGCGATGGGTTTGCAATCCGGGGTGAGGTTTGCAAACAGAGAAGGCGGGTCGACTTTAAGGGTCGTGAGACCGCAGACAGTAAGGGGTGGTAAGGGCCCGCCAAATTTCAGGGTTAGGCTTTGGAGGTTGCACTGGAAGTCCAGGCCGAGTAGCAAGGCAGCGCAGAGGTTGGGGAGGACGTAGAGCCGGAAGCTGCTGAACACTACGCCCTGGGCGGTGAGGGCGACGGGGCAGTACCCCAGGATCGCCATAGAGTGGGATTCGGAGGCCAGGGAGATTTTCTGGTTAATGGGGTGTATCGTGAGGGAGCAGGGCCTTACCGTATCGGGGTGGATAAAGCACTCAGTGCTCCCGGAGTCCAGAAGGCCTGGCAATCGCAGTCTCTCACCAGGGCACGCCAGACATCTTCCACAGACTCACCGGGGAGTTGATAGCGCGTGGATAGGAGGTGCCTGGCGTAGATTTTGTTGGTCTGCTGAGTGTAGTTCTCTTTCAGTAGCGCCATGGCCTCAGTGTAGGTCGGCGCGTCCCGGATGAGGGGAAAGATATCGGAGCTCAGCCGCGTGTAAAGGATCTGGAGTTTCTGTGCCTCTGTGGGTGGTTCTGTCGCAGATCCGATGTAGGCTTCAAAGCAAGTTAGCCAGTGGGTGAAGGCTGACTTGGCGTTGTCTGCATGAGGGTGCAGCTGCAGGCGATCAAGCTTGATGCGGAGGTCCATCGTTGTAAAATCCCTGCGTAATAAATTGATGCACTATCAATTACGACGAGACGAGAGTAGAGAGTAATCGAGGCTTTATTACACAGAGATGTGTGGCCTCCCGCAGCTGACGAAATGGCTGCAGCTCGGAGAGCACACACATTTATACTCCGCCTACTGGGCGGAGTCAGCAGGCAGGGATCTACCCCCGTACCTGTAGTACAGGGGCCTTACCGTAATACCTCTCCTATGCGGTATATACCATACAACAGTGGTGACGACCACACTTACCTTACCTGGTGGATGCGCCCCTGCGCTCCGGGGTTTCCCTTTGTCCAGGAACACCCAACATGGCTGGCAACTGTGTGTATGCCACGTGGGTGCGTCCATGCACTCCGGAGGTCTCCCTTTGATTAGGGACCTTCCAAAGTGGTCATGGCGCCATCTTGATTCCTCAGCCTGCTCCACGCCTGCTGCGGCCTGTGCCTATCTCGTTGCCCATCCTTTCCTGCCATTCTGCCCCTTTTCTGTTCTGTGAGTGTCCCCCCCTGTTCCCGCCCCTCATTCCCTGTCTCCCCCCCCCCCCCCCCCACGTGTTGTCCCCCTTTTCTATCTTGCACACCTGGCCTTGGCCAGGCCCTCCCTCTCCCCTGAGAGGTACACCACAATCCCCCTTACTGCCTGGCTTCTCATGCTAGCCCTTCCTGCTAGTATGGTGGCTACCCTCCCTGGGCTGATCTAGCCCTGTCCCTGATCTGTCTGTCTGTCCCCGTTCCCTTCCTCGCCCCCCCCCTTTGCCTGTTCCCCCAATCATCACCCTTCTCTCTGTCCACCTCGCCCCCTTTGCCTGTTCCCCCATCCTCACCCTTCTCTCTGTCCACCTCTCCCCCTTGCCTGGTCCCCTATCCTCACCCTTCTCTCTGTCTTCCTCTCCCCCTTGCCTCTTTCCCCCATCCTCACCCTTCTCTCTGTCTTCCTCGCCCCCTTGCCCGTTTCCCCCATCCTCACCCTTCTCTCTGTCCACCTCGCCCCCTTGCCTGTTTCCCCATCCTCACCCTTCTCTCTGTCTTCCTCGCCCCCTTGCCCGTTTCCCCCATCCTTACCCTTCTCTCTGTCCACCTCGCCCCCTTGCCTGTTTCCCCCATCCTCACCCTTCTCTCTGTCTTCCTCTCCCCCTTGCCTGTTTCCCCCATCCTCACCCTTCTCTCTGTCTTCCTCGCCCCCTTTGCCTGTTCCCCCCCATCCTCACCCTTCTCTCTGTCCACCTCGCCCCCTTGCCTGTTCCCCTATCCTCACCCTTCTCTCTGTCTTCCTCTCCCCCTTGCCTGTTTACCCCATCCTCACCCTTCTCTCTGTCCACGTCGCCCCCTTGCCTGTTCCCCCCATCCTCACCCTTCTCTCTGTCCACCTCGCCCGCTTGCCTGTTTCCCCCATCCTCACCCTTCTCTCTGTCCACCTCGCACCCTTGCCTGTTCCCCCCATCCTCACCCTTCTCTCTGTCCACCTCGCCCGCTTGCCTGTTTCCCCCATCCTCACCCTTCTCTCTGTCCACCTCGCACCCTTGCCTGTTCCCCTCTCCTCATCCTTCTCTCTGTCTTCCGACTAGTTCCAAACATAGAGTCCAGACAATGGGTCCTGATCCCATCTCGTCTTCCTTTTTCAGTCCTTCCTTCCCCGCTGCCCTCACCATTGCCGCGTTTGTTCTTTCTCCAGGTTGTTTGCTCACACAAACTCTTTGGCCTCCGTCGGAGTGCCGAAGTCGTGCTCCTTTCCTTTATACGTTATCCAAAGTCTGGCCGGGAACAACATGCCGAACCTCAGCCTGCGCTCATCTGCTCCTTCCGAGCACTGACAAGGCGAAGGCAGCACCTTACTACTGACATGAGGTAACCATAGCCAGCCTTAACATAACAGGGTTGCGCTCCGCAGGTTCCACAACTTCTCGGTCTTCCGGAATGGGAAGTATGCACCGTGCTTCCTGCAAGAATCCCACACTGCTCCGGGAGACGAAGCCACATGGCTCCAGGAATGGTGAGGGGGCAGCTACAGGAGTCACCTAACCTCACATTTAGGCGGGGTGGCTATCTTGTTGGCCCCACAATTTCAGTCAGAGATCTTGGGGGTCAAGGAACCAATGCCAGGCCAGTTGCTGCACCTGACAGACCGCGAGGGGATCGAGGGTCTACGCTCCCCAGGCTAGCCAGCAGCAGACAGCTTTCTTTGAACAAGTGTCCACTCATCTTGGCACCATCGCCGAAGGCGAATGCATCATCCTGGGGGGGATTTTAATTGCACCCTTGGGACAAAGGATCTCCTTGGTACCCAGTTCAGCTCTCGTGTGGTGGTGAAGTTAAGGAACCTGGTCGGGTTCTTTGACTTGGTGGATGTCTGGTGGCTCTCCATCCTGACTCCAGCATCATCAGAATCGACCGCCTGTACATTTCAAGGGCATACCTGCCCCATGTCCTGGCAGCTTCTGTGCAGCAGGTGCTGTCCTCATACCACAGATTGGTGTGGTCTGGGCTTGCCCTGTCTCCCGCTCATTCGCGGTCCGCGTGATGACATTGTAACAACCTGCTGCTGGAGGACGAGTGGTTTCTGGGCTAGTTTCATCACTTCTGGACCGGCTGGAGAGGGAAGCAGGGAGGCTTCCTCTCCTTGAGGCTATAGTGGGATTTGGGCAAGACACACATGCATAACCTCTGTCAGGAGTATGCGAGGGGGTAGACAAAGAGGTGGAAATCCAGGGTCGAGGAGTTGGAGAAGGAGCTGCTCAGAGCCACCTTAACTCTGCTGCAAAGAGGGGGATCTCCGCCATGATAAAAACTGGCGTCCGGTCTCCCTCCTCAGCACGGATTACAAGATTCTTGCCAAGGCGATGTGTTTGTGCCTTGGCACCGTGCTGCACCACATGACCCACCCTGACCAGTCTTACATGGTCCCGGGCCGCACACTCCACGACAATATCGATCTGGTCCGGGACCTGGTCCATCATTCCCAGAGGGCTGGTATGTCGAGTGCCGTCCTGTCCGTTGATCAGGAGAAGGCGTTCGACAGGGTGGATCACGAATATTTGATGATTGATGATGATGAATATTATTTATTGTCATAATGTACCGAAGTACAAAGAAAAGTATTTTGTTGCGGCCAGGGGGGAGTTTACAGGACATACATAGTAGACAAAAGAATAATCGATAGAGTACATTGACAGAGTACATTTATTCGGGACTCTGCCCTCATTCGGGTTCGGGACGCAATTTGTCATCCGGATTCGACTTCTGTACACTGCCGCAGAGTGTCTCGTTAGCGGGTCCCTGGCGGCGGCCCGTCGCTTTGGGAGAGGTGTGCGTCAGGGCTGCCCTTTGTCTGGCCAACTTTATTCAATTTGCGCGGGGCCTCTCCTGCGCCTCCTGCGGAGGAGGCTATCGGGACTGCTTCTGCGCGGGCCGGGCATTGGCGTGGTCCTCTCAGCTTACGCTGATGACATACTCCTTATGTGCACCGACCCTGCTGACCTGCAGAGGATGCGAGAGCCAGGCTGTGTACTCCAATGCGTTCTCTGCCAGGATCAACTGGGCCAAATGTTCCAGACTCCTGGTCGGTCCATGGCAGACTCAGGCCTTTCACCTGGAGCAGGACCTGCCTCCTCTATTTGGGAGTCCATCTTTGCCTGGCTGAGGAATCCTGGCCGGCTAACTGGCAGGAGCTGGAGGCCAAGGTCACCACTCGCTTAAGACGCTGTACAGGACCTCTCCGAGTGCTGTCTTACTGTGTGGAGGGGTTTCCTGTATGGGCTGCTGCTGCACCTCCTTGCTCTCGCCCATCATCCGGACACGCCATGGCATGCCTTGTTGCCGCCCGGCAGCGGAGGTCCCTCTATGGAGGAGTCCCCCCCTCAATCTTGGGGACCTGGGGTGGAAGGTGTTGCATGCAGCAGTGCCGTAGAGGTGGAGAAGGCAGAGGACCGCCGTGTGAACCTGTTCCTGGGCCTGTTGAAGCACGCCATTTATAGGTCCAGGCAGCAGCCGACCGAGGAGATTGTCCGCCCAGACTTTCTACCCCTCTTCTGTGGCTACATTCGCGGCTAGGTGTCCCTGGAAAGGGAGGATGCAGTGTCCATGGGCACCATCGAGGCCTTCCGTGCCCGTTGGGAATTGCAGAGGTTGGTTTGCTCTATTGACCCCTTTAATTGCACTCATTTAATGTTTTTAAGTTTCCGTTGATCTTTGTTATGTTCAGGCAGTGCTTTGCCCCTCAGTTTGTTTTATTTCTTTTGTTTTGTTGGTGGACCTCAAAAGAGTGGCCTATCCACCTAACCTACACATCTTTGGGCTTTGCGAAGGTAGTGATGAGTCACCTTCTTGATTGCTTCAGTCCATTTTGTGTAGGTAGACTCACAGTGCTGCTCGGGAGGGTGGTCCAGAAAATTAAGTGAATTAAAAGCACCTTAATAATGCATGTATACTTGAAAATGTTCGCTTCACATATTTTCGTTCACATTTTTGGTTGGAAACATTACTAAAAATATAAACATAGACACACGAGGATCAAATATGTACTGAGACATATATATTGTGATATGTCCCTCTCAGTGGACCAAAACAAACATAAGAATGCAACATTAATGGCATATATATTGAATTAACGCACTAATGTGATTCCTTCCGCCAAAGCAAAGAGCCTGTACTCATCACAACAAGGAATAACAGTTTCAGAGGGTGGTGTATTGTTTTACCACTGATTGCAGTAACAATAATAATAAGTACTCTTGGGATGGCTGTTACTGAGGAATGTAAGCTGTATTAGGTTCCTCTGACAATGCATCCTTACCTTTGAGAAGCATCTGCACGCTAGTAAGCTAGTTTTCTCTTATTCACAGCCTCTCTGGGCTAAGAATTCAAGAATTGAGATTATAATAGGCACTGACTTATGGAGGTCCTCTGCCAAATCCTCTCACTGAAGACTGAAAGAATTTAATTAGTTTTTGAAGCTGAAATCCAGCCATGACAGAAGCTGCAATTTTAACCAGCTTCATTGCCAAGATGTGTTACAGACAAAACATTTGAGTAAATATGACACAAATATGTGACAGCTTGAATGGTGCAGTTTATTGAAATTGAATTGATCATTTTAATATTAGAAGGAGAATTCTTTTAAATCACATTCTCACCAGTATTTGAGTTTCTAACTGCACTTTTTCTATTTAGGGTACAATTACGTGACTTGAATGATAATAATCAAAATAAATTAAAATTACACAATGCCTGCAATATTCATGTCACGCGAATAAGCCTTTCCTGGTAAAACAGAATCAACTCTTGTAATATTGTCTAATAGAAGGAATTTCATTAAATTTGTATTTCTCTGGCATGTTTTCTGTTGTGGTTTTAATTGCACAGAGGCCTCTCTGAAGTACATTCTGTCTGGCTGATCGTTTCTGCTTTTGTTTTCCACATTTTTAGATTATGGATGCAGGACGCATTCACAAAGGTCAATTTGTTTGGTTTATAATTCCCATTGAAAGTGACCTTGTCTCAGGTATAATCTTCTCCACTGAATATCTATACTGAACTATTCACTAGGTGGCAATCTGCGACCAAATACTTCTTCCACAGATTGATTAACTTAGTTCAATATTTCCAATATTCTTCTGGAAAAGATGGAATAAACACAGGGTGACATTCAACAGCACATTGGGTGTTTAAGGCATCGTATTCCGTAGGTTTTGTTATCAATGATCATCTTTGCTGCAACCTTATCCTGAAAATTGTTTTCAGTAATGAAGCAATCCAACATTTCACTAGGTGGCATTATAACCCAACAGTTCCGTCACGGCAATAATACTTGTTCATTGTTGTTACACTGCATCATAACTTTCCTGGAAATCTAGCACTGATTTCTTAATCAAAGGCAACTTCTGCGTTAATTTACGAGTGGTGAGTATTTGAAGCCAGGGAGCAAGTTGGAATGAATAGTACAGCTGCATTGAAGGGGAAGCCAGGCAATCGTATCTAAGGGAAGGGAATAGACGGCTACAATGATAGATTTAGGTGAGAAAAGGCCAGAGGATGCATGAGTGGAGCAGAAATGCCTAAGACTGGTTGGGTTGTCTGCCCTGTTTCTATGTGGTATATCCTATCTATTTAATCCTATGTAAGATTGTAAATGCATTTGGGTGCTCGTATTAATACTTGCTAATTCTGACATAAGTTTCCCTTCTCTCTTCCATGCTTAGTAGCATGTGAAACTTATTTTCTTCCACTGCTTTACAACTAGCAGACCATGCTCTGGGTTTTTCCACGACAGCGCCTCTTTTATTGTGACTAGTTAGTTATGTTGTGGGTGGTGGGGGTGCAGGATGGATAGTTACCATTCTCAGTGAATGTGGGTATCCTGATGGATGTCATCCCAGTATTTTGAGACCAGATCCCTTATTGAGGCTGTCTGAATCCACAACTATCCCACTGAGAGGCTGGGGTACTACCATTGAACCAATGCTCACTTCCCAGATACGTTTGGCCTCGTAAGTTATTGTAGCTGGCACACTAAAACATCAATGCGGCCAACCTCTTGGGGCAAGGGGTGGGGGGTGGGGGGCAGGGAAGTTCAAATTACCTTTAATAATTCTGGAATTTCAAATAATGATGTGATGTACACCACTGGGCTTATAAATTATACATAGACCAAGTGAATCTGGGGTGTTTTCCTGATAATTATTTTTTTTTGTTGTTGTTTTTTATTTAAAAAAAAATAAATTTAGAGTACCCAATTCATTTTTTCCAATTAAGGGGCAATTTAGCTTGGCCAATCCACCTACCCTGCACATCTTTGGATTGTTGGGGCGAAACCCACGGAAACACGGGGAGAATGTGCAAACTCCACACGGACAGTGACCCAGGGCCGGGATCGAACCTGGGACCTTGGCGCCGTGAGGCAGCAGGGCTAACCACTGCGCCACCGTGCTACCCTTTCCTGATAATTATGGCAGCTCAACCTTGATAAATCTAATGGAACTTACACCTACATAAGTTCTGCTGTTGATCTGCTGAAGGTTTTGAGGAAAAAACACCAAAAGGCTTGATTACCTTATAAAAGATCCCTCTGCCTCCTGAAGGAAACTTAAAAATGTTAAAGGCCTGATCTCAGCCTCAAGTGCGTCCTTTCAGAACTGGACTCCTCTTCACTGGAACGGGCACCTCTATTGAGTTGAACATCTAACAGTCAGTTGACGATGGAGATGGCAAGTAGTTCATCATCACTTAGTTTATACTTAGTCACAAAGTGAGACATGGTGGACGTGATTCAGCAGACTGAAGTTAAAGTTAGCTGGTGTTTCTCAGCGGCTACAGCGGCGATAAACATCCCACTATCCAACTGTACTTTGCCCTTTTCCTTGGCCTTGGGGTGTTTGTCCCCACTGACCGAGGCCACACTGAGAGGGATTTCCTGCTGGCGAGCAAAGATTCCTCACAGATCAGGGCGCCATTTTGTCCAACAGCCTCAATCTTCACCCCCCCTTTCAGGTCCCCCTTGCGTTTCTGATTCCCCCCCTCACCTTCACAATCGGTGACCCCCTCTCAACCTCCCCTCTACCTGGCAAGGCCCACTCCCAGACCCGACCCCTGGCAATGCCAACCTGGCACCCCGGCTGATGTATGATCAATTGCACAAAGACGAGAGTTGAATACAACTGAGGCTTTATTGCTCTAAGATGTGTGGCCTCCCACAGCAGCTGGCAAAATGGCTGCTGCACGGAGGACACACTCCGCCTACTGGGTGGAGCCTGCAGGCAGGGCCTACCATCGTACCTGTAGTACAGGTACTACCATACATAACATAATATAGGTGCAACAGTGGTTTACCACATTAGCCCCCTGTTAAAATTGGGTCCGGCGGGGGTGGTGGAGAATTATATACAACAACTGAATTTTACATCTACAATTTTTGAGAGAAAAAAAAATGTCTTTTGAAGTCCAGTAGACCAGTTAGAGATTTAACCGGTCCGGGGCCTTGATGTGCCGCTGAGAGCGACGCAGTGGTGCCGGTGATGCCGATGCTGGTCTGATGTCCGGTGCCTCTGGGAGCGTGCCAAAAACCTCTTCATCCTCGGGCGTGGGCAGGGGGAGGGCGGATGGTCCTGGGGGGGTTGCTGTTGGGAGCACCGGGGGAGGGGAGGGTGGCGCCGGGCCGGAGGGGTGTGTGTGTGGGGAACCTGCTGGTACCAGGTCCCTGAGGGAGACAGTATCCTGGCGGCCGTCGGGGTACACCACATAGGCAGACTGGGGGTTCACATGGAGCAGCTGCACCCTCTCCACCAACGGGTCCGCCTTGTGGAGTCAGACGCGCCTACGGAGAAGGACGGGTCCTGGAGCTGCGAGCCAAGACGGGAGCGACACCCCGATGTGGACTTCCTGGGGAAGGCAAAAAGACGTTCATAGGGTGTGTTGTTAGTGGCGGTGCACAGCAGTGACCGAATGGAGTGTAGTGCATCAGGGAGGACCTGCTGCCAGCGGGAGGCTGGGAGGTTCCTGGACCGAAGGGCCAGTTGGACTGCCCTCCATACCGTCCCGTTCGTTGAGCTTGCCGGGGCGATACAAAATCTCGGAATTGTAGGTGGAGATCTCGATCCTCCACCTCAAGATTTTATCATTTTTAACCTTGCCCCTCTGTGTATTATTGAACATGAAAGCTACCGACTGTTGGTCAGTGAAGAGAGTGAATCCTCTGCCGGCTAGCTAATGCCTCCAATGCAGGGGCTGGTTTAGCACACTGGGCTAAATTGCTGGCTTTTAAAGCAGACCAAAGCAGGCCAGCAGCACGGTTCAATTCCCGTGCCAGCCTCCCCGAACAGGAGGTGGAATGTGGCGACTAGGGGCTTTTCACAGTAACTTCATTGAAGCCTACTCGTGACAATAAGCGATTTTCATTTTCATTTTTTCAATCCCGCACAGCTTCAACGATAGCCTGGGCATCTTTTTCGACGGAAGAGTGCCGAATTTCTGAGGCATGTAGGGTGCGGGAAAAGAATGCCACGGGTCTGCCTGCCTGATTGAGGGTGGTGGCTAGGGCGACGTCTGATGCGTTGCTTTCCACTTGAAAGGACAACGGTCTTGGCAATATTGGCTCTGATACGGGCGAAGGCCTGTTGAGCCTCGGCCGGCAGGGGAAAATGGGTGGACTGTATGAGTGGGCGGGCCTTGTCCACATAGTTTGAGACCCACTGGGCGTAGTATGAAAAGAACCCCAGGCAGCGTTTGAGGGCCTTGGGGCAGTGGGGAGGGGGAGCTCCATGAGGGGGCGCATGCGGTCGGGATCGGGCCCCAGAACTCCGTTCTGGACCACATAGCGGAGAATGGCTAAGCGGTTCATGCTGAGCACGCACTTCGCCTTGTTGTAGGTGAGGTTTAGGAGAGTGGCGGTGTGGAGAAATTTGGCAAGGTTGGCATCGTGGTCCTGCTGATCATGGCCGCAGATGGTGACGTTGTCTATGCCCGTAAACCGTACTGGTCGACCATTCGGTCCATCTCCCTTTGGAAGACCGAGACCCCGTTGGTGACGCAGAAGGGAACTCTGAGGAACTGATAGAGGCGACCGTCTTCCTCGAAGGCCATGTATGGACGATCCGCTTTATGGATGGGGAGCTGGTCGTAGGCGGATTTGAGGTCTACCATTGAGCAGACCTGGTACTGTGCAATCTGATTGACCATATCAGATATGCGTGGGAGGGGGTATGCGTCGAGCTGCATGTATCGATTGATGGTCTGGCTGTAGTCCACGACCATTCTGTGTTTCTTCCTAGTTTTAACTACTACCACTTGGACTCTCCAGGGGCTGTTGCTGGCCCCGATGGTGCCTTCCCGAAGCAGCCGCTGGACCTCGGACCTGATGAAGGTCCTGTCCTGGGTGCTGTACCGTCTGCTCCTGGTGGCGACGGGTTTGGAATCCAGGGTTAGATTTGCGAAGAGGGAAGGTGGATTGACCTTTAGGGTCGCGAGGCCGCACACAGTAAGGGGAGATAGGGGCCCGCCGAATTTCAGGGTTAGGCTCTGGAGGTTGCACTGGAAGTCCAGGCTGAGTAGTAGGGCAGCGCAGAGGTTGAGGAGGACGTAGAGGCGGAAGCCGCTGAATTCTACACCCTGGACCGTGAGTGTGACCATACAGTACCCCTGGATCGCCATGGAATGCGATCCGGAGGCCAGGGAGATTCTTTGATTTGCGGTGTGTACCACGAGGGAGCAGCGCCTTACCGTATCCGGGTGGATGAAGCTTTCGGTGCTCCCGGAGTCCAGCAGGCAAGAGGTCATGTGTCCGTCGATCTTAACACTGGTCGATGTGCTGGCCAGGTTGTGCAGACGAGACTGGTCGATGGTCACTGAGGCAAGTCGTGGTTGGTCGTCGCTGGTGTCGAATGGTGCCCGGGGGACACGGGTCCTGGAACGCTGGTGGTGCCAATGTGCCGTGCGGGAGACAAGATGGCGGCGCCTGAAGGTTTTGGGGAGGACAAAATGGCGACGCCCATGGACCGCACGTGGCGGGGGTTGAAAAAGCAGGCGGCTCCCATTGGCTGCATGTGTTGAACAAAGAACAAAGAAAATTACAGCACAGGAACAGGCCCTTGGGCCCTCCCAGCCTGCGCCGATCTAGATCCTTTATCTAAACCTGTTGCCTATTTTCCAAGGTCTACTTCCCTCTGTTCCCTGCCCGTTCATATATCTGCCTCGATGCATCTTAAATAATGCTATCGTGCCCGCCTCTACCACCTCCGCTGGCAAAGCGTTCCAGCACCCACCACCCTCTGTGTAAAAAACTTTCCACGCACATCTCCCTTAAACTTTCCCCCTCGCACCTTGAAATCGTGACCCCTTGTAATTGACACCCCAAATCTTGGAAAAGGTTTGTTGCTATCCACCCTGTCCATACCTCTCATAATTTTGTAGACCTCAATCAGGTCCCCCCTCAACCTCCGTCTTTCCAATGAAAACAATCCTAATCTACTCAACCTTTCTTCATAGCTAGCACCATCCATACCAGGCAACATCCTGGTGAACCTCCTCTGCACCCTCTCTAAAGCATCCACATCCTTCTGGTAATGTGGCGACCAGAACTGCACGCAATATTCCAAATGTGGCCTAATCAAAGTCCTATACAATTGTAACATGACCTGCCGACTCTTGTACTCAATACTCCGTCCGGTGAAGGAAAGCATGCTGTATGCCTTATTGACCACTCTATCAACCTGCGTTGCCACCTTCAGGGTACAATGGACCTGAACTCCCAGATCTCTCTGTACATCAACTTTCCCCAGTACTCTTCCATTGGCCATATAGTCCACTCTTGAATTTGATCTTCAAAAATGCATCACCTCGCATTTGCCTGGATTGAACGGAGGGGAAGTTGGCGGCGCCCACTGGCCTCACGTGGTCCGGGGAGGTGAAGATGGCGGCGCCCATTATCCGTAAACAAGAGGGGTGGGGGCGATAGCGACGACTGCGCGGGCCTGGCACACCGCGGCGAAGTGCCCCTTCTTACCGCAAGCCTTACAAAGGGTAGTGCGGGCCGGGCAGCGTTGGCGGGGGGTGTTTCTGCTGGCTGTAAAAGTGACATCAGAGACCCCCGGGGTTCGCTGGCTGGCACGTGGCGCAGGCGTATTAGCTGGGTAAGGCCCCCGCTGGGGCGGCAGTCTGTGGGGTCCACGATGCGTAGGAGGGGTGTGCCGCGCGGCTGGGGGTGTAGGCCTGAACATTGCGCGAGGCGACCGTCATAGAAAGCGCTAGCTTCTTTGTCTCTGCGAGATCGAGCGTGACCCCTTCTAAATGTCGCTGGCGTATGAGGACCCAATCCCCGCAACAAAAGGGTCCCGCATAAGGAGGTTAGAATGTTCAGTGGGCGTAATGGCCTGACAGTCACAGTCCTGGACTAGTGGGATTAGGGCCCGCCAGAAGTCTTCTATGGACTCACCAGGGAGTTGAGAGCGAGTGGCGAGCACGTGCCTGGCAAAGAGCGTGTTCGTCCGCTGGGCGTAATTTTCTTTCAGTTATGTCATGGCTTCGGCATAGTTTGGCGCATCCTGGATCAGCGGAAAGACGTTGGAGCTCAACCTCGAGTACAGTATCTGTATTTTCTGAGCCTCCGGAACAGGGCTTGGCGCCAAGTTGATGTACACCTCAAAACAAGCTAGCCAGTGCTGAAAGTCCTTTTTGGCGTTGCTTGATTGTGGATCCAGCTGAAAATCTTAGAGCAATAAATTGATGCACGATCAATTGCACAAAGACGAGAGTTGAGTACAACTGAGGCTTTATTGCTCTAAGATGTGTGGCCTCCCACAGCAGCTGCCGAAATGGCTGCTGCACAGAGGACACACATATTTATACTCCACCTACTGGGCGGAGCCAGCAGGCAGGGACTACGTCGTACCTATAGTACAGGTCCTACCATACATCATCTAATATAGGTGCAACAGTGGTTTACCAGACCGGCATTATGTTACTACCAGCCTGGCATTATGGCAGTGTCACCCAGGCAGTGCCAGAGTGCCCAGGTGCAAGGGGGAGTTACAGGGTGTCACCCTTCCCTGTCCCCGACCACCCGGGAGTCTCCAATGGCCTGGGAGACCCCCCCCCCCCCAGGTGCCATTATGACTGGTTCACGTTTGTGTCAGGCGACTCGCACAAGGTTTCATTCCCGCCGCTGAGCCCAATTAGTGGCTCGCTAGCTATTCCCCCATTGTGCCCGGATCTGCACCGGGTGCAAAGGCGTCACTGAATCATGCCACAATGTATAGCTCCTAACTCTACAACCCACCAGCAGTGCCACAATGTATAGCTCCTAACTCTACAACCCACCAGCAGTGCCACAATGTATAGCTCCTAACTCTACAACCCACCAGCAGTGCCACAATGTATAGCTCCTAACTCTACAACCCACCAGCAGTGACTATAAGTATCTCTCTGTTCAGTAAAACAAAGATCAAATTAAGAACTTAACTAAAGAGACTTAAAGGGACACTGAAACCTAAATAAAACTTGAAAGGAAACTCATCAACATTAAATTAAAATAATATTTTGTGTGGGTGGGAAAAATGCACTCCAGCCACTGCGGTACCCATAGAGGGCCTCAGGCATATCGGCAGATACTGCGTACACCCTCTCCAGAAATAACGGGCACAGACATATCCATAAATGATGGGCAACCAGTTAGGATGAACCAGCCCCTCAACTGCTTGCTGCCCGGGCCTTGGCTACCTTGGCCAGACCCAGAAGCAGACTAATAATGGGGTCCTCTGATCTGCCGCCCGCCACCCCCCCCCCCCCCCCCCCCCCCCAGCCACGCCCCCACCTCTCCTTGCACGGGGTGGCAAAGATCAAGAGCATAGGGAACAAGTGCAACCAAATATTATGGGCAGATTATAAGGGGCTGCAACCTTGTTCAACCTGTGCTAACGTGGAACATGGATTCCTCAAGGCCACAGAAAATATCGCTGACCTGAGGGTTGTTGAACCATCTTAATTTTCTATTACACAGAACTACTGGATGCAACATTCACCACGTCAAATCTCTAATGGAAAAGGGAGGACTCCCTCGCAGAGACTGCCCAACAAAAGCTAATCATCAATAAAAGCATACACACACACACACACGTGTACTTGCTCTTTTCACCAGATAAATCATATGCTCAGCCAGATGAATGGGACACACACTGGGCAGAATTACCACACATGAGCTTAAGGTTGAGATGCCCAATTAATTAGTTAATTGAAGTTAAATTCCACAAGCTGCCACGAGGAGATTTGATCCCATGTGCCCAGAGTATTTGCAAGTGCTTCTGAATTACTAGCCCAATAATGTTGCTGTTATTCCACTGCCTATCTGCAGAAGTCATTAAGCTCCCCATCTATAGACATCTAAACTAACGTTATTCAATGAACATATGGTACTGCTCCCGCCATGGATGTCCACCTTGAATACTCTGATGTATTCATTCCTAAACTTTTGGATGAGGTTACAGTGTCATAAAACATAGAACATACAGTGCAGAAGGAGGCCATTTGGCCCATCGAGTCTGCACCGAACCACTGAAAATCTCACTTCCAGCCTAACCCAATAACCCATCCGAACTTTTTTGGTTACTAAGGGCAATTTATCATGGCCAATCCACCTAACCTGCACGTCTTTGGACTGTGGGAGGAAACCGGAGCACCCGGAAGAAACCCACGCAGACACGGGGAGAACGTGCAGACTCCGCACAGACAGTGACCCAGCGGGGAATCGAACCTGGGACGTGATGCTGTGAAGCCACAGTGCTATCCACTTGTGCTGTCGGTTAGAAGTCACACCCTGAACTCCACTCTTATACACTTATAGGTTTTTAAAATGTCTTTCAGAATGAGTCACTTTTTAATTTAATCATCTTTATTGTCACAAGTCGGCTTACATTAACACTGCAATGAAGTTACTGTGAAAAGCCCCAAGTCACCACATTCCAGCACCTGTTGGGGTACACAGAGGGAGAATTCAGAATGTCCAATTCACCTAACAAGCACGTCTTTCGGGACTTGTGGAAGGAAATCGGAGCACCCGGAGGAAACCCACGCAGACACGGGGAGAACGTGCAGACTCCGCACAGACAGTGACCCAGCAGGGAATCGAACCTGGGACCCTGGAGTTGTGAAGCAACAGTGTTAACCACTGTGCTACTGTGCCAGCCACTTAAAATAACTTTGCATTCTATGTATAGAGTACTAAAGGCCACAAGTTGTACCTGTAAAGGAGTGCACTGAAAGATCCTGTGACCCTTTTCCATTGCATCATATTATTCTGAATGCATATGTTGGGCAAGGAAGCAAATATGTCAATGCGGAAAAATATACTTCTCTGCTCGACTGCCACAAATTGAGATACTCTGTGTGTGTGTATACTGGCAGCATTCACAGGATAAAAGCATGCCACGAGGGACTGAACATTGGAGAAACAGTTGCATTTACATCCCAGAAAGTCAAGAGCTGGATGATGAAAGATCAAGTCAGCATATCAGTTTGGGATTTCAACTCACTGGGCCCGGGATTATTACCCGGGCAATGAGACTATTACAGATTAATGAAACCTCAATTAGCTTTCAAAATAAAATATACACATTTCCATAATTACCTCCTCACTCCCATACCAGACAGTAAGGATAAAGCAAAGCATAATGCTTTTAAAAAACAGAATTTGTCCAATGTCTGCAGTGCAGCAGTAATTCTGCCGCAATAGTAACTGCCACATTCAAAAAAAGACAAGAAATCGCTGATCTTTTCATAGCAGTGTAATTGGCATTCTAATACGATTTGTGTTCTAAAGTAACAGTACTCTGTTTTGCTCACAAATTTGCAAAGTATTGGTTGTTAATGGGAGCTACATTGGAAAGAAATAAGGATTATGCAATAACAACCAAAACTATATCATGGATTTATACGGTAGCATTTCCACTTGGTGAGTTACATCACTTTTGTGCCAGTAGGAAAGGATTTGTGCTGATCAATGATCCAGGGTCGTATTTACAATGTAATCAGCCTGGATGCATGGACATTAGAGTATAGCCTTTAAAAAGTACAGGCCAAGATTTAGTACAGAAGATTTTGCACCTTCTGCTAAAGAAGAATCACACCTGGGTTTGGTGTCGGCCGCAAGAAACCGCTTTCCAGCGGGTAAAACAACAATTGTCGTTGTCTGGGTTACTAACCAACTATGATCCTGGAAAGCCTTTGCTCGTCACATGTGATGCATCCCCGTATGGTATTGGGGCCGTCCTGGCCCACAAGATGGGGAACGGGGCCGAGCGGCCGTTGGTTTCGCCTCCCGCACACTGACTGCAGCGGAAAAAAAGTACGCGCAGATCGAGAAGGCGAGTTGCGGGCATTTTCCTTCAAGCTGTCCGAATTCAGCGTGGAAGACGGCATCCTTTTGTGGGGGACGCGTGTGATTGTCCCGGAAAAAGGACAGCAGCTGATACTGAGATGGGCATCCAAGTGTGACCAAAATGAAAATGTTGGCCCGAAGTTATGTCTGGCGACCAGGCCTCGTCACCGACATTGAGAACGTGGCCCAAAACTGCTTCATTTGCCAGGAGCATCAGAAGCTTCTGCCGGCCGCGCCCCTAAATCACTGGGAATGGCCAGGGCAGCCTTGGGCACGCTTGAATGCAGATTTCGCCGGCCCTTTTCAAGGATCCATGTTCCTGCTATTAATCAACGCCCAGTCTAAATGGCTAGAGGTGCATAAGATGGGAGGCACACGTCTTGCGCAACAATCGAGAAGATGTGTTTGTCATTCAGTACGCATGGCCTCCCCGAGGTGCTGGTCACGGACAACGGCACTCCGTTCACAAGTGAGGAGTTTGCGAGGTTCATGAAGATGAACGGCAAACGCCATATCCGCAGTGCCCCTTGCCACCCGGCTTCAAATGGGTTGGCTGAGCGCGCAGTGCAGACATTCAAACGAGGCCTAAAGAAGCAGTCTTCCGGGTCGATGGACACGAGACTGGCTCGTTTTTTGTTTTCATATAGGACCACCCCCCATGCAGTGACTGGGGTAGCTCCCGCAGAACTCTTAATGGGCCGGAGACTTTGCACCCGCCTTAGCATGGTTTTCCCGGACATTGGCGCTAAAGGACGTCGCACACAAGAACGGCAGGGACATGGCTTTTCTCGGCATCAGCCGATTCAGTTCACGCCCGGTGACACAGTGTTCATTCGGAATTTTGCTGGTGGTGCCCAGTGTGTCCCTGGCATAATCTTTCGTCAAACGGGCCCTATCTCTTACCAGGTACAAGCCCAGGGGCATCTCCAGCGCCAACATGTAGACCATATTCGGTCCAGAAGACTATCCCTGCCAAAGATTCCCCGCTCCAGGAGCTCATTCCTACAGCCGCAGAGACCAGACACAATGGAAAGTATTCCTCACAATCTTCCTCTGGTGCCTCACTCAAAGCCTGCGCAGGTCATGACAGAACCACGTGGAGATAAAGACGCCGAGATGACGGAGGCAGCAGACTCTGACTCAGAGATGGAGACACAAGACACCTCAGAGGGGGAATCCTCGGGCCCACGGGCCGTGGATGTACAACTGTTACGTCGTTTATCACGGAAGCGCCGGTCTCCATCTCGTTACACGCCACCCGATCCAGTGCCTCATGCAAATGGTGTCCGGCCTGCGGCAAAACGAGTCCGACGCCCTCCTTCACCAGGGTCTTCGGTGGATTCCTTGGGGTGGAAGGGATGTTATAACCTGCCTGCTTACCATTGGCTGGGGACTAATGACAATCCCACAATCCTATGGGAGTATGAGCTTCCCCAATGAGGGGGGGGGCGGAGAAATCATTAGCAGACTCCCTGCATAAATAGAGCTGGCCAGTTTGGAACCAGACAGAGAGGAGTGAGCAGCAAGGGAAGTTGCTGCTGCTGTTGTATATATATGTTATTGTAAATAAATGTTATTTCTTTGTATCCTGAAAACTCGTGTTGGATTCTTCGTGGCCCTCACAAAAACCTTGATGCAGTAGATGGACAGGAAGTGAGATGTCCTTTCTCCACAGAGGACAAGGAGGTCCTCCAGACAGGCACTGAAAAGGCAATGGAACCACATATTTGTTGTGGCCACCGTCAGCTGTCCAGCCCTGAGAATCTGGATGGGGTGCCACAAATAGTTCAGTGATATCCTACGAATGGTCGGTATTTGCATCTTTAAATACCATGGGCTGGATTCTCCATTTTTGGGACTATGTACCCATGCCGTCGGGAAAACTGTCGTCTTTTACACCAGAAAAACTGGAGCCAAAAGGCCACATATTCAATTGATGCAGGTAGGGCAGTGGATGTTGTCTATATGGACTTCAGTAAGGCCTTAGAGAAGGTCCCTCCTGGTAGAGTGGTACAAAAGGTGAAGTCACACGGGATCAGGGGTGAGCTGGCAAGATGGATACAGAACTGGTTAGGTCATAGAAGGCAGAGAGTAGCAATGGAAGGGTGCTTTTCTAATTGGAGGGCTGTGACTAGTGGTGTTCCACAGGGTTCAGTGCTGGGATCTTTGCTGTTCGCAGTATATATAAATGATTTGGAGGAAAATGTAACTGGTCTGATTAGTAAGTTTGCAGACGACACAAAGGTTGGTGGAATTGTGGATAGCGATGAGGACTATCAGAGGATACAGCAGGATTTAGATTGTTTGGAGACTTGGGCGGAAGGCGTAAGGCACCGGCCGCGCCCGGAAATAGCGTGCCGTGGCTCCTGGTTCGACTTGGATACGGGCTACAGCCCCTTTTATTTTCCCCAAACCGGGCTGGAATACATCTGGGTATCGTCCTATCACCTCAGTCAACCCTCCAGAACCTGTTTGGAGGATGTGCTGCCACTGCAACCGCAAATGGCGCAACCAGTCCCGACCCAACAGGCTGGGCCCATGGCCGCGCACCACGATAAGTGGGAAACTCCCCTCCTGGCATCCATAAACAACAGGGGTCATCGTAGTTCCTGCAATGTCCAATGGCTCCCCCGTGTAAGTGGCCAACCTGGCCTGTGTGTCGGTTAATGTAAGGGTCTGTATACCCTGCTAGATACGGTTGAACGTCCTCTGGGCGATCACGGAGACCACTGCGCCAGTGTCCAACTCCATCTCAAGCGGGTAACCATTGACCCGTACTGTCACTTTAATGGGGGCCACACGGGGAGCTGCCACACAATGCAGCTGAAGGCAGTCATCCTCCATCTCCACGTCCTCGGGAGTAGTCGCCGCAGGTTCATCCAAATGAAAGGTACTGCCCTGGGCTGGACACAGTTTCGGTCAGAACGACGGTGCCTCTGGCGTCCCCAGGAACGGCGTTTGCAACGGGGTCGGCGCCTACAAGTCTGACACAAACATGGCTCCTCATCCATTGGTTCTGGAGAAGGCTTCCTTCGGGAAGGAATGTCCGATGGCCACTGGCGTCGATCCGGACATCGCCTCGCCCAAGGTACCGCAGGGATGCAGGGGGACGCTTTCGGACGGAAGGGGTTGCGCCCCAAGGCATGCACCTCCATTCCCTGTAGCTCCTCCACTCCTCGTTCTGCACTCTCTCGGAACAATACTATTTGAATGGCCTGTTGAAAAGTCAATGTTGGCTCGGCTAACAAATTTCTCTGGGTGGCCGCATTATTAATACCGCAAACCAAACGGTCGCATAACATTTCTGACAAGGTCTCACCATAGTCACAGCACTCTGCAATCCTGCGTAGCCTGGATAGAAAGTCGGCAAGGGATTCTCCTGGGGTCCTCTCAGCGGTATTAAACTGGTAACGTTGGACTATCGTGGATGGGGTTGGATTAAAATGTTGCCCCACTAAGTTCACAAGTTCATCAAACGTTTTGGTGTCTGGCGCAGCTGGATATGTAAGGCTCCTAATCACCCCAAACATATGCAGGCCGCAGGCCGTGAGCAATATGACCACCTGGCGCTCGTTTTCAGTGATGTTGTTAGCCCGGAAATAGTAACGCATTCTTTGTGCGTACTGGTTCCAACTTTCCAGCGCAGCATCAAAAACATCCAAACATCCATACAGAGGCATGGTGTAATAGAAAACAACTTCCAACCTGTATCCAACAAAAATCCAGGGAGGTGGCTTCAGCAGTGTAGACAGCTATTCACTTTACCCCTCGTCGCCAGTTTTGTGAGGGCCACGAAGAATCCAGCACGAGTTTTCAGGATATAAAGAAATAACATTTATTTACAATAACATATATACACAACGGTTGCAGCAACTTCCCTTGCTGCTCACTCCTCTCTATCTGCTGGTTCCAAACTGGCCAGCTCTATTTATGCAGGGAGTCTGCTAATGATTTCTCCGCCCCTCTCATTGGGGAAGCTCATACTCCCACAGGATTGTGGGATTGACATTAGTCCCCAGCCAATGGTAAGCAGGCAGGTTATAACAAAGGTCTTTAGTGCTGCACCTGAGAAGCTTGGAGTACATTCTCTGCCCTGTTACGCCATTGTTCGTTCCACTCAGAATGCCTCCTGAAACCAGTTTCATCACCTGTTACAGTGTACCCCCACCCACCTTCTCCTTTTCGAGATGCAGTGACTTTAAACTTTAAATGGTGCATGCTAACCTTAAGTGGTCCTAGCCTTGCATAGACCTGGGCCATCTGCCGAGGACTACAACTGCTCAACAGCATGTTTAACTTTCATTTAAATTAAAGACAGCATGAAGATTGTGTGCTGCCTGAATCAGAATGAATGGGTGTGGGTTAATCAAGTTTCATAATCCCTGCGCCTGGATTTAGGTCTTATTCAATTTTATCCCAATGTCTTCATCAATATTATTGCCTTCAGGGAATTGCAAATTATCATTAAGATATTTGTTATTGGTGTTTTGTGGGTTAACACTGAATATAAATTGGTTGCAGCCTATTTAAAACAAGACACTTGCTGTAATTTCCTAATGAGATGATTTGCTTTGATCTTAACCAGGTTTCTCTGAGATTGCAGGTTCACAACTGAGCGATTCACCTCAGGCCATTCTCAATCATTGTTAAGCATTCAGTTGCACAACAGAACTGGTAGAAGCCTAAGAGCCTGGTCCCCTACCTGCTCTCATTGCAAACATAAATAATGTAGGTCTTTAATCATACCATTATTGATCATTTTTAGTCAGCTACATCAAAATACTAATTCATTAAAATAGACATAATTTCCATTAAAAACAAAAATGTAATAAATTACTTACAAATCCAATTTGTTTATTAATATGGATTCAAAGGCAGTCAAGGTAATGACTGAAATACTTGAGGCAAAGTTACAATTCGAGGTAATTAACTCAAATCAAACTTTTTAAGGAAATTACTTTATCTAAGATATTTTCTTGACATAAAGAAAATGAATAAACAAGGCAGTTGCTGATTCTTTGATGCAGAGAGCAGGTTTAATAGCACTGAATGATCATATTTATATTGCTAGAGAAAGAGACAAAGGATAGTGCCCTGGAAAGCAAGCCATCAATCACCTGCTTGATGCATTGGTATCTTGTAGTTTGGGAGATTTGAAAGATTTATCTTGGTATTTCAGAAAACAAACTACTGACCTAAAAAGTTGTGGTAGTGGCCAACTTGACATCTTCCCCAGCCCTAAAACTGGTTTGAAGGTCTACATATTTTGTTATGGGGCTAGATTTTCCAATCCCTTTCCCTCAGGTAAACTCCCTGAGGTCGTCTGAAGCAGGATGTAACTGTTTTATAGCTTGTAAACCTCAAGGGATGAAGGATACTGTGTGGTGCTGCCTTGATCCGAGTATCTGGAAGATTGTTGATCTGTGTATGCAATGACAGAAAAGGAACAAATATTATGTTGGTTGCCAGATACATCATCAACCAGAGCTTGTATTATAAGGTACTACGTGTGATATATCTGCGATAATGCTGAAATGAATGAGAAAGGTAGACAAGACAGAGGAATAGATTGTTGTAGATTTGAATTCTGTGTCTTCACTGTGTCCTTGTATGCCAGGGTATGCATGGTAATCTCCTCAAAAGGAGTCAAGTGCCTGTAATTCAAAGGCCTTTCTCCAGTTAGCACTTTTGCCTTGAAATTTGAGTCATCTTATCATAAAAACAGCAAAATAATATGAAAAATGAAATGAAATGAAAATCGCTTATTGTCACGAGTAGGCTTCAATGAAGTTACTGTGAAAAGCCCCTAGTCGC
Organism: Scyliorhinus canicula; assembly: GCF_902713615.1. Taxonomy (NCBI): domain Eukaryota; kingdom Metazoa; phylum Chordata; class Chondrichthyes; order Carcharhiniformes; family Scyliorhinidae; genus Scyliorhinus; species Scyliorhinus canicula. Next base: position 121,775,961 of record NC_052151.1, read on the forward strand.
CACATTCCGGCACCTGTCAGGGGAGGCTGGTACGGGAATCGAACCGTGCTGCTGGCCTGCTTGGTCTGCTTTAAAAGCCAGCGATTTAGCCCAGTGAGATGTTTTAAATTGGAAGAGCAGAGTGGGCAGTCAGGCTCCCAACATGACCAAATATTTGGGAATAAATGTTCTGCTTCAGGATAGTTTTGTGCATCAAGAATTCATAAAACAAACTTTCCACGGATCCTTTTTTTCCAATGACCAAACACTTCTTAAACACAAAGATAAAGCAAAGTACTGCGGATGCTGAAACAAAAACAGAAAATACTGGACAATCTCAACAGGTCTGACAGCATCTGTGGAGAGAGAAAGGAGCTATTGTTTCAAGACTGGATACCCTGAAGCTTTGTTTTGGGTATCTTATCAAACACCGCTCTCTTACCTCAAACCCCAAATTGTAAGGAGCTCAGGCATTCATTTTCCTTTAAGATTTTGAGTCTAGGCCACCTGTACTTGGGCCTCTACTGCTTCCTTCAATCCCCAGCTCTCAACCTCCCTTCAAACTCCCTCTCACCTCATCTGCTTCTCTGCAGTTTCTTGCTCATCTCCAAGCCCCTACAACATTCCATAACGAACTCCAAGAACAAGTGCCTGCTCTTTTAATTTGACCTCCATTCAATTCCCCTTCTTGTCCCCTATGCTATTTGATGTAATCATGGACTTCGGTAGAATTACATAATAATCATAAAAGATAAACAGCAAATTCATAATAGTATTCATCTTCCAGTAAAGCATTAGTCCTAATCTTATGTATTTTCCCTATTCCCATATCCCTTTATTCCCCTTTCTTTCAACAAGCTCTTTAAACTACGCTTAAACATTAACGTATGGTCCTAAATTTCCTTGTCCTTTCTGCTGCTGTGCCAACATAATTTTGTTGGAAGTTCTGATGAAAGGTCACAGACCTGAAATGTTAATTATTTTCCTCTCTCCAAAGATGCTGGCAGACCTGATGAGTATTTCCAGTATTTACTGCATCCTTTCTGACATCCCTTGTTTTAATTATTTCAGCTTCACTTGATTGATTAGTAACTTCACCTTTCAAGATTCCAAAATCGATTCCGCCTGAGACACTAAAGTAATTGGCTTGTAATTAATTGGATTAGTTCTCCTCCCTTCTTTTGTAAGTGGATATTACATTGGCTGTTCTTCAGTTCCCTAGCATTCTCAGTCGATCCCCAAACTTGTTTTCTGCCCTTATTTTCTTTAGGAGCTTTGAATACATCTTATCAGGTCCCGGTACCTTGTTGTTCTCCTATAGCTTAACTGAATTCTCTCATATTTTGCTTTTAACCAATTCTGGATTTACCTTCTCTCTCAATATCTTCCTCTTCCATAAATGTTGAAACAAATTACTATCTCTACTGGTTTCAACGTATCCACCACAAACATATCCATTCTCCTCTCGAGTCCCATCTCACAATTCTATTTGTTCAACATTCTTGCTGAATACTTATTGTTCAACATAATATGTATTTTTTTTAATTTTCCACTTGTATTCCTTCCTTGATTTTCTTATCCATGTCAAACCTCTTCCCTTGCTTTCTTGTGTTTTGCCTCATGTTTTAAATTATTTCATTAATAATATTTTGTCACATTTTCAAGTGTGGTTTATTTCTAAACTGGTTACTTATCCATTACGCATGTTATTTAGCTCAATTAGATATAGCCTGATCATGCAGGTACAATCCATCCTAATTCCTATCTTTCTCAAAACAAACTGCCCTGTAAATGGAAATAGAATTTACAGTGTAGAAGAAGGCCATTCAGCCCATCGAGTCTGCACCAGCTCCTGGAAAGAGCACCCTACTCAAGTCCACACTTCTATCCTATCCCCATAACCCAGCAACCCCACCCAACACTAAGGACAATTTTGGACACTAAGGGCAATTTAGCATGGCCAATCCACCTAACCTGCACATCCTCCCACATTCCTTGTGGGAGGAAACCGGAGCACTCGGAGGAAACCCACACACACACGGGGAGAACGTGCAGACTCCTCACAGACAGCGATCTAACTCAGAAATCGAACCTGGGACCCTGAAGCTGTGAAGCTAACCACTATGCTACCTTACTGAATCTCTTTAACCGCATATTGAGTTTATAACTTTGCTTTCCTTCCCTGTTCTAGCAAATAGCCGAGGAAGTGACCCAGAGATCACCAACTTTTAAATCCTGTCATCAAGCCGCTTCCAAACTTCCTAAACACTTTTTGCAAGTCTTTAAGCATTTCCTTTCCTATATCACTGTGGACCACAATAACAAACTACTTGCCCTGTCCTTCTTTGATTTATTTCAGCCTTTTCAAAATGGGTTGGGCGTTGCATTGCTTTATCATTTGCCAATAGATGATATTCTTAAACGTGCAGGAGCCGCCTGCAGGTGCTGGTTTCATTTAGCCAGACCCAGGGAAATGGTCCCATGTGATTTGGAAATATTTGTGGACACAGGATCATTTGGGCCAAATCCAAGGAGAAGTTCATTCCAAAACTATCACACCCACAGCTACCGAATGAGCTTAAATATCCCTGCATAACTATTGATTTTTTAAAATTGATCTTTCCAAAATGACATTGCAATGTTACAGAAAGTAGATTTAAATACAGATAGACTTACCATCATTTTTTATAGAGAAAGATTAATAATGATAACAACAGAAATGATTCCAAAAATCATGTATGTATTTTCCACAATTCCCCTTCTGGCATTTGAGATTTCCAAGAGGTAGAGCTTATCATGCTGACGACAGCTCATTATTTGATTTATTTCATGAAAGCAAAAGACTCAAACTGGGAATTCATGAGAAGCACAGACACGGAAGAAAGAGTTATTTCACGGAAGTGAAGTGCTCTCTGCTACTGACACATTTTCTGTTATTATGCAGGAAACCATCAAAAATATTGCACAATATTTTTGCTGAATATTAAATATGACTTAAATTTAAAAAAATAAATAAATTTAGAGTACCCAATTATTTTTTTCCAATTAAGGGCAATTTAGTGTGGTCGATCCACCGAACCTGCACATCTTTGGGCTGTGGGGGTGAAACCCACGCAGACACAGGGAGAATGTGCAAACTCCACAAGGACAATGACCCAGGGCCGGGATTCAAACCCGGGTCCTCAGCGCCACAGTCCCAGTGCTAACCACTGCTCCACATGCTACCCAGAATATTACTTAAAAAATAACAGTATCGTTGACATTGTTCACAATGGACAGGGTATCATCAGTGATCTGTTTTGTCATTTTTAATCCCACATCCTTCGATTTCAATATGACACCGTACCATTACGAGTTGGAAGTACATAGAACATAGAGCAGTACAGGACAGTACAGGCCCTTCAGCCCACGATGTTGTGCTGACCATTTATCCTAATCTAAGATCAACCTAACCTACACCCCTTCAATTTACTGCTGTCCATGTGCCTATCTAAAAGTAGCTTAAATGTCCCTAATGACTCTAACTCCACCACCTCTGCTGGCAGTGCATTCCACTCACCCACCACTCTCTGTGTAAAGAACCTACCTCTGACATCTCCCCTATACCTTCCTCCAATCACCTTAAAATTATGTCCCCTCATGACAGCCATTTCCACCCTAGGGAAAAGTCTCTGGCTATCCACTCTATCCATGCCTCTCATCACCTTGTACACCTCTATCAAGTCATCTCTCTGCCTTCTTCGCTCCAGTGAGAAAAGCCCAGCTCCCTCAACCTTTCTTCATAAGACATGCCCTCCAGTCCAGGCCGCATCATGGTAAATCTCCTCTGTGCCCTCTCCAAAGCATCCACATCCTTCCTATAAAGAGGCGACCAGAACTGGACAAATATTCCAAGTGTGGTCTAACTAGAGTTTTATAAAGCTGCAGCAAAACCTCTTAAACTCAATCCCCCTGTTAATGAAAGCCAACACACCATACGCCTTCTTAACAACCCTATCAACCTGGATGGCAACTTTGAGTGACCTACGTACGTGGACCCCAAGATCCCTCTGTCCTCCAGACTTCCAAGAATCTTGCCTTTAACCCAGTGTTCAGCATTCAAATTCGACCTTCCAAAATGAATCACTTCACATTTATCAAGATTGAACTCCATCTGTCAATTCTCAGCCCAGCTCTGCATCCTGTTAATGTCATGTTGTAACCTGCAACAACCCTCAACACTATCTACAACTCCACCAACCTTCGTGTCATCGGCAAACTTACTAACCCACCCTTCCACTTCCTCATCCAAGTCATTTATAAAAACCACAAAGAGCAGAGGTCCCAGAACAGATCCCTGCGGGTCACCACTGGTCACCGACCTACAGGTAGAATACTTTACATCCACTACCACGCGCTATCTTCTTTCGGCCATCCAATTCTGTATCCAGACAGATTTCCCTGTATCCCATGCCCCCTAACTTTCTGAATGAGCCTACCAAGGGGAACCTTATCAAATGCCTTACTGAAATCCATATATCATCCACTGCCCGACCTTCATCAATGTGTCTCATCACATCCTCAAAGTATTCAATAAGGCTTGTGAGGCACAACCTGCCCCTCACAAAGCCACGTCGACTATCTTTAATCAAACTATATTTTTCGAAATAATCATAAATCCTATCTCTCAGAATCCTTTCCAATATTTTGCTCACCACAGACGTAAGACTGATGGGTCTGTAATTCCCAGGGATTTTCCTATTCCCTTTCTTGAATAGGGGAACCACATTTGCCTCCCACCAATAATCTAGTACTACTCCAGTGGAGAGTCAGGACGTAAAGATCATTGCCAATGGCGCAGCAATCTCCTCCCTCGCTTCCCGTTGTAACCTTGCATATATCCCTTCAGGCCCGGGGACTTATCCTGATGCTTTTCAAAATTTCCAGCACATCCTCCTTCTTAATATCAACCTGTTTGAGTCTATTAACCTGGTTCACACTGTTCTCATGAGCAACAAGGTCCCTCTCTCTAGTGAATACTGAGGCAAAGTATTCATTTAGGGATTCCCCCATCTCTTCAGACTCTAGGCACAAGTTCCCTCCACTATCCCTGATCGGCCCTACTCTCACTCTGATCATCTACTTATTTCTCACATAAGTGTAGAACGCCTTGGGGTTTTCCCTAATCCTTCCCACATTTTTCATGACTCAACGTTGCTTTAATATTTAGCACATTTATTATTTTTGGAAAATAACATCTACTGGCCTAATATGGTATGCAACATTGTTTTTCAAACTTCCCGAAATCTCCTTTTGCCAACCGGCCAACCTTTGGCACCCATGCCGGTTGACCTTTGCGACACACCATTATTGAGTACCTTTAATTCCGAAAGGGGAGCCTGCTTGGTCCTCATGATTTCACTTGAACCAGGTTCAAAGTAGGACAGGCAATGTGCATGTCAAGTGCAGATATCAGCCAGTTCCTTTGTGCCGTATCCATATTTACAAAAACTAAAAATCTAACCTCACACTTGTAGGTCGTAATGAAGGGCAATAGAACAATAGGATACTCCTGGGAGATGCTACTCCAGAATGCTGACAGCCTCTAGGGTTTTGGTGTGTTGTCAATGTGGTATCACAAATCAGCTACAGTAACATGGGGCGGGATTGTCTGATCCTGAGGCTAAGTGTTGACGCCGTCGTAAACGCCATCGCGTTTCCCGATGGTATCAACATGGCCATAGGATCAGCAATTCTGGCCCCTACAGGGGGCCAGCACGGCACTGGAGCGACCCACACCACTCCAGCTGCCGATCCCGGCGTCAGATGGGCACCGCGGGTCCACTCATGCGTGGTGGGACAGGCGTGATCTCCGCGCATGCATGGTATCTCCCTTCTCCGCGCCGGCCCCAACGCAACATGGTGCAGGTCTATAAGGGCCTGCACGGAACAAAGGAGGCCCCGAGCCCGAGAGGTCGGCCCGCCGATCGGTGGGCCCCGATCATGGGCTAGGCCACAGCGGAGGCTTCTCCCCCCCCCCCCCCGGGGTCGGACTGCCCCTCCGCCCCCCCCACAGCCTGTCCCCGGACCCTTCCACGCCGAGGTCCCGGTTGAACGGCGGCGGCGGGACTCGGGTTTTTGGTATAGCCGCTCAGCCCATCCTGGGCGGAGAATCGCCGGGTGGTCCCGCAGAGTGGTCTCTGGTTGGCGCCACACCGACTGTGTCGGTGCCAATGCCGCCTGTGGAGAATCGCGTCCAGCCATCGGGGCGATGTGGCGCGATTCACGCCGGTCATGGTGATTCTCCAGCCTGGCCCCAGGGTCAGAGAATCCCGCTCATGGTATTTTAATTTGGAGTCAACACTCAGTTAATAACTGACTCTGGAGTCTCAACCTCAAAACTATTTTCACCCACTACTTCTCTTTCAAAATCTGAAACTTCTCCTCTCATTTGCCAGTACTTTCCTGCAAATAACATACATGGATTTTGCATTCTTATTTGCATTGGCACAATTGCCAAAACCGTACCTCAAGAAATCATCTTTGTTCCCGACTTAAATTTCTCCTTTGTAGGCTGTTAACCCGAGGCCCTGGGGCTGTGTGCAGAGCAAACACTAGCACTGGGTCCCACTCGTGACCCATCCACGGGTCGTTAATCCGACTTTGAAAACCCTGGTACAGGGTAATAGATGGCTGGCAGTAAATCACAAAACAAGAATTGGATCAGGCAGTTCTGGACATGGTTAACTTTGAAATCAATATTCCAGTGATCATCAGATACACTGTAAGATATAACTACCATCTTAACACAGGGGCTGTTTAGCACAGGGCTAAATCACTGGCTTTCAAAACAGACCAAGGCAGGCCAGCAGCACAGTTCGATTCCCGTATCAGCCTCCCTGAACAAGCGCCGGAATGTGGCGACTAGGGGTTTTTCACAGTAACTTCATTTGAGGCCTACTTGTGACAATAAGCGATTTTCCTTTCATTTCGCAGACAGACATTTCCCCTGTAAAACATTATTTGATGAAAAATAATCTTGTTTCTGTTTCTTTTCTTGACTGCCACAGGTATGTTGTGTGAAAAGGATATGACATTGGGGAATAGGATGTGAATGTACGTGCTGCCATGTGCAGTAGGTTATCAAGAATGTAAAGTACTGTATTATTTATATTTATAATAGATATAAAAAATTGTGCATGGGGGATGGGGCCCTTTAGTCAGACGATCTCTGTGGGGGGGTTCATTGAAGTCCCTGGGGGTTCTTCCTATTCATAGGGTTCATGGGGCGTGTCTCCCTATTGATGGTGCCCCTTGGAGGAACCATAAATTTGCATGGCAAGGGATACATTCATGCTTCCCGATTTGCGCTCCCAGGGGGAACGTAAATCAGTTGCAATTCTTTCCCGGCGGGAGAATGGAGAATCCCGGCCAATATTTGAGAAACGGTTACCTCACATACACAAACCTGCACAAACTACAAGGAGCCCTCAATGGCAATGTCATTAGCGGTGAGTAGAAGATTTTTTCAAGCATTGTTCAATGCTGTCCACAGGACAGAAGACCAGGCAGCAATCCTGCTCAATTTACATCATCCAGGGCTGTATATGCCATGTGACTCAAATTGAAGTGCCACTTTTCGGAGGCCTTATTGTCTAGAGGCACAAAAAGTATAAAATTCCAACTTCCCTTACAAATGAATGCATTTCTGAAATATTTCCAGTGGCTCGTTTCTACCAAGCCCCATGGGACCATCAGGTAGACATTTTAGTGGGCCCATTTTCTCTCCAGGGAATTTGACTATTTTGAGCATATTTTTTGAGCTCTTGTTTGAGCTCTTTAAATGATGGTCTTGGTATATTAAAAAATAAACACAGGACAAACTAGGAAATAGTTGCTGAGACTCAGGAGTGACTCATGGCGTTAGAGTTGTAGGTTGATTACCTCTGTGGTAGATAATCACGAATGATAATCATATCATGCAACATCATTAAACTACCAAACAGTTGTTTTCACAGATCAAGTTGTTTAAAGCAGTGAGCACACACAGACAGTTGTCAAACTTAGTTCACAGGAGTGTTAATCAGACAAACCAATCAATGAAATTTATTTTGAATGGCTTTCTTTGCAGACCTATCAAAGCACACATGGAAGTCTACTGGATTAACCAACTGATCCCGACAAATAATCTTTCTCAGAACAATGTGGGGATTGTATCAAAGGAGCTATGTTGTGCCTCTGTACCCTTTGAAGCTCTGTCAAAATTGACTATGCCCAAAATGTCTTATCCATTGTCTTTGAAATATGTGGGGTGATTCAGTAACTAGGCACTGCTAACACCGAGGAGATGGGCCATATCTTGTGAAATTGTGGGCTAGTGCCAGACAGCTGTACAGAATTCTGCTGTGGAGTATGATAGGACAAAGCTGAGGTGCGGAGTGTTGTGGCAGTCGCACCTCATAAACCCCCAGCAAGTTTGGTTAGTGGGTTCTTTCTGCCTTTGACCTTTGCTGCTGTTTTCTTCAAATGTTCCTGGAAGGGGGCAGCAGGTGGTGCAGTGGTTAGCACTGGGCCTACGGCACTGAGGACCCAGGTTCGAAACCCAGCCCTGGGTCACTGTCCGTGTGGGGTTTGCACATTCTCCCCATGTCTGTGTGGGTTTCACCCCCACCACCCAAAGATGTGCAGGTTAGGTGGATTGGCCACGCTAAATTGCCCTTTAATTGGAAAACAAAAATTGGGTACTCTAAATTTATTTTTTAAACAGTTCCTGGAAGGATAGAATCCTATCTGGAGTCACTCGCATGCCATCCATGTAGAAATGCAATTTATTTTGGCTCTGGCATTGTACAGCTGGAATACACTGGGGCTGGTTTAGCTCACAAGGCTAAATCGCTGGCTTTTAAAGCAGACCAAGCAGGCCAGCAGCACGGTTTGATTCCCGTACCAGCCTCCCCGGACAGGCGCCGGAATGTGGCGACTAGGGGCTTTTCACAGTAACTTCATTGAAGCCTACTCGTGACAATAAGCGATTTTCATTTCATTTTTCATATAGTTATAGGGTTTATAACATAATATGCCATGGCCTGCGGTAGTTCATCAACTTTGGAGTGTCTTTGGATCTGGTGCAGAAGGATGGAGCTCTGGTGACACATATATGAAGTCATGACCCATGACCCTGGCCATATGTGGTACTGGCCAATGCTCATCATGCCACGGCTGCTTTGATAATATAATGATGTTGCTTCTAAACCTGCTTTACACATGAATTATTTCTGGAACTTGTGTGATTGTCTTGCCAGGTGCATGTGTCTGATAGAAGTCAACTGTTTTAGCATGATGGGTTTTTCTCTAATATATTTCATGGAGGGCCCGATAGGATGAAGCCAGTTTTCCAGCATGCACAGGCAGAAGTCATTTTGAGAATTTGCATTTTTTTGTTGAAAGAACATGAGGCCAAAACGCCTTGGGCCCACTGTCCCAGCCTAAGAGCAGTCGAGCTGCAGGGGGATATCTGATCCACATCTCACCAGAGGCTACCCAGAGTCAGGATGGCAGCAGTGGCACTGTGGGCACAGAGAGTCCACCATTAAATGGGTGGGGGAGTTTTGGGGCCCGGGGGTGGGGGGGGGGGGGGGGGGGGGGGGGGGGGGGGAGGCAGGGGGGTGGTGGTGTTTAGAGGCAGGAAAATCAACACTTTTTTTGATTTTTTGTTGAACTTTTGTTGAACCAGAATGCGTTCCACTCATTATGGTTACTGGTGCCACCAGGATTCACATTTTTTATTTAAACAGGAGAATTAAAAATGTCCCAATCCCTTCAAAATCATGGGGCTATGGGTTGGGCCGGAGGATGGTCTATGCTTAGAGTAGAGGTGGGTCTATGGTTGGGCTGGAGGTGGGTCTATGGTTGGGGTGGAGGTGGGTCTATGGTTGGGCTGGAGGTGGGTCTATGGTTGGGGTGGAGGTGGGTCTATGGTTGGGGCAGAGGTGGGTCTATGGTTGGGGTGGGTCTATGGTTGGGGTGGAGGTGGCTCTAAGATTGGGCTGGATGATGGTCTATGGTTGGGCTGAAGGTGGGTCTATGGTTGGGGTGGAGGTGGGTCTATGGTTGGGGTGGAGGTGGGTCTATGGTTGGGGTGGAGGTGAGTCTATGGTTGGAGTGGAGGTGGGTCTATGGTTGGAGTGGAGGTGGGTCTATGGTTGGAGTGGAGGTGGGTCTATGGTTGGGGAGGAGGTGGGTCTATGGTTGGAGTGCAGGTGGGTCTATGGTTCGAGTGGAGGTGGGTCTATGGTTAGAGTAGAGGTGGGTCTATGGTTGGGCTGGAGGTGGGTCTATGGTTGGGGTGGAGGTGGGTCTATGGTTGGGCTGGAGGTGGGTCTATGGTTGGGGTGGAGGTGGGTCTATGGTTGGGGCAGAGGTGGGTCTATGGTTGGGGTGGGTCTATGGTTGGGGTGGAGGTGGCTCTAAGATTGGGCTGGATGATGGTCTATGGTTGGGCTGAAGGTGGGTCTATGGTTGGGGTGGAGGTGGGTCTATGGTTGGGGTGGAGGTGGGTCTATGGTTGGGGTGGAGGTGAGTCTATGGTTGGAGTGGAGGTGGGTCTATGGTTGGAGTGGAGGTGGGTCTATGGTTGGAGTGGAGGTGGGTCTATGGTTGGGGAGGAGGTGGGTCTATGGTTGGAGTGCAGGTGGGTCTATGGTTCGAGTGGAGGTGGGTCTATGGTTAGAGTAGAGGTGGGTCTATGGTTGGGGCGGAGGTGGGTCTATGGTTGGAGTGGAGGTGGGTCTATGGTTGGAGTGGAGGTGGGTCTATGGTTGGAGTGGAGGTGGGTCTATGGTTGGAGTGGAGGTGGGTCTATGGTTGGAGTGGAGGTGGGTCTATGGTTGGAATGGAGGTGAGTCTATGGTTGGAGTAGAGGTGGGTCTATGGTTGGAGTGGAGGTGGGTCTATGGTTGGGGTGGAGGTGAGTCTATGGTTGGTGTGGAGGTGGGTCTATGGTTGGGCTGGAGGTGGGTCTATGGTTGGAATGGAGGTGGGTCTATGGTTGGAGTGGAGGTGGGTCTATGGTTGGAGTGGAGGTGGGTCTATGGTTGGAGTGGAGGTGGGTCTATGGTTTTCTGGAGGTGGGTCTATGGTTGGGGCGGAGGTGGGTCTATGGTTGGAATGGAGGTGGGTCTATGGTTGGGCTGGAGGTGGGTCTATGGTTGGAGTGGAGGTGGGTCTATGGTTGGAATGGAGGTGGGTCTATGGTTGGAGTGGAGGTGGGTCTATGGTTGGTGTGGAGGTGGGTCTATGGTTGGGCACGAGGTGGGTCTATGGTTGGAGTGGAGGTGGGTCTATGGTTGGAGTGGAGGTGGGTCTATGGTTGGGGTGGAGGTGGGTCTATGGTTGGAGTGGAGGTGGGTCTATGGTTGGAGTGGAGGTGGGTCTATGGTTGGAGTGGAGGTGGGTCTATGGTTGGAGTGGAGGTGGGTCTATGGTTAGAGTAGAGGTGGGTCTATGGTTGGAATGGAGGTGGGTCTATGGTTGGAGTGGAGGTGGGTCTATGGTTGGGGTGGAGGTGGGTCTATGGTTGGGCTGGAGGTGGCTCTATGGTTGGAATGGAGGTGGGTCTATGGTTGGAGTGGAGGTGGGTCTATGGTTGGAATGGAGGTGGGTCTATGGTTGGAGTGGAGGTGGGTCTATGGTTGGGGTGGAGGTGGGTCTATGGTTGGGCTGGAGGTGGCTCTATGGTTGGAATGGAGGTGGGTCTATGGTTGGAGTGGAGGTGGGTCTATGGTTGGAGTGGAGGTGGGTCTATGGTTGGAGTGGAGGTGGGTCTATGGTTGGAGTGGAGGTGGGTCTATGGTTGGAGTGGAGGTGGGTCTATGGTTGGAGTGCAGGTGGGTCTATGGTTTTCTGGAGGTGGGTCTATGGTTGGGGTGGAGGTGGGTCTATGGTTGGGGTGGAGGTGAGTCTATGGTTGGGGTGGAGGTGGGTCTATGGTTGGTGTGGAGGTGGGTCTATGGTTGGGCTGGAGGTGGGTCTATGGTTGGAATGGAGGTGGGTCTATGGTTGGAGTGGAGGTGGGTCTATGGTTGGAGTGGAGGTGGGTCTATGGTTGGAGTGGAGGTGGGTCTATGGTTGGAATGGAGGTGGGTCTATGGTTGGAGTGGAGGTGGGTCTATGGTTGGGGTGGGTCTATGGTTGGAGTGGAGGTGGGTCTATGGTTGGGGTGGAGGTGGGTCTATGGTTGGAGTGGAGGTGGGTCTATGGTTGGAGTGGAGGTGGGTCTATGGTTGGAGTGGAGGTGGGTCTGTGGTTGGAGTGGAGGTGGGTCTATGTTTGGGCTGGAGGTGGGTCTATGGTTGGGCTGGAGGTGGGTCTATGGTTGGAGTGGAGGTGGGTCTATTGTTAGGGTGGGGAGGCTATGCAGGGAGTGAAGGTGGGTTGTGTCCCAGACAAGGCCCATGAGAAATTCACAACCTGAGCTTGAACAAACAGAGTGTGGCTAATGGGCAACAAGTGCTGTCCGCTGACCACGCGGCTCATGAGTCTGATTAGTAAGACATACATACATATGGAGCATGGGTCTTACTGGAGCTATGCCACCACAATACATGTCACAGAACAGACCATTTCGGGTGTTTAAGCAACGTTTCTGATGTCGGAACATCTCTAAAGGAGCCCTACAAATCTTCCATGTAAGCCTGCGACATGATTCATTCTGGTTTGTACAATGTTGCCATCAGGACGGCACGTCCTTGCCATCTGTTATAGAGTGAATCGCGGAGGAGGAGGGGGAGGGGGGGGTGAAGAGGAGGAAGACAAAGGATTGAGGCATCCTGCAAATTCGCTATCTGGGTAGGCTGGCTGTGATTTACTCACCCGTCTGCGGCACCAGTGAACATGATTCCAATTTCCCATCCACCGATAGGCTCATCCCATTGCTCTGCAATTGATCATCATGGTGTCTTCTTAGCCATAATTCTGAAATAAAATCTACCACAGAACAAATATTCCAAACTCAAGGGGCGGGATTCTCCAATAATGGGACTATGTCCCCCACGCCTGTGAAAAAACGCGCGCGAATCACTATGGACTTACCTGGAGAAAGTCCAGAGTGATTCTCCTACCTGGAGGAGGCTAGCAGGGCCCCAGAGTACACCTCGCAGCTCCGGCTGCTGATACGGGGCCCTGCACTTCCGGTTGGGGGTCTGTGCACGTGTGCGGCGGAGGCCTGTGACGTCCGCTCCACACAACATGGCAGACCCACACCACAATCCGGCACTAAGAAGATAGGCCCCCCCAGATCGCGCGTGCCCGTGGACCGGTGGCCTCCCATTGATAGGCTGGCCGTTCTGGAGGCACCCACCCCTCCCCATGAATGATCACCCTGCCCCCCCAATAGCGCGGCTGCGGACTCAGCCCGCAGCCGCCACGCCGAGTGCCCGCCTGGTGGAACCATGAAAGAACCACGCCGTTGAGAACTCGGCCAGCTGCACTCGGTGAATAGCCGCGGGACCTCTTTCAATGGCCCCCGACTGGCGGCCGTCGACTGCACGTGCCCGATTTGTAGCGATTCTCCGGAGAATCGCGGGAGCGGCATCGGACCTTGGGTTTGACGCCTATTCTCCGCCCCCGCGCTGAGCACGATTTTGGCACGGAGGCTCGGAGAATCCCACCCAAACTGTCTAATATCCCATGCAGAAGTAAACTAATCACCTTTGTGATCACCTTAACCCTGTCTTCCGTGTGCCTGCTTGTGCCTGTCCTCTATGTAGTGACGAGGTAGAGCAGTATCAGAGAAAGAAAGAAAAGGAAGCACATCCTGCCCTCCGGATCTCACTAACTTATGGAACGCCCTGCCCCATGTGTCCAAGGATCTGAATTGGTCTGTTCAGCCACATGAAGACCCAAGAAAGAAATCTGTGACCCTGAGTTGAGGTCATATGTGAATTGATGGACAACTGGGATGATAGCAGCGATGTATGTGTAACTCCGATACCTGCAGCATGAATACTGGAAGGCTGCTGATTTTCAGTGGGCAGACTAAAAAAATCCTTGTAGGGCAACATTGCACAACTCTGACCCCAAAAGGTCAGGTTTGGCCTGCTCCACCACAACACGAGCGGCTGCAGTCTGGACCGACTAACTGACAGACAACAAGGTGACATGTCCCATGACATGAAAAAAATCATAAACTATGTACATCAAATGTTATTTTTTTTTTGGTCATTAAAAATTTACTTTGTTGGACCAAAGGAAAACTGCCACAAGTCAACTGATGTCTGAAATTGTAAGGTGGCCACTAACACATTATATGGATTGCATTTGAGGCATGCATTGATATATTGCTCATAGAACTTCACACTTGGGCTGTCAATTTCAAAAAGGAACTGCTGAAATTAAATGGATGTCATTTTCACCTGTAGAAGCTTACCCCTCTAGTAGGGTTTGAAGGTCTACCAAGACAATAGCTATCCGGAACAGGGTCATCAATAAGGATCATGACGCTTAAGACTAATGATTGGGACATTATAAGCTGCAAAACAAAAACCCCATCCAGACACCCGATAATTTATGAAATAATTGTGGAGGAAGGAGGTAACTTGACTCAAGTGGCCATTTTGAGATTTCTAGAAACAGTTGAGAACCCAGAAATAGGTCAGTTTGCTGACTTAATTCCAACTTGCACACATCCAACAGCATGACTCTAGGCTGGCAATAACTCTCCTCAAAGCCTGCTTATCCGAAGTCGTCAGCTACCGCCTGCCATGCAGACCAAGTCTCTGAATATCATCTTCACCTCATTGAGTTGCTATCGTCTGTAAAATAATTCTACACATCTGCCTGCAGCCCGCAACCTGCCTAAACTGGAATGTCTCCGTGAGGGAACACCCAATGGATTTGGACTTTTTGGACTCTGGCAATAATATCAACTGATATCTATTTTTGTGGATCTGTTTATCTTTTCACTGTCAAATTATTCATAGTTGTAAAACCCCTCTTTCCTAACCCCTCACTTAGTTGTTTGTGTGTGTATTTGTGTTGCTGTATATGTGTGTGTGATTGTGTGTTCCTGTGTGTGACAGCGTGTGAGTATGTGTGTGTGTGTATTTGTGTTGCTGTATATGTGTGTGTGATTGTGTGTTCCTGTGTGTGACAGCGTGTGAGTATGTGTGTGTGTGTATTTGTGTTGCTGTATATGTGTGTCCCTGTGTGTGACTGTGTGAGTATGTGAGTATGTGTGTGTGTGAGTGTATGTGTGTTTGTGTGTCTGTGTATTTGTGTTGCTGTATATGTGTGTGTGATTGTGTGTTCCTGTGTGTGACAGCGTGTGAGTATGTGTGTGTGTGTATTTGTGTTGCTGTATATGTGTGTCCCTGTGTGTGACTGTGTGAGTATGTGAGTATGTGTGTGTGTGAGTGTATGTGTGTTTGTGTGTCTGTGTATTTGTGTTGCTGTATATGTGTGTGTGATTGTGTGTTCCTGTGTGTGACAGCGTGTGAGTATGTGTGTGTGTGTATTTGTGTTGCTGTATATGTGTGTCCCTGTGTGTGACTGTGTGAGTATGTGAGTATGTGTGTGTGTGAGTGTATGTGTGTTTGTGTGTCTGTGTATTTGTGTTGCTGTATATGTGTGTGTGATTGTGTGTTCCTGTGTGTGACAGCGTGTGAGTATGTGTGTGTGTGTATTTGTGTTGCTGTATATGTGTGTCCCTGTGTGTGACTGTGTGAGTATGTGAGTATGTGTGTGTGTGAGTGTATGTGTGTTTGTGTGTCTGTGTATTTGTGTTGCTGTATATGTGTGTGTGATTGTGTGTTCCTGTGTGTGACAGCGTGTGAGTATGTGTGTGTGTGTATTTGTGTTGCTGTATATGTGTGTCCCTGTGTGTGACTGTGTGAGTATGTGAGTATGTGTGTGTGTGAGTGTATGTGTGTTTGTGTGTCTGTGTATTTGTGTTGCTGTATATGTGTGTGTGATTGTGTGTTCCTGTGTGTGACTGTGTGAGTATGTGTGTGTGTGTGTATTTGTGTTGCTGTATATGTGTGTCCCTGTGTGTGACTGTGTGAGTATGTGAGTATGTGTGTGTGTGAGTGTATGTGTGTTTGTGTGTCTGTGTATTTGTGTTGCTGTATATGTGTGTGTGATTGTGTGTTCCTGTGTGTGACAGCGTGTGAGTATGTGTGTGTGTGTATTTGTGTTGCTGTATATGTGTGTCCCTGTGTGTGACTGTGTGAGTATGTGTGTGTGTGAGTGTATGTGTGTTTGTGTGTGTGTGTATTTGTGTTGCTGTATATGTGTGTGTGATTGTGTGTTCCTGTGTGTGACTGTGTGAGTATGTGTGTGTGTGAGTGTATGTGTGTTTGTGTGTCTGTGTGAGAAGTTGTGATCACCACAACCCCATCACCCCACTGGGTTTGAATATTTTTCATTTGTTCATGGGTTATTGGGGTCAGTGCCAAGGCCAGCATTTATTGCCCCACTCTAGTTGAGAAGGTGGTGGTAGACTGGGCTCTTGAACTACTGCAGTCCACGTGATATAAACACACCCAAAGTGCTATAAAAAGGGAATTCCAGGATTTTGACTCAACGATGGTGACTATTTCTGTGAGTCAATAGTAAACAATTGACTGAACGTCTTGTGACCCTGTATCCAGATCTTTGGGGCAACACTTTTGCCATTGACGGTGATGGCTATCTGCCTCCACTGTCTTTGCATGCATCTGCCTGGAGGGCTTCCTTGCCCCCTCTGGATGCAAGGCACCACTCCTCTCTACCTCTTGCACCTAGGATTCCACTACTGCGTCTGTGAAATTTGGAGCCCATTCATTGCCCTGTCCCACCATTGATGGTTATTGACCCTGACCAGATATCTTCTAGCACCTGCTCCAGTCAAAATACACCTCTACTTTCAGAGGCACAGACTGCATTTAAATAATACAGGCTCACTTGAAGTGGTGTTGGCCTCACATGATTTGGTGCCCCATGTTCAGGCATGCTGTCAACATCATTTTCAGGCCTTATTGAATTTTGCAGTGAATGTTCATACAAGGAATATAACCTGTGATTTATGTTGCAATTTGAATCCTCAGAATGGATTACTGTTTTACAATTCATGAAAGAATCTATGATCCCCTCTTTACATTATCAGACAGCTCCAAGAAGTACATCAATAGGCTGTTGTCTGTTTTTTTTTAACAGCCAGAAAGAAGTAGGAAGAGTTACAGGAAAATGCTGATGGAGTCTGAACCTAATTAATTTAGAAGTGCCAAGGAGTAATGACTAAAGATTTATTTTGAATTTCCATTAGGCTGCTAATAGCCTTCAGAACTTAACGCAAGACTTTCTTAAGTGGAAATCACAAATGATTCATCCTGAGTTCTAAGTTATAAACAAGTAGTTATGAGCATTAATGAACCGAAAGAATGGGTAACGGGGGGTGGGGGGAGATGGAAAATCCCTACCAACGTGTTTGCGTCTCAGTTGGAAATACAAGTTGCAGTTTTTGGGGTAGAAATTAGTTATGGGCAATCACTACAGCCTCTGTCAACCCTTCCACTGTCTCTAAATTGTCAGACTGCTTGTCTGACATGCAATACTGGATAAGCAAAGATTTTTCCTAACTATTGGAAAGAGCAAAGCTCCCCCCATTCCAAAAATTACATTCTCTTGTCATCTCTTCTCTTGGAATATGAGCTTCCAGTCTTCACTATAGCTACCTATTTCCACCTCAGCAGCAGTAACTGATCCCACCACTGCCTCAGCTCAATTACTGCTTAAAACCTCCATTGACTACTTTGTTATTTCTAGGTTTGACACACAGTACAAACATTGCACCTTCTGCCCTCCATGAACTTATACTCATCCAGAACTTTGCTGCCCATATCCTAACTCATACCAAATCTTTGTGCTCACTGGTCTATACTAGCGTCTGGTTAAGCAATGACTCAATTTTAAAGGTTCACCCCTGTTTGTAGGACCTATGTTCTTACAATTTTATATATTGAAGGTTGAGTTGGACAGATTTGTGATCTACCAGCGTGTCAAGAGTTTTGGGGATCAGACAAAAAAGTGGAGTTAAAGTCACAATCTTATGAATGGTGTGATAGGCTGGAGGGGAAATGGCCGACTCCTGTTCCTATTTCTTATGTTTTACTATTTTAAAATTACTAGAAAAAAAGGTTGTTCTTGTGTTTGTTGTTGCTGAGGTTCTCAAGCTTAAGTGAGGTTTCAGGCCTCATTTGAATACTTTGGGTGAAGTGCCGTTGCCTTGAGCATCGCCGGAAGCAACTTGCTCATTCCCTCATTTCCAAGGGGCCAATTGTGGGATGCCAGTCTTGTCAGCAACAACACTGGTTGGAACAGGCATGGTTGGGGGGGGGGAACAAATCCGTCAGCAGTGCAGAGAAACTGGCAGGAGATTTGACAGCTCCACATCAAGTTGTAAATAATGGGCGCGATTCTCTGGTAACCTTTCTAAGTGTGGAAACAAGCGGGAACTGCCGCCAGCTTCCAACAAAGGGCCCAGTGAGGCTGGCAACGCTATTCAACATGAATTGGTCAATTAATGAGGCCCCATTGACTTCTCGCTGCAAATCGCCAGCTGGTTCGCTGGCACCGCAGTCGCCTGACCCTCCGCTACAAGGTCCAGCAACAGTTAAGCAGCACTTGCTCAGCCAACCCCAGCCACCTCACGACAATGGCGCCCAGCAGATGAGTCCCAAGATTTGGGGATGTAGATCTGGGGAGGCTCCTAGATGCAGTGTAGACAAGGAGGGGTGTCCTCTTCCCGTGAGTGTCCAGGAGGTTTAGCCACAGGGCAGCCAGTGCTGCCTGGGAAGAGGTGGAGCTCCGGGAGTGTGATCAGGAGGACTGACCTCCTGTGCCGGAAGCAGGTTAACGACCTACACCGGGCAGCACGGGTGAGCAGACACAAACCCCCCACCGCACCCCCCCCCCCCCCCCCCCCGCGCCCCATGCGAGCATCCATCCCTCCAACTTTCAATGTGACCCACAACGCTCCCTCCAGCCCCTCTCCTGTCACCCCCCCTTAAATCCCCAAAACCCTTCCTTCACCCCCCCTTCCAACCACTGTGAACCACACACATGGCTAACAATGTGCTCTCTGTGTCTCCTCAGGAAAAGCTCTCCTACAATCGCCAGGAGAGGGCTCTAACTGGCAGCGGGGTGCCAGACTTAAGAATCCTCACCTCCTTTGAGGAACCTGCCCTGGAGGTGACTGGGGTGGCCGAGGACAGGACGGTCACGCAAGCAGAGGTTGGCGGATGCCAAGGTGAGGAACTACCGGGCTCCACCCGGAGGACTTGTCAAATGTGAGGTGTTACTGCCTTACTGCTTGACCTATCCCTCCCACTGACCACATGTCCATTCTCCTGCAGGTCCTCCGGCCAATGGTGCTGGCCTATGCCGGGTCGCACCCTCTCCAGCCTCCCACGAGACAACCTCGGACGGAAGCTCTGAGGAAGACACGATCAAGGCATAACAGCTGTCATCCCCACCCTCCATCACCGTAGATACACGCCCCCTGGTGGGAAATGTTGGTGATCAGGCTCCTGGGACACAATCTGGTGAGAACCAGACAGCTGCTAATGTACAGGACCCAGCTGGGTCCCAGCCTGATGCTGAGCCTTTGGAAGAGGTATTCCCGGAGATGATGGCGATGATAGGGAGAGGTCAGGACATTCATAGGGAGATGTCAGCGTCACTCCCGCAGATCCATGGCTGTTTGGAGGAGTCCCAGAGGCAATGGGCATAAGAGATGTCGCCAGCAATGTGTGGCACCGAGGCCAACAGTGCCAGGATCGCGACCACTGTGGAGAGCCTGGTTCACGATGTTAGCCCCATTAGTAAAGGTGTCCAAGGCGTCGCGCAGTCATGCAGTCACTGACAGTCATGGCTGACGATCTCAGCAGAATGTCCACCTCACCCAGTACCAGGCTGACCTTGATGAGGTTCTGTGGGACATGTCCCGCTCTCAGATGAGAATGGCCAAGGCGCTAAAGAGCTTGTCCCAGTCGCAGGTGGGCATTGCCGAGGCGCTGCAGAGCATGTCCCAGTCACTGAAGAGCACCGCCAAGGGTGTAGACACGATGGTGCGGACCATGGGGAGCCGCCAGGACTGGCAGAGCCAGATGATGCAGGGGCAGCCGGGCTCAAACCAGCAGCTCTCCATCCCAAGGTGAACCCAAGGATCAACCGGGAGGAGGGGGTGGCTGATGCCAATACCGATCCGTCCCATGGAATGCCGATGGTGGCCATCAGCTTCCCTGCCTTCCACCCCTTTGATGAGGCTGCGTCTCACAGTCAGCTCCTGGAACAGGGCAGCACAGCTCTGCATGTGTTGCCGATAAGTGTGACGGCACCCTTCAGCCCAGAGCCCCAGAGGACAACCGCCAGGGACATCGAAGGCCATGGGACATGGCAAGCAGCTGGTTGTCTCCACCTCAGATGTGCATCCTGGGGACCCACCTAGACGTAGCGGTAGAGCCCGGAAGGCAAAGCACATCGAGGACCACTGAGGGCACCGGAGGAGGGAGGAGAGAGTGGGGGTAGTAGATAGGAGGTGAGGGGGCGGAGGGAGGGTGTGACACAATCAGGGGAGTGGGAAATTGTAAAACACAATAAACACCCTTGTGCACTACCGGAATGATGCCTCTGCCACTTATGTCCGCAATGCGAGCCAACCTCTGAACCCTTGGCCCATTTCTCCAGGCACCCTTCCCTCCCCAGTCTCACTGCATGCAGGTGATGGGTGTGAGCAAGCACTCAGCAGACAGGCAGGGGTCAGACTATGGCATAGATTAATGATCACTATCACTCAGCTCTCTGCAGGTTATCATCACTCCCCCTGCCCTCGACAGTGACCCGCTGATGGTGCTGACACAGTCCTGAGTGAAGTAACACACTCCTTTTCAGATGTTGACTTCTGCATGTGTGGTGTTCCCTCCCTCAGTGTTCAGGCACAGAGTCCAGGCATCACGGTCTGATTGGATTGCTAGTCAATGGCTCCCACATGCTATGTGACCCGCCCACCAAAGGAAATCCGCTTGGGTTGTGTAATGTGCTCATTTTCCAATTCCTTATTGACAATAGCCTTCAGCCACACGGCCAGAGGCCTCGGCAGTCGGTGAAGGTTATGGGTGGCCGCTGGGGCAGATGGGCAGGGACATGGGTTTCCCCCGGAACAGATACATGTGATCCAGGGGTTGGCATGGGGGTTGCCCCCCCTCCCCAGTGCCTCCTCGCCATCCTCCCATGGCGGCCCACCCCTGTGGATTGTCCCCCATCCCCAGCCGCGGATCCCACACCCCCCAGCCAAGGGTCCCATAACCCCTGCCAAGTACTGGGGTAGCAAATCCAGCACCTCAGGGTCTTTGCCTGTGAGCAAAGATTGCTGCTCACCTCCTGGGCTCCCCACAGAAGCCCTTCCGCCAGGTCACGTTTTTCAATCAGTGGCAGCATAACTATTCGCTGGGGAGGCCGATGAATGATGGGAGGAATTTGGCCCTTGTTAGTTTATGGAAAGAGGAAATCATAGAATTTGCAGTGCAGGGGAAGGCCATTCAGCCCATCGAGTCTACACCAAAAGGAGCACCCTACTTAAGACCACACCTCCACCCAATACGTAACCCATTTAACCTATGGACACAAAGGAGCATGGCCAATCCACCTAACCTGCATATATTTGGACTGTGGGAGGAAACCGGAGCACCTGGAGGAAACCCACGTAGACACGGGAAGAACGTGCAGACTCCACACAGACAGTGACCCAGTGGGGAATCGAACCTGGGACCCTGGAGCTGTGAAGCAATCGTGCTAACTACTGTCTTACTGAGCCATCCATAAGGACTTCAGTGGGGATAATTGGATTCTCGCTCTACAGGGGGACCCCGATTTCGCCTGCGGGAGTAGGAGGGTTGCAGCGCAAACTGTTTGCGATACAACCCTCCTACTCCCATAGGCAAAATCCCCTAGGCAACATGGTCTGCACAGGCTTGGAGGGATGGAGGGCCTGTTCGAGTACTGTACTTTTCTTTGTTCTTTGTTTGGTGACTGGCGCAGTTCTCGTTTTCTGCCTCCCCTGCTATTCACCGGCCTTGTTCTGCTCGAGCAAGAGTGCAATGATGCCGGAGAATTGCCGCCAACATTTTAAAAATTAACCTTATTGGTAAAGGTGACACTGATAGGACCAGCAGGTCTGCTCTGCTCAGAGTAACTACATTCAGCTGAAGGATCTTTAATGTAAGCATGAGGCTCTTAGCCGCTCTGCCTGGTGTCAGCTGCTCTTCATCTTTTCATCCACTTTTTATTGTGGATTCCAGCTTTGTTTCCTATTCATCCCTCAGCTGAGCTTCCAACTCAATATAATCTCCAACTCCTAGCTTAACTCTGACTCTATACACTTTACATCAAAAACTAACAACCATAACTTTGCTAACTATGGCCCTTACTTGAGCCCACCTCCTGATGAAACTCTCACCTGTGTCTTTGTTCCCTCCAGATGATCATTCCAATGGCCTCTTGGTTCATCTCCCATTTGGCACCCTCCGTAAGCTTCAGCTGATCCCAAATTCTGCTCTCCATATCCTATCCAGCATCTTGCCTCTCTCCCCCATCACCCAACGCAGCAAATATAAATGTATCATTCGTGTACATGGTCTTGTCCTCCTTCCCCATCTCTATAAACTGTTCCAGCCCTGTAACTCTCTAACCTATTGCGTCTACCTGGCTTCTGGGATTGTCTCCCTAAATCTTTCACCTCTTCCCTTGCTTCTCCTTTAAAAGCCACCCTAACACCCAGCCCTTTGACAGAGCTTTGGTCGCATCTACTAGTGTCTTCCTATATCTATGGCTGTGTTATAAATGCAAATTACTGTTGTTCCGTTCAGTTATTATGTCAGTTGAATATGTTTAACTATACACATCTGCTTGCAGACATGAAATAATCCAGCCAACTTTAATATTGAGCACAGGAAAACCTGGTTTTGTAGAATAATAGAGTTGACCTCCACCTTTGCCTCCAGTGAACAATAGTGTTAGTTCTTTTTGCCGCAAACAAGATGGTGTAAAAGGAACTGGATCTAATTGTCACTTGACATTTATTACATTTGACAAGTCGAGACTAACTGTACATTTGACTTTTGCATTATCCATTTCTCTCCTTTTCCATTTCTGAGCCTTTCAATTGGTAGGGCAATGTCAATTTTTAAGCTTTCAAAAATTGTTACCTTCAATATTAAACCAAAACTCAAAACAAAAACAGATCATGAAATCAGAAAACAACAGTTCGCAGGGGGAACAAGCACCGAGTTTCAGGCAGTCTTCAATTTGTGTTGGGTTAAGTGATTGAAGATTCAATTTTCTGCCCTTATAGATAGAGATGCACCACAAAACATGAAAACCAGAAGTTCTATTACTGCTGTTATTTTTCTCAGCATAATAATCGGGAATCCTCCACTCTTCATTTTCCAACCTGTGGATCAATCTTTATCTGTCCCAAGTGGCCCAGCATAGGTTGAGTGTTTAGTTTGCATGGGTCTGACTTGAACCTGCCTGCACTTTCTGAAAATGAAAATCGCTTATTGTCACCAGTAGGCTTCAATGAAGTTACTGTGAAAAGCCCCTAGTCGCCACATTCCGGCGCCTATCCGGGAAGGCTGGTACGGGAATCGAACCGTGCTGCTAGCCTGCTTGGTCTGCTTTAAAAGCCAGCGATTTAGCCTTGTGAGCTAAACCAGCCCCTGAGTGTCGGTGATACAGGCAGGTGAAACTGTCGATTCACATTCAGTGCTTCCTCAATAAATGCCAGGAGTTTGGTCTTAAAGGTCTGCAGCCACTTAAAGGGACAATCAATTATCTTTTTAAAAGTACAACTTCAGAATCTGGAGGAAATGCCAAAGCACCATTTCACACAGTTGTATTGCCATTACATGCTTCAGGAAGGATGTTAGAACATAGAACAGTACAGCACAGAACAGGCCCTTCGGCCCTCAATGTTGTGCCGAGCCATGATCACCCTACTCAAACCCACATATCCACCCTATACCCGTAACCCAACAACCCCCCCCTTAACCTTACTTTTATTAGGACACTACGGGCAATTTAGCATGGCCAATCCACCTACCCCGCACATCTTTGGACTGTGGGAGGAAACCGGAGCACCCGGAGGAAACCCACGCACACAGGGGGAGGACGTGCAGACTCCACACAGACAGTGACCCAGCCGGGAATCGAACCTGGGACCCTGGAGCTGTGAAGCATTTATGCTAACCACCATGCTACCCTGCTGCCTCAGGTTAGTGAAGTCTTGATGCAGAAATTGGGCTGGATCTCCAATTTTCACTTGACGATTTTGAACCAGCCCAAGGCTGGGTCAGAGGGTTTTAAAGAGTGAGTTACTGGAGTAAACATCTCGCTTCGGAGGAACACGTTGTGACAATAACAAGAGCTTGCTCTTAAATAGCATCATTAACATAATAAAACACCCCAAGAGTGTGTGCAAACAAAATTTGACACTGAGCCACATAAGGAGATGTTAGAACTAGTCACCAAAAAATTGGACAAAGAAGTAATGGGCATCTTAAAAGAAGAGCGAGAGAGAGGCAGAGACATTTAGGGAGAGAATTCTGGAGCTCAGGACCTAAGCAGCTGGAGGCATAGGTACAAATGGTGGAGTAACGAACTTCAGGGATGTGACCAGAGAGTGCGAAAGAAAGGGCTGCTGTTGATGGCTATGGATCAGAATTTGTGGCATTAAAGCTGTGACGTGATTAGCTGGTTGGGAATCTGTTCTAAATTTGCTAAAGTAGAGTAATTAACTAAGTACAGGTGTAAATTGGAGATTATTTCATTTTGTTATGGGCCAGAATTTAGAGAACTCCAAAGTATATCATGGAGTTCACCTGACCCACAACTTTAAATAGATTTTGATTATGGGGAGCACACGGGCCTACTTTACAGGTGTGATGCAACAGAGAACTAAGAGTATTTTTAAACAAAAACAATGTTTATTCTATGAACCCAATTACCATTTTACAAACATACAGTGAACATCTTAGCATCCATCAATTCAAATACACCGCCCCAAACAAATACAGTACTCTATAAGACAACGTAAGACAAAAACCCTTTTTACAGAAGGACAGCAGGTTTAAATTCTCTACTGACAGCAGTTACCACTTTGAAATCACCAAACGAACATTCTTTAGCTTGCACAGATTAATACACATCTTGCTGTGACTGCACCTTCTCCAAATCTAAAACGAAATTAAACAGAGCCCCAAAGCAGCTTTTTTAGCTCAAAATGAAAGTGAAAAACAGACTGACAGCCCAGCTCCACCCACACTTTGCCATCAGTGCTGCCATTTGAGAAACACACATTTCTTAAAGGGACTTTTACATGACAATTTAGCATTTAATCTAGCACAAGGGACCATATAGTTAATTTTAATTATATTTAATAAGTATTTATTTTAGCATAATTAATAAATAAATACTAAATTTAATAACGATTTATTTTAAATTTATTAATTGATGCTAGATATGTCGGTCAGCGGGGTGTGGTGCTCTAACTGTGAGATGTGGGAGGTCCATGACACTTCCAGCATTCCGGATGACTACATCTGCAGGTAATGTACCCAATGGCAGCTCCTCACAGACCATGTGGTTCAGTTGCAGCAGTAGTTAGATGCACTTAAGAGCAGATGGCGGAACGCATCATAGACAGGAGTTATAGAGACATGGTCACACCCAAGGTGCATGCAGACAGGTGGGTAACCGCCAGAAAAAGCAGGCAGTCAGTGCAGGAATCCCCGGTAGCTGTCCCTCTCTTTAACAAGGAGACCGTTTTGGATACTATTGGGGGATGGCCTATCGGGGGAAAACAACAGCAGCAGCCAGAGCAGTTGCACCATGGCTTGCTCTGTTGTTCAGCAGGGAGGGTCAAAGCACAGAAGAGCAATAGTCATTGGGGACTCCATGATCAGGGGCACAGATAGGCGTTTCAATGGTCCTGAAAAATACTTCAGGATGGTGTGTTGTCTCCCTGGTGTCAGGTTCTGGGATGTCACTGAATGGCTGCAGGGCATCCTGAAATGGGAGGGTGATAAGGCAGTGTATCACAGAAATACAATCTGTGTATCACAGAAAAACAGGACGTCGCCTGAAGCGCTCCCCACGATGTTCTGCCCCAATTGGCCGAGTTCCCAGCGGCGTGGGTCTCTCATGCCATCATTTGTCAGGAACTCGGCATGGTGGCTGGGGACTGAGTCCAGCGCCGCCACAGTCGGGGGTGGGGGGGGGGGGGGGGAGAGCCGATCCGCGGGCGGGGAGGACTTTCGCAGGGGCTGGGGGCACTGTTGGGGGGCGGTCCAGGGGTCACCAGCCGGCCAAAGGGGGTGCGCACTATTTGGCAGGCCGGGTCCGTGCGCGGCGGGCGTCATGTTGCACGGAGCAGCCGCTGCAGGCCGCTGCCATGCGCATGCATGGTCACGGACCCGGGCATTCTCTGGCCGTATCGGCAGCTAGGGTTGCTGTACGTTACCTGCCTGATAGCTCCTGCCTGATAGCCCCCAACAAAAGGAGGATTAGTGGCTATTTTACACCTGATTTTCGGTCGTAAAAGGCCACCGTTCCCATGCCGGCGTCAGGACGGAGACTGAAAATCGGAGAATCCTGCGCTATCGGTGGGATTCTCCGTCCAGCGATGCTGGAATTGTGTGATGTGATTTGGGGGAGAATCTGGCATAAGCCGAAAACTGAGGGCGGCGCCAGGCACCCAATGGAATGCCATGCTCCAGTGCCTCAGCAGCAGTGTGAACGCATTCTACACCACACTGACATATCATTAATGGGCCCGCAACAATATTCTCTACAGCTCCCGCAATGCTCCACCTCTGCCAAGAGGAATTACTGACGGCAAAATTCAATTGTGGGTTTTTAAAATCGGGGACTGGGATGTCCAGGCATGGACCGCCATTGCATGGCCTGCAAGGCAGCCACCCTCATCGACTGGGACTTGATGCTGATGGCCTTAGCGATGGTCAACACATATTGAGCCATGCCTTGGGCACCACCACTGAAGATGCTGACGTAGTGCTGCAGGCTTTCCACTGCGGTCGGTACCCTAGCAATGTTGGCCTCGGTGCCACTCATTGTCAGCAGATTTTTGGCTCCTCCAATTGGCTATGCCAGAGTGTTGCCGACATCTCCTGAATCCCACGGGTTAACCTTGTCCAAAGGCTCGGCATCTGACTGGGGTTCAATTGAGTCTTGGGAACCAGCAGATCTCCGACTGCCTACTCCCTTTGACGTTCCTGCCTTCACCTGATGTGCATCAGCAGCTGTGTGGTGCTCACCAGATTGTGCCCCAGAAGCCTGTCCACTAATGTCATCCACTGAGGTGAGGTATATGTCTCTGCCCTGGTGGAGGGTGCAGGTCATAACTGTGATGCCTCGCTGGTGATCTCCTTGGAACCCTTCTCCGAGCTGGTCTCTTGGGTAACAGGGGTGGGGACAACTCTGGATGGCCAGGCCCCACCAGATGGAGATCCTGCGAGAGAATGGATATGTGGCCAGTGAGAGGGATCATTTTTTTCTGAAATGACCAACTCACTTGAGACAGGTCATCTGGGCATAAGGCGAGTGGATCCTCACCTCTGTGGCACAAACCAACCTCGCTGTCAGTGACTTCTCTCTAACCCTAACCCTAACTGCTGACGAGTGGCACCGAGGCCAACATTGCTAGGCCGACCGCAGTGGAAAGCCTGCAGCACTACGTTGGTGACTGCCCAGTCAACCCGGTGATCGCCAGGACCCATTCCACATTGGGAATTTGGGGGGTGGCAGGTGCAAATGATGCCAGGAGAGAGGTGGTAACTTACCTTTGCAGCTCGATGGAGGTCGTTGGCCTTCTTCCTACATTATACGGTGGTCCTCCTGATCATGCTGCCTGCACTGACAGCCACTGCCTCCCAGGCGGTATTGCTGGCCGTGCTGCTGGCCAGGATGGGGGAACTGGATGTCCCAACTCACATCCACTATGTCCAGAAGCCTGGCCAGGTCGGCATTGCCAAAGCAAGGAACAGGACTGCACTCTGCCAGGCTTGTGTATTGATTGGGAGTGAGTGGTGTGGGAGTGTGTAAACGCAGCTCCCCCTTGTTAACGTCTGGTGAATCAGATGGCGAGACAGCCAGTAATGGGAGAAGCTTGTGGGGGTTCATTTCCAGCACTAAGTGCTGTTATATACACCCTGGCACTAAACAATTGCTGCTTTACCTATTGGAACCGTGCTATTCATGTCGAGGTCTCAACATAGGCACAGGGACCATCAGAGGAGTCAGGCAGCATGACCGCCTGCTGAGGAAGATCAGTTATCCACCCAACAGAGTGCACAGACAGAGAATATCGTATGGCAGGAGAGCTGTGTGTCAGGAGACTAAAATTCAGCAAGGAAGAGACGGGACACTGCTGTGAAATGTTGAAGGAAGATCTGAACTCAAAATGCCGCACTGCCTTAACAGTGGGGTTGAATAGCCCTGAATTTCTTTGCAAAAGACCCTTCACTTTGAAGATGATATAGCCCCAGAAATGGAGAAGTGCAATGTGGAGCCAGATGCAGACATGTCTCCTGGAGCATGTAGGAGGTCTAGGCTCAAGCCTCCACCAGGACAATTTTTAACTTGTCGCTACTGCTTTTGAACATTGAATTCTGAAAATTCACCATCTATCCATCCCTCCCTTCCAAAATAAGTTTAAAAACTTGCTTTATTTTAGTTCAAAAATGTGTAAAACCTCAGGTGGTTATTATTCATTATTTGAAAGTACAGATTCTTAAGTTGAAGCTTATTGGGGTGAATTCTCAGTTTGAGAGGCTAAGTGCTGACGCCGGGACTGAATTGCGAGTGTTCTATGTGGACAAAAGCGGTGCCAGTCCTGGAGCGATTCAGGTCCCGTTAATGGGCTAGCACCGGCGCCAGGTAGAACTTGCACAATTCCAATGAATGCCGACGCTCATCCCAGCCAACATGATGGCACTGGTTGCCTTGGAGCACACCCATGCCGTTGATGGGTTGGCTGGGGCCAGAGGACACTTAGGGGGATGGCCTGGATGGCATCCATACGACTTATGGCACTAAGTTCTGAGTGAGCAGTCAGCGGCTTGGACAGCCGCGTGGCTGCCTTGCAGGCCTACGGCAATGGCGGCCCCATGCCCGGCCACCCCGACCTCACGGCCCACCTCCCAGCCGCCCCCACTACTTCCCCCAGCCTTGGTAGGCACTGCCCCCCGGCCAACGGCACAACTGTCAGCACGATAGTGATGTTGGACATTGTTTGTATCCCCTCCTGCTGCCTCAGCAGCCACGGCACCTTCTTCCCGATTTGGAATACCACAAGTGAACCTTGTCTTTGGTCATTCCTCCTGGTGGAGTCGGAGCATCGTGTTAGGCCCGGAAAATGCCAGATCGGGTCCATTAATGATATGCCAACAGCCTTTACTGTACAATTTTCATGCCAAAGCCAACGTGTGGTGTAGAACGCATTCACTCTGTTGTCGAGAGACCAGACCATGGTATTCCGTTTGGTGCCCAGCGCCAACCTTGATTTGCAGCTGACGCTGAATTCTCCACTGATTGTATTTCATGATTCCAGCGCCACTAGACGGAGAATCCCGCCCATTGTGTTCTCAAATATTTAAGATTTTGCATCTGTTCCATTATTTTTCTGAATAACGTGTTTCTGCAATGTGTTACTACAGCATGAAAAACACCGAATACTTAAATATAACTAACTGAAAACCATACTTCAAACCAACAACAAATATAGAACAGTACAGCACAGGCCCTTCGGCCCTCGATGTTGTGCCAAGCAATGATCACCCTACTCAAACCCACGTATCCACCCTATACCCGTAACCCAACAAACCCCCCCTTAACCTTACTTTTTAGGACACTACGGGCAATTTAGCCTGGCCAATCCACCTAACCCGCACATCTTTGGATGGTGGGAGGAAACCGGGGCACCCGGAGGAAACCCACGCACACAGGGGGAGGACGTGCAGACTCCACACAGACAGTGACCCAGCCGGGAATCGAACCTGGGAACTTGGAGCTGTGAAGCATTTATGCTAACCACCATGCTACCATGCTACCATACCATGAAGGGCAACAGTGTATTTTTGAGTAAAGACATAAATATGCTAATAAACAACGCAAACCAAAAATAAGTCAAATGGAGCAAAACGCAGCATGGGATCTTTTGGCTCCTCCCGCTGGTGGGATCTTCTGTCCCATCGGAGTCAATGGGGATTTGAATGGATCGCCTCATCCGCTGTTGGAAAATCTGCCGTGGCGAAGCCGGAATGTCTTGGTGGCAGTGTGCTATCAAGTCAGTTGGACCTACCTGATAAAAGGTCCCCTCATTCAGACAAAGGTTCACAAAACCTCTGAGGTGTTATGATGGATGACACATTAAAACCCTGGCCTGACTCGATGAGAATTGAGGAAGCATCAAGGACGTGCCTTTCACCGCAATGGAGCCAACCATTTCAGGAGTGCAAGGTACGGGCTTTTGATCCGATCCAGCTTACACCCACAAAAGTCACCTCTGAAAATCGGAACCCCGGGAATGGGGTCACATCTCCTGGAATTGGTTCCCGAGCTGTCCTGACTTGGTGAAAATCCAGGCCAATATCTCTTTGCCGTTCGCAGTCAGCCAATTATTTTCCAATGTGTAAATGAAACCAAATCAAGTCAGAAAAATAATTTAAAAACTGGGTCAACTGGCATGGCGCTGCAACATTTATCCTCTACACGTTGCTTTGCCAATTTAAAGTTTTATTTCTCCAGAGCCTACAGTGGGAACACCGAGAAATTCAGAGGGAAAGCTGTGAGCACCTCCCAGTGGCCAATTTCACAATGCTATCAGCCAAAACATTGGTTTGGGACTTCCAATCCCATTGGAAGATGGTGCATACAACTCAAGGTGTGATGGGGTGAGTAAAGCATCTTAAATAAGGTGGGATCTCGCCACAATAATATGCAATACTCCATTAACATCCCCAGCATAGATTT
The DNA here is from genome assembly GCF_902713615.1 of Scyliorhinus canicula. Lineage (NCBI taxonomy): Eukaryota > Metazoa > Chordata > Chondrichthyes > Carcharhiniformes > Scyliorhinidae > Scyliorhinus > Scyliorhinus canicula. The sequence goes on from NC_052151.1 coordinate 121,806,999, forward strand.
CAATATTGAGGATAATTGCCTGGAATTTTCTACTAAATATTGGCAGCAAATGTTCAGTTGCACCAACCCCCCAGCAATTATAAAGTTAAGTGGAAACCACTATTGAAGCTTTGCAATAAATGAGTTAGTTTTATGAAGGATTTCATGCTTTCAGTGAAAGCACACCAGAAATAAAATTTTAATTAAATTCTTTAATAAAATTAAGCTCCAATCATTTTCAGAAACATGACTGGGAAATTAAATGAATGATTAGGATTATTAGAAGAAGGCTGGCGGTAGAATATATCCAGTGCAACGATTCTCCTGGAACAGATGAGCAGTCAGTCAAGTTTTTTGAATTAGAAATGGAGACTTCTTATCTTGTGTTGCTGGAAATATTTGTACCTGCCTCAAAAATGGAAATCTCCAGTTTATCATCTCAACCATGCCTAATTTCAGTGACACCGTAAAAATGTGCCACACAATTTTAATTTTACTCCATTTGGCTAGATAAACAAAATATGTTTGTGATAGGTAAACCGACAGTACAGAAGGAGGCCATTCAGCTCACTGGTTCTGCACTGGATCTTTGAAGAGCAATCCAGTTAATCCCACCATGTCTCTGCATTTTTTTCTCCAACCTTTGGTTGTTCAAATCTTTTCTTCACTATTCAATCTGTAACCACCATCTTATCGGGCAGTGCCTCTAAATCCTAACCATTAGCTCCATTAAAGTCACTTTCCTCATGTCATTTCTGCCAGTCCACTTAAAACTGCGTCCTCTGATTGTTGACCCGTCAGTGATTCGAAACAGCTGCTCATTATTATCTCTATCGAAACCTTTCATGATTTTAACGGTACAGTATAAAACCTCAACTTGGCCTTCTTTGCCTCAAGGGCAACAACCCCAGCTTTCCCAGTATATTGATGGCATTGCAGTTGCTCTTTCTCTGGAACCATTGTAGTAAATCTCTTCTCCACCCCCTCCAAAGAACAGAGCCCTGTGTATTGATACACAGTACACCACACTGCCAGCCTGATTGACAATCTTAAATTGGTTGTCAGTGTAATTTTTAGCACACTCAGGATTGTTTCGCTAATCTTTTCCAATCGCGGAATCACATTAATTTTGGACACTGTGTTTTGAGCCTTGCAAATATGGCTGGTCGGGTATTGATTGCACTTTGCCCATTATGAACAGTGCAAGGTACATGCTGTTTGATACAATCTGGAAGCTACATATATTAATACACAGGGCCCTGTGTTTTTTACAGTCAGAAAGAACATGTGCAATTATTGCACCTATTTCAGCTAACAAAATAAGGGACAGCCATTCACTAGTTCTTTCCTCAGGGCAATGCTCTGACAAATAAAAATCAATCTGCCCAGGATAAATTTTTAAAAAATGCTTGGTAGTTAACTGTCAGTCACTATTAATTGGTGCATTCTCCTTGGAAATGTCTCTCCCAATCAGAGTCCACTTGCTAACCAATCAACACTATCTGCTCATACAGTATAAAGTTGTTGTTTTCCTGACGAGTGCAAGACAAAAAGCTTTAACGAAAGGTATTTTCGTTCAGCAATACTCAAGTTCTCTACTGTGGTGATATGATTTGCATAGCTGTCTGCCATTGGGACAGAACACCGGCTTACCATTGGTCCTGGTCGGTCATGTGCCTCTCGACCGATTGGTCGAGAGGCTGAGTTATACCTCCTTGCCGAGGTATAAATAGTCAAACGCCCAGCGGTCGTCCATTTTATTGTAGACAACCGCAGGGCTAAGTTCTAGTTTATTAAAGCCTAACTTTTGTAAAGCAACTCGTCTCTTGTGCAATTGATGGCTCATCATCTACTTACCAACCTTCTGACTTTTGTTCTCTAATCCTGTATTTATAAAACTCAGGATTCCATTGGCTTTATTAACTTGTCCTGCCACCTTCAAAGAATTTTACACAAACACCCCTGGGCTCCTCTGTTCTTGAACTCCCTTTAAAATGGCACCATTTAGTTTGTATTATCCCTGCTCAACCTGCTAACTAAAATGTATAACCTCAAACTTTCCTCCGTTGAATTTGATCTGCCATGTGCCTGACCAACCTATCTATGTCCTCTTGAAATCTACCTTTCTCGCTGTTTACAATAGTTTCAGATTTTGTACCAGGTTTTGGCAGATATTCAAATACAGCCTATACAAGTCCAAGTCATTAATATATATGAAAAACAGAAGTGGTCCCTGAATTATGCCTTGGAGAACTTCATGAGGAATCACTCATTGATCTGCTGGTGGTGCTGGTTGAGTACGGGTTGCCATGGTAACAGGCGGAGGCCAATCCAGCTGGAATTCTTATTCAGCCTTTTAAATATTGGCCCATATCCGGACTGGTAGTCCCCATTAGTCTGGGGCTGGACACTCATGTTGAATGCCATGGGTAGGGCTTCACTTTTGAGTGAAAATATATTTGATTTAGCCTTTATCATCGTGTTTCCTGGGTTACTATTTCGGCGATGTGAAACCAAAACAGGTTTCTGGACAGCCCTATTAAAAGAAAAATGCCTCTGGGAACCCTGGAATGCCATTATTTGGGAAACATGAGTGTATGATGCAGGCGTGGAGGATTGGCCCCAGTACGCCAAAAGAATGGGCTATTTATTTTGCGCAAATGGCATAGAAGGTGACGACTAAGAGAAGGTAATACTTTTGACCATCTATGGAGCCCAGACATTAGACATGCTTAAGAACCTGACTTACCCAGCAGCCCAGGGATTAAAACTATTACTGAGCTGGTCGACTTAATGGCAAACTGCTGTGACCCGAGACCATTGGTTATTCTCCAGCACTACAGGTTTACTACAGCTGTAAGACTCCCAACAGAGCCTGTAATGGAGTTCCTGACCATGTTCAGGAAACTGGCTGAGTACTGTGCGTATCGGCCATCCCTGCTAGAGATGATAAGGGACCAGCTGGCATGTGAGATAAACAATGCCATGACACAGAGAAAACTGGTTGCAGGACCAGCCATGGATCTTAAAGGAGCCATGAGATTGGCTCTGTCCCTGTAAAATACAGAAAAAGGGGCCCGGGAACTCCAAGGTTCAATGGACTGAAGCGTGCTCAGTGCCAGATATTCCCCACACCAGAAAACCAGACTCCACGTAGACAGCACCTCCAAGTCCTGCCCACCCCACCTGGCCATTGCTCAGTCACACCACACGAGGACATGGGCTGACGGCCGTGAAACTCCAGGACTGTTAGAGAAGGTTTCCAGAGGACATTGGGGAGCAGTCGCAATAGTGCTGTACCTGCGGCTGAAGGATAGAGATTAGGCAAGGCCGCCAGAATCATCAGTACATCTACTGCCCAGGCTGCAAGCTAAAGACACGTCAGGCCTGGGCTCTCCAAATCAATCAGCCCTAGAAGGACAAACTAATGCAATTGAACTGCATCACCACCCGTAAAGTTGCCCCTATCAAAATTAAACTCTGGGTTTGTGATACTGTTAATTCACTGTGAGACCATGAGAATGAGTGAACATATCCATGAACTCGCCTGCCAGAGTCGGCTGTACAAACAGATGCCACCCACAGGTGGCCGGACTATATATGGCCCCGGTGAGGGCGGAGCCAGAGGCGGAACCTACCGGGGTTCCAGTATAGTACCTGGTAGTACCCGTATCATCACTTCCAGGTCATGGGTCACATTATTATACAGGCAGTACAGACAGCTCATGTATTAGGTGAAGTACATTCACCACATTCACCCCTTGTTAAAAAATCAAGTCCAGGGGGGGTGACGTGGGGTCCATTAGAGATTCAGTCTGTCTGGAGGCCGGATCGATCATTTATTCCTCCTCAGCTCTGGCGATGCGGCGGCACGGTCATTGCAGATGGTGACTCCGGGGGAGTCGTGTCTGGAGCCTGAGCCTCAGTCCGGCATGTCGGAGGCAGTTGGGGGGTGGGGGTAGGCAAGGGGGTGGCGTGTGGTGCGGGCCAAGACAGGGGACTCAGGGGAGCGCAAGGGGAGCAGCAGATGGCTGTAGGCCGCGGGGAGGGGGGCGCATTGGCAGGGGAACCAGCCATCCGTCCTGGTGCGTGATGTGGGCGTACTGGGGGTTGGCGTGCAGCAGCTGGACCCTCTCGACCAGGGAGTCAGTCTATGGCTCCTCATATGCCTCTGTAGAAGGACAGGTCCCTGAGTTATCAGCCAAGATGGAAGTGAGACCCCGGAGATGGACTTTCTGGGGAAGAGAAACAAGCGGTCGTGAGGGTTCTCGTTTGTGGCTGTGCAGAGGCGTGATCTGATGGAGTGGAGGGCGTCGGGGAGGACCTCCTGCCAGCAGGGGGTTGGGAGACTTCTTTACTCGAAGGCCAGAAGGATGGCCTTCCATACCGTCGTGTTCTCCCTCTCCACCTGTCCATTTCCCTGCGGGTTATAGCTCATCGTCCTGCTCGAGGCGATGCCTTTGCTGAGCAGGTACTGACGCAGCTAGTCGCTCATGAACGTACGCAGGGAAACCGAACAGGGTGAAGATGCTGTGCAGTGCCTTTATTACGGTGGCCGAGGTCATGTCGGGGCAGGGGACAGCCAAGGGGAAGCGGGAGTACTCATCGATGACGGTTAGGATGTATATATTACGGTTGGTGGAGGGGAGCGGCCCTTTGAAGTCCATGCTCAGGTACTCAAAGGGCTGGGAGGCCTTGTCTGGCCGGTAGAAGTGTGGTTGGCACTCCGCGCAGACTTGGCAGTCCATCGTCATGGCCTTGACCTCCTCGGTGGAGAAGGGCAGGTTGTGGGCCTTAATAAAGTGGGTAAGCCGGGTGACCCCCCGGGTGACAGATATCATTGTGGATAGGCCGAAGTCGGTCAACTTGCGCGCTGGTGCATGTGCCACGGGACAAGGCATCTGGGGGCTCGTTGAACTTCCGAGGACGATACTTGATATCGTAATTGTAGGTAGAGAGTTCGATCCTCCACCTCAGGATTTTGTCATTTTTTATTTTACCCCGTTGTGCGTTGTCAAACATGAAGGCGACCAAACGCTGGTTGGTGACGAGGGTGAACCTCCTACCGGCTAGTTAGTGCCTCCTGTGCCGCACGGCTTCCACTATGGCTTGTGCTTCCTTTTCGACTGAGGAGTGGCAGATCTCGGAAGCGTGGAGGGTTCTAGAAAAGAATGCTACCGGCCTGCCAGCCTGGTTGAGTGTGGTGGCTAGGGCGACGTCTGACGCATCGCTCTCCACCTGAAAAGGGACGGACTCGTCCACCGCGTGCATAGCGGCCTTGGTGATGTCGGCCTTGATGCGGCTGAAGGCCGAGCGGACCTCAGCCGTCAGGGGAAAAGTGGTGGTTTGAATAAGTGGGCGGGTTTTGTCCGCATAGTTGGGGACCCACTGGGCGTAGTAGGAGAACAGCCCCAGGCATCGTTTGAGGGCCTTGAGGCTGTGGGGAGTGGGGAGTTCCGTGAGGGGCGCATACGGTCGGGGTCGGGCCCCAGGACTCTGTTCTCCACGAGGTAGCCGAGTATGGCCAGTCGTACGGTCCGGAAAACGCACTTCTCTTTGTCTTCCGAGAGGTTGAGAGATTGTGCGGCCTGGAGGAACCTCTGAAGGTCGGCGTCATGGTCCTGCTGATCATGGCCGCAGATGGTGACATTGTCCAAGTACGGGTATGTAGCCCGCAAACCGTACTGGTCCACCATTTGGCCCATCGTTCTCTGAAAAACCGAGACCCCGTGAGTGACGCCGAAGGGGACCCTGAGGAAGTGGAAGAGTCGGCCAGCTGCTTCAAAAGCTGTGTAGTGGCGCTCTTCTGGGCGGATTGGGAGCTGGTGGTAGGCTGACTTCAGATCGACCGTTGAGAACACACGGTACTGTGCGATCTGGTTGATCATTTCTGTGATGCGGGGGAGGGGGTATGCATCCAGTTGCGTGAACCGGTTAATGGTCTGGCTGTAATCTACAACCATCTGATTCTTTTCCCCGATCTGGATGACCACCACTTGCATTATCCAGGGGCTATTGCTGGCCTCGATAATCCCTTCACTCAACAGTTGCTGGACTTCCGACTTGATAAAAGCCATGTCTTGGAACTGTACTGCCTGCCCCCGGTGGCAATGGGCTTACAGTCGGGAGTGAGGTTCGCAAAGAGCGACGGGGGGGGAGACCTTGAGGGTCGTGAGGCTGCATAAGGGGGGGGGGGTAAGGGTCCGCTAAAATGTAGGGTCAGGCTTCGGTCCTGCATTGGAAGTCCAATCCAAGCAGTAGGGGGGTGCAAAGGTGGGGGATAATTTACAACTTAAAACGGGCATACTCGGCACCCTGCATTGCGAGGTTAGCTATACAGTACCCCGGATCTGGACCGAAAGGGATACGGAGGCAAGGGTGATGGTTTGGGATGCGGGGTATATGGGGAGGGAGCAGCGCCTTACCGTGTCGGGGTGGACAAAGCACTCTGTGCTACCGGAGTCAAAAAGGCAGGGGGTCTCGTGCCCGTTGATCCGGACGACCATCATTGAGTTTTTCAAGTGCTTTGGCTGCGACTGCTCGAGGGTAACTGCATCCAGCTGTGGGTAGCCAGCGTGGCAGTGTCGGGGTCACAAATTAGCGGCCCCCATGAGTCGCACGTGTCGGGCTGGGTCGAAGATGGTGACCAAGATGGCCGCCCCCACAAGTCGCACTTGTCGGGCCAGGGCGAAGATGGCGTCCAAGATGGCAGCCCCCATCAGTCGCACGTGTCGGTCGGTGTTGGAGTCGGCGGGCAAGATGGCGGCCCCCACGAGTCGCACGAGGCTGATGACACGTCTGAAGGGGGAGATCCGGGCAGGCATGCAGCCACGTTGCGGGGTCGGCGGGCCTGTGAGTCCATGGATCGGGCCTGGTGAGTGTTCGATTTCTGGGCTTTAGGTCAGCCCAGACAGACTCTGGCGAAGTGTCCCTTTTTCCCACAGTCGCTGCACGTCGCTGTGCGGACTGGACAGTGTTGCCGGGGGTGTTGACCCTGACCGCAGAAGTAGCACTGCAGTTCCCGGGGCTGGACTGGCAGCCGCGCGGCACAGGCCCGCGACGTAATCGGGTCTTACAGGGGGTCGCGACGATGCCATCCACCAGGGGTTCGCCGAGTCCTCGGGAATGCACTGAGGTTCTGGTAGTCCACCTCTAACGAGGTCCAGGCTTTTGCAAAGTCCAATGGGATGATGCAGATTCGGATGGCGCCCTACCACCTATCTTCTAAGGGCTTGGCCAAGCAGACAGCCCAAACGTTTAAAAACAATAAAAAGAAACAGACCATGGGATCGCTCAACACCAAACTGGCTCGGTTCCTCTTCAATGAAATGAAATGAAAAATGAATGAAAATGAAATGAAAGTCGCTTATTGTCATGAGTAGGCTTCAATGAAGTTACTGTGAAAAGCCCCTAGTTGCCACATTCCAGCGCCTGTCCGGCGACGCTGGTACGGGAATCGAACCGTGCTGCTGGCCTGCTTGGTCTGCTTTAAAAGCCAGTGAGCTAAACCAGCCCATTAAAGGACCATGTCACATGTGATGATGCGGGGTTGCGCCAGCAGAACAACTGATCGGCCAACCCCTCCGGACCAGATGCAGTTTACTGTTTCCTAATCTAAGTGAGAAAGTGGAGTCAAAGAGGAGACTCAAAAAAATAATTATGACACTCGATGACCCAATAGAACTTTGAGGCCGGAAAATGCAGTCTTTAATCATAATTTCGGGGATTGGTCCCCTTGGATCCTGGGAGTGGTTGTAGAGAAGACTAGCCCATGTCATGCAAGTAAAGACCAGGGAGAGAACTGTAAAAAAACACTTGGCCCATTTTCGGAGCAGGGAACCCTTGAGTGCAGAGACTACTCCAGGCAGGGTGACACCCTCAACGTCTTTGGAAATTACCACCCGGCAAGGGACTCAACCTACAGTATACCCAAGCGTCATGCCCCAGGGGGATGAAGGTGCAGGCTCTGACATGGAAACTAAGTGAGCGACCTGCAGCCAGAAATCAATGTTGGGATAGAAACACCTTCAGTGACCTTTCGACGCTCAGTGTCCTCTTTGCGCCCCAAAATTTGACTCCACTGAAAGTGGACTCTGAGGCCATTTACAGGAAGCCTGATGGTGGTGGGAGTGAATGGGAGGGTCTGGGGAGGGTCTGGACCTGGGGAGGGGGGGGGATTAATAATAATAATAATAATCCTTATTGTCACAAGTAGGCTTACATTAATACTGCAATGACGTTACTGTGAAAAGCCCCTAGTCGCCACATTCCGGTGCCTGTTTGGGTCATAGAGGGAGAATTCTGAATGTCCAAATTACCTAACACGTCTTTTGGGACTTGTGGGAGGAAACTGCGGACATAACCCACGCAGACACAGAGAGAAAGGAAAACTTGCTTTTTCAGAAATTCATACATACTGAATACATTTATTCACACATGGAGAGTTGGCCATATCTGTATCCCTTCTTGTGTCCAGCCAAAACCCCAAGTTTCAAGCGTAATTTGGACTTGTATTTTAAGGTCATGCATTTCAGATCATTTATCAAAGTGCAAAAACAGATTTCTCCTTTTCAAGTTTTTCAATTTTTGTTACAGTTTAAGAACAAGAGGGCTCCTTTTTAAGACAGAACTGCGGGGAAATGTTTTCTCTCAGAGGGGCATTAGTATATGGAGTTTTCTTCCACAGAAAACGTGGAGGCTGGGTCATTGAATTTCTTCAAGGCTGTGTTAGATAGATTTCTGGTAGACAAGGGAGTCAAGATTTTGGGGGCAGACTAGGTAGTACAGTTGAGATCACATCCAGATCAATCACGATCGTATCAAACAGCGGAACAGGCCAAATAGAAACTTGGTCTCATTTCCATTCCAAATGTACACACCATAGTTTGTCTGATTTATGAATAGCTATTGCAACAAAAGTTTTCTCATCTTGTTCACAATCGCTTTTAAGAGTTGGGACTCTACATAATAAATTGTAAACATTGTACTGCAAATAAATAAGCTTAGTAAGCTTCCAATAAAAATATTTTAAAAGTATTTTTCAAAGAGGATTAGTTGCTAAATTGGCTTCTGTTGTATGGGCTTACCAATGATGTTCCTTTGTGTTAGGTATTCCATTCTCCAGCACTGCCATCTCTGGAATAGAAAACTAAATCTTACAGCATATTAATGAAAGCTACATTTTAAATATTTGGGTCACTGCAGAACATTGTTTAGAATTTGCTTTAATCATTTCAAAACTTAAGTCAAAAGGCCATTTACACTGTACAAAATCAATTAATTAATTTTAATATTGGGATCTGCTAATATCAGGCATTTATCACAGTTTTATGAGCAGATGTGTTAAATTTTAACAGAGAGCTTGCAACAAAATAGCTTTAAGTAGTAAGGCAATTTTTCAGATTCATGAGCTTGTAAACAACATTGTCATGTGTATGTTTAAATAAAAAATGTATGTTATTATATCACGACCATTATGCATAATACATATCAAATCTCACACAGAAAACCACTTGATCTAAAAAGCACTTTCACAAAGAGAAGGATAATGTTTTAATACTCCTTTCATTATTATGTTAACATAGCCTTAATTCAATAGTTCCTTCTGCTTGGCTCTGAATAACAGGACTATGAGTGTGCATTAATTATAAAACTAGAACAAGGCAGGTGCATTGGAGTGGAACACATTTTTGAGTGCTTAAAATTAAATAATACAATAATATTCTTTAGTGTATGGAAATAATTTATGTCAAGACTTTTAAGCAAGTAAATGAGCAATTATTGTAATTCGTTGAATATCATAGTCCAAAATAATTCAGTAATTGTTATCAATTTGACTGTTCATTGTCCAAAGTCAGACCAAGAAGACATGATGCCACCCTGAGCACTGCCAGTCTGGCACCCTGGAAGTCACCATGCCACCTGGGCACCCTGGCACTGCCAGGATGGCATGCAGGTGACACAGCCAGGGTGCCAGGCTAGCATTGGGATGTCAGAGTACTACGCTGACCAGAGCCCATTCACCCAAGAACACTGATTGCCTGAGGACCCCCACAAATACCAGTTTGTCTTATCCATATTTTTGGAGACCAGTGCTAAATGGTGCCCACTTGGGGTTTCCGAGACGAGGCCGTTAGGTCCTGTGCACTCGGTAGATGCGGCGTAGACATATTAAAGGGAGGTTAACTGCTCACCTGAATATGCAACTTTGGATCCTGATCTCAATGGGTAGGATTCAGATTGCGATGCCTTGCGAGATCTCGTTAGATCTTGTGAGGCGTGACAAGCCCGGTAAATCTCGTGAGAGGGCTCTCGCTAAATTTATTGGCCTCGTCATGTGCCGAGTCGGGGCCGGCGAAGCCGATCACGTCTTTAGTCTCTCAAATGGAGAATTCCAGCCCAAATGTTCAGCATTATTCCCAGGGCCCATAGCCTTGTGGTATCCAGTGTCTTCAACCATTTCTTGGTATAATGAAGAGCGAATCATATTGAGTGAAGACTGGTATCTGGAATGCTGGGAGGAGGTTGAGATGGGTCAGCACCTCTGGTTGAAGATTGTTGCAAATTCTTCAGCCTTGTCTGTTGCACTGATGTGCTGGGCTCCCTCTTTGTTGAGGATGTGAATATTTGTGCAGAATGTCATAATATATACCAATATATCATGGTGCAGACACACACTGATGGACACACACAGGGACCAATCAACATGTACAAACACCGCAGCCAATCACCAGTTAGAATACACACACTATAAAGGCAGAGGGCACCACGGTTTCCGCTCATTCTAGATGCTGCCTCTGAGTGTAACAGGAACTTATTCAGCCCCACACGGACTCACAACACGTGCTGAGAGAATCAACTGGTTCGGACAAGGCTTAGGTCTCTAGTTCAAGTTAGCATTATTTAGACCCACAGTCATCGTTTGTTAGGTGGTTAGAACTAGTTAATAAAATTGAGTTGAACCTTCATCTGTGTTGGAAGTGTCTGTTCATCTCTCAAACCTACACAAGCCAACACATCACAGAATACTCTTCCAATTAGTTGTTTAATTAGCACCATTCTTATGACTGAATGAGGCAGTACTGCAGCACTTTGATCTGACCCATTGGTTGTGGGATTGCTTCGCTCTGCCTATCACATGCTGCTTCTGCTGTTTGGCATGCAGGTAGCCTTGTATTTTAGCTTCACCAGCTTGGTGCTGCTCCTGGAATGCCCTCCTATACTCTTCTTTGAGCCACGGTTGATCCCCTGGCTTGATGGTAATATGCCAGGCTATGTGGTTACGGATTATGTTTGAATACAATTCTGCTGCTGATCATGACCCACAGCATCACACTCTGCTGCTGATCATGACCCACAGCATCACATGGGTGCCCAGTTTTGCGTTGCTGGATATGTTTGAAATCTATCCCATTTAGCATGATGGTTGTACCACAAAACACGATGGACGGTATCCTCAGTGAGAAAATAAGACTTTCTCTCTGCAAGCACTGTGTGGCAATCACTCCTGCCAATACTGTCAAGGGCAGTTGCATCTGCAACAGGTAGATTGGTCAGAATGAAGATGGTTCCCTCACCATCTGCTGTAGACCAAGTCTGGCAGTTATGCTGTTTGGGCCTTGACTAGCTTGGCCTGTAGTGGTACTACTAAGCTACTCTCAGAAATGAACATTGAAACCCCTTATGTAGGGTACATTCTGAACACTTGCAACCTTTTTGAACTGGTGTTCAACATGGCGGACTACTGATTCATCAGCTGAAGGGGGTAGAAGATATAATCAGCAGGCCGTTTCCCTGCCCATGTTTGACTTGATGCCCTGATACTTTGTGGGTCCTGGAGGGAATGTTGAGGTCTCCCAGGGCAACTCCGTTTTCACTGAACACCACATTGTTGCCACCTCTGGTGAGTCCTTCCCACTGATGGATCAACAAATACCTAGGGTTATATGTAAGATATGACTGGAGAAGTGTGACTACGTCAGGCTATTGTTTGGCTCATCTGTGGGATAGCTCTCCCAATTTTGGCAGAAGCCCCCACATGTTAAGAAAGGAGGAATTTGCAGGGTTGACAGGTCTGGCTCTATCATTGTCCCTTGTGGCGTCTAGCTCAATGCAGGGTGGACAATCAGTTTCATTTATTTTCGACTCTGTAGTAGTTTCTAACAACTGAGTAGTTTTCTTGGTATTTAAGTGTCAACCACATTGGCATGGGTCTGGAAGTCAAACATAGGCAAACCAGGGGCATGCAGGCCAGATCAACTAAGTATCACAGATTTCCTTCCCTAAAGGACATCTTTACATTTTTTTGTGTTTTAGACAATTGTTTCATGATCAACATGACTGAGACCAGTTTTTAATTCCAGATTTTATTGATTGAATCTAAATTCCTCCAGGGATGGGATATCTGATATCCCCAGAGCCTGAGTTGCTAGATTATTAGTCAGTGATATTACCAATATACCATCACCTTGCCTAGCTGTTATGGTTCCAACATTGACCACTTCAAAAGTACATATTTTGTTACGAAGCACGTTGGGACATTCTGTGATGGTGGAGGATGCTATATAAATGTAAGCCTTTCTTCCAATATGGAAATTAAAATCCTACGACATAAATAGAGCCATTTTTGGTCAGAACTGATCGAAATGAGCAGCCATCTTGGACAATCATGACTTTCCCCATAATTTTGTTCTGCTAGCAGCCACCCAGCAATGATGTGGACAACTCAATCTAGCACTGAAGCACCGTTTTCTGCCCCATAGCTCACCTGAGGCTGGGCCCTGAAAATACTGTTCGCTGGTGTAGAGGGCAGCCAGCCAGAATGTTCCTCAGTTAATCTCCAAAGATCAAAATCTACTGCAATATGTTCACAATTAGGTTTGTGTCGCAAAACCAAACTTGTGGTGATATAAAATAGGGCAAAGGTTACTTTACTGAACAAATTGTTAGAAAAGCACACAAGGTCAGATTTTTAAATCAGAGTGAGCTGAATTTCTCGAACTGGTTTGTTGTCATTCTAAATTAATGTTACTATTTTTTCCTTTAAATTGGCACTTCAGAATTCTAAGTTCTTGACCGCTGAGCACCCGGTATAAGGAAAGATGCTTGGAAGCATTCTTGTTTTCTGCTTTAAGGCCAAAGTTTTACGCTCCCCTTGGGTGGGATCTGAGGCAGAGGGAGCGTGAAATTGCATGGATGGTATTCCCTCCAGGTTCCTGCCCGCCCTGAACATGCAGCGCTGCCACGCTGGGGCAGGCAAGCCTTCGGAAGGGAAGCCTGACCTTGCTCCAGTTGAGATTCTTAAGTGGCCAATTAAAGGCCACTTAAGGGCTGCTTCTCGCCCAACAATTTTTAGGCTGGCTGGGGGTTGGGAGGCAGGGGAAGTGAGAACCTGAAATGATGAAAGTTCGATCTCGGGTGGGAAGGTAGGTGGGGTGACACTTCCAACACAATTCCCCTCTGACTGGGGTTGCCCTCTCCTTAAGGGCTGGTGTCCTCCAGTGAGTGAGAATCAAATCGGTTTCCAACTGGCATAAAATGATGATGGGATCGTCGACTCCTGCCCATCATGGCGGGTCACAATTCCTGCCAGGCACTGATTTTGTTTCCTGATAATGGGATGCAGATGAAGGCTCAATCGCGTTGTGTGGGGTGTTGCCAAAGCAGAATGCAAAATAAGGACCGAGCATCAATGTGATGGTGGTTAGGAGATGAGTGAATGGGCTTTGAGAGGCAGCTTCAGATGATGAATGGGCAAAGAGTAGTCCTTAGGAGACAACTACTAACCATCAAGTCTCTCTCTTTGATACTGCTGAGAGGGGAATGTATGAAACACGGAACCTGTTGATCTCACTGTCATTCTTCTTGCTCATAGGCAGGAGAAAGGATGAAGATGATGCCTGACTTACCAAAGGCAGGAGCAGAACGTGAAGAGGGTCTGCTCAGGACCAAGAGGATGAAGCCCAGGGAACCGTTGCTTGGAGGCGTCTTGCTAGACCCAGGGTGTACACACTGCGCCTAACATATCTGCAGATATCTGAGAACCAGTGTCACTGAAGACTGTGTATGTCCAGGGAACTGGTTGGTTACATCTGTCATCTTCAGCAGCATTTGGCACCATGCCAGTGTCGCTGAACGTTACAGCAGCAATTAATGTATATGCCAGTGGTTCCTTCCAGGGATCCACAGATGACTTCTGCGAGATTTTGCAAGTCTCTGCACACAAATGGATCCAGGAGGTGATAGATACAATTTTCGTGAGGGCACATAACTTTGTCCATTTCTGTCAGGATCAGGCAAGACAGGATGCAAGAGCTATGGGATTTTCACAGATACAGGGTGCCATTGACTGCACTCACGTGGCACTCAGATCTCTGAGGCATCCAACCGTGAACTATGTGAACCACAAGGCCTTCACTCACTGAATGTTCAGCTGGTCTGTGACACTCCCCAATGCATCCTTCAGTTATCTGCATGATTCCCAGGGAGTGTACATGATTCCTACATTCTGAGCAGCTCTCTGATCCCTGACGTGTTGCAAGGCCCACAGAGGCTGCAGGGTTGGTTCATCGGGGATAAGGGCTGCCAACTGAGGAGGTGATTGATGATGGCAGTGCAGCTGAGACAAGGTACAATAAGGCAATGGTGATGCCCAGATGAGGCAGCTGTCGTTGGATTCATTGCCGCTATATTCATGGAGAGTGATGAGGCAATCCAGTGAGGACATCCATTATCTTCACTTGCCTTCTGTGACATTGTTGCAGCGCACTCTCTATATTTAAGCGCTTCATGAAGGTCCAGCCTTTTCAACCCTACCCCTCGCCTGAGGTGTGATGGTCCTCAAGTTAAACCACCACCAGTCAGCTCTTCCCTCAAAGGGTAAAGCAGCCTATGGTCATCTGGGACTATGGTAACCTTACCTTACGAATGATAAGGCTCCTGTCATGGGGACACAGCAGTTGTCCATTGCAGGTGGATGATGATCACTTGCAGTGGGAACAGCGCATAGATTCTCACAGAGGTCCTGTGAATGTCTGACTCCTGTCTGGCTGACAGCAGTTTTATTGTTCTCAATGACCAGCGTCATATCATAGCAATGCAGTGGGGAAAGATTCACCTCTCCTGATCTTACAGCATCCTTCATGAGCTGCACCCGAGAAGCTCAGTATCACCAGAGGCTGAAGCAGGTGAGATGGGAGTCCAGCTCCACCTCAAAAATGTAGAGGGCAAAAATTGACAATGGCTGGAATGAGTAACACCAGCCCTGTGCATTGTGGGAGACACCCTCATTCCCTACGAGATATGGGCATGACCAATATGTTCAGTCACCGTGAAGGGAAGCCAGCAATACTCTTGGAACCTTGCACAAAGCATGTGGGAGAAGCCCTGGACTGAGCCAGGGCTTTTTCTGGTGCAGGGATCAGATTTCCAGGTCAGGACCCCAGGAACACAGCCCATCAGAACAGTGGGTAGCACAGTTGCTTCACAGCTCCAGGATCCCAGGTTCGAATCCTGGCTTGGATCACTGTGCAGAGCCTGCACGTTCTCCCTGTGTCTGCGTGGGTTTCCTCTGGGTGCTCCGGTTTCCTCCCACAAGTCCCGAAAAACGTGCTGTTAGGTGAATTGGATAATCTGAATTCTCCCTCTGTGTACCCGAACAGGCACCAGAGTGCGGTGACTAGGGGCTTTTCACAGTAACTTCATTGCAGTGTTAATGTAAGCCTACTTGTGACAATATAGATTATTATTATTAAAGGCACCATAGAAAGCGTGCAATTAGTGAGAGTCTATTTACAGAGGTGAACTTTATATACGAGCGCTTAACAACCGTGCCCACGCTGTGCAGCTGGAACTTCTTAACCTTTCTAAGCCCGTTGCTATGACTTGGTGCACCATTCACAGCAGAAATGGAGGTCACCTGTTATCTGCCACGCCCTGTTGTCTATGGTGACCTTGATGGGCAAAGTAAATGCAAAGTCCCTAAGCCAATCAGTTTATTCCGGTCCTGCAGTGTTGAGTGTGGATAGGCCTCTATTGAGACTGTGGATTGGACCTTCTACGCTGTGGTTCATTGTTTACTCTCTCCCACAGGCACATAGAGGGCTGACATTAATGCTCCATCCATGGAGTTTGGCCAATCGGGGGCTGTGATAAGTCCTGAACCTGTAAAAGGTGGACCACTCTTTCCTATGAAGATTGAAATCAGCAGTTGTTTGGGTTGCGTTTGAGGCCAGTTGAGAGTGACGAGAAGAGTAACTTATACTGGCAGAACGGAGGAGGACATTCTTCCTCTTGCAGCACTGGATGGCAGTTCTCTCCTGCAGGGATTTGGCACGCAAGGCTGCTGGCACCGCCTCCCATGCTAGGTTGGTGATCATGCTGGCTAGTTTCCTTCCTGAGCGCCAAGTACAGTACATTACAGCAGGCCTCCACAGCATCCAGAAGTCTCTCTCGGGAGGCTCTGAAAACTTGGGGGTGAATTTCTTGCCAGCCACCACTTCCCAGCAACCTGCAAAGTTTTGGTGGTGTGCGCTGGGATGGCCTTTAAATGTGGGGCCTCGATGATTGCAGCGCTGAGGTGATGGTGGGGCAGACGAATCAGAGGTTTTCCCGCTGGTGACTAGGAACCCATGGAGAAAGATGTTTGGGACTAAGTGGTGCATGATATGGTGGGAAAAGCTGCAATTTCAGTCAGCGTTCAACGTCACTTTTTCCACCCGTTGTCGGCCTTTGCCAATTTCCGGAAAAATCTTACTCTTAGTCTTTATAGCAGCCACTTCGCTCACCTTTAAATTTCAGGAAATCTTGGCTGAGATGAGTTGTAGAAAATTAATGGCAGAAATAACACCTCACAAAAAAAAGCTAATCACGCTGTTTAAATTTAAGTCTTAAACTGGCATATTGAAATCCCTTTTACAAATATCACGCTTGTCAAAAGGTTTGAAAGCAGTAGTGAAAGCAATAGTGCCATGGTTACTGTGGGGTGTACAGATAGGCACAAAATGGAAAAGAAAGACATTTGCAACATAAAGAACGCTGATTCAAACGTTTCTAAAAATGGTTGACATACTTGTGAAATTCATAACTTATTTAGTCTTTGTAATTGAAGAATCTTTTGCTTATGAAGCCCTTTCAGAAAATGCTAACACATTTTGTGATGACACACTATAGCCTATTTTCTTCACTCACCCTCTGGAAAGCATCCAAATATATTTGTGTCTCAGCTGCACAGCCTTGTTATCATAGAAAACAACCTTACTGCAACTCGGTCAAAAATACACAATTGCAGGAAAGGCAAACTATAGAAATCAGCATGAAACAATGTGTGACACTGAACACATTATCTGTTGCACCACATCTGAATAAATCATTTTTTCTAAGTAAATATTCCGAATTAGAATTCAAATGTGGAACTCAGCAAAGTATACAAAATAAAATATTTCCGTTAAGTATATTAATTTTTCTAGCTGTTGTGGACTGGGTGGTCACGTGGATGATGGGGGAGACGCGGGTACAAAGGGGGTTGTGTATCATGAGTGCGGGGGTTCTCCCCAGACACGGGCAGATATACAGTATGTAAGAGTTGTTCAGTACTATTAATTAACTTCCATAGTTGTTAGTCCCTTGTTGCGTGTTAGAGAAACCCAGTACTTTCGATATGGTGTCAGGAGTTGACCGAATGGCATGTCATAATATGCACATCATGAGGTAAAAGCAGGCAGTGACAGACACCCAGGTGAGCCAATCAACATACAGAACAGAACACAACCAATCACCATGGAATGTCACGACGTAGACGTGCCCCAACTGCGGCACCGCACATTTAAAGCGGCAATGCTTTGCAAGAGGCAGGCGATGTCTCAACTGCAAGAAGCCTGGCCATTATGCAGCCTTGTGCAGGTCTGCACCTCTGATAGGGGGCCAGCGATCCCAGTTCCAACGCAGATGCGTTCGAAGTGTACAGAAAGGGCTGCTGGATTTGGAATCTGATCCCTCCACGGATCCAGAGGACGACTGCCCGGAGTCCCCATATCGAGTGGGCATCATCACCATGCATGACGAGGCCTCCTCACATTCAGCAACACACACGCCCATCCTCAATGTGGATTATGCGGACGAGTGGCGTGCCACAGTACAAGTCAACGATTATAGCATCCGGTTCAAGCTGGACACCGTGCTTCAGCCAATTTAATATCCCAAGCAGATCTTGCTCGTATCCAAAGGCAGCCAACAATTCTTCTGCCGGCCTGCCGGTTGCTCGACTACAATGGAAATGCCATCACTGCGTTAGGGTCCTATCACCTGCATGTGTCTAACAAGGGCATCAAGGCCACTTTGCGGTTTGAGATCGTCAAGCCCAGCAAGGCTTCTCTGCTGGGTGCCCATGCATGCAAGCTACTCCATCTCTTCCAGAAAGTACATGCCATGTCCTCTGCCAACACCACTCTTCAGGCCGACATTGATCAGCTACTATTGCAATATTCGGATGTGTTCAGTGGAATGGGCACGCTGCCCTACCGCTATTAAATTCTGCTCAGGCCTGATGCCACGCCTGTAATCCATGCGCCACACCAGGTGCCGGCGCCTCTAAAGGACCGTCTAAAGGCACAGCTGCAGGAGCTCCAGGATCAGGGAATAATATCCAAGGTGACGGAACCGACTGACTGGGTCAGCTCGATGGTCTGTGTCAAGAAGCCGTCTGGAGAACTGCGCATTTGTATCGATCCCAAGGATCTGAACCGTAACATTATGCGGGAACACTGCCCAATCCTGAAGTGGGAGGAGCTGACAAGTGAGATTGCACATGTCAAATTCTTTACAAAGCTGGATGCATCGCGTGGCTTCTGGCAATACAACTGGACAAGTCCAGCAGGAAGCTCTGCACAGTTAATACACCCTTCGGCAGATATTGCTACAACCGCATGTTGTTTGGTATTGTTTCGGCCTCTGAAATCTTTCATTGAATAATGGAACAAAAGGTAGAGGGCATTGACGGTGTGCGGGTATATGTTGATGACGTCATCATATGGTCCACGACCCCGGAAGAAGATATTTTCCGTCTGCAACAAGTCTTCGGACGCACACACGCCAATGGCCTAAAGTTAAACAAAACCAAATGCTCCTTTGGCATGTCGTCGATTAAATTTCTGGGTGATCAGATATCCCAGCAGGATATGCAACCGAACTCGGACAAAGTCAAGGCCATCAACACACTGAAGACCCCAGAGGACAAGAAGGCAGTCCTCAGCTTCCTGGGTGTGGTATACTTTTTGGGGACGTTCATTCCCAACCTTGCCTCACACACCATGGCCCTCAGGCATCTGGTGAAGAAGTCCACCACTTTCCAGTGGTTACCCACGCATCAAGCAGAGTGGCTTGAGTTGAAGGCGAAGCTAAGCACCGCACCTGTTCCAGCTTTTTTAGACCCAGCGAGGGTGACTAAAATCTCCACAGATGCCAGCCAGGACAGCATTGGGGTGGTGCTCCTCCAGAAGGATGACACCTCGTCCTGGGCTCTAGTGGCCTACGTGTCAAGGGCCATGACCCCCACTGAGCAACGATATGCTCAGATAGAGAAAGAATGCCTGGGCCTTCTCACGGGTATTGTGAAATTCCATGATTATGTTGATGGTCTCCCAACCTTTACAGTAGAGACGGACCACAGACCCCTAGTGCACATTATACACAAGGACTTAAATGACATGACGCTCAAGCTCCAGTGCATTCTCCTTCGACTCCGCAGGTATGATTTCGAACTGGTTTACACACCTGGAAAGGAACTGATCATCGCGGATGCCCTGTCGCATGCCATCACCTTGCCATGTGAGCAGGTAGACTTCATACACGCTATTGAGACACAGGTGCAACTGTGTGCCAGCACCCTCCCGACATCCAACGAACGACGTCATCATTCGAGAAGAGACCACCAAGGACCCTCTTCTCCAGCGCGTCATACATCACCTCACGAATGGCTGGCAGAAAGGGCAATGCCCCCAGTACTATAATGTAAAGGATGACCTAACTGTTGTCGAGGGGATCCTCCTGAAGTTGGATCGCATTGTCATTCTGCGCAGCCTCCAGAACTTGGTGTTCCCGCAGATACACGAGGGACACCTCGGTATTGAGAAGTGCAGGCGCAGGGTCCGGCAGGCTGTCTATTGGCCTGGCATCAACGAGGACATATTAAACATGGTCCTCAATTGCGCGACCTGCCAGCGCTTCCAGCCTACTCAGCCCAAAGAAATGCTCCAGCAGCACGAGATTGTGACCTCTCCGTGGTCTAAGGTCAGAGTTGATCTCATTCACGCCAATGGGCGTGACTACGTCTTCATAATTGATTACTTCTCCAGTTACCCCGAGGTAGTGAAACTATCCGACCTAACATCCAGGACTGTCATAAAGGTCTGCAAGGAGACATTAGCCAGGCATGGTGTCCCGCTCACGGTTATGAGCGACAACGGTCCCTGTTTTTAATAGTCAAGAATGGTCCAACTTCGCAAAGCAATACCACTTCCAGCACATCACCTCGAGCCCACATTACCCGCGATTTAATGGGTAGGTTGAAAAAGGAGTCCATATCGTGAAGCAAATGCTCTGTAAGGCTGCGGACTCAGCTTCGGACTTCAATCTTGCTCTTCTGGCGTACAGGGCAACTCTTCTGTCCAGCGGTATGTCTCCGGCACAGCTCCTAATGAATTGTAACCTGCGGACGACTGTTCCAGCCATTCATATACCTGACCTGGATCACCTTCCAGTGCTGCAAAAGGTGCAGCAGATCAGAACCCGGCAAAAGCTGACATATGATGCTTATGCTACTGATCTGCCAGTGCTCTCTCTGAAGGACGCTGTTCGCATGACGTTGCCTGGTGGAGGTTGGTCAGCTCCAGCTGTTGTTGTTTGGCAGGCTGCTCCCAGGTTGTTTGTGGTTCGCATGGCTGATGGCTCCATTATCAGGCGCAACAGAAGGGCACTACGCAAACTTGCCTGCCCACCACTGGATCTGGTTCCCAGATGTCGTTCTCCCTTATCCGGACACCTCGCTCCCCGAGGCCACTAATCTGGCTGCATGCCAACCTGTCAAGATACCATTGTCCCCACCTCCGCCTTTCAGGCGATCCACAAGAATCTGACAACAGCCCCAATGACTGGACTTGTAAATAGTTCCTTTGTATATATGCTGTTATGTTTCTGCACGCTAGACACCTTACATGTACATTTGCATTCACTCACCAATTTCTGTAAATATTACTTCTGTAAATATGTCATATATGCTATAAGCAACCGACAAATTTGTTTCTAAAAAAAGGGGGGAATGTCATAATATGCACCCATGCACATCATGAGGTAAAAGCAGACAGTGACAGACACCCGGGTGAGCCAATCAACATACAGAACAGAACACAACCAATCACCAGACAGAACACCAGAGGGGGGGCTTCCAACTATAAAACACACGAGGCATCAGCACTCTGCCTCGTTCCACTGGTGACAATTGTAGTGACAGTCAGGCTGTACAAATCATTCAACACCTTCTACACATGGATCAGAGCTAGCCTGGTCTAGATAGTTAATGCTAATTTACTTAGAGTAGTAGAGAGTCAACCTACAGGCAGCTGTGTGCTTCGTTACTGCAGATCAATAAATCTTATTGAACCAACACCTACGTTTGGTGTATGCTTTATCGTTAATCTGCATCGTGTTGCAGTCTGTGTTACCCCAGGGTGAATAACACAACATGGCACAAGGACTTTGTCGCCTTGATCCACTCGTGCTTGATAAAATGACGTAGACAACTAGACAAAATTCAAAAAGGAATGTTGCATTCACTGCTGGCCTATCAGCCAGGGCAGCACGGTAGCATTGTGGATAGCATAATTGCTTCACAGCTCCAGGGTCCCAGGTTCGATTCCGGCTTGGGTCACTGTCTGTGTGGAGTCTGCACATCCTCCCCGTGTCTGCGTGGGTTTCCTCCGGGTGCTCCGGTTTCCTCCCACAGTCCAAAGATGTGCAGGTTAGGTAGATTGTCCATGCTAAATTGCCCTTAGTGTCCAAAATTGCCCTTAGTGTTGGGTGGGGTTACTGGGTTATGGGGATAGGGTGGAGGTGTTGACCTCGGGTAGGGTGCTCTTTCCATGAGCCGGTACAGACTCGATGGGCCGAGTGGCCTCCTTCTGCACTGTAAATTATATGATAATCTATGATAATCAAAAGAGTTACAGGCATACACTTGCTTAAATCTAGCGGGCCTCAAGGCAGCCAAGAAATTTGAATCTTGTATTTTCAAATGGAGGAAGAGAAGGAGGAACCCGGGAGATTGAAAAAAAATTGTTTGAGCACAATTCATGCCATTAATTCATAGTCATAGATGTTTACAGCATGGAAACAGGCCCTTCAGCCCAGCTTGTCCATGCCACCCAGTTTCTGTCACGAAGCTAGTCCCACTTGTCTGCATTTGGCCCATAATTCCTCTATAGCCATGTAACTGTCTTACTGTTTTTTAAAGGCAAAAATTGTACCCACCACTGCCTCTGGCAGCTCGTTCCAGATGCTCACCATCCTCTGTGTGAAGAAATTTCCCCTCTGGTCTCTTTTGTATCTCTCCCCTCTCACCTTAAACCTATGCCCTCTAGTTCTAGATGCCTCTACCTTTGGGAAAATCTATCTTGATCCACTTTAATACATCCAGCACCTTCTCTGTATTATGTACATTCCTCAATACATCACATTTTATTTCCCCAATTTCTCTAACATTCATGCCTTTCTCAACAGTAAATACTGACAAGAAATATTCATTTAGGACCCCTTCCATCCCTTGTGGATCTGCACATAATGACATTGTTTATCCTTAAGAGGCTCTACTCTTTCCTAGTCACTCTTTTGCCTTTTATGTATCTGTAAAAGCTCTTTTGCCCTCCTGATTTCTCTCTTAACTCTACTCCGACAAGCCCTATCCTCTTCAAGGGATCCACTTGATCCCAGCTGCCTATGCATGTCATATGCCTTCTTCTTCCTTTTCACCATGGCCTCAATATTCCAAGTCACCAGGGTTCCCTACTTCTACCAGCCTTACCCTTAACTCTAAGAGGAATGTGCTCACCCTGAACACTAATTAACACCCTTACCAGCTGTCCCCTTGCCTGTAAACAGGCTCCCTCAATCAACTTTTGAAAGTTCTCACCTAATCCCATTGAAATTGGCCTTGCTCCAATTTAAAATTTTAACTATTGGGCCAGAACTATCATTCTCCATAGCTAACTTAAAACTAATGGAATTATGGTCACTGGTCCCAAAGTGATCCCTCTCGAACATTTTGTCACCTGCCCGTCCTTATTCCCCACAAGGAGGTCACATTTTGCTCCCTCTCTAGTCAGGCCATCCACATATTGAATGAGGAATTCTTACTGAATACACTCGATAATTTTCTCTCCATCCAAACCCCTAGTGCTATGGCTGTCCCAGTTAATGTTGGGAAGTCCCCAACTATTACCACCCTATTTTTCCAGCAGCTATCTGTAATCCCTTTATGTATTTGCTTCTCAATTTCCTGCTGACTATTTGGGGGCCTATAGTACAGTTCTAGCAAAGTGACCTCACCCTTCTTATTTTTCAGTTCAACCATATAGACTAAGTGGGCGAACCCTTGGATATATCCTCTCTCTGTACTGCTGTGATACTGTTCCTAATCAAAATGCAACTCCCCCTCCCCTCCTATCTCCTGGTCTATCTGTCCTATAGCATTTGTATCCCGCAATGTTGAGCTGCCAGCCCTGCCCCTCCTTTAGCCATGTTTCAGTAATAGCTATAATATTCCAGGCCCATGTACCTATCCATGCCCTGAGTTCATCTGCTTTGCCCTCTTGCATTGAAATAAATGCAGTTCAAGAAGTTTATCTGCCTTCCACTTTTCTCCTGACTGGCTTTTGTTTCCATTCCCTTTTTACTACCTTCTGACTTCCTGCATTGGTTCCTATACCCCTGCTACATTAGTTTAAACCCTCCTCATCAGCATTAGCAAGGACAGTGAAGAATATTGGATAGACTCGAGTTCAATGCTGCCAACCAAAAACTTGATGATTCTATTAATTTCTACAGAGTGACTCTAAAATTCCGAGTAGAGAAATGGGTGCTTGGCACCCTC
The DNA here is from genome assembly GCF_902713615.1 of Scyliorhinus canicula. NCBI lineage: Eukaryota > Metazoa > Chordata > Chondrichthyes > Carcharhiniformes > Scyliorhinidae > Scyliorhinus > Scyliorhinus canicula. The sequence goes on from NC_052151.1 coordinate 121,831,114, forward strand.
ATCAATAAACTTGTGTTTCCATGGGATCCATGGTGATGTTGTCCCCAAGTGGCATCTTTGCGAGAAAAATCTAACGTTGAAATCTGCCATCAGCATCTGTATGCTGAATGAGCAGTGAGAAATAAGCAACAAAGAGTCGAGGCACGAAATACATTTTCGCGGTACGCAAACCTGCCCCAACTTTGACAGCCATCACACACAGAACAGAACTGCATGCTTGCAACCTCTGGTGGTGGCGATATGCTCAACAGTCGCACAAAAGGTGACTCTCCTCAGGAAACTTCAACTTCAGTATTTCAAACCTAGCAACCGACCACCAAACTGACCAAAATAAACCCCCCACCCTCACCCGAAACAAAATGAACAGCCACCCAAAAGAAAAATGCCCTAAAATCTACCAAGAAATAGAAATGACATCGGGAGTGGTAAGAACCAGGAAGGAAGGAGACAGACAGCGGACCTGAGGAGTGAGGGCAAACCAGAGCACAGCAGACCGAGAGGGAACGCCGACATGACAACCAGCACCAACCCAGCCACCCATGGGGAAATGGACTGAACTCCTGGCACAGATGCGCTTAAAGCTAAGGAACTCCATCATAGAGGACCTCATGAAGACCATGAAGCCAGCTATTGCAATCGTTTGGCCCCCTTCAAAGAGGCCCTGGAAAAGAGGGAGAGACAGTTGTAAACCCAGAAAGAGATGGTGTGGGAAGTGGAGAGAGCTGCAACTGACCAGGGTGACCCATGGAGCTTCAAACACCAGAGGGAGAAAGAGTTCTTCTCCCAAATCCACAAGGTATACTCCAGCATTGCTTCTTTGTAGTGGGGAAATCGATGCTTCCAGGGATAGTAGAGGTGGAATATTCCACAATAGTAATCTCCGACCACACTCTACGCTACGTGGATCTGAGGTTGGTGATGGGCCAGGTTCAGCCCCCCCCCCCCCCCCCCTCATGGAGGACAAGCCATCAAGGGTTACGTAATGTGCAACCAGGAGGGGAAGGTCTCACCCTCCTCTTTCAGAGGGTCGGTGCATACCTGATGGGCTGGATGGCCTCCTTCTGCGCTGTAGATATGCTATGGTTCTATTATTTGGTTCTATATATATATAGACCATTGGCCAAGCTATGGTCTAACTCTATATTGGCTTCTACACAAGTCTCTGCCCAATCAACAACTGACTCCAGGCTCAGGTCACATGTCTTTTTACATCACACTGTGTATGGTACTGTTTCCTAGTCCCACATTAACACTTGCTATTCCAGTTACCTTTATACTACAATAACATTGATAGTTTGTAATATAATTACTTCAACTTCATCAAAGACCAGCCTGTAAATGGTTAAAAATCTTAGCCTGAGTTTACCCATCCTATCCCTCTGCCAGTTTGTTTGGGAGTGAGAAGTGATGGGTGGAAGCATAAACGTTGTTTATGCCAATTTTTCAGCAAAGTTACACGTCTGTAAGGAAAATCATCAGGGAAGACCCTTACCGAACAAAACTCTATCACACTCAGTCTTGATAGCTGTAATTGCCCCAGCAGAAACAGCCGTTTGGGGAAGAGAATTCCAGATTTCTAGCACCCTTTGTGTGAAAACGTGCTTCACTCCTGAATGAACTACAGACACCAGATATCACCAGGGAAAGGAAACCATTTCAATACCACGTTAAGTCTGCAGACTTGTGGAAAAGTATGTGCTGAATATGACTTTCATCTATGGGGATTTCACTGCATTGAAATGTCCATGTTATCCAGAAATCTGGCTGCGCTCCGTGACAACTTAATACATAGTAGCTGTAAAGTGTGAATTCCAACCTTCCCTGGGAACCGACCACCAGACAAAATGAAGTGCGTACTTTGGCACTATGTTACATTTCTGTTTCGGCTTCAGATTTTAAAAATAATGTTAGGAACCTCTTATGTAATGTTATAAATTGTTCTTATGATTACAATTTTTCATTTAGTTAAATCTGCAGTAACAAAATGCCTGTGAAATTTGTCGTAAGAGAAATGAAGCGATCTCACTCTTCTTGGGGGCTGATTAGGCTTTGATCCATCTTTCTGATGTCTATTGACATGTGTCTTCCCAGGATCGTGCAACATTCCTAATGGAGATGCCACTGAGTAATGAAATCGTTTGCAAGCTATTTTTTTTATTTTCTCTAATACTTTCTGTGTCAAGCCTGAATATCCACAGTACATCTCTTCTGTTCAGTGTCAGTTCTGTCCTATCTTGTTCCTACTGATTTGTTGGCTATTTCCCTTTTATTTCACTCTTTTTTTCTCTCTCTCACTTTCTGTCTCAGGGTCTGTGACAGACCAATCTTGCACCTCTAGATTTCTTTTTAACTTATTTTGTATCACATGATTGATGATCTGACACTGAGCAAGCCAACATAAATAAGCTTTATATGAGGCTGAAGAATTTAAATTTCCTTCCATAATAGAAAATGTCAATCTGGATGTTTCCCTGTAAACCACATTATATAATAATACAATCTCATTTGCTTCAGGAGTCCAGCTTCCTGATTGATCATAAACCTGGGTCTCTGTTGAAGTTGATGCACACTGGTCAGTAATTTTCATAGTTATCTGAGTAAAACCAAAGAAGGCAAGAGGCAGTTCAATGAGGTTTCAGTAAGAAACCTCCTCAGGCACACAATCACTTATGTCCCTGTGAAATGATGAATACTACGACACCTTCAACCAAAAGCCTGCCCCTCGGCTTTTTCACGAAACTGTTTTTTAAATTTGTCTTGGTTTTCCTGTTGCGGTTGATTTATTGTGAACTGTAAGTTTCAAAACCATACTCTGAAGTATCAGAAAATAAAGCAGTCTGTGCCATTATACAGCAAGATTCGGACTGCATTCAAACTGACGTGTAGACATTAACATTTGTGCTGCACAAATGCCAGGCGATTATCAAATTCAACAGAGAATCTGATCATCTCCTCTTGACATTCAACGGCATTACCCTAATTTATCCTCCATTATCAGCATTGTGGGGACCAGAAACTTAATTGGAAAGATACAATACTACGGCTTCAAGAGCAGTTCCGAGGCAGGGAATTCTGCAGTGAGTAACCAACCTCAATGCCGACTCCCCAAAGTCTGTCCGCCATCTACAAGGCACAAGTCAGGAGAGTAAAGGAATTTAACACATTTTTTAAAAAAATTACAAGATGTGGACGTCGCAGGTTAGGCCAGCATTTATTGCCTATCCCTAGTTGCCCTTAAAAGTTGGTGTTGAGTTGCCTTTTCTACAAAATTACGAGAGGCATAGACTGGGTGGATAGTCAGAGGCATTTTCCAAGGGTGGAAGTGTCAATTACAGGGGGGCACAGGATCAAGGTGAGAGGGGGAAAGTTTAAGGGAGATGTGCAGGTAGGTTTTTCAGAGTGGTGGGTGCCTGGAATGTGCTGCCAGAAGATGTGGTGGAAGCAGGCACATTAGCAACATTTAAGAGGCATCGAGATTGGTACATGAATAGGGAGAAAATAGAGGGGTACGGACCGAGTAAGGGCAGAAGGTTTTTTTTAGTTAGGGCATCATGATCGGCACAGGCTTGGATAATAATAATAATAATCACTTATTGTCACGAGAAGGCTTCAATGAAGTTACTGTGAAAAGCCCCTAGTCGCCACATTCCACCACCTGTTCAGGGAGGCCTATATGGGAACAGGCACCAGAATGTGGCGACTAGGAGCTTTTCACAGTAACTTCATTGAAGCCTACTTGTGGTAATAAGGGCCGAAGGGCCTGTTCCTGTGCTGTACTTTTCTTTGTTCTTTGAACCGCTGCAGTCTGAGGCATAGGTACATCCACTGTGCTGTTAGCGCGAGAGTTCCAGGATTTTGCCCCAGCGACAGTAAAGGAACGGCGATATATTTCCAAGTCAGGGTCATGAATGACTTGGAGGGGAACCTCGAGGTGGTGGGGTTCCCAGGTATTTGCTGCACTTGCCCTTCTACCTGTTGATGGTCGTGGGTTTGGAAGGTGCTGTCTAAGGGACCTTGGTGAGTTACTGCTGTACATCTTGTAGATGGAACACACTTGCCACTATTCATTGGTGGTGGAGGGTATGTGAAGGTTTGTGGAAGGGGGAGCAATCAAACGGGCTGCTTTGTCCTGGATGGTGTCGAGATTGTTGAGTATTGTTGGAGCTGCTCTCACCCAGGCAAGTGGAGAGTATTCCATTACACTCCTGACTTGAGCTTTGTAGATGTTGAACAGGCTCTCGGGTGTCAGGAGGTGAGTTACTTGCTGCAGGATTTCTAGCATAGATCTTCAAGTAGTGGTAGTGACTTCCAGACATAATAACATCATGGAATTGCAATTCTCTGCAACCTTTCATCCTCCTGATCTCTCCCTGATTATGGACCACCCTATGTGATTGGCGGCTCTACCTTTAGAGTAGCAGTGATTCATATGGGCGGTAAAGCACTGAAATCCGGAAAATCCCTCGGTGCATTCCTGCTTCATATAAACTGGATAGGGAAGGCCGTGGGAAAGTTATTGCTGCACCATTTATAGGGTGAGACTTTTGGTATAGGGCCTCTCTGCTCTATTTTACTTGTCAGGCTGCCTGTCTTGATGCTGCCTGAAAATAGGTGGTCGTGTTATGAGAATTCCAAGTCTTAATGTGGCCAGCCTGGAATTTCCTCAGGGATTCTCCTGTCATAACTGGAGCAGGAGCTAGAAGATTAAATTGTTTCTTCAGGGCTTTCCGAACAATCTTCCACAGAAATTCTATCCTATACCCTTTCAGTAACTATTGAAAAGGGCTTTAAAGCTATTTGCCAATAGTGGAACATTCAAATATTTTCACTTAGCGAAAGCTGCAGAAAGCACTTTTGGACTTGACCGATAGGCACTCCATTTTAAAGGATCAAATTGTTGCCTCATGCTTTTATGGGATTGAAAGTGTTAAGCATGTAGTTCAGCTAACTCTATTATATCTCAAAAGAGAGCATGCCTGACATATATTTCAGTACATGACAGCTTTGTAACCTGCTGGAGCAGTAAGGCTGTCAGGGAAGTCAGTTTTTACTTTTAATTCCATAAATCATTTTTGGCAGCAGGGGCCGAGCTGTTGGAATTCTTGAGGCAGGAAGTCTGAGTGAAACTTTTCAAAGAATGCTGAGAGTGGCTGTCTTTGCTAAGCTGTATATTCAAACTATTGGCATTATTGCCTTCCTCCGTTAGTCTGCTATTTCTCTCCCATTTTGTGCAGATGTTTTACAGGGAAGTGGAAATGGGGTTGGGGGATGGTGGGGAGTTGAATCTCCCGAAATCAACATTGGATTGGGATCCCAAACCACCCTGTCCTCTTCCAGGATGGAATTGAAGACAAGCAGTAAACCCCCTTTTGCTTTGTCAGAGAGGTAACTAAGTGTTATTGTATTAACTCCAGTGGAGGCCAGGCTAGGCAAAACAAAGGTTTAATTCTCAACAGAAATGAAGCCTTAGCCACGGCGTATAACACTCTTGTCCCAGCCCAGGAACTGCTGGTCTGGGTCTGGGCCACAATATTTAAGCTCCTGCTAACGAGCCGCTATTGGACGGACCTCATACTCTATGAACCCTCGAACAATCAACAATCTCCCATGGCGTTTGAGGGAGTTTAACATCCCTCCCCCACTTATCCCTTTTCACAGTAACTTCACTGCAGTGTTACTGTAAGCCTATTTGTGACAATAATAAAAATTATTATTATTATCTGTTTCATCCCTGTCACACCTGCGACGATGAGCCCTCTTCCGCCTTTTTGCGCTCAGTCTCGAGTCCGGATCGAGGGTGTGAAGAGAATAGGCGACCTTCACTTCCTCAAGGGGCGCCTGAGGGTCACTGCTGCAAGTTCACCAACTGTATTGGCCTTCATCGGCCTTCATCTCAGACTCTGAGTCTTCACTTTCGGAAGAGGGAGACCTGCGTTTCCCCCATGGGCAGTAATCCTGAGCCAGAGACGGCTGCGACTGGAGGTGGAGATGTGGATTCCACTGGAACAGGGTCCCTGAGGGTGGCATGTGGCACAGTGGATAGCACTGGGACTGCGGAGCTGAGGACCCGGGTTCGAATCCTGGCCCTGGGTCACTGTCCGTGTGGAGTTTGCACATTCTCCCCGTGTCTGCGTGGGTTTCAGCCTCACAACCCAAAGATGTGCAGGTTAGGTGGATTGGCCACGCTAAATTGCCCCTTAATTGGAAAAAATATCTAATTGGGTACACTAAAATTAAAAAAAATTTTTTTACCCCAAAAGTGATTTTTAAGGACTTTTCCTTGGATCCTAATTTAGTAAGAAATGGGGCCCATCTTCTCTAATATGACTCCAGGGACCAATTGGAGCCGTCCCTGAACTTTCACACAGGTATGACAGGCGACTCCTGCCTTAAACGTTCTCTCAGGCTTCCTGGCATCATCTTTTCTGTTCTGACTCTCCTGTTTTTACTCCACATTCCCCATCAAATTTGTGAATTCATAATCCCTGCAAAGGCAGATTGACTGGTCAGCGAGAGGATGGCAGCAACAGCTGCGGCCCACTCCATAAGCTGCACTGGTCATAGTATCCCAAGGTTTTCCAATTGCCCAAGCTCAGTCTCCACCTTATCGAGTAATGAGTATGGGACTGGCTGTATTTTGGCATGAGTTTGGGGTCAATATAGATCCTGGCCCTTTGTCCTTTTACTTTACTGGGGCCCCTCTCAGAAGACTTCTGGGTATTTAATAATAATCTCAAATAATCCTCCAATACCCAGTGTAACAATTTCCATCCAGTCCAGTCGGGTCTTCTGGATCCAGTCCATTCCCATGAGATTTGGTACTGATCCTCGCATGACTATGAGAGAGAGCTGGCCTGACTGCTGTCTATAGGTTTCCAGGGTCATGATGGTCCGAATAATTGGCAGAGAATTCCCCCCTTTTACATGGCTGGACTGGCTCTGGTATTTCTTTGGTTTAAGGGCAGGCTAGCTGTTGGGAGGCGATTTGATGTGTGCTCACCAATGACTGCAGCTCCCGTATCTACCTCCACCTCTAAGGAATGACTGCTCATTATTGATTTGGTTTGATTTGATTTATTATTGTCACATGTATTAGTATACAGTGAAAAGTATTGTTTCTTGCATGCTGTACAAACAATGCATACCGTACATAGGAAAGGAAGGAGAGACTGCAGAATATAATGTTACAGTTATAGCAAGGTGCAGAGAGAAGATCAACTTAATAAGAGGTAGGTCCATTCAAAAGTCTGATGGCAGTAGGGCGCTAAATCTGTAAGTAATTGAATTAGAATATTGTTAGACAGTTTAAAAGAATTAGAATGGAGTTTTAGAAGCATAGAACGAGAGTAAGAGATAGAATTAGAGGGTATGCTGGGCACAGCTTGCAGGAAGTCGCCTCGCTCTGGCGCCATCTTGGATTTCTGGGGTTTTATTGGGGTGGCTTTGGCCATGGCGATGCAGTTTAACTGCATCATCCCTTCAATTGGAGGCTGACACAGCTGTAAGGTATGAGCCTGAGTTGGCTATGGCTTCTTGCTTGGGTGGGACGGGAGTTTCCAATATAAGCAGCCTTGCCTGGGTCATGTGCTTCTGCAGCACTTCCAGCAGCGGACACTTGCATTCCTCCGGAGATATTTCTCGGATATATCTGGGGTCATCTGGCTGCTACTTAGACCACTAGCTCTTAGACCAGGCTATCTCAATTACCCTTTTCAGGTCTAGGTTGGGCTCTAGGTTGTGACGTTATTAATTCCGCACACAAGTCTATCGCGTAGCAAATCTGACTCGCAGTCCTCTGCCAATTTCCGCAACCTACTAAGGAATTCTATAATGGACTCCCCTGGGGTTCTCCCTGCCATATTAAAATTGTTAAGCTGAAGGGTGATTGGCAGCTTGGGGTCGTAATGATTTCACACCAATTCCATGAGCTTGTGGAAAGACTTGAGTCGGGGTCGCTGGGAAAGTGAGGCTTTTTATGATGCTAAACATTGGGTCCCCGCACACAGCCAGGAGGATTACCTTCTGCTTCTCATCATCATCATCTTCGATGCTGCTGGCATGAAAGAAATAGCACCTGCGCTCAGCATACTGGTGCAGTCTTCTATCTTTGCATCGTACGGCTCTAATTTTCCAAAGAAGGGCATTTTCCGGGTTTTTTCTTTCTTTCTTTAATGGCTGCTCGGAATTCTGTTCTTGCTCCTTGCCACCAATGTAATAACTCCAGAAGAGGCCAGGCTCGGCAAAACAAAGGTTTCATTCTCAATAGAAATCAAGCCACAGCTACGGCGTACATAAACTCTTATCCTAACCCGGGACTCCAGGAACTGCTGGTCGGGGTCAGGATCACAGTAATTAAGCTCCCGCTTGTGAACCCCAATTCCCACACATTATTGGCTCGTACTCCGCAAACTCGTACTTCACAAACTCGTACTTCACAAATGCTACTGGGAGATCAATCGACGATCCCTCTATGGTCTGCGTGGGGGTTATAACTGTTGTATCTTTCAGTTTTCCACTAATAGAAAAGGTAAGAAGGTGCTAACACTCTGGATTCATTTTCTTAAATACATTTAGAATACCCAATTATTTTTTTTCCAATTAAGGGGGAATTTAGCATGACCAATCCACCTAACCAGCACATCTTTGGTTTGTGGGGGTGAAACCCACGCAGACACGGGGACAATGTGCAAACTCCATATGGGCTGGAATTTGAACCTGGGACCTCCCAGTGCTAACTACTGCACCACCGTGCTGCCCTACACTCTGGATTGTTACACACATGATGAGAGGTTGTATTAGGGATGTTGCACATACAAACTTAGATGGAGAACTGAAACCAGTGCAAACACTCTTTCTGGCGTCACTTCAGGTCAAGACACTTCACCAACAGGGATGTATTCTCTGATACATAACACTGAGATACTTGAGGAACTATTTTGTCCCTCAATTCTTGCTTCAACAGTCAGGACATCTGTTTTCTGACCTGTCGTCAACTTGCTCGGATCACTGAGGTGAGGTGCACAGTCGGCCAAATCTCTCTAGTGAAACTGATAAGTTGAAAAGACTTTGCTCAATGAGTCTGAAGAGTTTTAGCCAAGACCACTGCGAGATTGCTGCCCAAAGCACTTGCACGGTGGCACAGTGGTTAGCATTGCTGGCTCACAAAGCCAGGAACCCGGGTTCAATTCCGACCTTGGGTGACTGGTTTTTGCACATTCTCCCGTGTGTGCGTGGGTTTCCTCCAGATGCTCCCGTTTCCTGACACAGTCTAAAGATGTGCAGGTTAGGTGCACTGTCCATGCTTAATCATCCTGTAAATTAATTTAAAAAGCCATGGGCATAGGACAGATTATACAGCTTCACCTTCCACCTCTTAACAACAGCAGAAACAACGTCACTGTGAAAGGCTCCAACAGCACCAAATATATTCTACTCTAGCACATATACCTCCACCATGCTGATGCATTGGATACAGAGAGGCGAGGGAAGTGAGACCCACAACACAGTGTTGACTGACAGAGAATCAGCTGTCTTGACATGTCTTTGCAACGGTACCTCTGGAGGCTTAGGCTGTCATGGAAAGTCACTGCTAACATTTTCAGCCTTCTGGAACAAGACCTCATTCTAATTAGAATAGCAGGCATGCCATTTTCTGATAAGGTGCCCTTCTGGGTATCTGCTTTCTGACAAATTGCGTGCTGCCTTCTCTTGCAAACAGAGAAATTAGAGAGTTGTGAATGGTCAAAGAGGCTTGTGGGAAGAGGAAGGAAAGGCAACATTTGTTATAGGTCACTGTGAGCTATGGACGCAAGAGGGCATCAGGCTGAGTGTGAGTGTTGGCTGCTCAAGCTGGGCTGTGAGGTGCCTGAAGACGAAGGAATGAGTGGAGCTACAAGGTATTTCAGGAGTGCTGTGCAGGAGAATACTGGAAATGTCAGGGTGTGCAACTTGGCACCTGAAGGTGTTATGTCTCTTAACTTTCCTGTCCTCCTGAACTCCTGGATCCTCTTGGTGCACTGACCCCAGGGTGGAGGGTCCACACTTATGCTCAGTCATTTCCATGCACTGCTGTTTGGTTGGAGATGTCTTCTTCCTCCCGTTCTTGGGAGCGTTCACCTCACTGCCCCCTTCAAATCGTGCAACAGACCTTCATCATTCAGGTTCCTAACCCACCAGGTGTCCCATTGTTCCAGCAAGGATGAAGCTGATAAAATGTTGCCTGTTATGACTTGATATGCTCCACTAATTAGTCACAATCAGATTTTATATGAGTGAGCAGAGTAATTATTTATCTATTATGCACATAGCTAAACATTGTTTTAGATTGCTTGCTTCTTTCTGCTATTAGAATTATACATGTAAACTCTGGACATTTTTGGCACTATGAGAGCACTTTGAGGTCTAAAATTACATTTTTGAAATATGTACACACTTTTGGTGCTAATCACGCTGGAATCCATATTGGTGAAGGCATTAACGTAAACATAGTCACTGTCCACAGGACATTGGCAGAGTAGGCATGATGTCAATTGGTGTGCAGCTAGTATTCTATGCAACTGACTTGTAAATTCGTTCATCACTTTTAAAGCATCTGTCAGGACTCCGGTGAAGTACTCTCCACTTGCCAAGGTGGCTTTGGTTTCAAAAACACTCAAGAAACTTGAAATCATCCCCATTCACTCCCTCCTCCAGACAACCAAAATTGCATTTACATAGCAACTTTAATTTAGTAAAATGTTCCAATGCACTTCGCAAGAGCTTAAGCAAACAACATTTGATACAAAGCCACATAAGGAGCTATTAGGGCAACAAATCAGAAGCTTGGTCAAAGGTATAGATTTTACAGACCACCTTAAAAGAGGAAAGAAAGATGAGGAGGTGGAAAGGTTTAGGTCAGGAATTCTGGAGCTTAGGGCTTTGGCAGCTAAAAGCATAGCCACCAACAATGGAGTGATTAGTATTGGGGATGTTCACTCCCTCCACCACAGTGATAGCCGGGTGTACCATCTACAAGGTGAACTGCAGGAACTCACCAAGGTTTCTTCGGCAGCCCCTTCCAAACCTACAACTGCTATCATCTAGAAGGACAGGCATGTGGGGACACCATCACCTGGAAGTTCCTCCCCATGTCACACACCATTCTGACTTGGAAATATATCAAAATCCTGGAACACCCTTCTTCACAGCACTGTGGGTGTACTTACACCATGTGGACTGCAGTGGTTCAAGAAGCTAACTTACTACATTCCCTTCTCAAGGGCAACTAGATATGGGCAATAAATACTGGTCTAGCCAGTGTCACCCTCATCTCCTAAATGATTTTTAAAAAATTGCCAGAATTGGAAGAGTGAAGATCTTCGAGGATTGTGAGGCCAAAGGAAATCACAGAGGTAGGGAGCGGACATGGGATGGAGAGATGTGAAAAGAAGAACAAACATTTTAAAATTAAAACATTGCTTCTTTGGGAGTGAATGTAGCTCAGCAAGCACAGGGATGATATGAATGAGGACTCGGTTAAGTTTGTTTGTAGGTATCAGAATTTCGGATGATCATAATTAATGAAATGAAATTAAATGAAAATCGCTTATTGTCACGAGTAGGCTTCAATGAAGTTACTGTGAAAAGTCCCTAGTCGCCACATTCTGCCGCATGTTCGGGGAGGCTGGTACAGGAATTGAACCGTGCTGCTGGCCTGCCCTGGTCTGCTTTAAAAGCCAGCGATTTAGCCCAGTGTGCTAAACCAGCCTGGAGGAATAAAAATGGGCGTCTGGCCAGGAGTGTGCTGGAATAGTGGAGTATTGCTGTAATGAAGACATTGGTCTCATTTTGTGTGGCAGCGTGGCTTTCATCATATGCATACTGTGCACATGTGTGTGGGTTGCACACTGGACCCATGTGCCATGTCATTAATGGATGGCTTTTGTTACCTGGTAACCACCCTCATGCATTTGCCAGCACGGCTCAGATACAGATGCTGAGTGGACTGCTGCAGAATGCACTGCAGTGAGGATACCCAGCTTTCACCAATCTGATTCTCTGCCAATTGCAGCACACCAGCTGGATGGTGAAGGGGCAGTATCCCTTTTGGTCTGCTGTATTGGAAAGTTGACGTATGGTAATTACTGATGCAACTATTGATACCCTGAGGTATTAAATGTAGTTAGATTTCTTTGAATTTAGAGCATCAGTAACCTCCCTTAAGCAACAGTGGACAGCAAACAAAGATGTTGCTAATAATAATAATCTTTATTAGTGTCACAAGTAGGCTTATATTAACATTGCAATGAAATTACTGTGAAAATCCCCCAGTCTTGAAGGATCCAGACACATAGCTTTTCACCACCATTGCCAATTCCTCAGCCACAGATATTGGTGCCCTTCCCCTGCTCTGTGGTTACAGCTGTGGCTGCAACAAGTGGAAGATTTCAGTGAGAATGCTCTCCATAACGTGCAGATGTTGAGATGTTGCACACTATTCCTCACTGAGATTCAGGTAGGAGAATTAATCCTTGAACACGTTGGGCAGATATGGTTCCCGCTGAGAGCCTTTCTCCTTTTCCTCACTCTTCTAACAGTTTATCCCGCTCTGTGAGGCCTCCACTCATTCGCCCAGTCATGCAATATTCCAAGGGAAATGCTTACTTGTACATCCTCGATGAGGAGCAACTGTTTTATGCAGGAGCCCTGAAATCAGGACAAAATCATTCCGCATCTGCCACACAAATCCCTCTGGACTTGCAACTTGAAACAAGTATGGAAAGCGTCACATATTAATACAATCATAGCAACATCGAGAAGGGATCAACCACTATATAACCTGTAACTACTTGATAACCCCGTTAAACATTGGGCATGTTCGCCTTTTGGTTATGTTAATGAGTTTGTAATTTGGTGATGTGAGTTAATTTGGGGAACTTAAATACAGATTGATGACTTTTTGGCAGAAGGCTGCTCCCTCCATTATTCCTTTAGCAATAACTATTCAGCAATAATTCCAGAACTTTCCCAATCCAATGTTTTTCAACTTCATGGATGTCAGGGAGGAGGAAGCATTGGAGGCCATCCCGGGGTCTGCTACGAAGGAGACTACGGAGTCTCCATTTCTTCCGAATCCCCCTTTCCTGACACCAACGCATCTCAAGGGCAGCAGGCAGAACAGGCTGGCATGGCGACGCCAGTGATACTGATAGGTCGGCCAGGGCCCCCTGGCTGGCAAACCTTGCTCTGCTCACTCACCCCGGCCACATCAGGAGCCCTCAGACCTCAGGCAAGAACATGAGGGAAGATGTGGTCAGCTGCTCTCTGCTCATCCACACACTTACCCTTTGATCACGGGAGGATCCTCAGTGGTGAAGCCCTGCTCTTTAGTTTTTGATCGTTGGCAGCTGTCTCTATGGTGCTGATGCTCCGAGAGTTCAGGCACACTGTTCAGGCACCAAGGTTTGCTGGACATGCAGTGTGCTAATCATCCTCTGAGGCATGGCACGTGTGCCCTCGAGGAGGCACTTGAGAGTTGAGGAGCGTGAAGTGCTCTCACAACTAACAAGGCTAATTACCTTCAGCCATGAAACTAGAGGATGCTCACAGTCAAAGAGAGTGAAATTAAATTTCAGGAGAGAAATGAAAGTGAAAATCGCTTATTGTCACGAGTAGGCTTCAATGAAGTTACTGTGAAAAGCCCCTAGTCGCCACATTCCAGCGCCTGTTCAGGGAGGCTGGTACGGGAATTGAACCGTGCTGTTGGCCTGCCTTGGTTTGCTTTAAAAGCCAGCGATTTAGCCCAGTGTGCTAAACCAGCCCCAGCACAGCAGGGCTCTGTCCAGCGAGAGTTTGGTTGGACAGAAAGGCTGAAGGTGTGATTGCCCCTGTTATGGGTTTCCACAATATTTAAAGATGGCTTGTAGGACTCACAGAGGCAAAGTTCCTCACCCTGCCGGCGAGTGGTTCCCCAACCTGGAACGCTTCAGCCTCCTGACCAAACCCAGCCTTCCCTCCCCCACCCCACCTCCCCCAGCACTGGGGCAACAACTTCCCTGTCCTTGAGCTGCAAGCCAGTAAATGGAAAGGGCTACTCACCTCCTCACTTCCCTAGAGAAGCAATTGCTCCAGCTTCACATTTTTGAAAAAGAGTATTAAACGACGTCCATGTGGCTTTCTGCTGGGAGTTGGGTCATTTTTGGGAAGCCATTGCATTCAACGTCAATCTCGTTCATGAGATTGAATTGAATGCAAATGAGGGTTAATGATATTTTCGCCATTTTTCGGTGTGATCTGGAATTCGCTGTCGGGATTGGCTGCGTGAATCGCGAAATGGTTTGTGCCCGAAGCGAATCTTGATTGTGCCCCCTCCCACTATTCACCCAACGCGCCCTGATGTGTGCCATAAGCAATCCGGTCGCTGAATCGCGCCTGTTAGTTCTCTTTCTCTCACCACAGATGCTGCCTGACCTGCTGTGTACATCCACCATTTTTTGTGTTTATTCCATTTTAGAAATTCCTACTCTCTTCTGTGGATCTGAAATTCACAAGCATTTGCTCTTCAAGTTTCATAATTTGAGGAAATCTTTGCTTCTTATCTCTATATCCGTAATGAAATAAAGTAATATTTGGTGGGGACAATGAGCACTTTTGGCAGACACAGCTTGATTGCACTGCACATGGGAAAATGCTTTCACATTTCATGCCGTTGCAAGATAGCTTGCCTGCATTATTTGGTAGCCGATTGGATTTTCTTTGCAATATGTGCCTCGAGTTTGAGTGACTGGTAATTTTACAGCAGTTGAAATCCTGTCAGTGTCAACATGGCGATTTCATACTGCGGTAGGGTCAAGGCAACAAGAATTAGATTGCCATTCACAATAGTCTTGTCATTTTGTATAACTATCAAGGATTCAAAAACAATTGTAACAAAAAAATTGAAGCACCAGGAGAAAATGAAATTTCAAACGAATTTCAGCTGCAGACCAGTTACCAGGTGTCCAACCAATTACAGAATGTGCAGCAGCTGTAATAGGCAATAAATTGTGTTTTTAGCTCCTATTGCCTTTTGTAGTAATGCTATTCTAAACAAGCAATAAACTTTATACTGCCACTATATAGGATCCTTGGATTTATGGGGGATTGGCTGAAACCTTTTCTTCTGCTTGCCTTTCAAATTCTCAAGCTAAATTTTGATATTGGTGTCAAAGAATACCTCTTCCCTCCTATAATGACAGAAACTTGCTTCATGCCTAATTTTGATCATTGTCGGTTTCAATGCTTTAGTTCCGCGGTTTAGACAAAATGCGAGATTTTAATTCAAACCCACCCACTTCCATAGAATTACAATTGGGGCCCATTAAATAACTCACTGAACTCCATTCATATAATTTTCACTGACTACCTTATTTGGTATTTTAAAGCATTTATGGAGCTGAAAAGCAATGGTCTAAATGTGGATTGTTGCTTCATATTCCGTATTGCAGCTATAATCACTCTAGAAATTCCATTGTTCCTAACAATAGGACTATTGTTGACTGATTGAATGGGAGGTTGTGGCATAGTTAAAATAGCTGTGGCAGAGCTCTGAAGAAGAACCATATTGGACTAGAAACATGAACTCTATTTCCCTCTTCACAGATGCTACCAGGCCTGCTGGGTTTCCCCAGCACTTTTTATTTATATTCACAAGCATTTGCCCTTTTCCCCTTTGCTGTCATATTTACTGGGACTCTGAGATGCCTGACTGATTCAGGCAGAATTCCCTCATTAGTCCGTGCAAGTTGGAAGGGTCCTTCCTGCAGATTCCTTTATTTCCCCTTTCTTTATTATTGATTGTTATCATTTTTGATCCATGGATGCTTAATGGACATGTATCTTTAAGTCAAGCAGCAGAAACGAGGAGGAATTCAAGAAGTTGCAACATATTATATGGTGCTGATAGCTTTGGAAAGTAAGACCCAGACGGCACCTGAGAACCACCTAAAGACAACCACCTGAAACAACCACCTCCTTTTACTTATGATTTTCACTCCTCCCCTCTTTAGTACATAGAACATACAGTGTAGAATTAGGCCATTCGGCCCATCGAGTCTGCACCGACCCACTTAAGCTCTCACTTCCACCCTATCCCCGTAACCCAATAACCCCTCCTAACCTTTTGGATACTAAGGGCAATTTAGCATGTCTAATCCACCTAACCTCCATGTCTTTGGACTGAGTGAGGAAACTAGAGCACCCGGAGGAAACTCACGCAGACACAGGGAGAATGTGCAGACTCCGCACAGACAGTAACCCAGCGGGGAATCAAACCTGGGACCTTGGCACTGTGACGCCATAGTGCTAGTCACTTGTGCTACCGTGCTGCCCCTTTGTTTGTCTGTTGTGTGTTTGTGTAGAGGGTGGGGGCAAATGAAAGTGGTAGATTAGGAATTAGATAACAGTTAACCAGTTATATTTGCTGCATATTTCCTTATAGTTCTTGTTATAAATAAAAAGTAATTGCTCTTCAATTTACAAACCTGGTGACTGTAATTATTGGGCAGCTATGTGCCAAAGACTTTGTATATTTTTCTAAGAATTACTGGTTAAATCAATTGCGTAGCAACTCTGGGTAAATGGGGCTGGAATTGACCACACACTAGCCCAGGCCGTCGTAACATCATTTGGGGGCTCGGGTTCGTGATCTTTGGAATGGTAGACGGCGAAGTTTGGGTTACAGTAAAAATTAAGAAGATACACCAGGTTTGTAGCAATATAACAGAATGGGTCTGGAAGCTGTTGAGGTTTTTCTTCAGGTGGGCGACTTGTCTTTGGTTTAGTTAAAAGGGCTTTGAAAGGCAATCTAGTCAAATTGGCAGATGAATTAAAAATAGAGGTACCAGCTAAATTTAGGAAGATAGAGATAACTGAAGTGATTGCACAACATCTAAATCATAAAGTGATGCGAGAAACACAGCCCAGGCCATGGCAACATCAGCAAAATGAGCTAAAATCAAATTACAAAGTAAAGAATTAGAGATGCAGTGAAAAGAAAGAGAAATGGAGATGCAACAAAAATGAAAATAACTGTAGTTTGAAATGAGGAGGTTGGAATTAGAGAGAGAGGCATAAACAAAAGAGAGAGAGTTCCAGTTTAAAGCCCTGGAAATTAGAGGGGAGCTGCCAGGAACTAGAGGGGCACTTAATCTTAGAACAGAGGTGATATGTTTAAATTTATACAGACCCTCCAAAAATTCAAAGACAAGGAGGTAGAAAGCTTTTTTGTGGCTTTTGAGAAAATAGCAACCCAAATGGAGTGGCCAAAAGAAAAGTGGACACTACCCATGCAAAGTAAATTGATGGGTCGGGCACAGGAAATTTATACTCCCCTGTCAGAGGGAGTGTCTAAAATGATGATGATGAGAAAAAGGCTATTCTGGCTGCATATGAATTGGTTCCCAAAACATATAGGCAAAAGTTTTGGAATCTAAGGAGACAGCCGGGACAAACGTTTGCTAAACAGAACAATTTTGATAGATGGGTACGAGATTGGGTGTTACAACTATCTTTGAGGCTCTGAGAGAGGTTATTCTCTTAGAGGAATTTAAGAATTACCTACCTTCTATGATTAGAACCAATGTTGAAGACAGAAGGATGAAGACTGCCAGACAATCGGCAATTATGGCTGACGATTGAGCTACTCCATATATTTAAATCTTTGTTCATCACCCCTCTAATTTTGAAAAGGATAGGAAGTGGGAGAGTTAAAGGAAGGCAGGTAGCCAAGGTAAAGATTGGATAGCTGGGAATGCTCCAAGATCGCCTCCTCAGAACAGGAAGGAAGGTCGTGAGGATGAAGGTGAGTCTCAAAAGCCTTGGTGTTACCATTGTAATAAGGTGGGACACGTAAATTCAGCATGTTGCAAGGGAGGCCCATGGAACTTGTTGGAGTTCAGAAGGAGGATTCTGAAAAGAGAACAAAAGTGGAAAACACTGCAGGTCAGAGTGCAGCCTTAACTAGACTTAAGAAGCCTGAGGTAAACACTGCTGTGGGAGCAGGTGTGATGAATGAGGCAGATGAGGGATGTGCAGGGGTTTTACTGAAGGGGAAGGTCACCCCATTTTGCTCAACCTAGGTAGCTAAACCCATAACTATTTTAAGGGACAAAGGGACTACTTAAACTTTTTTTTAATAAAGGAATTATTGGTTAATTCAATTGGGTTGCGACTCCGGGTCAAGAGGGGCTCAATTGCCACATACTAGCCCAGAATGTCGTAACAAAGTCTATATACATAGGACCCTGATGAAATTTTCAGAGACAATTAGACTGCTCTCTATGTTAGTTGTGGTGAATGGTGAAGAAGAAATGTTCCCGCAAAGGCGTGTGAAAAATTACGTTTGTGCAATGGAGCACGAATGCCCCCACTGCTGCCTAGGCTACCACAGCCTCCAATTCATGACAGCCCCATTTCAGGAAATGCTGCCTTCAGGTAAGGACCTCAATTGTGCAAGATTCAGTCCTTTAGCACTGAAAGAGCCTTTCCATTATTAACTTTGTTCTCATTTCTTTTGTTTGTGCTATTTTGGATCACGGACCCAAAATCGGGCTGTGCCTTTAAACAAAAGATTCAAAATTAAACAGTCTGCTTGCCAGGACACCGTGTTCCCAGGTTTTGTATTTTGGAGAGTGAGAAATCAGACGCCTCGGCAGATCGGATCTTAGGAATCTGCTTTGGAGGGAATCAGTTTGATTGGTTAAATGACAACCAGTGGGTTGGCCAGGAACAATGTTCCTCCAGACACGGTCAGTGATTAGTTCCTGAATGATGCTTTCTGAGGGAACTTAGCCAAAGTTTTCTGACCTTGGAAGTAAATGGAACTCTCTCTCCTGCTAGCTGAAGTGAAAGAACTGCTCTATTATTCTCAAAGCAGTCAGTGCCTTGCACATCCTTTGCTGTAAACCTTAAATGATGCTAAGTCTGCAGAGAAAGTAGACAACCTTGCCAGAGAAACCCACCTCAAGCCGAGAAGGAAGAAGTACCAAAGCAAAAGCCTGAACTTCAGAAAGATATTGACTGGATGTCATCCCAGTACATCAAAGATCCTTATCCTGTTCGATCCCGGCTCTGGGTCACTGTCCGTGTGGAGTTTGCACATTCTCCCCGTGTCTGCGTGGGTTTCGCCCCCACAACCCAAAAAATGTGCAGAGTAGGTGGATTGGCCACACTAAATTGCCCCTTAATTGGAAAAAATAATTGGGTACTCTAAATTTAAAAAAAAAGATCCTTATCCTTTTATTTTTATTAATATATTCTTTCGATTTCTTTCACAAGAACATTCTTTTTATGGCTACTCTGAGAAGTAGCAGATTCAGAATTGCATCAATAAGTGAAGTTCCTATGAATTTAGCTCTATTTCTTTGCAATGATTTCTCTAATTTTCCTGTTGCTGATTAAAATTTATGGTCTCCCCTTTAAATAGCAGTTGCATTTGTGATCATGCCCTACCCTTTTCGTAAATGTCAGAGGCCTTCATCCCAAGGCAATGCTCAAAATAAATATCCAATTGGGGACAACGCCAGAAAATTTGATGCAAGTTTTTATTTTATTTTTATTTGAGTCAATGCAAAGCTCATATTGTGCCAGAACTGGAACCTGAAACTATAATATTTGCTCTTAAACAACAGATATTTGGAAATTCATAACGTGAGAAATAAACTAAAATCTGAAATAAATATAGAGGTCATAAAAGTATATTCAATAAAGACTTGTCGCAATACCAAATCAATTTAGATTGCAGAAAAACATACCAGGAACATGGTAACAATCAGAACTGTTTTGAGTAATGTAATGTTACAGTGAAAATGTTACTGGGGAGAATACAGCCTTTTGGCTGATTCATTGGCCACCAGCCAACCAATCGAACCGAGTCCCACCCCATGGGGCGCGATTCTCCGCACTCACGATGGGGGGGAGAATAGCAGGCGGCGCAAATTTTTACGGCGACGCTGGTCCGACGCCCTCCCGCTATTCTCCCCCCCACGCCCGCCCCCCGACACGAATCGCTGCTCGCCGTTTTTTTATGGCAAGCATTGATTCTCCCCTGGCCGATGGGCCGATTTCCAAGGCCTTTACGGCCGTTTTCACGAATTTGAATACCCCTGCTATACAAGTTCGTGAAAACGGCGCCAAAGTGCCGTTCTGCACAACCATGCCACCAATTGGCACGGCCGCACCACGGCCGTGCTAAGGGTGGCATGGGCCCGCGATCGGTGCCCACCGATCGCGGGCAGCGGGTACTTACCCCACGCACTCGTTGTTACTCCGCCGCCCCGCTGGATCAGTCCGCGGGGCGGCTGAGGGGCATTACCGGCCGCGCATGCGCGGTCTAACGCATAAGCGCAGATGACGTCATTCGCGCATGCACGGGTTGGAGTCATCCAATCCGCGCATGCGCGGCTGACGTCATCAATGCGTCAGCCGTCGCTAACTTTGGCGAAATTCGTTAAGCCCGCGATGCCATAGTTCACGCATAGCCGCAACCGGAAGTCTAACGTGGGTAAACAGGTTGAGTTTTGACCTTCAATTCCTTCCAACACACTAATGGCTGGCACTAGGAGTGGAAGAGACACCTGGTCAGCATCATGCTTGATGTGGAGCTATAAGTATCTGATGACAGACTAGCAACCTGTTCCAGGAATAACTAGCTATGAAAACAGATGAAAGTCTGCCTTAGTGCACCACTAGGTGTGGGAAGAGAATTTAAATAGCAGGCTACTATTAGAATCCGATATTTACCGTGAGAATTTATGATTAATTATGGACCAGTTGTGGAAGCCAGCCAATGAAAATGTTAAATTCTAGGGCTGAAGCAGGGCAAGTTACTTACCTCCTGACTCCCCGAAACCAATCCAGCATCGACAAGATCCAAGTGTCCTCTCCGTTTGCCTGGATGAGTGCAGCGTCAACAACATTCAAGAAGATTGATACCATCCAGGATAAAGCTTGATTGACACTCAATTACCATCTTGAAAATTCATTGCCTCCATCACCAGCGCACAATTGCAGCAGTGCACCACTTACAAGATGCACTGCAAAAACTTGCCAAACGTACTTTGCCAACACCTTCCGAACCCTCTGCCACCTAGAAGGACAAAGGCAGCAGATGTATGGGAACACCACCACTTGCAAGTTCGCCTCAAAGCCACATACTTGAAACTATGGCCAAAATCTCTCGTGACTGGATGTAAGACCCAAGATGCGCATCGGGACCCTGCAAAATTCCTGATGTGCTGACCGATGTGGAAATTGTCTGGGCTGTTTGAACTTCTAATGGGCAATTCCTCTGCTCGCTGGGATCCTCAACAAATTTCTATGACCCTGGGTTACAGTCAGAGAAGTTAAACAGTTTCACAGTACTTAGCTGTATACTTACCCAGGAAATGCTAGACAGATGAAAACATAGTCTAACCCTTGGGTAATTCTACAACTGCCCCCCCCCCCCCCCCCCCCCCCAATTACAACGACCCCACAACCGCACAACCAATCCTGCCTATCCCACAGTGACTACACCTTCCAACCTGACCTGACCATCCCGATCCATCTCACCCACCTACCTATCCATCTGCTATCCTTATAATCTACCCACCTTATTCCCATCTACCTACCACCTCACTGACGTGTCATCCTACTCACCTGCCACACTATCCATATATCACCTGAACATCCTGCCACCCTACCTTCCTACCAATTTCACCCACCTACCATCTCACCCAGCTGCCACCCTACCTTCCTACCAATTTCACCCACCTACCATCTCACCCAGCTGCCACCCTACGCCACTACATTTCACCCACCTACCATCTCACCCAGCTGCCACCCTACGCCATTACATTTCACACACCTACCACCTCACTCATCCTACCCACTTCACCCATCTACCCCCCTTCTCCCACCCATCCATTTACCATCATCCACACTGGACATTTAGCCTTACCCTACGACAGCTAGTGCTGTAAAAAAAAAAAGGGGGGGGGGGGTCCTGACTTCCCTTGATGCTCCTGTTCCACATTCCTGTTAAGGTGGGGTTGCAAAACCCAGTTAAAAATGCCGAGCAGCATCGCGGCTGAGGAAAGTCTGAGCAGAGCGGCAATTCGATGATGATTGTCACTCCTTGGAAGTCCAAAGTTCCTTCACTGTCACTGGATCAAAAACCTGAAACTCCCTTCCTAATTGCACCATGACTGCACCGAGACCAAATGGGCTGCAATGTTTGACCAGGTCAGACAGCTGGCCTGATCAGGGGAATTGGGGATGGGAACGATGCTCACAGCCCATGAAAACATTTTAAAAAATCAGAGTTGGCAACATTATATTACATGTGTGTCATATTCCTATTCCTACCATTTTAAGAGAGGCATGAACACATTTCAGATTAACACTATTAAAATAACAACGAGGAACAAATGCAAGTGTTTGATTGCTAAAATCGCAATTGTTAAGCATACACAAAGGAAGCTACATTCTGGATGTCAAATAATAAGCAACCTTTTCCTTCTTTTTGGGAGTGACTAATGTGTAGAATATTTTATATTCATGGAAGTAGGTGCTCATAGAATGGAACATATTTCAACATTTTACACTCTGTCAAAACAAAGTACTTACAGGTCAAGTAATGTATGGCATTGTTTTTCAAACTTTTTTCCTGGGACCCACTTTTTCCAACTGGCGTACCCACCCGGTGGTTGCGACTCGCAGTTTGAAAACCCTGGTATATGGGATAGAGGAAAAGAATAACTAAACTGTTTGATATAGGACTGCGTGGTGGTACAGTGGTTAGCACTGCTGCCTCACGGTGCCATGGTCTCAGGTTCAATCCAGGCTCCGGGGCACTGACCATGTGGATTTTGCACATTCTTCCCGTGTTTGCGTGGGTTACGCCCCCATAACCCAAAGATGTGCAGGGTAGGTGGACAGGCCATGCTAAATTCCCCCTTAATTGGAAAAAAACAAGAATAAATAAATAATAAACTTCTAACACTAACTAACTATTACAGAGCTACTGCAAAATACATCTATCCTCCAACACAAATTAGTCCCAACTCCCCTAGATGCAGAGTCACGTGGTAGGTTAATGCTGCCGCTGGTAGATGGAGGTCATGTATAATATTATGTACAGAATTGCTTTATGCATATCATCACATTCCCCTTCATTTGGAAAAAGTAATTATTTACATTCATCAGATCATTTTTACAATTCACTATGATATGCATAACTATTGACATCTTTAAAGTATTTACAGGTTTCTCTCAGCCTCTCAGATTTACGTCTTAGCCTTGTTGATCTTTTGAGTGGCTGCTGAATTAGTGAAGTTACTTCATCTTCTTTCGTAGTTGTTCTTCACGTAATGTATCTTTATCTTGTTGTGGCTCCGTATGCTACACTATATCTTCTTCAGCTACCTTAGGACTGTTGCATGTTTCTTCTAGTGGTTGCTTTACAATGGTTGGAGAGTTTCCATGGCTTCATCGTCAAACCTCATTGTGGATTTGGCCTGAAATCTCCCCTTTGCCTCCTTTTTTGAAAGAGTGGATGCCTTTCTACTTTTGGAGTAAGGGACTACTTTGACAATTGAAACTGAAGCATTCTCCACCATGTGCAGTTTTTTAGGTTCAAGCACTGTGTGCAGGCGTTCACTCTCCTGCACTGTGTGCAGCTTCGTACCATTGCCTCAATATCTCAGCTGATACCCAGCCTGAGTCTTCGGCTCTCTTCTTACATGTTTTTCTTTTCGTGTGCCCTTCATAGATTTTGCTTAGAACCACCGATCTTCAAGATTTCAGAATTATTATTCTCTTTTTTCGCAGCAAAAATCCAACTTCATCACTTAACTCTGCTCTTACATTGGAAAGACTTGGAGCAGGATCCTCTGGGCCATCCTTCATGGAGATATTTTCTCACTTTCTGCAAGACTGCATCCTTCGTGGTTTTTTCTTTTATTCTGACACAACGGATACACGTTATCCAGTTTGTAGGTTCTTCTAAGCGCTTGATTATGCCTAAAGCTGTCATCCTCTCTAGCTCAGCCTTCAATTTATCTCTCAATTGAGATGGTACACATCTCGGTGCATGAATCACTGGCTTTGCATTCTCCTTTAATTGGATTTTGTACGTGTATAGTGGAGTACCAAAGCCTTGGAAAATTTCAGGTAACTAATTTAATATGGAATCTCCTGAGGCATGTGGACTTGTTTCAGAGCTGTCTGCACTGTAGGCCTGTTTAACCAGCTGCAGCTCCTCACGCACTTCTACTCCAATCAAAGATTTGTGTCCCGCCACCACAACGGAAAGTTTCAACTTGTGAATTCTGCTTTTTACATTGACATAGAGCTCACATGCTCCTTACGTCATGATTTCATTACCATTGTAATCTCTTAACAATGCTGTTTTGTTTATTACCTACCGTTCAATTCGCAGCTTTTTTACATTGGACAAATTGATGAGGTTGGCCCTCCCACCTGTGTCGAATTTGACTGTTACAACTGTGTCATTTATCTTTAGTGGCACTGTCCATTTATCTTTTTGATTATTTGCCTTTAATTCACTATTGCTGCAAGTTGTTAAGGACATATTGTCGTTTGGCATGACTTGCGTCTCCTTGTCTTCACTGGAAATCATGTGGACAAAAAATGTGGCCTTGAGGCACAATTTATCAACTGTGTTGATAACCTTCTGGCTACATCGAGGTCATCTTGAAACCCATCGTACAAGGAACCCCCCGTTTCTGTAGCGACACTACAGACTTCTTGCAGAAATTCAACACCCATGAACCAGTTGAACAAAGAACATTCCTCATCACAATGAACATCTTGGCACTCCATACCAGCATCCCACATGACAACGGCATTGCTGCAACAGTACTCAACACCGACAACTGCCCGTCTCCAGAAGCAATTTGTTATGAAACAACTGCGTGCCAAGGATAACTAGAATAAATAAATAAATAAGAAACTACTAACAGTAAATAACTATTATAGAGCTACTGCAAAATACGTTTATCCACCAACACGACTTATCCCCCAACTCCCCTTGACACAAAGTCATGTGGTAGGTTTATACTGCCACATGGTGGTTGGAGGTTGTGTATAATATTATATACAGAATTGCTTTATGCATATCATCACACCTCCTAAAATGGAACTACATGGATTTAGATTTTGGAAGTATTTTGCTTCGAAATGCGCAGTCCTGTTTATTATAGTTGGTAACACAGCCTGTGTAGATATCAAAGTATGGTTGTTCAATCAAATAACATATACTTGGGAGACAAGGAAAACAGTATTTTGTTGGGCAAGTGCTGTGAGCATAATGTGTCTACTTACCTATAAAGAACCATTTATTAATGTACTACAAAAGAATGTAGCTATGTATTTTAGGTAGTCACCTGTCATTCTATTGTGAGCAATGAGAAAAGAAAACACTTTGATTGTAAAGCAGATCAAAAGCTTAATAGACTATTAATCCTTCTAGAACCTAAGAAATATCAGTTGTGGGATGAGAAAGAAGTAGAGTGAGGTAACAGGGGAGATAGCTGACATGGCACCAAGATAACAATTCTCTATCCAATGTCAGCCATTAAGGGGCATTGGCTTGCTTTGCTCAGCTTGGGAAATGGCATTTTTTTGGCTTTTCTGTTCTGATGCCACAAACACAAATTACCCTTTATAATATATCGGCAAATTCATGCTACTTATGTTTCATAAGTGAATATAATGAGACATGAATCGAAGGTCCCGGTTGACTTGCATTCATTTTGTTTATGAAATCTCTTAAGCAATCTGTTCATCTTACACGTTTGCATTCTCCCCCACACTGAAGAGACAAATGAATTATGACACTTTTGAAAACTCAAAATTGACACGAGGAAACAGATAAACTGTCGACCCAGGAAATACTATATTGAGATGATATCATTCCATCACTAATAACATCATTATTGACATTATAACATCCCCGAACAGGCACCGGAATGTGGCTACTAGGGGCTTTTCACAGTAACTTCATTGAAGCCTACTTGTGACAATAAGCAATTTTGATTTTGATTTGATTATGCACAAGAGTGGTAAGGGTTTACAAGACCCTTTTGTTTTTATGGTATTGGCCTTTAATTTCTGACAGTAATGAAACCAGGATGCCTTGTCCAAGTGAGTATATATTGTCTGATTTTTCCACATATTATACAATAAATATTTCAGGTGCAAAAGCAATGTAAGTATTCCAGTCCAATTAGGTACTGAGTTGACCAGTGTGAATATTCTCTGTCCTGATTATTACCCTATCTCTCTGAAATGTACTAATTAATGCGGCAAGGAGAATGGTATGTAGCTCTTCAGAGTATTAACTGTAAAATGTTTGTCACAAAACTCTGGCATCAAGAAGGAAAATTTACAAAGAATATCACATTTCTGATGTTAAAAAAGTCCAGGTAAATGTTGAGAAATAAATCAGCAGTTCATACTTTTGAGTTAATTAGGATTTTGTACATATTAGAACTTAAGTGATTGATATTTTGTTTTCCAATGTCCGTCTCATTTAAATAATCTTAATGTGATTCGGTCCGTGTCATTGAGTGAAAATAATACAAGATTTAACGGTTAAAATAACGTTGGAAGTTTCAAGTATACAATTATTAGTTTAAATCTGTCCCAAAACTGTAATTATATCTCCTCATTTTGCTAGCTCGCACTCACCATTGCTTTTTAAAAAATTCATTCCGGAGATGTGGGTCTCGCTGATTCGGTCAGAATTCATTGCCCATCCCTAATTGCGCTTGAGAAGGTGGTGGTGAGCTGCCTTCTTGAACCACTGCAGTCCATATCACATACACTGCTGTTAGTGAGCAAGTTCTGGGACTTTGACCCAGTGACAGTGAAGGAACAGCAAAATTAGATGGACATCCTAGAAGACTCTAAATCCACCTGATGGATACTTTCCCCACACACTGCTGGATCTGCTAGGGTCCACGTTCACGAGAGGACTCCATCCAGAACTCCAGAGGTAGCACCACACCTTCTCAAGTAAGTCCTGATGTGTACCCTAGGGCTCCAATATTTGGTGCTCCCCTATTCAGCATCAACAGAATAATCAAATGGCAGTGCAGCAGCAAATCATACAACCCACCAAATCTTTGCTTGTGTTTATATTCTCATAGAAGGTATACATGATTAAATATCTGTTCCTTATTAGTTTCTCCTTATATGCAATTGTTAGTAACTTTTTAGAATACCTTTGTAACGTAAGCCATATTGATTTTAACTGGATAAGTTAAAGGAATGTAAGGTCAATTATTGCAACAGGAATTTGGATCCGGATGATTGATCACTCTGAATACTGAGCTCAGAACTGTGTCATGTTTGGTTACAAATCATCATTGCTCAGTATGATTGTAAGTGCTTTATAATTAAATATTTGGATAAATACTACGGGCTAGAAATTAATGTGTGTCCAGGTTTTTGGGCACAGGGGTCATGATTCTCAACTTGCAGAAGCCCCCTTATAGGCCTAATGTCAGGCCCTGACATCCCACTTAAATCACGAAGTACGGCCCATGCAGGAAGCAGCCAATGGCGTATCACACAAATGGAAACCTGTGATAGGTCTCAGTCAGTGCTCTGCTAATCCATTTCATAGAATCATAGAATTATAGAATCATAGAATTTACAGTGCAGAAGGAGGCCATTTGGCCCATCAAGTCTGCACCGGCCCTTGAAAAGAGCACCCCACTTAAGCCCTCCACCCTATCCCCATAACCCGGTAACCCTACCCAACCTTTTTGGACACTGAGGGCAATTTATCATGGCCAATCCACCTAACCTGCACATCCGTTTTGTTTAGTAAATTTATTGAAGAAACTTATTGATTATGAGGATTAGATTAAACATTCAGTCATAAATAGATATGTGTTCTAACATGCTATGTAAAGATTATTTTTCTAAATTCCGCGTCAATCAATCTTGTGATTCATGGCCTCTTATTATGGTCATGTTCACCAATAGAACACATACTAATCTTGAAGACATCCACCATGTCACACCGTGATCTCAGATTTAATTTTTAAAATCCCCACCTTCTTTAATCTCTTTCATAACTGCATTCCCTTAATCTTATAACATTCCAGAAAATGTAGCCAATATTCCAACTGTAGTTTCTATCATCAGCAACACCATCTGCAAGCATGAGATTCACATCCACATGTTACCTAATGACACCCAATTACCCGGCCTCCACCATTAACCCAAGTCATTATTTTATTTCCCAACTCTTTGTCTGACCATATCTCTTGATTGAATTGAAATTCCTCCAGTTCAGTGTCAGCAAAGCAAAACCCACAATTTTTGGCTGCCCCTGCTTCAAATTCCATCAAGCGTAGTGGTTGCTCTCTCAAGCATTCCATTCAATTCTAAGTTTAGTTTACTCATCCACAAAGATCACAGGTTGAATTCTCCATTTCGGAGATGAAGTGCTGCCGCGGGAGTAGAGCCGCGGGAACTGAGCGCTCCTGCCAGGAGCCCACGTGCAGCCCAACTGAGTCCCGCACACGCTGGGGTCGGATTCGCTGGGGTCAGGATTCGGGTTCACAAGCTGACAAGCTGGAGCAGCTTTAAAGCCCTCCACTCACCACAGGCTGTCATTCCACCAACAAGATAGCTGCATAAAGATCTGCTCCATGGTTACGGGAGTCAGAGATCGACAGAATGCTGATGCCACTGAGGAGAGGAGTGACACTCTCTTCCCCAGGGTGGGGGCTTCATTTTCAACAATGCTTGGGATGAGATGGCAGAGGCTGTCAGTGGCATCACTCTTGTCCCTCACTCCTCACATCAGACCCCCATCCCTGAGAGGTCAACAACACACCACCTGTCCATATCCCTTACAAACCACCCTTCACCAAACCCAAACACCTGTATTATCTTCTTTGGAGTCTTGCACACACATGCCACCAGCTACACACCTCCCTAAAACTTGCCTCCCGGCTTCTCACTATGTCCTTTCTGTGTCCCCAAGGATAAAGCAGCCTATAATTGCCAGGTGCTCCAGAAGACGGGAGGGGTCATCTCAGATATTGTGGGCCACAGCCCCTCAGAGGAAAGGGCACTGCAAATTGCGGGGGAGGCTGAGCGGAGAGCAGTGACTGCGATGGAGTTTGGCATGCACCAAACAAGTGAGAGCCTAATGCAATGCAGATGTTCTCCCACAGACCAGTCCTTCCCAAAATCTCACTCCTTGTCTTTTGTCTTGTAGGATCACCATCAGATAAGGCTAAGTTTTCTGGGGTCTCTGTTCCCCATCCAGTCCCTCAGAACACCCTAGAGCACCACACACATGTTTCAGCACATCAGGTGGCGGCAGTGACTCTCGAGGGAGCGGATGTTTGGAGGGCTGCTCGATCCCAGGGAACAGCTGTCGTCCAGGCAGATGTTGTGGTTCTGGAAAAGGGTATCCCATCACTGGTGCAGATGCAAAATCACAGGCACAATCTACAGGAGGGGCAATCAGCAACTTTTCAGCATCTGTAAATCCAGCTGGAGGAGTTCAGCCACCTTCAGGCGCAGGAGATGATGCCAAAAATGTGCGGCACCCAGGCCAACACTGAAAGGATGGCAGCCACGGTGAAGGGTCTGGGCAAGACATCGGACTCTAGTGCCAGGACCTCCTGGCATGGGCCACACTGTGCTGTCCATGGCTGAGGTGCAGGACAGGAGAGCCCAGTCACAGGCGGACATGTCCCAGGCATAGATGGACATTGCTGTGGCGCTCAAGAGCTTGGTCCATTCACAAAGGGTCATGGCTGAGGGCATCGAGAGCATTGGCCGGGTGCTGATTGACCTTAACCAGCGACATGACACAGGCACAGTGGAACATGACTAAGGCAGTGAGGGACTTGGCTCACTCACTGAGGGATGTGATCCAGTTGCAGTGCTCCATGGCTGAGGGCATCGAGACCATGGGTCAGAAGAGGGCGCCCTTCCAGGACTGATAACGCCAGGTGACAGTGGGGCCTCCAGAGCTCACTCCGGCCTATCGTCCATCCCATGGAGTAGCCCGGGGGCCAGCGTGCACTCTGAGGGAGGAGAAATGATGGGGCTCATTTTGGAACACCTCAGCCCTTCCTGTTGCACGTTTTACTATGGGCGTAAAACGCGTTTATTGGGGTGTATTAACTTCCAAGTGCTTAACTCATGCTAGGCTCTGTTGTATGTATTTATTCAGCTTTAGGAGTCGCCAGTTGCCGTATAGACAACGTCACTAGTATTCCAAGGTCAAGTTCAAAGTAATAAAGACGATACACCGATTAGTAAGGTCCAAACGATAATATTTATTATACAGTAATAATAAATATTCATGCACACACTAAGAGACTAAGCTATGACTAAACTAAAGTAATCAGAATACTTATCTAACAGGAACAGGCAAGGCCAGGGAGCGAGGCCTTCGTCCTGGTCTTGGGGCTGCAACCTTCAGCAAGCGTTCTGGTCACTGGGGGTTCTAGCGGGCTTAGTTCGCGTAGCGAGCGTCGTACTGGCACTTACGGTTCGGCGGCTGGTGCTCAACGGCTGGAGTCAGTGGATCTTCAAAGTTGTGGTCAGAGCCGGAGCACGGAAAAACAGACCGGACAACACGAGGTCCCTATCTTTTATAGGGGTTCCATTGTCCTTCCCTCTTCTCGGGCGGGCTCTACCTATTGGATCAATTTCTTATCGATACTGGATTAATTCCCCAATGCGAGGGGGTCTCCGTGATGGAGGGGGCGTTTCTTATGTCCTTTTGTTTGGAGGTTTCTGGTGCCTCGATGTCTGGGCCTTGATTAGAATGTGTCCATTCAGAACCAAATGTATCTATTGTGTGGGTGTTCAAGTCTGATGGCCTCATTAGCATGCAAAGCGTTTTGCCATTTGCACCTAGCTAAGGTCTTCTCACCTGAGCCCAAACTGGTTTCTGCTGCTGCAGAATGCAAACTGCTCTTTGCAGACTGCTGTTCTGGCTAAACTGTCTGTTTTCCCAGCAGTCTTAGCGCTTGATCTAAATTGTAGCTCAGCATCCATTTTAGGTGGCTACATTCCGAACCTTTCCCCCCACCTGACATGGCGCATCTCATGGGCAATGGGCAGAGCAGACTGACAAGTCGTCACCTGTGACAGCCGGAAGTCAGCCAGGCCCATCGAGGCCCAGGTCTTCCAGAGGATGGCCGTCAAGTGCATCACAGGGCAGAGGGCAAGACAAGCAGCCGGCCGCCTCCACTTCTGATTTGCTGTCTGAGGTAACATCTGGAAGAAGTGGGAGGCCACGAAAGAATGAACAGATAGACAACACTAGGTTGGAAGGGGTGTAGTAGAGAATAAGGGGGAAGGGCACACACATCGTAAATACTCATCATTAAACACTTTTGCACCACAAGTTTGATCTTCCTCTAACCTCAGTCTAACTCAGGGTGTGGAGGATGGGCAGGGGTGGGGGGAGGGTGAGGAGGGGAGGGGGCAAGATGAAACACAAACTTCCCACTAGGTTACACCCTCACCGAGAAGTGTCAGGGCATGGGGAAGTGTGCGCCCACCTTGTATGACAGCATCCCCCGTGAGAGAGCCCTAACCATTCACCATCTCCCCTAAACCCCAACCCCCCCAACCTGCCACCGTCAGTCCCGGAGGCCCACCCGCAACTGGACCAGGGTCTCCATGCCCTCAACCATGGAGCACTGAGACTGGGCCACGTCTCTCAGCAAGTAAGTCATGTCCCTCAGTGCCTCGGACATGTCCCTTTGACACTGTGCCGTATCCCTCTGGGACAGTGCCACACTGCTCTGTGACTGGCTATCAACATTGTCGGTATGATCTCCTGCACCTGAAGGTGGTCGGACTCCTCCAACTGCACCAGGTGCTGGAAGGTTGTTGCTGCCATCCCCCCTCCTGTAAACCCTGATTCTGTGTCTGCATCTCCGCCAGTGATGGGATCATACTTTCCAGAAACATGATACCTGTCCGGGCTGCAGCTGCTTCCTGGGATCAGGCTACCCTCCGACTGCCCGCTCACTCGGGTGTCCCAACTTCTACCTTATGCGCTGCAGCAAGTGTGGCATGCGCACCAGGAGTATTGACCAAGGAGTATTGTCACTAAAATGCCCCACTGAGGTGATATCTTCTGCGATGGTGGAGGGTGCAGGTGACTGCAGTGATGAGAAGTCGATGCCTTCCCCAGAGTGGGGCTCTGGAGTGTGTTGGGATAATGGCCTGGGACGAGGTACCACAGACATGGCATCCTGGTCTGATGGTGATTCTGCAAGACAAAAGACAAGGAAACATGGTGAGATCTTGGGAAGAGAGGTCTGTGGGAAAGGGGTGACTCACTTGCTATAGGGACATCATTTTGCATTAGGAGCTCACTTGTTTGTCGCATGCCGACCTCCGCGCCCGAGATGGCCCTCTCCTGTACCTCACTGGCTAACCCCAGTGCCCTCTGCTGCACGGGGGTGAGAGCTCTGAGGTCCGGGACGCCCTGTCCAGTCTTCACTCCCTCCCAGCGATTGTGTGCTGCCTTTTCCTAGGGGACACATAAAGGGCATGGAGGCGAGTTCCGCAGAAGGATCTGTCGCTGGTGGCATGTGTGTGCAAGGCACCTGGCCAAAGGGGGCAATACAGGTATTGGAGTTTGGTGCAGGGTGGGATGTAAGGGAGATGCAGGCATATGGGTTTTGATTGGTCTCTAGGGAAGTTGGCTCTCCCCTTTAGGCTCACCCCTTCCAGCCACCCCCCACCTTCAGGCCCCCCCTACATTTCCAACCTGAAGTGGCCTTCTCACTCTGAACTGCTCTGCCTGACAGCTGATGAACCGATCAGATATTTCATTGAAGAATCAAGCCAAGAAGACTTTTCCTTTCCTCATATCTGCTCCCTCAGCCCTTTCCTTTTAAAACTGCTGGTTTTTGAAGTCTCAGAGCCTTCCTAGAAAGTCGAGAACACTGAAAAGACTTGAAATCCCCTGTGGTCCTTGGAAATGTCCACCGTTCATTCAATTTCACAGTGCAGTACCTTTAACTAGCCTTTGATTGACAGCTTAATGGTTTCAACTCAGATGCCAGGAATTCTGTTTATTTATCTTTCCCTACAGGTTTGAATGTATCAGAAGTACTCTCCATTGATCCTAATGGCAATGTTTCCAAGCATTCTTGTTCTGATTGACAGATGCTGGCCGCTTCAAAAAATTAAGGGCTGGATTCTCCGTTTCTGAGACTAAGTGCTGAGGCCGGCGTGGGAACAGTGGTGTTTTACGACAGGAAAAATGATGTAACAGCTGCACCTATTCAGCAACTCTAAATGGGCTAGCACTATTGCCACGTGGAACGCAACCAGTTCCATGCAAAACAGCGCCGGATTCGCCGGGTCCATGATTGGCGTACATGAGGCTCACACGCTGCAGTCGAACATGAACAATCCATCCCCCATTGGGGATGGCTGGAAGGAGACAGCGCAACGGTTCAGGGACACTGAGTTGGAGACCCTCTTGGACGCCGTGGAGGAGAGAAGGATGACCCTGTACCCCGGCCTGGGAGGAAGGCCGCAAGGCGCCGCCGTTCGCAGTGCTTGGGCGCAGGTGGCAGAGGTGGTCAGCGCTGTGGACTGGCCAGCAGTGCCGGAAGAAACTCCACAACCTCCTCAGGGCGGCCCGAGTGAGTTGCCACACACCTGTCCCACTAACCTGTAACCCTCTCTCCCTCCCTCCCGGGGGACAGCCGAACCCCCACCCTGCCCCACATGTCAGCACCCATGGCAGCCGCCATGGCCGGGTTCCCTGGCCACTGATGGCATTACCTACCCAACCCCTGGGCTGCTTGCGTCAGAGAGTCAAACAGT
Organism: Scyliorhinus canicula; assembly: GCF_902713615.1. Lineage (NCBI taxonomy): Eukaryota > Metazoa > Chordata > Chondrichthyes > Carcharhiniformes > Scyliorhinidae > Scyliorhinus > Scyliorhinus canicula. The sequence continues at coordinate 121,864,978 of NC_052151.1, forward strand.
GTCGTTGTTTATGTTTGCCACCCACACTTCCCCCCAGGAGAAGGCTGCACACAACTGCTGGGAGCGGGAGAAGACCAGAGGAGGACCACCAGACCTGTGGCCCCTCACCGTGCCCCAGCAAAGGCACTGCACCTGATCGGTGGCCCGGAGGAAAGGGAGGTCACCAAGGTGGAGGTCGGCGGCAGGCAAGCAAGTGAGACCCTGCTTAGTTGCGGATCCCCATGACACATGTGTGGACACCCCCATACTCCCCTCGACCCTCACTCCACTCAGCCCACGCCCACCTCACCCCTGCTGTACCTTCTAAACCAGTGTGTCTTTAACTCGTAAACACATTTTTTTTTTGGAAATTTTTTTTATTGAGTTTTCATATTTTATATTCAGCAAATTACAAATTATTAGAAAAAAAAACACACAAAAATTAACATGTATATTTACAGGTAAGCATCTTCATAATAACAACTGTGGCCACCCCCTTTAACCGGCATACATATTTTACATTCCCCAATATGGCCGAGGCACATGTTTATAGGCATTTATTTACAATTTGGTTTTGGGCCTTAGCTTGCCATCAGACTGTCGCTTGCGGCTTTGTCCTTCCTTTTTTTTTGGAATAATTTTTATTCAAGTTTTCAACAACAAATTTTATCACAACAGAGAAAAACAGTAACCCCTCCCCTCCAATACAAAAACAATAAATTAACAAGAAAAAGAAACAAGCATAAAACCATGAGAACAAACCTCCATAACGAACCCGTAGCCCTCCACCCCCCCCCAGCTACCTTCCCCCGATTACCGTCCATTTTCCCCTGATTCTTGGCCACCCGGCTATTCTTCCTCTTATTCGTTGGCCACAAACAGGTCCAGGAACAATTGCATGAATGGCTCCCACGTTCTGTGGAAGCCGTCGTCTGACCCTCGGATGGCAAATTTGATTTTCTCCATTTGGAGAGATTCCGAGAGGTCGGACAGCCAGTCTGCAGCTCTGGGTGGTGCTGCTGACCGCCAGCCAAACAGGATTCTACGGCGGGCGATCAGGGAGGCAAAGGCAAGGGCGTCCGCTCTCCTCCCCAGGAATAGATCTGGCTGGTCTGATACCCCGAAGACCGCCACTATCGGGCATGGCTCCATCCTCACCCCCACCACTTTGGACATAGCCTCGAAGAAGGCTGTCCAGTACTCCACAAGTCTGGGGCAAGACCAGAACATGTGGGCGTGGTTGGCCGGGCCTCTTTGGCACCGTTCACATCTGTCCTCCACCTCCGGGAAGAACCTACTCATACGGTTTCTCGTTAAGTGGGCTCTATGTACCACCTTTAGTTGCGTCAGACTGAGCCTTGCGCACGTGGAGGTGGAGTTGACCCTATGCAGTGCTTCGCTCCAGAGTCCCCACCCTATCTCAATCCCCAGGTCATCCTCCCATTTCTTTCTTGTTGCGTCCAGTACGGTGTCGTCCCTTTCTACCAGTCGGTCATACATGTCGCTACAGTTCCCTTTCTCTAGGATACTTGCGTCCAGTAGGTCTTCCAGTCGTGTCTGTCGTGGCGGTTGTGGGTACGTCCTTGTCTCCTTTCGTAAGAAGAAACACTGGACACATGACCACACAAGTTGTTTAATACAATAATAGTTTATTACACACACACAAAGTGAACACACACATACAAGTTGCACTCTAAACTAACACACAAGAACAACCCTAACTTCACGTCCAGGTGACTGTCATGTGCAGGGCAGATATGGCCTCATCTGTAATCCGTCGTCTGGCAGTGCTGGATGTCTGTTGCTGGTCGTCTGTGTCCCCGGCTCTGGTCCCCCTGTGGATGGTGTGGATGGTCCCCTCCTTGGCTGGTGAAGGTATCACTGTTGTTGTCGTCGGTGGTCGAGAGAGCGAGTGGTGGGCTGCGCAGAACATTTTATCCCTTGCAGGTTTTGCGCGTTTTTGGGCCGACCCAGGTAGATGTCGAATAGATCGATCAAGGCTCGATCACTGATCGATCTCAACCAGGTGGACAACTTGATGGTGGGGCGGGTCCCAGTCAGCCATGGTCTTTAGTGTCTGAGGCACGTAGGCCTTCCCAAATAAGGAAACCAATGCCACTAAATCTGCCACACATTGTTAGTTTCAACTTGGAGCAAATTGTCCCGGGTTGGCCTTTCAACGATCTTTTCCCTTGTCAGTTTCTGCAAGGTCCGGGCTGCAGCCCTTGTATATTTACAAGCTGCAGCCTGTTTGTGTCTCTGTGCTGGCCAATTTCCATCAATCTGTGTGGGTGGCCATTTTAGATGCTCACACCCCTCACTCCTCACCCCCCTCACCCTTACCCCTTCAGCCCCCTCACCCCTGGCCTTTTATCCGCTGGTGCCTGTCGGACGACATGCATCCCGTCTATTGACCCCAGGAGATGGAGCGAAACCCGCTGCTCGGACATCCTGGTGGGCTCGGTCCACATGGCTCTGGATGTACTGGTCCGCCTGGGCATATAGGGTTTCCGTGATGGCGCGGATGCACCAGTGCACAGAGGTCTGTGAGATCTCGGACAGGACCTGACTCGGCGACCCCGAAGGACCCCGTCGCATAAACGTTCAGGGCGACTGTCACTGCGGTGCATGTTGTGCCATCATCTGGCAGATGTGTCGCACTGTCCCTCAGCTCACCCGCAGTCTCTGACCGCATGCCCGGGGCCGGCAGGTCCTTAAATGACATGCGGTTGCGGTACACGCAGGGTCTCATGCGGCACTTCATGACACCACCTCCCCGTCGGTCTGTTGGGCGGCTGGCTCTCCAGCCTATGCAGCTGCCACCTGCCCCGCTGCAGCCTGTTCCTCTGCTGCAGCTTCCCCCTCCTCTCTGGGCTGTCCCCGCTCATGCAGCCGCAGGGTATCTTGCAGGGCTGCGGCCATCACCACATCGACCAGCATTGTGGGTTGATGTCCGAATGCAATTGTCTGCAGTGGGTGGAAGGCCAACATGGTAGCATGGTGTATACTCCCGTGCCCTGCTTGGTTCCATGGGCTATACAGTGGCCCCAGTTGGCACTGCAGGCCCTGCCCACGCATGTCCCCCCTCACCCCCCACTGCCGCACCCCTGCCCCTTCGGCATCTGGGCCTGTCAGTGCCCCCGATCCTGGCGCTCTCCCTGCTGCCAGGGGTACCGTTGACTGGCACTGCCCTCACCGGGGGCTGCCTTGGGTGTGGCCCTGGTTCGTCCCCCAGTGGATGGCTGTGAGTTGGGCGTGTGTTCAGGGCCGGGGGTGTGGGGGGAGGTGCTGTGGCAGGGGGTGGGATGTGTGGGTTGGCGCACCCAGATGGTCTGTGCCACTGTGTAGGACCAGGGGTTGGGGTTGGTGGTCAGTAGGTGTTCAGCAAGATGGCAGTCGCTGCCTGGGCACTGCCCCAGTCCCATGGGGGGGGGGGGGGGGGCACTCCGGCTGCTTGGCCAGCCCTCCCCCTCACCCCAATCCATCTTCCCTCCCCTTCCTCCTCCCCTCTCCCGGCCCTGCAGGGCCGACTCTGCCACAGCCAACACGGCCAGTGTCTGGGCCAGCAGCCCGCAGTCACTCCACGCCATTTCCTACATCCTCTCACTCACTCAGCAGCCAGGATGCCTGCTTCACGATTTTTAAAACCACAAGTGAACCACGCCGTCGGGAACTCGGCCCATCAGAGGCGGTGAATGGCGAGGGCCCCGGAGCATAGGTTGTCAGGCCTGTTAATAAAATGCCTACTGTACTTTCACCCCGTGCGGCGAGCCACGCCTTTACCCCATTTTCAGGATGCTGGATTATCCCAATTTGTCGTCAAACCAGCGCCTACCCCGATTTTGACGTCGGAAGCTACTCTCCGCCCCATCGCGTTTCACGATTTCGCCGTCGACAAGCGGAGAATCCCACCCAAAGTTCTTTCACTTCCTCCTTTCTAATTGTGCAAAGCTCTTCGCATTGTTGACGAGGCCAGCACCCAGTACATAATGTTGAAAATGGGCGTGTCTCTAAATGTTTATTGATCTTGGAATGAGATACCATGCAGTACATTGCAATTTTTGCACATGACATAGAAACTACAATTAATAATGCAGTGTCCAAAACTCTGCTGTCCATATCCTAACATATTAAATGCCATTCAGCCCTCAACCGTGTGTTTGCTGATTATGTTGCTTCCTGATTCACCAAACCATGAAATTAAAATTCTGATCCTTGTGTTCAGATACCTCCCCATTATCTGGCCTACCTCTTTCACATCTTCAAGCACAACACCTTTCTGGGAATTATGTGTTCTTCCAACTCTGGCACCTTTTGCAACTCTGGTAACTTCTTTCATCCTATCCTGTGCCTTAAGTTGTTTTTCCCCCAAATCCTAGAATGCCCCTCCCTTATAACTCTCCATCTCCCTCTCCTCCTTTAAGATGCTCTTTTAAAAACCTGCCTTTTCGAAAAGATTTTGATCACTTCATTTCCAATCTTTACAAATGAAGTTTCTGTGCAGCACCTTGGAATGCTTTTTGATGTCATTGGCGCTACAGAAATGAAATTGGTTTATTCCTATGTTCATGTTATAATTACACCAAGGCATTCTGTTGCAGCAGGTTCAGATTCCTAAGCTGACTGTATTTTTCTGCTTTTCTCCCCGGATCCCAAATGTCATTGTATTGTGTCGTGTCGTAAAATCTCCATTTTGGACTCAGAGGTTGGGATGGTGTCTCAGGCTTGGACTAGGGAGGATATCGGAAGTCTGAGGCCCGAAGCTCGTTCAAAATTGGGCCTGGTGTTATCAGGCGGCTGCGGCCTCTGGAGGCAGTTTGCCGGTTTGGAGGAGATCAAATGGGACCAGCTGCGATGCCACCAGCAGCTCTCGGGTAGGTGCTGGAGGAGATACTGAAGGGGAAGGAGGCGGTGAACACATTTGTACTTTGTAGGGAGGAGGAGCATTTCTGCTCCTTCTGGCTCAACACAAGATAAATTTTTAAATACTCAATTCTCAATTATTGGCAGCTTCAATCGTCCCTTTAAACACTGCTGGTGAGACTGCTGAAGAACCTGGACCTTTATACTAATATTAGAATTGTAGTAATCCACGGGAGGCAGGAGTTCCGTCACCACACCAATATTTATTTACAATAACGATATTACAGGAGCAGCTACAAACAGTGCTGCTAGCAGTCCAGTCACCTTAAGACTACTCACAAAGCCTACACAGGTGATTATATGGGCCCCCTCAATGAGCTATCATTGAGGGAGCTCATACTCCAATTGGCCAACCAATAAATCCAATTGGAGCTCATTACAAGAATCCTCATTAATTTCTGTTTCATGTTTCTTAAGGCATCTGTCAGGGATGCCTGAATACAATCCAAGTCAAAATGGCCATTTTTCAGGCACCCTTGGAAACTGGGTCACGGCCCTCTGAAGTTTTGGCTTTGTACGCAGGCAGACACACGGAGAACGTGCAGATTCCGCACAGACAGTGACCCAAGCCGGGATGTGGTCAGCGCATTTCCAACTTCCATTTTTCGGTTGGTTGCCAATTGACTATGTCCAACCTATACCCTTCTCCCCTATTTCCTCACTGCTATCTCTTTTAAACATTATCTCCCCTGCATTCTTCTGTCCTTGACTCCGTCCCGGTCATATATACAGAATTGCCCAACATCAGAACTCGCCACTGCCATAATACGATTGAATAAAATAAATGCTGCATCGCATACACTTTGAACCCTTGTACCTGAAACTGAGCAACTGTCAGACAAATTTTTTAAATACAAGGTCAGAACGAGATCTGAAAACAGTCGAAGAAATGTCTGCATATAATCAACATCTGCAGGGTTTGATTGCATTCAGGGACAACTATTATGCTCTATTATACTCATTGCAGCCCAAGCATAATACTTTGGGTGCAATTTTCCTGCTTCGTTATGCTCTTGCTTGGGCGAGGCAAGGCCTGTGAATAGCCGAGCGCCAAGCCGTTTGTGATACAACCGGCCCGCGGATGCCTCTGGCCGTGCAGCTGAAGGGTATCTTTCTGGAGAATCGTGCCCTTAGTATGGAGTTTAGTAGGAAAAAAGATATATAGTTTATTTTGCAAACTGCTGCAGCAAACAATGCTGTGTGAATATTTACTTTTAGCAGGTTTATACACATTGCCGGCTATTTGAGTGCAGTTGATAACCAGCCAAAGGCAATTCCAGGCCCATTTCCAGCCACATCTATTATTAACAGTGCTATGCATTGTTAAAAGAAAACCCAAATTCAAATGAAAAAGACTCAAAAATCTTTACAGGCCCTTCTTAACTTTTGGATTTAAAATTTATACATCCGTGTAGTGCCTTTGGCAGAATACCTTGTGTTATTAGAGTTAACAAGTTAAAATTGTTGTAAAGATATTTTAAAAATACCATTTTATATTTGCCATTCTATGACTTGATTTGTGGTAATATCTGCCCTTTCCACCATGACATCCCGCAGAACTGCAGAAAGACATTGATAGGTAAAATATTTATCCAATTTTTCATTTTCTTCATTCCTAAGTCTCTCCACCATTTCAAAACCAAAACCCTGTCCCAGAACTCTGTCAATATCACTCCTGATTGGCAAGAAGAATGTGAGAAAAATAAAAAGGTCATGTAATAATGAAGTGCTATATATTGGGACACTGGTTTATTCTCACTTCTCTGTTACAATACCCAAACAGAATGCCATTTAATGTGTCTAGAAACTTGTTTCACCTCCAACTATACACAACTGTGCAATGTAAAGAGCAGCCATGTCTGATTTTTAAAAAATATAAATTTAGAATACCCAAGGGCCTGGATTGTAGTTTTGGGGTGCGAGAGATTGAGAGTAGAGAGGTCAGGAGCACAGATTTCACTTCGCAGGAGGGTGCCAGTGTTCAGGTCAGTGGTTTGAAGTGTGTCTATTTCAATGCCAGGAGTATACGAAATAAGGTAGGGGAATTGGCAGCATGGGTTGGTACCTGGGACTTCGATGTTGTGGCCATTTCAGAGACATGGATAGAGCAGGGACAGGAATGGTTGTTGCAGGTTCCGGGGTTTAGGTGTTTTAGTAAAGGCAGAGAAGGGGGCAAAAGAGGGGGAGGTGTGGCGCTGCTAGTCAAGGACAGTATTACGGTGGCAGAAAGGATGCAAGATGGGGACTCTTCTTCCGAGGTAGTATGGGCTGAGGTTAGAAACAGGAAAGGAGAGGTCACCCTGCTGGGAGTTTTCTATAGGCCACCTAATAGTTCTAGAGATGTAGAGGAAAGGATGGCGAAGATGATTCTGGAAAAGAGCGAAAGTAACAGGGTAGTTGTTATGGGAGACTTTAACTTTCCTAATATTGACTGGAAAAGATATAGTTCGAGTACATTGGATGGGTCGTTCTTTGTACAATGTGTGCAGGAGGGTTTTCTGACACAATATGTTGACAGGCCAACAAGAGGTGAGGCCACTTTGGATTTGGTTTTGGGTAATGAACCAGGCCAGGTGTTAGATCTGGAGGTAGGTGAACACTTTGGAGACAGTGACCACAATTTGGTGACCTTTACATTAGTGATGGAAAGGGATAAGTATACCCCGCAGGGCAAGAGTTATAGCTGGGGGAAGGGCAATTATGATGCCATTAGACATGAATTAGGATGTGTAGGTTGGAGAAGTAGGCTGCAAGGGTTGGGCACACTGGATATGTGGAGCTTGTTCAAGGAACAGCTATTGCGTGTTCTTGATCAGTACGTACCAGTCAGACAGGGAGGAATGGGTAGAGCGAGGGAACCGTGGTTTACCAAAGAAGTGGAATCTCTTGTTAAGAGGAAAAAGGAGGCCTATGTGAAGATGAGGCGTGAAGTTTCAGTTGGGGCGCTTAATAGTTACAGGGAAGCGAGGAAGGATCTAAAGAGAGAGCTAAGACGAGCAAGGAGGGGACACGAGAAGTCTTTGGCAGGTAGGATCAAGGAAAACCCAAAAGCTTTCTATAGGTATGTCAGGAATAAAAGAATGACTAGGGTAAGAGTAGCGCCAGTCAAGGACAGTGGTGGGAAGTTGTGTGTGGAGGCTGAGGAGATAAGCAAGATACTAAATGAATACTTTTTGTCAGTATTCACTCAGGAAAAAGATAATATTGTGGAGGAGAATGCTGAGACCCAGGCTATTAGAATAGATGGCATTGAGGTGCGTAGGGAAGAAGTGTTGGCAATTCTGGACAAGGTGAAAATAGATAAGTCCCCGGGGCCTGATGGGATTTATCCTAGGATTCTCTGGGAAGCCAGGGAAGAGATTGCTGATCCTTTGGCTTTGATTTTTAGGTCATCATTGGCTACAGGAATAGTGCCAGAGGACTGGAGGATAGCAAATGTGGTCCCTTTGTTCAAGAAGGGGAGTAGAGATAACCCCGGTAACTATAGGCCGGTGAGCCTAACGTCTGTGGTGGGTAAAGTCTTGGAGAGGATTATAAAAGATACGATTTATAATCATCTAGATAGGAATAATATGATTAGGGATAGTCAGCATGGTTTTGTGAAGGGTAGGTCATGCCTCACAAACCTTATCGAGTTCTTTGAGAAGGTGACTGAACAGGTGGACGAGGGTAAAGCAGTTGATGTGGTGTATATGGATTTCAGTAAAGCGTTTGATAAGGTTCCCCATGGTCGGCTATTGCAGAAAATACGGAGGCTGGGGATTGAGGGTGATTTAGTGATGTGGATCAGAAATTGGCTAGTTGAAAGAAGACAGAGAGTGGTGGTTGATGGGAAATGTTCAGAATGGAGTTCAGTTACGAGTGGCGTACCACAAGGATCTGTTCTGGGGCCGTTGCTGTTTGTCATTTTTATAAATGACCTAGAGGAGGGCGCAGAAGGATGGGTAAGTAAATTTGCAGACGACACTAAAGTCGGTGGAGTTGTAGACAGTGCGGAAGGATGTTGCAGGTTACAGAGGGACATAGATAAGCTGCAAAGCTGGGCTGAGAGGTGGCAAATGGAGTTTAATGTGGAGAAGTGTGAGGTGATTCACTTTGGAAAGAATAACAGGAATGCGGAATATTTGGCTAATGGTAAAATTCTTGGTAGTGTGGATGAGCAGAGGGATCTCGGTGTCCATGTACATAGATCCCTGAAAGTTGCCACCCAGGTTGATAGGGTTGTGAAGAAGGCCTATGGTGTGATGGCCTTTATTGGTAGAGGGATTGAGTTCCGGAGCCATGAGGTCATGTTGCAGTTGTACAAAACTCTAGTACGGCCGCATTTGGAGTATTGCGTACAGTTCTGGTCGCCTCATTATAGGAAGGACGTGGATGCTTTGGAACGGGTACAGAGGAGATTTACCAGGATGTTGCCTGGTATGGAGGGAAAATCTTATGAGGAAAGGCTGATGGACTTGAGGTTGTTTTCGTTAGAGAGAAGAAGGTTAAGAGGTGACCTAATAGAGGCATACAAAATGATCAGAGGGTTAGATAGGGTGGACAGCGAGAGCCTTCTCCCGCGGATGGAGGTGGCTATCACGAGGGGACATAGCCTTAAACTGAGGGGTAATAGATATAGGACAGAGGTCAGAGGTGGGATTTTTACGCAAAGAGTGGTGAGGCCGTGGAATGCCCTACCTGCAACAGTAGTGAACTCGCCAACATTGAGGGCATTTAAAAGTTTATTGGATAAGCATATGGATGATAAGGGCATAGTGTAGGTTAGATGGCCTTTAGTTTTTTTCCATGTCGGTGCAACATTGAGGGCCGAAGGGCCTGTACTGCGCTGTATCGTTCTATGTTCTATGTTCTATTAATTCATTTTTTCCAATTTAGCGTGGCCAATCCACCTGCCCTACACATCTTTGGGTTGTGGGGGCGAAATCCAAGCAAACATAGGGAGAATGTACAAACTCCACATGGACAGTGACCTAGAGCCGGGATCGAACCTGGGACCTCGGCGCCGTGAGGCAGTTGTGCTAACCACAGCGCCACCGTGCTGTCCCAGTCATGTCTGATTTCATGATTACATCTTGAATTGGATAAAGTTCATTTTTATGATGATATATAAGCGACGTGTACCTGGTGAGCCTGACTTCTTCTGACTCAGTGAGGTGAGTAAGACTCGTTGGCTGCTCACAACTTGACTCATATCAGGGACAAAGTGAAGGCTTGACACAGGAGTCAGGCAAAATGCGGAAGGCTGTCTGAGTTCCCTATAAATATGGGGCCCAGCCCTTTGACCCCATCAGGTAACTGTGGGCCAGACCTGTCATTAGATTCGCCGTTCTTCACATGGATGCATTGATAATAGAACATAGAACATAGAATATTACAGCGCAGTACAGGCCCTTCGGCCCTCGATGTTGCGCCGCCCTGTGAAATTCCTCAAGTCCCTCTACACTATTCCCTTATCGTCCATATGCCTATCCAATGACCATTTGAATGCGTTTAGTGTTGGCGAGTCCACTAATGAGAGAACTTGTCTGAGATCCCATCCCCCACTGAACCTGGACCCCAGAAAGGAAGATTCCACCCAACAGGTCAGTCAACATCTGTGGAGAGAACAGATGAGTAAAATGTTCACTTGTGGATCTATCGTTAAAACAAGAGGATATTTCAGATAAATTACATTGACAAAATGGACAAAGGGAAAGAGATCTGAAAAATGCATTAACATATTCAGACACACTCGCTTACAAACTCACACACACACAAAGTCATACACACTTTAACACACACACTGAACTGGTGGAATCCCTCATGAAACTCACGGGGGCACCCCAATTGATGTCCCCGTGGAATACGACCTCCTCCGTTAATGGGTGGAGACCCATCAACTGGGGCTCATAAAAATCACCTCATAAAACACAATTTGGACTGGGACCACCGAGAGCCGAACGCCAACCAGGACCTTGGCACTGTAAGCTACATTGCGGCCTTTACTTTTGTTGCTATTAAACTTCTTTTCAATTTACATTCTCAAACCTCCTGAAGTTTTATAACTGGACTAGACATAAAAATACTGTGGCTACAAGAGCAGACAGGGGTAGGGGATTCTGCAAGGCATAACTCACCTCCTGACTGACCAAATCCTGTCCACCATCTACAAAAAACAAGTCAGAAGTGTGATGGAATACTCTCCATTTGTCTGGATGAGCGCAGCTCCAATAAAGCTCAGGAAGCTGATCACCATACAGAACAAAGCAACCAGCCTGATTAGCACACATCCACAAATGTTTAGTCTTTCCACCCTGATGCACAGTAGCAGCAGTGTGCACCATCTAGGAGATGCATTCAGAAACTCATGCAGACACTGGGAGAAAGTACAACCTCCACACAGACAAGAAGGCCGGAATTGAACCTGGTCCCTGGGGCTTTGAGGCAACAGTGCTCATCTTGTGCCACTATGCCTCTGGTGCCATAAGCCTTCATGGTATTCAGTTTTGATGTAGGGGATTCCCAGAACAACTCCCTCTCAACTGCATAACACTGTTCTGCCACCTCTTCTGTGCCTGTCTTGCTAATGGGACAGGATATACCCAGTATGGTGATGGTGGTGTCTGGGACATTATCCATAACGTCATTTCAGGCTTGACTAGTTTGTGAGACAGCCTTCCCAATTTTGGCACAAGCCTCAGAACTTACGAAGGAGGAATTTTCAGGGTTAACAGGCTAGGTTTGCCATTGCTATTTCTGGTGCCCATGTTGTTAATAATAATAATATTTTTTATTAGCACAAGTAGGCTTACATCAATACTGCAATGAAGTTGGCTGGTGATCTATCTGGTTTCATTCCTTTTAAGCTTTTTAGTGGTTTTGATACAACTCAGTGCCTTGTATGTAACTTGAGACACTGGCGAGTTCCGGAGTCCAACAATCCTTTGAATTCATGAATTCTTCCTGATATCAATTAGAAGTTGCCGAGCCAAAGGTTAAAGATTGTGCTCTCTCGTTTTGGATTGCTCCACCTGAAGAAATAGTTTTAATGTTTCTATCCTATCGGTATTATTTAGCATTTTAGAGATCTCGAATAGACTATTCCTCAACCATCTGAGCTGAAGAAAATAGAACCCAAGTTTAATCATCAGCAGAACTATGACCATATGAGAATTCTAGTGTCAGCTATTACACTGGGAGATGAAGCTTGTCTGCTACAAAATTAAAGACTCAGTAACCGTGAAAAGCATATTGAGGGCGAAATGTATTTGTGTAGCACTGCTCTGCAGGCTTATGTTGACTGCAGCAGCATACTATCTGTGTGACTTCCTTCATTGATATCATTGAAGAGTGATGCACAGGCTGCCTAGGCAGTGCTTCATAACACTGTCGGCCACAGTGAATCAATTCCAGTCTAGTTAGAGCCATTAGAAGCAGTGCTACGCAAACAAATTTCTAACTCCACTTAGTGGCAATAAGGATAAGTTCATTGCTTTAGAAAGAACAAGATCTGCCAGATTTGATTTCTGTAGAATCTCTCTTGATGGCAGAGATCTTTGCAAGTGTCTTCCTTGTACCTGGCATGAGGGAACAGGGATGGGGTGATGTTAGAATGCTGGGACAGACTTAGAAAAGTTCAGACTAATGTATTAATTGCTAGGTTCAGCAGAAATCACTTCATTTTTGAAACTGCCAAAATGTGCCTGGCTCTCCTCTCCTGAAGACTGAAAACTCATTACTGCATCATGGGTTCACAGACTGAGTTGCCCTGCAGTATCTCACTCACATGATGATTTCTCATATTTGACCCTGGACAGGTAATTGAGCAAAACTCCAGAATATCCATCAAACCTTACAACTTTTATTATCCAGGCTCAGTCAAAGGCTTTCCATGGTTCACACGTGACAACTCTTCAATCCCTGTAGCAAAGGAGCTCTCATATTCCATGGAATATCCAATCACCGTTCTGCCATTCTAATCCCATATCCAGTTTTTAAAAAAAGTTCCTGTTGTGTGAATGTTCCACAGACATAAGTGTGCGAATGTGTGGATGGGGACAGACAGTTTTATCCTTCAATTTACGTGCTCTTGTTTAAGGTCTCATTGTAATCCAATGTTCAACAAAAAAGAGTCATGTTGTTCATAGTTGTTCACAGTGGGCACTGGAGGGCATTGGGAGGCATCATCTGTAGGTCAGAAGAATGGGAGTTTTGAATGTTCACTATTACACCATGTTACACCTCCATCACAATAATCTTTACAGAGGGCCTGCTCATACACCTACCCCCAGCTGCCCTCTGCACCCCCACCTCCTACCTCCTGGGCGCAGTGATCCAATAGCAAGAGCCCCTAATGCAGATCCCGTGCAGGTGATAGGTGTGAGTGCGCTGTCAGCTGAATGACAGGAGTCAGACTTTGGCACTAGCTGAATTGCACCAGAAATGTCCTCACAGCGAGTTTTCATCACTCTTCTGTCAAGTATTGTGACCCACTGGCAATGCCAACACAGGTCCATTGCCCTGGAGTGATGTTACACAGACCCTGGGAAGGTGGAACATGGTAGTTGGGGAGAGGGTGTGTGTGTAGGAGAGTTGGGGAATGGGGGGAGGGGTGGGGTGAGGGGGACGAAAAGGGGGTGGGATGTGGCGAGGAAGGGGGGAAATGGATGGGAGGGAGTGGACTGAGGATTGGGGTGGTGAATGGAGGCAGAGTGTGGCCATTGGAGGGAGGTGTGATTGGGGACGGGATGATGTGAACTGACAGACAAAGCCTCGCCTTCTGAGAAATGGGGCAGGATGAGGGCCTCCCTGGTCATCCAATCCTGCCAGACCCTCGTCGCCGCCTGTCCTTCATCCTCCGGCTGCTCCTGCAGGTTCTGCCCGGGGTCATCCTCCAGCTTCTCCTGGTCTGACCCCTCCTCAGATGTGGTGGCAAGTGTTTCTTCCTCTTCCTCCAGCACGTCGCTCCATTGCTGTGCCAGGTTGTGGAGGGCAGACCACCACAAAGCAGGAGACCCTCTGGGGGATGTACCGCAGTGTACCACCAGAGCTGACCAGACCTCATTATATTGGGTCTCCACATCAGTTTCTGACCTGGCGTTATCGGCAAGGACCACAGCGGGTACCCGTTATCCCCCAAGAACCAACCCGTCATCCTGTTCATGAAAGGTGACATGCGTGCCATCTCTTACCCCCAGGACCTGGATCATCCCAGCGATGGTGGAGAATCCTGCTGCCTGGGTATCTTGATGGGCTTTGTGCAGCTAAAAGTTAATAAAGTCAGCTGCCCGTGCATACAGCGCATCCCTGACTTCACGGATACACTTGTGGATTGTGGATTGAGAAATGCTGCACAAGTCCCAGCTTAAGCCCTGGAATGAACTTGTTGCATAAAGGTTCAGGCTGCAGTGGCCTTCACGGCCACCAGGAGCAGGTGTCCTCCTCCTCCACAGGGTGGCAGGTCCCAAAGGACATGGCACAAATGCTGCACTGTCCCCTCGTTGAGATGCAGGGCGAGATTCTCCGGTCGCTGACGGTGAAATCATGTTCGGCCGGAGAATCCCCATTTGTGCCGACATCAGGGGTGCTGCCACTTTTGCAATGCTCCGCTCCCCTGAAAACAGCATACTCAAAAAGTACGCCGCACGCCGTTGGGACGGCCTCAGGATGCCACCTGAGGCCTTCCCGCGGTTGGCCGAGTTCCCGATGGCGTGGAACACTTATCCTTTTTATTTTCATGAACCCGGCGGGGTGGCTGCGGATTGAGTTCAGCAGCGAGAGGGCTTTGGCGGGGACTGGGGACACGGGTGGGGGTGTTCTGGGGGTGGCAAGGCTGATCACGGAGGGGCAGTTTTTGGTAGGCCGGGTCCATGCCGGCATCAGCACTTAGTCTGCAAATCGGAGAATCCAGCCTGTAGTCTCCTTCGACACACAATGAGTGTCATTTTCTCGAATTATGTGGGGATGCCGGCGTTGGACTGGGGTGGGCACAGTAAGAAATCTTACAACGCCAGTTTAAAGTCCAAAGTTTATTTGGAACCACAAGCTTTCGGTGCGTAGCAGCAGAGTGAAGAGGTAGGTTACACAAACACAGCATATATAGACAAAGCCAATGATGCAAGATGATACTTTGAATGTGAGTCTTTGCAGGTAATTAAGTCTTTACAGATCTCACAGCTGTGAGGCAGCTGTGCTAGTCATTGCACCACCATGCCGCCCTTAAACGTAGCAGTTCAGCCCTAGGATGAAGGAGCTCTATTATGAGGAAAGGTTGGGCCTGCATTCATTGGAATTTAGAAAAATGAGAAGTGATCTTATTAAAATCTGTAAAATCCTGAGTGGACTTGACAGGATGGATTCTGGGACGGTGCTGCTAGGTTTTCCAGCACCTTGTTTTTATTTGAGATCTTCAACATCCACAGTATTTTCCTTTTATTTAGATGTTAATACAATTTGGCCAATATACAAGGCAGATGGCATCTTTAATCACTTCAGTCCTCTTATGAAGGAATCCAATGGGGCAGATTTTAGAAATCTTGACCAGTGGCAATTTTACTGCCTGATCACTGGGCCAGGAGCAGTGCCTCAGTCATCTGTTCAATCACCCCTCCCATTGATGGAATGGGACCAAGGCCAATTCTAGTTATGGCTTGCATAGAAGCTTGGTTCAACTGAATCAACAACCTAATACGTGAATGATAGAAGGTCATTTGGTTTACCAAACGTGTTCCTTCAACAAGTTATGCACAATTTACTCTGTCATGGATAATGTTTTACCATTTTTGTTCCAGAAGAAATCTATCAGATTTTGCTTGTCGTTTTAAGCTGAATCAGGACCGACTCCAGAATAAACTTGTTGCCTTCATTGGTATGAAATTCCAAAGCTCCAGCAGTTCAGAAATCGTTTTCCAACCAATTGTTGTCCTGGCAACACTTCAATCTGTATAAATCATTATGGATCTAAATCCATTTTTACCCAAATAATCATTCTTTCATATAACTTCTCAGACAATTTTTGGGTGAATTCTACTTTATTCTTTCACGGGATGAGGGTGTCAACGGCAAGACCAATATTTATTGCCGATCTGTATTTTCCCTTGAGAAAGTGGAAATTATTTGCCTTGCTGAACCACTGCAGCCCATGTGGAACAGATACACCCACAGTGCTGTTCGGGAGGGAGTTCCATGATTTTGACCCAGCGGCAATGGAAGAAACAGTGTGACAGTCAGGATGGTGTGTTAGAACTTGCAGCTGGTGGTGTTCCAATGAATTTGCTACCTGTGGTAGTATGACTAGGGGTATTACGGTACCTGGAAGTGTGAGCTGCCATTGGCCCAGGTATGTCATGTGCCTCTCAGCCGATTGGTTGAGAGGTAGGTAGCTCCGCCTACGAGGCGGGGTATAAGAACCAGTGTTCCCCGGCAGTCTGCCATTCTTCTGTATGTCTGCTGCCGGGTCCACTTCTTGTGTATTAAAGCCTATCGTTCGGACTTTATCTACGTTTCGTGTCCATTGATTGTGCATCATTACCCTTTTCCTTCTAGGTGTAGAGTCTGTGGGTTCTGAAGGTGCTGTCAAAGGAGTCTTAGTGAGTCACTGCAGTGCATCTGGTAGATTGGACACAGTGTGCATAGGTGATAGAAGGACATTCTGGCTGAAGGTGGATGCAAATGCTGCTGCTGGTGGCTCACAGCACCTCATGGATTCCCAGTGTTGTGGTTCTAGTCATGTACAAAATCTATCCCATTCAGCAGGGTGGTATTACTCCACAACAAAATGGAGGGAAAGCACAACATGTAGATAAAATTTTATCTCCACAAAGAAAGAAAAAAGGGAATGCTCAGTTTTGTGGTTTGGAGCCTAAGTTGGGTAGCACAATTGCTTCACAGCTCTAGGGTCCCAGGTTCAATTCTGGCTTGGGTCACTGTCTGTGCAGAGTCTGCACATCCTCCCCGTGTGTGCGTGGGTTTCCTCCGGGTGCTCCGGTTTCCTCCCACAGTCCAACGATGTGCAGGTTAGGTGGATTGGCCAAGCTAAATTGCCCTTAGTGTCCAAAATTTCCCTTAGTGTTGGGTGGGGTTACTGGGTTATGGGGATAGGGTGGAGGTGTGGACCTTGGGTAGGGTGCTCTTTCCAAGAGCCAGTGCAGACTCGATGGGCCGATTGGCTTCCTTCTGCACTGTAAATTCTATGAATCTATGAAAAAAATCATTTGGTTGCATGGTGTACAGAAAACAATCTATCTCTAAATGTCGGAAAGACCAAGGAACTGATCATCGACTTCAGGAAGGGTAGCACGATACACACGATACACACTCCCATCTGCATCAATGGCTCCGAAGTGTAGATGGTTGATAGCTTTAAGTTCCTGGGGGTCACCATCACCAACAGTCTGTCCTAGTTCACTCACGTTGATGCAACAGTAAAGAAAGCCCAACAACGTCTCTACTTCCGACGGAAGCTAAAGGATTTTGGCATGTCTGCATCGACTCTTACAAACTTCTACAGTGTGTGATAGAGAGCATCCTATCCGGCTGCATCACAGCCTGGGATGGCAACTGTTCGGTCCAAGATCACAAGAAACTGCAGAGTATGGTGAACTCAGCCCAACACATCACACAAGCTTGCCACCCCCACATTGATTCTGTACACCTCCCGCTGCCTCAGGAAGGCAGACAGCATTATCAGAGTCCCCTCCCACCCAGGCTTTGCCTACTTCCAGACCCTTCCATCAGGCAGAAGGTACAGAAGTCTGAAGACCCGCACATTCAGACATAGGAACAGCTTCTTCCCCACAGCTATAAGACTCCTCAACGACTCCCCCTCGGACTGATCTGTTCCCTGTAAGAACACTATTTACCATGCCCTATGCTGCTCTTGCTCATGTATTTGTTTTGTTTGGCTCCTTGTTCCGCACTGTAACGAAACACTGTTTGTTGATGTACCATCTGTCAATCTTCTCTGTTGATTATACTTTTTGTTTACTATGTACGTTCCCTCGGCCGCAGAAAAATACTTTTCACTGTACGTTGGTACATGGGCTTCAGGGCAGCATGGTAGCATGGTGGTTAGCATAAATGCTTCACAGCTCCAGGGTCCCAGGTTTGATTCCCGGCTGGGTCACTGTCTGTGCGGAGTCTGCACATCCTCTCCGTGTGTGCGTGGGTTTCCTCCGGGTGCTCCGGTTTCCTCCCACAGTCCAAAGATGTGCGGGTTAGGTGGATTGGCCATGCTAAATTGCCCGTAGTGTCCTAAAAAGTAAGGTTAAGGGGGGGTTGTTTGGGTTACGGGTATAGGGTGGATACATGGGTTTGAGTAGGGTGATCATGGCTCGGCACAACATCGAGGGCCGAAGGGCCTGTTCTGTGCTGTACTGTTGTATGTTCTATGTGACAATAAATCACATCAAATCAATGGGGCTGGTTTAGCACAGGGCTAAATCGCTGGCTTTGAAAGCAGACCAAGGCAGGCCAGCAGCATAGTTTAATTCTCGCACCAGCCTTCCCAAACAGGCACCGGAATGTGGCAACTAGGGGCTTTTCACGGTAACTTCATTTGAAGCTTACTTGTGACAATAAGCGACTTTCATTCCATTTCATTTCATTTCAATCAATCAACTTCCTGACCCACAGACCACAATCAGTAAGAGTAAACAACAGCACCGCCTCCACAATAGTCCTCAATACCGAGGCCCCACAAGGCAGCATACTTAGTCCCCTACTATACTCCCTGTACACACACGACTACATGGCAGAATTTGGTTCCAACTCCATCTACAAGGTTGCTGATGATACAACCACAGTGGGCCGAATCTCGAATAACGACAAGTTAGAATACAAGAGGGATATAGAGAATTTAGTGGAGTGGTGCAGTGACAACAATCTATCCCTCAATGCCAGCAAAACTAAAGAACTGGTCATTGACTTCAGGAAGAAAAATACTGTACACACCCCTGTCAGCATCGGGGCTGAGGTAGAGATGGTTGACAACTTCAAATTCCTAGGGGTACACATCTGCAAAAATCTGTTCTGGTCCACCCACGTCGACGCTACCACCAAGAAAGTACAACAGCGCTTAGACTTCCTCAGGAAACTAAGGAAATAGGCATGTCCACATTAACTCTTACCGACTTTTACAGATGCATCATAGAAAGCATCTATCTGGCTGCATCACAGCCTGGTATGGCAACTGCTCGGCCCAGAATCTTCAGAGAGTCATGAACACCGCACAAACCTGCCTCCCATCCATTGACTCCATCTACACCTCCCGCTGCCTGGGGAAAGTGGGCAGTATAATCAAAGACCTCTCCCACCCGGCTTACTCACTCTTCCAACTTCTTCCATCAGGCAGGAGATATAGAAGTCTGAGAACACGCACAAACAGACTCAAAAACAACTTCTTCCCCGTTATTACCAGACTTCTAAATGACCCTCTTATGGACTGACCTCATTAACACTACACCCCTGTATGCTTCAACCAATGCCGGTGTTATGTTGTTACATTGTGTATCTTGTGTTGCCCTGTAATGTATTTTCTTTTCTTTTCATGTACTTAATGATCTGTTGAGCTGCTCGCAGAAAAATACTTTTCACTGTACCTTGGCACATTACACGTGACAATAAACAAAAAACCAAATCCTCCACCTTCGGAAACTCCAAACGCTCCAAGAATTGCCTTATCCCCTCCACTCAAGCTGGGGACTCTGACTCATACAGCTGACTGTAAAATTCTTTGAACACCCTGTTCATCCCTGCTGGGTCCAAGACCATGTTCCCTCTCTATCCTTCACTTTCCCTATCTCCCTAGCCACCTCCCGTTTCCTGAGCTGGTGTGCTAACATCTACTGGCCTTCTCCCCATATTCATACACCGCCCCTCTCGTCTTCCTCAACTGCCCCACTGCCTTCCCTGTGTATCTCAGACCAAACACCATCAGACCAAACACCACCGCTCCTTCAACAGCCCCACCTCCGGGGCTTCCCAGTACCTTCTGTCCACCTGGAGAATCTCCCTAACCAGCCTGTCCATCTCTGCGTGCTCCACCTTCTCCCTTTGAGACCGTACCAAAATCAGCTCCCCCCTAACTACTGCCGTCAGTGCCTCCCATACCGTTGTTGCCGAAACCTCCCATGTGTCATTTATCTCCACATAATTCTGGATGGCCTCCCTCACTCGCCCGCACACCTCCTCATCCGCTAACAATCCTACATTCAATCTCCATTGCGGGAACTGACCCCCCTCCTTGCTCACCCAGTGTGGGGCATGGTCCGACACAACAATTGCCGAATCCTCGGCATCCAGCACCCCCGCCAGGAAAGCACTGTCCAAAATGAAAAAATCAATCCGGGAGTACACTTTGTGAACATGGGAGAAAAAAGAAAACCCCTTCGATCTAGGCCATCCAAACCTCCACGGATCAACCCCCCCCCCCCCCCCCCCCCCCCCCCCCCCCCCATCCGCTCCATATACCCCTTTAGCTCCTTTGCCATGGCTGGCACCCGCCCTGTCCTCGAACTCAACCGATCCAAACTTGGATCTATAACCGTATTAAAATTCCCCCCCCCCCCATGATCAGCCAATGTGAGTCCAGGTCCCAACACCAGTCTCATAAATTCGGCATCATCCCAGTTTGATGCATGGATATTCACGAATACCACCGGCAACCCCTCCAGCTTCCCACTCACCATAACGTACCTACCCACCGAGTCTGCCACTCTGCTCCCTACATCAAAAGATGCACGCTTATTGATCAAAATTGCTACCCTCCCTAGTTTTAGAATCTAGTCCCAAATACATTGTGCCTTTTTCAACTGAATAAAATAGGTGACAGCTATTTCCTGCTTCATTCCCCAGGCAATGCCTTGATTAATCAGAGTCAAACTGCCTGGATGATGGACTTGTAAAGTAGTTTTGGGAAATATGGTGTGTAATTTTCTGAAAATGGAGCTATTTCTCCACGCATGTGAGAAAACGGGCATGAATCACTCTGGACTTTCTCCAGGAGTGATTCTCCATTTTGCAGGGGATGAGCAGGGCCCCAGAATACTTCACACAGCTTCAGCTGCCGATACGGGTCCCTGCGCTTCTGGCCGTGGGTCCACGCATGTGTGCGGCGGCTGCCGCCCGTGCAACATGGCGGACCCACACAGAAATCCAACCCCAACAATATAGGCTCCCCCAAGATTGGGCACGCCCGCCGATCGGTGGCCCCCGACCGGAACCCTGTATATCCTGGAGGCCCCTCCCGGTGATGAATACCCCAGCCCCACTACCAGGGCAACTCCCCCCTTAACTGCGTCCACAGCTGCCATTCCGAGTGCCCGCTGGGTGGAACCATGAGGGAACCACACCAGCATGAACTCAACCAGCTGCTGGCTGAGAATCGCCGTGGGGGCCTCTTTTAATGGCCGCCGAACGGTGGCGCGTCGACCGCGCGCGACTGTCGCTGATTCTCCGGTCTGCGGACAATCGTGGGATGCGTCGGACCTGATCTCTGAGCACGATTTTGGCGCGGAGGCTCGGAGAGTCCCACCCATAGTCTGTAAAGAACTGTGTGTGTGTGTGTGTCTGTGTGTGTTTTTGCTTGTGTTTGTGCGTGTCTTTGTGTGTGTGTGTGTAAATTATTCAATTAATCGAGGGAAAGGTCAATAAAGGCGAATTGCTTCGGAGAGTTAGAGATAAAAGGGGTAATTATGCATGCATTTGGAATCAGAGGCCATGGTGAAGTGGATTTATAAGTAAATAGGTTGGGTTTAGAAATTTGCATTAGGAGGTAGAGAGTGATTTGGCTTTTCAGGTGTTACATTTCATAGAATTATCATAGAATTTACAGTTCAGAAAGAGGCTATTCGGCTCATCGAATCTGCTCCAGCCCTTGGAAGGAGCACCCTACTTAAGCCCACACCTCCACTCTATCCCCAGAATTCAGTAACCCCACCTAACCTTTGGACACTAAGGGGCAATTTAACATGGCCAATCTACCTAACCTGCACATGTTTGGACCGTGGGAGGAAACCGGAGCACCCGGAGGAAACCCACGCAGACACTGACTCCACACAGTCAGTTACCCGAGGCTGGCATTTGAACCCAGGTCACTGGAACCCAGTTGCAGCAGAGCTAACCACTGTGCCAACATGCCGCCCCAATGCTGTTTCCTGAGTCTCGGGCAGAGGGCTGGCATCCGAGCTGCTTTCCTTGTTGCTGCTCGGCTTGGCTCATGGGGGGGGGGGGGCTCTGGCTGTGGCACTGGCTGGAGGCGGGGGCACCTAATGGACCCACCCCATCTCCAGCAGCTCCTGCAAGACACAAGACAAGACGCATGATTAGACTGCGGATAGGGGGTGATGAGGGCAGGGCTGGTGTAGGTGAGGGTGGTTTGGGGATAGTGTGGGGGTGAGGGTAGTGTGGGGATGGTATTGGGTGGGGAGGTTGATACACGTGTCATGGGGAACCGCAACTAAGCGGGTCTCACTTCCTTGCCCACAGCCGAACTCTACCCCAGCGACTAACCTTTTCTCCGGGCCGCCAACCACGTCTAGGGCCCTCTGCTCTGCCATGTTTAGAGGCCGCAGATCCGGCAGTCCCTCTCCTGTCTTTTCCCACACCCGCCGATTGTGGGAGGCCTTCTCCTGGGGAGAGTGGGAACAGAAAATGACAGTGTTAGACAGTCCAATGCATGCAATACAGGGTGTGGGTAGCTGGTCATCTCAGTGTCCAGGGCACCCAGCCATGGTGGCCGATATGGGTGCCAGCATGTGGTGCAGGGTGGGCGTTCAGCCGCCCTCCGGTTGGGGGGGAAAGTGCCTTGTAGGGTTATGGGTGCGTGGGATGGGGGTTGGTGCCAGTGCTGCCTACTCACCCTAGCTGCCCTGAGGAGGTTATGCAGTTTTTTGCTACACCTGGCCAACCTGGACAGTGTTACCCATGATGCTGACCGCCTCTGCCACCTGTGCCCAGGCACAGCGAACGGCGGCGGCTGGCAGCCTCCTTCCCGGGCAGGGTCATCTGCCTCTCCTCCACAGCGTCCAGGAAGGTCTCAAAACGTGGGCCGCACATCTTACCGCCGGCTTGATGGCTAGGATGGTGTGTGTGGGGAGTGCAGTGTGTATATGCAGCTGCAACTTGTCAGTTTCCTGAGTGTCAATCGCAAAACCAGCAAATCCCGCACCTTTTCTCATTGGAATCAATTGTATTTTACATGGCGCTGATGCTAGCCCTTTAATATTGGCTGAATTAGTCAAGGTGCTGCACCGGCTTTGCTGTTGTGGAAGTCCACGAATTCTGCATCGGCATCAACACTTAGTCTCAGAAACAGAGAATCATGCCCATTGAAGTTGTTATAAAGTACAAGGCATGTCAAGTACATATGCCAAATCAACACAGAAAACCATTGATTCCATATGAACTTCCTACCCACCCATGATCCAAAATTGCAATTGATCTCTTTCCTGTCCATGGCACTGACTTCATCGTCATCTTCGACTACTTTACCAAGTACTCCATCAATCAACAATTGCACAATATGTCAAACACAACTGTCGCACGCACTCTAAATGTTATCTTCACTTTATCTGGTGTGCCTAGTGAGATCAATATGTTACTGGCCCGCAAATTATTGGTAGGCCATTCCAGGAAGTGAGAAGTGGCATATCAGTCCCACAATTTCTTCACCTCATTACCCTGATCTAAAGGCTTAGCTGAATGAATGATACAGTGGAATCCCAAATTCTAAAATGTAGATGGACCAAGCACGTTCCACACGTCGCACAGTTCCATCCGAGAGCAGCACCATCGCTGGTAGAGCTCATGTTTGGCAGAACATTTCATCCCAATTTACTTGCTCTTACCCAATCTACTCCCTCCAAAGCTAGAAAGCAAGTTTTAAAACTGCAAGAGAAGATGTCCAATATGCACATTAAAAAGACAGATGCAGAATTGGCAAGTTTACAGTTGAGACAGCAGATCCCACAAAAAGCAAATGGCAACCAGTCAAGGTAGCAACAATTTGTTCAAAGGTAAGGTCCTCTGAAATCATTACATACAGGGGACCAAAAAGAGGCACAACCAAAGGCAAATCATATCCATTCCAGCTCCTCAACCACCATACTGTCCTGTTGCATTGAGGACATTAACCCACATGAACCAGGGATAATATGAAAGAATGACAATCCCAAAGATCACTGTGAGTAATCCAAGAAACTCCCAGATAAGATAACCATTACAAGACCCGGGTGCACAAGCAGCTTACCTTTCTGCTTTGTAGACTTCTAGATTCACAAGTTCTATACACTGCGACAATGATAAGACCATAAGACATTGGAGCAGAATTAAGCCATTCGACCACCGAGTCTGCTCCGCCATTATCTCATGGCCGATTTTTTTCTAATCTCCATTCTCCTGCCTTCGCCCCATAATCCCTGATCCCCTCATTAATCAAGAACCTATCTATCTCTGTCTTAAAGACACTCAGTGATTTGGCCTTCACAGCCTTCTGCGACACAGAGTTCCCCAGATTCACCACCCT
This sequence comes from Scyliorhinus canicula, assembly GCF_902713615.1. Taxonomy (NCBI): domain Eukaryota; kingdom Metazoa; phylum Chordata; class Chondrichthyes; order Carcharhiniformes; family Scyliorhinidae; genus Scyliorhinus; species Scyliorhinus canicula. The sequence goes on from NC_052151.1 coordinate 121,889,384, forward strand.
CTGACTGAAGAAATTCCTCCTCATCTCAGTTTTAAAGAATTGTCCCTTTAGTCTGAGGCTGTGGCCTTGAGTTCTAGTTTTTCCTACAAGTGGAAACATCTTTTCCACATCCACTCTATCCAGGCCTCTCAGTATCCTCTAAGTTTCAATAAGATCCCCCCTAATCCTTCTGAACCCCAATGAGTACAGACCCAGAGTTCTCAACTGTTTCTCATATGACAAGCTCTTCATTCCAGGTATCAATCTTGTGAACCTCCTCTGGACCCTTTCCAAGGGCAGCACATCCTTCCTCAGATAAGGGGCCAAAAACTACTCACAATACTCCAATTGGGGTCTGACCAGAGCCTGATATAGCCTCAGCAGTGCATCCCTGCTCTTCCATTCTAGTCCTTTCAATATGAAAACTAGCATTGCACTTGCTTTCCTAACTGCCGACTGAACCTGCACATTAACCTGAAGAGAATCTTGAACTAGGGCTCCCAAGTCCCTTTGTGCTTCTGATTTCCTAAGCCTTTTTCCCATTTAGAAAATAGTCTATGCCTTCATTTTTCCTACCAAAGTGCATAACCTCACACTTTTCCACATTGTATTCCATCTGCCACCTCTTTGCCAACTCTCCTCGCCTTTCCAAGTCCTTCTGCAGCCCCCTGTTTTCTCAATACTACCTGGTCCTCTGCTTATTTTTGTATCACCTTCAAACTTAGCAACAGTGCTTTCAGTTCCTTCTTCCTGATCATTAATGTACATTGTGAAAAGTTGTGGTCCCAACACAGACCCCTGAGGCACACCACTAGTCACGGGCTGCCATCCTGAAAAAGACTCCTTTATTCCAACTCTCTGCCTTCGGCCAGTCAGGCAATCCATTATCCATGTCAGAATCTTACCCTTAACACCTTTAGCTCTGAACTTATTTAACTGCCTCCTATATGGCACCTAGTCAAAGGCCTTCTGGATTTCGAAGTAGATCACGTCCACTGGTTCTCCTTTATCCAACTTCCTTGTTACCTCCTCAAAGAACTCTAACTGATTTGTCGGGCATGACCTCCCCTTGATGGAGCTGTGCTGATTCAGTCCTATTTCACCATGCACTTTCAGATACTTCGCGATCTCATGTTTAATAGTGGACTCAAATGTTACCAATGACCAAAGTCAGTCTAACCGTCCTATAATTTCCCATCTTATGCGACCCTCCCTTTTTTTCATATAAACATTTTATTGAGGTATTTATGATTTAAAAACAATAACAAAAGAAACAGTGTACATACAAATATAAACATAGTGCAAAGGCCGTCTTCCTCCCTCACGTGTCCCACCTTTCTTACACACTAATCTAAACTAAACCCCCCCCCCCCCACTTTCTACTGACAGTTAATTTTCCCCAAAGGAGTCAACAAACGGTTGCCACCTCCGAACCCTAACATTGACCCTCTCAGGGCGAACTTGATTTTCTTCAGACAGAGAAAGCTCACCATGTCAGTTAGCCAGGTCTCCGACTTTCGGGGCTTTGAGTCCCTCCGTGCTAATAGTATCCGTCTCTGGACTACCAGAGAGGCAAAGGCCAGAACGTCTGCCTCTTTCTCCTCCTGGAATCCCGGATCTTCCGACACCCCGAAAATTGCCACCTCTGGACTCAGCGCCACCCTTGTTTTCAACACCTTGGATATGACATCCGCAAACCCCTGCCAGAATCCCCGAAGCTTCGGGCATGCCCAGAACACATGGACATGGTTCGCTGGTTCTCCTGCACACCTTGCGCACCTGGCTTCCACCCCAAAGAACCTGCTCATCCGGGACACTGTCATGTGGGCCCGGTGAACGACCTTAAACTGTATCAGGCTGAGACTGGCACATGTTGTGGACGCGTTAACTCTACTCAACGCATCTGCCCAGAAACCATCCTCTAACTCTCCTCCTAACTCCTATTCCCATTTGTGTTTCAGCTCCTCAGTCTGCGTTTCCTCTGACCCCATGAGTTCTTTATAAATGTCCGAAACCCTCCCTGCTCCCACCCATATTCTGGAAACTACCCTGTCCTGTGTCACCCTTGGCAGTAAGAGTGGGAAGGTTGAGACCTGCCTGCGTAGGAAGTCCCCCGCCTGCAGGTACCTGAACTCATTCCCTCCCGTCAGTTCAAATTTCACCTCCAGTTCCCTCAGGCTGGGAAAGCTCCCCTCTATAAACAGAGCGCCCATCCTCTCGATCCCTGCTCTCTGCCATCTCCGAAACCCTCCATCCAGCTTCTCCGTGCCAAACCGATGATTATTGCAGATTGAAGACCAGACCGATGCTCCCTCTGCTCCCACATGTTTCCTCCATTGCTCCCAGACTCTCAGGGCCGCCACCACCATGGGGCTGGTGGAGTACCGTGCTGGTGGGAATGGCAGAGGCGCCGTTACCAATGCCCCCAAACACGTGCCCTTACATGATGCCGCCTCTACTCGCTCCCACATCGACCCCCCCTCCCCCCCCCCCTCCCGCTTATAGCGAGACTCGGTGTTCCACCCCTCCCCGAAGCCCGCATAGCTCCAGATCCTTCTCCCGCTTCAAGATCAGTGAGATAGTGGCCTGTGACATCGTCGGGGGAAGCCCCCTCTCTCCCTTGCCTCAATAAATGTCCTCAGTGATCCCAGTATCCCAGAGAACTTTTTATAAAACTCCACTGGGTACCCGTCCGGTCCCGGAGCTTTACCCGACTACATAGCCTTCAGCCCTTCTGCTATTACTTCCAACCCAATCATGGCCCCAGCCCTTCTACCAACCCTTCATCCACCTTTGGGAACCTCAACCCCCCTAAGAATTGCCTCATCCCCTCTGGCCCAGCTGGGGGTTCCGACTCATACTGCCTGCTGTAAAACTCCTTAAACGCCTTATTAACCCCTGCTGAATCTCCGACCAGGTTCCCATCCTTGTCTCTTACTTTCCCAATCTCCCTGGCTGCCTCCCTCTTTCTGAGCTGCTGCGCAAGCATTCTGCTGGCCTTCTCTCCATATTCATAAATCGCCCCCCTCGCCTTCCTCAGCTGCTCCACCGCATTCCCTGTAGTTAACAAGCCAAACTCTGCCTGTAGCCTCCGTCGTTCCCTTAAAATCCCTGCCTCTGGGGTCTCTGCTTATTTCTTGTTGACCTGTAGTATTTCCCTTATCAGTCGGTCCCTCTCTGCTCTGTCTGCCTTCTCCCTGTGGGTCCGTATCGAGATCTGCTCCCCTCTAACCACCGCCTTCAGCGCCTCCCAGACCACAGCAGCCAAAACTTCCCCTGTGTCGTTGACTTCCAGATAGTTCTGGATACATTTCCTCACCCACCCGCACACCTCCTCATCTGCTAACAGTCCGACATCCAATCTCCAATGCAGGCATTGGCCACCCCCCTTGCTCATCTGTAGGTCCACCCAGTGTGGGGCATGATCTGAGACCGTGATCACTGAGTACTCAGCATCCACGTCCCCCGTCAGTAAAGCCCTGTTCAAGATGAAAAAGTCAATCCGGCAGTACACTTTATGCACGTGTGAGTAAAAGGAGAACTCCTTCACTCTCGGCCACCCAAACCTCCATAGGTCCACCCTTCCATCTGCACCATGATCCCCTTTAGCTCCTTTGCCATTGCTGGCACCCTGCCTGTCCTTGAGCTCGACTGGTCTAGCCTTGGGTCAATGACTGTGTTGAAGTTTCCCCCCGTGACCAACTTGTGCAAATCCAGGTCCGGGATCTTCCCCAACATCCTCTTTATGAACTCCACATCATCCCAATTTGGCACATACACATTTACTAGTACCACCGGCAGCCCTTCCAGCTTCCCACTAACCATAACGTAACGTCCTCCCACATCCACAACTATCCTCCCCGCCTCGAATGACACTTGCTTATTAATCAGGATCGCGACCCCTCTAGTTTTAGAGTCCATCTCCGAGTGAAATACCTGCCCGACCCATCCCTTCCTTAATCTAATCTGATTGGTTACCCTAAGGTGCGTCTCCTGCAACAATGCCACATCCGCCTTCAATCCCCTCAAAAGCGCGAACACACGTGCCCTCTTAACCGGCCCATTTAGCCCTTTAACGTTCCATGTGATCAGCCTGGTTAGGGGGCTCCTCTCCACCCCCCCCCCCCTCCCCCCCCGCCAATCAGCCATCGCCTTTTTTGGGCCAGTCTTCAGCATCTGCAGACCCACCCCCAGGCAGCCTCCGTCCCCGACCTCACTTTTGTCCCGCAGAAAAAGTCCCTCCCCCGTCAGCAGAACAGTTCCCCCCTCCTCCTCCCCCCCCAATAACAGCACTATGCAAACCGTCCACTCCAACAAGCATAACATCTGCTCACTCCCCACTGCGCTTCTGGAGCCAGCCTGCCCAGCTAGCTTGGTATCCCCAGCCCATGGCGCCAGACATTCTCCCACCTTTTGTTTCCCCCCCTCCCCCACCCGGCCATGCATATGCAAAATAAAAGAATCCCAGCTCAGTTGACCAAAAGAAACACAAAGAAAAGCCAAAACCCCACATCAAAAACTCACACCTCCATCCCCCATCGGTACAAATACAAACTTTAACTCACACAAATATGCGGCAGACCCAGGATCAATACAGAAGCCATTACAGATATAGTCCATAAACAAAATCTTTTTTAACATGAACGCTGCTGCAAAGTTCAAACACCTCAGTCCACTGCCAGCCCTTTCCTTCTGGCGAAGTCCATCACTTCTTCGGACGAAACAAAGTAGAAATGTTGCTCCTCATAAGTGACCCAAAGACAGGCCATATACAGCAGTGCAAACTTCACCTTCTTCTTGAAAAGGGTCGACTTTATTTGGTTGAACCCTGCTCCTCTCCAGCCTACGTCCATGCTCAGATCCTGGTATATGCGCAGGATGCTGTTCTCCCACTTACAACTCCGTGTTTGCCTGGCCCACTGTAAAATACACTCCTTGTCCAGGTACCTGTGGATTCTCACCACCATCGCCCTCGGGGGGGGGGGGGGGTCCCCTACACGCGGCTTCCTCGCTAGCGCTCTGTGAGCCCTCTCCACCTCCAAGGGTCGGGTGTACGTCCCACTCCCCATTAGCTTCTCGAACATGCCCGCTATATATGCACCTGCGTCCGCACCTTCGGACCCCTCTGGGAGACCAACGATTCTCAAGTTCTGCCGGCGGGACCAATCTCTAGATCCTCCACCCTCTCTTGGAGCCTTTTCTGCTGGTCTCCTAGCATCCCCACCTCCACTGCTGTTCTTCGTGCTCGGTCAGTGTCTTCTCCACTTTCTGGATCGCCCGATCTTGAGCATCCAGTCGAAATTCCAGCTGAGCGATTGATTCCTTAATCAGGTCCAAGCATTCCTGTTTCTGCTTGGTGAAGCCCTCCTGTATGAACTGCATCAGCTGCTCCGTCGAGCGCTGGGTTGTCGAGCCAGGACTCCGGTTGTCCGCCATGCTTTTTCCCGCTGCAGCTTCAACCCAGGCCTTCTCTGTTCGCTCATTTCTTCCTTTGCGAGCACTACTGATTCGCCTCTCCATGAACTGATGTAGGATTCCTCCTCACAATTACGTCCACCATCAATTTTCCGAGTAAAATCTGAGAACAATTCGGGGAAAAGGTCCAAAGCGGAACCCGAGCGAGAGCCACCAAATGTACGACTACTCCTTCATGGCCGCCATTGGAAGTCCGACCCTTCCTTCTTAAACAGGAGTGTTAATTAGCCACTTTCCAGTCCTCTGGGACCCTTCCTGCCTCCAGTGATTTCTGAAACATCACCAACAGTGCCTCCACAATCTCCTCAGCTATGTCCTTTAGAATCCTGGGGTGTGGGGCAGCACGGTGGCCTAGTGGTTAGCACAACCGCCTCACGGCGCTGAGGTCCCAGGTTCGATCCCGGCTCTGGGTCACTGTCCGTGTGGAGTTTGCACATTCTCCCCGTGTCTGCGTGGGTTTCGCCCCCACAACCCAAAAATGTGCAGAGTAGGTGGATTGGCCACGCTAAATTGCCCCTTAATTGGAAAAAATTATTGGGTAATCTAAATTTATAAAAACAAAAAAAAAAAGAATCCTGGGGTGTAGTCCATCAGGTCCAGGTGATTTATTCACCTTCAGAACTTTCAGTTTCCCCAGAACCTTCTCCTAAGTAACTACGCTCACCTCTGCCCCCTGATTCTCCTGACGTTCTGGTAATCCACTGTCTTCCACTGTGAAGACTGATGCAAAGTAAGCATTCAATTCATCCGACATTTCTTTGTTTCCTATTACTACTTCTCCAGCCTCATTTTCCAGTGGTCCCAATGTTTATTCTTGCTTCTCTCTTATCTTTTATATTTTGGAAAACAACTCTTCCGATTTTCTTTTATATTACTATCAATCTTCTTTTATATTACTAGCTAGCTCTACTCATATTTCATCTTCTCCCCCTTTATTGCTTTATTAGTTTTCCTCTGCTCGCTTTCTCGACACCTTGTATGCTTTTTCCTTTGCTTTTCTGCTGTCCTTGGCTTCCGTCATCAGCCATGGTTGCCTCATCCTCTCCTTAGTATGTTTCCTCCTCCTTGAGGTGAATTTCTGTTGTGCCTCCTGAATAACTCCCCCAAACCCCTGCCATTGCTGTTCCACTGTCTTCCCTGCTCGGCTCCCCTTCCAGTCAACTCTGGCCAGCTCCTCCCTCATGTCTTTGTAGTTACCTTTACTCAATTGTAAAACTGTTACATCCGATTCCAGCTTCTCCCTCTCAAACTGCAGGGTAAATTCTATCATATTGTGGTCACTGCCCATTAAGGGCTCCTTCACCTTACGTTCCCTGATCAGGTCTGCCTCATTATATGCATTGTAAGTAGTTGTATTTCTTTGGAAGGGGGAATGCATCTTTAAAAAGAAAGGGGTTGTTCTAATATGACTTTAAGAGATAGCAGAATGCCATCACTGGAAGGGAAGTGTATCATGTGATCCAAACTCTGTTTCACATTGACCTATGAACAGAACACACAGCCCTGCTGCTGATGGCTTCAACCTTTATACCCATGTACATCTGTTCTCATGTGCCTATATTTAAATAAATGAACCCACAACATATTTAGCCAATTCATTATGAGTGATTGATGTCTTTATATCATTATTAAAACATGACACATGCCACCAGGAGGGCTCTGCATAGGCCATCAGCCCTTGCACCCGCCAAACCCGCTAGATTTTACCTGCTGTCTCCCCAGATAGCAGAGATGCCCCCATGCTGCGGGTGAAATGCCAAAGGCAGCAAGATAGGTCCCTTAACTGGCCCTTACCTGGCCACTTATAAGCTTGAATTGACCTCTGGGTGGGAGGGCTATCTATCCACCACCTTCCCCTCTGCTGGTAAGATGTCAGTCACGGCAGGAAGGGGGCTGAGCAAACCACCCCACCCTTCCACCTAATAATCTTGGGCTCGCTGCTTGCCAACACTCTCCTTTAGCCCCATAAAATCATGTCCACAGACTGCTTGACGTTTATCGCATACAAAGATCAACCCCATTACTCGACTCGTGTTTTGATTATGTAATGGTGCACTTTCAAAGGCTTCATTAGAAGCACAAAAGGTATTTATTAGTTTAGTTGTCACAGAGGAATCCACAGAGAGTTCCACAAGACGATTTATTGTTAAAGTAAATTATGTGCAAACACAATTCAAGAATTCAAGTCCCAGCCAGGACTGCACACAACAGCATGGTTCCTATCTGGGCCAACGTTTATGTCCCAAGTTCGATATCCCACTGAGAGCTCTCTGCCCATCAGCAGGGGAGCTCGTAATCCACAAGGCCACGGGGAGATTAATCAGTTTCTCCCCCTAAGGGTTATAACAATTAATAATAAAAATTGTACAGTGGTATAGCGGTCACATAGCTGCCCAAAGTCCTCTACATGTCTCCTACATTGGGACCGATTTAGATCAGTTAGCTGGACAGCTGATGCAGAGCAAAGCCAGCAGCACAGGTTCAATTCCCGTACCGGCTGAGGTTATTCATGAAGGCTCCTCCTTCTCAACCTTGCTCCTCGTTTGAGGTGTGGTGACCCTCAGTTTAAATCACCACCAGTCAGCTCTCTGCCTCAAAGAGACAATGTCAGCTGGGTTGATGGCAACTTTACCTTGACTTTACCCTTATCTACATGTCTTCTGCCAAAGAGAGGATTCCATCCCCTGGGGTGATAACCCACTCTCAGTCCCAGGTGGTCCCACAAACTGGGTGATCCTTACTCTGCTGTGTTGCCTTTAAAGGGACAATCCACAGAAAGCACCACAGGTTCATTTGTAATTTCTTCTTAGAATGCTGAATGGGCAACATTGATGGACAGGTATCTGGAGCACAATCTGGTGAGCACCACACAGTTGCTGATGCACATCAGGTGGGGGCAGGAACATCCAAGAGAGTCATTAGTCGGAGGTCTGCTGGATCCCAGGACTTAGCTGAGTCCCAGTCCGATGTCCAGTTTCTAGACAAGATTCTCTCACAGCTGATGCAGATGCTCGGACACAGCCGGGAGATTCTGGAGGGAATGTCAGCGACATTCCGGTGAGTGCATCGCTGATTGGAGGAGTCCCAAAGGGGGGAGAGAGTCACTATCTGCAGCTAGGGGGAATGAAAATAACAATAGTTCACTGTTAAAACATGTTACACCTGATACATGTCAAGCCTCTGGCACGTTAATCTTCACAGCGGGCCTGCCTGCACCCCCACCCTCTCATGCCCTCCACTCCCTCCATCCAAGGTGCCACAATGTCTCTTTGTTAAGATGGAGTCTCCTGTGGCAAATGCTGTCCATCATCTCCTCGAAAGACCAATGATGCTGATACACCTTGGCCCATCGCTGGCTTCCCCCTCTGGGTTCCTCCTCAGCCTGATGGGCAGCCGGGTCCCGTGCTCATGAGGTGTTGCTTCCAGCCTGTGTCAAATCTGCTGCCTTCTCCAGAGTCTGGCCATCTTGCTGCCACCAGCACTGCATGGGCACCTTCTATGGGACTGACACCTGGGCCAGGATTCTCCCCTACCCGGCGGGGCGGGGGGTCCCGGCATAGCGGAGTGGTGCCAACCACTCTGGGGTCGGGCCACCCCAAAGGTGCGGAATTCTCCGCACCTTTAAAGGCTAGGCCCGCGCCGGACTGGTTTCCGCCACGCCGACTGGCGCCAAAACCGGTGCCAATGGCTTTTGGCGCCCGCCGCCCAGCGTCGGGGCTGGCCGAAAGGCCTTCGCCGGTCCGCGCATGCGCCGGTGCGTCAGCGGCCGCTGACATCACCACCGGTGCAAGTGCGGTAGGGGGGGGCTCTTCTGCCTTCGCCATGGCGGCGTTGGAAGAAAAAGAGTGCCCCCACGGCACTGGCCCGCCCGCCAATCGGTTGGCCCCGATCGCGGGCCAGGCCGCCATGGGGGCACCCCCCCGGAGTCCAATCGCCCCACCCCCCCCCCCCCCAGGACCCAGGGGGCCCGCTCGCGCCGCCAGTCCCGCCGGCACCAGAGGTGCTCCAATTGACGCCGGTGGGAGAGGCCTGTCAGCGGCGGGACTTCGGCTAATCGTGGGCTGGAGAATCGCCGCAGGGGGCACGCCGATCGGCGGGGCGCGATTCCCGCTCCCACCGATTCCCAGGTGGCGGAGAATTCCGGCCACGGCGGGGGCGGGATTTATGCCGGCCCCGGGCGATTCCCCGACCCTGCGGGGGTCGGAGAATTCTGCCCCTGCATCCGTTTATGTATCAGTAAGGAATTGGAGGAGAAAGACCACATCAATTAGGGCTTCCACCCCAGGACCCTCAAATCCCCCAAACCTCCCCCACCCTTACCTGTTCAGCCTTCTCTCAGAGAACCATCAACCGAGCCAGTTGTGCTGGAGAACCTCGCTTGGCACACTCAGCCCTGGTCACATCAGGAACCCCTAGACCCCAGACCCCTGCCGGGAACATGAGTGAGACCGTGCTCAGGTGCCCTCTCTATTCCACACACTTACCCTTTGGTAACGAGGATATCCCCAGTGCTGAAGACCAGCTCTTGAATGTTTAGTTGATGGCTGCTGCCTCTGTGGTGCTGGTGCTTCGAGAGTTCAGGCAAATTGTTTGGGCTTCAAAGTTTGATTGAAACGCAAAGTAATAACCATCGTCTGAGATATTGCACGTGTACCTACGCGAAGCCACTTGCGAGCTGTGAATTGCTCTCACAACTAACAAGACCAATTTCTCATTAGCAATAGTCTTGAGCTGTGAAACTAGAGGCTCCTCACAGTCAAAGGGAGTTAAAGTGACCTTCAGCATCAAACACCTGGAAGTGTTTGGTAGGACAGACAGCAGCTGTAGTTTCCCTTATTATGGGTCGCCACAATATTTAAAGGTGGCTTCAAGGCCTCACCGTCAAAAAGCCCTCTCCCCCCCCCCCCCCCCCCCCCCCCCCCCCCCCCACCCCCCAACCCCCGCACCCAGCTCGGGCGACCCTGCAATGCTTCAACCTCCTAACCAAGCCCAACCCCCCGGCGTGAATCTTGATTTTGGCCTTTCCCGCTATTTAACTGATGGCCCAGATCTGCGCCTGGCGCAATGCGCTGGTTAAATTACGGCCACAGTGTTTTGTCAGCATATTGATCGTTGATATAGTAACAGATCCTAAAATGCTCAACACTCTTCTTTTGTTTTAAGGTTTGGTTGCTTCCTCGACAATAAGCATGCATTCTGTACAGAATATATACACAAAAGCTCTTAAATTTAATTCCTCAAAGGCATTGAAAATGACAAAGTAATTTATGCGTTTAAGGACACCAATGCTCTTTGCAAATGTAATAAATGTGTTTTCTCTTGCTGAAAAGTGAACCAAATTGAAAAATATTTTGAAATTTTATTCAGGTGAATAGAGAAAGAAACAATATGAACTCTGAATCCATTTTAGCAGCGTTATGATTTGTGACTTTATGAATACGGAACAAGGGTTTTTACTATGCTAATCTGTTTCTAGCCCAAATATGATATTTGTGCTAAAAGTGTTGATGGATTTGATACAACTAACCAATGCTATTAAGGCAGTTAAAATGATTTTCTTTCACCAGCTTGCCTGTGCTGACTGTTTCCTCATGGGATGACTTAAATGTAATGATCACTTTACAACCTAATAAAGTCAAATAGTGTACTGTCAACATTATTTGACATTTGTCCGCCTCTCACTGTCCAAGTTTCAGCAATTCGACTGAAAATGTAATCTGGAGGGTTATTCACTTTTCCATTATACTGTATACCTCTGCTTTCCAACACCTCCAATTTCCAACAACCATGGACCAAACAAAAGGCACAATGGATGTAGTCTTTTCTTGTTGGGTGCCTTTTTATAGATTTAAAAGACAAAACTCATTGTCTTTTGGTCCCATATAAAAATGATTCAAAAACTGGAGAGCTATTTTATATTCAGTTCTGTTTTGTTAACATGGAATTTTAAATAATGGTGACTATAGCTGACAACCTATGTTGGGTAGTAACTATCGGATAAAGAAGCATTGGAAGTATAATTGGTTTTAGGAAAGTTCAGTCACATGTTGATTTTTTTCCCTAATTGTTGTTAATAGATACATACAGAATTTGTCTTGCTTTGTGTCACATGATGAATTATTTTCTCAAGATCATTGCTGATTTTCATCCATGCCTAACACGGACATTTAGAATGATGCATTAGTGTATTTTAGGCAAAGAGGATACAATAAACATATATTGTAACATTACAAAGTTACTGCATGATGTTTACACATACCTCATTGGTGAGCAAATGCATTTTAATTGTCTTCAGTTATAATGGGGAATGAATCAATCTTGGGTGATTGTGCAAAATGACTAATAACAGGATGATATCCTTGCGAGGGCCAGTTTAGCTCAGTGGGATATGTCATAATATACATCCAGGTATATGATGGTGTGCAGACAGGCAGTGATTGACACACAGGATGACCAGTGAGCACACAGAACACAGCAGCCAATCACCAGACAGGACATGACCACTATAAAGCCAGAGGGCACTAGTTTTCCCCTCTCTCGGGACCCAGCCTCTGCGACAGTCAGAGCTCGTGAGCAGCAACAGGAACAAACACCATGTGGTAGTCAGTTAGTCTGGTCAGGTTAGCCTCAGGTCTCCAGTCAAGTCAGTATAGTGTCAACCCACAGTTAAAGCATGTATTATAGTTAAGTGTTCAATAAAATCGAGTTGCATTTCTTCAAGTGTTGGTAGCCTGTCTCTCTCACCACTGCAGTAATCACAGTCCTCGTAGACCCAGCATACCCAACACATCATGGTACCAGTGAGTTATGCTCAAGTTTGACGGACCTACCTTGAGATAGTCTGCCTTTGACCAGCGATCAGCCATCCGGTAACATGGACAGCCTTCGCCCTGCCCCGCCGCTCCGCATCGCCGGCAACCTCGGTGCTAACTGGAAGATTTTCAAGCAGAAGTTCCAGCTGTATCTTGAAGCCACCGACCTCGAAGCCGCATCGGATGCCAGGAAGATCTCTCTCTTCCTTTCTACAGCCGGGGACCACACTATCCACATCTTCAACTCCTTCACCTTTGCTGAAGGCGAGGACAAGACGAAGTTTAAAACAGTCCTGCTAAAGTTCAACAGCCACTGTGACATCAAAGTCAATGAAAGCTTTGAACGCTATGTGTTCCAGCAGAGGCTTCAGGGTAAGGATGAATCTTTTCAGTCCTTTTTAACCCATCTCCGCATCCTTGCGCAGTCATGCAACTATGGCTCCACTTCCGATTCCATGATCCGGGATCAGATCGTTTTCGGGCTCCACTCCGATCCCCTTCGCCAGCAGCTCCTTAAAGTTAAGCAGCTCACCCTCACCATCACCATCGAGATCTACGTCCTCCACGAGCTAATAACCGGTACTCCAATATCAAGGCGGCAGAATCGGCACGGCAAAACCCCCACGATGCAGAACGGGTGCAGGCCATCAAACAAATGCACGGCCTGAGTCTGGATGAGGGCGGCCATTTTGCTCGCTTTTCCCAGGTTCCTGTGCATGCGCGCCACGACCAAGGGGACGGCGAGGCCGATGACCAAACCGCGCAAGTGCGCACGTCGTTCGGCTGCACTGCGCATGCGCAGTGGCGCACGGAACGTCCTGACGGCAGCGCCATGACGTGCTCCAACTGCGGCTCCGCCCATTAAAATGGCAAAGTCCCGCGAAATCTCAACGTTGTCTCCAGTGTGGCAAGCTTGGCCACTACGCAGCCCTTTGCAGATCTGCTCCACTTCCCAACACACAGCGATCCCAGCCACAGCGCAGGAGCGTCCGGTCAGTACAGCAACCCGTCACAGACCCCGACCCCGACATACATCTAGATCCCGACACCGAGGGCCTCACATCCCCATTCCGGGTGGGCATCATCACCAAGCATACACTGCCTTTATCAACGATGGTGAAACAACTCCCAATAATGAGCATTGATCCAGACGACGAGTGTGTGCCACCCTTATGGTCAACAAGGCTCACATACGCTTCAGGCTGGACACCAGAACTTCAGAAAACCTCATTTCAAAGTCTGACCTTGACACCATCCACGTCAAGCCAAGCATTCTTCCACTGGCCTGCCAGCCCCTCGACTACATATGCAATGCCATTGCTGCCAGGGGCTCATGCCAGCTTGCAGTGTCCCATCATTCTTCAAAAGCAACACTGCGTTTTGAAATTGTAGGAACCATCGGTGCTCGGGCCTGCAAACCCCTGAGCCTTGTGCAGCAGGTTGACACCATGGCGTCCACAGAGGCAACGTCCTTGCCAGATGTTAACTTCCAAGCCCAACTCGATGACATCATAGCACAACACCATAGCATGTTCGAAGGTATGGGCACACTCCCTGACTGTTACAAAATCCTGTTGAAGCCAAATGCCACCCCTGTGGTTCACGCACCGCGTCGGGTGCCGGCACCACTTAAGGACCACCTCAAGCAGCAGCTGGAAGTCCTTCAGGACCAGGGCGTCATTTCTAAGGTCACGGAACCCACGGACTGGGTTAGCTCCATGGTTTGTGTCAAAAAGCCGTCGGAGAACTTCGAATCTGTATCGACCCCAAGGATTTGAACCGTAACATCATGAGGGAGCACGACCCAATACCTAAACGAGAAGAGCTAACCAGCAAGATGGCTCATGCCAAGTTCTTCACGAAGCTGGATGCTTCCAAGGGGTTTTGGCAAATACAACTGGATGCGTCCAGTATAAAGCTGTGCACATTTAACACCCCGTTCGGCCGCTATTGTTACAACCGAATGCCCTTTGTCATCATCTCCGCCTCAGAGGTGTTCCACCGCATAATGGAACAAATGATGGAGGGCATCGAGGGGGTGCAAGTATACGTCGATGATATCATTATCTGGTCCACAACTCCTCAGGAGCACATCGATCGCCTCAAGCGGATGTTCCACAGGATCCACGAGCATGGCCTCCGACTCAACAGAGCCAAATGCTCATTCGGTCAATCAGAAATCAAATTCCTTGGCGACCACATTTCGCAGCACGGCGTGCAGCCAGATGCAGATAAAATGTCGACGATCAATGCCATGAAGATCCCGGAGGACAAGAAGGCGGTCCTCCGCTTCCTAGGGATGGTCAACTTCCTTGGGAAGTTTATCCCCAACCTTGCAACACACACCACAGCTCTCCACCATCTCGTTAAAAAAACTACGGACTTCCAGTGGCTACCCGCTCATGAGCAAGAGTGACGTGAGCACAGGGTGAAATTCACCAAGGCCCCGGTGCTGGCGTTTTACAATCCCGCCAAGGAGACGAAAATATCCACCGACGCGAGCCAGGCTGGCATTGGGGCAGTACTCCTCCAGCGGGATGACTCCTCCTCCTGGGCCCCAGTCGCATGTGCCTCTAGAGCCATGACACCCACTGAGCAACGATACGCTCAGATTGAAAAAGAATGCCTGGGCCTCCTCACAGGGATCGACAAGTTGCATGATTATGTGTATGGCCTCCCCAAATTCACGGTCAACACGGACCACAGGCCATTGGTTCACATCATCGAAAAAGACCTAAATGACATGACGCCACGGCTACAATGTATCCTCCTCAAACTCCCCCGCTACGATTTCGACCTGGTGCACACCCCGGGCAAAGAGCTCATTGTGGCCGATGCACTCTCCAGATCGTGCAAATTCGTCAGGCGATGGCCAGGGATCCTCTACTCCAGAGGGTCATGCGACATCTCATGGATGGTTGGCAAAAGGGGCAGTGCCCCCAGTTTTATAATGTAAAGGACAATCTAGCGGTGATAGATGGCATACTATTGAAGCTGGACAGAATTGTGATCCCACAGAGCATGCGAGAGGGTCACCTGGGGGTCGAAAAGTGTCGCCGTCGAGCCCGAGAGGCAGTATCTTGGCCAAGCATCAGCCAAGATATCGCCAACACGGTCCTCAATTGCCCAACGTGTCAAAGGTTCCTGCCGGCTCAGCCTAAAGAGACTCTACAGCCGCATGAAATGGTGACCTCCCCATGGTCCAAAGTTGGTGTTGACCTGTTCCATGCCAAGGGCCGAGACTATGTCCTCCTAGTGGCCTACTTTTCCAACTACCCCGAGGTGGTCAAACTGACTGACCTCACCTCGGCAACAGTAATCAAAGCATGCAAGGCGACTTTTTCCCGACATGGCATCCCACTCACAGTTATGAGTGACAACGGCCCCTGCTTCTTCAGCCAGGAATGGACAGATTTTGCCCGGCTGTACAATTTTTGGCACGTCACATCAAGCCCCCACTACCCCCTGTTGAATGGCAAGGCTAAAAAAGGGGTCCACATCGTTAAAAGACTGTTGTGCAAAGCTGCTGACTCGGGTTCGGATTTCAACCTGGCGCTGTTAGCCTACAGGGCGATTCCTTTGTCCACTGGGCTGTCCCCAGCACAGCTCCTAATGAACTGCACACTGCGAACGACGGTGCCGGCTATCCACATTCCGGACCTTGACAACTTGCTGGTCCTACAGAGGATGCAACAGTCTCGGACCCAATGCAAGTCGGCGTACCACACCCATGCCACAGATCTCCCCGACCTGGTCCCTGCTGACCGAGTTCGTGTTGAGTTACCTGACGGCGGCTGGTCTGCCATAGCTGTGGTGGTCAAGCAAGTGGCCCCAAGATCATTCCTCGTTCGCATGCCTGATGGCTCCTTTCTTCGGCGTAATAGGCGAGCACTGTGTCGACTTCCGCGCCCTCCACCTAACCATGATGTCCCGCCTCGCACGCTGGTTCCTCAGGACACGCCCTTCCACGAGGCCACCGATCTGCCAGTTATTCTACCGACCTCTGCATTGGAGGCAGTTCCACCTGTTCAAGTGCAGGCGGCCCCTGACCCACCCTTGAGGCGGTCAACCAGAATTTGTTGCCCGCCACAGAGACTGAATTTATAGACTGAATGTTGCATTACCTTGTTATCTCATCATTTACACATCTGTACATAATTTCTTTTTTCTCATGTGTTATCTGCTCTCTATCTGCACTAGACACCTTCCTATGTAAATACATTAGCATATTCTGTACATAGTCAGGCTCCTGTACACACACACTATTTATTGACCTGAACATATTTTTTTTTTAAAAGGGGGAGATGTCAGAATATACATCCAGGTATATAATGGAGTGCAGACAGGCAGTGATTGACACACAGGATGACCAGTGAGCACACAGAACACAGCAGCCAATCACCAGACAGGACACGGCCACTATAAAGCCAGAGGGCACTAGTTTTCCCGCTCTTTCAGGATCCAGCCTCTGAGACAGTCAGAGCTCGTGAGCAGCAACAGGAACAAACACCATGTGGTAGTCAGTTAGTCTGGTCACGTTAGCCTCAGGTCTCCAGTCATGTCAGCATAGTGTCAACCCACAGTTAAAGCATGTATTTTTCATTTTTTCATTTTCATATTATAGTTAAGTGTTCAATAAAATCGAGTTGCATTTCTTCAAGTGTTGGAAGCCTGTCTCTCTCACCACTGCAGTAAACGCAATCCTCGTAGACCCAGTTTACCCAACACATCAGGCTAGACAGATGGTTTGTGATGCAGAACAAAGCCAGCAGCATGGGTTGAATTCCCGTACCAGCTTACCCGAACAGGCGCCGGAATGTGGCAACTAGGGGCTTTTCACAGTAACTTCATACTTGTGACAATAAAAGGTTATTACTGTTGTTTGCCTATCGCTGGAATCTTCCTCAACTTCCTCTCCTATCAGCTCTCATGCTATGGAATATCATCTCTATACCACTCCACCTCTCTATCTTGCTTTCCTCCTTTCAAAACTTCTTAAAGCCTACCTCTTCAAGCAAGCTTTTGGTCATCTGACCTCATATCTCCTATTTGGCTCGGTGTCATACCTTGTTTCATAATGTGAAGCTCTTTGAGATGTTTCATTCCGTTAAAGGTGCTATATAAATGATAGTTCTTGTTGCTACTCTTTCAATGTAAAGGAAACTCAGGCTGAGGTTAAAATTGGCTGCTGGCCATTATTGTCCCAAATTTAGATCCCAGACTTTTTTGCCTGCAGACATTGATTCAAAGATGGGCTGGAATGTAAGTTAAACAGATACATTTTACAAATTCATGCTGGGAGCATATGGAAGAAATATGAATGTGGGTTCATCCAGCTGAGTGTTACATCCAAACTTGATCAAAGGAAAAATGCAGCAAACCTTTACCCCTAAATTGGCGCTGTACGCTCCTCGCACAGAAACCTGCATCAGAGTTGTGCATCAGAGTGTGATGAGAATGTGAAACTTGTTACAATTTCAGGCACAACTTCTCATTATCTATTGTTTTTTAATATGTTAATATTCTTTAGCTATGGTACTCATTCACATAATAAGCACAATTGCTCATATATCAGAGGTTTTAGGTCTGGATCCAATAAACTCTTAATTTCCCCCTATTTATATCTGATTTCAGTCAGACAAGTAACAGACAATTGCTGGTGAATCAGGAGTTGATGTAGCGAGCTCCCCTGAATAATCAGGAAAATTACGTTTTGGGTAACTGCACAAAGACATTTCACATGCATAGCTTTTCGGCCATGACATAAATCAAACTGATCAATTTTGATGCCAAGTGAAAAACGTAAAGCAAAATACACCAATGCATCAGTCACTTCCTTCCAGCTGCCAGCACCAACAGTCATTAAAATGGTGGGGCGGGATTCTCCGTCAATCCCGCCCCGGCGTGTCCCGAATTCGCCGCCCCCCGAGATTCGGCGGGGGCGGGAATCGCGCTGCGCCGGTCGGCGGGCACCCTGGGCCGTCGACGGCCCCTCGTGGCGATTCTCCGGCCTGCTATGGGCCGAAGTCCCGCCGCTGACAGGCCTCACCCGCCCGCGTGGATTAAACCATTAACCTGACCGGTGGAATTGGCAGCGTGGGCGGGTGCCGGGGTCCTGGGGGGGGGGGGCGCGGGGCAATCTGACCCCAGGGGGGTGCCCCCACGGTGGCCTGGCCCACAATCGGGGCCCGCCGATTGGCGGGTGGGCCTGTGCTGTGGGGGCGCTCTTTTTCTTCCGCCTTCGCCATGGTCTTCACCATGGCGGAGGCGGAAGAGACCCCCTCCCCTGCGCATGCGCCGGTATGACGTCAGCAGCCGCTGACGCTCCGGCACATGCGCAGACGTACGCCGGCCGGCGAAGTCCTTTCGGCCCCGGCTGGCGTGGCGCCAAAGTCCGTTCACGCCAGCCGGCGGAGTGGGAACCACTCCAGTGCGGGCCTAGCCCCTCAATGTGCGGAGACATCCGCACCTTTGGGGCGCCCCGATGCCGGAGTGGTTCACGCCACTCCAACACGCTGGGACCCCCCGCCCCCCCGGGTAGGGGAGAATCCCGGTCGTGGTATTTCCTGTTTTAACCACAAAGACTGCTGATGTGAAGTTGGTTATAAGCAAAACTAACAATCTGTCTTACATGTGGCACCAGACTCATTACAAGAACAGGTCATGCAATCACAATTATACAAACTTATCCAGACTTTCTTTAAGGTGCCTAAATTGGGCTAATTTGCATAATTTAGATTTCAAATTCTGTACCAATCTCATCAGTGCAGCAAGGAGCAATTCAGCCATAAGATGATTGAACGTTGATAAAATAAAATGATATTCTTCACTATGTAACATCCTTATTTTTAATTTGGCAGTATTTTGATTGTGTCCGCCTGTTTAAACATTCTGACATGGAAATGATTTGTTTTCGCAATCTTTTTTTTCTACACCAACTTTTCCAGGTTGACATATGATCCCTAAGATCCTTCCAGACCCGGGCTAACGTCTTTTGGACTTTGCAATGAATATTTCTGGGACGAGGCCACTCAAATGAGGCCCAAAAGATGTGAAACATTTTAATATGTTGTGGAAAGGGACAAAATGCTCCACAAGACAAGCACAGGCCATTACTGGTCTCTCCTCACTAACCCCTCCCCCACCCGTCCCCATCTCTCAACAGGTGACCTCCACAGTCTTATTTTTCTGCCAAGACCTGGACTAAAATTCAGATATTTCCAAATGGCGAGGTGTCTCATTTCCATCTGCGTCTTTCCAGATTTATTCTGTTGATGCATGAAGATTAATTTTTTTCAGTTCTCGTTCCTTTCCACTCCATAGGCGACTGCTGGAATCACATTTCATTTTGAGCACAATGGAATTTACACCTCATTATTCCTGAGGCAAGCAGGTTGGAAAGCAGACTCAGGTTGATCATGTCAACACTAACTGCAGAAAATGGACACCAACACACCAAACATAGAACATAGAGAAATACAGCACAGAACAGGCCCTTCGGCCCACAATGTTGTGCCGACCTTTTGTCATAGGTTAATCATAGATCATAGAATTTTGGATACCAAGGGCAATTTATCATGGCCAATCCACCCAACCTGCACATCTTTGGACTGTGGGAGGAAACCGGAGCACCCGGAGGAAACCCACGCACACACATGTTGCTTTACAACATGGAAGGAGATTTATGCTGTCTTACACACATATTTCACAATGTTTAAGTATAAATTCCCTTACTAATTGCCTTAGACTCCGAAAGCAACATCAGTGGGGGTGATTCTTCCCCTCCGTTGCACCCGGCGTACCTCCAGCTGTTCCCAGAGAATAGCGGGAGAGCCCTTAAATGAGGTTCGCGCCAAACGGATCGTGATGCGTCCGACCCGCAGCACCCGACACAATCTGGATCATGCCCTCACTGGAACCAGATTCACATTTACAAATAAGTCTTTAAACTCATTTAAATATGTCCAGTCCCTTTGAGGCCAGTGTCTCCCAACTTCAGGGATTCACTCACCCCACCGGCGCAGTGTGAGGTGGATGGGAATCAGTACTGGTTTCAAAAAACAGAAACCAGACATGATGACTATGTCAGGCGGTTTAGGGGCCATTGGAGCACCCAGGGCGATGGATATGAAAGGGGACGGAGCCAGAAGGGGAGACCAGCGACGTGCAAGGGTGTACAAGAGTCGCTGGTCATTCAATGTGCTGACGGACAGCAGAAGACTGCATCTCAACAGAAAGACAGTGCAGCATCTGTGCCATGTCCTCGCAGACAAGGCACCTCATGGAGGAGGAAGACACCCGCTCTTGATTGCCGTGAAGCCATGACAGCACTAAATATCTACGCCACTGGATCATTCCAGGGCTTGAACCGAGACCTTTGTGTCATACCACAGTCATCCACCTGCAGATGCATCTGGGAGGTGACGTATGCTCTATATGCTTAGCCATCTGACTATCTCACCTTCAACCTAGACCAGGTCCGGCAAGATGCCCGGGCTGCAGGATTCAGTGCCATTGCCGCCATCGCTGATATGTCCCAGGTCCAGCAGCCATCAATGGCATACATGTTGTCCTGCGAACGTTGGGTATCAGGGAGTGCACTATATTAACAGGAAGAGGTTCCACTCCCAGAATGTACAGATCATGTGCGACCACTACCACAGGATCATGCACTTGTATGCCCGCTATCCTGTGAGTGTGCATGACAGCTACATCCTGGGCCATTCAGAGATCCTCAGTGTGTTTCTGAACTACCACACGGGGACGTGTTGGTTCATGGGAGACAAGGGATACCACTGAGGTCATGGCCGATGGTGCGAGTCTGTAGGTCTGAGACCGAGGCAGAGAGCAGATACAATGAGGCCCACGTTACCAACAGCACTATAATTGAGTGGTATATCGGGCTGCTCAAAATGGAGTTCATCTGCCTGAAGCGCTCTGGCAGGGCTCTACAGTACAGTCTCGAGAGGGTCTCGCACTTTGTTGTGGTCTGCTGTGCCCGCCACAATCTGGCACAGCAGCGGGGCTACATGCTGGAGGAGGAGGTGGAGAAGTGACATGCAGCTTTACCTGAGGAGGAAGACCAGGAAGGGCTGGAGAACGAGCCCAAGGAAGATCTGGAGGATAAAGGTCAGGGGTGAAAAGGGTCCGACAAGGAGGACCAGGGAGGCCGTCATCATCTCCAGATTCTCCTGAGACAAGGTTGTGTCCATCAGCTCAACACCCCCCTGCTCCTGTGCTGGTATTCTCTTGGGTGGTGGTGGGTTGGGGGGGGGGGGGAGGGGGGGTTTCACTGGATGGCCCAGCCTCATCAGGTGGTGATCCTGCAAGACAATGAACATGTGGTCAGTGAAAGGGACATCAACAAATCCCTTGAGACAGGTCATCTGGATGAATGGGCAATGGATCCTCACTACTCTGGCACAGGCCATCCTCGCTGTTGGTCACTGCTATCTCCAGGAGAAACCTTATAACCTCCAGTGCCCTTTCCTCATAGGGAGGACCCAGATTCCTGACAACCCGCACCCCCACCTTCATGCTTTTGCTTTTATCATGGGCTATCTTCTCCTGTGGGGACAAAGAAAGGGCTTTGTGAGCCGCACACTTGATGGTTCAGGGGGGTCTATAGCAGGTGGCATGTGTGGGCAATGCACCCAGACATTAAGGGGTTGTGCTGGTGAGTACCAGAGGTTTGTGAGGAACAAACTTGAAAATTAGATGTTGGGAGGGTGTGAGGTGTCAGCCAGTGGATTATGGTGGGGGGGGGTTGAGGAACATGAAGGGTGGCAGGCTGGACAGATGCCAGGAGAGAGGTGGTAATTTACCCTTTCAGCTCGTTGGATGTTGTTCATCTTCTTCCCACACTTCAATCAACCCCTTGGACGCAGGCGGGGAAGTGGAATGGCTGGCAACATGGCAGGGCAAAGCGTCGGGAGCAGAGCCTCCGGATACCCCGGTGGGCACAAAGTAGATTCCTGGGAGTGTAACCTTCCGTTATGGGTGCCCCATGGCACCTTGGTGGCAATGGCTGTGTCCTTGTGAGATGAGGTAGTTTGGCCATACTGAAATTATCAGTTTGTGCCCAAAGGTTAGGTAGTGTTATAGGGATAGAGCACGGGAGTGAGTCTGGGTGGGGTGCTCTTTCAAAGGGTCGGTGAAGACTCGATGGGCAGAATGGCCTAATTCTGCACTGCAGGGATTCTATGATTGTATAATTCCGTGCCCAAATTGCTAAGGCTGCCTGCCCAGCTTGGCTTTCCAAAAATACCTACTGGCTCTTCGAGGATACCCTTCTCATTCACTCCTCCTTCGAAACTCACTCTCACTCACCATGCAGGGCTAATATCTTTTACTTTTGGAAGCGAATGATCTCTCTCTTCTTAGCCACATCTCTGAGTACTCACCCTTGTCATTTTTCTCCATTTCCTGTCCCGGAGCTCCACAGTGTCCTGTGTGAGCAGAGGAATAAATAGAGGGCAGCATTGCAGATCAAAAAGTAGCATTGAATCTTCAGGGCAAAATGTTCTGCCACCTGCTTCCAGTAGCGGGCTTCACATGTGGCGATGAATCAGGTGTCAGGGGGAAAAAACGGGATCGAGGTTTGTGCCCGCGCACTAGCGCGAGGATGCAAATGGATGGGAATGGCTCTCAACGACTCATTTGTATCCATTTAGCAGGCCGGGCATCAAATTCCCCTGACCCACATGATTCTCCAGTCTTCTTGGGATTTACTACCGGCATTTCCCAGCGTGGCCTTGATGTGGTGGACCTCAGAGTGAGCCAAGGGGGTAACACATTCAGGGAGTTGCCCCTACAGTCCCTCCGAGGCCCACCCTCTCCTCGACAATGCCAGACCCCACCCCCGCTCCACTGCTCTCATGAGCCCCCCTTAGATAAGCCCTAAATAAAATTACCGCTCCCAGAGACCTCTAATAAAGATTATTATTCTCACAAGGATTCTGGTACAGGCCCTTGAAAAGGTAAAATGAACATGCCTGCATTTGTTTCAGGCAGTCGCAGGGAAACCTCATGAGTGCCTGAACCAATGTGGCATTGGTTGTACTCACCAAACATTTGACCAAAAATATTGGACTTTGTGGCACCTGTTTTGGATCTAGAAATTGGGTGAATGATATTTGTCGTATCCTGAGACAGGCAACTGTTATATTACAATTTTGTGATATATATATTACTCTTTTTGTCTAGCCGAGTTGTTGAAATATAGACGTAGGCTTCCAGTGATGACAAAATAATTTAATGAGTAATATGAAATAAACTAGTGAGTTCTTTTTAACTTCAATACTGGACTAGTAAACAAACAAATAACTACAGATTAAACTATCAAATAAGATAATGCTATATACTAACTTCTTCTCTCTAGCTGTTTCCCTTCTGTACTCTCCACACTCCTAACACTCTCTCCTTTAGGAAAGAGCGGAAAACCATTTTATAGGTCTTGGTAGTGTGGCCATCTCGTGATCATTTGCCAGTACTTGCTTAACATTACTTGATCGTGTATTACTACATACAGAGATCACTAAATCCCCCTTTTTTCATACATTTTTTTGTGTACACAAAAGAAAATTGTACATTGGAAATGCAGTGGTTTACATTATGGTAGCACAGTGGTTAGCACCGTGGCTTCACAGCACCAGGGTCCCAGGTTTGATTCCCCGCTGGGTCACTGTCTGTGCAGAGCCTGCACGTCCTCCTCGTGTTTGCGTGGGTTTCCTCTGGTTCTCTGGTTTCCTCCTACAGTCCAAAGACGTACAGGTTAGGTGGATTGGACATGCTAAGAAAGAAAAATGTTTTTAAAAAACACCCAGATGTGTTTAAATGGTCGAATCACTTTTGCTGTCTGACCTTAACTTTTTCTTGTGCTTGTGGTATCGATTCTGTATGTCATTTGTCTTGAAAACTGTTTTGTTTATTTGTCTTGGAGCAAAATGAATTCATGAAATTCATTGGTATGACATTTGGTTTGTCTGAACAATGCCCATGTTATGGGCGCGATTCTCCCAAAACGGGAGAAATCGTAAGGCCCCCCTTCCCGACCGGGAGCCGATTCTGGTCCCCGGTCGGGGCTAGCAGCCCGATGCCGTAAGCTCCGGCATCACGGGCTTAACGAATTTCGTTAAGCCCGCTTGCCGGAGTTAGCGCCGGCTGACGCGTCATATGACGTCAGCCGCGCATGCGCGGATTGGAAGACTCCAACCCACGCATGCGCGGATGACGTCATCGCGTATTTGCACGAAACCCGCGCATGCGCGGGCCGGGATGCCCCTCAGCCGCCCCGCGAATGGATACTGCGGGGCGGCGGAAGGAGAAATAGTGCGCGGGCACCGTGGTACTGCCGTGCCAATCGGTGCCATGGTTATAAAAAGCGAGTTGTTCCCGCCGTTTTTACGAACGGCCAGACCAGGTCTGTTTGCCGTTCGTAAAAACAGCGTAAAGGGCTGGGACTTCGGCCCATCTATCAGCTGAGAATCGCTGCCGGCCGTTAAAAAACGGCGGCAGCGATTCGTGTCGGGAGTTGGGCGGGGGGGGGGGAGAATAGCGGGAGGGCGGGAAAAATGTCAGGAAGGCCCTCCCGCTATTCTCTGACCCGTCATGGGGGGCGGAGAATCGCGCCCTATGTTTCTACTCCTGGCATTGTTTTGGACTGTGTTGTACCATTGTCTTTTATGTGCAGAGTTTTACCATGTTGTGCAAGTTGTTTCGTTGTTTCTGTCGTTGTTGTGCTCAATAACTGTTCCTTGTGGATAATATGAGTCATTCTCAAACTTCTCGGTATCAGTGTCCTTTGTGGTACCTGATGTTTCATTGAGCTTTTTGATTTGAGGTTTGCGTGAATGATCTGATGTTGCATTGATCTTGGTGACATCAGTCATTTCTGGTTGATTTGATTTCTCTTTGATTCCTTGGTGCTCCTCTTCCGGAGTCAACGTCTTCAAGATTTCATTTTCTTGTAGGTTGTTTGTGATAGATGTGGTTTCAATGGATGTGGTCTCACTGGACTCATAAGTAGTTTTACTTTAATTGCTATGTTCTTTTGTACGGTTGAGCTGAGATCTGTCAGACCCGCTGTGGTGTTGCATATCTTGTATGCTGATTGTGATCATATTGTCACTATTCCCACATACAGTGGGTAGACTTGCATTGTCTTCTTGTTGTTGTGCACATAAACTGGATAGACCTTCATTGTCTTCTTTTTTTTGATGGGTAGACTTTAATAGTCTTCTTCGAGTTGCTCAAATAATTTGGATAAACCTTCATAGTCTTGTTCATGCATGGTTGTCACTCTGGAGTCTTGAATGCTTCCATTCTGGAGTCTGTCAATGACCTCTTTGTGGAGGCTTCCATAGCTCTCTCTGTGGAGTCTTTCATCACTCTCTCTGTGGAGTCATGCAGTGTTCTCTCTGTGGAGACGATCAGCGCTCTCTCTATGGAGATAAATGAGTTTCACACTGCATTCCAATTTCTCCCCCACCACCTTAACTCCATAATATTATTCAGGTGAATTTGAGTACCTCAGAGTGCAGCAACCCAACCGACCTAGCAATCCTACGTTCAACTTGTTGCTCATTATCAATTCAAGCTCTGACGATGCAATTATTTTGCATTTTGACTTTAGCATTTCTCATTGGATTGGATTGGATTGGATTGGATTGGATTGGATTGGATTGGATTTGTTTATTGTCACGTGTACCGAGGTACAGTGAAAAGTATTTTTCTGCAAGCAGCTTAACAGATCATTCAGTACATGGAAGAAAAGGGAATTAAACAAAATTCAAGAAAATATATGAGAATATATGAGAATACATAATAGGGCAACACAATATATACAATGTAACTACATAAGCATTGGCATCGGATGAAGCATACAGGGTGTAGTGTTAATGAGGTCAGTCAATAAGAGGGTCATTTAGGAGTCTGGTGACAGTGGGGAAGAAGCTGTTTTTGAGTCTGTTCGTGCGTATTCTCAGACTTCTGTATCTCCTGCCCGATGGAAGAAGTTGGAAAAGTGAGTAAGCCGGGTGGGAGGGATCCTTGATTATGCTGCCCGCTTTCCCCAGGCAGCGGGAGGTGTAGATGGAGTCCATGGATGGGAGGCAGGTTCGTGTGATGGACTGGGCGTCATCAACCAAGCCAGGCAGTTGAATCAATTGGATGAGAGTGATGGTGTTGTTTGTGAAATGTGGACAAACGTTCAGTGAAGACATGGTAAGTGCTGAAATTCTGGAATCTACATTCAATGATGAGATGGTAGTTATCCAGAATTTTCCCTCTGAAGTTTAGTTATGTGGGACAGACTAACATGTCAGTCAGCAGTTTTGAGCAGATCGCCTGCAAGGAGTTGCAATGTAGATTGTTTTTCAATTGACCTTCACTGTTGGTGGTAAATAGAGATGCTCAAACAGAAAAACTAGGCCGGGATTCTCCCCTACCCGGCGGGGTGGGGGGGGGGGGGGGGGGGGGGGCCGCGGCGTGTCGGAGTGGCATGAACCACTCTGGCGTCGGGCCGCCCTAAAGGTGTGGACTCTGCCGGCTGGCGTGAACGGCCTTTGGCGCCACGCCAGCTGGGGCCAAAAGGACTTCGCCGGCCGGCGTAAGTCCGCGCATGCGCCAGAGAGTCAGTGGCTCACCGCCGCATGTGCAGGGGAGGGGGTCTCTTCTGCCCCGCCATGGTGAAGACATGGCGGGGGCCGAAGAAAAAGAGTGCTCCCACGGCACAAGCCCGCCCGCCGATCGGTTGGCCCCGATCGCGGGCCAGGCCACCGTGGGGGCACCCCCCTGGGTCAGATCGCCCCGCGCCCCCAGGACCCCGGAGCCCGCCCGCGCCGCCAATCCCACCGGTACCAGAGGTGGTTTAAACCACGCCGGCGGGAAAGGCCTGTCAGCGGCGGGACTTCGGCCCACTGCGGGCTGGAGAATCATCGCGGGGGGCCCGCCGACCGGCGCGGCGCGATTCCTGCCCCCGCCGAATCTCAGGGGGGGGGGGAGAATTTGGGACACGGTGGGGGTGGGATTGACGCTGGCCCTGGTGGGAGGTCAGAGAATTCCGCCCTAGTGTCAAACCACAGGGACCTGTGCTATTTTTCATTTCTCTGCTGAGGAGAGATATTTTACTCTTACAATTTGCCAAACCAAAGAGTCAGGTGAAGAACCAAAGAATGTATTGTTTTTGGTTGATTAAAAAATAGCAAATGTTTAGACAAAAGGCAAATGTTAATAACAAGGTCCTTATATCATTTTATTTGCTTATATTGGCAGGTCAGCTGTGCTGATATGAATCCCATTTATTTGTTATGGATGAGACAGTCTTTTTCTTACTCATTTGAATTGTTCTTATTGATGTTGTAGCTTTATTTATGATTCTTATGTTTTTTATCGACTGCACTCCCCTCTTTGGACCTTTTAAGCATCCTCCAACATCAATGCTGTATATTCTCAATACCCAGGTCTGTGACCATTAATAGTGTTATAACTAATTAGCAAGAGATTCAGCTAACGTACTTTGAAAATAATGAACTGCCTGTATTTTTTAAAATAGTATTGATATCAAAAAAAATCTATATTATTGGTACATTTGTCATACTTTAAAACTGCAATGATAAAGTGATTGGAGGAATAGCCAATAGAGAAAATAGTTGCCATTATTGTCTGCTAACTGATTTCAGCAGTGAATAAAATAAACAATAGGACAATGTTTGTTGATGAAATTACTCGAGATCTGCACAAAATAGACAGTGATAGATTGTTTGCATTTTTCTTCATTTCTGTTTCTCAATTATTTGTTATTTGCTCTGCCTTTAAATTCTCTTCATTTTTCCTCCAACCAAATAAATAATCAAAGCTAATATTTTTCCTGGTATTTACTGATGCTGCTTTTAAATTTGTTGCCAGGAGATATGTGAGAGTATTGCTAATTATTTACATAGTAAATTATTAATTTTCCATTTGTATAATAATTTGTAAGGATGAAGCATTCTTTTCACTCTGGCTTCTGGTTGAACATTTCTCCAAACAACTTGCATCTACATCTCTCCCAAGTAACTTCAACATCATGGAATCCCTACAGAGCCATTTGGACTATCGAGTCTGCACTGACCTTCCGAAAGAGCACGTTACCTAGGCCCAATTTCCAGCCCTATCTCTGTAAACCCATAATCCCACCTAAGCTTTGGGTACTTGTGGACAATTTATCTCGGCCAATCCACCTAACCTGCATATCTTTGGACTGTGGGAGGAAACCGGAGCACCCTGAGGAAACCCACACAGACACGGGGAGAACGTGCAAACTCCAGTCACCCAAGGCCAGAATTCAACCCTGGTCCCTATGATGCAGCAGTTCTAGCTACCGTGCCATTCTTGAATATGATTGAGAACTTGCCGTGCAAGTATAGAGGCCAATGACCTATTACTTCCTGTCACATCAAATTTGCTTTATTTTCAATGTAAGTTTAGTTTGCGATGCAATAAGGCAACTAATGAGTTCAGTTCTTGGTGCCACAAGGAAGACATTAGAGAGGGTGCAAAAATAATCCACAAGAATGGTTCCAGGGATGTGATTGACTCTTAAATACCCTCTGAAATGGTCCAGCAAACCACTCAGTTCAAGCGTAATTAGGGATGGGCAATAAGTGTAGGCCTAAGAAAGGCACACCCACATCACCGGAACAAATAGAAATAAATGAGGAACTGGAAGCTTTAGAACGGGTGCAGAGGAGATTTACCAGGATGTTGCCTGGTATGGAGGGAAAATCTTATGAGGAAAGGCTGATGGACTTGAGGTTATTTTCGTTAGAGAGAAGAAGGTGACTTAATAGAGGCATACAAAATGATCAGAGGGTTAGATAGGGTGGACAGCGAGAGCCTTCTCCCGCGGATGGGGGTGGCTAGCACGAGGGGACATAGCCTTAAATTGAGGGGTAATAGATATAGGACAGAGGTCAGAGGTGGGTTTTTTACGCAAAGAGTGGTGAGGCCGTGGAATGCCCTACCTGCAACAGTAGTGAACTCGCCAACATTGAGGGCATTTAAAAGTTTATTGGATAAGCATATGGATGATAAGGGCATAGTGTAGGTTAGATGGCCTTTAGTTTTTTTTCCATGCCGGTGCAACATCGAGGGCCGAAGGGCCTGTACTGCGCTGTATCATTCTATGTTCTATGTTCTATGTTCAGTTATCAAAATAGATTGGAGGCGTTGGGGCTGTTTTCCTTAGCGAAAGGAAAGT
Organism: Scyliorhinus canicula; assembly: GCF_902713615.1. Lineage (NCBI taxonomy): Eukaryota > Metazoa > Chordata > Chondrichthyes > Carcharhiniformes > Scyliorhinidae > Scyliorhinus > Scyliorhinus canicula. Next base: position 121,918,889 of record NC_052151.1, read on the forward strand.
TGAGAGGAGATTTGATACTGGCTGCTAAAATTATAAGATGGAAGAACAGAAATAGGGCATTTGGTTCATCCATTCAATGAGACCTTTTCTGCCGTATCCTCATAACTCCTGATCCCTTACTGATTAAAATCGGTCTATCTCAGCCTTGAACATACTTAACGACCCAGCCTCTACAGCCCTCTGCAGTAAAGAATTCCTTGGATTCACTACCCTCTGAGAGAAGAAATTCCTCCTCATCTCTGTCTTAAATGGGCGACATCTTATTCTGAGACTATTCCCACTAGTCCTAGACTTTTCCACAGGGGAAACAGCCTCTCAGCATCTACTCTGTCAAGGCTTTGCGAATCCTGTATGTCTCAAAAAGGTCTCCTCTCATTCTTCTAAATTCCAATAAGTATAGACCCAACCTACTTAATCTCTCCTCATGAGGAAATTCCTCGCTCCTTGGGTTACCCTCGTGAACCTTCTCTGGATTGCCTCCAGCACCAGTATCTATTTCCTTAGATAAGGGGACCAAAACTGTTCATAGTATTCTAGGTGTGGTCTAGCTTGTGCCTTGTATAGTTTTAGCAAGACTTCCCTACTGTTATACTCAAGTCCCTTTGGAATAAAGGCCAACATTCCATTTGCCTTCCCAATTGCCTGCTGAACTTGCATGCTAGCCTTTTGTGATTTATGCATGAAGACCGCCTCTGTGCTGCAGTTTTCTGAAGTCTTTCTCAATTTAAATAATAATCAGCTCCTTTATTCTTCCTACCAAAGTGCATAATAACTCCACATTTTCTGACATTGTAGTCCATCTGCCAAGTTTTTTCCCACTGACCCTAACCTGTCCACATCTGTCTCTAAGAATCTTTGGTGGGAGTTTCCACCATGCTCCATGGCATGTTTTACGGCGGCAGCCCACCATTGGCTAGTAGTAGGATCGCCCAGTCAATTGCATCAATGGGATATCCCATTGTTCACACCTTCTGCCGACAGGGAACCTATGGGAAGCATTTGCCATTGACGGGATTGGAAGATTCCGTCAGCACGACTGGCCGGAAAATCCCACCAATATGTAATCTTCACCACTTGCCTTCCCACCTATTTTTGCATTATCCGCAAACTTGCCAATTAGTATTCACTCGCCTCGTCCAAGTTATTATATATTGTAAATAATTGTGGCCTCCGCACTTACTCCTGTGGCACTCCACCAGTTATAGGTTGCCATCCTGAAAGTGACCCTGAAGACCTACACATTCAGACATAGGAACAGCTTCTTTCCCACAGCTACTAGACTCCTCAACGACTCTCCCTGATCTGTCCCCTGTAAGAACACTATTCATGACTTCCTCTGCTGCTCTTGCTCATGTATTTGTTTTGTTTGGCCCCTTGTTCCACACTATAACCAATCACTGTTTGTTGATGTACAATCTGTCAATGTTCTCTGTTGATTATTTTTTTTTGTCTACTATGTACGTACTATGTATGTTCTCTTGGCCGCAGAAAATATACTTTTCACTGTACTTTGGTACATGTGACAATAAATCAAATCAAATCAAATCAAAGCTCTTATCCTAACACTCTGTCTTCTATTAGTTAGCCAGTCTTCTGTCCATGCTAATATACTATCCTTAACACCATGGGATCTTATCATATTAAGTAGACTATTGTGCAGTACCTATTGAACGCTTTTTGGAAAGCCAAATACATTCCATCGACTGGTTCCCCTTTATATAACCTGCTCATTGCCACCTCAAAAAATTCTAATAAATTTGTGAGGCATGACTTCCCTTTCACAAAGCCATGCTGACTCTACTTGAATATGTTATGCATTTCTAAATACTCTGCTATTACTTTCTTTGATGTGGAGATGCCAGCGTTGGACTGGGGCGAGCACGGTAAGAAGTCTTGCAACACTAGCTTTCGGAGCGCAGCTCCTTCCTCAGGTGAATGAAGAGGTGGGTTCCAGAAACATATATATAGACAAAGTCAAATATGCAAGACGATACTTTGAACGCGAGTCTTTGCAGGTAATTAAGTCTTTACAGTTCCAATCACGGCCGGATGTGGCAGGACTGCGGAGCTTAGATTTGATCCATTCATTGTGAAATTTTCAGCTCTATCACATGCTGCTTCTGCTGTTTGGCATGCAAGTAGTCCTGTGTTGTAGCTTCACCAGGTTGACACCTCATTCTTAGGTGAGCCTGGTGTTGTTCCAAGTATATTCTCCTGAACTCTTCATTGAACTAACTTGACCCTGACTTGGTGGTAATGATAGAGTGAGAGATGTGCTGGATGATGAGGTTGCAGATTGTCGTTGAGTATATTTCTGTTGTTGTAAATTGCCCACAGCATCTCATGGTTGCCCTGTCTCAAGCTGCTAGATCTGTTTGCAGTAGTAGATTCAATGCAGTAGTTTCTGTCATTGGATTTTGTGCTATTTGAAAAGCACAGTTTGCATGCACTTTGTTACTCCTTAGAGGTCAAACAAACCTTTCTGGCTTTGTTAATTTCTGCTTGGAAGTCTTCAAAATTCAGTTGTTTTCCTTTCTAACCTACTCTACAAGTTATCAATCTCGATAGTGAATATTTCTGGCCTGCCCTTCGATGACATTTACTTGGCAAAGAACTGTTCACTTGCTGTTGTTCTTTTAAAATGCATCCAATGGCAGCAGAATTTTATCAAGACATATTAGTGAGACTCAATTATATTTTCAAAATATGAATTTGAATTTTAAATGAACCATTATTTTGGATTCCTGGATGTGGGTGTCGGTGGCAAAGCCGGAATTATTACCCACCCGTACTTTCGGAAAAGTCAATGGTGGGTCTTACAACTGGATTTCAAAGGGTCATGACGAATCAAATGGGTAGATTATGACTTTAAAGAAAACAATGTAAAATGGTTGATAGTGAACTGGCAGCCGGTTTTACACCTCTCTTCCTTTGTATTTCCATTTGGAGATGTAAAATGATCACCAATTTGAGGGGCTGTTTAGCACAGAGCTAAATCGCTGGCTTTGAAAGCAGACCAAGGCAGGCCTGCAGCACGGTTCAATTCCCGTACCAGCCTCCCCGAACACGCGCCGGAATGTGGTGACTAGGGGCTTTTCACAGTAACTTCATTTGAAGCCTACTTGTGACAATAAGTGATTTACATTTTCATTTCATTCATTATACTCTCACAAGTCAAGATTGACCCAACCTGTGTGAAATGTAAGGGCAGTCGGTTTCCTTCCTTAAATGGGTGTGGCTAATGGTCCAGTGCCTTCTCGTGCACTGTGCCTACTCCTGCTTCTAATTCATATGCTTGTATGTATGCATTGGCAATGTGACTCTAGCAGAAATGTGTTAAAATAGATATATATAAAGCCTAGGGGGGCGATTCTCTGAGCCCTGCGCTGGGTCGGAGAATCGCAGCAACTGTGCCACAACGTCTCGACGCCGGTGTGCGATTCTCTGAGGTGCGGAGAATCGGCGCCATTTGCGCCGGCGCGTTTGGCGCGGCGCCGGCCGCTGGAACCGGCGGGGCTGCCGATTCTCTGGGCCGGATGGGCTGAGCGGCCGCGCCGATGTGACAGAATCCTGCTGGCGCCATTCACCCCTAGTCGCTGCTGGCGGGAATGCTGTGGGATCGCTCTGGGGCAGCCTGTGGGGGGGGGGGGGGGGGGGCTTCTATGGGGTCTGGCCCATGATCGGGGCCCACCGATTGGCGGTCCGGCTCCCCCCCCCCCGGGCCTACTTCCTGGCGTGGCTGGCCCCTAAACACCGACCCCATGTTGGGTCGGGACCGGCGAGCGGAAGAAGTCCCCCGCGTATGCGCAGGTTGGCGCGGCCCAACTGCGCATGCGGGGGTTGGGCTGCGTAAGGAGGCTGGAATGGAATGAACCGCTCCAGTGCCGTGCTGGCCCCCTATGGGGGCCAGAATAGATCGTACCCGGGCCCTGTTCGTGCCATTGTGAAACGCGATGGCATTCACGATGACGAAACACTTGGCCTCCATATCGGAGAATCGCCCCCTAGAAGTTTCAAAAATGGTCATTGCCCTGAAATGTTAACTGCATTTCTCTCGCTACAGATGCTGCCAGATCTATGGTAACTGGCCCAAGAAGCAATGGCAACATGCGGAAAAACTCTTTCACACAGTGAGTGGTTAAGACCCGAAATGCAGTGCCTGAGAATCTGGTGGAGGCAGGGTCAATTGAGGCATTTAAGAAGAAATCAAATTTTCATCTGAAAAGGAAGAAACTGCAGTGTAGAAGGTGGGGGAGTGACACTCGATGAATTGTTCCTTCTGGGAGCCAACGCAGGCATGACAGGCCGAATTGCTTCTTTCTGTGAATAACTCCAGGCTTATGATGTTGGACTGACGAGTCTGCTGCACCAATAGAAGCATCTCTGAGTGGGCAGACACACTGTGGGCAATTTTATGGCGTCCACACGGGCAGGACACATGACGTGCGAGATGACTAGGCATGATGGGAAATGTTGATTTCTCAGGAGCTGTTTGAACTGCTGAGATAAAATCAGTGGTATGTTAACAGCATTTCGAGCATTCTGTGGCGGGTTCCTGCTTGTAATACATTTGCATCCCATGATTACTCGTTAGCATGAAACATTTTTTAATTACATCCTGCCTTCAAGATAAAGTCAGCAACACATGAGAATCTCGTGGCACCCAGTTCATGATCATTTAAAGATGGTGCACCAGTGGACATTGTGCCTGAGGTCAGCGGTTTTTCTGCTACTCTCAAACCAAAAACACATTCTGCTTATCATACAATGAATATTCTGGTATGTAAAATTCAGCATGATGCCAGGTATGTAGGCCAAGGACTGGTGGGTCATATCATACAGCACGTTCCTTTGGCTGTTTGCAGCAGGCAAACCATTGACCATATCCAAGCAGCCCGTGCTTGCAAAACTCAAAACATAGGTGGCAATTCACCCCAAAAAATGACTGTGCTATTTGGGTGTGATCCAGACCTGGAAACACCCACACTTGGGGCTGGATTCTCCATTTGAGAGACTAAGGGCTGGATTCTCCGATTGCCAATGCTGAAATCGCGTTCAGCGATTGTGGGGTCGGCTGTTGTGCGATAGGGGTTATCCGTTGTGGTCATGGCTGATGATGCCAATCCAGATGCCACAGACAAATGCCGTGACCTCCTACAACAACACTCATATCAACACCATGGTTGAGATTGAGCGGTGCATTAACATCCTGAAAATGCATTTCAGGTGCCTGGACTGCTCTGGAGGGACCCTCCAGAATAGCGCTAGGAGAGCCTTTCACATCATGGTGGCCTGCTGCGTCCGCCACAAAATCATGCAGCAGAGGGGCAACATGCTGGAGGAGGGAATGGACACCAGGCCTCATCCAACAAGGAGGATGCAGAGGAGGCCCTGGATGGGCTGATCTGGGGGTCCTGGCCCATGCCCACCTCCAAAGGCCATCCCCCACCCCTCTTGAATGCCAATCCCGACCCCGACGAGTCAGATACCGTCATGCATTGCAATTGTTCTAGTCCCGTGGGGCTCCAGCATTAACCCATTAATGGGTCCTGAATGGCTCCGGGAGTGGTGCCACTTTTGGGGTCATAGAACACCACCGATTCAGTCCCGGCGTCAGCACTACGGGCTGGATTCGCCAATTTTTAGGCTATATCCGGAGGGAGTGTCTAGTCTTGCGACCAAAAAGTCGGCGGCACCCCTGCACCAATACTCTGCCCAGTTGGGGGGCTAGTAGGCGCCACGTAAAGCCTTACCTGCAGATACAAACGGAGAATTGCCGGATCGGCGGTCACGCTGTACAACATGGTGCTGGCTGTGTGCGGACCCCGCCTGCCAGATACTGCCCCCCCCCCCTGCAACCACCCTCACCACCCTGGACCACCTCCTACTACTCCCCCCAGCCCCCGCTGGAGTCCCCACCGGCCAATGGATAAATCGGGAAGGAGATTGGCTGTAAAATCGGTCTCGATGCCGAAACCATGGCCAGGTTCACAACAAATTGACTGGTACCTCAACAGTGGCACTCCCCGTGTGCAGTAAATGCCGTTGGCATATCATTAGCGGGCCTGACCCGGTATTCTCCGGAGCCTCCGTGAAGCACCAGCTCCACTGAGGGTAATTCCCGACAGGGAGGTTCAGTTCTGCTTTGAAAAATTGGGAAATGGCCGTCTTGGCTGATGAGGGAGAGAGAGGAGGTAGGACATGCAGACGCAACCACGACCATGGGCTGCCGGTCCTGTCACTGGCCAGGCTGGCTGGTGGGTGGGTGGCTGCCAGGGCCGGGGGAGGGGGGTGATGGGGGGAATGGACTGCGGGACTGGGGTGACCCACCCCCTATGGGATTCGGGCTGTGTCCAAGCATGGACTGCCATTGTCTCAGCCTGCAAGGCAGCCATCTTGCTGCGCACCCCTCTGACGGCCCACATTGACCCGTGACGGCCCACATTGACAGCAGAACCTACCGCTGGCAAGAGCAACACCAGCCGGCAGTACCCCTAGCAGCAAGGATGGGTGCCAGGCATCGATGAGGCCACAGGTGTGGATGTGGGGGAAGAGCGGGAGGGGGGGATATGCGGGGCAGGGTCCGCAATGCCAACAGGGCCCACCATTTAGCTGGTTGGACCTGGTTGGGCACGGGAGTACGCACCATGCTAATATGCCTGCCCTTCACCACCTGCAGACAATGGATATTGGATTTCAACCAGCAATGGGAGCCCTGGGGGATGCCCTGCGGCTGAACGAGGTGGAGCTGCTCAAGGAGGAGGAAGAATCTGCAGCAGTGGAGCGTGCAAAAGCGGAACAGGAGACACCTGTTGAGGATGGCGAGCCGCCTAACGTGCTGAGGAGGAGAAGGCACAAAGGAGGCACCACATGAGGCCTTGCGTGTACCGGCAATGTCTGTCATTTGAGGACCTGCCGGACCGGGCTTGCCATCAAACACTCCGGCTGAGCAAGGGGACAGTGCTACATATCTGGCAGATCAGGGCACATCTGGCACTGTGGGAGAATTGGGGAGGACGCCTGCTCCCAGTGGCAGTCAAGGTGACGGTCACCCTTTTACACCACGGGGTCCTTCCAGGCGCCGAGTGGGGACCTGTTTGGAATCTCACAGAGCTCAGTGCACAGGTGCATCTACGCAATAACGGAGGCCCAAATGCCTGGTCGGCACAATACATCTATTTCAATGTGGACAGAGCCCACCAGGATGCCTGGGCAGCGGGTTTCACCGCCATCGCCGAGATGTCCCAGGTCCACGGGTGATCGATGGCATGCATGTCGCCCTACGAGCACTGAAAGATGTTCCACTTGATGAACATGCAGCTGGTGTGTGACCATCAGATGTGCATCATGCACGTCTGTGCCTGATACCCGGGCAGTGTGCACCTCAAACTGGCACACTTGCCGGTTCCTGGCCTCTTCAGCGCACCTCCAGCTGGAGGCTGCAGACCTAAACGGAGACCGGTTGCAACGTCGTCCATGCCGCAAGCAGGGGCATAATCGAGCGGTTCTTCGGCATCCTGAAGATATGGTTCAGGTACCTGGACCACTCTGAAGGGGCCCTCAGTATGATGCTGAGAACATCGCCCGAATTGTGGCAACCTTCTGTGTCCCCCACAACATCGCACAGTAGAGGGGCAATGTGCTTGAGGAGGAGGATGAACGCCAGGCCTTGTCCAACGAGGAGGATACTGGGAAGGGGGAGGATGGGCAGGTCATGGGGCCCAGGCAGGCATGGGAAGTCGCACGTCATGTACGCCAAGGCCAACATGCATGAGACACTCTGATCGCCTCCGGTTTCACCGACTGAGGGGGTGGGGATCTGACCTGGGGCATGGACACCGCACCCCCACCCCCCCAATCCCGGCCACCTCCTCCTGCTTGCAACCCCATCCCATGCTTCGTATCTGCCTTACTACGGGGTCTGGGCCCTGGGTTGGCAGTAACAGCGGGTCTGGCCCATGGGATGGAGGATGATGATGACCCACTCTGCAAAGAGCTCTGATGCTCTGCATATGTCTGACTCCTACCCATGGAAGCACTTTCCGCCGTCCACCTGGGTGATCCCTGTATGTGAGCTGCCCATTCCATGACATGATTCCAACGAATCCCTGGGGTGGCGGGGCAGAAATGGGATGGGACACTGGAGTACTGAGAGCTGGCTGAATTGCAGTCCCCAGGCCAATCCCACAACCTCCCTCCCGTGCACACAGTCCCTGGCCAGCCCAGACCAGCCCATCCCTCACAGTCTTCTGAAACAGTGCCGAGGCAGGTTGTAACATTGTGCACAGGTGTTTAATGTGAACAAATATATAGGGGTTTGTGCCTTGCACCCGTGCCAACTTAACTGGTGTCCACCTTTCTGGCCCAAGGTGGATCCCCAGACAGTACATCAGGAGTGGAGGCTGCCTGTTGCGAATCCTGCTTTGCAACCTGGGTCATCTTTTGGCAGAGGTCTTCTGGGGCGACCGGGCTTGGGTGGGCCTGGATGCTGCTCAGGTGTCCCAGCTGGCGTGATGCCAGGTGTTCCACCGCTGCCCATGTGATGCGCCTGGGACAGAAGCGGGGGGGGGGGGGGGGAGTCCAAGGCGCTACGGTTTCAGCACTTCCACTGTGGGAGTCACCAGAACTATCCCTGTCGCTTCCTGCTCCCTCGGGGTGCCTGATGGCCCCTGGACGCCGCCATGGGACATGAGAGTGTGGAGATAACCTCTGAGGGGCTCCCCCACAAGTTGGCGTTGCGAGTCCTGGAGGTCCTCTCTCGTCCTGACCAAGGTCCGCATGCTCGCAGCCATGAAGCACAGGGAGTGGATCTCCTCCATGTGGGACTGCACCACAACACACTGTGACTCTGCCACCACCTTCTGGGTCTGTGCCATATCAGCCAGTGAAGGCGCAGTGGTAGTCACCACTGTTTGTATATATCACATTCATGAGATGTAATACGGTAAAGCTCCTGTACTACAGGTACGGGGGTAGATCCCTGCCTGCTGGCTCCGCCCAGTATGCGGAGTATAAATGTGTGTGCTCACCGAGCTGCAGCCATTTCAGCAGCAGCTGCAGGAGGCTACACATCTCTGCGTAATAAAGCCTCTATTACTCTCTACTCTCGCCTTGTCATAATTGATAGTGCATCAATTTATTAAGCAGAGATTTTACAACGATGGACCTCCGCACCAGGCCAGATTGCCTACAGCTGCACCCTCAAGCAGACAACGCCAAGTCAGCCTTCACCTGGCTAACTTGCTTTGAAGCCTACATCGGATCTGCGACAGAACCACCCACAGAGGCACAGAAACTCCAGATCCTGTAAACACGGCTGAGCTCCGATATTTTTCCCCTCATCCGGTACGCGCCCACCTACGCTGAGGCCATGGCGCTTCTGAAAGAGAACTACACCCAGCAGACCAACAAACTCTACGCCAGGCACCTCCTCTCCACGCGGCATCAACTCCCCAGTAAGTCCTTGGAAGATTTCTGACGGGCCCGCATGCCCGGGCGAGGGACTGCGATTGCCAGGCCGTTTCGGCCGTTGAACATTCCGAACTCCTAATCAGGGACGCTTTCGTTACGGGCATAGGGTCGGCGTACATCCGCCAGTGTCTCTTAGAAAATGAAAATGAAAAATGAAAATTGCTTATTCTCATGAGTAGGCCTCAATGAAGTTACTGTGAAAAGCCCCTAGTCGCCACATTCCGGCGCCTGTCCGGGGAGGCCTGAAGGGGCTACCATTGACCTCGCAGTGACCAAGAAACTCGCGACCTCGCTAGCGGTCACTTCCCATAATGTACAAGTTTACGCCCCCGACTGCCGGCGCCCCGTCCTGGATATCATGGACCCCACCAGCGAACACCCCATTGTGGATCCCACCTGTGATCGCCCCATCGTTCACCCCACCAGCGACCACCTCCAGCCAACGCCAAGCCTGCGCCGCACGGCAGCCATCCAACCCTGGGGGACCCAAGTGCTACTTCTGTGGACAGACAAAGCACCCACGGCAACGCTGCCCGGCGCGGAGCGCGCTCTGTAAGGCCTGCGGGATGAAAGGAAATTTTGCTGTGGTGTGCCAGGCCCGTTCAATCGCAGCTGTAACCAGGCCCATTGTTCCTTCACCCCCCCACATGCGACCCGTGGGCACCGCCACCTTCCTCGCCTCAGAACATGTGCGGCCCGTGGGCGCCGCCATCTTCCCCCCATCAGGCCTCATGTGGCCCGTGGGCATCGCCATCTTTAATGCCGCCCGCCACATGCGTCCCGTAGGCGCCACCATCTTTCCCGCCTTAGGACCCCTGTTCGTCGGGCACCTCATCGGGCCGCTCATCGCCCGCAACCGCAGCCGACCAGCCAGGGGCCTTCTAACACCAGCTACAGCTCGCCTCCATCATGATCGACCAGTCCCGGCCGCACAACCTCGCAACCAAGTTGACGACGGTGAAGGTCGATGGGCACAAGACATCATGCCTTCTTGACTCTGGGAGCACAGAAAGCTTCATCCTCCCCGATACGGTAAGGTGCTGCTCCCTCGCGGTATACTCCATCACACAACGAATCTCCCTGGCCTCCGGATCACACTCCGTGGAGATCCGGGGGTACTGCACCGCCACCCTCACCATCCAGGGCATAGAGTTCAACGACTTCCGGCTTTACGTCCTCCCCAACCTCTGCGCTGCCTTGTAACTCAGCCCGGACTCCCAATGCAACCTCCAAAGTCTAACCCTAAAATTAGGCTGGCCCCTACCACCCCTTACTGTATGCGGTCTCACGACCCTGAAGGTCGACCCTTCTCTGTTTGAAAACCTCACCCCGGATTGCAAACCCGTTGCCACCAGGAGCAGACAGGGCAATGCCCAGGACAGGACCTTCATCAGGTCTGAGGTCCAGCGGCTACTGCGGGAAGGCATTATCGAGGCCAGCAACAACCCCTGGAGAGCCCAAGTGGTAGTTGGGAAAACTGGGGAGAAACACAGAATGGTCGTTGACTGCAGTCAGACCATCAATCGGTACACGCAGCTCAACGCGTCCCCCCCTCCCAGGCATATCTGATATGGTCAATCAGATTGCACAATATCGGGTCTTCTCTACAGTGGACCTGAAATCTGCCAACCACCAGCTCCCCATCCGCAAGGCGGACTGCCAGTACACTGCGTTAGAAGCGGATGGGCGTCTTTACCACTTCCTTAGGGTTTCCTTTGGCGTCACTAACGGGGTCTCGGCCTTCCAACGGGAGATGGACCAAATGGTTGACCGGAACGGACTGCAGGCCACCCTCCCGTACCTGAATAACGTCACCATCTGCGGCCACGACCAGCAGGACGACACTAACCTTTCCAAATTCCTCCACACCGCCAAACTCCTGAACCTTACGTACAAGAAGAAGAAGTGTGTGTTCAGCACCAACCGCTTAGCCATCCTTGGCTAAATGGAGTTCTAGGGCCTGACCCCGATCGCATGTGCACCCTCCCCCTCCCCCACTGTCCCAAGGCCCTCAAATGATGCCTGGGGTTCTTCACATACCCCGTGAATGCCCAGCGGGTCCCTAACTATGCAGACAAGGCCCGCCCACTCATTCACTCCACCGCTTTCCCCTGACGCCCGAGGCTCACCAGGCCTTCAACCGTGTCAAGGTCGACATCGCCAAGGCCGCGTTGCACGTGGTCGACAAGACGCTCCCCTTCCAAGTCGAGAGCGATGCATCAGACGTCGCTCTGGCCGCCACCCTCAACCAGGCAGGCAGGCCCGTGGCATTCTTTTCACGCATCCTACATAACTCCGAAATTTGGCACTCCTACGTCGAGAAGGAGGCCCAAGTCATCGTAGAAGCTGTGCGGCATTGGAGGCATTACAGTCGGTTGCCTTCATGTTCAATAACACACAGTGGGGCAAGATCAAAAATGATAAAATCTTGAGGTGAAGGATCGAGCTCTCCACCGACAATCATGAGATTTTGTATCACCCCGGGAAGCTGAACGAGCCTCCCGATGCCCTATCCCGAGGTACATGTGCCAGCGCACAAGTGAACCGACTCCGGACCCTGCACAACGCTCTCTGTCACCCGGGGTCACCCGGTTCTTTCACTTCATAAAGGCCCGCAATCTGCCCTACTCCATTGAGGAGGTCAGGGTTATCACCAGAGACTGCCAGGTCTGCGCGGAGTGCAAACCACACTTCTACCGGCCAGATCGAGTGCACCTAGTGAAGGCCTCACGCCCCTGTGAACGCCTCAGCATGGATTTCAAAGGGCCCCTCCCCTCCATCGACCGAAACACGTACTTCCTTAACGTGGTCGACGAATACTCCAGATTCCCCTTCGCCGCCCCATGCCCCGATATGAAGTCTGCCACAGTCATCAACGCACTCAACACCATCTTCGCCCTGTTCGGTTTGCCCGCCTACATCCACAGCGACCGGGGATCCCCATTCTGCATGATGAGCTGCGCAGTATCTGCTCAGCAAGGGCATTGCCTCGAGGAGGACAACCAGCTACAACCCCAGGGGAAACGGGCAGATGGAGCGGGAGAATGGGACGGTCTGGAAGGCTACCCAGCTGACCCTACGGTCAGAAATCTCCTGGTCTCCCACTGGCAGGAGGTCCTCCCTGATGCCCTTCACTCCATTTGGTCGCTCCTTTGCACTGCGACTAACGAAACTCCCCATGAACGTCTCTTTGCCTTCCCCAGGAAGTCCACATCCGGGGTTTCGCTCCCAACGTGGCTGGCAGCTCCAGGACTCGTTCTTCTCTGGCTCCACAAGGCGGACCCGTTGGTCGAGAGGGTACACCTACTCCATGCAAACCTGACTCCAACGGCCGCCAAGACACGTCTCCCTCAGCGACCTGGCACCAGCTGGTTCCCCACACCCCCCCCCCCCCTGCCCCGGCGCCACCCTTCCTCCCCCCAGTGCACCCCACCACAGCCCCCGCTCCAGGATGATCCGTCCTCCCCTTGGTCCCACCTGTGGATGAAGATGAGGTCTACACGCTCCCGGAGTCACCGGCGACCGAACCGATGCCTGCATCGCCATCGGTACTCTGGCGCTTACAACGGAGAATCAAGGCACCCGACCGGCTGAATTTGTGAACTTTCCCCAAAATGTACACATGTAACTAGTTTTTCAACAACCCGGTGGACTCATTTTTAACAGGGGATGAATGTGGTAGTCACCACTGTTTGTATATATCTCATACATGAGGTGTAATACGGTAAGGCTCCTGTACTACAGGTACGGGGGTAGATCACTGCCTGCTGGCTCCGCCCAGTAGGCGGGGTATAAATGTGTGGGCTCACCGAGCTGCAGCCATTTCGGCACCAGCTGCGGGAGGTTACACATCTCTGTGTAATAAAGCCTCGATTACTGTCTACCCTCGTCTCGTCGTAATTGATAGTGCATCAGGCGCTATCTCCCTCTATGTCTGTGCCACATCAGCCTGCGCGTGGGCAATGCCGCTCACACTCTCAGCCATGGCCCGCTGTGACTGGACCACGCTGAGGAGCGTTGCTGCAATGTTCAGGTAGGTCTTGTACATGAATGCCTGTGATCGGGCAGCCCTGTTCTCGGCCTCAGCCTCCGTCTACATAGATTGCCCCAGACCTTGGACATGTTGACCCATGGCCAAAGCTTTTGCCCCCAAGGACTCCACTGCAGACACCACCTGTGCGGTGTTCGCCTGGGTGGCACACATGGTCAGCACCATCTCCTGCTCCTGCACGAAGCTGGACTCCTCCAACTGCACCTGCAGGTACTGGATTCCCGCCGACAACCCCTCATGTAGTCCCTGGTTCTGAGACTGCATCTCCACAATTGCTGGGACTGTCTGTTCCAGAAGCCTGAAATCCATCTGGATTACAGATAGTTCCTGGGGTTGGCCATCTCCGACCGTTTGTCCCCTCGGGAATTTCTACCTCTACCTGCTGTACCAGAGAATGTGTGTGATCTGCACCAGATAGCGCCCAGGAGCCTCCTGACTATATTGCCGAATCGAGGTGATTGTCTCTGGGCTGGGGGAGGGTGTTGGAGACAGCTGTGATGGGAAGTCAGTGCCATTACCGGACCTGAGCTCTGGGATATCTCAGGATGTGGGTCAAGGTCTCCAGTCCATGTCGGTCTAGTCCTCGCCGCTGGTCATGTTGTGAGGTTCTGGCTGTGACTGGGGTCAGGGAACACCAGAAGGCCCACGCCATTAAAAGCAGCTCCTGCAAGACACAACAAAAGACGCATGATTGCAACACGGGCTAGGGGCAAAGGGGTGGTGAGGGTGTGTGGGATGGGGGGAGTGGGTGTATGGGTGATAGTGATGATGGCGGTGGAGAGTGGGTGGAGGGATGGTGGTGGGAGTGATGGTGGGGGCAGTGTGCGATGGTGTTGAGGGTGTGGTGTGGGTGTGGGGGTCGGTGGAGTGGTGAGGATGGTGGTGGTGGGAAGGGTGACACATATGCCACGGGGAACCACATCTCAGTGGGGTCTCACTTCCTCGCCCGATGATGACCTCCACCCCGGCGACTGCCCTTTCCTCGGGCCCTCTGATCACATCATGTGACCTGTGTTCTGCCATAGTGAGAGGCCGCAGGTCTAGTGGTGTCCCTCCAGTCTCCTCCTGCTCCCAGCAGTTGTTCACAACTTTCTCCTGGCGGGAGTAGAGTGGAGGGAGGGGGAGACAATAAAGTACACAGGTCCAATGCATATGGCCCAGGGGGTGGGTAGCTGTTGGCTTCAGCGGTCAAGGCACCCGGCCTTGGTGGCCGGTATGGGTGCCGGTATGTGATGCAGGGTGGGGACTGGTTAGCGTCCATGTGGGGGTGGGGTTATCGGTGCATGGAATGGGGGTTGGTGCTGGGGACACAGTGCTGCTGCCATGAGGATGTTGTTTAGTTCTTTTTGGCAATCCAGGCCGGTCCGGTCAATGTTGCCCACAGCGCTGATGGGTTCTGCCATCTGCGCCCAGGCTCGGTGAACAGTGGCGGCTGGCAGCCTCCTTCCTACCTGGGCTACAGGGTGGCCTGCTGCACCTCCACGGTGTCCAGCAGCTTCTCCAGTTCCACGTCGGTAAATTTCAGTAGCCGCTTGTCTTGCTGCCATCTTTTTGGCTGGGATGGTATGTGTGGGGAGTGCAGTGTGTATCTGTGGCTGCAGCTTGTCAGCCTCCTGAGTGCCAATACCGGACCCGGCGAGTCCGGCACCGTTTCTCAGTGGAATCAATTGTGTTCCACGTGGCGCCGGTGCTAGTCCCTTAACGGTCATTGAATTTGTCCAGGTTTGCGGAGGGGAAGACGGCAACCACGCATGCGTGGGTTGGAGCCGGCCAACCTGTGCATAAGGCGCCGCCGGCCGCGTCATTATCGGCGCGCCGCCTTGACGCCAGCGTCAAGGCCCGGCGGCCGAGCTTCACGAAACCCCGCTACTAGCCCACGGGGGGGGGGGGGGGGGGGGGGGAAGATAGGGGGCGAGGAGCGGCCTCCGACGGCGTCGGCCGTTGTGGAGAATTCCGCCCGTGTGGTCTCACCCGTCGGGAACTCAGTGTGGCGGCTGCGGACTAAGTCCAGCGCCCCCACAGTTGGGGGAGGGCCGATCTGTGGGCAGGGGGGCTTTATTTGAGGCTGGGGCACTGTGGGCTGGGGGGGAACTGTCTGGGGCACATGAACGGCCGAAGACGAGGACTATTTTTGCAGTCCGGGTCCGCGGACTGAGTCTGCCATGAAGCATGGCACGGCCTGTGCACATTCGCGGCCAAGGACCCAGCATTGCTCTGGGGCATATTGGAAACTAGAGCTGGGAGCTCTACGCTGCCTGGCTGCTAATCCACCCGGAACAGGGAATTGGTGGCTGTTTTGCACTAGTTGTCTTGGCATAAAACACCACCGTTTCCCAAACTTCGTCTCCCAAGCGGAGAATCCAGCCCATGGATCTTTGAGCCAGGGTTCCATTTTGGGATCTTCCCATCCTGTTATAACACCAACAAGGGTCGTAACACTACTACTTGAATTTTCAATTTGAATGAGAAGAAAACTAACAAAATTTTATAATTTTTAAAAAATCATTTTATTTCAACAAATTGAATCACTTATAGAAAATTGGCATTTACAGTATTTGTATTTTTTATATCTAAAAAAATCTGCAAGTTGCTCTACATAAGCAAAGTGGAAAGTAGAGAGTACATTTCACACTTCCTGATTCAGCACTGCGACGTGGCTGCATGCAGTGGCAAGTTTGCATGTAAGCCAGACTGAGCAGGAATGTGAACACAGACCCAGGATTTCAAAGAGTTTTCTATTGATGGATCTCTTCCTTGTCCACCTGGGAATTAGCATAGGGAATTGTTACATTTTTAGGTACCTCTTCTATCATACCTGTAAGGACTTTTAATAGCCCAGCACGTTAAAAACCAGACCACAATGAACTCAAGTATTGCATTTTGTACAACAGTTCAGACATGTGGTAGTACAACCAAGGCAAAACTAAAATGAGAATTCAGAATGAACAAATCTGGCAACTCAATGCTTTTAATCTCTACTGAATAAAGATATGTGCAATGTTGTTAAAGCTATGCAGTTAGGCAACACTTTAAAATAAGCAAATATTTGATTGTAGTGTTAAATGTTAAAAACATAATGATGCATTCAACTGAGATTCACTTTCAAACTTATATTGTGATGATATCATAATTATGCCTCAAATACAGATACTGTGCAAGGACATGCTGATATTGTGATTTGACTTCTGAGAACTATTCCCAACAAAATATTTTGCTATATGGCTTGGGTGTTGCATTGCACAATTTAATTTAAATACTACATTCTTTCCAATAGTTAGTTGAGAACTGGCTAAACCCAAAATCAAATCCAGTTTACAGTGCATTTTAAATTTATCCCAGCAAAGTTTACTTCAAAGTATTACTGACACCCTGTTGATCTGATGTTGTTCTATTATTAAGTTACTCAGAAACCAAATGCTGTACAAATTGTGAAACAAATGAATACAAAGCAAATGTACATATCGCAAATGACAGAAAAATGCACTAAACTTATTATATAGTTAATTCAAGAAACAATACTGATATGCTGTTTGGGATGTTGATCAAATAATAGGAAACTTGCAAAGAAAAAACCCAAACAGATCCTGTAAATGGAAAGATAGTTTGTCACTGTGTAGTACCTTGAGGGAAAAACCACATTAAGAGAAAGCAATTGTAATATTGTATGCCAAAGTCAATTTATCTTAAGTTTATTTTGCTTTCATGGACGGAAAACAAGGTATCAGGTTAAAAACAATACTTCTTGAATACATTCATTTGTGTTATTCTGGACTGGTAGCTGTTTAATGATTTAGTTTTGTTGGATATACTTCACATGATGCATGCTGTGTGGAACATATTTTACAGGCAAATTACAGCCTGTTGGGGAATTCTCTGATAGGCTTCATTCCTGGTCCTGTAGGAGCAGCCTACACTGAATGCCTGCTCAAATAGTGCCAATGCTGGCTTCTGGGAAACGTTTGTATTGCAGTCAAGGCTGGAACTACTGGAGGGTTGACTTTGCAATTTATTTTTCTCACGTAATTTTAGATAAATTGATCTAGACTTTCCAATTGGGGAGCCTCTCCAATGGGGTGGGAGAGACACTGGGACGGCCCCTGATGTAGCCCCCTTGCTGGCCCGAGGATCACTTGAATATTGGAGGTAGCCCTTCTGCCTTTTGATGGTAAGCTGCACTAACTGGGAGCAGCACCCTTTGAGGTTTTGTGCTTCAGGAGGAGGAAGGCAGCTACTGAGTTGCTTGAAGAAAATTATTTTTTTCATTAAATGCTTTCTTCCTTCTGTTTTGGATCTGTGTCCAGCCATACTCTGAGGATACTTTCACAATCCCCTCGATGATTACACCATTAAGGCTCCCTCACCACCCCACCAACCATTGAACATTGGATGTTGGAAGAAAATAGATGTCATAGGCATCCAGTTTACAAACTGGAAAAAAGTTCACAACATGGTGGAGGCTCTGTTTTCCTCAATTCCATGTGCTTTTTGTGCAATTGCTTAAACCCGGACAGTATATTCTTTTGACATCTGGCTGCTGTAGTGAAATTTGATAGAACACAGTGGTGCCCAGGGGCATATTTGGCCCAATCCATTCCAGAGATAGCAGAAAATCTGTGGATTGTGGCCAGAAAGCCTAGACAGTGTCTGAGTTTATCTTGAAAGCAAGTTACTGGATCCTGTCATGAGATATAATTCAACAGAAACTCAATTTCTTTATGAATCAGGCGATGTAACGGAATTTCAAATTGTAAACGTAACTTCCCAATGATTACACCAGAAAAATAACTTCAGCATGGACAAAATGAAGGGGGTCAGGATTATTTAAGAACAAATGTATAAACAAATCTGAGTGGATTCAACAATTCATTATTATTTCAATTTCAGTTTCATACCAGAAATTTAACCTGATTAAATCTGCTCCCACTGACCATTTGGTTCATTTCATTCATCAATACCCTTCTGACTATCAATATATTAAGTGTCTTTCAGACTCCTGTTTTGTCCATGTGGAAATTTCTCAACGTAAAAGTTATTTCATAGCAGTGCTCCTTTTAGGTTATAACAGAAGAAAATGAATGTGTTGATGTTTCATACTGACATATGGGTATAATATAAATTTGTAATGATAAGCCAACAGCATCATAAAGTGCCATCTTTGTTTTGAATTTCTTTCCTCACCTTTTGGTCTGGCAATCAGAATACAGTGGTACAATCAGATTTAAAATGAATTATTACTTGTGGCTGTTCTTTGAAAAGTTTTGCATACAGTCAGAATGAATCTATAAATCCAACCTGTATACTTTGAAAAAGGATTTTAAAAAAGCAGCTTAGAACTGGCAAACGACCAGTCACCTAGACAAATTCATTGTTACAACTATGAGCAAAAGCGACCTTGGATCATGCTATTTCAAAACCGGTTTGATAATTTATTTTGGTTATGTGGAGTACTTATTTTTAAAGATGCATTTCCAGGGTTCCACGAACCTATACGTAACTGACTGCTCAGAACCGCTAGACATTCCAAGCCCATAGGCGACAGGACATCACCGCTGGCCCCATTTTACTTTGTATCTACTTAGACCACAAAGCTGAAAACACTGTATATTAAATATATACTAAGAATAGCAATTGCTGTATTAAACCATAACGTTGTTGCTTAGGATTGTATGGTTCATTGGTGTACCCAAATTCTGATTCAAGCAATCTTCTTAGATATTGTAAGGTTGGTGGCACAGGACCAAAGGTTTCATCCAACGCTGAATTCAGTTGGTGTGAATCGAGCAATAGCACCTGTTAAGGTTTCGGTGTCACTCCAGCGTGCAGTATAATTTCAAAGGGAAACTGTGTATATTATTCTGCAACTTCACTGAGTTGTTACACACCATTTCCTTTTTGTTCTCATTGACTATACTTTTGGCCATTTGGAAAGACACATCTGTCACAGAGAAATAATTAGAATGTAAGAGATGGCAACTACATTTTCATAACAATAAGCAAAAGCAAAAGAAAAACTGATTTGTATTCAGCTGAACTCCCAATCCCCCTTGCAAGCTATAAAAAAACATGTACAGTCTTGGACCATAAATTTGCTGTGTCATTTATCCCTAAAATCCTCAAAGATTAGGCACAATTGTCAGAGATATCAGTCTGTATACACAAAATAAAACAGTAATATATGATCAGAAATATCTCCAAAGCCTGTCTGGCAGCCATCTTTCTTTCAGATTGCACTAGGTTATTGTTGTTTGATCCCCAGAATGTGGAGTATTATTGTTCTTTTGTCTTACAGCATTGCCAAGTGTTACTTGGGGGCTTTATTTGAACACAACAGCCAATTGTCACAGGCTTGTATGTACAGCAATCCAGCACAATTGTCTGTGGCAGACGTTTATAACCGTTCAATGTCCCGGTACTTCTTGCGCAGGATGGAGACTTGGTCTTTGAAAAGGATGGGATCCAGCCTCATTTGTGAGTGAATGAGAGGCAGGAAGCCAAACCAGCTGGCAAAAGTGTTCATGCAGGTCTGGCGTTGTGCAAAATGATCTGGATCAGCCCAGCGGGAAGTCTTCGATCCCTGGGGAGAAAATGCAAAGTCAAAGTTCGAAAATGAAAAGTAGCAGCAAATGGAAAATAAAGTAGCTGTGGCCAGAGATAAAGTAGGTTATTTAAAATGCTTCCAATAACACTTTGAAAAACTTCCATATGGTCAACAAGAGCTTTTAACCAGGGTTCTTTTAACCAGTGGGGCGCACGGTAGCACAGTGGTTAGCACTGTTGTCTCACAGCTCGTGGGATCCCAGGTTCGATTCCAGGCTTGGGTCACTGTCTATGTGGAGTATGCATGTTCTTCCAGTGTCTGCAGAGGTTTCCTCCCCTGGCGTGGCGGCTGCAGACTGTGTCCATTGCCGCCGCAGTCGGCCAGAAGCCGTGCTACTGCCCGGGAAGGGGGGGGGGGGGGGCTTCCGCAGGGCTGGGAGCACTGGTGGGAGGTGGCCTTGGGTGTTCGAGTGTTGGTGGTTGCCTCTGTGGTGTTGCTGCCTTTGGGGTTTGGGAAGTGTCCAGGTCTCAGGGGCTGCTTGGAATGCTAGGCTTCAACAACCGCCTGCATCATGGCAAGCCTATCCACGGGAATCCACTTGAGAGCTGTGAAGTGTTCACATTGTTAGAATTGACAATTCCCCACTTGCAATACCCTGCAGCCACACAGCCACGTGACCTTCACCATCTTACCATGGAGGGGGCTCTGTCTCAGAGGTGTTCAGTGGGACGGACAGGTACCGGCAGGTGCTGCCTCCGTTATGGATAAGAACGATCCGGGGGGTGTGGCATGTCAGGCATGCGAGTGCAGCCCCTCTGGTAGTCACCACTGTTGTATTGTATATATTGCATATGAGGTGTATTACGGTAAGGCTCCTGTACTACAGGTACAAAGGTAGATCCCTGCCTGCTGGCTCCGCCCAGTAGGCAGAGTATAAATGTGTGGGTTCTCCGAGCTGCAGCCATTTCGGCAGCAGCTGCAGGAGGCAACACATCTCTGCTTAATAAAGCCTCGATTACACTCTAATCTCGTTTCGTCGTAATTGATAGTGGATCAATTTATTACGCAGAGATTTTACAACGATGGATCTCCATACATCTGATTTGCAACAGAACCACCTTCAGAGGCACAGAAGCTCCAGATCCTGTACACCCGGCTGAGCTCCGATATCTTTTCCCTCATCCGGGATGCGCCTACCTACGCTGAGACCATGGCGCTACTGAAGGAGAACTACGCTCAGCAGACCATCAAAATCTACGTCACGCACCTCCTGTCCATGCGGCATCAACTTCCCGGAGAGTCTGTGGAAGATTTCTGGCGAGCCCTGCACGCCCTGGCAAGGGACTGCGATTGCCAGGCCTTTTCGGCCATTGAACATTCTGAACTTCTAATTAGAGATGCTTTCGTAACGGGCATAGGGTCGGCGTACATCCGCCAGCGCCTCTTAGAAGGGGCTACCCTCGACCTCGCGGCGACCAAGAAACTCGCAATCTCACTTACAGTCGCCTCCCGCAATGTCCAGGCGTATGCCCCCGACCGCATGGCCCACCCCTCCTGGGCATCATGGACCCCGCCAGCGACCTCCCCCAGCCAACCTCAGGCCAGCGCAGTGCGGCAGCCAACCAACCCCAGGTGACCCAAGTGCTACTTCTGCGGACAGGCAAAACACCCCCGGCAGTGCTGCCTGGTGCGGAGCGCGCTCTGCAAGGTCTGTGGGAAGAAAGGACATTTTGCTGCGGTGTGCCAGGCCCGTTCAATCGCCGCTATTGTCCCTGCACCCCCCACGTGCGACCCGGAGGCGCCGCCATCTTCCTCGCCTCAGACCACGTGTGGCCCGTGGGCGCCGCTATCTTGCTTGCCTCAGGACACGTGCAGCCCGTGGGCACTGCCTTCTTTAATGCCGTCCGCCACCTGTGCCCCGTGGGCGCCGCCATCTTCCCCGCCTCAGGACCCCTGCTCATCGGTACCTCATCGGGCCGCGCATCGCCTGCAACTGCCGCCGATCAGCCAGGGGCCTTCCAACAACAGCCGTGTCTCGCCTCCATCACGATCGATCAGTCCCGACCGCACAACCTCGCGACCGCGTCGACGACAGTGAAGGTCGATGGGCACGAGACATCATGGCTTCTGGACTCCGGGAGCACTGAGAGCTTCATCCACCCCGATACAGTAAGGCGTTGCTCCCTCATGGTACACCCATTAACCAGAAAATCTCCCTGGCCTCCGGATCCCACGTTGTGGCAATCCGGGGGTACTGCACAGCCACCCTCACCATCCAGGGTGTTCAGTTCAGTGGCTTCCGGCTCTACGTCCTCCCCAACCTCTGCGTTAATTTGCTGCTTGGCCTGGATTTCCAGTGCAACCTCCAGAGCCCAACCCTGAAATTTGGCAGACCCCTATCACCCCTTACTGTCTGCGGTCTCATCCACTCCACCGCTCTCCTCACTGACCAACAGTCGGTTGCCTTCATGTTGAACAACACACAGCGGTGCAAGATCAAAAATGATAAGATCTTGAGATGGAGGATCGAGCTCTCCACCGACAATTACGAGATTTTGCATCTCCCTGGTAAGCTCAACGAGCCCCCCGATGCCCTAACCCAAGGTACATGTGCCAGCGCACAAGTGGACCGACTCCGGACCCTGCACAACGATCTCGGTCACTCATGGTCACCCGTTTTTTTCACTTTGTAAAGGCCAGCAATCTGCCCTACTCCATCGAGGAAGGAAGAAGTCAGGGCTATCACCAGAGAGTGCCAGGTCTGTGCAGAGTGTAAACCGCACTTCTACCGGCCAGATCGAGCGGACCTGGTGAAGGCCTCCTCCGCTTTGAATGCCTCAGTATGGATTTCAAAGGGCCCCCTTCCTCCACTGACCGAAACACATACTTTCTTAACGTGGTCGACGAATACTCCAGATTCACCTTCGTCATCCCATGCCCCGATATGACGTCTGCCACCGTCATCAAAACCCTCAACACCATCTTCGCTCTGTTCGGTTTCCCCGCCTACGTCCACAGCGACCGGGGATCCTCATTTATGAGCGATGAGCTGCACCAGTACCTGCTCAGCAAGGGCATCGCCTCGAGCAGGACGACCAGCTACAACTCCCGGGGAAACGGGCAAGTGGAGCAGGAGAATGGGACAGTCTGGAAGACCGTCCTGCTGGCCCTACGGTCCAGGAATCTCCCGGCCTCCCCATGGCAGGAGGTCCTCTCCGACACCCTTCACTCCATTCGGTCGCTCCTGTGCACCGCGACTAACGAAACCCCCCATGCACATCTCTTTGCCTTCCCCAGGAAGTCCACCTCCGGGGTTTCGCTCCCAACGTGGCTGGCAGTTCCAGGACCCGTTCTCCTCCGCAAGCACATGCGGCTCCACAAGTCGGACCCGTTGGTCAAGAGGGTACAGCTACTTCACGCAAATCCGCAGTACGCCTACGTGGCGCACCCCGATGGCCACCAAGACACAGTGTCCCTCAGCACTAACCCACACCACCTCCCTCTCTGCCCTGGCGCCACCCTCCCTCCCCCCAGCGCATCTCACCACAGCCCCCGCTCCAGGACGATCCGTCCTCCCCTTGGTCCCACTCGGGGATGAAAATAAGATCGACACGCTCCCGGAGTCACCGGCGACTGAACCGATGCCTGCATCGCCACCGGGACTGCGGCCCTTGCAACGAAGGATCAAGGCACCCGATCGTCTGAATTTGTAAACTTTTCCTAAAATGTTAAACACCTGCATGTAAATAGACTTCCACCACCCCCGCTGGACTCTTTTTTAACAGGGGGTGAATGTGGTAGTCACCACTGTTGTATTGTATATATCGCATATGAGGTGTATTACGGTAAGGCTCCTGTACTACAGGTACGGGGGTAGATCCCTGCCTGCTGGCTCCGCCCAGTAGGCGGAGTATAAATGTGTGTGCTCTCCGAGCTGCAGCCATTTTGGCAGCAGCTGCAAGAGGCTATACATGTCTGTGTAATAAAGCCTCGATTACTCTCTACTCTCGTCTTGTCATAATTGATAGTGCATCAGCCCCTTACTGGTGCGACCCCCCACAACGTTGGTGGCCCACCCACGACCAGGCTCATCCCACCTTCCCCGGGGTCTCCCCACCGTGCCTGTGCACTGGGGCAGTGGCTGTGATGTCGCCGGGCTCACTGCCCGATTCTCAACATGGCTACTTACCTCCTTGGATCACCACAGCAGCTGCTCAATCAGCTTCACATTAAAAAAAACTGTACTAAACCGTGCCCACATGACTGCACGCTGGGGAAGTGGTTAGATCATGGGTTGCCATTCGATAGGGGTCCTTCCCATTGACAGGATGTAGATTGGTCTTATTTGGTGATTACTGGTTTCTCGCCACACCACGGCACGATCCTAATTTCTCCAACGAGAGCGGGACGGTTAGATCAGAAATCAATCGGTTCCTGATTTTGGCTTCTGCTATCTAACCGGCATGCCTGCTTTCTCGCCCAACACGAAGTGGTCGGTAGCTCGTGCCCTAAATGTCAAAGTTTATGTTTAATGCCTGTGAGAGGACAGCCCTGTCCTGCGCCTTGGCCACTACCTGCACCGATTGTCTTCGGCCTTGGACACGCTGATCCATAGCCAAAACCCTCATCCCCAAGGCCTCCACTGTGGATGCCACCCGACCAGAGTGGCATGCATGGTTGGCACCACCTCCTGTTCCTGCACACGATTGGACTCCTCCAACTGCACCTGTAGGTGCTGGATGCTCACCGACAATCCCTCATGTAGTCCCTTGCTCTGCGACGGCATCTCCACAATTGATGGGACTGTCTGTTCCAGAAGCCTGAAATCCATCTGGATTACAGATAGTCCCTGGGGTACAGGGTCGTCCACTTCTCCTCCATGGCATCCATCAGAGTCTCAATCTCGGCGTCCGTAAAACGGGGTGCCGCTCTCCTCGCTGCCATCTTGTTGGCTGGGATGGTGGGTGTGAGGAGTATATGTGGCTGTAGCTTGTCAGCCTCTTGAGTGTCAATCGCGAATCTGGCAAATTCCGCACCGTTTCTCAATGGAGACAATTGTGTTCCACGTGGCGCCAGTGCTTTCCCCTTAAAAGTCGCTGAATTGGTCAAGGTGCGGCGCCAGTTTTGCTGTGGTACAACTCAACGATTCCTGCCCCGCTGTCAACAGTTGTCTCTGGAACGGAGAATTCCGCTCCAAGTCCTTTGTGAAGGTTTCAGAATATACTCACCAGGCTGAAGCGGCTGTTTCAATAGTTATATCTCGGGTTCAATTTTAACCCCAGGCGGGTGGGAAGTTTAAAATATGCAGGTCATTTATCCTCTCCAAACTTCACCTTTTCCATTGTTTCTGATTTTAAGCTGCAGGGTTCTGTAGGCAGTGGACTGTCTGCCTAAAACGGGCAGAAACCTCATCAAATTATGTCAATTCGAGTTCTATTACTTCAAAAGAAGTTGGATTGTATATTAACCATGGGCTAGAATCTCCGATTCTGGGGCTATGTCCCCACGCCGGCGTGGGAACGCAGAATAAATGGTGCAAAATGGCCACCGATTCCCCGGTTTGCTGGGGGCTAGCATGCCAGCAGTGGAGAGCACCTGGCTCTAGCTGCCGATATGCCCCAGAGAATTCCCGGGTCCGTGGCCGCGCATGCGCCGCCGCCGTGCAGTGCTCCATGGCTAAGGCCGTTCGTGCATCCCGTCCGCGAAATAGTGCCCACCCCCCTTGGCTGGTTCGCACGCCCCGGACCACCCTCCACAGTGCTCCCAGCCCCGAATAATGTCTCCCCCTGCCTGCGGATTGGTCCTTCCCCGACTATGGTGGCGCTGGATTGAGTCTGCAGCCACCATGCCAAGGCGCTGACAGGCTGGGACCACATGCGACCCACGCCGTCGGGAACTCAGCCGGTCAGGGGCAAAGCATCAGGGGGTGGGCCTCAGGCAATGTCCCGAGGCTGCCAATACGTGGCGTACTCCTAGAGTACTCCGCTTTGGAGAGGGCGGAGCATCGCAAAACCGGCACCATCCCCGATTTGGTCGGAACCGTGGAATCTCTGGCCGATTGCCGAACACGATATCGCCGTCGGCGACCAGAGAATCCAGCCCCACATCTTATGTGTCAGGCTGAGCCGGTCTGGAATTGTTCTGTCAACAGAAGAGGTATTTTCAAGTAAGGACAAGTTATTACTTTGATGAGCTAGGAGGAGTAGGACTGAATGTAGCTCTTAGCTTACATCACAGGTATATTTGGGAAATTAAATGAACTGAACAGAAATATGCAAGGAAAGAACACATACATTCTTTGAATCGCAGCATTCATAAAGAAAAGCATTTTGGAAGAGTACTAATCTGAAGTTGAGCTATGACTCCTTGCAACCTTTTGAATTTCTGTTTGACAATGAAATCAAAATGTTCCACTCATGATGATCGGCCAACTCAGTCAGCTCGAGCTATACTTTGCATATTTTTTTCCTGATCTGGACGTGACAAATTTCGATTGGGTGCAAACCCCTTTAAATGTCAGTTGTGACAACATGGATTTGCCTGCAACTGAAATTGACCAGCTCATTGAAATTTTATGCCAGCGAGTTTTGAAGAATAAAAGTTGGAGTTTCTGCATCAGAATTCTTGTTCAGGATGAAGATTGTCTGCACTGACATTGCACTAGACCAGGGGTGGGCAAACTATGGCCCGCGCCCGCCAAAGGTCTTTATGCGGCCCACCAAGTCATTAAAAAAAAAAATATTTAAAAATTTTTTTTTTTTTTTTAATTTTTAATTTTTTTTTTAAGGCTAATGGGGGGGGGGGGCTGTTGGGTTACTTACTGGTATAGGGTGGATACGTTGACTTGAGTAGGGTGATCATTGCTCGGCACAACGTCGAGGGCCGATATGTTCTATATGAGGCGCCCAGAATCATAACCGGGTGAAGTAATTATTTTACTTAATATACTATGCGGCCCTTTAAAATTGTGAATTTCTGAATGTGGCCCTTGCACGGAAAAGTTTACCCACCTCTGCACTAGACACACTGAAAATGATACTTACTTCATCCTGCTCATATTTGTGTGAAGCTGAATTTAATCAATCAACCCTGGATGGCCAATTGGAGATTAGTTGTGCAGTATCAACAATGCTGCCAGATTGAAAGAGACTGGGTGGAATTTTCCCGTGATTTTTCAGTGTCAGGCTCTGACTGAAACCCAGCGCGTATCCCTTCAGCCGCACATCTGAGTTTTGAGACCAGATTTTGAGGCTCTCTGAAGAAAGGATCAGAGGGTATGGTTTACACGGTCACGGTGGCCCCACCGCACCCCTGGGCCCACCGCGTCCCTCTCCAACCAACGGACAAGGGGGACCCCATGCACAAGCATCGGGGGCTCTAACCCCTGGCACCACCATCAGCTTTAGGGGCTCCCCCCACTAACAAGCATTAACATCGAGGGTCCCCCTGCCCACCTCCTCCCACATCCACACCCCCCCCCCCCCCCCCACCTCCCCCCCCCCCCCCCCCCCCCCCCCCCCCCCACCATCAGCGTCAGGGGTCTCCGCCCCCAACTAACATAATGTAAATCCTGACCCAAATGGAGACCCCCAGAGGGTCTGTCCCTTGCATTTCCCGTCGGGACAGGTTGGTGCTGCCACGTCGGCACTGCCAGATTGACCTGTGCCAAGGATCAGTGCCGGGGGCAGTGCCCGGACTTGTCCCTCTCCCCCGGAGGCTATGCTTATCTTTACCCCGCCCCTCCCCCCGGGAATCTCCTCAGCTGTTTCACATTTTAAAAATAGTTGTCAAATCACATCAGCAAGGTTTTGAGATTCAGTGAGGTGGGATCATGTGACAGGGGGTTCACTAATTATATTAATATGTATGTAAAAATGAGGTTCTCGCACTTGTGCACATCACCGGCGAGGAGCGGGGGGAAATCAGGAAACAAAATTCCACCGGCAAGAATTTTGTTTCCAGAAACCACAAGAATTTGTATCCATATCTCTGTTCTCACTGTTGACGGACGTGAGCCAAAATCGTTAGGCCCAGGGAGTACATAAACTAATAACATTTTTACAAATTACTTTAAAATCACAGATTTTAATATTGATATAATGTATTTTACATTTCTCTTCAATGTGAGAACTTTAGTAATTAAATATTGAGGGCAGGATTCTCCGCCCAGCGACGCTGGCAACGCGAAACACGATTGGCTGGAGAATCCAGCGTGAGGTGAAAATCGTGCCTGGATCTGGGCGCCCGACAGAAGGTCATTCACCGGTGCCTCAAAAGCAGCATCAATGCATTCTACTTCACACATATAGTAAACGCCATTGGCATATCATTAACGGGCCCGGAATTCTCCGGGTCTCCCGCGACGTTCCTCCTCCGCTGGGAGGGATTACCAATGCCAAGCTCCACTTGTAGCTTTAAAAATTTGGAAACAGGCATTTGGCTGCTGAGGGAGAGAGAGGAGTTACGACATGTTCCCAGAGGAGTAACCTTGGGCTGCCGGTCCTGCGGCTGGCAGGGCTGGCTGTAATGGGTGGGGGCGTCCCCCAGTGCCAGGGAGGAGTAGCTGGGGGTGACCAAGGGAGGAGCTGTGAGGTTGGGCTGTTCTCCCCACCGGGACTTGGGTGTCCAGGGACCACCATTACAGCGGCCTAGCAAGGTAGCTAATTTGCTGCGCACCCCACTGACCATCCGCTGTGGTCGGTGGTAAGCAGAGTGACACCGACTGTATGGGTGCCCCCAGCCACACATCACGTGACCCACCCACAGTAGATCCTGCAGGAGAGGGCTGGATGGGGTAAGCGTACCACTGGCATGGGTAGGTCCAGCCATTGGTACCATTGCCGGCAGGGATGGGTGCTGGGGCCAGAGGCCCTCGCAGTGCTGGGCACTGACGGGGCCAAGAGTGTGGTGCAGAGGGCAGAGTGCCAGGGGGAATGGCTAGGGGTGAATGTGGGGATGGGAGAGGAGGGAGGGGTGATGGGGGACATGCGGTGGCAGGATTCAGTGCAGGCCAGGTGTAGCCTGTTGGACCTGGTTGGGCACAGGGGTACGGACCATGCTAACACAACTGCCTTTCACACCCTGCAGATAATGGGTTTCGGAATTCAAGCAGGAACGGTTGGCATCTGCCTTATGGTCGCAGCCCTGAGGGCTTCACTGAGGCTGTATGAGCAGGAACTGCTCGGAGAGGGCATTGCAGCAGTGGAGCTTGCCCCAGAGGAACTGGAGCCAGCCGGTGAGGATGGAGAGCCGGCCGCCCAAAAGGCCGAGGAGAAGTTGGGAAGATGGTGCTGCATTAAGCCTCATGTGTACCTGCAGCGCCTGTCATTTGAAGACCTGCTGGACTGGCAGAGTGATAGCCTCCCTCCATGGATTCATTGCCAGTCACAGCTTCCCACATAAGGGGATCGACTCGGCCAGATCTGCAGTTGTCCCAGATACGCAACATAATCCAGTATGGGGCCCAACATCGGATGGGGTCAACACTCTCTCTGGATATAGAAAAGTTGTCCCAGTAATGTACTTAGTTCCAGGAGCACCAGAAGCTGCCACTGCCTCCACATAGGTTTTGCGGGAACATTACAGGGAGCAATGTTCCTCATCGTAGTAGAGGCCCACTCAAAGTGAATGAAGGTCCATAAAATGCAAAGTCCGACAACTCGAGCCACCATCAACAGGCTGATATATGCGTTTGAGTTTGGTTCTCCCTTACTCGAGTTAATACGTCCGCCCCAGCGGCTACCTTTGGCCCCAGCCACACCTGCCGTGGAGATGCCGGTTTCAGACATTGGGGACGCTGAGATGCCAGATGAGGTCCCGCTGAACTCCAATTCTGAGATCGCCATGGACGTATTGCCACCACCGGAGCCTGCTGTGTTGGTCGGCCCCCACAGACACCTCTGTTCTGACGACTCGACCAAGGTGCTCCGTGTGGAAATGCCACTCTCCGATTCGGTGCGCTCGTCCGGATGCCACACGGTTGGCTCCCGACAGACGTCTCAGGTTAAGATGACTGGGGTTCCTTGGACTCCCCCACCGCGGACCTGGAAGTATCTCCCGACTTGGGGGGCTGATGGGGTGGTATTATAACCCTGATGTAGCTCACTGTATCAGGACTATCAGATTCCCTGTGATCTCCACTGAATACGAGCTTTTCCTGTAACAAGGCGGGCTTCCCTTTAACAGGGGATTAATCGCGAGTATTAAAAACCACAGGTGCAGGTCGGGGAGAGGGACTGTTCGGAGAGTTGAGAGCTTGTATATTGTAAATAAAAACTAACCTTTGTTTCTTACCTGCTTGGCTAGTGCGTGCTGTTTTAGCAGATTCTATAAGGGGTTAAAATAAGCCGCCCCATTTAAGACAGTGACTCGGGGAAAAGATTCTCTCAGAGGGTTGTGAGAATTTAGAATCCTCTTCCTCAAAATGTGGTTGAGACAGAGACTTTGAATATCTTTTGAGGCAGAAATAGGTACATTCTTGATTAGCGAGGGAGTGAAAGGCTACCGGAGGTGGGAATGTGGAGTTGAGGTTAAAATTAGATCAGCCATGATCTTATTAAATGGCGGAGCAGCCTCGTGGGGCCGAGTGGCCTACTCCTGTTCCTAATTTGTATGTAAACGACATAAAATTATTTTATCAGTGCTCCTAATTTCTTTATCTCTACTTTTTGACCAGTATTAGTGAACAAGAGAAAAATATAGCCCTTAATAATGTGAATAACAAAATGCATAAAGCAATCCATTTGATTTATGTATAGCGCTGTTAGGACATTTTGAGCATGAACTTTCGATGACATTAAAATATAATCTGCACAGAACCATCTTGCCATAAACAAGCAGTTCAAAGCTTCACAGTACACTGGCAAGAATTGTGTTTCTTAATGAAAATTTCAAATGGCCTTGATGCTTTATTTGTTGATTTGCTTGTAATTCAAAACATGGTTTATAATAGCTGATTAAATTGTTCAAGTTCATTTAAAACTTAAGAAGATATTTGTACTTTCTGTCATAAATCATTTCTTTCTTGTGTAATGGTTGAAATGGTCTCTGAAGAAATAATTAAACACTCAGGTCAGGCAAGAAGCAAAAGGTGAAAAAATAGCAATCTTTAGAAAGATGTTACACAGCGTATCATTTGACCTGAATTAACAGAGAAACTAGGTTTCTTTGAATGTCTCCATCAAGCAGCTTCATTTTTCTCATAATCCAACAGATTCATCTCAATTCTTTATTGATATTGTTATAAAACATAAACAAGCATTATAGGCTTTGAAAAATAACCCTGTTATATAAAAATACAACATCAATACACAAGATATAATCCTGCACATAACTCCTGGAAGGATCCTGCAAGCAGTATTTTTTAAAATCTGCACAGTTCAGTTATCTGCCTATCAGACCTTGTTGACTTGCTAGGATCCACCCTGAAATTATTCCTCAGTCCACCCTTTAGTTTAAAAATTATTTGTTAAATTCTGGACCACTCTGGGGTAAATGGGTCTATCAATGAACGTCTGAGAACGGCCACATAATTCTGAATTGGGAATAATTATCTTAAATATGAGGGAACATTTTGTGGAATTTACTGGAATTAAACAATATGGCCTATGAATTTGTACTTGCACTGTCTGTTTTGGATTCTAATTGGCCTCCTTAACCCCCAACATTGTGAGCAGCAAGTGTAAAGCCTATCATATTGGGAATGGATAAAAAAGTCCTTTACCCATGCTCCTGGGAGGTATTAAGACCTTTGTATATGTAAATAAGGGGTCTAATTCCTGCTTCAAGATTGTCCCAAGTATCATTGTTGGCTGCACTTAAGAAAATTTGGCTTCAGAGGAATGGCCTGTCAATCATAAAGCTAACTGGTCTATCTTAATCTGGAGCTGTGAGAGGAGTGTTCTTCCAGACTCCACATACAAGTAATTGATTGCTGCTGCTTCCCACCCATCGAGGTCATCTCTGGCACTGACATTCGATCATCCCAGTTCCTGGTCTGACCCGTTGATCCAACCGTACTACCTCATTTGCTGACCCCAGTTGTCCTATGTAGGTTCCTTTCCTTGTTGGCCACCCTTGCATTCACTGCCAAACTCCGATCATCTACTTCGATTTACAGGCCACTCTGGTTCATGGTCTGATTGCAGACTGGACCCCTGAACCTACCTACCTACCTGCAGGGTTGCAAGCTAATCTCTGAACGCATATCAGTTTCTTTTAAAATTAAGCCGCAACTCAATATTTGGGGAGCCACATGCTTTACTATATAGGCGCAAAGAAACAATCCTATGCCCCTGTGTGGTCCATGGCTGTGCCTACACCAATCATCTGATGGAACAGAGATCCATCTTATTTAAAAATGTTGAAGTTTGACATGAAGGCCTTGCTTTAACAGAAGTGCATTTAGGGGAACTGGATGTGGAGGACTGTCTGTTCAATTTATGGCACTTCCAATATTCCAGTCATAAAAATCCATGAAAATTCAGAATTAAACTTCAAGTCTAAAGTTTTAATTTTTGAAACATCCTCATGAAGTGGGAATGCGGTGGTCTGCAATTTTAACGTTAATTTTGGGGGTGGATGTAGATCGGTTGACCAGGCATAATGGCACCTGGGGGGGGGGGGGGTCTCCCAGGCATTCGGAGACCCCCGGTTGGTCGGACTGTGGGAAGAGTAATACCTTGGCATTCCTACTGGCACCTGGGCATCTTGCCATGGAGAGCCGAGGAATTTGGCACTGCCGCCTGGGCACATTGACAGTATCATCCTGGAACTGCCAGGGTGCCTGGGTGGCACTGACAGGCTGGCAGGGGCACTGCCCCCCCCCCCAGGGTGCCAGGCTGGCAATGCCAAGGTGCCTCGGTGCCCAGGTTGTCCATGCCAGTGATCGTGTTCGGGGGTGCCATGGCTTATGGGGTGGGGTGAGGGAGTGGGGCTTGAGGATCCCCTAACAGGTACGTTGAGTCATTTGGGGGGGGGGCTCCAGTGGCCGCGGTGGGGGTCCAGAGATCGGGGAGATTGAGGCGCCATTTAAAAATGGAAACAAAGGTAAGTGCGACCTTGGCAGGGCATTCCTCCCGATGCCATAAAAAAAGAGTTCTGTTTGATAGAGGGGTGATTTTCGATGCTGCAGGCGCTGAGAAACACCCCACTAAATGCACCCAAATTGGGACTCCGTTTTCTTCCTGTTAAATCGCACTCTCTGATGATTTAACTTTTATGCTTAATTCTTTCCCGTAATCATTATTTCATATATTAGTTGGGAACATATGGTTAATTAACAGTATTTATCTGCCTTTCAGAGAGATGGAGAGTATACAGTACAGGTATGTGTCAACTTGATCCATGTCTTTAATGCTCTCAACTGAGCTAAACTATTATGAGGTGGATTTTAATGCCCTCCTGCTGGCAGGTTTGAAGGAGGAGGGTATAAATTTCAAAATTTATATTTCAAAGGGTGCCCTTCCCACAGTATACCTCCTGCCCCTGACCTGTCTGAAATGATATAGGGAGTAGGGAAGGTTGGGTGACCCTCCCACTCTTGGGTCTATTGAAGCTCTTAAGTGGTCCATTAATGGTCAAGTAAGTGCCTTAAGTGGAAACTCATAAGCTTTATCTGCGCAGGTTGGTGGCATGCAAGGTGGAGGTTCTCCTTTAGGGGTCCATCAGAAGTACCCCCAAAGTCATTCTTCTCATCTTTAGCCCTCCCCCAAGCATTTAAAACCCAACCATCTGTCCCTCTCATACTCACTCCACCTCGCTATGACCCCTGAACCCCAGACCTACCTGTCAGTCTAGGCTTCAAAACATTGGTGACTGCTTGTAGTTCCAGCTGTGGCTATCAGTGGTGCTGCAGGGCCAACAAGGCTGCCAGCCAATCAGATCATCCACCAGCTCTGTAAGGTGTGACATCTCCCCAAGAACATGGCAGAACTCTCACCTTAAAGTAATTAACACTGTTTCCAGTATTACATTTTTGCAGGCTGGTCGTCAGGAGTGTGGGTGGGCTCCCCTCAAATTTTTATCAGCGGTAAGGGGGTGGGGGACCAGAATTCCCAGAAAAATCCTGCCTTTTCGGTGAAAATAATCTTTAGGGCGGTACTGAGGGAATACTACACAATTTTGGTTTCTGGATTTGAGTACATAATGTCATGTGAGTGTCCCTTTAAGAAAGGTATTGTTTGACCACATGGTTTGTAGCACGGCTTCAGTGATGTCATTTGTGGATGGAGCTGGGCCGTGGCTGACAGGTAAGAGGGGGTTTAGTGTTTGGTTTGTTGGTTTGGACTGCAGAAGAGAAGCAGTGTTTCCCTGTTTTCATTTTAAAGCTGTTCCAGTGAACTGAAAGCACATTGGGTGCGGCAAATTGCCTTGGTAACTTCAAAGATAGAGTTGCTTTCCGGAAGGAGTTTTGAATCTGCTGGTTGGAATTGGATTAGAACCTCAGGGAATGGACCAGTCCCATTCAAGTGAGATTACAGTGGGCTGGGCCACGCCTTCAAAGGGGTTTTGGTTTATTGAATTTTGTATTGAATTGGAACAGCTACTAAGGGGGATTCATTCAGAGTTTTATACATAGATTACTGTAGCTGCTGTGTTTTTTCATGTTTGTAATTGATATCAACTTCTTGCTAACTGTTTTATATATGTTAACTACATTCTTACGTAGGACGTGGAGGCTTTGGAGAGAGTACAGAAAAGGTTTACCAGGATGTTGCCTGGTATTAGCTATGAAGAGAGATTGAATAAACTGGGATTGTTCTCCCGAGAGAGACAGAGGCTGAGGGGCGACCTGATAGAAGTTTATAAAATTATTAGGGGTATAGATAGGGTGAACAGTTGGAGGCTTTTTCCCAGGGCGGAAAAGACAATTACAAGAGGGCACAAGTTCAAGGTGAGGGGAGGAAAGGTTCAGTGGAGATGTGCGGGCAAAGTTTTTTTTACACAGAGGGTGGTGGTGGCCTGGAATGCATTGTCAAGAGAGGTGGTTGAGGCAAATACGTTGGCGACCTTTAAGACTTATCTGGATAGGCACATGAACAGACGGGGTATAGAAGGACACAGGCAGTTGGTCTAGATAGGACACGTGATCGGCGCAGGCTTGGAGGGCCGAAGGGCCTGTTCCTGTGCTGTACTGTTCATTGTTATGTTTGTTTTGTTTGCTTTAATAAACTTTGTTTTGAGAAAAGTGCCTAGGACGTCTGATGAATCACATCTGAAGTGAAGGCTCTTGAGCTCATCCGAGCCAAATTCAACATAAAAGTTGTAGGTCAGCTGAGCTTCATAATACACTTTGGAGTTTCTAAACCCTAACCCATAATAATAATCTTTAGGGCAGTACTGAGGGAATACGACACAATTTTGGTGGCACTGTTCTTTGGATAGGATGTTAAATTCAAATCTCACCTGCCATTCTGATGCAGATCAATAAAATATCTCACGATATTTGACTTCTAGATTACTAGTTGATTTTCCTTATTCAACTATACCATTAAACAATAACATTGCATTTATAAACATTGTAAAATGCCTCGAGGTGCTTAAGAAGCATTACCTGGTCATTCAGTAATTTCCTGTTGTGGAAACGTGCTTTGAATGATAGAATTTACAATGCAGAAGGAGGCCATTCAGCCCATCGAGTCTGCACCGGCCCTTGGAAAAAGCACT
The DNA here is from genome assembly GCF_902713615.1 of Scyliorhinus canicula. Classification (NCBI taxonomy): domain Eukaryota; kingdom Metazoa; phylum Chordata; class Chondrichthyes; order Carcharhiniformes; family Scyliorhinidae; genus Scyliorhinus; species Scyliorhinus canicula. The sequence continues at coordinate 121,954,615 of NC_052151.1, forward strand.
ATACTTAAACCCACACCTCCACCCTATTCCCATAACCCAGTAACCCCACCGAACCTTTTTGGACACTGTGGGCAATTTAGCATGGCCTAACCTGCACATCTTTGGACAGTGGGAGGAAACTGGAGCACCTGGAGGAAACCCACACAGACACGAAGAGAACGTGCAGACTCCGCACAGACAGTGACCCAAGCCGGGAATTGAACCTGGGACCCTGAAGCTGTGAAGCAACAGTACTAACCTCTGCGCTACCTTGCCGCCCGACTTTGTGCAAAGTATCTGCGGGTTTTCCTGCATGGTGTGACTACACCTCAGAAATAAAGTTCACTGGGATGTCCTGAGGAAGTGAAAAGCACTTTCTAAGTGTAAATTATTTCTTGATATCTGGAATAATAGAAGGCTGGTATATTCCAGGAACCTCAATGGCACCCAGTATACAGGTCTGGAACTTGGCACTGATCCTGAAAATTATGGCAAATGGGATGTGATAATAATAATCTTTACTTTCATTGTTTATTAAAATAATAGTTCACAAAAAATTATCCCAATTTCAGCTTCCACCTTAATACTTTAATTAATAATCTTTATTGTCACAAGTAGGTTTATATTAACACTGCAATAAAATTACTGTGAAAAGCCCCTAGTCACCACATTCCGGCGCCTGTTCGGGTACACAGAAGGGGAATTCAGAATGTCCAAATTACCTAGCAGCACGTCTTTCGGACTTGTGGGAGGAAGCCGGAGCACCCGGAGGAAACCCTGACCGACACAGGGAGAATGTTCAGACATTCTAGCCAGGAATCGAACATGGGACCCTAGCGCTGTGAAGCAACAGTGCTAAACACCCTGCTACCATGCCGCCCCATGTGATGGCCAATTTATGTTGTAAATCCGACAATCCCTGGAGTGGGATAGCTTCTGCTGTATTTTGCAATACCCTCTCAATACACCTAAGATGCGGCCCTGGTGATGTGGGCGCCTAACAAGAATATAAGAAGGTGGTCCCTTAGCCCCCTCAAACATTAGTATCAAGGTTAGGATTGGGTGTGTCCTGAATGTTAACTACGTGGATTTAGTCACCTTTGATCTTTGTCATCTGCTAGAAAGAAGTGCTGTCTTGTGAGTAGGGAAACATAATAAATTTCAACAAAATTTCAGGAAGAATGCCAGAATCCACCATTGATCACTGCTGTGTATTGCAAAGTGATCGATCCACCCCTGGTCTGGAAATTGATCTGGGGCTGGGAAATGAGTGTAGCCTAATGCAAGATTAGAGAAACTGCAGACACCACCCATTCTGTTTAACAGAGAGTACCAAGTTGACCTGTTAACCAAATGTAGTAGATCATTTGTCAGAGATTTGCATAGTATTGGATGGCAAAAGTATCCCATGGCTTGTGACCCAATATAATTAATCTTTGTCAGCTTTCTATGCTCTTTTCCCTGCATATAGCAGTGTCCTCTAAGTTAGAGATGGTGCAGCCTCTGGTTCTGTTCTACAATGCAAAAGTTAAAATAATTCAAGTGCATTTTAGACACCTTTCAAGAGGTAATTTCCTTTTGTTAAAGATTTTGGAGAAGTATTTTTATTTGGTGTCAATACAATGATGCAGCTGAATGATGGTGCCTCTTTAATAAGAGTAATTTATTTAGAAGTTTGTTTGTATTCTTAATGGAGAGCCAACTCATTACAAATGCTTCTTATCTTATTGCAGGGCAATGGAGGATACAAGTAGGGAAGTGTTACTATGCTGTACAGGGCCTTATTCCGACCATGGCAGGGATTCTACGTTTGGGAGACTAAGGGCCCGAGTTAACCAAATGGGGACCAGGGTCCCATAGTGAGTGCGTTTAGCCTCATGTTTCCCAGTGCTCGCAGTGCTGAGAAACATCTGACTAATGCCCGAGGTCGCAGTCAGCCCCGTCTTCTACACTGAGGAGCTCCATTCCTGATGCAACCCCCAGCCCCTCCTCAAGGCCCAACTCACTATGAGGGGGATCGTGCACCCCCCCCCCCCCCCCCACACACCCACACCACACACAGTGCACCCCGATCCCAATCACCACTGCCCAGAAAATGCCAGCTTGACATCACCAGCCTGACATGCTGGCAATGCCACCTGGACAGTGCCAGGTTGGCACCCAGGTGGAACTGCCAGGGCAGCAGGCTGGCAGTGCCATCCTGCTCAGAGGCCAAGACCCTGGGGGCCTCCATCCCCTGGGAGATCCCCACAAGTGCCGTTCTGTCTGGTCCACGTTTGTGAAGCCCAGCACTGAATGGCACTCTCCCGAGGTCTCCAAGGAGAAGGGAATAGATCCCAATGCCTTGGTTACCTCAGGGGACTACACATTAGAGTAAGACTAGCTGTATCGCTCTAATATGCAGATTTTCCAAAAAATGATCCTACCCAGAATGGCGGGCTTTACATTGTGACGTTTCCTGAGATCGTGTTAGATTTTGCAAGGTGTAGTGAGCTGGGTAGATCCCAGGAGCGGGGTATGTCGCCATTTGCAGGCCATGTAGCGTCATGATGCGCTGCTTTTCAGGTACAGCAGGACCCATTGATCTCACCCTACGTCTTCTCACTGGGACTGAATAACAGGCAATTCGCATTCCTGTTGGGAGGCACTATTCAGTTAGCGGGTCAGGACATGAAAACTGGCCAGCATTCTGGCCACGTGAATTTAGAGCAATTCCATCCCACTATGGCAAGATGTCCAAAGCCTGGTGCACCTCGTGCGATCAACGGCTGAGGAGCAGGACAGGGGAGCCCAGTCAGAGGCAGGCATGTCCCAGGCTCACATGGACATTTTTGAGGTGCACCAGAGCTTAGCCCATTCACAAAGGGTCATGGCAGTGGACATCAAGAGGGACATTTCTCAGACACAGAGGGATATGACAGTGGCAGTAAGGGTCTCACTCACTGAGGGACATGTCCCAGTGCTCCATAGCTGAGGACATCAAGACCCTGGTTGAGACGAGAGCGGGCCTCCAGGTCTGGTAGCACCACGTGATGGTGGAGCCTCCGTAGCTCACTCCGGCCTCTCCTTCATCCCAATAGAATAGTCCAAGTGCCATTGAGCAACTTGAGGGATGAAAAGTGTCGGTGCCTCCTGCAGGGGAAGTGCTAGAACACCTCAGACCTTCCGAATCCACTCTCACATGACACTGGCGCATCTGATGGGCAGCCAGGTGGAGGTGGACTGAGGGACAGGGAAGGTGGAATGAGGGACTGAGGGACAGGGAAGGTGGAATGAGGAACTGAAGGAAAGGGAAGGTGAATAGGGAAGGGGTGGGATGTTATTGAGGAGGGGATTTCATTTTGAAGTGGGGGAGGGGGGCAGGAATGAATGGAGAGGTGGGACAGTGTGGTGGAGCTGCCAGTGGCCAGCTCTCTCATTGCCAAATCGGGAGATGTGAGGTTGTCCCGTATGCGCGGCCAGAATCAGAATTATAGAATAATATACACAGAAGAGGTCCATCAGCCCATCGAGTCTGACGCATGAAAATCTTCTCCCTAGCACGTCCCCCCTCTACTTCCTGATGCTGTGCAGGATGCAGCAGGCCAGGACGATGCTCGAGCCTCTCTTGAGGCTATATTGGAGAACGCCACCACAGGGGTCCAGACATCGGAGTCGTATTTTCATGAAGCTGATACACCTCTCAATGACGCTCCTGGTTGCTGCATGGGCATTGTTGTAACAGGTAGCCACATCTGTCTGGGGCCTCTGGACAGGTGCCATTAGCCATGGCCTCAGCGGCTAATCCTTAGGCCACCAGGCTACAATGCATTGTACTGCTGCGCCACCCTCAACATGTCACCCTCCCAACCCCACCCCTCACCCGGCCCCCTCGATATGTTGCTGCCGCACTGCACCCCTGACCCCATCAGTGAGAGGCACCCGGGACTGTCTATCCTCACCACCCATCCCTATCAACAGGGGTACCGGTGGCTGCTGCAACTGGTGACAGCGATACGCTCTGTGGTCCCTGCCCTGTTTCCCCAGTGGGTCTACTGTGGGTGTCCTTGCTGGATGGGTGATGGAGAAGGTCACCGTGTGCCACCAATCGCCTCCATGCTTTGAGGCTTGTGGATGGGCAGGGGATGAGTGAGGGAAGTGTATGTCTGCTGGGAGCTCACCTGCAGTGTGATGTGGGGCCTGGGTGTGGCAAACAAGTTGTGATCACTTGACCAGGGTCAGGATTGATGGGAACAGGGCTGCAGTGGACAGGCAGGGCTTGGAGACAGCTGGTGATCCTGAGGGCTGGTCGAGCTGATAGTGTCACTGTGAGGCCTCTGCCCTGAAAAGGGCAATATACCAAGGAGGCTGCCAATGGTCACGGCAGCTTTGTTTGGGGTGAGCTCTGCTTTTCCCCACTTTCCCCTGCAGTGGGGCTGCGCACTCAGACGGCACTGGTGTGCTGGTGATTGAGCTTGGCCACGCACGTCCTATTGATGATTCACCTGGGGTTTGAGAGTTTCCAGAGGCCTGGGTGGGCTCCCAGATGATCAGAGACTATACATTTACAGAAGACAGTGAGCAGTCAGCAGTGTGAAAAGCCAGGGGCCTGTAATTAGCACCAACAGACTGTGTTTAAAACACATACTGCAGCAATAGTGGTCGCGCCAGTCCACCCGATCCAGAGGGGGACATCCCGAGTGCACGGACTTGGCACCAAGTAGTTCCCCTTTACTCCCCCCCGGCCCAGGCAGCCACCCCCCAGCAAACCCAACAATTTTGGAAAGTTTTCTCGCTCCCCCTCAGCAGCCATAGCACCCAGGCCCCGCTTGTAACTACTTGCACCAATTCACACCCGCATGAGTTCCGCCTGAAAGGTGCGGAGCACCGTGGAGGGGTGGAGCATGAAGTGTCCAACCTGCATAATCTATGTAAACAACGGGTTTTCATGGGCTCGCCGACGTGGATTGCAAACTTTGGGTTCGCCGCCAGTGAGGGACTGGAGCATGGTGTCTGAATCGGCGGTGGGTGCAAAACAGATTGTTTTCAATTTTGCGCGATTCTCTGCCAGATTACGATTCTCACTTCCGGCGTCGCGAAGCAAAGAATCCATCCCCACATCTGGAGTGTTATGTATAGTTTTGATCTCCTTACTTAAGAAGTTTGCCCACAACAGATGGGCGAGGGCCCAGACAGGGGGCGGGGTGCCAGACATCAAAGTCCTCACCCCTCTATGAGGATCGGGCCCTAGAGGTCACACTTGTGGCTGAGGACAGGTCTGTCACCGATGTAGAGGTTGGTCTATGGTGCAAAGGTGAGGTTATGCTGGCTGCAGGATCCTCATCCTGAGGGGAAGGCTGAGGGCTGGGGAGAGGGGATTGGGAAGGTGAGAATGAGGGCCGAGGTCACATCCTGTGTGAAGTGGGCGAGGATGAGGGCCTCGACGGCCCTCTGGGCTTTCCTGACCCTCGCCGCTACTGCCTGTCCTCAGGCTGATCCTACGGTTCCTTCCCTGACTCGTTATCCCGCTCCTTCTGGTCCGGCATCTCCTCATCTTCCTCCTCCTTGGAGGTGGAAGCATATTACTCCACCTCCAGCACGTTACTCTGCTGCTGTGCCAGGTTGTGGAGAGCACAGCAGACCACCACAAAGCAGGTGACCCACTGGAGGGTGTACTACAGTGCACACCAGAGCGTCAATCCAGGCGTTAGAACTGCATGTTGAGGAGTCCGATGCACCGCTCAATGACAGCCTGGGTGGCAACATGGTAATCTCATATGTCTGCATTGGTCTCTGGCCTCCATACTGGCATTATTAGCCAGGTCCTCAGGAGGTACCCCTTATCCCCCAAGAGCCAACGGCCATCCTGGGGTGGTCCTTGAAGAGGCTGGGGATGTCCGACTGCCCCAGGATGTAGCTTTCGGGCACACTCCCTTGGTAGCATGCACACACGTTCATGATCTTATGTGGTGGTCGCAGACGAGCTTGACCTTCAGAGAGTGGAACCCCTTCCTGTGATGGAGGGTGCTCCTAGATGGCCTGGTGAGTGCAAGGTGACATTCATGCCATCTACTGCCCCCTTGACCTGGGACAACCTGGCGATGGTGGAGAAACCTGTTGCTCGGGCATCCTGTTGGGCTCGGGCATCCTGTTGGGCCTGGTCCAGGTCAAAGTTTATATTGTTCTTAGCCCCGGCAAAGAGAGCTTCCATGACCTCACGGATCCACTTGTGGGCTGTAGCTTGAGAGATGCCGCCAAGTCTCCTTTCAAGCCCGGGAGTGATCCTGAGGCAAAACATTTCAGGGCTATGGTGTCCTTGACGGCTACTGGAAGTGAGAATCCTCCTCCTCCACGTGCTGCCATGTCCGCAAAGCCATGGCACAGGTGTCGCACTGTCACCTTGTTGAGGACTCTCAACGGTATGCTGCAAAACCATTTAATCTTCAGGGTAAATAATGAGGCCGCCTAAAGGAAGCTATTAGCAGAGGCAGATATAAATTTTAAGATGGCACTGGAGATGGCATTTGCAATAGAAAAAGGGGCACACGAGTTTTAGAGCATGCAAAATGGCGAGGTCCACCAGTTAGGGCGGGAAGCTGCTGTTAGCAGTGGCGTCAAAAATGAAGATGGAATTTTAAAATGGGAAGCAAATTCAGCCGCAAATAAAGTGAGAAGATTTAAAAGAGCCAATCAATTGTCTAGGATTGAAGTAGAGTTTTACCTGTGGACAGGTAATCACTCCCCTGAATCCTGCCGGTATAATGAGGTTGAATGTTTTTTCTGACACAGGAAACGTCACTTAAGGTAAGTGTAAAGGTAAGTCAAGTCTACCCAGTAACAGTTAGTAATACATCATAAGTGCATCATGAAATGAAATGAAAAATGAAATGAAAATCGAAGTAGGCTTCAAATGAAGTTACTGTGAAAAGCCCCTAGTCGCCACATTCCGGTGCCTGTTCGGGGAGGCCGGTACAGGAATTGAACCCACACTGCTGGCCTGCATTGGTCTGCTTTAAAAGCCAGCTATTTAGCCCTGTGCTAAACCAGCCCCATATGGAAGAGTCTAGCACTATGGATTTAAATGTTCACTCATTGTTCAACGTGAATGCGGGCAAAGTAGCCCTATCACTTTGATGCTTTAGGCAATTGGTAGGCCCTTAACGTTGGAAGTTGACACAGGAACCTCTGCCATGGTGTTAGGAGAACACACATTTTGATATTTACAAGAAGTCCAGCCATTGAGTTTGAGGGGTACCGGAGCAAAACTTACACAGGCGAAGCCATCAATATAAAAGGTACTACTCCAGTACCTGTAAGCTATCAGCTCCGGTCAGCTCCCAATAATAATATTGTCAGGCCAAGCGGCAAGTCTTTTGGGCCATGATTGTCTCAAGGTAATCAAGTTAAACTGGATGGCGATCTTCCAAGTACGAGAAGCACAACGGCCTGAGTTAATGAGAAAGTATGAGAACTCTTTTCACGACGAGTTAGACCTGTCCTATACACCTTGCAAGAAATTGTTGGGCACGGAATTGAAGCAATTGGAAGAACTGGGTATTATCCAGCCAGTTCAATTCACGCAGTGAGCAGCAGCTATAATCCCCGTGATAAAGTCTGACAGTTACGATAAAACACCGACCTAAGTTTGTTTCAGCATATGCCCATTGCCTTTGATATCAACATGTGTTATTTTCCAGAGAACAATGGAAAATCTACTGCTAGGTCTGCCACAAGTCACAGTATACCTCGATCATGATTTGATAGAGGAGGTGCTAAAGAGATTTCAAGTGGCTGAAGTATGCCTCAAGAAGGAAAAATGTACTTTTCAAGCCACATAGGTAACCCATCTGAGGTATTGTAGATGCACAAGAATTATACCCCATGGAAGACAAGGTCAGAGATGTGTTGTTACTCGTGTCTTAATAAAGCTCGTAGTCTCAAATGTGGAGATGCTTTATTGTGAGTTCGTTCTCTCTTCAGAGCTGTTACCTAAGGCTACCTTCAGTGATCCTAGCTGGTGTGTGTGTGTGTGTGTCCTGCTCCAAGTTCTGCCCTCTGTGAAGTGTGTCCTCACTTCCTGTCCCCGTCTATTTATATGGCTCTCCCGTGCCCCCTCTAGTGTTTGCTCAGTTGTATTGCATCTAGTTAACTTGTGATCACCACATCCCCCTTTTTCTCTTTACATATTTTCTGTACATCGTTAAAGAAAATTGTACATCCTGTCCCGGTGTATTTATAGCTCTCCCTCTGGTGTTTGCTCAGTTGTTTTGTATCTAGTCAATCTACGATCACCACATCCCCCTTTTTCTCTTTACATATTTGCTGTACATCGTTAAAGAAAATTATAGAAAACAGTTACTTATGATATGCGTATCTATACAGGTGATGGTGCTATTGCATATTGTACAAAGCCAATGTAGTTATATGTCCAATCTTAATAAAACATTTATGAGTCCAAACTTGATGAATTTGTTCAGAGCTTTTTTTTCTTTTTGTTGTTGATGACGTGGTGATATTGATATTGCAAGTCCGCTGTGAATGTTGTTGGTGTTCCTTGTTATTTTAAGTACCCAATGCATCATCCCGAGGTGTTTGCATGGTCACCTCACTGATGTTGACTGGCATGGACTTTTTTCTGTGCTTGTGGTGTTGATTTATTGTCACATCCGCCTTGGATGCTGGTGTGCTTGCTCGTTCTGGAGCAGACGTGAGTTTGTGCGATTCGTTGTCATCCCATGACATGTTTGTAGTCTTGTCATCGTTTTGCAGTGTGCTGTGGCATTGTCCTTCATGTGCCGAGTAGTACCATTGTGTACAAGTCGTTGTTTCATTGCTGTTGTTTCTGTCGTTCCTGTTTTTGTTGTTTTCGTTGCCGTACTTGTTGCTGTTTATGTCGTTTCTGTCTTTGGTGTTGGCACTGTCGTTGTTCCTGACTTTGTTGTTTTCGTTGCCGTTCGTGTTGCTGTTTTTGTCGTCTCTGTCTTTGGTGTTGTCGCTATCTTTGTTCCTGACTTTGTTGTTTTCGTTGCCGTTCTTGTTGTTTCTGTCTCTGTCGTTGTCGCTATCTTTGTGCCTGACTTTGTTGTTTGTCTTGTCGCGCTTCATGTTGCTTTTGTTCTTTCTGTTGTCGTTCTCGTTTCTGCTGTGCTTCTTGCTATTGTTGTTGGTCTTGTCGCGCTTCATGTTGCTTTTGTTCTTGCTGTTGTTTGTCCCGTTTCTGCTGTGCTTCTTTTGACTATTGTTTTTCTTGTTATACTCTATTCGTGTCCCGAGTGGATAATTTGAGTCATTGAGCATTTCGTCTCGAGTGTGGTGCGAATGATCTGATGTTGCATCGGTGCAGGTGACATCAATCATTTGTGGAGAATTGGATTCCTCATCTTTGCTTTTTTGGTGCTCCTCTTCCGGAGTCAAATTCTTCTCGATTTCGTTTGACGCGGTGTCTCTGGATTCTTGGCGCTCCTCTTCTGGAGTCAAAACCTCCATGATTACAATTGACGTGGTGTCTGTGGACTTCTGGCGCTCCTCTTCTGGAGTCCAAATCTGCATGATTTCAGTTGACGTGGTGTCTCCGGACTCTTGGTACTCCGCTTCTGGAGTTGAAATCTTCATGATTTCCGTTGATGTAGTCTCACTGGACTCCAGGTGCTCCTCTTCTGGAGTCAAAATCTGCATGGTTTCTTTTGGCTTGGTCTCTCTGGACTCCAGGTGCTCCTCTTCTGGAGTCAGAATCTGCATGGTTTCTTTCGGCGTTGTCTCTCTGGACTCCAGGTGCTCCTCTTCTGGAGTCAAAATCTGCATGTTTTCTTTCGGCATCGTCTCTCTGGACTGTTGGGTGGCCCGACTCTGTGCTTCTGTACAGACAAGCTGAGAACTGTCAGTCTCGCTGTGATCCTGTACGTCGAGTGTGATCACCTTGTCACTATCTTCGCATGCAGTGGGTAGAGGTGCATTGTCTTCTTTTTGTTCCTGTGAGCTTGGTAGACTGTCATAGTCTGCTTGCGGTTGCTCAGATACAGCGGGTTTACCTGCATGGTCTTGTTCATGCATGGTGTTCGCCAGGGAGTGTTTGCTTGCATCCCTTTTGGAGTCTTTCATCACTCGCACTGTGGAGCCTGTCATCGCTCGCTCCGTGGAGTCTTCCTGTGCTCTCTGTGTGGCGTCGTCTTCGTCTAGGGTATTGCTGTCATCCAATGTATCGACGAGCTGCCATGGCATCATGGTGTTGGATTCATCTACCATGAGTAGAGTCGTGTTGAGCTTTGCAACGGTGTCGCTGATGCTGTGATCAGCATGTCCAAATAACTCCTCCATGTCTGAGTAGTATTCTTTGATACCCATTTCATCTTCGTTGGCTTCTTCTACCACGAGTTGATTCGTGTTGAACTTTGCGACCGTGTCGCTGATGCTGTGATAAGCATATCCGACTGACTCAGCTGTGTCTGAGTAGTATTCTTCGAAAACCAAATCATCCTGGTTGGATTCTTCTACCACGAGTTGATTCGTGTTGAACTTTGCGACCGTGTCGCTGATGCTGTGATAAGCATATCCGACTGACTCAGCCATGTCTGAGAGGTAATCTTCGAAAAACAAATCATCTTTTGTTGTTTCGGAATTCTTTTTGTTCTCTTCACTTTGGGTGGTGCAGACTGCTTTTTTCAGGGTGTTGTGCAAGTTGTTTTTAACTGTTGGTTTAAGTTCAGGCGTTTTTCTGTGTTTTGAGGCAAGAAAATTTGTGTTTACCACTTTAAGTGTCTTATTTTCAATTTTCGGGCATTTCCCTTTTAAGTGGGCGTGGTCGGGATGCTCAGACGTCATGACGTCACGCGTAGGAATGAATTGCGCATGCGCAAATCGGCTTTCCTTCCCTGTGCGGTTCTGTGTCCATTGCGCATGCGCGGCTTGCGCATGCGCATGACGATCCGCAACCAAGACTTTTTATTGACTGTGCATGCGCGGCTTGCGCATGCGCATAACGATCGGCACCGCGCTCTTTTTTAAACTGCGCATGCGCGGCTTCCGGTTCCGGCGCATGCGCAGACGCGATTTGTAGTTCTTTGCTTACCGGAGACTGCAAAATGTGCTGCGACGCCATTTTTTCGCGTTTTTCGCGGATTTCAGGGATTTTTCTTTCCCACCAGGACTGGACTTCTAAAAGTTGTAAGTAATCTTCTCTTCCCGATCTGGACAGGGTTTCAGCGTTTTGGCTTTGTGAGAAATTCTTGTTATTTCTTCTTTTTGATCTGTACTTTTCATTCGCGATTTCTTGTTCTTTTCGTGATTTTTTAAGTTTTGCATCACTCAGTCTCTGTGCAGTTTGGACTCTGAGCATGCCTTGCTGTTCAAATTTCTCACAGTACTCTTCAAATTTGTTTAGTAACGTTTGTAAGCTGTTTCTGTCTTCATCTTTTGAGTATTTAAATCCATTATACACTTTCCTATTTACAGGCCCTGCGGTGAGAATTGCTATTTTAATGTTGTCTGAGGTTTATTGTACATCATTAGCTGTGAGATAAATATCAAACATTTGTTTAAACCTTTTCCAGACATTTCTTACAACGGCAGTCTGGTCCAGCTGATCTGGGTATCCATACCACATCCTCAAATTAGCGATGTCTTCCCAAGTCAAATGTCCAGTAGGAGATTTCCATGCCATTTTGAGCTTTCTGTATCTGCCACTGAGTTGTCCTGTAGTAAGCGTCTGAAGCCACTCCTGGGTACCATGTGTTGTTACTCGTGTCTTAATAAAGCTCGTAGTCTCAAATGTGGAGAAGATGCTTTATTGTGAGTTTGTTCTCTCTTCAGAGCTGTTACCTAAGGCTACCTTCAGTGCTCCTAGATGGCATGTGTGTGTGTGTGTCCTGCTCCAAGTTCTGCCCTCTGTGAAGTGTGTCCTCACTTCCTGTCCCCGTCTATTTATATGGCTCTCCCGTGCCCCCTCTAGTGTTTGCTCAGTTGTATTGCATCTAGTTAACTTGTGATCACCACAAGAGAAAGAAACAGATCTGAGTTCAAGTCATTCTTAGGAATGGTCAATTACTATGGGCGTTTTCTATGAAATTTGTCAACATCATTGTCCCCTTTGCATATGCTATGAGAGAAGCACCAGCATTGGGTTTGGAAGATACCCCTGAGAGAAGCTGTAAATAGAGTAAAGCAATTGTTACATTCATCGAGTTTACTGGTGCATTTTGACCCATCTAAGGAAATGGTGTTAACCTTTGATGCCTCTCCATATGGCATCAGTGCAGTATTGTCCCATAAGGTGGATGATAGACCTGTAGGGTCTCTCAGATTGAAAAAGAAGGCCTGTCAATAGTATATGGGGTAAATAAGTTGCACTACTTTGAATATGGGAGGGACCTTACCATTGTTATGGACCACAAACCACTCTTGGGTCCTTTTAAAGAAGATGAGGCTATTCCGCCAATCACATTGACAATAATTCAGCATTGGGTGTTAATTTTGTCCACCTACAAACAGGCATTCAGGCACCGACCTTGAACACGTATCACAAATTCAGACGTGCTTAGTCACCTGCCTTTACCAGAGAGTGTAGCACCTCCCCCAGTACCACAGGAAATTGTTATGGTGCTGAATTTGTTGGATATGTTCAATGCCATCAAATCAAGTATTGGGCCAGCAGGGATCCACTGTTGTCTGAAGTGAGGTACAGGATATAAGAAGTTGGGGCAATGAGCCAGTTTCTGAAGCGATGAAACCGTACTATACACAAAAGGATGAATTAAGCTGCCAAGTGGCATCATATTTTGAGGAGTCAGAGTTGTTGGATGGGACTCGCTGGTCGGCGATGCTAAAATCGTTCCGGCGATCGGCCGGAGATTGACAGTTTCTGACGAAATCGGGGGCGGCGCCGTTTTTGTGATGCTCATCAGGAGTTACTTATAACAATTATTGTTCTTTAGCAACATTTAAGAGGCATCTGGAAGGGTACATGAATGGGGAAGAAATAGAGGGATATGGATCGAGTCAGGGGAGAAGTTTTTTTTAGTTACGGCATCATGATCGGCACACACTTGGAGGGCTGAAGGGCCTGTTCCTGTGATGTACTTATTGTTGTTCTTTAGTCTATCATCGATGCCGATATTGAGAGTCTGGTGAAGCACTGTGAACAGTGCCAAACGCAACAAAGATTGCCTGCTACAGCCCCACTACACCCTTAGGAATGGCCTGGCCGGCCATGGGTGCAGCTTCATGTTAATTATGGGGGACCATTCTAAAGCACAATGTTTTTGATGCCCATTCAAACTGGATGGAAGTGTTTGAAACAAAGTCTATGGCATCACACATCAGTGTTTATCGACCCACAGAATACCTGAAGTCATAGTGCTGGACAATAGAACAGCCTTCACGAGTGCTGAGTTTCAAAATGTCACCTTCTTAAATGGTATCAAACACATCAGGACTGTACCTTACCACCCAGCAGCCAACAGACTGGCTGAATGAGCTGCCCAAACCTTCAGGTTAACCTTCGAGCCTCAAGAAGTAGTCAGGGCGAGCCTGGAGGCCAGCATCTCACGTTACTGGGATGTAGAACCACTGTGCACTGTACAGCACGAATGCAGTCAGCAGAGTTGTTGATATGCTAGCCTCTTAGGACCATACTAAGCCTGGTGTTTCCAAATTTGCTGGGAAGGGTAGAGACCAGTCAGGCAAATCAATAAGGTCAGTTTCAATGGACCACCTTCTGGACTACCTTCACCAACTGCGTTGGGTGATCTGATCAACATGTACACCCAGATCCCTCTGACTGTCAATACTCTTAAGGGCTCTGCCATTCACTGTATATTTTCCACCTGTATTACAACTACCAAAATGCATTACCTCACATTTGTCCGGTTTATACTCCATCTGCCATCTCTCTGCCCAAGTCTCCAACTGGTCTATATCCTGCTGTATCCTCTGACAGTCCTCATTGCTATCCGCAATTCCACCAACCTTTGTGTCATCCGGAAACTTAGTAATCAGATCCATTTTCCTCCAAATCATTTATATTCACTATAAACAGCAACAGTCCCAGCACTGATTCCTGCGGAGCACCACTAGTCACAGCCCTCCATCCAGAAAAGCACCCTTCCACTGCTGCCCTGTGTCTTTTATGAATGAGCCAGTTCTGTAACCATCTTGCCAGCTCATCTCTGATCCCGTGTACTTCACCTTCTCTACCAGTCTGCCATGAGGGACCTTGTCAAATGCCTTACAAAGTCCACGCAGACAACATCCACTGCCCTACCCACATCAATCATCTTCTTCCTCGAAAAACCCGATCAAGCTAGTGATACACGACTTCCCCTTCACAAAACCATGCTGCCTCTCGAAAAATAGGTCCATTTGCTTCGAAATGGGAGTAATCCCTGTCCTGAAGAATCCTCTCCAATAATTTCCCTACTACTGACATAAGGCTCACCGGTCTGTAATTTCCTGGATGATGCTTGCTACTCGCCTTAAACAAAGAAATAACATTAGCTAGTCTACAGTTGTCTGGGACCTCACCTGTAACCAGTAAGGATACAAAGCTTTCTTTCAAGGCCCCAGCAATTTCCTCCCTTCCCTCCCTCAGTATTCTGTGGTAGATCCCATTAGGCCCCCAAGGACTTATCTGTTTTTTAGAAAATATTTTATTGAGGCATTTATAATTTTAACATTTTAAACAAAGAAATCCAACACACACAAAAATTCCACAATAACATGCCCAACTCCCCCCCCCCCCCCCCCCCAAGCTTAAACCCTAACTACCCATAATTAGATTTCCTACCTTTATTCGTCATTTCCATGCCTCCCCTTCCCCCCCACTGTTGACGGACAATTTTCCTTGAAGAAGTTGATGAACGGCTACCACCTCCGAGCAAATCCCTGTAATGAACCCCTTAAGGCAAACTTAATTTTCTCTAGCCGAAGATACCCTGCCATGTCATTGACCCAAACACCCGACTTTGGAGGCTCAGAGTCCCTCCATCCCAACAGAATCCGTCTCCGAGCAACCAGGGAGGTAAAGGCCAAACCATTGGCCTCTCTCTCCCCCTGGCCTCCTGGATCTTCCAACACTCCAAATATTGCCACCTCTGGACTCGGAGCCTAGGGACTTAGGTAATTTAATGTTTTTCAAGACACCCATCACCATCTCCTTTTTGATCTCAATATGACCCAGACTATCTGCAGACCCTTCCCCAGACTCATCATCCACCAAGTCCTTAAGGGGCCTCACAGTAGCATGGTGGTTAGCATCAATGCTTCACAGCTCCAGGGTCCCAGGTTCGATTCCCGGCTGGGTCACTGTCTGTGCGGAGTCTGCACGTCCTCCCCCTGTGTGCGTGGGTTTCCTCCGGGTGCTCCGGTTTCCTCCCACAGTCCAAAGATGTGCGGGTTAGGTGGATTGGCCATACTAAATTGCCCGTAGTGTAAGGTTAATGGGGGGATTGTTGGGTTACGGGTTACGTGGGTTTAAGTAGGGTGATCATTGCTCGGCACAACATCGAGGGCCAAAGGGCCTGTTCTGTGCTGTACTGTTCTATGTCCTTCTTTGTGAATACTGATGAAAAGTACTCATTCAGTATCTCTCCCATTTCCTCTGGTTCCATGCATAGATTCCCTCCCTTGTCCTTGAGTGGGTCAACCCATTCCCTAGCTACCCTCTTGCTCTTTATATACGTGTAAAAAGTCTTGGGATTTTCCTTAATCCTGTTTGCCAATGACTTTTCGTGACCCCTTTTATCCTTGTTGACTCCTTGCTTAAGTGCCTTTCTACTTTTCTTATATTCGACACAGGCTTCGTCTGTTGCCAGCCGTCTAGCCCTTCTCAATCTTCCTTTTTCTTTTGGACTAGGCTCACAATACCCCTTGTTGTCCAAGGTTCCCAAAACTTGCCATACTTATCCATTTTCCTCAAAGGAGCATGCCGGTCCTAAATTCCTATCAACTGACATTTGAAAGCCTCCCACATGACAGATGTTGATTTACCTCAAATATCCTCCCCAATCTAGATTCTTCAGTTCCTGATGAATACTGTTATAATTAGCCTTCCCCCAATTTAGCACCTTCACCCGAGGACTACTCATCTTTATCCAACTGTACCTTTTTTTTTTTTAAATTTAGATTAGCCAATTATTTTTTCCAATTAAGGGGCAATTTAGCGTGGCCAATCCACCTACTCTGCACATTTTTGGGTTGTGGGGGCGAAACCCACGCAGACACGGGGAGAACGTGCAAACTCCACACGGACAGTGACCCAGAGCCGGGATCGAACCTGGGACCTCAGCGCCGTGAGGCGGTTGTGCTAACCACTAGGCCACCGTGCTGCCCTGTCCAACTGTACCTTAAAACTTATTGAAGTATGGTCACTGTTCCCAAAATGGTCCCTTATTGAAGCTTTGATCACCTGGCCGGGCTCATTCCCCAATATCAGATCCAGTCCGAACTCTTCCCGAGTTGGACAATCTACATATTGTTTCAAGAAGCCCTCCGATGATCCTTGGAAACTCTTTGCCTTCCAAGCCCCTAGCACTAAGTGAGTCCCAGTAAATATAGGGACGTTAAAATCACCCACCACAGCAACACTGTTGCTTTTACACCTTTTCACAACCTGCCTACATATCTGCTCCTCTATCTGCCGCTGGCTGTTGCGAGGTCTGTAATAAACCCCCAACATTGTGACTGCATCCTTTCTATTCCTGAGCTCTACCTATGTTGCCTCACTGCATAAGCCCCCTGAGGAGTCCTCCTTGCAGTACAGCTGTAGCATTCTCTTTAACCAGTAGTGCAACGCCTCACCGCTTTTACATCCCCCTTTATCCTGCCTGAAACATCTAAATATTGGAATGTTTAGCTGCCAATCCTGTCCCTCCCTCAACCAAATGTCTGTAATGGTGACAACATCATAGTTTCAAATACTAATCCAAGCTCTACGTTCATCTGCCTTACCTATTACATTTCTTGCATTGAAACAAATGCACTTCAGACCACCAGTCCGCTGTGCTTTGCAACATCTCCCTTCCTGCTCTTCCTCTGAGTCTGAATTCTCCAGTTCCCTCTCAGTTATTTCTGACCTATTGCTCCGGTTCACACCCCCATCACCCTGATAGTTGATCATCCATCTCAGCATCTCCACAAATTCTGCCTATTTTTGTCTACCGCCCGATATTTCAACTGAAATGGGAGCAGCAATGAGACGAAAATGTCAATAAAGCTTCTCGCTTCTGTCATTTTTCAAAGGGTCTCAATTTAAGCAGCTAGCTTTAATAATCTATCTACCCTAGTACAGTGGTTAGCACCACTTGGATCACTGTCTGTGCAGAGTCTCCCTGTCACGTTCTCCCTGTGTCTGTGTGGGTTTCCTCCGGGTCCTCCGGTTTCCTCCCACAAGTCCCGAAAGACGTGCTGTTAGGTGAATTGGACATTCTGAATTCTCCCTCTGTGTACCCAAACAGGCGCCGGAGTGTGGCGACTAGGGGCTTTTCACAGTAACTTCATTGCAGTGTTCATGTAAGGCTACTTGTGACAATAATAAAGATTATTATTATTATAAAATTGAGTTCCATGCCTGCTCATGGGTGAACTTGTCCACTGTATATGGATGGTACAGATATAAAATGGCCAATGTCACTTGGCAATATTAAAGGTTTGTAGAACTGCATGTTTTCAACCTTCTGGATGACCATAATTCCACACTGCTCTCTTTGCCAATATCCTGAAGCATTTTATTCTCACCCTTTGAACTGACCATTCAATTCAGCAGGTCATTTTGTAGTGTAGGCTCATGTTGTGGTTTCCACATTGATTTCATGCTTTATCAGCAAGCTGCTTTCCAGTGTTGGACATTTAAGGACATTGCCCTAAGATCATGCAAAAGAATCCCAACTATCAAAATTATTTTGATTGTTCACTGGTGACATCAGGTGGGCTTTTTGATCGGTTTGTCAAATATACGTTGAAGCTGAAGATTAACTCCTTTCTGAAAATTGTTAAAGGCAAGCTGAATGAGATCTAGGAAAGAACAGTCCCCACCATTTCTCTGGTCCAAGCTCATCACCAACAGTCGCCTATATTCAACAAATAGTGTGAACCAGTTGCCAGTACCAGAAAAGGCTATTGCAAATGTGCCTTAAAAAATACTAGGCCATCAACTATTTCAAACATTTCAATAAGTACTTACCTTATACTTAACAATTTAATATCTCTGCTGATTTTGGGAAAGATCTGATTTACATTCAGATTCAATCTAAAGTTCAATTACTTTAGTGATGGGATTCTTGATCCGACAATTAACAATTAGGAGAAGCAGATGCTCAGTGAGATTGCCATGCTTTTAAATTATGCTGGTTATTTGCTTTTTGTTTTACTGTCCACCGTGTGTAGATAACAAATTGTGTTAACACCATATGGCCACTATAAGTGATAAGGACTCTATTCAGCATGCAGAGCAGTCATCAACCAAATTATATAGTTAGGGGTTGCATGTAAGGTAGTGAAGGCCTGGGGGGTTGCAGGAGGGGGGATATCAGGGTCTCGGGCGAAAGGTGTCTCCCCCATCCCGCTCCCCGCCCGCATGAAAACCTGTTGGGTGGAGCATAAAATTCTGGCTCAAGATTTAAATCTGACCCATATTGATGGGATAGTTTGAAGTCAACTCTGAGCATTAGCATTATCATGAAACTAATCTGAACTGTTGATCATTCTGGGCAAGGATGGTTGGTTTGCAGAATTGTAAAAAGTACCACAGCAGACTAGGAGGGGAGTGCTATTCACATGGTGCAGATGGAAACCAGCAGTTCGGATAGAAGGAAGGGAACTTTCCTTTGTTTCTGTCTTATGACAGTGGATGAGTTATCATTCCTACCCTTCACCTTGAAGAGCGCAAAAAGCATTGGTGAATACCAGGGGATCAGAGGTCAATGATCTCAAGTCCAGGACATTATTGTAGGCATTGCTCAAGGCAGTACCCTGAGCCCAACTATTTTCAGTTGCTTCACCAATGACCTTTCCTCCATCATAAGATCAGGAGTATGTCCATTCACTGATTAATGCACAATGTTCAGCTCCATTTGCAATTTATTAGATAGTAATGCAGTCCATGCCTGCATTGGGCTTATCAAATCTCCCTATTATCATCATCATCCAGGTGACCTTTGAAAAATAAAAAAGTGTTGCATTTATATAGCATCTTTCATGGCCACAGGATGTCTGAACAGTTTTAAAGCCAATGACTAACTTTTGAAGGGTACAGACTGTTGTAATGTAGGAAATGCGGCAGCCAAGATGGACACAACAAGCTCCCATAAACAGCAATATGATAGTGGCCAGATAATCTGCATTTAGAATGTTGTTTGAGGGATAAATAATTGGCCAGGGCAGTTGGGATAAATTATATGCTCTTCTTCCTTTTAATTGACCAGAAATGGAACAGGACCAACATATCTGTCCCAGCTACCAGAATGAGCATATTGGCATTACAATTCAGATGGGAATTATATCTATTTTTCTTAAATTGGGATAGACTGAGCTCTAGAAATCTGCAAATATTTTCAAATTTTAAAAATTGTCATAAATGTTAAACTTTATAATGAAGCACAAAAGTTTTAGAAATAAAGTCGAAGATAATAAATTATGGTTATTATGATATTGATTTGTACTTCATGAGTCTGACTGAAAGCATAACTCGCAAATGCCATAGGCACTCCTGAGCTCAGCTGATTTTTTTCTTATGAGTGAAGTAAAGATCGATATCCTATTTGATCTCATTTATTGTTCTATGCATTGATTGACATTTCTTTCCCAACGGTGCAGTGTTGCATTTTCAATGCCTTCCATTTAAAAACCTCTTTGGTGGGATTTTCTTTGGGACTACTCCTGCATGCTGTCAAACCACAGCAGGAAGCATAAGGATCAGCAGGGAAAGAAGGGAAGAGCACAAGTTTGTACAAGAGATGGTGGAAGAAGACTACATCTTAATGAGGTTACAATGGGAGAAAGGATTGAATGAAAAAAAAACAAAGTGTCTATGCGAAGACATGGGACTTGAATGGGGCACAGTTTCGCTATGAACTGGGTCTTGGGGTGAACAAAGAACAAAGAAAAGTACAGCACAGGAACAAGCCCTTCGACCCTCCAAGCCTGTGCCAACCATGCTGCCCGTCTAACCTAGAAAGATCATCTTTGGGTCTGGATGGGTAGAGTGATGTTTTCTGGCTTTAGATGTGGTAGCCTAACTTTGTGTGTGTTTGGAGGGGGTACAACAGCTTTGTGAAAATGGGCATGGGAGATTGGATACTGAGACCATTTAAAAGTTTATTTAGTGTTCCCCTGCCTCATCTGTTCTACAATTAATATGTCCTAGCCTCCTCATTTTAAAGTGCACTTGAGGATTGCTTTAGATATATAAGCTGTTGTCCTCTTCCCTTTTATTGATGCTTTTTTCAATTAAAAAATTCTAACTTTTACATCACATTTCAATATTTTTATGATGATTTTATTGTACACATTAGTATAAAAGTGAACACAAAAGTCTCCTACCAGCATGTAGAACATAGAACATACAGTGCAGAAAGAGGCCATTCGGCCCATTGAGTCTGCACCGGCCCACTTAAGCCCTCACTTCCACCCTATCCCCGTAACCCAGTAACCCCTCCGAACCTTTTTGGTCACTAAGGGCAATTTATCATGGCCAATCCACCTTACCTGCAAGTCTTTGGACTGTGGGAGGAAACCGGAGCACCAGGGGGAAACCCACGCAGACACAGGGAGAACATGCAGACTCCGTACAGACAGTGACCCAGCGGGGAATTGAACCTGGGACCCTGGCGCTGTGAAGCCACAATGCTATTCTCTTGTGCTACCATGCTGCGGTAAATGGGTAATAAGTGGTGAGGTGGGACCTATTCGGCGCAAAGAGGATGATACAAATTTCAAGAAGCAGAGCAAGGCTGGAATAATTAATGAGCACTTTGAGTCGGTTTTACTCAGGATATTGGTATCAGCAGAAACAGAGATGATAATATCCGTGAATGGGGTGAAAATTGATAGGCAGGATGTATTGCAAAGGCTGGCTATGTTTAGAGTGAATAAGTCACCTGGTCCAGATGGCTTGCATCCCAGGTTGCAAAAGGAAATGTGGTTGGAGTTAATGAAGGGCTTGCTATAATCTTTCAAATTTACCTAGTTTTGGGGTGGTGCCAAAGGATTGGAAAGTGGCAAATCTGACAACCTTGTTCAAGAATGAATGGAAATTACAGGCCAGTCGGTTTAACATCAGTGGTGGCTAAGGGTTATTGCTAGGGTTGCTGTTTTTCTGATATATATGAATGAGTTTCATATTGGAATAAAGAATAACATTTCAAAATTTGATGATGATACCAAACTTGGAGTTATGACAAACAGTGAGGATGATACCAACCATCTATATCAGGCCACAGATAGGTTAGGAGAATGGGCAGGTACGTGGGAGGTGAAATATGAGAAAATGCATTTTGGCAGAAGTGGCAGGAAGAGGCAACATAGACAAAATGGCATTGTTTTAAAGGGCTTATAGGGACAAAACGACCTTGGGCTTTGTGAACATAGACCTTTGAAGATAGCAGGATGCACTGAAAAAGAAGTTAGCAAAGTATATGGAATCTTCGGCATCATAAATAGAATGTACTGAGTACAAAACAGGGAAATTATGTTACTTCAGGAAGGATATGAGGGTGCAGAAGCGATTGTGGTTCCAGGGATGAGGGATTTTACCTGCAGGGTTAAATTGGGGAAGCTAACGCTGTTCCTCTTGGAACAGTGTGGTTCAGATTTGATAGAGGTGAGCAAGATTATGACAGGTTTAAATAAAGTAGACAAAGGAAAATTGTTCCCACTCTCTGATGGTTCTAAATATAGTGGTTTTAAGGCTTTGAGCAAGAAATCCGCAGCGTGGAAAATGACTTGGAACTTGCTACCTACTAGGGTGGTGGAAGTGGAGACAATCAATGATTTCAAAAAAAGAAATTGGGTGGTCACTTGAGGGAAGTAAACTTGAAGGGCTACGGAGATAGTGGGAGAAACAGGACTAACTACATTGCTCTACAGAGAGTTGGCATGGACTCAATGATGGTGTGAATCTGTGATTATCACATTCCACAATGAATTATTTTTGACTTCAACTGCTGATGCATCAAAAAATATCCCAAATTAAAATTAATTAGCAGACAATAAATTTTATATCATCAGAGTTCATTTCCCCCTTTACAAACATGCAGATACACTGCTGCAATGAGTAGAATTTTATACATACCTGTTGCATCATGGTTTCCTTGTACTGCTTTTTTTGTGTCACTTTAATCGGAGGGAGTTTGGTAATGGCTGAAACCAGAAAATTCATTAGGATATCTTCACAGTTTGTCATCTGGTCTATCATGTTGTGAAGACTGGCTGGCAAGTAATAGCTGTACAGGTAGTGATAATATCTGTAACAAAATAGAAATTTCATTTAGACATCTATCACCCAATTAATATCTTCCAACTCAAAGTATAATTAAGACAGAACAATTGAATAGAGTAGTAAGATGTTTCCTCTGACTGATATTGGAATGTTTTCATTAAACAGTGATCAAACACAGATGCCGCCTTTCAAAGTTGAAAATACATTTTCTTGGTTCATGTCGACAGGTTGAAACCTAAAGCAAATTGTTTTTGGATACAAATTGGTTTTATTTTATTTAGGAATGATTCCCATATTTGCCACTTGCGCCAACAGGCTGGACTTTCAAATGGGATCACAGGCAATTTTGTGCTACTTGTCTCAGTGCCAGTTTGTTGCTATAATCCTGACCCACAGACGTTTTCTGTCTGGGTAGCTCGGGGACGGATTAGCTCTCTGCTGGCGAATTTTTTAATTAACGGGCCTATTAAGGCCATGCTGCCATTATGATTGGCATTCCCAGTCGGCAATGTGGATAGCCAAGTCAGGCTCAGGGTGAAAGGGGAAGGGGTGAATGACCTATAAAAGCCACCCAGCCACAGCGACTGGCTGTCTTGGCGTGCTGGTACCCTTCGGATCATGCAGGCTGCTGTGGCATTTTAAAAAATAAGAACAAACTTGCCTAGCTCTTTCTCTTCCAGTTTTCATGCTCAGGCAGACAGATCCCACCTTAGCTGTTCCAGATTGGATGGGGAACCTGCTCCCTGGCATTTAATTGCCTGGAGCTTTGCAGATTGCGCTCTGCGCCATGCAGGGTCGGGACCACTTTTGTTTCCTGATTAGAAATCTAGCCCGCTTATATTTAGAAGAAAGTGACAACACAAATAAATGCTAGGTTTTCAGCAATCAGGACAACAGAGTATCCTCCTGTATATCTGAATCTTGCAACATGTAAGAGTGAAGCGGCAAATGATTTCCAGCAGCCACAGTTTTTCTTTAGTGTTTATTCACTGCCATTTCTCTTCCAGGAACGCCCACCTTGAAGAAAGTATGCTCTTCCATCCGTTGGGATTTCTGTTTGTCATTTTTACAGATGTTTGCTCTATTTGATCTTTTGCTTCATCTGCCACATTAAATTTACCTTCTTCATTTCCAGTGTCAAGGACCGCAAGCTTCAGCTATTCTTGGACATGAACGCCCCTATGGATCCTTCTTGTAGTTCTCATTTACTGATACCATCCACCCTCCCAATCTCACCCTTTGCCATCTTTTCACTATCCTCAGCTTCCGCTCTTCTGTACTAGAGCTTCCGATATGTCTTCCTTTTTTCTCAACGACATAATCCACACCACTGTGGTTGAAAAAGCCCTTGATCCATTTCTATTTCCAGCACTTTCACTCTCATCTATTCCCTCACTCCCAGAACGATCAGAGGGCTCGCCCTTCTCCTCACATTTTACCTCAACCTCCATATTGAACAGGTCACCCTCTTCCATTTCAGGCACAGCAGTGACGCCAATATCAAACACATCCAACACCCTCCCTTCCCCTTTTAGCATGCCAAAGAGACTGTTCTCTCTGCAACGCCATGGTATACTCTTCAAACACCCTCAACATTCCCTCCCCTTCCCATACAATTGCAGAAGAGGCAATATCTGCCTTTTTACCGCCTCCCTTCACACCGTATAGAGTCCCAAACTTGTGCCATATTTGTACTTCTTTAAATTTCTATTCACTGCTCTTGATAGTCTCTTCTGTGTTGAGAGAATCAGATTTAGATTGGTGACTGCTTTGCAAGGGCACCACCTCCTTTCAGTCCACAAACATGACCTTGCACTCCATCTTAGACTTTCACTTCTGCTCTTTCCTCCCCTTCCCACATTCCATACCTCTATACTTCCCTAAAACCTATTGCATCTTTAACCTTTCTCGTCCTGAGGTTATGCAAACTGAAACACAAATATTTTTCTTTCTCCACAGATGCTTCCTGACCTGATGAGTATTTCCAGCGTTTTTTCTTTTTATTTAAGATTTCCAACATCCATAGTAATTTGCTTTTTAACCTTTATCGTTACGCCTAGCATTCAGCAATACAACTCTGAAACTGTATTCTGAATGCATGAGAGTGAAATGGCTCATTTTCTCATGCCTCTACTTTATGTACAGTGCTGTTCATCTTGTGGTCGGTATTTCTCCACAGCAAAGTCAGTGGAATTTGGGATCTGGGGTCATGGATTAAAAAACAGTGTCTCATCACTCAGTTTGGGTTTGGTCTGTGATACAAGCTTTAGTGATGCGGCATTGCTTGCTTTCTATATTAATTAATAATCAGCCAATAATGTGTACATCACATTATTCTGTAACTTACACTTTTCCAATTTGTGCAGTATCCTATTCTCTAATAACTTCTCTGACTCTTTCTTGACAAGACTCCAAATGCTAATGTGTTTAACCACAACAAATTGTAACATAATTATGTACCACCAATTTGAATACAAGTCTTCGAAGCAAATATAATTGAGATCTGGCAAGTCTTTCAATGATCAGGGCTGATGATGCAGGAACTCTCAATTTGGCCCAATGCAGTTATCAGAAAATTATTTGACCTATTTTCACTGGTACTTTTCTTATTCTGCTGAAAACAATGTTGAGCTACTTTGGCTTATATGCAGCATTTTGCCCAGCTGTGAAATTGTGTGGCTGAGACCAAGTGCATCAGAAATATATATGTAAATGAATACAGTCGAATGATTTAACAATAACATTCAAATTGTAAATCTGTGTTCATAAAATGCTCAAACAATTATAGAGATAGGGAATTATTTTGGGTTTCAAGTATCATGAAATGGCAAACACCCCTGATATCTCCCCAGCCATTATATTATATTTCTTATACTACGGATACTTTTATTATGGAAATATTTGGAAACTAACAACTTGGTTCAGTTGGGAGCACAGTTCCCACTAAGCAAGGTGGCTGTTAGTTCAGTACCAAAACAATACTACATTGTCAGAGGTGACATGCTTTGGATGAGATGTTAAACTGAGACTTCAGCTATCCATTCAGCTGGACACTAAGATCCCACAGCACTATTGGAAGAATAGAGGGAACATTTCCCTGTCTTGGTTAAAATTCCTCCCTCAAAGCACCACAAAATGTATTGGCTCATTATTTATTTCAGCTTTCAAGCATCCACAATATTTTGTTTTCGTGCCGATTGGTTATTTACCTCTTTACTGTTTGTGGGAACTAATGGGGTTGGTTTTAATAACCCCATTTTTTGCGCAGTGAATAGGGTGGGTGGGATGCTCATCAAATGCCATCACATTGAGGTCTGCACCATTTCAATGGCCGGGCACAAATGAGGTCAGGGTTTCCAGTTGGCCAGTGCCCATATTAACGGATACACAGGTGCGATCTATCAGCCTTGCCATGCTCGACTCGGGAAGCCATGTCGGAAATCGGGCCCGGGGGTGCCCTGTCCTTATGATGTGGGGTGTAGGGAAGCTCGTGAACCCCTTATTGGTGAGTTGGTGGGTCTGGAGGCCATGATGAGTGGGTGCAGAGATCGAGGCACCATTTAAAAATGGCACCCCGATCTCCTCCTGCACTGGCGAGCGGAGATCTTTACTGTAGGAAATGGGACTGAAGTTCGGCCTTGGCGGGTCGTCCCTCGCCGAGGCCGGGAAATGAAGCAGAGTCCCGTTTAATAGCGGGGTTGTTCTCATCACTGCCAGCGCCGGGAGATGCCCAACTAAATGCGCTCAACACGGAACTCTGTTTCATTTCCTTTAAATCGCGTCCTTCATAAATAGCTTCTCCATCGTCGATTGTTTTATAATTATCTACACTAAAATTTAGCTGCCTAAGCATTTTAATCAATCTATATCCCTTGGAATGTTATTGCTCTCTTACATTTGTCACCTGACCACACATCTTTTTTATTTCAGCGGTCAAGAATTTGGTTCACTTTTGATTTCAGCAGTAGCAATAGGGCTGTATACTCTAGCGGGATGCATACCTGGAGGATTTATCACCAGACTTCCAACCACCTCCCTCCTTAGTTAAATAGTATTTGTTCCCAGTTCCAACAATTCTGCAACTAAATTTTTAAAAATGTTTCTATAGATTTTCTGCAGGGTTTCTTCAATTCCCTGAAATTCCAGGGCCATTTTGGAGGATTTCTAATGACTGTGATGCTAAAATGTCGACAAGAAAACGTGGTCCTTTTGTGCAATCAGGACATGATTGGTGCTCTGGGGACTCCAGATACATCCCAGGAGGCAGTGTGCCAGTGACAAAGAGGACTAAACTCAGCTGATGGGGTGACAGATATAGGATCCACTGTGAGCCTGGGAGGGATTTGGTGTGCAGGGCTCGGGTAAGTGTTAGCTGCAGTGATCCGTAGTTCCATTCTGGTGTCAGAAGCAGTCCTGCTCCTCCTGGCAATATGGTCAAGATTGTCAAGATATCTGTACTGACTTTCATCGTGGTAACCTGCAGTAGTTCTTTTATGGACCACTGCTGTGTTAGGCTTGAGAAAACTGAACTCAGAATGCACTGGAGTCAGTTGGATCGCAATTATAGAAATGGGCTTGAAACCTGGGTTTCCAGAGGAAATAAGCTCATTCTTACTTTGGGGTGACGTCTAGAGCATGCTAATGTATTGGACAAGGTGCACTCTCCTGGCGAGAAATGAGCCCACACTGGCGGGATTCTCCCATTCGGCGGCAGAGTGTCCACGGCGTCAGAAACGAACAGGCCGCTGGGAGTACCAATTCTGGTCCCTCCAGCACGGCGCTGGAGTGGTTCACGCCACTCCAGCCTCCCATCCCAGCGCGAACAGTGCATCGCGGGATCCGCGCAGGCGCAGTGGCGCCGATACCAACCTGCGCATGCGCGGTGGCCTCCCTCAACGCGCTGGCCCCGACGCAACATTGCGCGGGGGTTCAGGGGCCGGCGCGAAAGCAAATAGGTCTGGGGAGCAAGAGGTCTGGTCCACCAATCGGTGGGACCCGATCACGGGCCAAGCCCCATCAGAGCCACCCCCCCCCCCTGGAGTCAGAGCCCCCTACCCTCCCCGTACAGGCCACCCACCGACCTTGCGCGCAGAGTTCCTGCCGGCTGCGACCAGGTGTGGATGGCGGCGGCGGGACTGTGCCTTTTTAGAGCGGCCGCTCGGCCCATCGGTCCAGCCGCGTACAGCGGCCCGCGACCGGCGCTGCGCCAAACGTGGAGAACCACGTGCCAGCGTCGGGGCAGCATGGGCTGGTTGCAGGAAATCTCCGGCCGGCCCCGGGCTGGGAGAATCCCACCCATATGCAAGATGCATTCTCTGCGGCGAATCGGTGCCATTCGCGCCGGTGTGTTTGGTGCGGCCCCGGTCGCGGGCCGCTGTACGCGGCCGGGCCGCT
Organism: Scyliorhinus canicula; assembly: GCF_902713615.1. Lineage (NCBI taxonomy): Eukaryota > Metazoa > Chordata > Chondrichthyes > Carcharhiniformes > Scyliorhinidae > Scyliorhinus > Scyliorhinus canicula. The sequence continues at coordinate 121,982,390 of NC_052151.1, forward strand.
GATTCTCCGGCCCAGATGGGTCGAGCGGCAGAGTCCCGCCGGCGCCGTCCACATGGCGCCTGGCCGTAGCCGGCGGGAACTCTGCGCGCAGGGTCAGGGGCAGCCTCTTGGGGTGGGGTGAGGGGGCCCTCCGATGGGGTCTGGCTCGTGATCGGGGCCCACCGATCGGCGGGCTGGCCTCTTGTTCCCCGGGCCTATTTTCTTCTGCGCCGGCCCCTGAACTCCCACGCCATGTTGCGTCGGGGCCGGCGCGTTGAGGGAGGCCACCGTGCATGCGCAGGTTGCCGCCGGCATCACTGCGGTTGCGCGGATCCCGCTCCAGCGCCATGCTGGCTCCCTATAGGTGCCAGAATCGGTACTCCCAGCGGCCCGTTCACACCGTCGTGAAACGCGACGCCGTTTCTGGCGGCGTGGACACTCTGCCGCCAAATGGGAGAATCCCGCTCCGTATTGAATTCTTCAGTGCCCATTCTTTGCCCTAAAACAGGCACTGCATTTTCCAATTTCTAGGTCTCTTTCAACTCTCACCAACGTTTGCAAAAACGCTAATCACAGAAGAGATGCCAGAGGTTAAAATGCTGCCTTGTGTATCTTTTTTAAAATAAATTTAGATGTACCCAATTCATTTTTTCCAATTAAGGCGCAAATTAGCCAATTCACTTATCCCGCACATCTTTGGGTTGTGGGGGCGAAACCATACAAACACGGGGAGAATGTGCAAACTCCACACAGACAGTGGCCCAGAGCCGGGATCGAACCTGGGACCTCGGCGCCGTGAGACACCAATGCTAACCACTGCACCACCGTGCTGCTGCCTTGTGTTTCTTAACAGAAACATACAGCTTACATTACTGGAGCTCAGAATTATCTAAATGTAGCACTGCATCGTAAATTCAGCTGAACAATTCAGATTTTGTCAGGCAGATAGATGATTACAGTGTATGCTTAATGAAAAATCTATAGTCGTGACATTTTAATACTGACACTTCCCTCAAGCCTTTTGATGATATACCTCTCAGTACCTGGACGTTCTTATGTTTGTTCAGTTTTCTGTGTCATAACCACATTTTCTTCAAATACAACACCGCCAATTAGCTAACAGCATCCAAAATTGAAAGCACATGCCACTGTATGAATGGTCTCTCGCATAACCATTTTGGAAAACTATGTTTTCATCAGATCTTTTGAGTCAATTATCCGGGGCTTCTTTTGCTCCCACTAAAGATGTAATAAAGCTTCAATGTTTTGTCACAAATCTGCACAGAAAAAACTTGCGTTATTATAACTCTTCCAAATCAAAACATTAAATCAGCTCTCCTTTGATTTGTGGTTTCTTTGAAGGCAGCCTTCAGTTGTGTTCAGGACAAGGATAGAACTTCTCTTATGAACCAGTGAAAAATATATAATTAAATCCATAAATAAATCACTATTCCCTCTGGTGCACATTTAAATTTGGTGACGTTTATTTTACGTTCAGCAGCATTGAGCTTCTTCCTTCCTATTTAAAGTTTTATTTTACTGTGATTGGAATTCAACTTGAAAACAATCACTCTCCAATCTCCAAAAATTAAAATAACTGAGTGCTGGTTGAAACATTTTGTGATGGTGGAAAACAGGCAACAGTAGCTCAGCTGGTTGGTACATGTCCTGCACGATTCACCTTTCAAACTGTCAAACAATCCACTACCATTTGCTTTCTGCTGAAGGTTGCAGCGGAAGGCAGCAGGAGGGAAGTCCAACGTGGCCCCATCACCACCAGATATTACCATAGACGGATAGGGCAGAGATTTGGGTGCCTGCAGACCAAAACAGGTGGACAACTAAGGTAATGAGTTGATCAATTTTATTGGCAAAAGAATATACCTTTGCTGCGTTGGCCATGATAAATTGCCCCATAGTGTCCAAAAGGTTTGGTGTGGTTACTGGGATAGGGTGGGGGCAGGTGCTCGGTAGGGCGTTCTTTCCAAGGGCTGGTGCAGACTCGATGGGCTGAATATGCTCTTGCTGCACTGGAGGGATTCTATGAGAAGCACAAACACTGGATGTGGGGAGGGTGTGGAGTGTTAGCCAATGATTTGTTGGGGGGGGGGGTTAGGAATTTGAGGCAAAACTGATGCCAGGAGAGAGGTGGTAACTTACCCTTGCAGCTCTGGAGGTCATTGTTCTTTTTCCGACACTGGACGCTGATCCTCCTGGTCACGCTACTCACACTGACAGCAGCTGCCACAACTTACCAGGCAGTATCGGTGGTTTTCCAAACCCACCCAGGTGGAGTTGGGTCGGAGAATCGGTGAGGGGCCGCACGAATCGCGCCATGCCGCCCTGAAGCGATTCTTCGTGGTAGGCGTGCCCCCCCCCCCCCCCCCCAATATTCTCCACCCCGGATGGGCCGAGCGGCCGTAAAAAAGAAACCAGAGTCCCACCAGTGCCGTTCTAACCTGCTTTGAGCCGGCAGGACTTCGGCGTTGACAGGTCGGGTGGCGGCCTGTGGGGGAGTGAAGAGGGGTTCGACCCCGAGGGGGGCCTCTAATGTGGCCTGGCCCACGATCGGGACCCACTGATCGGTGGGGCGGCCTCTCTGTCCCCCGGCCTCCTTTCGTCCATGCCAGCGCCTGCACTCTTGCGCCATGTTGGGTCGGTACCGGTGCGGACAGGGGAGACACCATGCAAGCGCGGAAAGCGCGCCGGTTAGACTGCGCATGCGCGGGTTCGCGCCAGACCCTCTGCGCATGCGCGCATCCACTGGCGCCCATTCCACGGCCGGATCAGCAGCTGGAGCACTGTGAACCGCTCCAGCGCCAGGGGCCAGAATTGCTGATCCTGGGGCCGTGTTGACGCCGTCAAGAATCCCGCCCCGGATCTCCCGTCTTGCATCCACTGCATCCTGAAGCCTGGCCAGGTTAGCATACCCAAAGCTAGGAGCAGGCCTGCGTACTGCCAGGCTTGTATGTTGGCTGGGAGTGAGTGGTGAGGGAGCACTTAAAAACAGCCCCTCTTGTTAGCAGCGAGACTCTGGGGTACTAGTCCATTAAATCAGACGGCGGGACAGACAGTAATGGTGAGACGCTTGGGGACTCTTTTCTAACACTAAGTGCTGTTAAATACTGGTTGCTGCTACACCTGTGCCTTTATGTATTGGAGGTAACCTGGTTCTACAGCCATGCTGGGGAACAGTTTTAAAGGGAGTAGCTGGCAGTTGCAGACTATGAGGCTGTAATGGATTCCTGTTGCTGGCAAGTCTGTAGCTGGGCTGGGTGTGGCCTCCATTCATTCCAAACCCCCTGGCAGAGAATCTCTTGGATGGCAGACAAGATTAAAAACTGCTTACATTATGTTTGTGCACAACTTCACTGAACTGGCAGAAGTGCCGACTTGATGGAGGAGATAGAGCCGGTAAAATTGCATATGAGACGAAATACAAAATTGCTGAATTTTGGCAACCCCGACTTCAGTGGGATCACAATCCATGGCCTTCTAGATTCCAGCAAAAAGGCTACACAGGGTGAGAAAGTGACTAGAATTTCAAATTTGTGGTGAAGGTTTTGCCTTTCCCAGTCACATTCCTGCTAGCAGCAGCAGATGTAAATCTGGCACATTTTTCTTCTGGTCTACAACAGTGTTCTTCAAACTTTTTTTCCGGGAACCCATTTTTACCAACAGGCCAACCTTCGGGACCCAACCCGGTCGACCTTCGCAACCCACGCCGGCCGACCTTCGCAACCCACGCCGGCCGACCTTCACGACCCACGCCGGCCGACCTTCGCAACCCACGCCGGCTGACCTTCGCAACCCACGCCGGCCGACCTTCACGATCCACGCCAGCCGACCTTCGCTGGCCACGCCTGCGTGACCCACCATTTTCTCTTACCTTGTTTGCTGCTGAGAAAAATGTAGGAAATGGTTTTAGGTCCCTTTGGCCTTCATAAACGCTCCTCCAATGGAACCTGTTGGATGAAGGTGAAGCCTTCCAGTGTCGGAAAGTATGGAGTCTCCATCTGTCTAAAGTTCTGAATTTTTTTTATCTGTAATATTTTATCAAATAAACCCCCCTGAACTTGTAAAAAAAATAAAGAAAATGAGTGAAATAAATGAAAATAATGAATAAAACCTCCCCGAACGTGTAAAAAAAAATAAAATGAATAAAATAAATGAAAAAAAATGAATAAAACTTGTAAAAAAAATTAAATGAATAAAATAAATGAATAAATGAATAAAAACCACTACAGAACTTGTAAAACAAAAAGCTGCAACCGTTTAAAAAAATAGCGGCCGCACTGCGCACGCGTGGCCGATTATATTTTTAAAAAACATGTTCGCAGCATGCGCATGCGCACCGATCATCGTGCATGCGACCAAATGATTTTTTTTAACATGTTCGCGGCCGCTTGCAGCCGGCGTTATGAAAAGCCGGCTGCTGCGCGGGGATTTGCGCTATCGGGAGCGCCGCGGAAAACGGCTCCGCGACCCACCCGTGGGTTCCACGCCCGACTTTGAAGAACACTGGACTATAACATGAAAGAACTGCAGACAAACCACCTTCAAACTTTTTTCAATGTTTGTAAAGTTCTTTAGCCTCTTTATTGGTTCCAGAAATCTCACTGATAGGTGGATGCCAGTGAGCATGGCTCAACTTTACTTATGTATGGAATAAGAAGCCAGCAGTACTTGCAATGTCCCTTTTTCACCATTCTTTAAAAAGGATTAAATCTAAAAGTATAATTGAAGCATAAATGACAATTTGCAATAATCTACATCCCAAAATCCATACGAAAACAAGAAAGATAAAGAGCTATATTCTCCGTATCTGAAACTAAGTGTTGACGCCAGCGCAGGACTCATGGACTTTCATGACAGCAAAAATGGTGCCGAACCTGGACTGATTCCGCTATTGTGAAGGGGCTAGCACCAGCGCGTGGAACACAATCCATTCCAATGAAAAATGGTGCGCGATTCGCCGAGTCCATGATTGACACTCGGGAGGTTGACAAGCAGCAACCGCACATATACATTACAATCCCCACACACACTCATCCCAGCCAACAAGATGGCACTGGTTGTGCTCGGAGCGTGTCCATACTGCTGATGGGGATTGGCTGGGGCCTGGGGAGATGGCCTGGGGACACACACATACAATCCTTGGCTGTAAGTTCACAGTGGGCTAGCAGCGGCGTGCGCAGCTGCATGGCTGCCATTCCGGCTGCGGCAATGCTGATCCATGCCAGTCCACCCCAACCACACAGCCCACCTCCTGGCCAGCGGCACAACTGTTAGCAAACTAAAATGATGTTGGACACTTTCCGTACCCCCTCTCTCTCCTTCAGCAGCCGTGACGCCGGGTTCACGGAGCATACCGGGTCAGGCCCGTTAAAGATATGCAAATGGTGTTTACTGTACATGCGTTTCAGACCACATTGGCACCGCTGTCAAGGTGATGGAGAATTGCGATTTGGTATCGCCCACCACGATTTTGGTGTCGGAACCTATTCTCTACTTTTTGCGATTTTGCCATCAATCAACGGAGAATTACGGCCAAAAGATTTGATATAGGACTCAAATATATATGACTTAATGCTTAATAATGGGTGTTACCCCCATATTCCAAAAGGAAGTGAAGTGTGTCCTCTGAAATTATTGGCCAGATAAATGACATCCATAGTTGAGATAATGCTAACCAAGAACATTTTCTGAGATGCTTTTACCTTTCAAAGAATGTTGATGCAAGGACAATTCAGCATCAATTTAAAAGTGGACAAATGGTATTTCACGCATCTGTTGCAGTTCCTTAAGCAGGAAATTAAATTATTAGAGAGGTGCGCTGCCTATACAGTAAATACAATCTACTTTGGATTTCAGAAGTCATTTGCTAAAGTACATGTAAAGCTTTCAAATAAAATTACGATTCTTCGAATGACAGGCAAATTAGCTAATTGGATTGAAAACCAGCTTAGTGATAGAAAGCTGGAGCAATGATAAAAACAAAAGATTATGGGGCACTATCCAATGATGATATTGTGAAGACCACTTTTTTGTAAATTTTGCTTGTGTCATTAAGCTGTGCCTAACTGACAAGTATAAAATAGGTTTATATTATTCAAAGGCACCTGAAGCCATTCAATAGATGATCTAGCAAGGAATTTGAATGTCGATAAATGTAAAATAATCACATGGAACCGTGTATTCATTCTAGCCAAAATCAGTTGGTGTTCTGGGATGGTTGGTCACTAAAATGCTAATGTACTCACATTGATAGTGTTTACTTATTTATTGTAAACAAAGCAATTCATTATCCCATTATGATACATAACCCACTGTATTAGAAAGTCATCCAATTTTCTCACTATATTATTATACAATCCCCAAACACACAATAACTTTTAAAAATAAATTCAAACTTTCAGTTTATAGCTGAATGGATGACAAGATTTCATATTTTAAGATGTTCACTGCAACAAAAGGATTAAAAGCACGATTGACTAAACACTATTTTTGTAAGCCAAGAATCCGTCCCCTCTCAAAGCCCATTTCCATGACAATATGAGCCACGTGGGCCTTGTATCCAGGTAAAAATGCTGATTAGCTATCTCTGAGAGTCCAACTCTCTTTTACCTTAAAGCATAAATGATTACAAACCACCATTTTTAAGTCCTGTGTTTTACTTTGCTAGGGAAGGCATGCACCTGACCCGGAAGCAGGTGAAATTGCATGCAAAGACATCAGGCACGCATCCCAATATCATCGCACAATATTTCAGTCAGCGGGTCCATACGAGAGTCGTAGGTGTGCCTGCTGACAATCAAGCAGGCAATCTAATCAATTAGGGGCCAACTGAACACAATTCTATGTGGTCCATCTACTTTTGTGGTTGGCAGGTGGGTGGATCGGCCCGGCGGCCTTTATGTTTTAGCTGCAACCTCGATCTCGGGCGAGATGAAATGTCAGGGCTGAAGTAAAATTTTAAAAGGTGTCTGGGGACTGCGGTTTCTGCTTGAATGCGCTGCCTAAACAGTTTGCAATGTTCCTCCAGTGCAATTTGCTTTTTACAACTCTGCAGCAGCTGTCTCCCTGAGTGAGCACAGGTGAGGTACCAGCTGCACACTCTCTTTGCTCTGCACCTTCCCTCTTTCCGCCTTATCCAACAGTGTTGAGCCTTTCCCAGTGTACATTTCACGTTAGCTGCCTGTTATATTATTAATTGGCCAGACAACATGAAATCGCGTTCCAATGCCAATTGCAGCTGTTTCCCACCCACTTCCAGGCCCGCTGAGTGCAAAAGATTCAGGCCCAACACTTTCCTGGGGCATTGGAGGCTTACAGTCTGTCCACTGTTGACACAGAGGCTGTTGCCATTGTCCTTTGCACCTTCTTCCCAGTTATATAGTTTGGGGCCCTTTAAATTTCAAACAATCAAACAATCCAGGCTTGCTGTCAGACCAGACTTCAGGATAGGTCACATGATCCTCTGTCATTGGTAAGATTTTCTTTGTCATTGGTAAGATTTTAGAGTCTGTTATTAAAGATGAGATTGCGAAGCACTTAGAAATGGATGGTAAAATAGGACTGAATCAGCACGGCTTTGTCAAAGGGAGGTCATGTCTTACAAATCTGTTAAGAGTTCTTTGAGGAGGTAACAAGCAAGTTAGACAAAGGAGAACCAGTGGAAGTGATTTATTTAAGTTTCCAGAAGGCCTTTGACAAGGTGCCGCATAGGAGATTGTTAAATAAGTTAAGAGCTCACGGTGTTCCCGGTAAGATCCTGGCATAGATAGAGGATTGGCTGACTGGCAGAAGGCAGAGAGTAGGGATAAAGGGGTCTTTTTCAGGATGGCAGCCGGTGACTAGTGGTGTGCCTCAGGAGTCTATGCCGGGACCACAACTTTTTACAATAAACATTAATGATCTGGAAGAAGGTACTGAAGGCACTGTTGCTAAGTTTGCAGATGATACAAAGATCTGTAGAGGGACAGGTAGTATTGAGGAAGCAAGGGGGCTGCAGAAGGACTTGGACAAGCTAGGAGAGTGGGCAATGAGTGGAAAATTAAATATAATGTGGAAAAGTGTGCGGTTATGCACTTTGAAAGGAGGAATTTAGGCATAGATTATTTTCTAAATGCGGAGGTGCTGAGGAAATCAGAAGCACAAAGTGACTTGGGAGTCCTTGTTCACGATTCTCTCAAGGTTAACGTTCAGGTTCAGTCGGCAGTTAGGAAGGCAAATGCAATGTTAGCCTTCATGTCAAGAGGGCTGGAATACAAAGACCAGGGATGTACTTCTGAGGCTGTATAAGGCTCTGGTCAGACCTCATTTGGAGTATTATGAGCAGTTTTGGGCTCCATATCTGAGGAAGGATGTGCTGGCCTTGGAAAGGGTCCAGAGGAGGTTCACAAGAATGATCCCTGGAATGAAGAACTTGTCGTTTGAGGAATGGTTGAGGACTCTGCATCTGTACTCATTGGAGTTTAGAAGGATGAGAGGGGCTCTAATTGAAACTTACAGGATACTGCGAGGCCTGGATAGAGTGGACGTGGAGAGGATGTTTCGACTTGTAGGAAAAACTAGAAGCAGAGGACATAATCTCAGACTAAAGGGACGATCTTTTAAAACTGAGATGAGGAGGAATTTCTTCAGCCAGAGGGTGGTGAATCTGTGGAACTCTTCACAGCAGAAGGCTGTGGAGGCCAAATCACTGAGTGTCTTTAAGACAGAGATAGATAAGTTCTTGATTTTTTTCTTGTGAAGAGGTTTACAATGCCATGGAATGGTTCAAATCCATCTTGCTTAAAGTTGAGTCAGGCAGCCTGGTGATGTGCAGTGTTGTGCTGTTTTCATTGTATTTTTATTATTTTATATAAATATGTCATATACCTTGAATTGATTCAGATCATCAGTTATTTGTATATTCATCTTGCAGTGAAATAATGACATATTCTTCCAAGCCAACTCTTGCAGGCCAATAATTGAAGCAATAAGTATGTTAAAGACATGAATATTTGGTTTAGGTCACAAAATTAAATATAGGGCGGTGTGAGTCAATTTCCATGAACGGTGGTAACGATAGCACAGTGGTTAGCACTATTGCTTCACAGCGGAAGGGACCCGGGTTCGATTCCCAGCTTGGGTCACTCTGTGCAGTCTGTACGTTCTCCCTGTGTCTGTGTCGGTTTTCTCCGGGTTCTTCGGTTTCCTTCCACAAGTCCGGAAAGACGTGCTTGTTAGGTGAATTGGACATTCTGAATTCTCCCTCTCTGACCCGAAAAGGTGCCGGAATGTGGCGTCTAGGGGCTTTTCACAGTAACTTAATTGCAGTGTTAATGTAAGCCTACTTGTGACATGAATAAAGATTATTATTAAAAGTGAGACGTCTAGCCCGAACCAGATGAATGGTGGATACTGATAAATTAAAGAGAGCATGCATACTCTCAAGTTACTTTAGATACCTGACCACTAATGTAACGGGAGCAAAAGGTAAACTGTGAAACACATTAATCAATTACATTGAGAGTTGACTTTTTTTAATCCAATCAAAATTTTGGTGACGTCAAGATAAATACCATAATTCAATTTAGCATTACACAGCTCAGCATGTTTCATAAAACATATAGAGACTTCAAAATTCCTGAACACAATTTGAAGTGAAGGGAAATAATACTAGTCTTTATACAGGCTGATGTTATAAATCTCCTCTTGTCCATCATTTTAATTATAATTATATGCCATTATCTTCCTGTTAAAATAGCTTTGGTAACTGCCTTTAAATTAATTAATTTACTGTTATGTGGAAAGTTGAGAAGTTCTAACACATTAATTTTAACTGGGTATCTAATATATATAAAATAATTCAGACTGGGGAGTACAAGGGAGCCACACACTTGATATTGTAGATAAATTTGAGAATATCCCATAAGTAATAAAGATCTAAATCTTGAAAATTATGGTTTGTGATTCTAGTGTACCAAAATCTATTGTATTCAGAGGAAATTCTTTAACTTGCTACTTTGTTTAGTAGAAACACAACACTGCAGATTATTCTCACCTCCAATAATAATATGGTGCAAAATCCAAATGTTCTAAATTATGAAAGAATGGCAGAGTGAAATAGGTGGTTTTTGCATAAAATAAAACAACATTAACCGCTAAATATAAATAAAAACAGGATAAGGTGTAACAAAGTAAATCTGAACTTGCCTGTGATAAAATGCTGCTCCTGTCAGAATCATGGAGTATTCATTGGTCCATTTTGATGTGTACCCCCATCGCCCCTTACTGTTGTCCCAGTAATGACTCCTAGCTGGGTAACCAACGATACGATCTGGGAAACTGTGCCATACAATGAAGGCAAAATCAACCTAAGAATAAGATGATAAAGTGAAAAGTCTGGTTCCACAGTCAAAAAACTCAATTATAGGCATTTTGGAACAAGATGCTTTCCCCTGCTTTGGGGACTACCAGTGGCAGTGATCACGCACTATTGAAACAATCACGGATTAAAACAGGATAGGTTTTTTGGTTCAGGGAAGGGAAAAGAAACAATAAAAATAATGAAACTTTTTTCACAAAATAGCAGAGAGGAAACAGTCTCATTACATGTTTTTTGTTGATCTGCACAGAAGCTTCTGTTATTTAAAAAGTGAAAACTTCCAGATTATGTGCAATAAAATCTGTATTAGCGGCATGCACCTGGAATTACATTCACCAATGGAATACAATGCAATGCTTGTCACATGAAATATCAAGGAGTAAGGTATAAAATAATATGTAGGTGTTCAGGAAATAAAGAATAATATTCTTTTTACTTCTAATCCTCAACACTATACTAAAACATAAAATAAAGTATAACTTTATACAGTAGACAGGTACACAAGAAGTAAAGAAGAATTCTCTTTATACTCAAAGAAGATAAGAACTGAGAAATAGGAGCTGGAATAGACCACATAACCTACTGAGCCTGCTCCATCATTCAATATGATCATGGCTCCTGATGGGGTTCAATTCCATTTTCCTACCTGCTCCCCATATCACCTTAACTCCATGAGAGACCAAAAACCTGTCTAACCCAGCATTAATTGTATTCGGTGGTGAAGCACCCACAACCCTCTGGGATAGAGAATTCCAAAGATTCACAACCCTTTGAGCGAAGTAATTTCTCCTCATTCCTCTCCTAAATGATCAGTCCCCAACCCTGAGTCTATGCCCTTGTGTTTTAGATTCCCTGATCGCAAAGCAGAAACAATCTCTCAGCATCTACCCTATCAAGCCCCTTCAGAATGTTCTAGGTTTCAATGAGATCACTTCTCATTCTTCGAAGCTCCAGAGAATATTTGCCCAATTTACTAAACATCTCATCATAGGAGAATTCCTCCATCCCAGGATCCAATTTAGTGAACCTTTGCTGCACCACCTCTAATGCAAGTATATTCTTTCTTAAATGTGGAGACCAAAGCTGCACTCAGCACTCCGGATGTGGTCTCACCAAAACCCTGTGGAACTGTAATAAAACTTATTTATATTTGCACTCTTGCAATAAAGGCCAACGTGCTTGCCTTCCTAATTTCTTGCTGCTCCAGCGTGCTAATTTTCTTCAAACCGTGTGCCAATCTCTTTGAAAATCAACAGTTCCAAGTTTCTCAACATCTAAAATATATCCTGCTTTTTTATTCTTTTGACCGAAGCAAGTAACTTCACACTTCCCTATATTATACTCCATCTGCTATCTTATTTCACATTCACCTAACCTGTCTGCATCAATTTCCAGCCTCTCTGTGAACTCCTTGCAACTTACCTTTCCACTTAGTTTGGTATCATCAGCAAATTTAGATACATTTGTTCATCTATTCTAAGCCATTAATATAGATTGCAAATAGCTGAGGCCCCAGCACTGATCTTTCTGCAATCCACTATTACACCGTGCCAACTTGAAAACATCCCATTTATGCTCCCACCCTGTTTTACATCCATTAACCAATCTTCTATCCATGCTAATATATCAGTCCTCATCTTCATGGTCCCTTATTTTGCCTATTAACCTTAAATTATGCCTTTTGAAAATCCAAGTTTGCTACATTTACTGACACCCCTTTATCTACACTATTAAGTTATATCCACAAAAATTCAAAACATTTTTTCAAACGGGGTTTAGCTTTCGTAAAACCATGCTGTCTTCTAATCATTTTCTAAGTGCATTGTTAACACTTCCTTAATAATAGACTATAGCATTTCCCCAATACCCAATATCAGACAAACTGCCCTGTATTTCACTGTTTTGTCTCTCCCTTCTTAAAAAGCAGTGTAAAATTTTCCAACTTCCAACCTAGTGGGACTGTTTGAACCTTAGGAATTTTGGAAAATCATAGCTAGCACATCCACTACCTGTGCAACCATCTCTTTTCGAACCCTAGGATGTAGACCATCAGGTCCTGAAATTTGTTGGACCCCTTACGTTTCTTCAATGCTTTGGCAAGGATTGTCCGCTTCAGAGACTAAGTGTTGACACCGGGACTGAAACGGTGGACATTTACCACCACAGAATCGTTGCCGGTCCTGAGCAATTAATGGGCTAGCACTGGTGCCACGTGGAACTCAAGCGATTCAAATGGCAATTGATGTCCAATTCAGCAGGGTGGGGTTTGCCACTCAGGAGGCTGACAAGCTGCAACCATATATAAGCACTCCACTCCCCACACACACCCATCCCAAACAACAAGATGGCAGCACGAAGAGCTGCACTCTGGTTCACGGGTACAGAGCTGGAGACCCTTTTGGACACGGTGGAGGAGAGGCGGGCCACCCTATTCCCCGGTGTGGGAAGGAGGCTGCCACCCACCATGGTGCACCGGGCATGGGTGCAGGTGGCAAAGGCCATGAACACCGTGGGCCTCACCGCCAGGACCGCCCAGCAGTGCCGGAAGGAACTGCATGGCCTTCTCAGGGCAGCCAGGGTGAGTAGGCAGCATCGAGCCCCTTGCAGCAATCCCTGTCGCTCAGACCATACCCCGCCCGCAAACCCCCCATCTGGAGGGCGACCGACCCCATCCTCCGGCAGTCTGCTTGCATCTCACCCTGCACCACATGCCATCACCCGTACACCCATACCGCCCGCTGTGGCCGAATGCCCTGTTCACAAAGGCCACCAGCTGCCCACACCCTGTGTCGCATGCGTCCAACTGCCTAACACTTTGCACTTTCTGTCCCCGCCACCCCCCAGAAGGTGGCGCATAACCGCAGGAAGAGAGAGAAGACCGGAGAGGGACCATGGGGCCTGTGGCCCCTGTTGTTGTGGAGTGGCGGGCACTGGACCTGGTCGGTGGACGCAGGGAGGGGACAACGCTGAGCTGGAGATCAGTATTGGGCAAACAAAGTGAGCCCCTGCTGATTTGCAGTCTCCCTATGGCATGCAAGGTACAACCCCAACCAGCCCCATACCACCCCCACACCACCCCAGTACCCCCACACCATCCCCATACCACACTACCACAACCCGCGATCCAACTGTGCATCACGTCTTGTGTTTTGCAGGATCACCTGGCTTTAGGGCCCGTGAGACCAGAAAGTTAGACACCAGTTAAGTTGGCACAGGTGTAGCACACAGGATAGTGTTCGGGGCTAGGGCACAGACTTGTACATAAATGTTCACCTTTTCACAATAAACACCTGTGCACAAACATTTCAATCTGCCTCGGTGCTGTTAGAAGGGTGTGAGGGATGGGCTGGGCTGCACTGACTGCAGAGGGGCTGCTGGGGTGCGGGAAGGGAGATGGGCAGCAGTTGGAGAAGGGCATGGGCGGGGCCCCCAGTTCAGCTGCCGCTCACCTACCCAGCCCCATCCCGCTCCACCTCAATCTCCCCCACCTCCCCAACACCAAGGCTTCGGTGGGACCTTGCGATGGAATGGTCAGCTCGCATGTAGGGATCACTCAAGTGGTAGGTGGAATGTTGTACTGTGGGCAGAAGTCAGACATTGTCGAATGATGCGGAGCACCAGAGCTCGTCGTGGAGTGGGTCATTATCATCCTCCATCCCATTGACCAGAACCACTGTTACTGCCAACCCAGAGCCCACACCCCGCAGTGAGGCAGGTAGGAATCGTGGAGGGAGTTGCAGGTGCGGAAGGGCGAAGGGGGGTGATGCGACCATCAATTCACTCGAGACTTGAGTAGAAATAAACCATGGCCTTAATCAACTTAGATCAGTGCCTGCCTGCAACTGACCCAATACTGAGAATTGCCTACAGGTCGACTGCTCTTTATACCTCCCTTCAAGGGGAGGAGCCATGGGTGGAGCCCATACATGCCCCAACATGTTCCCCTATGGATAATGCCATACAATGGCCCATAGGAGAAGCCCACAAGGGCAACAGCATAGCACAGATACAAATACAAGAGCAACAGTATAGATACAAATACACTGGTGGATTATTGGTATAATACATTCACCACAGGGGATTGGTGCAGGGAGGGTGGACATGAGAGGGGATGGTTAGCTGGAAGTAGAGGGGGTTGTTGGGTGGGATGAGAAGTTTGTGCCGTCAGCCAGGTCCTCTAGTCGACGAACCTGGAAGTGATTAGAGCACCTTGTGTGTGCTGGTCCTGGCGCACATTGTGCCATCCTGGCCCTCCCCCGCATTCTCCTCATTGTGTGAGGCCTGACATTCATCTTCCTCCTCCAACATGTCGCCCCTCTGCTCTGTGATGTTGTGGAGGATGCAGCAGGCCACCATGATGTGGTAGACTTTCCCAGCGCTATATTGGAAGGCTCCTCCAGGGGCTTCTGAACTGCATCTTCAGGAAGCCGATGAACCGCTCAATGATGCCCCTGGTCGTGGCATGGAGACCGTTGTTATGGATCTCTGCATTGGCCTGTTGCCACTGGATAGGCGTCGTCAGCCATGACCGCATCGGATAGCCCCTGTCACCCAGGAGCCAACCCCTCACTCAGGGGTATGCCAGGATGAAGGTGTTGTGCACGCTCCCCGGGTATTGGGTGCAGCATGCATAATCTGAATCTCGTGGTTGCACATCAGCTGTGTATTCATCGAGTGGAACCCATCGATGCATCCCGTCAATCACCCCCTGAACCTGGGGCATCAAGTGATGGCGGCAAACCCCGCTGCCCGGGCATCTTGGTGGGCTCGGTCCACATTGAATTTGATATATTGTGCCGAGCGGGTATATAGGGTCTCCATTACCTGTGCACTGAGGTCTGCGAGATCCCTTAATGATCCCCACTCGGCCCCTGGAAGGACTCCATGGTGAAGTTGTTCAGGGCAATTGTCAACTTGACGGCCACCAGGAACGGGTGCCTTCCCCCAGACCCCCATGGCCCTCATTCAGCACCTTCCTGTAGGGCCTAACATGCTCATTGCCCTTGGGTGGGCTGCGTGATGCCCCTACGGCACGTGGCATCCGGCTGTGGATGTAGGCGGGTTGGTGGGGTGAAGAGAAGGGTTGGGGGATTCGTTGGTGGGGAGATGCATGCATAAGGCCGGTGCAAATCTGCGGATAGTGGGATGCGCAGCAAGATGCTGCCTTGCAGGCCGCGGCAATGGTTGTCTGTGCCTGGACACCACCCCCCTAGTCCTGGGGGTTACCCCGACATCACAGCCCAATCCCTGATCACTCCATCCGCTACTCCCCTCTACCCCTCTCCCTGCACTCCCTCCCCTCCAGTCAGCCATGCCAGCGGCAGTACTGGTAGCCCACAGCCATGCCTCTGGTGGACATGTCCTACTTCCTGGGTTAATGGGTTACGGGGATAAAGGGGATAGGGTGGAGGCATGGGGCTGAGGTAGGATGCTCTTTCCAAGGGCCGATGCAGACTCGATGGGCTGAATGGCCTCCTTCTGCACTGTAAATTCTATGAAATGTGTTCCTCTCTCCCTCAGCAGCCACCGCACCTGCTTCCCGATGTTTAAAGCCACAAGTGAAACTTGGCGTCGGTAATTCTTCCTGGCGCAGGTGGAGCATTGCGGAAACCCGGAGAATACTGGGTCGGGCCTGTTAATGATATGCCAGCGGCGTTTACAGATGTGTGGAGTAAAATGCACTGCCGTCGCGTCGAGGTTTCAGAGCATGACATTCTGTCGGGCGCCAGGCACCGGCCACGATTTCTGTCTCACACGCAATTCTCTGCACAATCGCGATTTGCAATTCTGGCGCCGCTGGACGGAGAATCCAACGCTTTGGGCAGGATTCTCTCCTTTGGGGGCGAAGTCTCCTCGCCGGCAGGAAATCTGGCGCCGTCATCAACAGCCCTCGAGAGTGCGGAATTCTCTGCATTTTCGGGGGCTAGGTGGACGGCGGAGGGGTTGGCACCACTCCAGCCAGCGCCAAAGCTCCATCGCGTGTTTGCGTATGCGTGGAACAGCTGTTGTGATCTCGTGCCTGCGCAGAATGGCCAGCGTGATTCCGGGAACGCGCAGACTGGCTGGCGTATTTTCAGGCATGCACAGGGGGTTCTCTTCTCCGCGCTGGCCCCTGGGCAATATGGCGGAGCCCTACAGGGACACGGCATGGAAGAAAGAAGTGCCCCCACAGAACAAGCCCACCCGCAGATGGGTGGGCCCCAATCGCGGGGAAGGCCACCGTGGGGGCCCCCTCCGGGATCGAATCCCCCTGCGCCCCCCCCCCCTGAGGACCGCACCCGCATACTCACCTGCCAGGTTCTGCCGTGTGTGAGGTGAGTGATCCACGCCGACGGGACTGGCCAAAAATTGACGGCCGCTCGGCCTATCGGGGCCCAGAGAATTCCGCCGCCGGCCGAAAAATGGCACAGGAGAATACGGCAGTCGGCATCAGGGCAGCGGGCGGGATTCACGCCTCCCTCCGGGGATTCTCCAACCCAGCGGGGGGGAGGGGGGGGGGGGGAAGGGGGGGGGTCAGAGAATCCCGGCCTTTATCTCTGCTGATGAATTTCTCTAACATCCCCTCTCTTTTTAGCTCCTAGGCATTGTTTATGGAACTTGTATCTTTTACTGTGAAAACATGTACAAAATATGTGTTTAATGCCTCTACCGTTTTCTCATTCTCAATAATTTCTCTTGCCACTGTTTCTCAAAGACCAATTTTCACTTTGGCTACTAAGTTTTTATATACTTATGAAAGCTCTTAGAATCTTGTTTTATACTTCTGGCTAGTTTAGTCATATTTTCTTTTTTCCCTTTAAAAAATATTTTGATGGTCCTTTGTTGATTTCTAAAACACTCCAAATCCTCAGACATGTTGGGCTGGATTCTCTGTTTTTGGGACTATGTCCCCATGCCGGCGTTCGAACTGCAGACTTCCATGCCAGAAAAACTGGCATGAAAGGGCCACATATTTCTCGCCCTGCAGGGGGCTAGCAGGGGCCTGGCGTAGATCTAGAAGCTTTTGCTGCAGATACGGTCCACGCACTTCCGGGTCGGGGGCAGCACATGCGCACGGAGGCGGCCTCCAGCGGCCGTTCCATGCTCCATGTCAGACTTGACCACGGAGCTGGACTCTGAAAATAAACCCCCCACCCCGATCGGACGCGTCCCCAACCCTGACCGCCCGCACAAACATTGTCCAGCCGTGTATAAGGCCCCCCCTGTCCTCTGATCGTCCCGCACCCGAGTATCCCGACCTGCTGGACCATATTAGATCTACGTCATCGGGACTACGGCCGGTCACGAGCAGAGAATGGCGGAGCGGGCCTCCATCAATGGCCCCAGGTAGGTGCTGGGCAGCACGCCGCTTTTCGGGGCCCGCAGAATCGGGGAACCAGTGGCGGCCCCAATTCCGTGCAGGGAAATGGATTTTCCGCCCCCCCCGCTGGCCGCGATTTTGACGTCGGGGAGCGGAGAATCCAGCCCATTATTTATTTTACAATATTGTAAGCTTCTTCTTTTAATCTAATAACTATCCTTAACTTCCTGAGTGAGTCATGAATGTTTTTTTTTCTCTCAATGGGATGCAGTTTGGATGAATATTATGAATTGTTCCGGTAATTTTTTTTCCTGCTGTTCATTTATCTCCATAACCTTTAGTATATTTACCCAATCGATCTTGATACCTATGTAATTAGCTTTATTTAAGTTTAGGATTTTTTTGATTGGAATTTGTCACTCTCAAACTTAATAAGGAATTGAATAGTATTGTCGTCACTATTTCCAAGGGAACATTTACTGTGAAATTACTAATTAACCCTGCTTCATTGCACAATATTAGGGCGAAGATTTCTTTATCCCTAGTTGGTTCCATACATACTGCTCCAAGAGGCTGTCACAAAAACATTCTACTAACTCATTTTCTAGATCATTCTTGCAAATATGATTCTCGCAGTTTATATTTTCGATTAAAGTCCCCACAATTATTACATTTTCTTTGTTACAACCTCCAATCATTTCTTGTTAATGCTTTGCCCAATGGCATAACTACTGTTAGGGAAGGGTTACTCCCAGCAGTGTTTTCTTACTCTTGCCATTCCTTATTTCCAATCATACTGATTCTACTTCATGATCTTCAAAGGCAAGACCCTTTCTCACTACTGTACATATGTTATCCTTTACTTTAAGGGCTCTTCCATCTCCTTTGCCGTCGTGAATGTCTTTGCGAAGTATTGTATATCTTGAAAGATTTATTTCCCAAATTAGATTACCTCATAACCATGTTTCTGTAATGGTGATTAGATCTAAGTTATCAATTGATGTATTGCAGATGCTTCGTGCTTACAGATAAAGAACCTTTAATGTCATTTTTTTACTTCTATTCATTGAAGTGACATTATTCACTGATGTACATTTTTTCTTAAACTCACTGCCCGTTCTTGTTGCACTCTATTTATCTTCATCTATATCGTCATACTGTTCCACTACCTTGATCTTTCTTTTTGGTTTATAAATCTCCCTTTATCCGAACCCTCCCACCCCCCTCTGTTCGTCTAAGCCTCCACAGTACATCAAAACGTAAAGTACAAAATAATATACAGGCACTCAGGAGCTAATTCTCAGTATCTCATATACCTCTCCCTGAATGTATTGAAGGAATAAGAGATTGGGTCCTAGTACGAGTCCTGGAAGCTTTCTTGAATAAATCCCTGGTGTCAGCTTGCTTATTTGCCATTCATATGAAACATTGTCGAGCTTCTCTAACTTAGGTACAAGTAGAGTACGGTGTCCTTCAGCAGCATTATTTGATTCAGAACTAGCGAAAAACTTTACTAATTGTTAATTTTGACCCCTGATGTTACATATTGTGGCTGAGCCAATAATATATTCATTCACCAAAACTTTCTGATGTTCGTCTTTCTCAATTTGTCTCTAGGTGCCAATTTTCTGCGTTAGTGTCAATGTGACTCTTTTGTGCTTGTCACCTCAGCTTTTCTCTGGTTTATTGGATGCCATAATGGCAGGATGGGGCTTATAATTCAATAGCAAAAGTAAAAGATTACAATGGCAGCTATGAACAAGAAGGACCAACAGTGTGTCTACTGGAAGCTTGCCTAGCCAAACCAAGGTGACCTGGGAAATATTTGGGTTCGGGATAACTTCTGAGTGGTTTCCGGTTGGTAAAGTGATGATTCGCATTTAGGGAACATCAGAAATTCGAGTTAGTAGAGAATTCTGGTTGGTAGAGTGCCAGATAACACAAGGTTTACTGCACCGTTTTGTAATGATTTTAAGGGTCAGAAGCTGGCAAGGATATGGTGGCCAAATGACTTCCTTCTATGCTGTACTGTTCTATGATTCTATGAATTCACTCACTGCTGGAGCAATATGACTTTTGTCTCAGTGTTAGATCTTGTGCAATCATGTCACAAATAGGGTAAGTTAGGCAAGCATCCAATAAATTGTCTTGGTGAAAGTGCAAAGGAAATTTATTAGAATTGTGCCAGCGATGAGGAACTTCAGTTTGGAAGATCTAGAAAAGCCCTGATTGTTCTTCTTGGGGCGAGAAGGTTAAGGAGAGATTTGATAGAGATATTCAAAATTATGAGGGGCATTGATTGCTTAAATAGGAGAAACAGTTTCTGCTCACAGATGGCCAGTAACCAGGGAATACCGATTTACGATTATTGGTAAAAGAACCAAATGAAGATAAGGAACGTTTATTTTACACAGCGAGCTGTTGTGATCTGGAATTCAATGTCTGAATGGGTGGTGGAAGCAGATTCAAAATTAATTTTCAGAAGAGAATTGGACATATGCTTGAAAGGGGGACATTTTTCAGAGGGCGGCACGGTGGCACAGTGGTTAGCATCGCTGCCTCACAGCGCCAGGGACCCGAGTCCAATTCCGGCCTTGGGTGACTGTGTGGAGTTTGCACGTTGTCCCTGATTTCCTCAGGTTTCCTCCCACAGTCCAAAGATGTGCAGGTTAGATGGATTGGCCATGTTAAATTGCCCCTTAGTTTCCAAAGGCTTGGTAGGTAGGGTTACGGGGATAGGCGAGGGAAGTAGGGTAGTGCAGACTTGAAGGGCCAAATGGCCTCCTTCTTCACTGTAGAAATTCTATGGTTCTATGACTGGGAAAAAACAGGGGAGTGGAACAATTGGATAATACTTTCAAAGAGCAGGCACAATGGTCCTCCGTCTGTATAAGTCTATGCTTTTATGACTTATGAAGAAATAAAATGGATCTATTTGGAGTTCTCACCATGTACATATGTTGTCCTGACAATGTAAAAATTGGGGAATGAGGCCAAAACAAAATAAAATATGGTATGAAGTGACTAGGCGGAGAACAAGAGATATTTAATTTACAAGGCAGGAATGGTGTAAGGCATTTATTCATCAGCAGTGTACATTGGTGCGGTGGGGGTCACGTGATGTGAGCGTGGGAGAGGTTGAGGTTTTGCGAGTTCCGGCTTTGCTCATCCTGTAATCCTTTGTTTGATCCTGGTTCACATTTCATATTTGCTTTCTCTTGGGTTAAATGGCTTGCGCTATGTCCCTGGAGGTTACTGGATGGTGCTTTTGTAAAGAACAGCCGAGATAAAATGCTAAAATGGTCTTTTGTTCATGGTGGTGAGGGTGGGCTGCTGTAGGGCCCAGCTTGCAGTGGCCTAGTTGCTGTTGAGCAGGCTCTTGCTTCAGTGGTGCTGTGTGCACCTGGAAGATGGCTGGCATTGATAATATTGTCTTCGTTGAAGATCTCAGTGCTGCGATACAGATCGTCAGAGTTCACTTTGAGTATTTGCTGGTACCTGTGGGAAAGCAGTGGAGGCGCATGAGAGAGTTCTTGCACTCAAAGGAGCACTTTATTCAATGGAGCACAATTAATCTGGGCTGGGATTCTCCGCAGGCGCGATTCTCTGATTTGCTGGCGCCCGGGGTTTCCCGACGGCATGGGGCTGTCCTACAATGGGAGAATCAGAGAATCCCGGCAGCAGGCCGGGGCAGAAATGTGGCGGAGAATCCAGCTCTTGATCTTCGAGACCAGGGGTCAGTTGGACCCACTGAACGCTGGTCCTATATCGTCCTATTCTCAATGCAACCGTGAGGGGTTGGAGGGCTGAATGGGGAGAGTTCCTCCATCACCACCGCCCCCCACATGATGATGTATTGTGCTTCGATCGTTGAATCCTTGAGAGATCTTTGGGTGCTCGCTGATCCCGGCTTATTCTTTATCTTCTCATACAATATAGATGATGTCTTTAGCCTGCAATTCTTCTATAATCCTGGACATTACGACTTGTGATTATATTGTTGAATATTTAATATTATTCTTTCTCCTGCAAGGGAGTCCAAGATGTGAGCGCAATAGCGGATGGTGTCACTCATGTGAGAGGAAAATCATCCTGACTTGATCATGTAAAATGTGATCTGTGCACAGTTTTACTCCTTTTTAATTATTGGGCGCGATTCACCGGCCACATCCCACCGGAATCAATTCAGGACATGGACGGTAGATCCCTCAGGAAGCCTCTTGCCGGATTCCCAACGGTCATTATGTCTCGTGAGATCTAATGGACGGGACCCAAACTTGCAGAGTTAAGTGAGCCGCGCCAGATCTAACTGCCACTCGGGATCTGTTGGCCTCACCGAGGAGACCAGAGCCAGACACCGTTTAGCACTGGTCCCCACAAACTGGAACCAGGGGAATGGCATGTGGAGTGTCTCCCAGGCAACTGGGTGTCACCCTGGCACTGTCCATGCTGCCTGGGCATCTTGGCACTGCCAGCCTGGCACCCTGGCAGTGCCACCTGGGTGCCTGCATGCCACTGCCAGGGCACCCCAGTGGCACTGCCAGGCTAGCTGTGCCAAGGTGCCCAGGTGCCATTTTGTCCACACCAGGGATCAGCCCCAGAGTACCCTGTCTTTATGCGGTGGGGTGCGGGGAACCCGAGGTTCCTCCCCAACAGGTGAGTTAGGGCATTGAGGATCCGGGAGTCGCGTTGGGTGGTTCGAGAGATTCAGGCGCCATTTAAAATGGTGCTGGATCTCTTTGTGCACTGGCGAGCGAAGCTCCTCAGTGCAGGAAATGGGACTGAGTGTGGCCTCGGCGGGGCGTTCCACATTATGTTTTATAATCCTTGTGGCTGAGGTAGGGGTGTTTTGTTTTGTCATTCCCTATCTTGCTTATCAGAAGGATGAGTGGAGCCGGTGCAGGGGGTGAAAGATAGATGTTTGGGGTTGGTAGGTTTAGTTCAGTCCTCACCGTGATTGAGGGTAGCCTCCAGTTAAAGCTAACCCATGTTGTTGTTTTTTTGATTTATATAGTTTTATTAATTTTGGGGTCTTTGAATTTAAGATCTTGTATGCTGAGAGGACTCGGTTTCTTCTGATTCTACCTTGAGATTGAGCCATCTTTCACTTAGGTCTCTCTCTGTGGTCCTCGTTTGAGCTATTAAAGCAGGAAGATTTAACAATGGCGCACGCTGAGGTGAGATTGGTTAATTGTAGTTGGGTTGTTGAGATGGACAGCTCTTGGTTTCCTTTCTGTAATGGTGGTCATTCCAGACGCATCTCCTCTGGGGGGACTTCTTTCGTTCTCTCTTCACCTGGGTGAGGAGGGTGCTGTTTCTAATCCTGGCCTAGTTTGGTAGTCTGGGGATTGTACCGGGGAGGAGTGAATCAGCGATCCCTGCCAGAATGCCCAACTGTTGGGGGTCTTGACAGTTCTTCTTCTTCTCGGGTTGGGGTCTCCCCTGGCAGGGGCTGGAGTGATTATCATTTTCCTCTTAGTATTAATAGGGATGGTACATTGCCCTGGTTGGGGTGGGAAATGTATGGATTCAGCTGGGGTGCTCGTTTTAGTAGGAGTTTAATTTTGTTTCGATCACAGAGCTGAAGAAAGTTCCTTTTCAATCTCTCTCAAACATCTCAACTGGAGGTTCTGCATCCTTCTCACCTGAGCTGGTGGACATTAGAGGGAAACTGGACACCAAGTACGATTAAAAATTCAAGCTGAGATTGAGTGGATCCAATCCAGTGACCAGCTGCAGGCAGGGTGGGTTGTTTGAAAACCCTTTTTAAACTCTCATGTTGAGAACTCTAGTCTCATCTCAGTGAGGCTGATAGGTAATCTGGTGGACGTGGGAGAAAGTTAGAATTCAACAGACCTGAAGTGAATCTTCTGTGTGAATGCCCAGGTGAGTATAAGTTAAAGTGACTCGCCAGAAAAGGTTCCCACAGCATGAGACACCTGCTAAATGATCCAGCCAGCCTGAAGGGACTTGACAGATTGGACGTGGAGCAGATATTCCCTCTTGCTGCAGAATCCAGAATTAGGGGTCACTGTTTAACAATAAGGTGTCACTCATTTAAGTTGGAGACGAGGAGAAATGTTTTCTCTCAGAGGGGTGTGACTCACTGGAAGTCTCTTCCTCAAAAGGCGATGGAAGCAGAATCATAGAATAAGAGAATCCCTACAGTGCAGAAGAAGGTTACTTGGCCCATCGATTCCAGACCGTCCCTCTGAAAGAGTACCTTGTCTAGGTCCAAGCCCCCACCCTGTCAGAAACCCAGTAACCACATCTAACATTTTTTGGACACTAAAGGGCAATTCATCATGGTCAATCCACCTAATCTGCACATCTTTGGTCTGTGGGAGGACACCAGAGCATCTGGAGCAAACCAACGCAGACATAGGGAGAACCTAAAGAACTCCACAGTCACAGAAGGCCGTAATTGAACCCGGGTCCCTAGTGCTGTGAGGCAGCAGTGCTCACCACTGTGCCACCATGCCACCCCATTCTATATTTTTAAGGCAGTGCTGGACAGATGCTTGATAAACCAGGAGGTAAAAGATTATCAGGGTAGCCAGAAATGTGGTATTGAGGTTACAATCAGATCAGGCATGAATCTTATTGAATGGCAGAGTAGGCTTGAAGGACTGAGTGGCCTACTTCTGCTCCCAGGGGCTGTTTAGCACACTGGGCTAAATTGCTGGCTTTGAAAGCAGACCAAGGCAGGCCAGCAGCACGGTTCGATTCCTGTAACAGCCTCCCTGAACAGGCGCCGGAATGTGGCGACTAGGGGTTTTCACAGTAACTTCATTGAAGCCTACTCGTGACAATAAGCGATTTTCATTTAATTAATTCATATGTTTGTTCTTTTGTACGTCTACCTTAAATCTAAAAATTGTTCCTTTTCTTGTTGCACTGCTGGTTAGATGTTTAAGAATAATTTAGTTAACTTTCACCACTGACAGAAATTATACAACTTATAAATTAATTAATGTTCTGTGGGAATTCATTCCCATGGTTCAATAAAATGTGTTTTCCAAAAAATATTGTTTTCTACCTTTCTCGATGAAATAAATGTGACTAGGTATAATTTGAGTTAGCGTCCAAACAATGGTAATTGGCTATGACTATAATTCATATTGGCATAACGTCACTTAATTAAATATTCACCAGGATGCACTATTTGTACTGACAGATAAGTTGGCAAACATAAACATCAATTTGTTCTCTTACTTGCTTCATGTCTTTCATAGGTGAAATAAAATGCTTGTTAATAATTTAATGCAGCTATAAATTATACATCCCTGAATTATTTAAGGATACCTATGGCAATGCATAATATATTGTCTCAGACTTTGATAGAGTGGTGCATCTAACAATATGTACCATTAAGTGACTTCTCTTCAGTTCAAAATATTTTCACCCTGGAGGTTGCTGGAGTCCTGAGCTGGATACAGCACCAGGAGGGTTAATGTGCTCTCCAGGGCCTTAATGAAAGGCAGGACCAACAGTGATGAATGAGCTTTAAGGATTGATAAATGAACAGTAGCAAAGGAAATAGTGAATTGCAGTCAAAATAGGTCCAGAAAGAGAAATAAAGAAAGGTGGAATAAGACTGCATTGAAAGAATGAGAGCAAAGGCAGAGAGGAAAAGGAGAAAACAAAATCTGCTGAATGCTGCCTGTGACCATTGAATGTTCAGAAAACCTCTTGTCATCTGAGAGTGCACTCAGGCCACTCCGCTAGACACCCTAACTGTTTCTTCAAGGGAATATACGTGGCCAATCTCAATCAGGGGCCCACCAGGTGTTGGCACTCCTCAGAAGCACTGCCCCACTACTGAGGATGCAGGGGATCAGCAGAGCTTACCTCAACCAGAAGACACCTTGGAGCCCTCCCTGGTTCTCTGTAATACGAGTCTCCCACTCTCGGATATTGGAGGCCCCAGAGAGCGCCCACCAGGGGCAATGAAGGCCACGGGTCGAGGTAAGCATCTGGCTGCCTCCTCTCTGATGTGTATCCTGGAGAGACATCTAGACGTAGGGATAGTGCTAGGAGGGCACATTGAGGGGGGGGGGGGGGGGGTTGTGTGTGTGGATGGGGGGTAGGTACGGGCTGGGGAGGGGAATGGGGTTGGGTGTGGGGTTTGGCACCATCAGGAGAGTGGGGGCTTGTATTACACAATAAACATCGTTGTGCATAACCAGTATGATGCCTTTGTCACTTTCTTCCCTAATGCGGCTGACCTCCAAACCCTTGGCCCATCTCTCCAGGCATCTCATCCTCCTCATGGCACCCACCCACCCTCCAGACATGGACATGTCTCCTGAGCTGTGTCCATCCCCTGGGTGTTCGGATGATGCATGTATGGTGTCTCCCGCAGTGTTCAGGCAGTGCCTAGGCATTGTGGCCCATCCACGGAAATTCACTTGGGATGTGTGAAGTACTCACTGTGGTGAATGTAACATGGTAATTCACACTGTATCTTTGTAAGCGCAGTAGCGTTACCCGACTACTAGGGAGAGTAGCTCTGGGAATGCTCAGGAGCTTGTACAGGGCTCCACCCTTGGCTCCGCCCACGACTCCTCCCCCTTGTGCTGCTGTATAAATACCCTTGTCCAGAGTCAGCCTGCAGGTCACCGACAGTTAATCAACGGGTAACAGGTTGGCTCTGTAGTAAGTAGATAAAAGCCTATATTCACATCGGAAAACCCGTGTCTGGTGAATTGATGGTTCCATCAATTTAATCTACTTAAGAACAGACAAGATCGATCATGGAATCGGCCCTCAAGCCTGGACGCCTGGAACTCGACCCACAGGATGCAGAGGCTAAAGAAATTTTCTCCCACTGGCTACGGTGCTTTAAGGCCTACCTGGCAGAAGTGAGCACAGCCAAAACAACAGAGGAACAGAAGTTAAGTCTACTGCACGCGAGGGTGAGCCACCGAATCTCTATGCAACTAAACTCGGCCGGTTCATATACTGCAGCGCTAGCGGTACTCGATAATATATATTTAAGGCCCATTAACGAAATTTACGCACACCATGTGTTCATGACTCGCCGCCAGCGGCCTACAGAATCACTCGCCGAATTTTTAAGGGAACTCAATAGTTTGTCAAATGACTGTAACTATCAAGCAGTTACCGCGGCGGAACACAGAGAACTTGCTGTACGCGATGTTTTTGTAGCGGGCCTCAGGTCTAATTATGTGCGCCAACGACTGCTGGAAAAGGGGGCCCAAGACTTAGAAACAACTGTGGAAGCTGCTACCACGATGGAGGTCTCCTTCCGCAGCCTCACCTCGTTCCCCGCGGACCCCGCGACCCAATCATAGGCCCCCGACCAGCGACTCCCCCAGGCCTGTGCTACGCGGCCGCCCAGCCACCATGCTGCCCCAGCCAGCCACTATGCTGCTCCAGCCAGCCACTATGCTGCTCCAGCCTGCCATTTCTGCGGCCAGAATCAGCACCCGCGGCAGCACTGCCCAGCCCGCAACGCGACCTGCAGCAGCTGCGGGCGGAAAGGCCATTACGCAAGAGTGTGCCTCGCTAAAAGGGCCCCAGCTTCCAACTCCCCAGCGGCACAAAGTAATAGCTCCCCACACCCGCAGGCCCGCGGGGCCCGAAATGCTGTGGCCTATGCACCGACTCCGTCCCCTCCCGCCACGTGCGATCCATGGGGGCCGCCATCTTGGCAAACCTCCACCACGCGGCCGGCCACGTGCGACTCATGGGGGCCACCATCTTGGACGCCATCTTCCTCGCCGCCCGCCACGTGCGATCCACGGGCCCGACCTGCATCTCCACGCTCGGACAACTCATCGGAAGAATACGACTATGAACTCAGAGGGCAGTCATCACGGGGCCACTCCAGCACAGCTGATCGAGACGCCGACTACCCGCAACTCAGCGCAGTCACTCTGGACCAATCACGCCCGAAGCATCTGCGAAATTCGATGGCAGAGGTCCAAATCAACGGGTAAAAAACGCCATGCCTCTTCGACTCTGGGAGCACTGAGAGCTTCATACACCCAGACCTGGTAAGATGCTGTTCGCTCCCCGTTTTCCCCGTGCAGCAAACTATCTCGCTCGCTTCAGGCTCCCATTTGGTCCAGATCCAGGGGCGCACCGCCACGACACTCACAATCCGAGGCGCTAGCTACTCAAAATTCAAACTCTACATTTTGCCCGACCTCTGCGCGCCATTCTTATTAGGCCTAGACTTTCAATGTAACCTTAAGAGCCTCACCCTCAGCTTTGGCGGGCCCCTGCCCCCACTCACTATCTGCAGCCTCGCTACGCTGCTAATCCCCCCCCTCCTCTCTTTGCCAATCTCACAAAGGACTGTAAACCCGTAGCCACTCGTAGCAGGCGGTATAGCCTGCAGGATAGGGTATTTATCAGAGCAGAGATCCGAAGGCTTCTCAGTGAGGGGATTATAGAGGCCAGCAATAGTCCCTGGAGAGCTCAGGTGGTGGTCATTAAGACCGGGGAAAAATTCCGCATGGTTGTCGACTATAGTCAGACCATAAATAGATTTACGCTCCTTGACGCGTATATCCCCTCCCCAGGATTGCAGACATGGTAAACCAGATCATCCGATATCGGGTATTTTCCACGGTGGATCTGAAGTCTGCATACCACCAGCTCCCAATCCGCCCGGAGGACCACCACTACACGGCATTCGAGGCCGATGACCGCCTCTTCCATTTCCTCTGGGTCCCTTTCGGTGTCACTAATGGGGTCTCGGTATTACAACGAGCAATGGACCGAATGGTGGACCAGTACGGGCTGCGGGCCACGTTTCCGTACTTGGACAATGTTACCATCTGCGGCTATGACCAGCAGGACCACGACGCCAACCTCCACCGTTTTCTCCAGACGGCCCAGAAACTGAATCTCACGTATAACAAGGAGAAATGCGTTTTCCACACAATCAGACTAGCCATCCTCGTCTATGTCGTGGAAAACGGTGTCCTGGGCCCAGACCCGGACCGCATGCCTCTTAGAACTCCCCCTCCCCCATTGCTCCAAGGCCCTCAAACGGTGCTTGGGCTTCTTCTCCTACTACGCCCAGTGGGTTCCTCAATATGCAGACAAAGCCTACCCACTCTTTCGGGCCACACGATTTCCCCTGTCAGCCGAGGCACCCCAGGCCTTCGACGGCATCAAGGAGGACATCGCCAAAGCGGTCATGTAGGCGGTGGATGAATCCACTCCATTCCAGGTTGAGAGCGACGCCTCAGAGGTCGCTCTGGCAGCCACACTAAATCAGGCAGGGAGACCAGTCGCATTTTTCTCCCGTACCCTCTCCGCTTCAGAACTCCGACACTTCTCAGTCGAGAAAGAAGCACAAGCCATTGTGGAGGCTATTCGTTACTGGAGGCACTACCTCGCAGGTAGGAGGTTCACCCTCATCACCGACCAAAGATCGGTTGCCTTCATGTTTGACAACTCGCAAAGGGGAAAAATTAAAAATGACAAAATTCTGAGGTGGAGGATCGAACTCTCCACCTACAATTACGATATTAAGTATCGACCCGGGAAGCTCAACGAACCTCCGGATGCCCTATCCCGCGGGACATGCGCCAGCGCGCAGATCGACCGATTGAAAGTCATCCACAATGACCTCTGCCACCCGGGGGTCACCCGGCTCGCCCACTACATCAGAGCCCGAAACCTGCCTTTCTCCAACGAGGAGGTAAAAGCGGTCACCAGGACTGCCTGATCTGTGCGGAGTGCAAACCGCACTTCTATAGACCAGACAAGGCCCACCTGGTCAAGGCTTCTAAGCCCTTTGAACGCCTCGCGATTGATTTCAAAGGGCCACTCCCCTCAACTAACAAGAACGTTTACTTTCTAAACGTCTTAGACGAGTTCTCCCATTTCCCATTTGCTATCCCGTGCCCCGACATGACCTCCCACACAGTCATTAGGGTCCTGCATAGCATCTTCACCCTGTTTGGTTTCCCCAGCTACGTATAAAGCGACCGGGGTTCGTCCTTCATGAGCTACGAGCTGCGTCAGTACCTGCACGACAAGGGCATTGCCTCAAGCAGGACTACCAGCTACAACCCCAGGGGGAACGGGCAGGTGGAGAGGGAGAACGCGACGCTCTGGAAGACCGTCCTACTGACCCTCCGGTCTAGAAAGCTCCAAGTCTCCCAGTGGCAGGAGGTCCTCCCAGACGCGCATCACGCTATTAGGTCCCTTTTGTGCACAGCGACCAATCAGACCCCTCACGAGAGGCTCTTCATTTTTTCCAGGGGCACTACCACGGGGGTCTCACTTCCGGCATGGCTGAGGACACCGGGCCTCGTACTTCTGAGGAAACACGTCAGGGCACACAAAACCGACCCCCTTGTTGAAAAGGTGCGCCTGCTCCACTCCAACCCCCAGTACGCCTTCGTCGAGTTCCCTGACGGCCGTCAGGACACAGTATCCCTCCGGGATCTGGCACCCGCCGGATCCAGCGCCCCCTCTACCCCCACAGAAGGACCTCTCACCCTACACCCCATGCTGTCGCCCCCTCGCGCTCCCGAGCCCACGAGCTCGCTCCACCAGTTCTGCGCACCCGCGCCGGCCAGCCCCCAGCGCCCCCAGTCCCCGGTCGAACCAGGAGAGTACGAAGCTCGGATACAACCCTCCCTGGAGTCCGCCATCGTACCCCAGCACACAACACCCATCCAGCCACCGCAAGAGGCTGCAACCCCGGTGCAGACAGCGGACAGTTCGACCACCGGATAGACTGACTTTATAGACCACCACCCCTGCCGGACTTGATTTTTTTGCAGCGGGTGAATGTGGTGAATGTAACATGGTAATTCACACTGTATCTTTGTTAGCACAGTAGCGTTATCCGACCACTAGGGGGAGTAGCTCTGGGAATGCTCAGGAGCTTTACAGGACTCCATCCTTGGCTCCGCCCACGACTCCTTCCCCTTGTGCTGCTGTATAAAGACCCTTGTCCAGAGTCAGCCTGCAGTTCACCGAGAGTTCATCAACGGGTAACAGGCTGTCTCTGTAGTAAGTAGATTAAAGCCTATATTCATATCGGAAAACACGTGTCTGGTGAATTGATGGTTCCATCACTCACTTAACCATGATTGCCAATTATTTATTATCAACAGGCTTTCGCTGCAAGGCCAGAGGCCTTGGCAGTCTGTGGATGTTATGGGTGGTTGGTGGGGCAGACGGGCAGGGACAAGGATTGCCCAAGGAACAGGAACACAAGATCCAGGGATTGGCATCGTGGTGCCATGCGCGGTTTCTCCCCCTGCCTACCCAACCGTCCCATGGCGGCCCACCCCTGCGGGGGTGGTCTCCCATCCCCAGCCGAGGGTCTCCCCCCCAGCCGAGGATCCTCCACTCTCACCGGGCACAGGGTCGGCAATTCCAACTTCCCCAGGCTCTTTGTCTCTGAGCAAAGATTGCTACACACCTCCTCGGCTCCCCACAGAACCTCTTCCGCCAGGAGAACTAAAGGAGAACTAATCGGCGCCAGCACGACCACTTGCTGAGGAGGCCACTGAATGACGGGAGCCCGTTGGAGATGGGGTGGCTCTCGTTAATTGTATGGAAATAGGGCTTAAGTGGCGAGATCCCAATTTTGCCTATGGGAGCGGGTCGGTTGCATGGCAAACTGTTTGGCGCTCGCGCGGTTCTCATTCTTGGCCCCACCCGCTATTCACCGGC
Organism: Scyliorhinus canicula; assembly: GCF_902713615.1. Classification (NCBI taxonomy): domain Eukaryota; kingdom Metazoa; phylum Chordata; class Chondrichthyes; order Carcharhiniformes; family Scyliorhinidae; genus Scyliorhinus; species Scyliorhinus canicula. The sequence continues at coordinate 122,013,721 of NC_052151.1, forward strand.
CTCGTTTCACTTGAACGAGAGTGCAGTGCGGCCTGAGAATCAAGTCCCTCGCCTCCCAAATGGAGAATCCTACTCCATATCAGATCAGCAGAGTTTGTTCCCCAATGTTAGAGAGAACTGGAAATAGGATCAGATATATACTGTAGTTGAGGGGGAGGGAGTCGTTGAGGCTGGGTAAAGGGCCAGCAGTAGGTGGAGGTTGACAAAGATGTCATGGCCAGAAAGACAAAGCAAATGTATATGGAGGTAAACATAGCTACGAAGCCTGATCATATAAATCAGATCCTATTTCCAATCCTCTGCAGCTTTGAAAAAGTCAGCCAGGCTCGAAACAATAGCTCCCGTCTCTCTCCACAGATGCTCTCAGACCTGCTGAGATTGTCCAATATTTTCTATTTTTGTTTCAGATTCTAGCATCCGCAGTAATTTGCATTTATCTCTGGCTGCTGTGGTGGGCTTTGTACTCCAGTTTCCAAATTATTAGTCCAGACTTCTGGATTACGAGTCCAGTGACATAAAGACTATGTTACGCCTTGAAACCCGAAGGGTGGTTTCGTGCAAACTATTGTTTTCACAAAACTGAAGGTGCAGTGGTGCAAACTGTCCAGAAACATGAGGTGATTTACACATTAATGATAGTGAGCATCAATAAACTCCCTGTTTACTTTAACAGCAAAACCACTTATTCTTCAGGCCTTAGATAACACATCCTGGGTGAAAAATAAAAGGCAGATGATGATGTGGTTTCAGTGTGTAGCAGTGTGCTCCAGCAACTTGCTGCAGCCTTTTTTACAGCACCTGACAAACAGCTGACCAGGAAGACACCGCCATCTCCAAATTCCCTTCCAATTCATACATCAGCCTGACTCAAAACTTTGTTCCTTCATGGTCATTGGGTCAAAATCCTGGAATTCCTTCCTAAAAGCACTGTGGATGCACCTATAGAGGCCCAAGAATATGGCTCACCAGTATCTTCTCAAGGGTAATTAGGGTTGGTCAATACATTTGCAAGCCTTGCACGACCTCCACATCCCATGAATGAATAAATATGTATAAAAAAGATTCTGCTTCAAAATGCCTTCATCCCAATTTACTACTGATGATGAATGACACATTACTTAAATAAAAATGAAAGGAAATAAAGATAGTACAGTTAATACTAATTTCTTGTAATTCACCCCAAGATAGTCTGTGTTGTTGAAAGACACACAGGAGTAAATTTTCCAATCCCGCTCACCGCGGAAATTGTTGTGGATGGGACGAACAATTTAATGGACCATTAATAGGTCTGTTGACCTCAGGCAGGAAGGAATCAGAAAATCCTGCCCACTGAAATAAAATTATGATGGGTGTGGGAACGTAATGCTTATGAATAAAGTATCAGGTATCAATATGCTTCTCTTTACATGTAAGCTAATTTGGTAACCCCAAATATGAGCCTTTCAATATTTCCTTACTCTGTTGGCCAATAAAATGCAACAATCAGCTCCTTACTCTCAGGGTCAGGAACCTTATTGTTCAGTGCATTTTCTATGCCTGTTTTTAACAAGGAAAATATACAATGCTTATGTTTTTAATTATTCTTTTTGAAAGTTTGACTCGATTGAATTACCCTTTCTCCTTGACGTGTTCTTTTTAGTGAGAGCACTAATTTATTGCCAATTTGGGCCAATTTTTGGGCAGGTTTCTTTTCTCCTGTCGGCAGGTTTGCCTGAAGGAACTGATCTTTAAGGTACAGAGACAACAGATTTTCATCTCATCAGTCTGGGTGGATGTGAATTGATGCTTAAGGACATGTTTTGTGCCACTTTGATCCTCTCAGTTGCGTTTATATATAAATACATCTAAACACAACAATAATCTTTTTGAAACAGGGAATTTGTATTCGCAAATAGTTTATATTTGTTTTGTTTTATTTATACTGCATGATAGGAGTGGTAATTCCATATTGCGGATGCTCCAGACAGCCTGAAACAGCTGCAATGTGGCTCAATTTGACAAGATTTTTGTAATGGTGCAGATACTAAATGGCACATTTTGTGGCCTCAGTACTTAATCGGTATCAACAGCATGCCGTGAGCTTTTTGTTTTCCTTAATCAGGAAGACGGGGATGCTTAGCTCAGTTGGCTAGATGGCTAGCCTGTGGTTCGGAATAACGGCAACAGTCCAAATTCGATTCTGGATCGAGCCTAGGTGAATTTGGGACCTGCCTCTTTGTCCGGTAAACCACCATTGACAAAACCACCAAGAAAATAGCTCAGGATGAAGCACCAGTAGACATTGAGCCAAGGACCTACCTTTGTCAAAAGCACTCATACCATGCAAACCAGGAAGGGGATGACTGTTAGACCTATGGGCCTTGTCCCTCATTTACTATGAATGATATGATGGAATACTCAGGGACAGAGCTGTCTTAAAGATTGGGGGAAGTGATTAGGCTTTTCCTTGATGCTTAATATTACCTGGCATGTATATGCTGTAAATGTTACTTGCTACTTGTCAATCCAGGCCAGGCAGTTGTGGAAAACTGACAGAAAGCTGGAAACCAGACTAACAGAAAGTGACAAGGAGCCCGGGATTCAATTTGTGCTCACAGAAATAGTGGCCTCAATTTTCATTAAGTTGAATTGACTCGTAAGTCCTTTAAAAATGGCGCGCGGGTCCCAATTTTGGGATTTACGACCTCATTCCCAGAATGTGAGATTTTTAAAAGGTGCGGGCTGCTTCCTGTCAGAATCCCTCATCCGACACTTGTGACCTGGCTTACTCCATTGTGGAAAAAGGCATCTCCTCCGCAATTTTCATGTAGCCGGGTCAGGTTCTTAAAGAGTCTTGATTCAGGGCCCCTTAGAGGTATTGTGAACCCTAGTCTGCATGAGAGGAACTTTTAAAAAGTAGTTTGAAATATCTCCCTCATGCTCTCTATGCCAAGCTCTGCTCTTCCACTCTCACTGCCACCAATACCAAGTCCCCGATATCAAGCTATGTCACTTCCATGGCTATTGACCAACTGTACACTTTCGAGAACCAATGAATCTTATAATGTAAATTGGAATGTGTAAAATAAAACCCTGAAAGGAAGTCATTCATTGAGAACTTTCTCCTATGTTTGACAAAAAAGTCTAAAGTACAAGCTACTAAAAGTGTCAATCATCCAGGTCATTTAGAATTTTTAAAACCACAAAAACCTTGAAATCCATAACTTCTGTCAACTAACATTGTGATATTAACTGCATGATTAGCTGAGGGCAGTGGCAGCTATTATAATAATGGAACAGCTACTCCCATAAAGAAATAATTGATTGACAATTCAGGCTCTCTGATCTCTGCTGTCACTTTCACACAATATTTGTTTGCACAAGTTAAGTCACTTCAGGAGTGTGTGGTTTGTGTTTTCTGAGACTTCAAACGGCCTGCATGATTGACACTTTTAATAGCCTGTACTTGAAACATCGGAAAAAGTACTCAATGAATGATTTATTTGCAAGGGTTTACTAATGACCTACTTTACACTAAAGAGTTCATTGGTTCGAGAAAGTGCATAGTGGGAATGGACATGTAAATGCCATAGCTTAGCACAGGAGGCATGAAAGGCCATAGGGGATGGTGGAAGGGAAGAGCTTGGCTGAGGAGGTACTGACAATGGGTGATAAGGTAGAGCTTGGAACAGGGGGCATGAGGAGCAGTAAGAGTTTGGGTGGCCAAGTGGGGAAAATGGCATACGGGATATGAGACCATGAGGGTTGGTTGGGGGGGGGGGGGGGGGGGGGGGCATGAGATGGCATGGATGGGGAATATTTGGAACATTGTCAAGGTGTGAGGGGTGAAGGATTGAGGACTCTTGTGTTTTTATTTTAACTGAAACATAAAATTGTACCGAGGAAGACCTTTTCAGCAGCCTGCCTCCACACCTGACAGTTCCTGTGGCTGCTTCCGCACTTCTTCCTGGGTGGACTGGGCCGGTTCCAGCTCACCCCCCCCACCCCCCCGCCATTCCGAAGCCTGTCCGGCTACACAGAGGGAGAATTAAGAATGTCAAAATTACCTAATAGCACATCTTTCGGGACTAGTGTGAGGAAACTGGAACACCTGGAGGAAACCCATGCAGACATGGGAGAACGTGTGCAGACTCCACACAGACAGTGATCCAAGCTGGGAATCGAACCTTGGACCCTGGCGCTGAGAAGCCATAGTGCTAACCACTGAAGCGTAATTAAACAAAATATTGAAAGAGAGCAAGGAGGGGTGTGGTGCGGTTATAAGGAAGAATGATTAATGGATTGGTCAAGCAAGTAGAATTTTAAGGAGGATCTAAAAGGCGAGAGGTGGCGAGGTAAGGTTTAGACAAGGAATTCCTGGATGTAAGGGTAGAAATCACAGCCATCATTGGTACAGCAAAGGGAGATGAGGATGTACAAGAAGTCCAAGCTGTAAGTGTGCAACATTTTGAAGGGTTGTAGGGAAAGAGCAAAGTTAGGAAGGGGCAAAGCCATAAATGCATTTGAATATGAGGATAAAAATAATAAATTAAAATGTTAGGTAGGGGTGGGATGGGGTTGGCAGACAATGCAGTTCAGTAAGGATGGGAGTGATGGGTGAGCGGGACTTGGTATTTATTAGGAGACAGGAAGAGTTTTGAATGAGCTAGATTTTTTTGCAGGGTGGAGGTTGGATGGCTAGCCAGGATGATCCCAGCATAGGAAGGCTCAGCCACTATCTACATAAATGATCGTACAAAGGCAGCCAGAGGCTCCACCTCTCAGGAGACCAAATGGAAATTCAGAACAGAGTTTTCTCAAACACATTATTTTGTAGGGCTCGTGACTTACCTCATTGCTTGACAGCACAGTGTCTTCATCTAAGCTGAGCACAGCATCTGTCTGGATGACATTATATGGGAAGAAACGGCTGCTCATAGTCTGTAAAAATACAAAAACTGTAAGTTTTATAGCCTCTGCAACTTTCATACCATCCAGAATTCATGTTTTAATTAATCCTTCCTAAAGAATGTCTTTGTAACATATGTTTGTAGTTGAACAATTTGATTTCTGCCGCTATTCTGTTTTATTTCACCTAAAATACCAGTTTCTTTCAATGTGATATTCTATAAGTTTGTGAAACATTTCTCATACCTGGGGAGCCACCCCTCACCTTAAGCTGACATTGATGCGGAGATCCAACATTGCATCCAATCCACAAGTGCCACCTTTGGATGGTTAAAGACGAGACATCGACAACCGTAATATCTGGGCTGACACCAAGATCCCCCTGTACAAGACAGTCGTTCACCCAACTCTTCTATACGAATCAGAAATTGGGACTACGTACAGCTGTCATCTCAAGGCCCTGGAAATGTATCATCAATGCTGTCTGAAACGGATTCTCCTCATCAGCTGGAGGACAGACATACTAATATCTGCGTCTTTTAAGGAGCCAAGAGAACCAGCATCGAGGCCATGATCATCTAAAACCAACTCGGCTGGGCCGGCCAGAGTCTCGACTGCCAAAGCAAATATTCTTTGCCTAGATCAAAGAAGGCTTCCAAACAAAAGGAGGACAAAGGAAGTGCTTCAAAGGCTTACCTCAAGAAATGCAACATTTTTTTTTTTTTAAATTTAGATTACCCAATTATTTTTTCTATTAAGGGGCAATTTAGCGTGGCCAATCCACCTACCCTGCACATTTTTGGGTTGTGGGGGCGAAACCCACGCAGACACGGGGAGAATGTGCAAACTCCACACGGACAGTGACCCAGAGCCGGGATCGAACCTGGGACCTCAGCGCCGTGAGGCGGTTATGCTAACCACTAGGCCACCGTGCTGCCCTAAGAAATGCAACATAGATGTCAATGTCTGGAAGACCCTTGCTCAGAAAAGACCTACTTGGAAGAACCTCCTGATTGAAGGGACATAACTAGTTAAGAACACCCTACAGCAAGAGGAAATATGGCAAAGGAGCCTGAGAAAGGAATATCGGAGACCGGAGATCTCTAGTCCAAGGACCAATCCCACCTCCTGGAAACACCTGCAAAGTGTGAGGTCGGAGGTATGGCTCTAGGATCAGGCTCATCAGCTATGCAAGGACTCCCAGAAGCCATGACCAACGACATGGAGTTTGTTCGCTGGCCAATCATACTCATTACCGAGTGATCGCCAAAGAAAATTCTACAAGTGAGATGTTGTAACACTGCTACTATTCAGTACGTTACTGCTATCTTTTGTGAAGTAAAACAACAATGAGTAAATTTCAAGCACAATTTCACAATACTCGGTACTCAGTTCTTGAACAACTGAATAAGGCAGCTAGAATGGTAATGAAGTTCATAATATAATTTACTCTTCCTGCTTCTGCCTACTGTCATGTGACCTGAGGATCTTCTTTAGTGTGGCCCAAGTTTTTATCAACTTTCGGTAGGAATCTATTTATAATATGAAAAATGGGGACCCAATAATAATAATAACAATAATCTTTATTATTGTCACAAGTAGGCTTACATTAACATTGCAATGAAGTTACTGTGAAAAGCCCCTAGTCGCCACATTCTGGCACCTGTTTGGGTACACAGAGGGAGAATTCAGAATGTCCACATTATCTAACAGCACGTATTTCAGGACTTGTAGCATGAAACCGGAGCACCCGGAGGAAGCCCACGCAGACACAGGAAGAACGTGCAGACTCCGCACAGTGACCCAAGAAGGAATCGAACCAGGGACCCTGGAGCTGTGAAGCAACAGTGCTAACCACTGTGCTAGCGTTCCTGCTTTGAAAACAATTTTTAAGCTGCCAATGGATAAAGTGTGCATTGCACACATTGCTCACTGGTAATACCTATTAAGTAGTTTAACTATTTGTCCTTAAAGGGGCAGCTTCCGGTCACTTCGAAAACAGGTTATGAAGGCTTTTTCTCAAAAAAAGAAATTGTGGAGCTAGAAGAAGCATTCAGGATGTACCTGCAGAATTCTTCTGGCCCACTGCTGGCCTATTAGCTTTTCACCCAAGAGGATTACATTATTTATTTCACAGCCGACTTCTAGTTTGGCTTCAAGAAGGAACTGCTGAGATTTTAGCCCTGCTGACTGGCAAGCTAGCTATGTGTCTTGGTTCTTCAATCGCGGCTTGCCAGCTTGAAATAAATTAGGCTTATCCTTTGAGATGGCTTGAGCTGATTGTCAAGGTCTTGTAGTCACGTGACAACCTGAAAATGGCAGTGTCACATGTCAGCTCCTTAAAAGTACTACTTGTCCACAGCTATGTAAACAAAATCGAAATACCCGGTGTACTTAAACAAATATTGTGTGCACTACAAAAAAAATAGAATGCAGGTGGCTGCATGATTGTTTCACTGACTAAACTCATAAGCCTCACCTACCACCACCACCCCCCCCCCCCCCCCACCTAAACCTCACCATGACTTTTAACCCAATTAAATGACATTCGGCGTTGCTATAGTCTGATTGCCTGAAATTATAATTGACACAGGGGCTGGTTTAGCACACTGGGCTAAATCACTGGCTTTTGAAGCAGACCAAGGCAGGCCAGCAGCACGGTTCAATTCCCGTAGCAGCCTCCCCGAACAGGCGCCGGAATGTGGCGATTAGGGGCTTTTCACAGTAACTTCTTTTGAAGCCTACTTGTGACAATAAGCGATTTTCATTTCTCATTTCATTTCATTTCACTACCAATGCATGGATTTCCATGCCAGGAGTGCTAAACAGGGAGAATCACCTGTTGTCAATAAAGGAGTGAAATACCTAATTGAATCAGAATGTGTGAAAACAGGCTTTATATAAAAATGATTTTTAATTTTCTGTCTGGGAACGCCAAACTAAATTTTAGAAAAAGACTAAAATGACATTCCAGTGACTTGGGATCACAATGAAGATGGCTACACATTTGCATTACTGTAGTTTCTGCAATCCAAAACTACTGAAATGGATACAACCTGTCTGCAAAGCAGCACTAGGGACAATGGCTTCAATGGAGGATAAATGGAGGCCATCTACTACCCCAGTCGCAAAACATCTAGACAATCACCTGCATAGCCAGCTGGGTTGAGACCAACCATTAGACATAATCACTTTGTTAATGAGCTGAAAGAGGAATACACAGCCATGATCTAATCAAGGTAACAGGAATACTCCAGTGATTACCATATTTGGGTCACTGGGCAGTTGGAGAAGTAAGTCATATGACAAGCATTTGTGTATTTTAAACCCTGCTTTCTCTGCGGAACTGGCCATGTAACTGGGATACAGAAGCAACAAAGCCCGAGTGGGTTTCTTCCCCCTCTCTCCATTCATCTTGCAAGTTGAACCTTGTCTGCTGATTCTGAATATCCAGGTGCTGCAGACAGAAATCTTAAAAAGAACTCAACACTGCACTGTTGTTTCCTGAAGAACAGACAAATCATTCATCAGGAGCTTTAAGCAGCCTTGATGCTGAAAGCAGCAGGGCCATCATAATCAGCCTAAGGTCAGGGAAGTCCCCAACACTGTTGGTGAGGTTTTAAACTAATGTGGCAGGGGGATGGGAACCAGATTAGGAAGTTAGAGATCAGTAAAGAGGCAGCAACTAAAGCCAGTAAGGTACCAGATAATAAACTCAATGTGACTAAGAAGAAGAGTAGACAGGGAAGTGATGATGAATCGCAAAGGGACAGGTGGTCTGAGGTGCATTTGTTTTAATGCAAGAAGTGTAGCAGGTAAAGCAGATGAACTTAGGGCTTGGATCAGTACCTGGGAATATGATGTTATTGGTATTACTGAGACTTGGTTGAGGGAAGGGCAAGACTGGCAACTAAATATCCCAGGGTATAGATGATTCAGGAGGGATAGAGAGGGAGGTAAAAGGGGTGGAGGAGTTGTATTACTAGTCAGAGATTATATCACAGCTGTGTTTAAGGAGGGCCGATGGAGGATTCGAGCACTGAGGCAATATGGATAGAGCTAAGAAATAGGAAAGGTGCAGTAACATTGTTGGGACTTTACTACAGGCCTCCCAAAAGCGAGCGTGAAGTAGAGGTACAAATATGTAGACATATTATAGAACAATGTAGGAGCTATAGGGTGGTTGTGATGGGAGATTTTAACTTCCCCAACATTGAATGGGACTCATGTAGTGTTGGAGATGTAGATGGAGCAGAATTTGTAAGGAGCATCCAGGAGAGTTATTTTTAGAGCAGTATGTAAATAGTCCAACTCGGGAAGGGGCCATACTGGACCTGGTATTGGGGAATGATCCCGGCCAGGTGGTTGAAGTTTCAGTCGGTGATTACTTTGGGAATAGCGATCACAATTCCGTAAGTTTTGGAATACTCATGGACAAAGACGAGAGTGGTCCTAAAGGAAGAGTGCTAAATTGGGGAAAGGCCAAGTGTAACAAAATTCAGCAGGAGCTAGGGAATGTGGATTGGGAGCAGTTGTTTCAGGGTAAATCCACATTTGAAATGTGGGAGTTTTTTAAGGAAAGGTTGATTAGAGTGCAGGACAGACATGTCCCTGTGAAAATTAGAGATAGAAATGGCAAGATTAGGGAACCATGGATGACGGGTGGGAATTGTGAGACTAGCTAAGATGAAAAAGGAAGCATACATAAGATCGAGGCGACTCAAAACTGATGAAGCTTTGGAGGAATATCGGGAAAGTAGGCCAAATCTCGAACGCACAATAAAGAGAGCTAAAAGGGGTCATGAAATATCTTTGGCTAACAGGGTTAAGGAAAATCCCAAAGCCTTTTATTTGTATATAAGGAGCAAGAAGGTAACTAGAGAAAGGATTGGCCCACTCAAAGACAAAAGAGGGAATTTATGCGTGGTGTCAGAGGAAATGAGTGAGATTCTTAATGAGTACTTTGCATCTGTGTTCACCAAGGAGAGGGACATGACGGATTTTGAGGCTAGGGATGGATGTTTAAATACTCTAGGTCATGTTGGCATAAGGAAGGGGGAGGTTTTGGGTATTCTAAAAGGCATTAAGGTGGACAAGTCCCCAGGACCGGATGAGATCTATCCCAGGTTACTGAGGGAAACGAGGGACGAAATAGCTGGGGCCTTAACAGATATCTTTGCAGCATCCTTGAGCACGGGTGAGGTCCCGGAGGACTGGAGACTTGCTAATGTTGTCCCTTTGTTTAAGAAGGGTAGCAGGGTTAATCCAGGGAATTATAGACCTGTGAGCTTGACGTCAGTGGTAGGCAAACTGTTGGAGAAGATACCGAGGGATAGGATCTATTCACATTTGGAAGAAAATAGACTGATCAGTGATAGGCAGCTTGGTTTTGTGCAGGGATGGTCATGTCTTACAAACCTAATAGAATTCTTTGAGGAAGTGACAAAGTTAATTGATGAGGGAAGGGCTGTAGATGTCATATACATGGACTTCAGTAAGGCGTTTGATAAAGTTCCCCATTGCAGGTTGATGGAAAAAGTGACGTCGTATGGGGTTCAGGGTGTACTAGCTAGATGGATAAAGAACTGACTGGGCAACAGAAGACAGAGAGTAGTGATGGATCGGAGTGTCTCAAAATGGAGAAAGGTGACTAGTGGTGTTCCACAGGGATCCGTGCTCGGACCACTGTTGTTTGTGATATACATAAATGATCTGGACGAAGGTATAGGTGGTCTGATGAGCAAGTTTGCAGATGATACTAAGATTGGTGGAGTTGCAGATAGTGAGGAGGATTGTCAGAGAACACAGCAAAATATAGATAGATTGGAGAGTTGGGCAGAGAAATGGCAGATGGAGTTCAACCCAGGAAAATGCGAGGTGATGCATTTTGGAAGATCTAATTCAAGAGCGGACTATATGGTCAATGGAAGAGTCCTGGGGAAAATTGATGTACAGAGAGATCTAGGAGTTCAGGTCCATTGTACCCTGAAGGTGGTAACGCAGGTGGATAGAGTGGTCAAGAAGGCATACAGCATGCTTGCCTTCACCGGCCGGGGTACTGAGTACAAGAGTCGGCAGGTTGTGTTACAGTTGTATAGGACTTTGGTTAGGCCACATTTGGAATACTGTGTGCAGTTCTGGTCGCCACATTACCAGAAGGATGTGGATGCTTTAGAGAGGGTGCAGAGGAGGTGCACCAGGATGTTGCCTGGTATGGAGGGTGCTAGCTATGAAGAAAGGTTAAGTAGATTAGGATTGTTTTCGTTGGAAAGACGGAGGTTGAGGGGGGACCTGATTGAGGTCTACAAAATTATGAGAGGTATGGACAGGGTGGACAGCAACAAGCTTTTTCCAAGAGTGGGGGTGTCAATTACAAGGTGTCACGATTTCAAGGTGCGAGGGGGAAAGTTTAAGGGAGATGTGCGTGGAAAGTTTTTTACGCAGAGTGGTGGGTGCCTGGAATGCTTTGCCAGCGGAGGTGATAGAGGCGGGTACGAAAGCATCTTTTAAGATGCATCTGGACAGATATATGAACGGGCAGGGAACAGAGGGAAATAGATCCTTGGAAAATAGGCAACAGGTTTAGATAAAGGATCTGGATCGGTGCAGGCTGGGAGGGCCCAAGGGCCTGTTCCTGTGCTGTAATTTTCTTTGTTCTAAAGAGAGGTATACCCGTTTAATTTTACTGGACTCTACAGTACTTAATCCATCCGCCTCATGCTGCAACCGACTTGTATGTGAGAACTGCAGGTGTATGTATTTGAGGAAGACAGTGCTGGGTTAAGTACAATAATAATTATATTATTTTCTCTTTTAATACCTCAAGAAAATCTGTATAATCATAGGTCACAGACAGTGAAGGGTTAAACACTCAGAATTGGAAGGTAAATTGTTTTTTCTAAGAATAATGGGCTGGATTCTCTGGTCCCCTGGCATGTGTTTCTCAGTAACACACCGTTCACTGGTAATGGAATTCTCTGTTCCTGTCACTGTTAATGGAATTTCCATTGAAGACACCCCATGCTGCCGGTAACCCTGCAGGTCGGGTGCACTGCCAATGGCTGGAGAATTCTGGTCAACTTGTTGCAATCAAAAAGGAGAGGGAAAAAAGGGGAGCCATTCAATCCCTCCTCACCTGATTGTAATAAAAAAGGAGTAAATACTTAATGATCTATAAAATGAATAACCAGTCGATGTAATCGAACGAAGAGGTAGCTTTGAAACGTGCCGGCTCAGAGTGCAATATTTTCAATGAATAATCATGCATGGGAAGAGAAAATAACATTCTCTCAATTTTTACCCACATCAAGGTATTGTTCGCGGTGGGTGGGGAGGAGCGATGCCCTGACATGAGCGAGAATGGATGAGGGGCAATTCGGCATTCCCTCATGCGTGTGTGGTGTGGGGTTAACATGGACTTTTAGTGATGGGAGGGCGTTGCTCCTTCTGGGTCAAGGTTTGGGGGTGTTGCCCATGTCTGCTGTGTATCTGTGGGGGCGGCAGGGGAGGGAGAGACGGGAACCTTCAACTTAGCTTTCAGATCGGACCCCCCCCCCCCGCCCGCCCGCCCCAATATCCGGGGAGCCGGCACCCCATCTTCAGTTACCTACCCCAAAATAAATTCTAACTGCAGGAGAATCCAAAGAGAATCTCTGCAGGCTCCAAATAAATTTTGTTGTCCACAGTTGAGGCTGGGTGAGCGCACGGGGGTGCGGGGTGAAGGAAGTTGAGGGGGTGTTGCCTGGAGAGATGGGCAAAGGGTCCGGGGGTCAGCCAGCATTTTAGCAGGTCTAAAACATGATAGGCAGCAACACCTTATTGGAAAAGCACAAAGAAAATAGAATTCTGGTCCTTATGTTATCAGAATCCTTAAAATGAATTCCAGGAGCAGCTCAGCAGTCAACATTTTTAAAATTGCAAATTGTCAATTTACCACTTGCTGTGAGGACAATATATTCTCCATAATTAATAACGAAAATTAAGTTTTTGAGAATAAATTCCTGCTTAATTATTCACAGGTGGGGTAAGCTACAAATAATTTGCATAATAGCACCTACTTCACATAATTGTGTAGGTTGTTAATTTTAGAGTAATATAACAGCGAAAATCATCTCCTCTCATTCATATACGAGCTGGAACATCATACGATCGGGAAAATATATTTTAAGTAGACAATTTACAGTTGCTTACTTAGTCTCAGTGACTGATTTTAATAAATCTATTGTTTATATTTTAATCAAAATTTAGCTGTTGAAAATTAACATATCAGAAGCTCTTTAAGCAATCTTGTCATTTGATTATCTACATATAGCAGAATATTGCTTACACCACAATATGCTTCGAGTCTCTTTTCCCACAACTGCTTCAGGTAAGTGAAAAATCAATACTATGTTGAACATGAGTGTCTAATAATAGTCTTTAGAAAAATGAAAGCTATCTTCCACATTGATTAGAGTAAGCGAACAGCATTGATATTCAAGATCTGTGAAACTGCAGCTAAAGTAGCATCGCAGATGAGGTAGCTATTTGGAGAGTAATGTGTAATTTCATGTGCTAAAAAACATTAAACAAAATCACCCTGGTGTAAGCCATAGCCATAGGTGGTGGGTGATATCTGGAGACTCCCAGGACTAGAAAGTAGTTGTTACCTAGGGCGGAATTCTCCACAAGGCCTGACGCCGTCGTGAAACCCGGAGAGGTTCACAACGGCGTTGGAGGCTGCCCCTGGCCCCCTATTCTCCCCCCCCCCCCCACCCCCCGGGGGGCTAGGAGGACCGTACCGTAAATCTTGGCCGCTGAGCCCTGGCGTCAAGGCCCAGCGTGCCGAGAATGACGCGGCCGGCGCGCCTAATGACGTCAGCCGTGCATGCGCGGGTTGGCCGGCTCCAACCCGCGCATGCGCGGCTGACGTTATGACGGCTGACGGCTCAAACCCACACATGCGCGGTGGCTGTCTTCCCCTCTGCTGCCTCGCAAGATGTGGCGACTTGATCTTGAAGGGCGGCGGAGGGGAAAGAGTGCGTCCCTTTGAGACGCTGGCCCGACGATCGGTGGGCACCGATCGCGGGCCAGTCCCCTCCCGAGCATGGTCGTGGTGCTCATTCCCCTCTCTGCCCCCCACAAGCCACAAAACAGCTGTCGGCGCCATGTTCACGCCGGCAGCGACCAGGTGTGGTTGCCGCCGGTGTGAACTGGTCGGGAATGGCAGGTCGCAAAGCCCATCCTGGTCGGAGAATCGCGGGCCGTCGTTTTTTACGAGCGGCGGGGGGGGGGGGGGGGCAGAATCGCGGGGGGTGCCAGAGCGGCCCTCCCGCGATTCTCCCACCCGGCGTGGGAGCGGAGAATCGCGTCCCTAAAGTTTAAGAAATATTTTGCAAAACAGGAAAATATTTGCCTTTGTGAACATCCATTATCCAGGTCACATAATTGTATCCAACAAATATTCCAGAAGCTAAATTCCCCTCACATATCATATTTGACTTCATATGAAATGGTGATTGACAGGGCAGCATGGTGGAGCAGTGGGTTAGCACTGCGGCCTCATAGCGCCGAGGTCCCAGGTTCGATCCCGGCCCTAGGTCACTGTCTGTGTGGAGTTTGCTCATTCTCTCTGCGTTTGCATGGGTTTCGCCCCCATAAAACAAAAGATGTGCAGGGTAGGTGGATTGGCCACGCTAAATTGCCCCTTAATTGGAAAAAAATGAATTGGGTATTCTAAATTTTTTTTTTAAATGGTGATTAACTTTGAACCGGGCAATGATGCAGCACAGATCTGGGGTTGGGGGGGGTGCATCAGGGTGATTGTTGGGGAAGGACGGGGAATGAATGGGGGCGGGAGTGCGATGACAGACAAAGCCACATCCTATAAGAAGCGGATGACGACCCCCCTGACCCTCCAGGCATGCTGGGCCCTCGCCACCGCCTGTCCTCCATTCTCCGACTGCTCCCTCGGGCCCTCCACAGGCTCTGGGGATCTCTGACTGCCGCAGAATGTAGCTCTCATGCACACCCCCAGGAAAGCTTACACACATCTGCACATGGGCTGCATCTTGAGCTGGTGGTTGCACACAAGTTGAACGTTCAGGGAGTGGAACCCCTTCCTGTTAATGAAGGACACTCCCAGACTGCTCGATGTGCGCAAGGAGTGACTTCTATCATTTATCACCCCCTGGACCTGGGGCATCCCGGCGATGGCGGAGAATCGTGCTGTCCGGCTATCTTGATGAGCTTGGTCCAGGTCAAAGTTCATATCGTCAGCTGCCCGGGAAAACTGGGCATCCGTGACTTCACAGATACACTTGTGGGCTGTAGGTTGGGATATGCCGCACAGGTCCCTGCTCATGCCCTCTAATTAACCCAAGGTGTAAAGTTTCAGGGCTGTGGTAACCTTGTTGTCCACCGGGAGCAGCCATCCTCCTCTTCCATGTGATGCCAAGTCCGCAAGTACATGCCACAGGTGCCACACTGTCCCCCTGTTGAGGCGGAGCCTCCTGCCATGCATGGTGTCTGACATCTCTTCAAATGACCAGTGACATCTGTACAGATTAGGCCATCACCGGCCTCCCCCTCTGGGTCCCACCATGCCCTGATGGGCAGCCAGGTCTGCAGGATGGGCCGGGGCTCTGCACATGGGCTGCCTCCTCAAGCCTCTGTCGGTGCTTCTGCTGCTGTCTTCTCCGGTGTCTGGCCTCCTGCACTGCCACCCCCACTGCGAGGACAGCTGCTGCAGGGTCTACAATGTGATGTCTGTAAGGAGAGGGTGAGAGACTGAATATCGGTTCGGGCTTCCACCCCAGTACCCTCAAATCCTCAAAGCATGCCCCACTCTTACATTCCCTACCATGTAAGGGTGCCATCCAATGAGCCGATTGTGCTGGGGGACCTGCACGTCTACCCACGAGAATCCACTCGAGAACTGTGAAGTGTTCCCATAACCAACATTGCCAATTCCTTATTAGAGATAGTCTTCAGCTGTGCGGCCAGAAGCCGCCATAGTCAGTGGGGGTTAAGATGATTTTCACCATGTTACCACGATTGGGGTACTGTCCTGGAGGTGTTCAGTGGGATGGACGGGCAGAAACTGAAGTTGCCCCTGGTATGGGTATACACAATACCACTTGCCTACCCAGCCCAGGGGCGGCACCCTCACCAATGACGGCCAGCACGCCCAGCCACCCCCACCCCTCCCCCCCCCACCCTGGGGGCTTCCCAACTGCTCCCTCTGAGCACTGGGGCAGCAGCCCCGGTACCCCCGGGCTGACTGCATGATTTCCAAGATGGCTACTCACCTCCTCACCGATGCCCACAGCAGCCATTGCGCTGGCTTTTAAATAGGTGTACTAAAAGGCACCGCGTGACCGCTCGCTGGGAACCAGATCACAGGAGGCTGTTCGATAGGCATAACATGGACTTTATCTAATTCTTGCTAAAATACTTAGAAGACTAAATTGGGTATTCCCTGAAACCAAAAATAGGGATAACAATCTGCAATTAACCCAACTGAAATGCTGGAGCACATCATCTCTGGGTTCCCTGTTGATTAAAAGGATTGCTGTGTGCAGCCAGGACTAGCCATACTGTTTACTGGCAGCCCATATCATTAGGGGGCCTGAAATTGTCACTTGCTAGCACAGACCCAATACGTGTGTAAACTGGGGTCCAGGGCTGCATCATTGTACCAAGGCTCTTCTCCATCTTCCTCGTAGCAACATTCTACCCTGCCACCCTGAAGCTTCCCACCAGAGTGGAGCTAACCTACCCAACAAGCGGGAAACTGTTCAACGCCTCCACGCCAGAACCAAGACCACCTCAACCTCTGTCATTGAGCTGCAATATGCAGACGATGCCTCTGTGTGTGCACATTCAGAGGCCGAGCTACAAACCATCGGCAATGCATTCACCGAGGCATATGAGAGAATGAGCCTCAGACTAAACATCTGGAAAACAAAGGTTCTCTACCAACCCGCTTCTGCTACACAAAACCGCCCCCAACCATCAAGATCCACGGTGAGCCCTTGGACAATGTTGATCATTTCCCATCCCTCTTGAGCCTCTTGTCTGAACAGATGATGAAATCCAGCCCCGATTCCAATGTGTCAGTGCAGTCTTCGGACGCCTGAGGAACAGAGTGTTCAAAGACTGAGACCTCCAACCCCACATCAAGCTCATGGTCTACAGAGCAGCCGTGATCGCTCACCTCCTGTGTGCATCAGAAACATGGATAATGTACTGCAGACACCTCAAATCCTTGGAGAAATATCACCAAGGATGGCTCTGCAAAATCCTGCAAATCCACTGGCAAAATAAGAGTACCAGCATGAGCGTCCTCTCC
Source organism: Scyliorhinus canicula (assembly GCF_902713615.1). Classification (NCBI taxonomy): domain Eukaryota; kingdom Metazoa; phylum Chordata; class Chondrichthyes; order Carcharhiniformes; family Scyliorhinidae; genus Scyliorhinus; species Scyliorhinus canicula. The sequence continues at coordinate 122,030,939 of NC_052151.1, forward strand.
CATGCCAATATCCCCACCATCGAGGCACTGGTCATGCTCGACCAGCTGCGACGTGTGGGCCACATTGCCCACGAGTGACAAGACTCCCAAAACAATTGCTCTACTCCGAGCTCCGTAGTGACAAACTATCACTAGGCGGGCAGAGGAACTGCTACAAGGACTCTCTGAAAGCCTCCCTAAATAAATGCAACATCCCCATCGACACATGGGAATCGCTTGCCTTAGCTCACACAAGTTGGAGAAAAAGCATCCATGAGGGTGCCAATCACCTCGAGCGTCATAGAGTGGAGGACGCGGAGGCAAAGAGTACACAACAGGAGAGCACAGAATCCAGAACCTTCCACCCAGCCAGCTCATCAAACATCACCTGTCAAACCTGTGGCAGAGTCTGCGAAGCCAGGATTGGACTATTCAGCCACCGCAGAACCCACCTCCACGGAGTGAAAGCAAGTCATCCTCGACACTGAGGGACTGCCCAATAAGAAGAATATTGACAAAGAAAGTCTTAGGTTGAAGAAAGATGTAACGGGTTGCTCAGATGGGCAGATCCGTGGCAAATGGAATTTAATCCTGAAAAGTGTGATATAATGCACATGGGAAGGAGTAACAAGACAAGGCAGTACTCGGTGAATGGCAAAACACTAGGAAGCTCAGAGGAAAATAGGGATATCGGGGTGCTTGTCCACAGATACCTGATGGTGGCAGGATAGGTTAGTAGGGTAATTAAGATGACATAAGGGACACTTGCCTTTATCAGTCGTGGCATCAATTATGAAAGCAGGCAGGTTATGTTGGAGCTGTACAAAACTTAGTTAGGCCACAGCTGAACTACTGTGTGCAGTACTGACCACCTCACTATAGGAAAGATGTGATTTCACTGGAAGGGTGCAGAGGAGGTTCACTAGGTTGGTACCTGGGATGGAGCATTTGAGCTATGAAGAGAGGTGGATAAACTCGGGTTGTTTTCTTAATAGCAGAGAAGGCTGAGGGGACACTTTATTGAGGTGTATAAAATTATGAAGGGTAAGGACAGAGTGTATAGGACGCAGCTGTTCCCCTTTAAGTCAATCACGAGGGGGCATCATTTTAAGGAGGCAGGAGGTTTGGAGAGGATTTCAGGGAAAATGTTTTCACAGAGGGCGGTGGGAGTCTGGAATGTGTCATGGGAGTGTCCCTTTCAGAAATATTTTGTCTTATCACATAGCTTCAGTGATGTCATTGTGTGGGTGGAGCTGGGTTGTGGCTCTGAGTTCTACTTTCATTTTGGCTTGTGCTTCTTTTGTGGCTCTTGAGGTTTTTGCTTTTGTTTTCACATTTGGCAGACAGATTCAGACAGAGAAGTCTTGTCCTGTCTCTCTTTCACTCTCTGCATTTTTAAAGCTATTTCCAGGCGCCTCTCTATAATTTTGTAGACCTCTATCAGGTCTCCCTCAGCCTCTGTCTTTCCAGTGAAAACAATCCTAGTTTATTCAACCTCTCCTCATAGCTAACACCCTCTGGACCAAGCAACATCCTGGTGAACCTTCCTTGCACTCTCCCCAAAGCTTCCACATCCCTCTGATAATGTGGTGACCAGAACAGCACACAATACTCCAAATGTGGCCGAACTAAGGTTTTATATAGCTGCACCATGATTTCCCAACTCTTGTACTCAATGCCCTGGCTGATGAAGGCAAACATGCCATATGCTGGTTTAGCTCACTCAGCTAAATCGCTGGCTTTTAAAGCAGACCAAGCAGGCCAGCAGCACGGTTCGATTCCTGTACCAGCCTCCCCGGACAGGCCCCGGAATGTGGCGACTAGGGGCTTTTCACAGTAACTTCATTGAAGCCTACTCGTGACAATAAGCGATTTTCATTTCATTTCATTCATGCCTTTGCTGCCTCTATTCTCTCTAACCATAGCTCAATAGAGTTGGGGTTTATCTATACAAGTGGAGGTGAGAAAAAGGGGTTGCTGTTACTGTCAGGCTCCGCAATGCACCTATTGTGGCTATCATGACCATAGTGGCATACCCTTGTTGCTGCTGAGTTCTTGGATGGCCCAAATTTCTGGTGAGGCAATGGGCTTGCGATAGCCTCTACTTCAGGCTTCACTAATGGTACGGTGGGGCAATAACAACAGACTATTCCCAGACCACAACAACCTGTCCCAGGCCACTGTAGTAGTCTTATACATTCTCAGCAAGCTACGGACTAATGGCTGCAGACCTTTCAGAAAAAGACTTAAGTTCAGGGAGTCAAAATGGTGACCCTCACTGTCCAGTAACAGACATGGAACCTCTCTACAAGTACACCTGGGTTTGCAGTTGGGGTCTGTTTTTTGATAACCAGGACCTCATGTAAATCAATGTTCTTCCTTTGGGGCCATTTTGTAGGTCATCCTCTAAACTCTTAAGTGAGCCTTTGGTCATAATGTCTCAGTCCATCTCTCGCTTTAACTCTAGGGAGCATTCAGTTAGATGAACCCGTTTCTCTAACTCCGGGTGTAAGATCTTAAAGATTTCCTATTTTTGAGTTCAGAAGGAGCGGGTGGTGTTCGTATTCACTGTAACCCCCAACTCCTCTTTCAGAACCCCAACCTCACCAGGGAAAGGAGCCTGTGTGAGGATGTGGTTGTGACTTCTTTTCTGACCCCAGTGAATACGAATGGTTCTTCATTGTTCCTTGCACCTCCTTCTATCTTAACCTGCCCTATGTCCCTAGCTTGTGTGACCACACACACACTGGCATTCCCTCATCGCATCAGAGAGGGGGAGCAGAGGGAGGTGTACTTTAAACCATATTGTTTCAGCAATGAGTTGAGTCACCTGCCTTGGTTTGGAGAAAGCAGCCACAAATGGGCAGCACGGCGGCACAGTAGTTAGCACTGCTGCATCACAGTGCCAGGGACTTGGGTTTGATTCTGACCTAGGGTGACAGCATGTGTGGAGTTTGCACTTTCTCCCCATGGGTTTCCTCCAGGTGCTCCGGTTTCCTCCCACAGTCCAAAGATGTGCATGATGTGGAGATGCCGGCGTTGGACTGGGGTGAGCACAGTAAGAAGTCTTACAACACCAGGTTAAAGTCCAACAGGTTTGTTTCAAACACGAGCTTTCGGAGCACGGCTCCTTCTTCAGGTGATGTGCAGGTTAGGTGAACTGGTCATGCTTAATTGCCCCTTTGTGTCCAAAGGTTAGGTGGAGTTATGGATACAGAAATAAGGTGAGGGAGTGGGCCTGGGTTAGGGTGCTCTGTTGGATGGTTGGTGTAGACACGATGGGCCGAATGGCTTCCTTCTGCACTGTAGGGATTCTATGATTCTATGAAGTACCTGCTGTTGGCCAACGTGTGTCTGAAGCTGTTTGATTTTAGCTAAACTTGGGGAGTGGTTGCCAAATTAATTCCAATAAAGCCCCCTTTGCAACTTCTAACTCCTCACTTAGTCATAGAATCATAGATTTTACAGTGCAGAAGAAGACCATTTGGCCCATCAAGTCTGCACCAGCTCTGAGAAAGAGCACCCTACCTCTGCCCACACCTCCACCCTATCCCCATAACCCCACCTAACCTTTCTTGGACACCGTGGGAAATTTAGCATGGCCAATTGGCCTAACCTGGTATTTTCTGACTGAAAATCAAGTTTTTATTCCAGTGCTTTCCTTGTATGCACTCTGCAATGTGCACCCATGACCAGCGTAACTGTTGTGTGAAACACCAATGCTCTCCTGCCATCACTTTCCTTTTGCAACTTATCTATCTGTTCCCTTAAGTCCCTGTACTTTCTATTCAGCTGTAAGGCAAATTTATTCTGCAGCTTCTTTAACTTAATCTTGCCTTTTTAAATCTTAAAGCTAATCAACGGTACATCCGTAATCTCCATTACAGTCTTCTGAAGCTCCACAAAATCTCTTATTCCAGGCTTATTTATTTTCTTAGTCAGAGTCATGATCATTTCCTAGCAACAAATCGTGGTTTCGCTTAGGAACTAGTCCATGCAAGTTTAATTAAAATTAGAAGTGTGGCTTCTCAGGCCTCGAACCTACAATATCTTAACCTCTGTGATCAAATTCCTGACACAAATTTGTAAGGTTTAAGGCTCTGGAGTCATAGATTATCTGCGGAAGAATGTTCTATCAATAGAGGGAGTGCAGCGAAGGTTTACCAGACTGATTCCTGAAATGGCAGGACTGACGTACGATGAGAGCTATGCAGCAGGATAACCCGTAATCGGTGGGGCGGGCAACTCCAGCGAGAAGGAGTGGCGTGAACCACTCTGGCGTCGGGCCGCCCCAAAGGTGCGGAACCCTCTGCACCTTCAGTAGCTAGGCCGGCCCCGGAGAGGTTTGCGCCGCGCTAGCTGGCGGAGAAGGGCTTGGCGCCATGCCAACTGGTGCTGCAGAGTCTCCGCCGGCCGGCGCAAGTTGACGCATGCACGGGAGCGACAGCGCATGCTGGCATCATCCCAGCGCATGTGCAGAGTACTGCATCTCCCTGCACCGGCCATGGTGGACCGCTACAGCTGCCGGTGCGGAAGAATAGAGTGCCCCATGGCACAGGCCCACCCGCAGATCCCCCCATGCCCCCCCGAGAACCCCAGAGACCGCCCGAGCCATCGGGTCCCGCCGGTTAGGACCTACTCTAATTTACGCCAACGGGACCGGCAAAAAAAACGGGCGGCCACTTGGCCCATCACGGGCTGGAGAATCACCGCCGTGGCCGCTGCCAGCGGGCCGCCGATCAGCATGGCGCGATTCCCACCCCCGCCAAAACCCCGGCACCGGAGAATTTGGCAGACCGCGGGGGTGGGATTCACACCGCCCCCCGGCGATTCTCCGACCCGGCCGGGGGGTCGGGGGGTCGGGGGGGGGGGGGGGGGGGGTCGGAGTATCCCGCCCATGGAGTTCAGAAGAATGAAGGGGCGGGATCTCAAAAACCTATAAAATTCTTACAGGACCAGATAAGGTAGATGCAGGAAGGATTTCCCCGATGGTGGATGTGTCCAGAACCAGGGCTCACAGTCTGAGGATACGGGGTAGACCATTTAGGACAGAGATGAGGAGAAATTTCTTCACCAAGGGAATAATGAGCCTGTGGAATTCATTACCACAGGAAGTAGTTGAGGCCAAAGCATTGTTTCAAGAAGCAGTTAGCTATATCTATCAAAAGGTTCAGCTGCTGCTTTCGCCTCAAGTTCCTCTCCAGCCCTGATAGTGCCACTCATGCAAATCAACCGTGAATCACTCCATCCACATTCAACCTCTCCTGTTAGGCTCGTGTACTTCCCGAAAATTGCAAAATCTTAGTTCATTTACAATATATGTGATGCCCAGTATTATAGATTGACAGAAGGGACAGCTGGCTAATCCGCCACCATAAAATTCAGGCTCAGGTCTCCCTTCACCCACTTGCGCTGCATCAGGATTTCCTATATCCTCAGTGTGTAGAATTGGGTGTGTGCCTATAGTTGGTGCAAGGCCAACATTAGTAGGTAGAGACTGAAGAATTCACAGGAGAATGTAAAACATATTTTAAACTCCCACCACTCTCCTGATTTTATCAGCCAGATGCAGGCTTCTCATCTGGCAAGAGAACCAGGGAAGGAAAACAGGAGTAGATGATTCCTCAGAGGCACAGTTTTAGGTATTACACTGCAACCCTATAAAATGCAAATCAAAGTGCTAATGTTTTACAGTCTTCACATAATATTTTTACTCTCTTGCATTAGACTGGAGGCGATACCATTACCAAATAATTGCATGGGGATTACTATTCCTTACTGTACTTTATTAGAAAATCAGGTTGAAGTTAAAAGGGACAATTATACTGTCAGGGGTGAAAATGTGCATGTTGCCACGTTTAGTCCAAAGACATAAAATTATTCAATGTTGAAAATAAAACTTGCTTCAGAATGACTGTTACTAAATTAAGATTTGTTTCCTGGCAAAGCTTATTCATTTTTATTTCCATTTCATGCTGCTCACCTCTCATTCATAAAGTTATAAAATTGTGTTTTATGTATATAAACTCAAATTAGCTGAGTGTTCTTGAAATGTTTACAAAATGATCAGAGGGTTAGATAGGGTGGACAGCGAGAGCCTTCTCCCGCGGATGGAGGTGGCTAGCACGAGGGGACATAGCCTTAAATTGAGGGGTAATAGATATAGGACAGAGGTCAGAGGTGGGTTTTTTAGGCAAAGTGTGGTGAGGCCGTGGAATGCCCTACCTGCAACAGTAGTGAACTCGCCAACATTGAGGGCATTTAAAAATCTATTGGATAAGCATATGGATGATAAGGGCATAGTGTAGGTTAGATGGCCTTTAGTTTTTTTTCCATGTCGGTGCAACATCGAGGGCCGAAGGGCCTGTACTGCGCTGTATCGTTCTATGTTCTATGTTCTATGTTCTAAATCGCAGTATTTTCCATCTATTTATCAGTCCGGTAGATTCCTGAGGTGCATTTTGCCGTTAGTGTAATGGAACTGGCAAACAATGTGAAATCTTTTCTTCAATTCCCATTGGTGCTTTTCTTTTCATCACTATCTATTGTCAAGCCAGCTATTGCCTTTGGGACATGTACACTTCAGCTCCATTCCTCCAATATAAATAATTCATCATGGAGGTACATGGGGTCAGTAAGAGGCAAGCAGCTAGGGATCGTAAACAGTCTTAAATACAGATCTTTGCTCATTTTGCCTGTCAGCAGAGTTCACATAAAGTTGTACTGTGTCACTGAGCCGAAACATTTGCAGTACTGTCCCTGATGCAATTGCCATGTATTATAAAGTGTAGCCTAAATGTATCTGCACAAGTCAATTGGATTTTTTGCAGAGGGAGCAGACCGGTGATGTAATTAAGAAATTGTCACATGCCTGCGTTTGCCCCAAGTGGTCTGACCCCCTTACTAGAGAGATTATTCATCCTATTAAACTTATTTCATCTCGTGGATTGGTCCAGTAGTAAATTTGGTTTTATTATTATCCTCTGATTCTCTGAAGTTCCCAAATCATAACCCAATTCTACCTGCATGCTGTTCTAAATTTCTTCTGTGATCAGTGGGACAATGGTGTCTCCCGTGATTGGCCAGTTTGTACGTTTTCACAATGTTAGAAAAATGACCATCCTAGATGCATTGTAGGTTAAAATTTGATTATGAGACGTAAATTCTTTGAAGTGGATCTTTTTTACGAATCTTCAAACAATCTTCAGCCTATACAGAGTGCAGTTTCTTTCAGATTACTCACCATTTTCTGGAAGAGCCTTCTAAATGTTCATTTAGCTTGGAGCAGCTTAATTTTGAAAGCATGTTTGACATTCCTGACTCATTTCAAAATGGCTGCTAGTTTCTATTTTTCCCATTTCCTTCCTCATTTAAAAACAAGCAAGGCGTATCTTCTCTCATCCTTCATTGAAGAAAACAATCTTGACTCTCTTACGTTGGTGGATCTAAATTTTAAAGTATTTTTGTTGCTCTTCTGTGGAACCATTTCCTTTGATTTACTTTACATGACGCCCAAATATTCTAGCAGGGATGCATTAATGTATTACACCAAGTTAGAATTGCACATTTTTCTCATACTCTACGGCAGAATTTACCGTCTGTTCGCACAGGTGGGATATTCCGGTCCCACCGATGGCGCACAGGTTTCCTGATGACGAGGGGTGCAGTCATTCCATCATAGAACATAAAACATTACAGCGCCTTACAGGCCCTTCGGCCCTCGATGTTGCGCCGACCTGTGAAACTCCTCTAAAGCCCATCTACACTATATCGCCAAAGGTGGGACCAGAAAATCCTGCTGGCAGTCCGCCTCCCCTGCCGAAAAACACACGGTGGGTTGGTCGGAAATCCCGTTGTGCCTGTAAATGCCACCATTACATTGTATTTGCATTCTATAAAGTGTCATTTTCTTTTCTTTTTTTTTTCTTTTATTTTAAATTTAGAGTACCCAATTCATTTTTCCAAGTAAGGAGAAATTTAGTGTGGTCAATTCACCTAACGTACACATTTTTGGGTTGTGGGGGCGAAACCCATGCAAACATGGGGAGAATGTGCAAACCCCACACGGACAATGTGCAAACCCTACACGGACAATGACCCAGAGCCGGGATCAAACCTGGGGCTTCAGCGCCATGAGGCAGCAATGCTAACCAGTGCGCCACCGTGCTGCCCTAAAGTGTCAGTTTCAATCATTAAGATGACTATATATGGCCTCCTAATAATCCCTTTCGCATCATGGGGGAATTAAAAATGTATCACCCCCTCCCCTCTTTAATCTACAAAGGCAATTTAATTTTAATTTCCTAATTTTCCCTAAGAATTCCCTTTCTTCCCTAATTTGCATGTTATCAATCTCCATCTGTGTTTAACATGCATTTTCATCCTTTGTAGGCTACTTAGATTGTTGAAAAATCTCTCAATTACTCGAGTTACAATGAGATACAGATGATTACCAATTACCGCAGTTTCACTGGGAATAATTTTATAAAATTAGGTCTCCATTAGCGCTGTTTTAGTCCCCAAAATAATTCATTTTAATGGTAACTTTATTTGCGGCAGTGCCATGTGTTGCTAATATCTAGTTCATAATTCATATTTTTCAGAAAATAACTTTTCATTTTAGGATGTTAAAGTGTTAAAACAAATGGAAAATCCTGACGAAGAAACTGGTAAAAATCCTGAGGCGAATGCAAGTTAAACAAGCAGGGCATTAATTACAGTTAATTGTTAGCCTATGTTTATCTTGCAAGATTAGAGTTGTAGTGCAAACATTGGACAATGGATGACCCATTTCTGGACCCCCATTTCTGGACGGCTTGGTAGAGACAGGGTATCTATCATTACCTCCATAAAAGAAGTTAAAAAATGAGAAATTCTGAGAAAAAGGGCCATAAAATTCCGTTTGAGATAGAAATTAATTGTTTGTTTTCCCAAACAAGAAAAACTTTGGAATTCAATTGTTAATTTGTCTTTCTACCTAGAAATGGTTCATGTGCGTCACATTGCTATAGAGGGAATCAGGGTGTACCTTTGGTTAGAAGGTTATTTTATTTGATTTATTCATGTGTGTTTACTGACAGAAGCCAGTATTGTAGGAACAGACAGAGGCAGTTATAGATTTGCTTTAGTGAAGACTTTTTCTCACTGGATTGAAAGAGCCAACAGGCAATTATAGTCAGTAATGCCTACGTTTCATGCAAATAAAATACTAACTTCATTATTCACTTCATGGAATGCGGGTGGAGCTCTACTTAGTTTATATTTCATGAGAAAAAACGTTTAAGAGATTGGCTTTAGCTTGCAGGTAGTGGAAGGAATCCACAGTAGTCTTCACAAAGCATAGTGACAGAAAGCAGGTAGCTGTGGAAAACCGTGGGGAGGCAGTTGGATCTGCCGACAACCTGAAAAGGAGCTGAGGACTCCAATGTCATGAGGTCAATAAAGAAAATGGTTGAGGGTCGTGTCGCCAAAAAGGTAATGGCAAGATCCCAAGAGAATCTTACCTTTGAGAAATGGTTGGAATATTCTGGAAAATTAAATTAAATTCTGGAGAACTGAGGTTAATTCTGTGCTTCAAGTCAAATGGGGTCCTTTTGAGGCTTGCCTATTCTCCCAAAGTAAGCTGCTCGAGACTGTAGCACGGTAGCATAGTGGTTAGCACAATTGTTTCACAACTCCAGGGTCCCAGGTTCAATTCCCGGCTTGGGTCACTGTCTGTGTGGAGTCTGCACATTCTCCCCGTGTGTGCGTGGGTTTCCTCCGGGTGCTCCAGTTTCATCCTACAGTCCAAAGATGTGCAGGTTAGGTGGATTGGCCATGCTAAATTGCCCTTAGTGTTGGGTGGGGTTACTGGGTTATGTGGGGGTGTGGGCTTGGGTAGGGTGCTCTTTTCAAGAGCCGGTGCAGATTCAATGGGCCGAATGGCCTCCTTCTGCACTGTAAATTCTATGATTGTGCGTCTATAATTGTTAAACCATTATACTTTATTTACACATTGGAACTCTGCATGAGGTTCGAACTTCAGCTCCCTCCAGATCGCTGTTAATCAATCATGTGATGTTACATCATCATTATATCGGCATCATGAGATTCTGATGTTAACCCTTTACGGCTTTCTCCAAATCTTCATCCCTAGATTTTACCTATCAACCATCCTTTTCCCTTTGTGTGGTTTGTCTGTGTTTCTGCAAAGAGAAGGGGTAGTTAGAAGGGGTGTGGGTTTGGAAGGGGTATTAGATAGTCACGTGCAATTTTTGCCGATTTAATTATAATACTGTACATAATAAAATGCTTCCTGTGCTAAAGTCCAAACCTGGTGACTGTAGTTTATTGGGCTAAGCCAAGGACTTCAGGTAATTTAAAATAACACCTCCTGTTACTTGTATTCCAACCCCGGGTCAAGTGGGTCTAGAATTGACCGTGCTCTAGCCCAGGGTGCTGTGACATAATTTGGGGGCATGGACCTGGGATCTTTGGAATTGTAGACAGTGATGATTTGGGGTTCAGTATATATTAAAGAGGCACCAAGTTCAAAATAACATAACATGATGGCTCTGGAAGCTGATAAAGCCTTTCCTCAGGTCGAGAACGTATCTTTGATTTATTTACAAGGGCTTTGCAAAGACAAGTTAATTGAATTGGCAAGCGAATTAAAAGTAGAGGTGCAGGTTAAAGCTAGGAAGGCAGAGATATATGATACATTCATTGAGTGCTTGAGTGCATAGAAACACAAGACAGTCCACGAGCAAGTAGCATAGGTAGTGTAGCATTAGAAGCACGTTCCGGTGGGGAAACCGATCTGGAGAGAATTCGGTTGCAGTTTGAACAAAAGAGGATTAAAATAAATTTGAAATGAGGAAACTTGATATGGAATTGGAAAGATTAGCAAGAGAAGAAAGGAAAAAGGAGACAGACAGAGAATATCAACTTAAAAAGTTAAAGTCAGAGGTTGAGGCATGTCAAGACGGAGGAGTTGCCCTTCCCAGTCCAAATCCTAGTGGGATATGTTTAAATATGTACCTGCTGTACCTAAATTTGAAGAAAATGATGTAGAGGCATTCTTCATGGCATTTGACAAAATAGCAACTCAAATGGAGAAGCCGAAGGAAAAGTGGACATTACCCATGCAAAGTAAACTGATGGGGTCGGTGCAGGATGTTTATGTTCCCTGTCAGAGGGGGTGTCTAAAGATTACAACAAGGCAAAAAAGATTACACTGAATGCACATGAATTTGTTCCAGAGGCATGGAGGTAACAGTTTCAGAATTTAAGGAAACAACCAGGACAGACTATGTGGAATTTGAATGGGTTAAGCAGAACAATTTTAATTGTTGGCTATGAGCATTGGGAGTTGAAACCACCTATGAGACTCTGAGAGAAATCATTCCCTTGGAGGAATTTAAAAATTTAGTTCCTACTGTGATAAGAATCCATTTTGAAGACCAAAGGGTTATGACTGCTAGAGAAGCAGCAATAAGGCCGACAATTATGAGCTGATCCAGAAATTTAAACCATTGTTCCGTTATCCTCAAATTTTTGAAAAGGACAGGAAGTGGGAGAGTGAAAGGAAATCTGGTAACCAGGGTAAGGAATAGATAGCTGGGAATGGTCCAGGATCCCCTCCTCAGACCAACAACGAAGATACTCAGGGTGAAGGTGAGATTAAAAGGCTTAAGTGAAACCATTGCAATAATGTGGGTCACATTTGTTCAGCATGTTGGAAGTTGGGAGGAAAGCCCATGGGATTTTGTAGGGTTCATAGGGAGGATTCTGAAACGGGAACAGAAGTGAAAAATAGCACCGTAAGCAGACCGTGATGTTTGGACACTGTGCGTGAGCACTGCAGGAAGCAATACCATGGACGCAACCAATATACGATCAGCCAGGAGCTTGGCCCCAGCACCGGGAACATCTCCGTGACCAGAGGGTGGTTGTGTGGACCAGGGAGGGAGACCAGAGCTCAGGTAACGTTACATACAGGTCTGGAGTCTGGTGACTAGGGGACATGTTGCGGTTGACGGTGTGTGGGCTGGGTGTGTCGGATGACAGAGAATGTGGCGGCTCCTCAATGTCTGCAGCATGGCATTGATGCCCTTGGCGATACTCCTCAGTGTCTGGGACATGCTCTGGAGTGCCTCGGCAATGCCCACCTAAGACTATAAAAGGCTCTGCAGTTCCTCATCAAGGTCCACGTGAGACTGGGGCACGTTCCCCCAGCAACTGGGACATGCTATTTAGGATTCAGCAATGGCCGTCACTGACACCACCTTCAACACCACCACTTATGCTTCTGACCACTGCGGTTGTCACCCTGCAGTGTTGGCCTCAGTGCCACGCATTGCCGGTGCTATCTCCTGCGTCTGTAATCTCTGGGCTATGGAGTGTTGGAGAGTGCTGGAGTGTCGCTGACATCATGGTCGCATTGAATCAATTGCATCAGCTCTGGGTAAACCTGGTTCAGTGGCTCAGCATCTGACTGGGACCCAGCAGTACACTGACTGCTGTATCGCCTGGGCATTCCTGCCTCCACCTAATGTATATCAGCAACTGTGTGGAGCTCACCAGAATGTGCCCCATAAGCTGTGCACTGCTGTCACCACAGTGGTGTGTCTCTCTGTGCTGGTGGAGGGTGGGATAACAGCTTTGCCGCAAATACAGTGGTCTCCTTGGAGCTCTCCAGCGAGGTGTTCGCTTGCGACAATGGTGTAAGTAACTTGCTAAAATCCTCGTCTGTTTTGTGTTTCTTGTTTAATGCCTCTCCTGCTGGCTGGTTTTAAAAATCAAAGGCTTGTGGTTTTGAACTGAAACCACCCTGCTGCAAGCTGCTATGTGAACTGATCTGTCAAATTCACTCTGATTCATTACACTCTGTGGCACAGCCCATGATGTCATGCTGATGGACTTGGCAAGCAGCCAATCGTTCGTTTGAAATCTGGGCCATGTACAAATTCTTGTTTGGGATTGATGGAGCTTTTCAGAAACTTCTGGAACAGGAGAAACAAGCCCCATTTTGTTGATTCTATGAAAGCCGCTTTAAGGCACTCTCTCTCAGCTTTCTCTCTGCCAGGCGATTTAAGAGGCTCCCAGCCAGACCCGTGAAAGGTACTCCTATTTAAAAGACTGCAGCCAGAAGCCAGACCTGCAAAATGAACTACTGGTTTGAAAGGCTGCGAGAAGGTTCTCCCACCAGGTCTGTAACAGTTTAATCATCTGTCTGAATTGCTGGGAAAAGCTCAGTCTGAGAAATCACTTCACGATACAGTCAGAATCTCAGCACAGAGTCTCTGTAGTTGAAAGACAGAGTGGATGTAAAACCTGTTGTAAACTCTCAGGTAGAAAACTCCAGTAATATCTCAGGGAGACGGAGAGTCCATCTGGTGGTCGCATGATAGAATTGCACAGATCTGAATCTCCTGTGTGAAGGAGATTCCCCAGTGGAAGACCCACAGTCCAATGGATGGTAGTCCATAAAAGCTCCAAAGTCACCGAAGGTTTGCAATACCTCACATTCTGAAGAGATCACCGCCTATAAAGACCTGAATCTCAGTAGTGAAGATCCTCAAATCGCTCATACCCATTCAATCCCTGTTATTTTTAATGCTTTCCCAACCCCCTATCATATGTTTGTCTTGGATGTGTCTGGGACAGGAGTGGGACAGGGTTTTGGGAATAAGTAGACTAGTAGACCATTGTTCCATTATTTCCATTATACCATAGAATCCTGACAGTGCCGAAGGATGCCATTCGGTCTATCGAGTTTGCACTGACCTTCTGAAAGAGCATCCTAACTTCAGCCTGCTCCTAGTAGTATCTCCATGACCCCACCTGACCTACGGGTCAATTTTAACATGACCAATCCACATAACCTTCACATCTTTGGACACTGGAAGGAAACCGGAGCACCTGGAGGAAAGCCACGCAGACACGTGGAGAATGTGCAAATTCCACATAGGCAGTCACCCAAGGCCGGAATTGAACCCGGGCCCCTGGTACTGTGAGGCAGCAGTGCTAACCATTGTGCCACCATGCTGCCCGATGTTCATGTTTTACTCTTGTTCTAAATAAGCTGTTTGTTAATATTTTACTTATAAATCTGGTGCCTGCCAGAGAAGCGCAGAGAAACGGCACTCTATCTATTGGGACTTTGTTGCAATTGGCCATTCAAGGCCACACATAGCCCTGTTTCCTGTACTGAGTAGCTCTGCATGCTGGAACTCCTCAGTGCAGGAAGAGATTGGGATGCTAGTTTTAGAGGCACCCTGGCAGTGCCCTTGCCAGCTGGCATTGCCACCTGGGCACCTTGAAATGCCAGTAGCAATGCCAGAGCTTCCTTCTCAATGGTGGAGTACTTTCTTTGGCACCAACTTTGTTTTTTGAAAAGTATCCCATTGGCCTCTCTATTCCTGACTCATCATCCTGCAATAACACTGCTCCTACCCCCAGATCACTGGCATCTGTGTCCACTTTAAAGGGTTTGGAAATATCAGAGCGGCCAACACTGGTTCACTTACCAATATGGCCCGCAATTTCTTAAACGCTGTTTGGCATTCTCTCTACCACACCATTTTTGTTTGTTTTTGCAATACATTGGTTAAAGGTAACGCAATGCTACTGAAGTTCGGTACACATTTTTGATAGAACCCACACATGCCTAGGAACTTCATAACCTCCCGTTTCGTTTTTGGAACAGGGAAATCTAGTGCCCTTACCTTGACCACTCTGGGCACCACTTGTTCCTCTCCCACAACGTGCACTAGGTAGGTCACTTTTGCTTTGGCAAGCTCGCTTTTGGCCAAATTGATGACTAAATCGGCCAACTGCAGTTTAATTAACTCTTCCAATTGCTCCACATGCTCCTTCCCTGAGTCGCTGTAAACTGCCACATCATCCAAATAGACCACATAATTAGGCACCCTGGCCACTACTTGGGGCGGCATGGTAGCACAGCGTTGGTTGCTCTGTTGCTTCACAGCTCCAGGGTCCCAGGTTTGATTCCCGGCTTGGGTCACTGTCTGTGCGGAGTCTGTACATTCTCCCCGTGTCTGCGTGGGTTTCCTCCGGGTGCTCCGGGTTCCTCACACAAGTCCCCAAAGATGTGCTGTTAGGTGAATTGGACATTCTGAATTCTGCCTCGGTGTACCCGAGCAGGCGCTGGAATGTGGCGACTCGGGGCTTTTCACTGTAACTTCATTGCAGTGTTAATGTAAGCCTACTTGTGACAATAAAGATCATTGTTGTTGTTGTTAATTGCTGCAAATGCTAAAATACGAATCAAATGCTTGCAGGACTTCTTCATTAAAAAATTGAAGCCTCATCCGCTCCTCACCTTGCTATCACATGATCAGCAACAGATCTAACTGCACTAAGCAATGTACTGACCTGATGCTTTTGATCTTTTCTGTGCAACCTCGTTCAGTTGCCTATTGGGCCTGTTGCAAGCCTTCAGTGCTTCAAAATAATTCTGGTAGTATGTGGATTCCATGCTTCTACAAAACCATAGAATTATTGCTGCTTCGCTTGTGCTGCTCGTTGCTACTGGTCTGTGTTGAATGCAGTCTAGACTCTGGGTCTGTATCTCAGCTTGTACCTGCTTGTTCCGACTTTTTCTTGAGTTTTGAATGTGTTCCTTTCACCCTGCTTTTAAGGATCTCTTGACTCGCCATGTCTGCAGTTGCTTCTTAAAACCTTCTTTGTATTTTATTTGCTGTCCGCTGCCACCTTGTTTTGTTGCGAGTTCGGGGTGCAGATGGGATTCTTTGGGGCTTGTTTATTCACCCAAAATAATTATTTTTGATATACAATAAGTTTTACTTCTTCTTCAAAATGTGAAATCTTGTGATGTAGTTCTGTTGGTTAATTGCAGAGTATCCAGATTTTCATGGTCCCGAAGAGGATCATAACAAAATTCAGAATTACCATCCTCCATCCATATTTAAGAATATTTCTTCAGTATCCTTTTCATCATTAGACTAGTTTCTATATTTGGTGACTCCTTAAGCACCTCTTGGCAGTGCTGTATGTTGGGTATCCATTGTGATCCAGTGTTGCTTGGGTGTAAATGGAGAAACAGATGTTATGTAGTGCAGCTGCCCCCAGCTCTGGTTGGACCTAATGACAGGTGAAAGGCAGTGGCCTTGTTATGAACCCAGTTGGTGTTACTACTGAATGGAACCTGGTTCAAAAGGCCTTAATGTTTTAATTTTTTAAGAACACATGGAGGAACAGAGTCACAGGACTGCTGATGGTCTTTGACAACAAGAAAGTAAAACTATTGAACCTGAAAAGTTTGATTATGATACTCCCACCTCAGCTTCACAAATGTATGGGCCAGGATTCTCCGGTCTCTGACGCCGAAATCGCGTTCGGCGACCTGCCAGAGAATCCACATTGGCACTGAAATCGGGGGGGGGGGGGGGGGGGCGGAGCTGCTTTTGTGATTCTCCGCCCCCTGCAAAGCGGTGTACTCTAGCAGTATGCCGCACGCGGTAGGAACGGCCTCAGGACAATGCCCCCCCGATGCTCCGCCCTGACGGGCCGAGGTCCCGACCACGTGGGTCTCTCATGCTATTATTTGGCGGGAACTCGGCGTGGTGGCTGCGGACTCAGTCCGGTGCCGCTACAGTCGGGGGAGAGCCCATCCGCGGGCAGGGGGGGTCTATGGCAGGGGCTGGGAACACTGCTGGGGGTTGGTCCAGGGATGGCGACCTGGCCAAACGGGAGCACTATTTGGCAGGCCGTGTCTGCATGCGACCGGTGCCATGATGCACAGCGCGCCCGTTGCAGGCCACCGTCATGCGCATGCGCGGCTACGGACCCGCAATTCTCCGGCCGTATCAGTAGCTAGAGCAGGGTCCTCTACATTGCGTGCCTGCTAGCCCCCCACCAGATGGGGGATCGGTGGCCATATTGCGCCATTTTTTCAGTCGCAAAAGGCCCATGTTCCAACGCCGGCGTCAGCACATATTCTCCGAATCAGAGAATCCAGCCCATGGTTTTCAAAGATAATGGGCTGGGTTCTCCGTTTGGGAGGCCATGTTCGCCCTCCAGGGCTGAATTGCAACTGGTTTACGATCACCCGGGAACGCAAATCGGTAAGCAATTCAGTGTCCCTTCCATGAAAATCTATGCATGGCGTAGAATCTGAGGGATTCCCAGGGAATCCCGCTATCGGGTTGCCATCTTGAGCAGGCGGCCAAATAACTTGGTACTGCAGGGTAGCATGGTGGTTAGCATAAATGCTTCACAGCTCCAGGGTCCCAGGTTCGATTCCCGGCTGGGTCACTGTCTGTGTGGAGTCTGCACGTCCTCCCCCTGTGTGCGTGGGTTTCCTCTGGGTGCTCCGGTTTCCTCCCACAGTCCAAAGATGTGCGGGTTAGGTGGATTGGCCATGCTAAATTGCCCGTAGTGTCCTAATAAAAGTAAGGTTAAGGGTGGGTTGTTGGGTTACGGGTATAGGGTGGATACGTGGGTTTGAGTAGGGTGATCATGGCTCGGCACAACATTGAGGGCCGAAGGGCCTGTTCTGTGCTGTACTGTTCTATGTTCTATGCAGCTGTCCACACCCTCCTACACCACTAAGCAGTCCTGAACCCCCCTCACCCTGAAGTATGGCGGTGATCTGCCCCCCCCCCCCCCCCCCCCCCCCAGGGACCTCTGTGATAGAACAATCTCCCAGGGACCTCTGTAATACAGGGACCCCAGTGATAGTAGGACCCTACACCTCCCCCCCCCCCCCCCCACCAGACACCTGTAATAGTAGAACACCCCCCCCCCCCGTGATCCTTGTAATAAGGGGGCCCGCCCAGGCATCCATGACCAAATTAAGGAGAGGTAAGTGCAATCAAATCACACACTTGCATGATTGGAATGCACTTAGTGCTTGAACTGAACTTACCTCTATTTGATGTGATCAATGGTTACAAACATAGGAATTGAGAGCAGAAGGATGCAATTCAGCCCCTCAAGTATTCTCCGCAATTCAGTCAGATAATGGCTGATCTCTTCCTGGTCTCAAATCCACCTCCCTACCTGTTCCACATTTTTATCAGAAATATATCTATCTCCTTCTTAAAATCATTTAATGACTCAGACTCCACCCTACTATGGGGTAAGGAGGTCCACAAATTCACCACCCATTGCAAGAAGTAGTTCCTCCTCATCTCAGTTCTGAATCTATCGCCTCTCAACTTATATCTGTGCCATTGAGGTTTCACCACTTATGCCACTGAGCAGTGACGGGAGATGAGTAAATCAAAGCTACAGATGGTTTTCAGTAGCTATTAATCACAGACCACTACTAGAAAGCTAGGAATGGCTTGCAGATAATAAATCTATGGGAACCAGATGCAGGTCACAGCTTCTCTACTTCCAGGGATGGACACATAGTGCTGTAAGTGTCACAACTGTAATACTTTTCAGTGCCCCTGTCTGGACTGCTCTCTAGCTTCCAGACAGGGATCTTATTTCTGGGGAGGGGGGTTGGAGGGTGAGGTCTGTGGGGGATACCTCTGGGGACTTTCTGGTACAGGAAGCATGCTGAGGCAGTGCATTGTTACGGGGGGGGGGGGCCTCTAATGGGCTTGGATGATCTCTTCCAGTGTGACCCTGGTGTGATGGACATCGTGGTGGGACAAGGAGGCAACCAAGTGATCCATACCCACATGATTCCTGGCCGCACGGATGGAGAATCAGTGAAGGCTGTAGCATAGGGCACGAGGCTCGCTGAGTCGATGCAATGGGTCATTAAGACCCATGTGCATTTATTTCCATGCTACCGCTGGTGTGCGGCATTGACCTCATTCCTACCGCCATCGTGGGATTGGAGCATCACATTCGGATCGGCACCTTGAGCCGATTCCGATTTTCCCTCGACGCCCGACTCTCCGCCCTATTGCCGAACGCATTCTGGGTGTCTCAGAATAGAGAATCCCGCCCAACACACCACTCTGAACCCAAATAGCCCATGCCACATTTCCATAGTTTTCTCCTCAAATTCACAAGTGTTTCTGATCTCCACTCTCAAAAAGCCATGCTTTAAAATCTTCTTTCAAGCAATGCTTTCCATCAGCTGTTTTCATTAAGAATCCACCTCTAGGCTTTCCAACTATCTTTTCAAACAAAGCTCCATTCCACTGATTTTGATAAGGAATCCAACACCGGGTTTTTCAGTACTCCCTTCAGAATTTATTTGTCTTGAGTTGCAACATGCATCCAAAATTCGAAACAAACTCTGTTGTTTAAACTTCAAAAACTGGAAATAAGGGGCAAAATTCTCCCCTACCCGGCGGGGGGTCCCGGCGTAGCGGAGTGGCGCCAACCACTCCGGCGTCGGGCCTCCCCAAAGGTGCGGAATTCTCCGCACCTTTGGGGGCTAGGCCCGCGCCGGAGCGGTTGGCACCACACCGACTGGCGCCCAAACCGGCTCCAGCGGCCTTTGACACCCGCCGCCAGGGCTGGCTGAAAGGCCTTCGCCGATTCGCGCATGCGCCGGTGCATCAGCTGCCGTTGACGTCACCACTGGGGCATGTGCGCTGGGGGATTCTCTTCCGCCTCCGCCATGGTGGAGTCTGTGGTGGCGGCGGAAGTAAAAGAGTGCCCCCACGGCACTGCCCGCCCGCCGATCGGTGGGCCCCGATCGCCGGCCTGGCCACCATGGGGACACCCCCCGGGGTCTGATCGCCCCGCGCTCCCCCAGGACCCCTGGGGCCCGCTCGCACCGCCGATCCCGCTGCCACCAGAGGTTCAAAACACGGCGGCGGGAGAGGGCTCCCAGTGGCGGGACTTCGGCCCATCGCGGGCTGGAGAATCGCCGCAGGGGCCTTGCCGATTGGCGGGGCGTGATTCCCATCCCCGCCAATTCCTGGGTGGCGGAGAATTCCGGCCACGGTGGGGGCGGGATTTACTCCGGCCCCGGGCAATTCTCCGACCCTGCGGGGGGTCGGAGAATTTTGCCCAAGGATACCAAACCTTATGATTGCTTCAGATATATGGCTTGTCTGTAACCAACCTTATTAGCTTTTCTCTTCCCAGGTCGGACTTTAACTTCCATGAACAGTATCCTGTACCAAAGGCAGTTCCTCTTTGTTCCTTTTTACTTCAATGTTCTTGGAGCTTCTTTTCCATTCCCTGGTTTGTGGAACTAACTGTTCTTTAGTTCCTCTTGAGCTTACCTTTGTGCATATTACTTTGTTGTATGGCTTTCCTGTTGCTAGCAGAGTTGGGAGTTGTTCACATGCTCACTTCCTGGCCCCAACTGCAATGAATTCAGCTAAAACTACACGCAAAAAGCCTTCCTATGCTAAAGGTGCCTCTGGTTGCTAAGCAACGACTGTTACTTCTCCGAACTTGCTTACTTTTCTCTGTAACCCTCTCTGAGCACAATAGAAGCACAGTTTGAGCTGACCAAACCCCCCACATATACAAACACTTTTGTCTGGCATTAACTCAACTCCGGTTTTACTCCTGTTATACAGAAAAACTAAATTACACCCACTTAAATCCAGACCTGGGGCGGGATTCTCCCCTACCTGGCGTGACGGGGGGCACCGGCGTAGGGGAGTGGCGCCAACCACTCCGGGGTCGGGCCTCCCCAAAGATGGGGAATTCTCCGCACCTTTGGGGGCTAGCCCCGCGCCGGAGCAGTTGGCACCAGATGACTGGCGCAAAAAAACGGCGCCCCCGGCAGCGGGGCTGGCCAAAAAGCTTTCGCCGGTCGGCGCATGCTGCCACTGACGTCACCACCGGCACATGCGCGATGTGGGTTTCTCTTCCGCTTCCGCCATGGCGGAGGCCGTGGCGGCCGTGGTGGAGAAAGAGTGCACCCAGGGCACTGACCCGGAGTCTGAGCGGGGGGCCCCGATTGCGGGCCTGGCCACCGTGGGGGCACCCCCTGGGTTCCGATCGTCCCGTGCCCCCCCCAGGACCCCAGGGGCCCGGTCGCGCCACCGATCCCGCCGCCACCAGAGGTGGTTCAAACCTCGGTGGCGGGAGAGGCCTCCCAGTGGCGGGACTTCACCCCATCGCAGGCCGGAGAATCGCCGCAGGGGCCTCGCCGATCGGAGTGGCGTGATTCCCGCCACCACCACTTCCCGGGTGGCGGAGAATCTCTGCCACGGCGGGGGCAGGATTTTCGGCGGCCCCAGGCGATTCTCCGACCCTGCTGGGGGTCGGAGAATTTGGCCCCTGATTTCTAATATTTCCCAACACAAGTATAGATCCCTTCCTGATAGACTTCTCATACACCTCACAAGGTCACAGAAAAATAACAAACAGACACATGAATTACAGCAAAATTTTATGGCTGGGATTTTCCATTTTTGTTGTTTCAGATACAGTCCCAGTTGAGTGGCATATTTGCTTGGCATGAAGCCATATCGTGTATCCCGGCTGGATTCCTTCCTCTCGGCCCATTTACATGCAAAATGGACAGAAAATTGTGCAGATGTGGAAACCTTCTGACCAATTTGGAGTCTGCCCTCCACACTGCTGATTATTGGTATCCAAACACAGCAAAAAGAAAATCTGTTTCCAAAGGTCATAAAATTAAAGGACACTATTGTAGACCAACATCCACAAAAATGCGTCCAATTGTGATAGCATAATCACAGTATCTTAAATGTTCCACCCAGTTGCATGCAGCTGGGTTAGACTGAAATTTCCCCTCATGACTGATGCCTTGCCAATGTTCATTGCCTATTCTAAGTTAATTCAAGAAATCTGGACATCATTCTTCTTTGGTTTGCTGCTGAATCTTGTGTAGTGAATTGATTCAGATGCTACATTTAAAAGGAATCTCGTATTACATGAATAGATTTGTTTTCTTGTGGGTTTTGTCCATTTCCAAACAATTGAAACTGAACATATGCAACATTTTCATTTATTTGTGCAAATAGCTCTGTGTTAGCCTGCTCACATTTACCGGCTGTTGTTCAGGTCTTTGCTTAGCATGAATTCTACACAAATTGATTCTGACAGTCTACCATTAAGATTCAGCTCTTCTTTCATGTAGACTGTCAAGTCTTCCACAACAGCTCTATTAATTTAAAGTTGATCTGTGCTGGAAGAAATCACAGTAACTCCAAAACCTATTCCAGCTATTAGCATAGCTACTAGAAGACTGTCTACATTGCCAGAGAACTTGGTCATACAACAATAGACATTTACTGGTAGTTTTCCCTGGGTATAACATTACATTGTCCATTTGTTTAAAAACACTCAAGGTGCATTATTTTCAATAGAAAGTATCCTTAATAAACATTGTGAGGATGTTAAAACCGACTCACCTTACTTTCTTCTTCAATTACAGTTATAGGCACTGGGGTAGAGGGCCATTTGTTCTTGGGTGGTAATGATCTATCACAATTCCATAACACTATAATCTTTAAAAAAAATCAGTACATGCGTTAATATTATTTTCAAACGAGAAACATCTTTCTTTTGCGGTTGCATGAAGTGCTTAGAGAAAAACAAGGATTAAAAAAGATATTTTTCAACTTGAGTGCTATTAATGCTTTCTTCCACAAACATACAATCAGGTCAATTCATCGTACATGCTAATATAAGCAAACTGTTTTCAAAATTATAGGTAGCATAGGAGATTAAAGAAAAAAGATTAAATGTAATTAAATTAAATATTAAGGCTCATTTTCATTTTAAAAAATCTTAGATCAAAATAAACGATACTAGATTACACAGAATTTTCAGTTCCTCAGATTGTTCAGTTGGCAAATTAACTGGGACTGAAGCTCACAGACCAGAAAGATTCCAGTTCGTCTCCAGCTGTGTTAAGCTAGTTGATCTCAAGTCATGATTCCAGTCAAGATATTGCAACTAGTCTTGCTGCCTCTGCGTCGCCAGAGAATAAAATCGGTCAGGCCTTCCATTTCTGACTGGAATCCAGTAACTCTCAGTGGAAAACACATTTGTGTAGTCACATTAATTCTGTTCTCTCTCCACGGATGCTGTCAGACCTGATGAGATTTTCCTGCTTCCTTTTGTATGGACATTGGATGCAGCTGGGTTAGGCTGAAATTTCCCCCCATGATTGATACCTTGCCAATACTCGTTGCCTATTCTAAGTTAACTCAAGAAACATAGACACTCGAGTAAGGTACTGGAAACCAGACATCGTTCATGAATTTCACTTCCACATGAATTAGCATTATACATGCCAACTTAGAAACCCTGAAAAAATGAATTACCAGCCTTCTAGAATAGAATTATAAAATTCCTATAGTGCAGAAAGAGGCCATTTGGCCCACAAAAAGCTTACAGAGCTGCACCGACCCTCTGAAAGCGCACTGTCCCCTGGTCCACTCCCCCACCCACCCCACTCTCTCCCATAATCTAACCTGCTCATCCCTGGTCACTGAGGGACAATTTACCATGACCAATCCGCCTAATCTGCACATCTTTGGACTGTGGGAAGAAACCTGAGCACCCGGAGGAAACTCACACAGACATGGGGGAATGTGTAAATTCCATACAGACAGTCACCCAATGCTAGAATTGAACCTGGGTCCCTGGTGCTGTGAGGTAGCAGTGCTAACCACTGTACCACCGTGCAACCCTTTTGAAAACAGACAATTCTAAACAGCCCTGAATATGCATCAATAAGTAATTACACAAAGTGCAGTAAGGCACGAGCTTGTAACTTCACCCCTAACTTTCCTTTATTCATGTTGCAGACATGGAAGTCTGAAAAGGCATCGAAAAGGCATCAAAATGTAAAAGGCAAAAGTGATGGGAACTTCTTCCGAGTTCTCCTAATTGGCTGTCATATCTGCAGCAGAAGATCTGTGGAAACTTTGAATGCACCAAGGTTGCTGCGACTAAATGAGAGAATTGCGAGGAAATTGTGGGTGAAGAATTATATTCTTTGGTGTTTGGGTGGATACTACCTACAGAAGATTTTCGTTTTTGATACTTAATTTGGTGCATTTTCCAGGAATTTTGATTCTGCATTGATTGCAGTCAGAATGATATAACTGGCCTCAAAGAGCCTATTCAGTTCTTTGAAAGAGCTTTCCAACTAGTGCTACTCCACATTTCTTTCTCCTCAGATCTGCAAACCTTCTCTTTTCTGCACCCTGTGCTTTACTGAGGTGAAGTTGCTTGTCAAGCATTGTATTCCCTCCAAATATTTAAATCTACTTTTTCCTTTGAACATATGTGGATTATTTGGAGAGGAAAATAGGTGTTCAAGGGGAGGATGCAGTAGGGATAATAACCACTTTACTTATCCCTTTGGAAACCAACAGGATTAGAATGGCTGCCTGTATTGCACCATCCCATTTTTACTGTCCATTGATTTCAGAGTAATATAGATGACTGAACCAATCAATGTGCGTGTCCATGTGTGCACGTATGTGTATGTGTTCATGTGTGTGTGTACTTCAAACAGGAGATCACCCCAGAGCTGTTTTAAAAAGGAAAAATAAACAACTCGGAGATAAAGATTATCCATTTTTCTCCTGATCATTTTCAACCCCAGGACAGTTCTATTAAATCTTTTCTAGCAACAGAGCCCACTGTTAATATAACCTTGATGTTATAGATACATAAGGGAGCAGCTGCATAGGGATTCCTATGAATCAGCATGTGAGCTGGTCCTTGATTCTGACATACAGGATTCCATATAGAGCCACTCCCTGACACAACAATAAATGAGATGAGCTTATCAAATTTCTTGGTGCAAAGAAATGATTTGACATGCTGTTCTGCAAAGGAGTTAAAGGTCAATAATAAAAAAATGGTTAAAATGTTTTTGCCATGTTGATAGGGGAATTTTATTAGGAGTACTGCAATTTCCCTTCTGATTACACATGCATTATTCTTCTCCTTCAATTCCTTCAATCATTGAAAATGTCAATAAACCTCAAAGGGCAGGACAGGTAGCTCTGGTTCTCGTTTCCAGTTACCCATATATTTATAATTTATGAAATTCTAAAGTCAGATTGATATTGTAATTTCTGTAATCTTGCAAGTGTGGTCTTCTTACCACTTACGTTGGATACATGCATTCATAATATTTATAAAAATAAATGTGTACAGACTCACATTTACATATATTAATTTATCTTCATGTAAACACCATTTTTGTAAATTTCTATTCTTGTAAATGCTGTTAGTTATACTCTTTAAATGCTGGAAATAAATAATCCTTCACAAAACCTATAGTACATTTTTTCCATTACACTGTTTTCAAGGCACCTTGTTGATGTTCAAATATATATTTTTTATTTATTCTTTCATGGAAAATGGTTTTGCTGGCAATTAAAGGCAGAATTTGTTGTCAATGCCGAAATGCCCTTGATCTCAGCAGTTTGCAAGGCCATTGAAGAGGGAAGGTAGGAGTCAACCACATTGCTGTGGATTTGGAGTCACATGCGGGCCATATCAGGTAAGGATGGCAGATTTACTTCCTTAAAGTACATTAGTGAACCAGATGCATTTTTACAACAATTGATGATAGTTTCATGGCCACCATTACTGAGACTAGCTTTCCATCCCCGATTTATTTTATTCATTGAATTTAAACTCGGCCAGCTGAGATTTAAACCCGTATCCCAAAAGCAGTCCTCATTGAAAATGAGGAAGGAAAAAATGACAAGCAGCACCCAAAGGTGTTTTTAGACACCTGCTATTGGACAGTGCAGATGGACAATACAACAAGTCTTTCAGCAGGCCACGTGCTGTTCCTTGGTCAGGAAATGGTGTAGTATAGAGCAGTGAACATTACTTAAAGATGAAGCACTAAACTGCATATACTTTTTTTATTATATACATAAATGATGGCATGGTTGGTCTGTCCCATACATGGTATCATATGGATTGCTCAACAAAGGGGCGGGCGGCATAATGACAAAGTGCTTAGCACTGCTGCCTCACAGTGTCAGGGGCCTGGGTTCAATTCCAGCCTTGAGTGGCTGTCTGTGTGGAGTTTTCACTTTCTCGCCGTATCTGCGTGGGATTTTCTCCGGTTGCTCCTATTTCCTCCCACAGTCCAAAGATGTGCAGGTTAGGTGGATTGGCCATGATAAAATTGCCCTTAGTGTCCAGGATGTACAGATTAGGTGGGGTTATGGGGCTAGGGCAGGATAGTGGGCCTAGGTTAGCTGCTCTTTAAGAGGGACAATGCAGACTCAGTGGGCCGAATGGCCTCCTTCTGCACTGTAGAAATTCTATGATTCTATGAAAGGAGTCCTGGGATTGGCAATAAGCCCTCCCACGCCTCAACAAACTTTGGATCTTGCCACCACCTTAGGCTACTAACCCATATGCAGTCTTCCTATATACTCACAGCTACTAGAT
This sequence comes from Scyliorhinus canicula, assembly GCF_902713615.1. Lineage (NCBI taxonomy): Eukaryota > Metazoa > Chordata > Chondrichthyes > Carcharhiniformes > Scyliorhinidae > Scyliorhinus > Scyliorhinus canicula. The sequence goes on from NC_052151.1 coordinate 122,057,228, forward strand.
CCCCTATAGATGCCTTGCTGCTTGAGACTCCCAATGATTGTAAGTTGTTGCTCAAAAGCACACAAATAGGCAATGCGCAGCTGGAAGTGTAATGAATAGTGAGTACTGTTTTTTGGGGCTGATTTAAAAATCCAGGCCAATACCAGTATAGCAATGGTGAACTTTAAAGGTTCACAAAGTTTCCTATCCATTCTACCAATTCATCATAAAAGGACAGCTTAGCCATCTGCATACTGAAAGGATCCACATTTCTGTCCTTCCACTTAAATCTCTTTGTCTTTTTGCCCTGCTTTAAAAATCTTTAGCCACCATACCAAATGGCTCAGCTTTTTCAGACTTTGGATGGTCAGAGACTGAATGTGCTCCAGAAGATGCACTATGGACCCCTCAGAATTCCCAATGCAAGGATTCAGCAGGAATTGCCCAGAGCGTTTCAATTTCTGATGGACAACTCACCTGTGCCCGAGGACCCTCCAAAAAAGTCTCCAACTCTGAGTTAGAGTAAGTAACCTGGGACATTTCTGATTTATTTATCTGAATAGTTACTGTTACAGAGAAACTTGGGTTCAGAAATGGGTAGATAATTTAGTGGTTAACAGACTGAGTGGAAAGCTGCTAGCATGGAATCAGAGGGATATGCCCAACCTGGCCTGAGTTACATTGCATCATTCAGACTTAAACTCATTAGTGGGAATACACAGGACACCCCTGCAGCCAGGGTAATTCACTAGAGATCCATTGTCCTTCAGGACACTTGTTTGACCAGCCATGAGCCCATTACATAGTCTGATGGCTTCTTTTGTCTGTAAATGGGAGGTTAGTTGCATATCAATAGCATGGCTGTTCTTTTGTATAAGCGGGAGTGGAAAATAAAACAGTTAAGATAATGATAATAGGTTCAAGTCTGGACACCCCACGAGCTAACCCTTGTTTGAGGGGCTGGGTGGAGCTCAGAGAGAGAAAGAAAGGATCCTGTTTGAACAGGAGAAGGATGTGCAAAGCTACAAAGAGGGATCACCAGAAAGCTGTCCCAGAGACAGGCTTTCAAAATGGGTTCTGAAGGAACTTCACTAATAGCAGAAAAATTGCTTTGTATATGCATGTATCACCTACCAGTCTAAGTGGAATGAGAGCTGGATGCTCTTTTGAAGTGCTGTTTAATGAGAACCTGTGTGTTAGGTTAAGAACTACATGAAATCTGTTATTGTTAGGGTTGAAGTTTAAAAGCTTAAGTATTATTTTTCTTTTGTTTTTAATAAAGTTTGTTTATAAAATAGCCAAGTTCTATTTCTCATGTTGTCACTCCTGGAACAAATCGACTTTTCTCCACCACCATAAAACTTAAAAATGTTATGGTTCTAATCCAGTACCTTAACCACTGTTGAGAGTTGACCAGACGTCCATAACATTACCCAGGAAATATTAGTTTAAAAAAACCATGTCTAAAACCATGCGTAACTATACAATGGAGCCCCCCCTCCACAGCTCCCCCCCTTAATCCTCTGACTTCTCCCACCCAAACCTCCAACTCTCCCCGCGCTCCAGCCTTCCCTGACTCTCCGACTCCACTTACAACTCTCTGATAATGCCCTGATGCCCTGATCATAAGACGCCCTCAACCCTCCGATATTCCGGACACCCCGACTCCCCCCCAATCTGACCTGACCACACTACCCTGCAGGACCCTGTCACCCTACAGCCCGACACACTTACCTCACACTCATTAACTGACACACTGATAATCTATTTAAATGCCCCAAGCTTTTCAATTGTAAGTGAATGAAGACTTACCAAAAGATGGCAACTCATGCCGTAAAAAAGGGGGTATGGCTTGGCTCCCCTCAATGACTCTGACCATGGGGAAAGAGGCGGCTGAGTTCGGAACTCTGGGCCTGAAATGCAGAGCTTCACCTTAGTGCAAAGAAAAGGAACAGAGTGGCAATCCAATGGTGACTGGTGCTCCTCTGAAGATTCGGCCCTACTTTGGCTCAGCATCAATTTTTGTTTGATTTTGCTTCTGTGAAGCGGCTAGGATGTTTTTCTATGTTAAAGATGTTATACAAATGCAAGCTATTGTTGTAATTTTCTCCTACATCTTCCTTAATATTCTCTTTTATACTGGCATATGGTTCCATGTAACCAGTTTCACCCAGGAGATTGTCAAGTGACTATTCCAAAGAGATGCGAGAAGAGAATGCTGGGACAGGTAGTCAGTAGCAGCAAGGGGAGAGGGCGAGAGGAGGATGCTGGGACAGGCAGTCAGCAACAGCTACAGAAGAATGCGAGAGGATGACACCAGGACAGGCAGTCAGCAGCTGAACTAAAATGGAAGGAGGATGGCAACCGATAGTAGGAGTCAGAGGAGGGGGGAACAAGAACAAGAACAAAAGATAGAAAGGGGTACAAGAAAAGTGATAGATAGAGAAATCAAAGTCGAGAATCAAACAGGGCTACAGCGAACAATAATGGGAATGGGACAAGGAATGTTAAAAAGACAAACTTAAGGCTTTGTGCATTAATGCATAGAGCATTTTCAATAAAGTGGTTGAATTAATCAAGCAAATAGATGGAGACGTGTATGATATAGTTGGAATTAAAGAGATGGCTTCAGGGTGACCGGGGATAGGAACATCTAGGGCCATTCAGTGGTTAGGAAGGACAGGAAAAAAAGGAAAAAAAAGTGGGGTTGCATTGCTGGTTAAAGAGGAAATTAGGTGGCACAGTGGCACGGTTGTTAGCACTGCTGCCTCATGCCACCGAGGATCCGGGTTCGATCTCGGCCCCGGGTCACTGTCCGTGTGGAGTTTGCACATTCTGCCCGTGTCTGGGTGGGTCTCACCCCCACAACCCAAAGATGGGCAGGGCCATGCTAAATTACCCCTTAATTGAATTTTGTTTAATTTAAAAAATAGGAAATCAATGCAATAGTGAGGAAGGATATTAACTCCAACAATGTGGAATCTATATGGGTAGAGCTAAAAAAACACCAAGGGGCAAAAATCATTAGTGTGGGTTGGTTAGTCGCACAAACTGTAGTGGTGATGTTGGGGATGGCAGTAAATAAGAAATTAGATACACCGCTCTCTTACCCTTTATATATTGAAAGAAACTCTTCTTATCTTCTTTTGTATTACTAGCTAACTTGCACTCATATTTCATCTTCTCTCCCTTATTGCTTTTTCAGTTGCCCTCTGCTCACTTTTAAATGATTGCCAATGATAAGCAATTCAATTTAGTAACAATAGTGTGCACAGAAAGGTTTTCTGGACCAATACATTGAGGAACCAACTAGAGACCAGTCCATCTTAGACTGGATATTGTGAAATGAGAAAGCATTAATTGACAAACTAGTTGTGGGAGGCCTCTTGGGGATGAGCGACCATAATATGACAGAATTGTTCATCAAGATGGAGATTGGCGCAGTTGATTCTGCAACAAGGCCCCTGATTCTACCTATAGAATGGTGTGAGGCATGAGTTGGGTATGATGGATTGGGGAACGTTACTTAAAGGGATGATGGTGGATAGGCATTAGCAAACATTCAAAAAGCGCATGGGTGAACTGCAACAATTGTTCATTCTTGTCTGGTGCAAAAATAAAATGGGAGAGGTGGCCAGACCATGGCATACAAGGGAAATTAGAGATGATATTAGATCCAAGGAAGATACATACAAATTGGCCAGAATAAACAGCAAACCTGAGGATTGGGCGCAGCTTAGAATTCAGCAAAGGAAGACAAAGTGATTGATTAATAAGGGGAAAATAGACTATGAGAGTAAGCTTATGGGGAATATAAAAATTATCTGTAAAAGCTTCTATAGGTATATGAAGAAAAAATGATTGGGGAAGATTGATAAAGAAAGTCAGAAATAGGGTAATTTATAGGACAAAACAAAGAAATGGCTGACCAACTAAATACATAATTTGATTCTATTCACAAAGGAGGACACAAATTCTCCAAGTACAGAAATAGGAGAATAGGGCAGATGAATGCATGGCTCAAGAGTTGGTGAAAGAGGGAGGATTTTAGATTCCAGAATCACCATAACCATGTCTGGGGAGGGTGGGACATGTACAAGAGGAACGATATGCTCCTGAACGAGAATGGGATCATATCCTTGTGGGTGGGTTTGCTAATAATAATAATAATATTTATTAGTGTCACAAGTAGGCTTACATTAACACTGCTATGAAATTTAGTGAAAATCCCATAGACACCACATTTAAGCGCCTGTTCGGTACATTGAGGGGGGATTCAGAATGTCCAAGTGACCTAACAACACGTCTTTCGGGACTTGTGGGCGGAAACCGGAGCACCCGGAGGAAATCCGCGCAGATGTGGGGAGAGTATGCAGAATCCGCACAGACAGTGACCCAAGCCGGGAATTGAACCTGGGACTCTGGTGCTGTGAAGTAGCAGTGCTAACCACTGTGCTACCCACAGCTAGTGGGCTATTGCTGTTGGGAGGAGTTTAAAGAAGGGGGCTAGGGACACAGAGCATGTACAATAGGGGCACAGCATACCATTGCAAAGGAATCAAGACAGAGGGAGCTCCAGGGGAGTAAGATGAAGTTGGAAGGCCTCTACTTGAATGCTCGGAGCATTATAGGTAAGACTGATGAGTTAATGGCATCGATTGTCATGTGGAATTGTGGTATTGTGCCAACACAGTGACGTGGTTGAGGGAAGGGCACGACTGGCAACTCAACATTTCGGGTTATGGGATCTTCAGACGAGACAGGGGAGAGTGTAAAAGAGGAGATGGTGTTGCATTATTAATTAAGGAATCAGTTCCAGCAGTAAGGAGGGATTATATCTTGGAAAGGTCTGCAAATGAGGCTTTGAGTGTACAGCCTAGGAATAAAAAAGGGGCAGTTACATTGGTGGGAGTGTATTATACACCCCCAATCAGTCAGTGGGCAATAGAGGAGCAGATATGTAGACATTGCATTGATTAATTGGGATAATCAGAGTGCAAAGGGTTTAGAGGGGATGGATTTCTTGAAATGTATCCAGGAGAGCTTTTTATGTTAATATGTAATAGGTCCATCCGGGATGATGCAGTGCTGGAGCTAATTCTGGAGAACTAAGTGGCAATGATAGCGACCACAACACGGTACGATTTAAGTTTGTTATGGAAAAGGGGAAAGATGGTCTGCAAAAAAAACGGTTTTGGATTGGGGGAAGGCAGATTTTATTAGTATATGGCAGGATCTGGCCAAAGTAGACTGGGAACAGCTTCTTGTGGGAAAGGCAGAGATGGGGGGGGGGGGGGGGGAGGGGGAGGGGGGGCATTCAGAAGGAAATGGGGAGAATACAGGCCCAATATGTTCACTTTAGGGTGAAATGTAGCAATATCAAGCCCAGAGAAACCTGGATGTCTCGAAATATTCAGGATTGGATAAGAAAGAAAAGAGAGGCTTTTAGCAGGTACAAGGAACAAATCAACAGAGGCCTTGGTGGAGTATAGGAAGTGCTGGGGGACGGGGGGACGGGACTTAAGAAAGCAATTAGGAGGGAAAAGCATTGGTGGTCAGAATCCCAAGATATTCTATAATTATATTAAAGGGAAGAGGATAACCAGGGTAAGAGTCAGGCCTATTAGGGACCTGGAGGACATTGGTTGGGTGTTAACCGAGTACTTCACATCTGTCTTCACTTGGGAGGAGGAAGATATACGTGCAGAATTCAGGGAGAGGGACTGTGAGGTCATTTTGACATAGGGAGTGAAGAGGCATTTTAGGTTTTGGCAGGATTAAAAATGGACAAATTCCCAGCTCCAGATGAATTGTATCTCAGGTTGCTGTGGGAGGCAATGGGGGGAAATTATAAGGGTTCTGTCCCAAATTTGTAATTCCCTTCTGGCCACAGGGGAGGTGCCAGAGAATTGTGAGACAGCTTTTTTGCTTCAACTTTTCAAGAAGACTGGTAGAGATAAACCAGGGAATTACAGACCAGTGAGTTTTACATCAATGGTGGGGGAATTACTGGAAAAACTTCTGAAGGAGAGAATTAATCTCCATTTGGAGAAGCAAGGTATGATCAGGGATAATCAGCATGGCTTTGTCAGAGGGAGGTCATGCCTAACGAATTTGATTGAATTTTCCCGAGGAGGTTATCGGGTGTGTGGATGAGGATAGTGCAGTTGATGTACTTTATATGGATTTCAGGAAAGCCTTTGATATGGTCCCATATGAGACACTGATAAAGAAGGTTAAAGCACATGGGATCCAGCGTAACTTGGCAAGTTGGATCCAAAACTAAGTTATTGGTAGGAGACAGAGGGTGGTGGTAAAAGGTTGTTTCTGTTACTGGAGGCCAATGTTCAGTGGTTTACCACAGGTATCAATGCTAGGTCCCTTATTGTGGAGGTGCCGGTGTTGGACTGGGGTGAGCACAGTAAGAAGTCTTACAACATCAGGTTAAAGTCCAACAGAGTATATATATATAAACAATATAGATAAGAATGTGGGGCAGATGATATGTTTGCGGATGACTCAAAGTTTGTCAGGGTGGTTAATCTGAAGAAGGTCTAAGGTTATACAGGAGGATATAGATTAATTGGTCAAATGGGCAGATCAGTGGCAGATGGAATTTAATCCTGAATAATGTGAGGTGATGCACTTTGGAAGGAGTAACACAACAAGGGATTACTTTGTGAATGGCAGGACACATAGAAGCTCTGAGGAACAGAGGGATCTTGGAGTGCTTGTCCACAGATCTCTCATGGCAGCACTACAGGTTAATAGGATAGTTAAGGAGGCATGTGGGACACTTGCCTTTATCAGACATGGCAGAGATTATAAGAGCAAGGAGGCTATGTTGAAGCTGTACAAAACCTTTGTTAGGCCGCAGCTGGAGTACTGTGTGCAGTTCTGGTCGCCTCACTATAGAAAGGATGTGATTGTACTGGAGAGGGTGCAGAGGAGGTTCATCAGGATGTTGCCTGGAATGGAGCATTTCAGCGATGAAGAGAGGCTGGATAAGTTTGGGTTATTTTCTTTAGAGCAGAGAAGGTTGAGGGGGGACCTGTTTGAGGTGTGTAAGACTATGAAGGGTATGGGCAGGATGGATAGTAAGCAGCTGTTCCCCTTAGTTGAAGGGTCAATAATGAGGGGACATAATTTTAGGGTGGTTCAGAGGGGATTTGAGGAAAAATACTTTCACTCAGAAGGTGAGTCTGAAATGCACTGCCTGGAAAGGTAGTAGAGGTGATAAACCTCACAACCTCTAAAAAGTACGTGGATCAGCACTTGCAATGTCACAACATTCAAGGCTATTGGCGAAGTGCTAGAAAGAGATTTAGTCCAGTTTTTCCGGTGCAGACTAAATGCGCTGAAGGGTCTCTTCTGTACAGTATGACTCTATGACAAATAGCGTACCAGAAATGTTGGGGAACACAGGGAGAGGGAGGAATTGAAATAAATTGGTATTAGTCAGGCTGACGTCAGTAGTGGGGAAAAAGCTAAAGTCCATAATAAAAGGTTTTATAGCAGAGCACTTGGAACACAGTGGCAGGATTGGACAGAGTCAACATGGATTTGCAAAACGGAAATCATGCTTGACAAATCGACTAGAATTCTTTGAGGATTTAACTGGTAGAGTTGGTGTAAAGGGGAGCCAGTGGATGTGGTACATTTGGACTTTCAGAAAGCTTTTGACAAGGTCCCACAGAAGAGATTAGTGTGTAAAGTGAAGTGCATGGGAATAGGATAGTGCAGTGAGATGGATTGAGAACTGATTGGCAGACAGGAAACAAAGAGCAGGAATAAACGGGTCTTTTTCCAAGTGGCAGGCAGTGACTAGTGGGGTACCGAAGGGATGAATGCTTGGACTCCAGCAACTTACAATATATATTAATGATTAGATGAAGGAACTAAATGTAATATCTACAAATTTACAGATGACACAAAGTTGAGTGGGAGGGTGAGCTGTGAGGAGGATGCAAAGATCCTTCAGCGGGATTTGGACAGGCTGAGTGAGTGGGCAAATACATGGCGGATGCAGTATAATGTGGATAAATGTCAGGTTATCCACTTTTATAGGGAAAACAGGAAGGCAAATTATTATCTCAATGGCTATAGATTGAGAAAGGGGAATGTGCAATGAGACCTGGGTTTCCTTGTACACCAGTCACTGAAGGTAAGCATGCAGGTGCAGCAGATGGTGAAGAAGGCAAATTATATGTTGACCTTCATAACGAGGATTTGAGTAAAGGAACAGGTGTGTCTTTCTGCAGTTACACAGGACTTTGTGACACCACACATAGAATATTGTGTGTATTTTGGCCTCCTTATGTGAGGAAGGATGTTCTTGCTATGGAGGGAGTTCAGAAAAGGTTTACCGGACTGATTCCTGGGAAGCTGGGACTGAGGTACGAGGAGAGATTGAATCGGTTAGCATGATATTCGCTGGATTTTAGTAGAATGAGGGGGAATCTCATAGAAACCTATAAAATTCTAACAGGACTAGACAGGGTAAATGCAGGAAAGATATTCCTGATGGCAGGAGAGTCCACAAACATGGGTCACAGCCTAAGGAAACAGGTTAAACCATTCAGGACTGAGATGAGGAAAAAATTCCTCATCCAGAAAGTGGAACTGTACCACAGAAAGCAGTCGAAGAAAAAACATTGTGGGCGCGATCTAACCAAAAAAAAAAGTCCATTATGGGCAGGATTAGAGGTGCCGTTCCCAGTGCTTGGAGCGCACAGACCGGCCCCGCTATCTAACGGCACTCTGTTTTTCAGGCCTCAACAGGAAATGTCCGGCCAAAGCCACATTCAGCTGCATTTCCTGCACTGACGAGTTCCGACGAGCGGAGCACCTCAGTGAAGGAAGAGATCAGACAACCATTTCTAAATGGCACCCCAATCTTTCAATCCACCCCCCCCCCCCCCGACACAGCTCTCGGATGCACCCAACGGCCCACCTCACCTGTCGGTGATCCTAGAGCCCTCCCCGCAACCCACCTCACATGGGCAGGACACCCCCAGGCCCAATTCCCGGCATGGGCAAAATATCAGCCGGAAACCTTGGCACTGCTAGGCTGGCATCTGGGTGGCGCTTCCAGGGTACAAAGATGGCACTGCCAGGGTGCAAGGTTGGCAGTGCCAAGGTGCCTAGGTGGCATTCAGGCCAGATACCAGCCACCCAGGGGCCTCTGATTGCCTAGGAGACCCCCCTCCCCCCCCCCCCCCCCCGCCCCGCAAGTGCCGTTCTGCCTGGTTCCCATTTGTTGGGACCATTACTAAATGGCACACGGCTGGGGTCTCCTCAACGAGGCCAGTAGGTCCCGGGAGCTAGTTCGATCTGGCGTTGACAGAGTTTAGTGAGACTTAACTCTATAAGTCTGGGTTCCGCACATTGCAGGTGGGATCCAGAACGCAATGTCGCACTAGATCTGGTTAGATCTCGTGAGGCGTAACAACCATCTGGAATCCCAGGAGCGGCCTCCCTTAGGATCTACCAGCCATGTCCTGTCTGTCCTGATTCCGTCAGGACGCAACAAGTAAATCACGCCCTGTATGTTTTCAAGAAGGAGTTCGACATAGTTCTTGGGTCTAAAGGGATCAGAAGATATGGGAGAAAAGCAGGAACAGGTTACTGGGTTGGAAGATCAACCATGATCATAATGAATGGCGGAGCAGGTTCAAAGGACCGAATGGGTTATTCTTACTCCTGTTTTTGTGTTTCTATGTTTAACCTGCAAACCAGGATAGTGTGTGTCCGTAGGCTACTTAACTGTGGAAAGATATCATAGCTGAACCCAATCCTACCTCATCCGAGGATGAAATTCGATTCATAAAAATCAGAAAAACGCCCAGTTTTCTCCATGATTAAATCACCTGCCATTGAAGTTGTAGAAATGCATGGATTTTAAATGAGACTTTTGAGAATGTTCTCATGCGTGTGCTTGTAAATTATGGCAAAAAATAGACATCAGCCTTTTTTTATTAAAAGAGGAACTGTTTACCCACTGATATTTACACAGATGCTCTTTCTGGCAGAAGTCACTGGATAGCAATCAGTAATGGGAACTCTGGTTCATTTTTCCTCTCTGGGCCTATTCTGGCATCCGTAGTCGTGGCCTAGATAAAATCCATCAGGGGTTGAGACAGGAACAAAGGAACCTGGAACTTTCTGGTCTGGAGTAATGATATTTTCCAAGTATAAGCATTTATTTTATAAAATAAGATCCTGATACTCAATGTTAAATATCAGAATACAATAAGGTTAAAATCTGGATTCGTGGACAATAACTGAATATACATTTTGAACCAAGTTAAACATCATATTTCTTTATTTACAGCAGTTTCAGCACAATCCTGCAAAGAGTGAATATTCTTGCTTCCTCATTGCATACCTGCTTGCAGTATTTTGATCTTGAAACAGCTAATATCAGTTTAACAATAGGCTGGGATTGCGACAGAAGAGGGGAGACTGCCTGAATGACTGCTGTGAACTCTTCTGTTGGGTTTGTACCTGTTAAAAACAAATTTACATTCATATTGATGAACAGGAATAACAATAATGGAAACAGTTAGCAGTAGGCTCATCAATTTAAAATAATTCGAACAGAACATGAAACTCTCAAAACCTGTTTACTGACTTGCAAGTAAGTAACACAAACTAATCATTTTACTTCAGGATTAACAAATGCAATCACAAAATAATGTTGTGGATGATTTTGTGCACTAAATGCACTTTTGGTTTGCTGTATGAACCTCAAAAAGCAGAAATTCACAGATACAATTCTGAATTAGCTCATTCTCACCTGCAGCAGCGTGGGACACCCATGTGTGCCTTGCTAGGGAGGTCAATGACAAGTAGTCAAATGCCCACCTCTAAAACACTGCCCAGTTCCCTTTAAAGTGGATACTGAATGAAGGCATGTCCAGGCTTAGCTGTGATGCGCCAGACAGTTAAATCACCTGCCAACATTCACTGTCTGTGCTCATAATTAAAGAATAACTACTTGGGCAAGATATGGGGAGGGCTGCCTGTATTCATGGATTGCACAGCGGCTTGTATCGTCATCTTCACAAAAGGTGAGAAGGAAATTGAAAATAAAGCATGCAGAAATCCTCCTGCGAACGATTCTATTAAAAATACTGATTCTTTATAAATAATCAAACAGATATATGCAGGAAGTACAAAAAGTACATGTAAAAAGATTCAAATAAAAAAGACAATTTCACGCTACAGTAGCCATTGCAGCTCTTACTTTGTATCTGGGTACTATTACTACTGGGGTTTTGCACTTGTACAAAGGCTGAATTTATACTGCCACTTTTCTAACCAACTAAGGTGATTTTGGTGCCCATCAATATACAAGTGGGAGTATAACCCAGGATACTGCTCAGCACACCAAAGTCCAGAGACGTTTGACCCCATTTTGCTGCGTTTTCTTTTACATTGGTTTGCGCTCCCAAGGATTGTTGCATGAACCAAGTTGCTCTTTCACAAGGGTGTATAGGAGTAATAAGGAGTGATTATAAACACTCAAGTGCAAAGCATAATCTGTTATTTTTGCGGTGAATTAGTTTCCTTGTGTGACTCTGGCATTGATTTAATTGGATACCGCCATCTTATTCTTTAAGTTGGTTACGGCTGATAAACTAGACACTGGAAACAAAGGATGAACTTTTGTAATTAATTGACAATGAAATGAAATGAAATGAAATTGACTTATTGTCATGAGTAGTCTTCAATGAAGTTACTGTGAAAAGCCCCTAGTCGCCACATTCCGGCACCTGTTCGGGGAGGCTGGTACGGGAATTGAACCGTGCTGCTGGCCTGCCTTAGTCTGCTTTCAAAGCCAGCGATTTAGCCCAGTGTGCTAAACAGCCCCAATTGACCTCTCCTTATCAAGCCAGCCCCTGTGGTGTAATAGACATCTGTACATGTATTGTTTTATGTAATTGTCTGGCTTTTCTGATTCAGTTCTCAATGAGAAAACATGACATAAAACGTAAAACAAAAATATTTGTCAAGTGTAACAAATACTCAACACATGATTGTAACATTTAATAATTTCAAATTTCATATAATTTTGAGTTTTCCATTGGTGGCTAATGTGTAAGAAAGGACATAATAATTTAAAACTTTGTCTAAAACCTGAAAAAGAATATATGTGCAATTACATAAGTGCTGTTCATAATCACCAGACATCCCAAAGCACTTTACAGCCAATGAAGTACTTTTGAAGTGCCGTCACGGTGTAAAGTAGGAAACATCTGGAGTTGCTTTTCTCATTTAACATTTGGCCAGGCTTTGTTGAGTGGTGTTTTATTGGTTCCTGCCCAACCACCATCTAAGGCTGTGATGATATTTTAAAATTCATTTATGGGATGTGGGCGTCGCTGGTTAGGCCAGCATTTATTGCCCATCGCTAGTTGCCCTTCAGTAGGTGGTGGTGAGTTGCCTTCTTGAACCGTTGGAGTCCGTGAGGTGTAGGTACACCCACTGTGCTGTTAGGGAGGTTCCAATATGTTGCCTCAGCGGCAGTGAAGGAATGGCGATATATTTCCAGTCAGGGTGGTGAGTGACTTGGAGGGGAGCATTCAGGTGGTGGGGTTCCCAGGTATCTGTTGCTCTTGTCCTTCTAGCTAGGGGGTAGTGGGTTTGGAATGTGCTGTTTAACTCACTTTTGGTGAGTTCCTGAAGTGCATCTTATAGATGGTATACCTGGCTGCCTATTCGTCAGTGGTAGAGGTTTGAATGTTTGTGGAAGGGGGAGCAATCAAGCGGGCTGCTTTGTCCTGGATGGTGTCGAGCTTCTTGACTGTTGTTGGAGCTGCACTCATCCAGGCAAGTGGAGAGTATTCCATTACACTCCTGACTTGTGCCTTTTATGTTGTGGACAGGCATTGCGGGGTCAGGAGGTGAATTATTCACCGTAGACTTCCTGGCCTTTGATCTGCCTTGGTAACCACAGTATTGATACGGCTAGACAAGTTCAGTTCCTGATCAATGGTAACCCCAGGATGTTGATTGTGGGGGGTTCAGCAATGGTAATGCCATTGAATGTCAAGGGGCAGTGGTTAGATCCTCACTTGTAGCAGATGATCATTGTCTGGCACTTGTGTGGCACGAATGTAACTTGCCACTTGTCAACCCAAGCCTGGATATTGTCCAGGTCTTGCTGCATTTGGACATGGACTGTTTCATTATCTCAGGAGTCGCAAATGGTGTTGAACATTGTGCAGTCATCCACAAAAATCCCCACTTCTGACATTATGATGGAAGAGAGGTCATTGATGAAGCTGCTGAAGATGGTTGGGCCGAGGGTACTACCCTGAGGAACTCCTGCAGTGATGTCCTAGAGCAGAGATGATTGAGCTCCAACCATTACAACCATTTTACTTCGTACCAAGTATGAATCCAACCAGTGAAGAGATTTCCCCTTGATTCCCATTGACTCCAGTTTAGCTAGGGCTCCTTGATGCCATATTGATCAAATGCTGCCTTGATGTCAAGGACAGTCACTCTCACCTCACCTCTGGCATTCAGCTCTTTTGACCATGTTTGAACCAAGGCTGTAATGAGATCAGGAGCTGAGTGATCCTGTCGGAATCCAAACTGAGTGTCCATGAGCAGATTATTGCTGAGTAAATGTTGCCGAAAGCACTGTTGATGACTCCTTCCATCATTTTGCTGTAATTTGTGGGAATTGCCTGAGCTTGATTTGTCCGTTTCTTGCGTACAGGACATACCTGGGCCATTTTCCACATTGCCAGGTAGATGCCAGTGCTGTAGCTGCACTGGAACAGCTTGGCTAGGGGTGTGGCAAGTTCTGGAGCACAAGTCTATTGCTGGGATATTGTGAGGGCCCATTGAAAATGAAAATCGCTTATTGTCATGAATAGGCTTCAATGAAGTTACTGTGAAAAGCCCCTCGTTGCCACATTCCGGCACCTGTTCGGGGAGGCTGGTACGGGAATTGAACCGTGCTGCTGGCCTGCCTTGATCTTCTTTAAAAGCCAGCGATTTAGCCCAGCGTGCTAAACCAGCCCCCATTGCCTTTGTAGTACCCAGTACCTTTAGCCGTTTCTTGATATCACTTGGAGTGAATCATATTGGCTGAAGACTGACATCAGTTATGCTGCTGTCCTCTGGAGGAGACCAAGATGGATCATCCACTCGGCACTTCATAGAATCTAAGAATCCCTACAGCGCAGAAGGAGGACATTTGGCCCATTGAGCCTGCACTGGCCCTTGGAAAAAGCACCCTACTTAAGCCCATACCTTTTCCCTATCTCCATAACTCAGTAACCCCACCCAACCTTTTGGGCACAATTTAGCATGACCAATCCACCAAACGTGCACATCTTTGGACTGCGGGAGGAAACCGGAGTACCCAAACAAAACCATGCAGGCACGGGGAGAAAGTGCAAACCCCACGTAGTTACCCGAGGACTGAATTGAACCCGGGTCCCTGGAACTCTGGGGCAGCAGTGCTAACCACTGTTCTACCTGAAGATTGTTGCAAAACCCTCAGCCTTGTTCTTTGCACAGATGTGCTGGGCACCTCCATCATTGAGGATTGGGATATTTGTGGAGACTTCTCCTCCAGTCAGTTATTTAATTGCCCACCACCATTCATGGCTGAATGTGGCAGGACTGCAGAGCTTAGACCTGATGTGTTTGCTGTGGAATCACTTAGCTATGTCTATTACTTACTGCTTATGCTGTTTGGCACACAAGTAGTCGTGTGTAGTAGCTTCACCAGGTTGACACCTGATTGTTCAGTATACCTGGTGTTGCTCCTGAAATGCTCTCCTGCGCGCTTCATTAAACAGGGTTCATCCCCTGGCTTTGTGGTAATGGTAGACTCGGGGTTAAGCGGGGCCATGAGATTGCAGATTGTGGTTGAATACAATTCTGCTGCTGTTGATGGCCCACAGATACCCAGTCTTGTGTTGCTAGATCTGTTCAAAGTCTATCCCATTTAGCACGGTGGTAGTGCCACACAACAAAATGGAAGGTATCCTCATTGTGAAGATGGGACTTTTTCTCCACAAAGACAGTGCGGTGGTCACTTCTACTGGTCTGATACTTCCATGGCCAAATGCATCTACGGCAGGATGAAGTCAAGTATGTTTTTCCCTCTTGTTGGTTTCCTCACCACCTGCTGCAGGCCCAGTCAACCAGTTATGTCTTTAAGAGCTAGGACAGCTAGGTCTGGGTGGTACTACTGAGTCATTCTTGGTAATAGACATTGAAGTCCCCCAACAGAGCATATTCTGTGCCCTTGCGCTCTCAGTGCTTCCTCAAAGTGGTGTTCAACATGGAGGAGTGCTGATTCATCAGCTGATGGTGGTTGGTATGTGGTAATTAGCAGGAGGTGTCTTTGCTCATGTTTGACCGGAGCCCATGAGACTTTATCGGGTCCAGAGTCGATGTTGAGGATTCCCAGGGCAATTCCCTCCTGACTGTATACCACTGTGTCACCACCTCTGCCGGGTCTACCTGTGAGTGAGACAGGACATACCCAGGAATGGTGATGGTGCTGACTGGGGACACTATCTATAAGGTATGATTCTGTGAGTATGACTATGTCAAGCTGTAACTTGGTTAGTTTGTGAGACAGCTCTCCCTGATGGCTAGGTTGCAGGATTTCAGGTCAGATGAGAGAGGCGAGTGCCAAAGCTCTCCCAACTTTGGTCAACTCCCAGAAGTTAGTAAGGAAGGGTATGCACGGTCGACAGGGCTGGGTTTGTCGTTGTCATTTCCGGGAGGTCCGTCTGGTTTCATTCCTTTTTTGTGTTTTGTAGTGGTTGAATACAACTGAGTGACTTTCTAGGCCATTTCAGAAGGTATTGAAGAGACAACCACATTGCTATGGGTCTTGAGTCACACGCAGGCGAGACCAGGTAAGGATGGCAGATTTCCTTCCCTAAAAGACATTAGTGAACCAGATGGTTTTTTACGACAATGGTTTCATGGACTTTCAATTCCAGATATTTTATTGAGTTTTTAAAATTGATGTGGTGGGGTTCAAACCCAAGTCCCCAGATCATTATTCTGGGTCTCTGGATTACTAGTCCAGTGACAATACCACTACGCCACCACCTCGTTCCTGGTTTATGGACAATCCCTACCACCCCCTGATGGCTAGGTTGCAGGATTTCAGGTCAGATGAGAGAGGCAAGTGCCAAAGATCAACCAGGAGAGGTATTGGCATGAGATGCTTCCATGTTAATGAAGCTCTCACACACAGAGCCCAGAAACATCAATGTTTGGAATATATATATTGACCTGGGCTAAACATGATCCAGAGATGAACAGAGTGTGCTGGCTCGTTGTGACCCCCAACCCACAATTCATGTTTAGTCTCATCTGGCCAATTTTCATCTCATGACTGGCTTATTCTGCCAAGGGCTCAGGTTCTCTTCTGTGTTCTTTATAATTTTCTGCTTCGTGGTTATTTTAAATGTGAAGCAATCATGCAGCATGTATTTTTAAAATCTATTCTGCTGTTGTGATTGCTCTGCATCTGTTTTCTTTCTAATTGTGCTGATGTATATTCATTGGAGGAACTCCAAACAGACAGATAGCATAAAATACAGAGCAACATAATCTTCAAAATATTACAGAAAACACAGCATTGAAATTGGAAATGTCAAGTCAGATGCTGTTCTTTTTTAACAAGTGGGCAGATTAAATTTACATGTCCCAACATTAACCTGCATAAAACCTGAGAATGACCTCGGTCTCAAACACACAATGGATACTCCGACAAATAAACTCCTAACAGATTAATGGAACATTATTCTTCCTTCAGAAACATGGCTGTGCGCTGAAGGCAATTTTAGCTGCACTACATCAATGGGCAATAAATGACTCAGAGATTTAGGATTACAATTTGACCCTATACTTGAGGATCAAAATTAGATTTTAAAACAGTAGCTATTTTAAAATGCATTCAATGTATTCCACCCTTTTAATCACAGGGCACCAGATTAGGTAGATGAATACAGAGATAAAATTAACAACATGTAAATCAGTGATTTTCCGAGTCCTTGCTTGTCTTTGAGGCGCCTCACATGGTTTGAGAATGCATCACAGGATCACTGGCCATGTTTTGCTGATACATGTTTGTGCGATGTGAGGCATTTTACTGAGGGTGAGGATTTGAAAAATCTATTCTGTGAATTTAAATCCCAGAGTTATAATAGATCACTTGGCTCATCAACAGCACTCCATCCAGAATCAATGTAAGAACTATTCTCTCATGGACCAGCCCATGCCCCAAGCACTCCCTTACCATGACCTCGTGTTATAAACAACATTAATTCCATTCCCTGACTTGTCCACCAGCAAAAAAAAAAACTACTTATTAATACGTCTATCACCCTCAATTCCCCTTCCCAACATATATTGATCATGTTACGTTTTAAAATGTTAGAATTAGAGCTAGGCTTTTCAGGTCATCATTTAGAAGGCATGGATTAATCAAAGATAATCAGCATGGATTTCTTAAACGAAGGTTGTGACTGACTAACTTTATTGAATTTTTGAGGCGATAACAAGGAGAGTCGATGAGGGCAGCTCATTTCATAGAATCATAGAATTTACAGTACAGAAGGAGGCCATACGGCCATCGAGTCTACACCGGACCCTGAAAGACCTATCTAAGCCCACACCTCCGGCATAAGCTGTAACCCAGCAACCCCACCTAACTCTTGAACATTATGGGGCAATTTAGCATGACCAATCCATATAACCCGCACATCTATGGATTCTGGGAGGAAACCGGAGCACCCGGAGGAAACCCATGCAGACACGGGGAGAACGTGCAGACTTGCACAGACAGTGACCCAAGCCGGGAATCGAACCAGGGCCCCTGCTGCTGTGAAGCAACAGTGCTAACCACTGTTCTACTATGCCCCCTACTGATTTGGTGTAGACTACTTGGATTTTAGTCGGCTTTTGACAAGGCCAACATGGCAGATTAGTCAGAAAAGTACGACCCCATAGAATCCAAGGGAAAGTGGACCCAAAATTGGTTCTAAGACAGAAAATAATTATTCCATGGGATGTGGGCATTAATGCCAGTATTTATTGCCCATCCCTAATTGCCCTTGACTGGAGTAACTGGCTAGGACAGTAAAGAATCAAACACATTGCTGTGGATCTGGAATCACATGTAAACTAGACTGGGTAAGGATGCCAGATTCCTTGTCTAAAGGACATTAGTGAACCAGATGGGCTTTTACAACAATCAACAATATTTTCATAGTTACCATTATTAGCTTTCAATTTCAGATTTTATTAATTGAATTTAAATTCCACCCAGCTGCTGTGGTACTACTCAGAGTATTAGCTTGGGCCTCTGGATTATTAGTAATAAACAGGATGCCCCTGTTCAGCTGGGGTGATTCACTCAAGATCCATTGGCCTCCGGGACACTTGTCTGACCAGCCATTAGACCATTACGGAGTCTAATGGATGGCCTCTTATGTCCTTAAATTAGGGGCGCGATTCTCCGCTCCCCAGGCCGGGTGGGAGAATCGCGGGAGGGCCGGGCGACTCACGACACGCCGCCCTGGCACCCCCCGCGATTCTCCCACCTCCCGCTCGGAGAATCGCCGGTCGGCGTTTTTCACGGCGACCGCCGATTCTCCGGCCCGGTTGGGCCGAGCAGCCTGACGTTCCAGACCTGTTCACGCCGGCGGCAACCACACCTGGTCGCTGCCGTCGTGAACAAGGCGCCAAAGGTTCGTTTGTGGCTTGTGGGGGGCGGAGAGGGGAGTGAGCACCACGGCCGTGCTTGGGAGGGGACTGGCCCCTGATCGGTGCCCACCGATCGTAGGGCCGGCGTCTCCAAGGGACGCACTCTTTCCCCTCCGCCGGCCCGCAAGATCAAGCCGCCACGTCTTGCGGGGCAGCAGAGGGGAAGACGGCAACTGCGCATGCGCGACTGACGTCACTTAGGCGCCACCGTCGCGTCATTCTTGGCACGTAGCCTTGACGCAAGCGTCAAGGCCCGGCAGCCGAGATTTATGGACGCCGCTCCTAGCTGGGGGGGGGGTGAATAGGGTGCGAGGAGCGGCCTCCGAGGCTGTTGTGAAACTCGGCCGAGTTCACGACGGCCTTCCCGAAGCCGCGCGGGAGCGGAGAATCGCGCCCTAGATGTTAATTGCTAATTCATAGCGTGGCCCTGTTCTTTTGTGTAAATGGGAGTGGACAATCAAAAGTCCAGATAGCGATTCAAGTCTGGACAAGTCTGGACAGAACAATCTTTGAGGAGCTGGGCAAAGCTCAGAGAGATAATAGAATCATGTTTAAACAGGTGGAGGTGCAAGAATTTGGAGAACAATCGGAAGAGGCCATGCAAAGACTGACACAGACACAGGCTTTCAGACAGAGTCTGAAGGAGCTTCACAAACAGCAGGAAAATATTCTGTAGTGCAAGTACCATTTTTGTTTGTTTGCCTAAGAGGAGCCGAGAGCTGTATGTTCAGTTTACGTGCTGTTTAATGGGAAATCGTGTGTTAGGGTTAAGAGATGCATGAAAGCTTTCTCGTTCAGTTTGAAGTTTAAATACTGTTTTTCTATTGCTATATTAAAGTTTTGTGTGTAAAAATAATCAAGATCTATTTCTCATGCAATCAGTCCTGGATCGAATAGGTCTTTCTGTACACTCGGTTGCGGTTCTGGTCCAGTATCTTAGCCACTGTTGGGACATGATCTGGAATCCATAACAATTGTTATTCTCAAAGATTTTAGGAGTGCTGAGGACACTCCACCTTGATACATTCTCTCTCTCCCGTACCTGTATTGGGAAACCGCGGCCTTCCATTCACCCTCCAATGTGGGGAGCCCGCCCATCATCTTTTATTGAGTGGTAGGTGCACCCGCTCAACATTTAACGGCTAATGCAACAAAAATCATTTTGAGCATGTTAAGCCTGTACTGTGCGTATTTGGGACCCAGAAATTATCCCAACATCAGTGTCCCAACCCTGAAACAAAAATCCAGTCCATCATGTCTTACTTCATCTCTTTACTAGAAAACTAAGTTTAGTTGTTTAAGCCTTGTTATCCAAGGTTTGAAGTCATCCAGGTCACTCATTTCTCCTTGCTTCTAATACATTGTTTGGGCACTAAACCTGCAAATCATACTCCAGGCACTGGTGGTCAGTTTCCCATCAGTCAGCATTTTTCCCAGTGAGTTGAATCAGTGCTCAAGACTATCATGTATTTTCAAGATTTGACATCTTATCTTGCAAGATGATGAATCATGTTTTGAGCTTTAATTGTTGTTTTCATTGCCCTCTGGCATCATTGTACTTACATTGACATAATTAGTCAGGATTTTTCCTTTTAGTATAAAACGAGTACTAAATTAGCGCGACTGCCTTTGTGTTTTTGGATTTGTGTTGATTGCTGACGTTTGGTACGTTTTCGGATATCATTCACATTTTGATTAATTTTTGGAGCCTCACGTTAAGAACATAAGAACTAGGATCAGGATTAGGCAATTCAGCCCCTCGAACCTGCTCTGCAATTCAGTATGATCATGGCTGATTTCATCTCTACCTCAATTCCAATTTCTTGCCCTTTCTTCACAACCCTTTAACTCATTACTAATTAAAAATCTGTCTATCTCCTCCTTAAATTTACTCAATGTCCCGGCATCTACAGCACTCTGGGGTAGTGAATTCCACAATCATTTGAGAGAAGTAATTTCCCTTCATCTCTGCTTTAAATCTGCTACCCCTTAACCTAAAATGATGACCTCTTGTTCTAGAATGCCCCACAAGAGGAAACATCTACTCTACATCTACTTTTGTCACTACCTTTTATCATCTTATGTACCTCAATTGGATCTCCTCCCATTCTTCTAAATTCTGGAGGATATTGGTTTAAACTGCTCAATTTCTCTTCAGATGACAAGCTGCACATTTCTGGAATCCATCTCGTGAATCTCCTCTGAAATGACTCCAATGCAACTACATCTCTTCTCATGCAAGAGGACCAACGTTGTACACAGGTGCGGTCTCACCAATGCCTTACCCTAACCCTTCCCTATTTTTTATACTCGATTCCTTTAGCCATAAAGGCCAAAATGTAATTTTCCTTCCTTATTACCTGCTGTACCTCCAAACTAGTTTTCTGAGATTCATGCAAGAGGACACCTAGGACCCTCTGCACTCAAGCACCCTGAAGTTTCTCTCCATTTATATAATAAGTTGCCTTTGTATTTTTCCAACCAAAACGGATAACCTCACACTTATCAACATCACACTCCAGCTGCCAAATTTTGGCCCACTCACCTGACCTATCCATATCCATTTGTATATTTCTTATTTTCTCATTGCAACTTACTATCCCACTATTTTATTGTCATCTGCAAGTTTAGCTGTAGAACCTTCTATCTTTGTATCCAAACTATTAATATAGATTGCAAGAAGTTGGGGTCCAAGGACCGAAACCTGTGGCACCCCACTATTATATCTTGCTAACAAGAAAAAGGCCAATTTATCACGACTCTCTGACGTCTGTTGATTGGCCAGTCTTCTATCCAAGCCAATAATGTTGGGAATAATAAGCCAATAATAAGGAAATGTTGGAATATTATAACCAATGGATCCACTGCCACTTCCTTTCAGATCTTTGGATGGAGGCCATCAGGCCCTAGGGACTTGCTTACCTCCAACCCCGA
Organism: Scyliorhinus canicula; assembly: GCF_902713615.1. Lineage (NCBI taxonomy): Eukaryota > Metazoa > Chordata > Chondrichthyes > Carcharhiniformes > Scyliorhinidae > Scyliorhinus > Scyliorhinus canicula. The sequence continues at coordinate 122,078,903 of NC_052151.1, forward strand.
TAGTTTGTTCAGTATTTTTTCCCTATTGATGATGATTGTTCTAAGTTCCTTCCATTCTTTTACCTCGGTATTTCCTATCACTATTAGGACGGTACTCGTATCCTCCACCATGAAAATTAAGGCAAAGTATTGATTTCCTATCTCTGCCATTTCTGTGTTCCCCACTATTAATTCCCCGGTCCCATGCTGCAAGGGACCAACATTCATTTTAGCCATTCTCTTCACTTTTGTATATTTATATAAGCTTTTGCTATTCTATTTTATATTTTGTGTTAGTTTTCTTTCATAAATTTCTTTTGCTCGTTTTAGCAACGCATTGTTGATTTTCAAAAATTTCCCAATCTTCCACCCGACCTTTGGCCTTTGCAATATGGTATGTCTTAGTTTTTGTCTTTATGTTGGGTGCAATTCAGTGGCCATATCGAGTCTGCTTGCTGTCGGGATGAGGCCGTTGAATCTTGGAAGAGATGTCTCGCGTGATTGGCAATGCTCACGATTTGGATCTCGCCCTTACTGGACGTGACCATGGTGCCCAGGTTGATAATGCCAGGGATTGGGAAGCGTGGGACTTTACCAGGTAAAGAGGGTGAGAGGGGTTGGGGGGTTCCAGGGGGCCTCCCCAAGGTTGGAGAAGGGGGGTTTGAAAAAGCTGAGTGAGGACCTGAATGGGTGTGCGGGGAAAGATTGGGGCTGCCTTCCAAAATGGCATCCCCAATCTGCAAAAAAGCTTGACAGGAGGAAATCACTCTAATTGTGGCCTCGGCGGAGAGAGTTTTCCTGAGGCCAAAGAAACTGGCAAAGTGCTGTTGAAGAGTGAGATATTTCTCGGCACTGCATCAACCCAGAAACACCCCGCCAAACGTGTCAGAAACTGGACGTTTCTCCGATGAATTCCGCCAGTTATCTTTAATTTCCTTGCTTAGCCATGAATGTTTTTTCCTTCTCTCACAATCTTTCTTCTAGCTCATTCTTCCAGCGGAACAGGCAGAGCGGGGAGTGATTTTTGGTAAGAAGAGCGGAAGGTAAGCTGAATTTTTGTTTTTTAACTAGTTTTTTCTTTTCTTTCAGAGCAGCAGGAAACCGGAAGTCGGCCGTGGGGATTTCTGGGAAGGTGTGTAGTACCTGTATATAAATTGGGTGGTTGCTAACCTGAGACACTACACTTGTAGTATCCCCGAACCTTCCACCTCCTCTAACCTAAGTGGTTGAGTGAATATCAGGTAAACTCTTCCTTTCTTTTTCTTGTTTTATCTGGAGGGGATGGCAGGGAAGGCAGTGCAATGTTCCTCCTGCAGAATGTTTGAGGTGAGAGATGCTGGCAGTGTCCCTGCTGATTTCACCTGTGGGAAGTGCACCCTTCTCCAGCTCCTCAGAAACCGCGTTAGGGAACTGGAGCTGCAGTTGGAAGAACTTCGGATCATTCAGGAGGCAGAGGTGGTCGTTGATAGAAGCTTCAGGGATGTAGTTACTCCGAAGAATGAAGATAGATGGGTGACGGTGAGAGGGGCTGCGAGGAAGCAGTCAGTGCAGGGATCCCCTGTGGCCGTTCCCCTCAGTAACAAGTATATCGCTTTAGATACTAGTGGGGGGACTTACCAGGGGTAAGCCATGGGGTACAGGTCTCTGGCACGGAGTATGTCCCTGTTGCTCAGAAGGGAAGGAGGGAGAGGAGTAGAGCATTAGTCATTGGAGACTCCATAGTTAGGGGGATAGATAGGAGATTCTGTGGGAACGAGAAAGACTCGCGGTTGGTGTGTTGCCTCCCTAGTGCTAGGGTCCGTGATGTCTCGGATTGTGTTTTCGGGATTCTTAAGGGGGAGGGGGAGCAGCGACAAGTCGTGGTCCACATAGGCACCAACGTCATAGGTAGGAAAAGGGATAGAGATGTAAGGCAGGAATTCAGGGAGCTAGGGTGGAAACTTAGAGCTAGAACAAACAGAGTTATTATCTCTGGGTTGTTACCCGTGCCACGTGCTAGCGAGACGAGGAATAGGGAGAGAGAGCAGTTGAACACATGGCTACAGGGATGGTGCAGGAAGGAGCATTTCAGATACCTAGATAATTGGGGCTCATTCTGGTGTAGGTGGGACCTCCACAAATGGTATGGTATACACCTGGATCAGAGGGGTACCAATATCCTGGGGGGAAAATTTGCTAATGCTCTTCGGGAGGGCTTAAACTAATTCAGCAAGGGGTTGGGAACCTGAATTGTAGCTCCAGTATACAGGACGTTGAGAGTAGTGAGGTCATGAGTAAGGTTTCAAGGTTGCAGGAATGTACCGGCAGGCAGGAAGGTGGTTTAAAGTGTGTCTACTTCAACGCCAGGAGCATCCGGAATAAGGTGGGTGAACTTGCAGCATGGGTTGGTACCTGGGACTTCGATGTTGTGGCCATTTTGGAGACATGGATAGAGCAGGGACAGGAATGGTTGTTGCAGGTTCCGGGGTTTAGATATTTCAGTAAGCTCAGGGAAGATGGTAAAAGAGAGGGAGGGGTGGCATTTTTAGTCAAGGACCGTATTACGGTGGCAGAAAGGATGTTTGATAACACCTCGTCTACTGAGGTAGTATGGGCTGAGGTTAGAAACAGGAAAGGAGAGGTCACCCTGTTGGGAGTTTTCTATAGGCCTCTGAAAAATTCCAGAGATGTAGAGGAAAGGATTGCAAAGATGATTCTGGAGAGGAGCGAAAGTAACAGGGTAGTTGTTATGGGGGACTTTAACTTTCCAAATATTGACTGGAAACACTATAGTTCGAGTACTTTAGATGGGTCCGCTTTTGTCCAATGTGTGCAGGAGGGTTTCCTGACACAGTATGTAGATAGGCCAACAAGAGGCGAGGCCACATTAGATTTGGTACTGGGTAATGAACCAGGACAGATGTTAGATTTGGAGGTAGTTGAGCATTTTGGTGATAGTGACCACAATTCAGTTGCATTTACTTTAGTGATGGAAAGGGATAGGTATAAACCGCAGGGCAAGAGTTATAGCTTGTGGAAAGACAATTATGATGCGATGAGGCAAGACTTAGGATGCATAGGATGGGGAAGGAAACTGCAGGGGATGGGCACAATTGACATGTGGAGCTCGTTCAAGGAACAGCTACTGCATGTCCTTGATAAGTATGTACCTGTCAGGCAGGGAGGATGTGGTCGAGTGAGGGAACCGTGGAAAGTAGTTGAATCACTTGTCAAGAGGAAGGAGGCTTATGTAAAGATGAGACGTGAAGGTTCAGTTAGGGCACTCGAGAGTTACAAGGACCTAAAGAGAGAGCTAAGAAGAGCCAGGAGGGGACATGAGAAGTATTTGGCAGGTAGGATCAAGGATAACCCAAAAGCTTTCTATAGGTATGTCAGGAATAAAAGAATGCCTAGGGTAAGAGTAGGGCCAGACAAGGACAGTAGTGGGAAGTTGTGCGTGGAGTCCGAGGAGATAGTAGAGGTGCTAAATGAGTATTTTTCGTCCGTATTCACACAGGAAAAAGACAATGTTGTCGAGGAGAACACTGAGATACAGGCTACTAGACTAGAAGGGCTTGAGGTTCATAAGGAGGAGGTGTTAGCAATTCTGGAAAGTGTGAAAATAGATAAGTCCCCTGGGCCGGATGGGATTTATCCTAGGATTTTCTGGGAAGCTAGGGAGGAGATTGCTGAGCCTTTGACTTTGATTTTTATGTCATCATTGTCTACAGGAATAGTGCCAGAAGACAGGAGGATAGCAAATATTGTCCCCTTGTTCAATAAGGGGAGTAGAGACAACCCCGGTAACTATAGACCAGTGAGCTTTACTTCTGTTGTGGACAAAGTCTTGGAAAGGTTTATAAGAGATAGGATTTATAATCATCTGGAAAGGAATAATTTGATTAGAGATAGTCAACATGGTTTTGTGAAGGCTAGGTCGTGCCTCAAAAAACCTTATTGAGTTCTTTGAGAAGGTGACCAAACAGGTGGACGAGGGCAAAGCAGTTGATGTGGTGTATATGGATTTCAGTAAAGCGTTTGATAAGGTTCCCCATGGTAGGCTATTGCAGAAAATACGGAGGCATGGGATTCAGGGTGATTTAGCAGTTTGGATCAGAAATTGGCTAGTTGTAAGAAGACAGAGGGTGGTGGTTGATGGGAAATGTTCAGTCTGGAGTTCAGTTACTCGTGGTGTACCACAAGGATCTGTTTTGGGGCCACTGCTGTTTGTCATTTTTATAAATGACCTGGAGGAGGGCGTAGAAGGATGGGTGAGTAAATTTGCAGATGACACTAAAGCCGGTGGAGTTGTGGACAGTGTGGAAGGATGTCGCAGGTTACGGAGGGATATAGATAAGCTGCAGAGCTGGGCTGAGAGGTGGCAAATGGAGTTTAATGCAGATAAGTGTGAGGTGATTCACTTTGGAAGGAGTAACAGGAATGCAGAGTACTGGGCTAATGGTAAGATTTTTGGTAGTGTGGATGAGCAGAGAGATTTCCACGTACATAGATCCCTGAAAGTTGTCACCCAGGTTGATAGGGTTGTTAAGAAGGCGTATGGTGTGTTAGCTTTTATTGGTAGAGGGATTGAGTTTCGGAGCCATGAGGTCATGCTGCAGCTGTACAAAACTGGTTGGCCGCAATTGGAGTATTGCGTGCAGTTCTGATCGCTGCATTATAGGAAGGATGTGGAAGCATTGAAAAGGGTGCAGAGGAGATTTACCAGGATGTTGCCTGGTATGGAGGGAAGATCTTATGAGGAAAGGCTGAGGGATTTAAGGCTGTTTTCGTTAGAGAGAAGGTTAAGAGGTGACTTAATTGAGGCATACAAGATGATCAGAGGATTAGATAGGGTGGACAGTGAGAGCCTTTTTCCTCGGATGGTGATGTCTAGCACGAGGGGACATAGCTTTAAATTGAGGGGAGATAGATATAGGACATGTCAGAGGTAGGTTCTTTACTCAGAGAGTAGTAAGGGCATGGAATACCCTGCCTGTAACAGTAGTCGACTCGCCAACATTAAGGGCATTTAAATGGTCATTGGATAGACATATGGATGATAAGGGAATAGTGTAGAGGGACTTTAGAATGGTTTCACAGGTCAGCGCAACATCGAGGGCCAAAGGGCCTGAACTGCACTGTAATGTTCTATGTTCTTCTCTGGATCCTATTTTAGTTGGGAGGAATTGAATATCTCCTTGAAAAACTGCCACTGCTCATCAACTGTCCAATCTTTTAGTCTTCTTGCCCAGCTCACTCGGGCCAAATCTGTCCTCAAGCCTAATTAATTACCTTTATAGAACATAGAACATAGAACAGTACAGCACAGAACAGGCCCTTCGGCCCTCAATGTTGTGCCGAGCCATGATCGCCCTACTCAAACCCACGTATCCACCCTATACCCGTAACCCAACAACCCCCCTTTAACCTTACTTTTAGGACACTATGGGCAATTTAGCATGGCCAATCCACCTAACCCGCACATCTTTGGACTGTGGGAGGAAACCGGGGCACCCGGAGGAAACCCACACACACACGGGGAGGACGTGCAGACTCCGCACAGACAGTGACCCAGCCGGAACCGAATCTGGGACCCTGGAGCTGTGAAGCATTTATGCTAACCACCATGCTACCGTGCTGCCATGAACATTTCTTTGTTTAACTCCAGAACGCTAGTGTGGGACTCCAGTTTCTCGCCCTCAAACTGAATTTGGAATTCATGAAATCCTATCTCTTCCCTCGAGTATCCTTAACTATGAGGTCATTAATTAATCCCTCCTCATTACACAATACCAGAATAACCTGCTCCCTGGTTGGCTCTATTCATATAATTCAATGAAAACAAAATGTAATATTGTGCAATGCATTCCTGTTTTTAATGGCATTGTAGTGTTGCATGCCAGGAGAACCAATAAATTGCAGCGTACAGTGTTGTTTTAATGAGAAGGATTAAATCACTCCCATTTCAAAGCTTTGTTGCATTCTAATTAACTGTTGGCTGATCACTTACACATCATCTACTGAGGAAATTTATATTCCCAGTAATGAATGGTTTCTTCAGCTCTTTTGGCAGCAGTCACCCGTGCGGGACACCCCAAAACCAGTCACCCACAATGAGCACCCACTCAGCACCACCCACTCAACATAGAGTTTTACATAGAGTTTTTACAGCATGGAAAGAGACCCTTCAGCCCATCGTGCCCCTGCTGGCCATCAAGCACCTATCTGCTCAAATCCCATTTTCCAGCACTTGGCCCATAGCCTTGTATGCTATGGCATTTCAAGTCCTCGTTTAAATACTTTTCAAATGTTGTGAGGGTTCCCGCTGCCCTTTCTGGCAGTGAGTTCCAGATTCCAACCACCCTCAGGATGAAAAAGCTTTTCCTCACATCTCCTCTAAACTTCCTGCCCTTGCCTTAAATCTATGCCCCCATTTTACTGACCTCTCCACAAAGGAGAAAAAAGTTATTTACTATTCACCTTACCTATGCCCCTTATAATTCCATACACCTCAAACAGGTCCCCCTTCAGCCTTCTCCATTCCAGGGAAAGCAAACCAGGTCTATCCTGTTTCTCTTGATAGCTGAAACGATCCAGCCCAGGCAACATCCTGGAGTATTCTCCTCCGCACCTTCTCTAGTGCAATCACTTCCTTCCTATAGTGTGGCAACCAGAACAGCATGCAGTCCTCCAGCTGTGGCATAACCAACATTTTATACAGCTCCAGGGAGCAAACATTTCAATGCTCTAGGGCGCGATTCAACAGAAAAAAAACTATGCGTCTGCCGCAGGATCGCCACAGACAGGACAGGGACCATATAAAGGCCCAGCGGGCGGGTGCAACTGAAAAATCCTGCCTTATGTCTAGATTTGGGCACGTTTAGTGGGGCGTCTTATTAAATCTTATGATGCATTTTGAGCGTCCCAAATCTTGCGCGAGGTCTCTCATGAGATTCAATGGCCTTGTCCCGACACCAAGTTGGGCAGGAGGAGGCCACCAAATCGTACTCCTAATCTTGAAAATGTCAAGAAACTAACAACATCAATCATCCATGATTTAATATGGTTTTGACCAAAAAAAGTTATAAAATATATGATCATTTAAATTGTTGCTTCAAATGCCCAAAATGGTGGCAGCAGATGCTGCTATCTGTCAGGTTTCAGCTGCTGAAACAGCTGTGTGTTTCACCATGGTAAATATAGCACCAAGTGTTGGATATACTAACATTTTACAATAAATAATAATTTGAATAAGACTTGCCAGCAAGAACATTCCAAATGTTAGCTATTATAAAACTATAGAAGATATGTATTGTAAAATTACTAAAGGCCCAAGGTATGTCAGTGTCTTTACAGTAACTAAATGTGTTTCCACTTCAGCACCCAGGACCTGACTTTATTTTTGGCAGACCAATTTCCTCTAAATTGTATAAAACTCTTGTGAAATTTTCATTATCTTTTCTTCATGCAAAGCTATAGTGCTGTAAATGTAATCCTAAATAGATCATAAAATAAGGCATAACTAAGATAAAGAGGAAGAACAGCCTGCACAGGGGAAAGGACACATTAGATGCATATAAGAAATTTGAACAAATCATTTAAGAAAGGAGATCAGAGTGGTTGACAGATGTGTAAAAGTGCAGAGCAGTGAATGCTATGCAAATAGGAAAAATTCTTCCAACAACAAAATAGCAAGGGAGTGCTCAGAGAGCAGGCGAAAATCAGAAAAGATAGAAATTTGCTTAAAACTGAGGATGAGTACAACATAATAATTATTCTGAATGACTCCACGTATTCTGAACCGAGACACAAGCAACATACCCTCTCTGAACAGATAACTCAAATACAATCAATGACAGCTAAACGAGCTAGAGTGTAGAACTAGGCTTAAAATAAATTAGTCCCCAGGGAAAGTGTATGTATCCCAGTTTTCTGAAAAAGACTAGGAGGGAGATTTGCAAAATTGTTGGCTCTCATTATGAGGGATCATTGGACACTAGGGAGATGCCAGAAGATTGAAAACAGGCTAATGTGGTGCGCACATTCAAAAAGAGTGACAGCATAGACACAAATAACTCAGGCACATTAATCTTACTTGAATTCCATTACTGTGAGTGTGGTCTGTACAACAATGATCTGGTGATTAACAATGAATATGGATTCATGCTGACTGACCACCCTATCTTCGTTGAAGAAATGAAAACTCAAGTGAATTGTTTTATAGGTTTGATGATGAAGAAGGCTATTCAGTCCATTTTCATTCACCCATCCAAATGACAGCACGGAATAACTTGTCAAGATCAGTTTAGATAGGTGTCTACTAAATAGAGGCATGGCATATTTAATAGAAGTCCAATGAATGTACATCTTGCGCCATAGGGAAATTTCAGGATTCTTCCCAGCAGGACAAGCATCGGTGCAGGAAGTGGCATTAGCTGGAGCTCGTCAAGCTCCGTGCTTTCTGCGCAGCAGCTGGCAATGCTGCATTGCAGGCCGAGAGCCTGCTATAGAATATGCAATTATTCTATATTGCATCCCACACCAAATCCCAATTTTGATCATTCCAATCCTTTCTTACCTATGCTGGTTCCTGATTTCCCAACATCTCGTTTAAACTATTTATAATCACCCGAGCTCTATAATCTCCTCTTACAAACAGCTCCAAATGTTTGTTTCTCTGACTCTGGCCTTTCTTTGTATCCCCTCCCCTTACCCCACCAAAACAGTCATACCTTCAGCTGCCTTGGTCCAAATCCCTCTGTTTCTCCATTTCCTGTTCTTTCTTTTAACAAACTTTTATCAAACTTTTGATCACCATTTGAAAATTTTCATTGGCTCTATGTTTATTTTTCCTTTCCTGCATGTAAACATTTTGTTCTATGTTGAAATTCTTATATGTAGGCAACCTCTATTGTTGTTCACTGGTTTTAAATTTGCATTTTGTGGCATAGAGTTGGAGAAAATGTTGCTTCCAGCATTGTTTCTCATTCGCAGGTAAATCTTAAATCATTAACTACTAAAATCTGCACGCAAATTAACGGAAGTAAAGATTTATACTTTGGATGCGATCTTTGAGACTCCATGATATGCATCTACATTGCCCACAAAGGTGAAAGCGTAGACCCCTTCAGGTTAACATATCCTGGTACATTAAGAATGATTCAGAAAGAAAGAATTTATGTTATGGTAGGCACAAAAATAGCAAAAGAAGTGACATTGGGCTCGATTCAACTAAATGGGAGCAAAGTCCCATAGCGAGCGCGTTTAGCCGCGTGTTTCCTGGCACTCGCAGCTCCGAGAAACACATGGCTATTCAACGCGACTTGCTTTGCATAAGGGGTCTCAGTGGGAATATGCAGCCAAGGCCACACATAGCCCCGTTTTGTACACTGGGGAGCTCTGCTCTGGCATCCCGATCTCCGAGGCCCCCAAAGCGATTCCAAACCCCCCAGCCTAGACTATGAAAGGGTCCCAGTCCCCCCAGCACCACTCATGCAGGGCATCCCCGACCTGATCGTATGCGTGCAAAAAATGGTAGCATAGCACCTTGGCAGGGTGCCAGGCTGGCAGAGCCAGGGTACCCAGGTGGCACCAGCAGTGCTAGGGCATCACCCTTCCCAAAAAGCATGCAATTAGGGGCCTCTAATCCCCTGGATGACCACACAAGTACCATTCCATCTGGTACCAGTTTATTGGGACCAGTGGTGAACGGCGCTTGCCTGAGGTCTCCGATGCTGTGGGGTTGAATCCCAAAGCCTCATGTACCTTGCAAATCTGATCATTAGAGTGAGACTTCCTGCCTTGCTCTAATATGCAGATTTGCTAAAAAGTGATTCTGTCTATAGTGGGTGGGATTTACATTGCAAATGCTCGCAAGATCGCGTTGGATCTCGCGAGGCATTGTGAGCCGGGTAGATGCTGGGACCGGGGTCGCCCAGTTTTCATCAGCCATGCTGCGCCTCAGCGAGCTGACCTTCAGGCGCAATGTGGCCATTGGATCACGGCCATAGGGCGGAATTCTCCCAAAGGCCCGATGCCGTCGTGAAATCCGGAGAGGTTCACGGCGGCGTCGGAGGCCTCTTCTGACCCCCTATTCTCCCCCCGCCAGGGGGGCTAGGAGGGCCATGCCGGGAAACTCGGCCGCGGGGCCTTGTCGCTGGCGTCAAGGCCCAACGCGCCGAGAATGACGCGGCCGACGCGCCTAATGATGTCAGCCGCGCATGCGTAGGTTGGCCGGCTCCAACCAAAGCATGCGCGGTTGCCGTCTTCCCCTCCGCCGCCCCGCAAGACGTGGCGGCTTGATCTTGCGGGGCGGCGGAGGGGAAAGAGTACGTCCCATTGAGACACCGTCCCGACGATCGGTGCGGCCTGTCCCTTCCCGAGCATGGCCGCCGAAAATCCCGCCCCCGCCGTGGCAGAAATTCTCCACCACCCAGGAATTGGCCAAAACCAATCCCCGAACAGGCGCCGGAATGTGGCGACTAGGGGCTTTTCACAGTAACTTCATTGAAGCCTACTCGTGACAATAAGCGATTTTCATTTTCATTCAATTGGCGGGGGCGGGAAACACCATCCGCCGATTGGCAAGCCCCCTGCGCGATGGGCCAAAGTCCCGACGCTGGGAGGCCTCTCCCGCCGCCGTGGTTTGAACCACCTCTGGTGGCGGCGGGATCGGCGGCGCGAGCGGGCCCCCGGGGGGGCACGGGGCGATCGGATCCTGGGGGGTGCCCCTACGGTGGCCAGGCCCGCGATCGGGGCCCACCGATCGGCCGGCGGGCCAGTGCTGTGGGGGCATGCGCCGGTGGTGACGTCAGCGGCAGCTCACGCATCGGCGCATGCGCGAACCGGCGAAGGCCTTTTGGCCAGCCCCGATGCCGGCCGGCGGCCGTCAAAGGCCGTTGGTGCCGATTTTGGCGCCAGTCAGCGGAGCGGGAGCCACTCCGGCACGGGCCTAGCCCCTCAATGTGAGGGCTTGGCCTCTAAAGGTGCGGAGAATTCCGCACCTTTGGAGAGGCCCGACGCCGGAGTTATTGGCGCCACTCCGCTACGCTGGGACCTCCCACCCCGCCGGGAGTCATTGGCGCCACTCCGCTACGCTGGGACCTCCCACCCCGCCGGGTAGGGGAGAATCCCGCCCCAGGTGTGGTTGCCGCCGTCGTGAAACGGTCACGAACAGCAGGCCGCTTAGCCCATCCGGGTCGGAGATTCGGGGCCACGGCGGCCTGCGATTCTCCGAGCGACGTGTCGCAAAACGCGACACGCCATTTTGGGGGGGGGGTGGGAGAATCGCGGGAGGTGCGAGAGCGGACCTCCCGCGATTCTCCCACCCGGCGTGAGGAGCGGAGAATTCCGCCCATAGTCACTGACATTGAAAATGGACTACAACTGATTGGGGACCAAAAAAAACTTACAAACTGGAAAAATCAAAAGAAAGAAGGAAGTCTTGCATTTCTACACTGCTTTGCATGATTTCAGAATGTCCCAACTTAACTGACCCCAGTTAATTGACTACTTTTTTTAATGTTAAGTCAGTGTTGTGTTGCTTTACATGCAACTGCCTATTTGTGCATAGCAAAGTCCCACAAATAGCAATATAATGATGATTGGATTATCTATTTCAGTGAGCTTGGTTGAAGGATAAATATTGCAAAAACATCAGGAAGAACTTCCTGGGTTTTCTATGAAAGAGTGTCATGGGGTTGTTTACATCTAACTATGAGGGTAGATGGAGCCTCGGTTTAATGGCTCACCTGAAAGACAGCACCTCCAACAAAGCAGCTTTAAATAGCGCACGGGAATGTCAGCCCAGATATATGCTCATGTCTCTGGAGGGAGTCTTGAAAACATGGGATGCGATCTTCCCAAAAGGGAACAAAGTCCCCGAGCGAGTGCATTTAGCCGCGTGCTTCCCAACACTGCAGTGTGGAGAAACACATGGCTATTCACCATGACTCACTTTGAGTAAGGAGCATGAACAGGGAATGCGCAGCCGAGGCTGCACATAGCCTTTTTTTTTACAATGGGGAGTTCCGCTTGCCAGACCTCCCCAATGTAGGGAGCAATTTCTGAGGCTTCGAAAAGAATCACCGATCTCTCCCCCCACCCTCCGCAGCCCAATGCAACATGGTAGGGTCCGTGGTCCCCCCCAACATCCACACCAGGCAACTCCAGCCCGATCGTGCACATGCAAAAAATGGCAGCTTGGAAGTGCCACCTGGGTAACTTGGCAGTGCCAGGCTGCCACCCAGGTGACACTGCCAGGTTGCCAGATTTGCTAAAAAGTGATCACGCCCATTGTGGGCAAGATTCACATTGTAGTGTCTCGTGAGATTGTGTTGAATCTCACGAGGCGTTGCGAGCTGGGTAGATCCTGGGAGGGGGTCTCCCGGCTTTCAACAGCCACACTGCGAGGCGACAAGCTGCTTCACTGGTGCAGTGTGCTGTTGGACCGCGCCCTTTGTCTTTCATTATGTCTGGACCATATCCAGTGCTATCAGACCCTGCTGACCTCTGCCACAACTGAGCTGCAGAGAGCTGTTTTTCCGGCGCAGCGTGGCCGGAGGATCACGCCTATAACCTTTGGACTGAGACAGTGAACCAGAGATAGTTTTGCAAAAATGTAGCTTACATTTTTCTAAATTCCAATGAGTACTGGCCCAACCTATTGAACCTCTCCTCATAAGAAAATCCCTCGAAAGTTGAAATCAATCTTGCGAGTCTTCCCTGGACTGCCCTCAAATGGCAGTATATCTTTCCTCAGATAAGGGGACCAAAACTGTTCCCGGTATTCCAGATATGGTCTAACTAGTGTCTTGTGTAGTTTTAGTAAGACTTCCCTATATTTATACTCCATTCCCAACATTCTATTTGTCTTCCCTATTACCTGATGAACTTGCATGCTAGCTTTTTGTGATTTATTAACAAGGACATCCGCAGTCTTTCTCCATTTAAATAATATTCAGCTCCTTTATTCTTCTTACCAAAGTGCATAACTTCATATATTCATACATTATATTCAAGTTTTTGCCCACACACTTAATCTATCTATATCCCTCTGTAGACACTTGTGTCATCCTCAGCACTTGCCTTGCCACCTATCTTTGTGTCATCTGCAAATTTTGCAACAGTACATTCACTTCCCTCTTCAATTCATCAGTATGTATTGTCAATAATTGTGACCCCAGCACTGATCCCTGTGGTGCTCCATGAGTTACAGACTACCATCCTGAAAATGCCCCTCTTATCCCAACTCTGTCTTCCACTAGTCAGCCAATCCTCTATTCATGCTAACATACTACCCCCAGCCTGACTATTAAGTAGCCTTTTGTGTAGGACCTTATTAAACATTTTTTGAAAATCAAAGGAAATTACATCTATTGATTCTCCTTTATCTATCCGGCTTGCTACCACCTCAAAGTAATCAGATAAATTTGTGAGGCATTATTTCCACTTCATGAAGCCACGCTGACTCTGATTATATCATGTATTTTGAAACGCTCTGCTATTACATAATTTATAATGGACTCTAATATTATCCCCAAAACAGGCTTTGTCAGGTTGGACATGGCTGATGCTACTGAGCCACATTCGATGGTAGACATTGAGCTCCCCACCCAGAGAATATTTTGTTCATTTGCCACCCTCAGTGCTTCTTCCAAGTGATGTTCAACATGTCAGGGAACTGATTAATCAGTTAAGGGGGAAAAGTAGGTGATAATCAGTAGGAGGTTTTGTTGTCCATGTTATATCTGATGCCATGAGACTTCACAGGGTCGGGGTCAATGTTGATGACCTCCTGGACAACTCCCTTCCAAATCTGCCCTGCCTGCAGGACAGGACATTACCAAGGATGATGATTGTGGTCTCTGGGCATTAGGTGCGATCGATCAGCCCATCATGCCCGATTCGGTGACGCGATGAGGCCGTTAAAGAAGTCCTCTCATGAGATTTACGAGCTTGGAACACCTCGCGAAACATTGTGCCCAATGTCCATGAAGTAAATCTAAGGGTTGGATTCTTCCGCCCCGCCCGCCGCAAGAATGCCACGGGTGAGACGCAGACAATGGAAGTCCATTGACCTCGGGCGGGATTGTCTGGTCGCCAGGTGGACACGGCCGGAGAATCCCGCACTAAATTTAGCACAAGGAAGAGTGCTTTGCAGGCTCAACAGATCTAGGTGTGCCGTTATTGCTTCCGGTGCCTAGGTTGATGCCGGGTGGTATGTCTGGTTTTGTTCCTTTTTGACTTTTCTAATGCTGTTTCTGGTACAACTGAATAGCTTGCTAGACCATTTCAGAGAGTATAAATGGGGCTGGATTCTCCGCAGCCCTGCGCCAAAATCGCATTCAGCCTGGGGGCGGAGAATCCAAATCCACGCTGAAATCGGGCCTAGTGCGGCCTGTATCTGCAGCTAAATAATTACTCTGGGTCCCTGCTAGCCCCCTGCAGGGCACTGAATTAGCTGATCTTCTTTGCAGGAATCTCCAGAGTAAAACTCCAGCATTTTTATGCTTGCATGGGGACATAGTCCCATTTTGGGAGAATCCAGCCCATGGTTGTGGACCTGGTGTCACATACAGCACAGACCAGGCAAGGATGGCAAATTTTCTTCCCTCAAGGAGTAAGCCAGATAGGTTTTTTTAATGATAATTGATAATTTCATGGTCACCATTACTGAGACTAGTCTTATCAATTCCAGATTCTTATTAATTGGATTGATTAATTAATTGAATTCAAACTCCTCCAGCTGCTTGGATGTGTTTTGAACCCAGGTCCTGCACAACATTAGCCTTGGCCTCGAGATTACTATTCCAGTGCAATTGCCTCTATCCCCAGTAATCTGATAATATTATGATTACTTAACACTTTAAAAAATGCAAAGCAATAAAATCCATTCTACATCAAAACTATACATCGAAAATTGCAGCACTTACCCAAACTTAAATAATAAAACGGAAGAGCAGCTAAATTTGTTGAATACTGTGGTAATATGTAAAGTCCACCTGGCGGTTTATTCCATATGAACGTATTTCTTGCTATATGTGAATATATCCTATCGTGTATAATCTGTGGAAGATAATAATGTAAAGTATTATTCAGTTTGATTTTCATTGTACAGTTTGCACAATTTATACCCTTTGCACTATTTCAAATTTTATTAAAAACTACCATGTCCATACTTCCATACTTCAGCAAATATAAGATACTGTGAGAAGAGGAGAGGCTGGAGGTCTGCTGTGGACTCTCAAAGGAACACAGCTGCTCAAGAACACACATTTTGTGAGGTTGAAACAGCTCAGGGTGAGAACTGAGACTCGTACTTGCATATCTTCACAGCAGTAACATTTTGCCAATAAAATTTAAATATCTTCTATTGGCATTGTCATTTTCTTTCCAGATAGAGGCAGGGGTCTACTTTGTGTCGAAACTATTGCCCGTTGCAATTTTGACTTGCGTAAAAAGCATTAGAAAAACTGACAACTTCTGCCAAGACCTACAATCAACTGCAATTACATTTTTACAATGTTTATTTTATCAAATTACTTGCAGTTATCAATATATAGAAGTAGCTGTACTTTAACTTTGTACAACATGATTACCAGTTTAAAATTATCATGTTGATGGTATGTTTTAAACAGTAGACAAATACATTTCATTGAGATGCAGTAACATATTTCACAATAAAATCGTGGAACACAATTGCAATCCAAAAGAGAGGCCGCAAATTCCATTCATAGTTTTAAAAAATTATTTCAGCAGATGCGCACTACACTGGCAAGGCCAGCATATGTTATCCATCCTAATTGCCCTTGAGAAGGTGGTGGTGAGCTGCTTTCTTGAATCACTGCATGTGGCGAAGGTGCATCCACTGTGTGAATGATGGCAGTATAGTTCCAAGTCAGGATGGTGTGTAATTTGGATGGTAATATGCAGGTGGTGGTGTTCCCATGCGTCTATCTGCTGCCTTTGTCCTTCTGGGTGATAGAGGCTCTGTTGAAGGAGCTTTGGTGAGTTGTTGCAGTGAATCTTGTCGATAGTACACACTGCTGCCACTATGTGTTAGTGGTGGAGGAAGTAAATGGTGTGCCAATCAAGTGGATTGTTTTGTCCTGAGAGGTGTGGAGCCTCATTTATCCAGGCAAGTCAAATGTGTTCCATCACACTCCTTTATTAAAAAAAATTTAGAGTACCCAATTCATTTTTCCAATTAAGTGGCAATTTAGCGTGGCCAATCCACCTACCCTGCACATCTTTGGGTTGCGGGGGCGAAACCCACGCAAACACGGGGAGAGTGTTCAAACTCCACACGGACAGTGACCCAGAGCCGGAATCGAACCTGGGACCTCGGCGCCGTGAGGCATAGGGCTAAACCACTGTGCCACCGTGCTGCCCCTTCCATCACATTCCTGACTTGTGGCTTGTAGATAGTGGACAAGCTTTGGGGTTTCTGGAGGTGAATTACTTTCTGCAGAATTTACAGCCTGTGATCTGCTCTTTTAGCCTCAGTATTATTATGCGGGTCCAGTTTGGTTTCTGACCAATGGTAATCCCCAGGAGATTCAGCGATAGTAATGCCATTGAATGTCAAAGGGAAATGGTTGGAAATAGTCATTGTCTGACACTTGTGTGACACAAATGTTAGCTGAAACTTGTTTGTCCATGCCTAAATATTGTCCAGGCCTTGCTGCAGATGGGCACATGACTGCTTCAGTCTCTGAGGAGTCACCTTAAATGGAGGGAAGGCCACAGATGAAGCAGCTGAAGATGGTTGGGCCAAGAACATTACCCTGATGACCTCCTACAACATTGTCCTGGGACTGAGATGATTGACCTCCAGCAACCACAACCATCTTCCTTTATGCTAGGTATAACTCTAACCAGTGGAGATTTCCCCCCCCCCCCCCCCCTTATTCACCACACTGACTCCTGTTCTGTTAGGGCTCCTGAATGCCACACTCAGCCAAATGGGCATCGATATCAATTTAAAAAAAATTTTTTTTATTAAGGTATTTGAAATTTTTTATAATACTAACAATAACAATGACATAAACATGGTATATTAAACATTTCCACCCCATCGCAATCTTCCCACACCCCACCATAAAACAACAATCCGGCCCTCTGCCCCCTCGCTACCTCGCACACCTATCCTCTACCCCGAAAAACGTGCTCATCCTAGCCACTGTCATGTGTGCCCGGTTGGATTACCTTAAATTGTATCAGGCTAAGCCTGGAACATGATGAGGAGTATCGGGCCAGAGAGAACGGAAGAGGTGCCGTTATCAGTGCTCTCAAACTTGTGTCTTTGCATGACGTTGCCTCCATCTGCTCCCACACCGACCCCTACCCCACCTACCCACTTCCTAATCATGACTATATTAGCCGCCCAGTAGTAATTGCAGAAGTTCGGCAGCGCCAACCCACCCTCCCCCCGACTGCGCTCCAGCAACACTTTCTTCATTCGCGGAGTTTTACCCGCCCACACAAAGCCCAAAATAACCTTTCATCCGCTTGAAAAAGGCCTTTGGGATGAAGATGGGGAGGCACTGAAAGACAAACAGAAATCTGGGTAGGACAGTCATTTTCACGGTCTGTACCTTCCCCGCCAGTGATAGTGTGGTAGTCGGTATTAGGGGCATTACGGTACCCAGGTTGGAGGTACCTGATACTGTAAGATCATTGGTGTTGGAGGTACCTGATACTGTAAGATCATTGGTGAAGCCTGCCTGCTGGTTCCGCCCAGTAAGGCGGAGAATAAAAGTCTGTGTTTCCTTAGCTGCTGCATTTCTGTACCTGCGCTGCTGGGGGAAACATCTAGTTCAATAAAGCCTTCAATTGTCCTACAATCTCGCTTCGGGAGTTATTGATCGTGCATCAGATAGCGAGAGCATGTCCCATCTCTTAAAATCTCCTTCCATTTGTTCTACCAACCGGGATAGGTTTACCTGGTGCAGTGCCTCCCATTCCCGGGCCACCTGGATTCCCAGATACCAAAAGCTCTTCCCTAATATTCTAAGCGGCAGCTCTCCCAGTCTCTTCTCCTGTCCTCTTGCCTGGATCGCGAACATATCGCTTTTCCCCATATTCAATTTATACCCTGAAAAATTGCCAAATTCCCCCAGGTTTCGCATTACTTCCCCCATCCCTATCGCCCCCAGGACACAGTCCTCTATCCTTGTAGCCAGTATCATAGCCAGCAGTTTGGCATCCACATTCAGTAGAGAAATTGGCCTGTATGACCCACATTGCTCCGGATCCTTCTCCCGTTTCAGGATCAATGAAATCGAGGCCAGCGACATTGTTGGGGGGGGGGGGGAAGTACTCCCTTCTCTCTTGCTTCGTTAAATGTCCTCACCAGCAGTGGGCTCAATACCTCTGAAAACATCTCATAAAATTCCACCAGGTAGCCGTCAGGCCCAGGAGCCTTGCCCGACTGCATGCCCTCCGACCCCTTGATTATTTCCTCAATCTCCATTGGGGTTCCCAGCCCTTCCACCAGATCCTCATCTACCCTCGGGAACCTCAACTGATCCAAACATTGCCTCATCCCCTCCACCCTAGTCGGGGGTTCCGACTCATATAATTTACTATAAAAGTCCTTAAATACCTCATTCACCCTCACTGGGTCCAGGACAGTATTCCCGCCTCTACTCTTTCCTTTACCTAGCTCCCTGGCCGCCTCCTTTTTTCTGAGCTGGTGCGCTAACATTCTGCTTGCCTTTTCCCATACTCATAAAATGAACCCCCCTTTCTTTCCTCAACTGTTCCACCATTTTCCCTGTGGTCAGCAGCCCAAACTCCGCTTGTACCTCCGCCGTTCCCTCAGTAGCCCCGCATCCGTGGCCTCTGAGTATCTCCTGTCCACCTGGAGTATCTCCTCCACTAACGTGTCTCTCGAAATGAAAAAAATGAAAATCGCTTATTGTCACGAGTAGGCTTCAATTAAGTTACTTTGAAAAGCCCCTAGTCGCCACATTCCGGCGCCTGTCCGGGGAGGCTGGTACGGGAATCGAACCGTGCTGCTGGCCTGCTTTAAAAGCCAGCGATTTAGCCAAGTGAGCTAAACCAGCCCCTGTCAGCCCGTTCCACCTTTTCTCTGTGGGCCCGTATCGAGATTAATTCCCCTCTGACCACTGCCTTCAAAGCTTCCCAAACCGTTGCTGCAGAGACATCCCCCGTATCATTTGTTTCCAGGTAGTTCTGGATGGACTTGTTAACCCGCCAACAGGTCGCTTTGTTCGCTAGCAACCCCACATCCAGTCTCCACAACGGGCATTGCCCTCTCTCCACACTAACCCATAGAGCCACCCAATGCGGGGCATGATCCACCACTGCGATTGCCGAGTACCCTGCTCAGAACAAAAAAAGTCGATGCGACAGTAAACCTTGTGACATGTGAGAAAAAAAGAAAACTCCTTCGCCCTCGGCCGTGCAAACCTCCATGGGTCTACTCCCCCCATATGTTCCATAAACCCCTTCAATTCCTTTGCCGCGGTCGGCCTCCTCCCTGTCCTGGATTTTGACCGGTCCAATTCTGGATCAACCTTTAGGTGTGTCTCTTGTAGCATTGCCACGTCCGCTTTCAGTCCACTCAAATGCACAAACACGCGAGTCCTCTTTACCGGCCCATTCAACGCTCTGACGTTTCATGTAATCGGCCTGGTTGGGGAGCAACCAGTTGCAGCCTGTGTTAAAATAGTGCACCTAACACGACAGGTACAACATCACAAACTTCACCCTCTTCTTAAAGTGGGCCATTTTTGCCCGATTAAACCCAGCTCGCCTCTTGGTCAAATCTGCGTCCAGGTCCTGATAAATGCACAGCTCACAATTCCCCCACGTGCTGCTCCGTTCCTTATTGGCCCACTGCAGAACGTGTTCCTTGTCCAGAAATCGGTAAAAGCTTACCACCATTGCCTTCGGTGGCTTGTTCGCTCGGGGCTTCTTCGCGAGGGCTCTGTGCGCTCCATCCACTTCCAGGAGCTCCCCATCAACCTTCCCAACATGTCCGTTACATAAGCCCTCACATCAGATCCCTCACTGCTAACAATTCAAACATTCTGCCTCCTGGACCTGTTCTCCAGGCCCTCCAGCTTCTCCTGCATTCTCTTCTGGCGGTCATTCAGCATCTCCCCCTTAGTCTCCAGCATGGTTATGTATTCCTCGTGCTCAGGCACCTTTTTCTCCACCTCCTGGATCGCTCTTCTGCGGGTCTCTTGATTGTGCACAACTTGATCAATCGAAGCCTTAATCGGGTCCAGTGTGTCCTTCTTCAGCTTAGCGAAGCAATCTTCGAAAAACTTCACCAGCTGATCCGTCGACCACTGTGCCGTCTCCCATGGCCCTTGCTCTCCGCCATGCTGTCCCGTGTTACCAGCTCTGCTCTCGTCTTCCTGATAGGACTTTGTCTTCCCACATGGCCACTTCTGGTCCAATTCTCCATACACCGGAGGAGGATTTCTCCTCACTGTCTCACTCTTCACCGATTTATCCCATAAAATCCAGAAAAAAACGGGGGAAAAAAGGTCCAAAAGTCCGTCACAGGCGGAAGCTATCAAATGTGCGACCTACTCCTCCATGGCCGCCACGGGAAGTCAGTGCATCGATATCAATGACAGTCATCTCACCTCATCTCCTGTGTTCAGCTGTTTTGTCCATGTTTGGACCTAGGCTGTAATGAGGTCAAGAGTTAAATGGCCCTGGCAGACCCCAAACTGAGCAACAGGAAGCAGATTATTGTTGAATTAATACCATTTGATAGCATTGTTGATGACACCTTTTATAACTTTACTGATGATCGAGAATAGACTGATGGGGCGGCAATTGTCCAGGTTGGAATGGTCCTGTTTTTCTGTGGACAGTACACACCAGGACAATTTTCCACTTTGCCAGGTAGTGCAAATTTTGTAACTGGGCTCGAACAGCTTGACTATCAGCACAGATAGTTCTTTACCGGACAGCTCGGTAGCATAGAGGTTAGCACAGTTGCTTCACAGCTCCAGGGTCCCAGGTTCGATATCCAGCTTGGGTCACTGTCTGTGCGGAGTCTGCACGTTCTCCCCGTGTCTGCGTGGGTTTCCTCCGCATACTCCGGTTTCCTCCCACAGTCCAAAGAGTGCGGGTTAGGTGGATTGGCTATGTTAAATTGCCCTTAGTGTCCAAAAAGGTTAAGTGGGGGTTACTGGGTTACCGGGATAGGGTAGATATGTGGGCTTGAGTAGGGTGTTCTTTGTGAGGGCTGGTGCAGACTTGATGGGCCAAGTGGCCTCCTTCTGCACTGTAAATTCTATGATTCAGCACAAGTCTTCAGTGCTATTCCCAGAATGTTGTCAGGGCCCATAGCTTTACAGTATTCTGTATCTTCAGGCATTTCTTGACATCACATGGACTGAATCGAATTGACTGCATACTGGCATTTATGATGCTGGGGATGTTAGGAGAAGGCCAAGATGGATCATTCCCCTGGCACTGCTGGCTGAAGATTGTTGCTTCATCTTTGTCTTTTGTACTGATGTGCTGGACTTCTCATTATTGAGGATAGGGCCTCTTCCTTCAGTTATTTGGTGAATTGTCCAGCACCATCCATGACTGGATGTGGCAGGACAGCAGAGCTTACATCTGATCCATGGTTGTGTGATTGCTCAGTTCTGTCTATCGCATACTACTTTCGTTGTTTCGCATGCAAGTAGCCCTTTGTTGAAGCTTCACCAGGTTAACACCTCATTTTTAGGAATGCCTGCACCCTCCTACACTCTTCCTGGAACCAGGGTTGATCCCTTGGCTTGGTGGTAATGGCAGAATGGGGATATGTCGGGCCATGAAGTTACAGATGGTAGTTGTATACAATTCTGCTGCTGCTGATGGCCCACAGTGCCTCATGGATGTCCAGTTTTGATTTGCTCGATCAGTTTGAAGCATTAAATTTAGTACAGTGGTTATACCATGAATAATGGATGGTATCTCAATGTGAAGACAGGGATTTTGTCTCCACAAGGATTTTGCAGTGGTCACTCCTACCAACACGGTCATGCACATATGTTTCTGCAACAGGTAGATTGGTGAGAATTAGGTTTTCTCCTCTTGTTGGGTCCCCTTAAGAACTGCCGCAGACCTAGTCTAGCAACTATATCTTTTAGGACTTGGCTAGCTCTGTCTGTAGTGTTGCTCCTGAGCCATTCTTGGTGATGGACAATGAAGTCCTCCACCCAGAGTACATTCTAAGCCCTTGCCTCCCTCAGTGCTTCATCGAGGTGGTGTTCAACATGGGAGGAATACAGATTCATCAGCTGAGGGTGAGAGGGGTGTAGGTGGTAACCACATTAGGTTTCCTTGTTCCTGTTTGACCTGATACAATGAGACTTCATGGGTCCAGAGTTAATGTTGAGAACTCTCATGACAACTTTCTCCTGTCTCTGTATCACATGTCGCCACCTCTGGTAGACAGACCCAGGAATGGTAATGTTGGTGTCTGGGACATTGCCTGTAAAGTATGATTCCGTGAGTATGGCTACGTCAGGCTGTCGCCTGACTAATCTGTGGGACATCTCTCCAAATTTTGGCACAAGCCCCCAGAAGTTACTAAGGAGGACTTTGCAGGGTTAACAGAGCGGAGAACTTTGCAGTTCAACAGGCTGGGTTTTCCGTTGTCATTTGTGGTACCTAAGATTAATACCGAGTGGTGTGTCACCTTTTAGTCTTTGGACTTCTTAGCGGTTTGATACAACTTCCTAGGTTATTTCAGAGGGCATTTCGATAGGACAGAAGATTGTTTATTTCTAGATTTAATAATTGAATTCAAATTCCACCAGCTGCCGTGGTGGGATTTGAACCCATGTCCCCAGAGCATTAACTTGGGTTTCTGGATTGTTAACCCAGTGACATTACCACTGCACCACCAACTACCGTGACATTCTCACAATTTACTGGATGATTGAAAACGGTCTCCTACAGCTACTATTAAGCAAGAATAAATTCACTGATTCAGCATTCCAACAGGGAAACATGCTTGAACAGAGTATAGGTCAGAGATGGGGTGACATTAGCATGGTGTTGATTCTACAATCTGCTCCCCCCCCCCCCCCTTTGAGTGCAAAGTCAGCAAATGGAGCCCAGTAATGTCATCAGGGCAACAATGATTACATTGAAACAAAAGTACCATCCCCACTTTGTCCTCTACATTCCCTAATACTCATCTTTGAAAATTGAGTCCTTTTTTAACCTCAAGCTTGCTTTAAAATGTATATATTAATACAGACTGTATGCTTTGTCATTGAACAGGTCTGTGTCAACATTGACTATGGATTTCTCTGTGTTAATTGTGTTAACACTTGTTGGTGATACCTGTTCCATCATGTTTTCTGTATGAATTTTCTAACGAGTGGTAACATAGCAGTTGCAAACTCTGGCCACTGGGTGACACTTGTGGAGCAGAGTATTTTTCTTTTAGCTCCAAATCGGCGCCATATGAAAAACCACTTCAGTTAATTAGTTTTAATGAATATTTTTTTTAACCAGTATTTTTAGTTGGTAACTCTTTCAAGTGATAAATAATGTTTGAAATGTCTCTTTGGCTACTGTTTTGGCTAGGCCTCTGATGATTCCTGCCTCGTGAAAATAGAAGGAAGAATGTATACCTCTGCTTATTTATTCACACAACAACTTATATTAATAGGTTGCCTTTAAAGCAATGAAATGTCTCAAGATACTTCATGGGAACTTTATGAAACAAAGTATGGCACTGAGCTACAAAAGGAGATAATAGGTCAGGTGACCAAATGTTTGGTCAAAGAGTTAGGTTTTAAGGAGTATCTTAAAGGAGGAAGGTGAGGTAGTGAGGAAGAGAGACGTAGAGAAGGAGTCCCAGAGTTAGGGACATAGGTAACTGAAGGCACAGCCCGCAATGGTGGAACAATTATAGCTGGGAATGTTCAAGAGGCTAGAATTAGAGGAGTGTAGATATCACGCAAGGTTATGAGACTGGTGGACATGATAGAGATACAGAGAGGCAAGGCGAAGGAAGTATTTGAAAACAAGGCTGAGAATAACATTTTTAAAGTCAAGGCATTGCTTGACCAGGAGTCACTGTAAGTCAACAAGCACTGGGGTGATAGGGGAACAGGACGTGTTATACTTAAAGACTCAGGTATAAGAGTTTTGGATGATCTCATCTTTCTGGAGGGTAAAATATGGGAGACACACTAACGTGTATTGTAATAGTCAAGTCTAGAGGTAACAAAGTCATGAACAAGGGTTTCAGCATCGAATGGTGAAGACAAGGATGAAATCAGTCGATATTGCAAAGGTGGAAATAGGCGGTCTTAGTGAGAGCATGGTTATGATGTTGGACACTGATTTAACATTGCTCTATCATGAACAACAGTTGGTCCTGTCCTGAGTTTAAGTGGGACACAGACCTGAACACTTAGCACCCACTGCTCTGCATGCTCTCTTTGTGTAAACTATACATTAAAAAATAGATGTTTCTTAGTACTGCTCTGTGCAATGTGCAGAATATCAAATTCTCCTTGGAGGAAGAGCACTATCTCCAACACTTCATTGAGCAAAATATTGAATTCTGAATGAAGAAAGCTCCTGACTTGTTTCCACTAAGTTGGTGGATTAGCTTCCTGTGAAGATCACTTATGTTCTCCAACAGAAAATTAATTTATGGTGAGGGATACTCCAGTCTTTCCCTCAAAACTGAACAGATCAGACCCTGAAGAGGGGAGCTACTCCTACAGCCTCCTACTGCATCCCTCCTCCCATCCCACCCACCCCATCATTGACTCAAAGTTAAAGATTTGGGGAAGCCAGGCTATATGAGAAAAAAATCTCAAGCCTCGGATAGGAAAGGAGTCAAAGCAACTTGCTGTCCAGTTCCAAGCGACATTGTTACAACTTGACTATTCTTTGTCCACCCCCTTCCCTAATACCTCTCTCTTCCACCTCATTCCGATCCTTCTTTCTCTTTCTTCCTTTCTAACTTGTCCTCTCCACATCCCATGGCCATTATTCCCATCCCCCACTCCTTTCTACTGTTCTCTTTCTCCTTTCTTCTGCTTCATCCATCTCCTTTCCCAAACATTCTCCCCTTCATCTCCTTTTCCATCCTCACCTCTCCTTTCCCTCTTCCATCTCGGTCTCCTTCCATCTGCCATTTGCCCTTTCCTTATTTATCTATTCCCACTATTCCCCTGCACAATTATCCCTTTGACACCTTCCCATTGATTGGTCTTCAAAGCTAAACTATTTCCACTGGTTGGAGATTCTAAAATTAGCGGTCATAGTCTAAAAATTAGGGCCAGACCATTCAGGAGAGACGTTAGGAAGGACGTCTTCACTCAAAGTGAGATAGATGTTTGGAACTCTCTCCCACAAACAGTAGCTAAAGCTAGATCGGTTGTCAATTTTAAATCTGAAATGGATAGGTTTTTGTTAAGCAACGATATTAAGAGATATGGGATATGGAATTAGATCACAGATCAGCCATGATCTCATTGAATGCTGGGTCAATGAGATTGCTATTTGCTGACCTAAAGTCAGCAACTGTCCTACTCCAGTTCCCCTGTTCAGTATATGCAACACCATGGGAAGTTACTAGAACTATGTAATAATTTGCATATAGGGTAAAACCTTTATTTTGTTTAATTCAAATGTTTTTGTCAAGTATTTCTGCCTTAAGCTTAAACAGAAAAAAATAATTGTGACAAAAGTCATACTGCATCTGTTCTTCACAATAATATTATTTTGGCAAGGGCATCAATTAATCTATCCAGAAATGGGTGGCAGAGACCATTTTCTCAAGCCCTGTGACATTATGGGATTAGGCAATCTTCTGACCTTGTATGTGATATGTAATCTTCTTGTCAGTCTATCACTCTTTAAACTCTATCACTGTAGGTCAGCAAATAGCAACAAGGTTGTAGCAAACTGCTATTTGTCAATTCCATCTAAAATTGAACAGTCATTCCATTATTTCTTTACTTAAAGTAAGTCAAGTGCTTTTCGGAAATCATATTGAATAGATAGATAAAACGGAATGAAAAATCTCGCACCATTTGCAGAATAGCCTCAACATATTCTTTCCTCAATTTAATGAATTCTTCATAATGCTCAAAATATTCAAGAAAATATTTTAGAATTACTTGTGAGGATTTCTGTAAGGTTGCTTTAAACATGCAATCATCTTATTTGAACAATTAGCTCAAAAGTAGCTTTGATAAGACGTGTTAGGAAAAGATGAACAGATCAGCAAAGGATAATTTTTTTAAAAATACAGCAGAAGTATTTTGTTTCTAAATAGACCTATTCAGAAAGGACACTTTATGATACTCACCACATGTGTAGAAGCAGGATAAATGTAAAAATATTGAGCGCGATTCTCCCATGCCGCGCCGTCCCGGAGAATCGATGTTTACGCCATTTTCCCGTGCGACGCCTGCCCGACGCCGTCCTGCCATTCTCCCAACCGGAGGGACCAACTTCCTCAGGGTCTGTGCCGCGCACGTCGGAGAATCTGCCGAGAGGGCAATCGAGGCGCTTCACACAGGCCCCCGCTATTCTCCGGCTGGGCCGAAGTCCCGACGGCATGACCCCAGGTCACGCCGTCGCCGTTCACCCCCGCAAAATAAAATAGTCAGCCAGTCGTGCTGACTGACGAAGCGGAAGAGGGAGATGTCGGTGGGACCATCACGGCACTGTTGCTGCTGCTGCAGGCCATCATGCCCAACCAGTCCACGAGGAGGCGGAGGGTGCTGCAGAGGGAGCGGCAGAGAGGGCTCCGTGCCAGGCACTGCTGCTGCTGCTGCTGCAGGCCATCATGCCCAACCAGTTCACGAGGAGGCGGAGGGTGCTGCAGAGGGAGCGGCAGAGAGGGCCCCGTGCCAGGCACTGCTGCTGCTGCTGCTGCAGGCCATCATGCCCAACCAGTTCACGAGGAGGCGGAGGGTGCTGCAGAGGGAGCGGCAGAGAGGGCCCCGTGCCAGGCACTGCTGCTGCTGCTGCTGCAAGCCATCATGCCCAACCAGTTCACGAGGAGGCGGAGGGTGCTGCAGAGGGAGCGGCAGAGAGGGCCCCGTGCCAGGCACTGCTGCTGCTGCTGCTGCAGGCCATCATGCCCAACCAGTTCACGAGGAGGCGGAGGGTGCTGCAGAGGGAGCGGCAGAGAGGGCCCCGTGCCAGGCACTGCTGCTGCTGCTGCTGCAGGCCATCATGCCCAACCAGTTCACGAGGAGGCGGAGGGTGCGGACCACCCGCACGTCGCCAGCCGGGAACAGGACGACAGCACAGATCCTGAAGGGTTATCTGGGGATGAGGACGATCATGTGGTCGTGCCAAAGCGGCTGAGGCGTGCCATGCGTGACCGAGTGTACCGGAACCTCATCTTGTACGAGGACATGATGGAGGTGGCATGCAGGAGGAGACTCCGGATGAGCCATGGGATGGTCGCACAAATATGCAACCTGCTGGCGCACCTCGAGCCACGTGGAACAGGGGGAGGACATGCCCCCCCAGTGAGGTTGAAGGTAACAATGGACCTGAATTTTTTTGCGACCGGCTCCTTCCAGTCGCCGAGTGGGGACCTGTGTGGGATCAGTCAGGCCTCGGTGCATCGGTGCATCCGGGCAGTAACCGATGGCATCTATGCAATCGCGGGACGGTTCATCAACTTCCCAGAGGACCACGCTCACCGGGCTGCCAGGGCATCGCAATTCGGCGAGGTGGTCGGCATACCGATGGTACAGGGCGTCGTGGATGGTGTTCATGTCAACCTGCGTGCACCACTGCGGGACAGGGACGTCTTCATGAACAGGAAGGGGGCATACTCGATCAACGTACAGGTGATGTGCGACCAGGGGATGAGGATTATGCACGTGTGCGCGCAGTATCCGGGAGCGTGCATGATGCCTTTATATTGGCAGCAGATCATCCCCGCAATTTTCGAGAGTCACCGACACTGGATGAGGGGCTGGTTGCTGGGTAACATGGGTTATCCGTTGCGGCCGTGGCTAATGACGCCCATACGGAGACCACAGACCAACGTGGAGCGCCGGTACAATGAGTCGCACGCAGCAACCAGGGGTGTCGTGGACAGGTGCTTTGGCCTCCTCAAAATGAGGTTCAGGTACCTGGACCGATCAGGGGGCGCCCTGCAATACGACCCCGACAGGGTTGGACGGATCGTCTTTGCATGCTGCGTGCTGCACAACATCGCCCAACAGAGGGGCGATGTGATGGAGGAGGAGGAGGACGCACGTGAGGCCAAAGTGGCCAGCGACGCTGATCATAAGGAGGAGGAGGTGTGGGAGAAGAGGAGGAGGTGTGGGGGAAGAGGAGGAGGTGTGGGAGAAGAGGAGGAGGTGTGGGGGAAGAGGAGGAGGTGTGGGAGAAGAGGAGGAGGTGTGGGGGAAGAGGAGGAGGTGTGGGGGAAGAGGAGGAGGTGTGGGGGAAGAGGAGGAGGTGTGGGAGAAGAGGAGGAGGGTGTGGGGGAAGAGGAGGAGGTGTGGGGGAAGAGGAGGAGGTGTGGGGGAAGAGGAGGAGGTGTGGGGGAAGAGGGGGGAGGGGTGGGAGGGCGGAGGGGCACAGACATCGTCGGTGCGCGGGTGCAGCCGAGAGGCCAAACGATGGAACCGATTGGGGCAGCGGGCACGAGATGCGCTGATCGCCGCATGGTTCGTTCACTAGGGGGAGGGCATCGTTCTTCAGGGCACTGGCACTGTTGACCCCGTGCACTGGCACCAGCCAGCACCCCCCTCAGACACATCCCGCACCAACGCCGAACCCTACCAGACACGGCACCACCATCATGCCGCTCTACACCCGCGTCACCTCGTTACTGTCGGTAGACTGCTACCTCCGTAAGCGGGTGTGAACACTGCCATGCTGGATGCTGACAACCCGCTCTGCGATGAGCTGTGAGCTACAGATCGCTACTGACCGTTTGACTCACGGCTATTTCTGAACACCACCACCTCTGTGTCCCCTCCATGCGTCAGGGACACTCCATCACATGTCCATGTGGGGCAATGGGCATTGTCGCACGGTGGACAAGGCATGTTTGGAGTCAGGGTGGGGTCCACTCCCGGCCTCATCCTAACCCCCCCACACACCACCCCGCTTCCGCCCAAAGCCCCACACCGCCATCCCCACTTCCCCCTAACCCCCCCACACCGCCATCCCCGCTTCCCCCTAACCCCCCCACACCCCACCCCCGCTTCCCCCCAAACCCCCACACACCCCACCCCCGCTTCCCCCTAACCCCCCCACACCCCACCCCGCTTCCCCCCTAACCCCCACACCCACGTCCCCGCAAACCCCCACACAGCCACCCCCGCTTCCCTCCAAACCCCACCCCCGCTTCCCTCCAAACCCACCCCCGCTTCCCTCCAAACCCCACCCCCGCTTCCCTCCAACCCCACCCCCGCTTCCCCCTAACCCCCCCACACCCCACCCCCGCTTCCCCCTAACCCCCCCACACCCCACCCCCGCTTCCCCCCAAACACCCACACAGCCACCCCCCGCTCCCTCCAAACCCCACCCCCGCTTCCCCTAACCCCCCACACCCCACCCCCGCTTCCCCCCAAACCCCCACACACCCCACCCCGCTTCCCACCTAACCCCCCACACCCCACCCCCGCTTCCCCCACAAACCCCCACACACCCCACCCCTGCTTCCCCACTAACCCCCCACACCCGCTTCCCCCAACCCCCCCACACCACACCCCCGCTTCCCCCCCACACCGCCATCCCCGCTTCCCCCCAACCCCCCCACACCCCACCAGTGCTTACCCCCTAACCACCCACACCCCACCCCCGCTTCCCCTAACCCCCCACAACCCCATCCCCCGCTTCCCCCCCAACACCGCCACCCCGCTTCCCCCTAACCCACCCACACCCCACCCCCGCTTCCCCAACGCCCCCTCACCCCACCCCCGCTTCCCCCAACCCCCCCACACCCCACCCCGCTTCCCACCAAACCCCCACACCCCACCCCCGCTTCCCCCAACCCCCCCACACCCAACCCCGCTTCCCACCAAACCCCCACACCCCACCCCCGCTTCCCCCAACCCCCCCACACCCCACCCCGCTTCCCACCAAACCCCCACACCCCCACCCCCGCTTCCCCCAACCCCCCCACACCCAACCCCGCTTCCCACCAAACCCCACACCCACCCCCGCTTCCCCCAACCCCCCCACACCCCACCCCGCTTCCCCCCTAACCCCCCCACACCCCACCACCGCTTACCCCCTAACCCCCACACACCCCCATCCGCGCTTGCCATAACCCCCCAACACCTCCATCCACGCTTCCCCCTAACCCCCCACACCCCACCCCCGCTTCCCCCCTAACCCCCCACACCCCCATCCGCGCTTCACCCCTAACCCCCCACACCCCACCCCCGCATCCCCCCTAACCCACCACACCCCACCTCCGCTTCCCCCCAAACCCCCCCACGCCCCCCACACCCACCCCCGCTTCCCCTAACCCCCCACAACCCCACCCCGCTACCCCCTAACCCCCACACCCCACCCCCGCTTCCCCCCAACCCC
Source organism: Scyliorhinus canicula (assembly GCF_902713615.1). NCBI lineage: Eukaryota > Metazoa > Chordata > Chondrichthyes > Carcharhiniformes > Scyliorhinidae > Scyliorhinus > Scyliorhinus canicula. The sequence continues at coordinate 122,109,410 of NC_052151.1, forward strand.
CCCACACCCCACCCCCGCTACCCCCCTAACCCCCCACACCCCACCCCCGCTTCCCCCCAACCCCCCACACCCCAACCCCCGCTTCCCCCCTACCCCCCACACACCCCACCCCCGTTTCCCCTAACCCCCCACACCCCACCCCCGCTGCCCCCAAACCCCCCCACATCCCACCCCCGCTTCCCCCCAAGACCCCCACACACCACCCCCGCTTCCCCCTAACCCCCCCACACCCCATCCCCGCTTCCCCACAAACCCCCCACACCCCACCCCCACTTCCCCCCAACCACCCCACACCCCACCCCCGCTTACCCCTAACCCCCCACACCCCACCCCGCTTCCCCCCCACACCCACCCCGCTTCCCCCCAAGCCCCCCACACACCACCCCCGCTTCCCCCCTAACCCCCCCACACCCCACCCCCGCTTCCCCCTAACCCCCCACACAACGCTTCCCCCCTAACCCCCCACACCCCACCCCGCTTCCCCCCACACCCCCGCCCCGCTTCCCCCCCCCCCCCCCCCCACTTCCCCCCACCCCCCCACACCCCACCCCCGCTTCCCCTAACGCCCACACCCCACTCCCGCTTCCCCCTAACCCCCCACACCCCACCCCCACTTCCCCCCAACCACCCCACACCCACCCCCTCTTCCCCCCAAACCCCCACACCCCACCCCCGTTTCCCCCCTAACCCACCCACACCCCACACCCGCTTCCCCCTAACCCCCAACACACCCATCCCCGCTTCCCCCAACTCCCCCACACCCCCATCCCCGCTTCTCCCCTAACCCCCCCACACCCCACCCCCGCTTCCCCCCAAACCCCCCTACACCCCCCCCGCTTCCCCCTAACCCCCCACACCCCACCCCCGCTACCACCCTAACCCCCCACACCCCACCCCCGCTTCCCCCCAACCTCCCACACCCCACCCCCGCTTCCCCTAACCCCCACACCCCACCCCGCTTCCCCTAACCCCCCACACCCCACCCCACTTCCCCCCAACCCCCACACACCCAGCCCCGCTTCCCCCTAACCCCCCACACCCCACCCCGCGTCCCCACCACACCCACCCACCCGCTTCCCCCAACCCCCCCACACCCCACCCCCGCTTCCCCCCACACCCCACCCCCGCTTCCCCTAACCCCCCACACCCCACCCCTGCTTCCCCTAACCCCCCACACCCCACCCCCGCTTCCCCCCAAACCCCACCAGTGCTTCCCCCTAACCACCCACACCCCACCCCCCGCTTCCCCCTAACCCCCCCACACCCCACCCCCGCTTCCCCCAACCCCCCACACACCACCCCCGCTTCCCCCCCACACCGCCATCCCCGCTTCCCCTTAACCCACCCACACCCCACCCCCGCTTCCCCCAACGCCCCCACACCCACCCCCGCTTCCCCCAACCCCCCCACACCCCACCCCCGCTTCCCCCCCACACCCCACCCCTGCTTCCCCCAACCCCCCACACCCCCCCCCGCTTCCCCCCCACACCCCACCCCCGCTTCCCCCAACCCCCCCACACACCCACCCCCGCTTCCCCCCCACACCCCACCCCCGCTTCTGCCCTAACACCCCCACACCCCACCCCCGCTTCCTCCCAACCCCCCCACACCCCACCCCCGCTTCCCCCCAACACCCCCCACAACCCCACCCCCGCTTCCCCCTAACCCCCCCACAACCCCATCCGCGCTTCCCCCAACCCCCCACACCCCACCCCCGCTTCCCCCTAACCCCCCCACACCCCATCCCCGCTTCCCCCTAACCCCCCACACCCCACCCCCGCTTCCCCCTAACCCCCCCACACCCAACCCCGCTTCCCACCAATCCCCCCACACCCAACCCCCGCTTCCCCCGAACCTCCCACACCCCACCCCCGCTTCCCCAACCCCCAAACACCCCCATCCCCGCTTCCCCCCAACCCCCCATACGCCATCCCCGCTTCCCCCAACCCCCCCCCCCCGCACCCCACCCCCACTTCCCCCTAACCCCCCCAACTCCCCACCCCCACTTCCCCCCAAATCCCCCACACAGCCACCCCCGCTTCCCCCTAACCCCCCCACACCCCACCCCGCTTCCCCTAACCCCCCCACACCCCACCCCCGCTCCCCCCTAACCCACCCACACCCCACCCCCGCTTCCCCCTAACCCCCCCACACCCCACCCCCGCTTACCCCCTAACCCCCCCACACCCCATCCCCGCTCCCCCAACCCCCCACACCCCACCCCCGCTTCCCCCCTAACCCCCACACAGCCACCCCCACTGCTCCCCTAACCCCCCACACCTCACCCCCGCTTCCCCTAACCCCCCCACACCCCACCCCCGCTTCCCCCTAACCCCCCCACACCCCACCCCCGCTTCCCCCCACACCCCACCCCCGCTTCCCCCCTAACCCCCCCACACCCCACCCCCGCTTCCCCCTAACCCCCCACACCCCACCCCCACTTCCCCCCAACCTCCCCACACCCCACCCCCGCTTACCCCTAACCCCCCACACCCCACCCCCACTTCCCCCCCACACCCACCCCCGCTTCCCCTAACCCCCCACACCCCACTCCCGCTTCCCCCCAAACCCCACCAGTCCTTCCCCCTAACTACCCACACCCCACCCCGCTTCCCCTAACCCCCCCACACCCCACCCCGCTTCCCCCTAACCCACCCACACCCCACCCCCGCTTCCCCCTAACCCCCCCACACCCCACCCCCGCTTACCCCCTAACCCCCCCACACCCCATCCCCGCTCCCCAACCCCCCACACCCCACCCCCCGCTTCCCCCCTAACCCCCACACAGCCACCCCCACTGCTCCCCTAACCCCCCACACCTCACCCCCGCTTCCCCTAACCCCCCCACACCCCACCCCCGCTTCCCCCAACGCCCCCACACCCCACCCCCGCTTCCCCAACCCCCCCACACCCCACCCCCGCTTCCCCCCCACACCCCACCCCCGCTTCCCCCTAACCCCCCCACACCCCACCCCCCGCTTCCCCCCCTAACCCCCCACACCCCACCCCCACTTCCCCCAACCTCCCCACACCCCACCCCCGCTTACCCCTAACCCCCCACACCCCACCCCACTTCCCCCCCACACCCACCCCCACTTCCCCTAACCCCCACACCCCACTCCCGCTTCCCCCCAAACCCCACCAGTCCTTCCCCCTAACTACCCACACCCCACCCCCACTTCCCGTAACCCCCCACACCCCACCCCCACTTCCCCCAACCCCCCACAACCCCACCCCCACTTCCCAACCCCCCACACCCCACCCCCGCTTCCCGCAACGCCCCCACACCCCACCCCCGCTTCCCCCAACCCCCCCACACCCGCTTCCCCCCACACCCCACCCCCGCTTCCCCCTAACCCCCCCACACCCCACCCCCGCTTCCCCCCTAACCCCCCCACACCCCACCCCGCTTCCCACCAACCCCCCACACCCCACCCCCGCTTCCCCCCTAACCCCCCCACAACCCCATCCATGCTTCCCCCCAACCCCCCCACACCCCCCCCCCGCTTCCCCCCAACCCCCACACCCCACCCCCGCTTCCCCCTAACCCCCCCACACCCCACCCCTGCTACCCCTAAACCCCCCACACCCCACCCCCGCTTCCCCCCAACCTCCCACACCCCAACCCGCTTCCCCCAACCCCCAAACACCCCCATCCCCGCTTCCTCCCAACCCCCCCCACACCCCACCCCCGCTTCCCCCCTGACCCTCCCACACCCCACCCCCACCCCACCCCCACTTCCCCCAACCCCCCCACACCCACCCCCGCTAACCCTCCACACCCCACCCCCCGCTTCCCCCCAATCCCCCACACAGCCACCCCCGCTTCCCCCAACCCCCCCACACCCGCTTCCCCCCACACCCACCCCCGCTTCCCCCCTAACCCCCCCACACCCCACCCCCGCTTCCCCCCTAACCCTCCCACACCCCACCCCCGCTTCTCCCCTAACCCCCCCACACCCCACCCCCGCTTCCCACCAACCCCCACACCCCACCCCCGCTTCCCCCCTAACCCCCATCACAACCCCATCCGTGCTTCCCCCAACCCCCCCACACCCCACCCCCGCTTCCCCCACCCCCAACCCCCACACCCCACCCCCGCTTCCCCCTAACCCCCCCAACACCCCACCCCTGCTTCCCCTAAACCCCCCACCACCCCACCCCCGCTTCCCCCAACCCCCCCACACCCCACCCCCGCTTCCCCCCAACCCCGCCACACCCCACCCCCGCTTCCCCCCAACCTCCCACACCCCAACCCGCTTCCCCCAACCCCCAACACCCCCACCCCCCGCTTCCCCCAACCCCCCCACACCCCACCCCCGCTTCCCCCCAACCCCGCCACACCCCACCCCCGCTTCCCCCCAACCTCCCACACCCCAAACCCGCTTCCACCAACCCCCAAACACCCCCATCCCCGCTTCCTCCCAACCCCCCCACACCCCACATCCGCTTCCCCCTAAACCCCCCCACATCCCACCCCCGCTTCCCCCCCAACCCCCCCACCCCACCCCCGCTTTCCCCCCAACCCCGCCACAACCCCACCCCCGCTTCCCCCAACCCCCCACACCCCACCCCCGCTAACCCTCCCCACCCCACCCCCGCTTCCCCCCAAATCCCCCACACAGCCACCCCCCGCTTCCCCTAACCCCCCCACACCCCACCCCCGCTTCCCCCTAACCCCCCCACATCCCACCCCCGCTTCCCCCTAACCCACCCACACCCCACCCCCCGCTTCCCCCTAACCCCCTCACACCCCACCCTCCGCTCACCCCCTAACCCCCCCACACCCCACCCCCCGCTTCCCCTAACCCCCCACACCCCACTCCCGCTTCCCCCCAAACCCCACCAGTCCTTCCCCCTAACTACCCACACCCCACCCCCACTTCCCCTAACCCCCCACACCCCACCCTCACTTCCCCAACCCCCCACACCCCACCCCCGCTTCCCCCCCACACCGCCATCCCCGCTTCCCCCTAACCCACCCACGCCCCACCCCCGCTTCCCCCAACGCCCCCTCACCCCACCCCCGCTTCCCCCCCACACCGCCATCCCCGCTTCCCCCTAACCCACCCACACCCCACCCCCGCTTCCCCCAACGCCCCCTCACCCCACCCCCGCTTCCCCCAACCCCCCCACACCCGCTTCCCCCCACACCCCACCCCCGCTTCCCCCCTAACCCCCCCACACCCCCACCCCCGCTTCCCCCCTAACCCCCCCACACCCCACCCCCGCTTCCCACCAACCCCCACACCCCACCCCCGCTTCCCCCCTAACCCCCCCACAACCCCATCCGTGCTTCCCCCCAACCCCCCCACACCCACCCCCGCTCCCCCCAAACCCCCACACCCCACCCCCGCTTCCCACTAACCCCCCCACACACCCACCCCTGCTTCCCCTAAACCCCCCACACCCCACCCCCGCTTCCCCCCAACCCCCCACACCCCACCCCCGCTTCCCCCCAACCCCCGCCACACCCCACCCCCGCTTCCCCCAACCCCCCCACACCCCACCCCCGCTAACCCTCCCACACCCCACCCCCGCTTCCCCCCAAATCCCCCACACAGCCACCCCCGCTTCCCCTAACCCCCCCACACCCCACCCCCGCTTCCCCCCTAACCCCCCCACATCCCACCCCCGCTTCCCCCTAACCCACCCACACCCCACCCCCGCTTCCCCCTAACCCCCTCACACCCCACCCCCGCTCACCCCTAACCCCCCCACACCCCACCCCCGCTTCCCCCTAACCCCCCCCACACCCCAACCCCGCTCCCCCAACCCCCCCACACCCCACCCCCGCTTCCCCCTAACCCCCACACAGCCACCCCCGCTTCCCCCCAACCCCCCCACACCCCATCCCCGCTTTCCCCCTAACCTCCCCAACACCCCCATCCCCCCAACCCACCCACACCCCACCCCCGCTTCCCCCCAAACCCACCCAACACCGCCATCCCCGCTTCCCCCCTAACCCCCCCATACAGCCACCCCGCTTCCCCCTAACCCCCCAACAGCGCCACCCCTGCTTCCCCCCAACCCCCCACACCCGCTTCCCCCCACACCCCATTCCCGCTTCCCCCAACCCCCCCTCACCCCACCCCCGCTTCCCCCAAATCCCCCACACAGCCACCCCCGCTTCCCCCTAACCCACCCACACCCCACCCCCGCTTCCCCCTAACCCCCCCACACCCCACCCCCGCTTCCCCCTAACTCCCACACACCCCACCCCCGCTTCCCCCTAACCCCCCCACACCCCACCCCCGCTTACCCCCTAACCCCCCCCACACCCCAACCCCGCTCCCCCAACCCCCCCACACCCCACACCCGCATCCTCCCTAACCCCCACACAGTATCACTGTGTGATCATGCATCACTGTAAATACACAAGGGGTTAATGTAAGTACACGTAGACTAGATAGAGGCTATAGGGAGCACCAGAGACATGACACACAGACATTCAACCAACAGGTCAGTAAGATAGGACACGACCAATGGGCATTCACAACACACACAGAGGTGACACTACCACAGGGGGGCATTACACCAACCCATATAAAAGGACACAGCACACATGATCTTCCTCTTTCCAGTGGAGACACTCAGTGAGTACACAGGGTTGTTTGAAACACATCACACCCACCACATGGATTGTAGCAGACTGGTTCGTCAGTCTGAGTAGCTATAGCAGGATTAACAGGAGAGTCGAATCCAAGTAGGAGAATTGTTAACAGTTTAATAAACGTGCTAAAGCTATCTCCAAGTCTGAACCTTCCTTTGTCCTACATGCCTAACTGTTTGGCCTTACGAGGCCTACCACGACATCTAGGTGTTCCCCCAGACGGTACAGCAGGAGTGGAGGCGGACTGCTGAGAGTTCAGCCCTTCGACTTGGCTTCCCGTCGGCGCGCACTTCCTGGGGCGGCCCGGCCTGGATGGGCCAGCCTTCTCGGCGGGCGTGCTGGAGGGCATGATGACACCCTCCTCTGCCCGCTGCCCACCAGATGCACCAGGGACATGACGGGGGAGTGCGAGTGCTCTGGTTCCTCCCTTACTGTGACTACAGGGACAGGCACTGGGACCTCCTCCTCCCTCGGGGAGCCAATTGGTCCCCGGGCCTCTCTAAGGGACGGCGGTGCGCGGGGAGGCACGTCGCGGTGTTGCACCACCGACACCTGGTGCTGCCAGTCCTGGAGGCCCGTTGTAAAATCAACCATGGTCTGAACGTTGCTGGCTATGGAGCTGAGGGAGTGCGCTATCCCTGTCAGGGACATCGCTACCTCCCGCTGGGTTTGGGCGACGCCGTCCATCACATGGACAAGGCCGCCAATGCTCTCAGTGATGGCCTGCTGAGACTGGGCCAGAGCCCGGAGCACAGCGGAAATGTTCATGTGGCTCTGCAGCATGGCTCCCTGTGGGAGGGCAGTCCTGTCATGGGCCACAGATGACGCGTGCGCACTAAGCCCTGCGCCCTGAAGAACCTGACCCATGGCCGAAGCCGTTTCCTCCATTGCCTCCATCGCGGACGCCACCCGTGCAGTGTCGGCCTGGGTTGCAGCCATGACCGACAACACTCCCTGCTCCTGGATGCGGATGGACTCCTCCAGCTGTGTCTGCAGTTGTCGGAAGACAGCCGTCATCCCGTCGTCTGGGGTACCAATTGCATCGGGTCTGTGGGTGTGCCTGGAATGACCAGGAAAGTGGGATCCGTATGGGCAGCAGCTCGGTGCTGGGCCTGGCCTGCCCACCGACTGTCCAGGTCCTCTGCTTCTCCTACCTCCACCTGCTGTACCGGTTCGACTGTGTGCTGTGCACCAGAATGTGTACCTGAAGCCTCGCCACTATCTGCGATGTTGGGGGGTGTGGGTGACAGCAGTGCCGCGGCCGCTTAGTCTTCGTCTGTCCCATGCTCTGTCTCCTGTGTGGAGCCGTGTCCCGCTGCATTTCGACCACGGCCGATGCGAGGTTCCGTGCCCCCTGCCTTGAATGCCGCAATGTCCTCTGTGTGTCACTGTCTGGACCAGCTGTTCCCTCCCCGTCCGTCACACTTTCATATGAGTCGTAATCGTCCGTCCTGACGTCTCTGTCTGTCCTCTGTGCGTCAGGCCTCGGTGTGCCGGCCTCGGTGTGCCGGCCTCGGTGTGCCGGCCTCGGTGTGCCGGCCTCGGTGTGCCGGCCTCGGTGTGCCGGCCTCGGTGTGCCGGCCTCGGTGTGCCGGCCTCGGTGTGCCGGCCTCGGTGTGCCGGCCTCGGTGTGCCGGCCTCGGTGTGCCGGCCTCGGTGTGCCGGCCTCGGTGTGCCGGCCTCGGTGTGCCGGCCTCGGTGTGCCGGCCTCAGAGGATGGCCCTCCTGCCCGCCGTTCTTCCCGTCTGTCCGGATCGACACTGCGGCCGAAGAGGTTGGTGCTGCACATCAGCGTGGTGAACGGTCGGTCCCACGGCAGTGCTTGTGTGGCCCTGGATAACACATTACGGCAGGTCTCTTTAGTCTTGCGTCGTTGTTTGTTAGGGTTGAGGGGGTGCGTAGTAAGGGTGTAGACTGTGGGGTGGTGCAGTGTCAGGCGGTGGGATGGTGAGGGTGTGGACTGTGGGATAGTGCAGTCAGTCGGTGGAGTGTGAGGGTGTGGACTGTGGGGGTGGTGCAGTGTCAGGCGGTGGGGTGTGAGGGTGAGGACTGTGGGGTGGTGAGGGTGTGGACTGTGGGGGTGGTGCAGTGTCAGGCGGTGGGGTGTGAGGGTGAGGACTGTGGGGTGGTGAGGGTGTGGACTGTGGGGGTGGTGCAGTGTCAGGCGGTGGGGTGGTGAGGGGGTGGGGGCAGAGGTGGGATGATGGACTGCATGCATACAGTGGATTCTCACTTGGAGCTTTGCCTCCGACCTGGCACGGCGCAACCTCCCGGCTGGCAGCTCCCCTGGCAAGGTCCAGTGCTCTCTGCTCGTATAGGATCAAGGGGTGCAGCTGGGGAGATCCACCTCCGCTTCTTGCACGCTGCCGGAAATTGTGCGCTATCTTGCCCTTGGGTGGGCGAGGGGGAAAAGATGGAGCACAGGGTTCGACGCACATTGGCAGGTCGCACGTATGAACACAACTTTATCACATGGAGAGGACACTCCGACCCACACCATGGCACCTGCCCACAGAGGGGGGGAATCCACATATGTCCTGGGTGCAATGTCGGGACCCCAGCAACCCCCCCAGCCCCTCTCTCCCCCTCCCAGCCCCCTCTGGCCTGGGCAATTGGGGGGGGGGGGGTGCCTTGCCCGGGGCGGGTCTCAGGGAACGTACCCTCGCTGCCCTTGTGAGGTTGTGCATCTTCTTCCTGCACTGTTCCCCCGTGTGGGGGATGTGCCCCATAGCGCTGACTGCGACCCCCATCTCTTGCCATCTACGCCTCATGGTGCTTCTTGGCTGCCGTTGTCCTTGTCGGGGGTAGAGGATGGCCCTGTGCTCCTCCACTGCATCCAACAGTGACTCCAGGTCACTGTCCCTGAAGTGGGGTGCGGTGCGACGGGGCTCCTCCATGTCGTACCCCGGTGTTTCTGTGTGCCCCGCACACTTCCTTATACATGGCGTGGCGTCATTGTGGCGCAGTGCGATGATGCCGCCATTTCAGAGCTCCGCACACTGCGTTCCTCGCGGTGCCGCTGCTGGACCCCTCTCACGGAGAATCGCCCCCATTGTGTAGGAAAACCAGTTGGGCTAAACAATGCGAGCATTGATAAGAAACTGAAGGAAAAGTTTTGTGACATTTGTGACTATTGCACAGAAACCTACGAGATACAATTTTAATGGAGACATTGTTCATCAAGATTTGTTGATTAACAGTTATTTGCAGCAAATTGGACGACAGACCGTAGATATTTATTTAACAATTAGCAGCCATGTAAAATACGAGGGGGAAAATAAAATATCAATTCTTCAAGATATCTGCAACTGAAACTAATGTCTTGAGACAATAAATTGTGAAATCGACGCGAAACTGATCTTAAATACACCATTTAAAATTTACGGTAGAACAGGCTAACAATAGGGCTGTGTTTTCTCTCATTTGAAACAGGGTTTCAGTCATCTTTGTTTATGTAAAATCACTTAATTAAGTGATAAGTGTCATATAAAGTCCTATGTTTTGGGGGTGCTAATGAGATTATACCAACCATTCAATTCAGAATCAGGTCGGTTAATATGAATTTCAATATTGGGCAATATCATACTCAAATATGGTTTCATTGTGGTTATGAGATGGAACTCATAAAAAGTAACAAAGGGCTTGATTCTTCGCCCCCACCACCGCAAGATCAACATGGGCGAGATGCAGACAATGGAAAAGTCCCTTGATCTCGGGCGGGATTCTCCGGTCACCGGGCGGACGTGGCCGAAGAATCCTGCCCAAAGTATTAGATATAAACATAGTAGGAGGAGGCCATTCGGCCCTTCAAGCCTGCTCTGCCATTCATTATGATCATGGTTGATCACCCAACTCAATAGCCTAATCCCGCCTTCCCCTCAAATCCTTTGATCGTCTTCGCCCCAAGTGCTATATCTAACTCCCATGTTTTGGCCTCCACTCCTGTACTCAAATCCTCTCGCAATGAAGGTCAAGATGTCTTATTGTCTTCAAAATAATGTCCTGAAGTTACTATATTTAAATCTCTGCTGTGTAATGTTACCAAAATGCACTTGTTTGTCTTCTTCAAAGAAATTAAGCAACTAAAAGCAAGGTATATTATCTGATTATTCTGTCCTTACTGAAAAATAATCACGCAAAATAATTGGATGACGACTTGAAGAGGAAACGTTTTCAGAAGTATAAGGAAAAAGCAGGAAGTTAGACTAATTGGGTAGCTTTTTCGAAGAGCCGACATAGACACAATCTGCTGTATAATTCTATGAGTTTATCACTCTCATTTTTCAATGGAAATGTTTTAACCAAAGGGAGAAACAAAAGAAAACATTCTCTTACTACAAGGTATGAAAAGACTGGACTGTACAAATTCTCTCAACCCAACAGCAACATTCTCTGGAATTAACTTGGTGTACATTTTATAAATCACATTTGTAGTGAGGAGCTTTGCCTTTGAAGCACACATTGAAGACTTGGCTGGAGGGATCCAGAGGTTCTGCAGAAAATTCTGTTCATTAATATTAAAAACAAAACTTTCTGTTTTCGTTCTAAGAGCCTGCATTCATTCCAGAAGACTGCTGTCAATACAAGAGGAGGGTTGGCGAGAAGGGAAATGAACAACTTCACCGTGGTTTTTATAACTACCCTATTTTATAAATAAATCTGTTCAGATTTAGCTTGTTGAAAAATCTGGTCTTGGTGCAATATTTTCCATCTCTCTGAAATATGTCTGAGAGTATCTTTAATCTAGTAACAGTCAAGCCCTTGGGATAACTGTAAATCATTATGTCCACACACTGCATGGCAGAAAGTGTGAAGATGCAGGTTCCAGATAGTGGGGATCATGATCCACTTATGGAAGTTGCTGGCAGGGCATTGAATGGGGAACGGTGTAAAAGAAGCCAAAACTGCAATTAATTTATTAAAAGTACAAAAGCTGATCCACTCACCTCTAAAGTAGTTAATACTATCTTTTCTGCAGAAGAAAAATAAGCATCCCAAAGGAATTGTGTTTGTTGCCTAAGTGCCAGTATCATCTCATGGTGTACAGATCTAGTTATTGAAGGAATCTGCAAATAAAACACAAAGAGAGAACAAAGAGAATTAAATGAACATTGCAAAGAAAAAATGCTATTCTGGGTTGAGAGCAATACCAGAAATTGGTGTTTTGGGTGCAACATAAATAACAAAGTGCCTGTGGGATCATTGAAGAATCATTTTTTCTGGTTGTCTTTAGTGTTTGTTAGTGACAGCTAGTGTTTGCTTTTCTTTGAAAAATTAAAAAGGTGCATATCATCTCCTTTTAGTAACTGTTTTGTTTTGAGCACACTCTGTAAACCTCGCTTTCTCACATGCTTTTATTGTCTTTCTCTACCCTATCAGGAGCTCAACTATTCCCATTCTTTACATATCTTAAGTGGCATCTTTAAATGTGTTAAAATCACTGTTTGATACTGAGAACAAATAACAGAAGATGCTAGTTACAATGCCAAAGACGAAGGATAGAGATAGCCATGAGCAGCACGGTAGCACAGTGGTTAGCATAATTGCTTCACGGCTCCAGGGTCCCAGGTTCGATTTCCGGCTTGGGTCACTGTCTGTGTGGAGTCTGCACGTCCTCCCCGTGTGTACGTGGGTTTTCTCCGGGTGCTCTGGTTTCCACCCATAGTCTAAAGATGTGCAGGTTAGGTGGATTGGCCATGATAAATTGCCCTTAGTGTCCAAAATTGCCCTTAGTGTTGGGCGGGGTTACTGGGTTATGGGGATAGGGTGGGTGTGGGCTTGGGTAGGGTGCTTTTTCAAAGAGCCGGTGCATACTCAATGGGCCGAATGGCCTCCTGCACTGTAAATTTGATGATTCTCTGAGTAATTCTGTGAAGATGGAGGACATGATATCAACAAGAAAAGTCAAGCTTTTAACAAGGTAAAAATTCATAAGATGCTATCTGTATGCCTCAGAAACCTGGGTCATAAGTAAAGATCTGTGGAAGCAAATTGAGGCCTTTGAAACGTGGATGCCAAGATGCATGTTTAAAATTCTATATGCGGATGAATAGAAGAACTGGTTGAAATTGCAAGAGCAAAAAGAACTCTGAAAAGGGACATCCAGAATAGAAAATGTCAGTACTTCTGTCATTTGAACAGAGCTGAAAAGCTACATAGATTTCTTCTCGAGGGCAAAGTGGATGGCAGGAGAAAGAGGAGTCGGTCTCGGCATCGTTAGATGACAAATGTCACACAGTGATTGCAGACAAGCTACAGTGGATGTGTCAGGATGGTGCAATACAGGTGAGCATGACATACGATGACAGCAGATCTCCTGCCAGGAGTTGCTATAAGCAGCAGTAATCATTGTGCTTTCTCTTCACACAAGATCACAATATGCTTGTGAAAAAATTACATTCTTCTTACTGCTGCACTTAATTGTTTCTTGAATGATTCCTGGGTTTTTGTCTCCAGTTTTTGACCAACATGTTGATTTCTACTGTTGATCATTGTCTGGGTGAAGAATGAGCACCTCCTGACATCGGTTCTAATGTTGGTTTGACCCTATGTCCCCTTTGCCCTTCACCCACAATTTAAAGCAGTTTTCTAACTTAGCTTACTATCTTATAGCACACAACTGGTTTGGGGCGTGATTCTCCCAAAAAGGAACACAGTGCCCTAGCGAGCGTGTTTAGCCATGTGATTCCCGGTACTCGCAACGCGGAGAAACACATGGCTATTCAATATGGCTCGCGTTGAAGAAGAAGAAGAAGCCTGAATGGGGAACATAGCCCCGATTTTTTGCAGTGCGGAGCTCTGCTCGCCGGAACTCCTATTATAGCCAGAGATTGGGACGCCATTTTTAAATGACGTCTCAATCTCCAAAGCCCCCCAAACGAACCCCGACCTCCCCCCAGCCCAAACACAGTATGGTAGAGTCCCCGCACCCCACCAACACCCACGTGAGGCAACCTTCATCTGATCGCACATGGACGAACACCCAAAGCGTGGCACCTTGGCAGTGCCCATGCCAGATCGCAGTGCCATCTGGGAACCTTGGTAGTGCCAGGCTGGTACCCACATGGCACTGTCATGGTGCCAAGATGGCACTAGCTGTGTGCCTAGGTAGTACCAGCAGTGGCAGAGCACCACCCTGCCCAAAGGGCAAGCAGCTGGGGACCTCCGAGCCTCACGGAGACTCCCGTGAGTCATGTTCCGTCTTATCCCCGTTTGTGGGGACCAGAGGTGAATGGCACTCACCTGAGGTTTCTGAGGCGAAGGGGCTGAATCCCAAAGCCTCAGGTATCTCAGGAATCTGTTGATTAGAGTGAGATTTACTGCCAAAGAATCCCGCCCAAAGTAACCCTTAAGTAATTGAAGAAAAAGGAGTTTTGCCTTTAAAAATGGATGTACAGAGATGATGATCCTAACCATTGCTGGTAATATGACATTTGAGAAACACTGACGTTACATTAATATAAAGTAGGTATTCAGGGTTAATATGCTTCAGAAATAGTTCATGAGGAAACTACCTTTCTTTATTAAACATCAAAATTTAGACTGCAGTTTAGCTGTCTCCAAATTCCAGGCAGATTTGTAGATTTTGATGTGTAGATTATCCAGGCTGCAAATAATGGGTTCTAGATACAAATCAAGTTATTGGTTAACTTGAAGGATAATGAGTATTTTGTTTTTAAATCCTAAGCCATATCAATCAAACATCATAATGGCTTGCTGGCAAATGTCAAATACTGTAAATGCATTGCATCTTAAATTGCTGCACCAATTTATTCTAAGCTTTATTCTAAGACGAGGCAGGTGTCAAAACCAACCAGGTCATCAGGTGACCAGGAACTGATGTTTGCGTCTCATCTGTTTATTTGCTGGAAATGGTTAATATCCCAATTGCCTGATGATAGTGGAGCAATTATTTGATCAACAGATCCATTGACTTTAACATTAATGTAAACGACAAGACATTTAAAAAATATTTATTTTCAATTAATTTATTGTTGTCAATCCACCTACCCTGCGCATCTTTTGGGTTGTGGGGTGAGACCCACACAGGCACGGGGAGAATGTGCAAACTCAACACGGACAGTGACCCGGGGCTGGGATTGAATCGGGGTCCTCGGGCCGTGGAGGCAGCAGTGCTAACCACTGCGCCACCGTGCCACCCTTGTAAAAGCCTCCGCATATTTGAAGATCAGTCATATGGTCCTCAGTTTCGTGCCTCAACAAAGAGTGGGGCTACAAAGATGTTCTTTGTGAGGCTGAACTCCTACATAGCAAGAGGCAATTGAACGCAAAAATGAAAATAATGGCAGAGTTTGGACTGTCTTTTCTTGTTTGGTGTAAGTCAAATGTACAAGATTCTTCCAGTGTCATTCTGCTTTTGTGCAATAATCTATTATCTTTAGCCTGAACATAATGGTCAGACAATATGTATTTACCAGATTTTTGAAGAACCTTGTAGCCATCTCACATGATCCGCACTGTATTATTGCCCCAGCTGGATTATGTACTAACCACACATAATGGCACAAAAGTGTCCATGCTCGATATCTGCGTTTTACATGGACACCAGCATTATAGACCCAGTGTCTGTATTTGTTGTTTAAAATCAGCAGAGCACAAACACCCCGTATAAAGTTTCCACACTCAATAAGATTCACTGAGCTAAGTTTTAATATGGCACATTGTGTGGTGATACAACACTGAAGACCTCGTGGTGACTCTAGAACCTTTCCAGGATAAATTACTTTTTTCTTTAAAATGCCAGAATCAAAGCAAGTTTAAATGTAGTTGTTATAGATAATCATAGAACATGCAGTGCAGAAGGAGGCCATTCGGCCCATTGAGTCCACACCAACCCACTTAAGCCCTCACTTCCACCTTATCCCCCTAACGCAATAACCCCTTCTAACCTTTTTGGATACTGAGGGCAATTTGGCAGGGCCAATCCACCTAAATTGCATGTCTTTGGACTGTGGATGGAAACCGGAGCACCCGGAGGACCACGCAGACGCGAGAAGGATGTGCAGACTCTGCACAGACAGTGACCCAGCAGGGAATGGAACCTGGGACTCTGGCTCTGGGAAGCCACAGTGCTAACCACTATGCTACCGTGTTGCCAATGACACTTGGTTCAGAAAGTTGGTTGTCTTGGTATCCATGCAGTTATTAGCTATTCTCCTATAAATGCATGTGTACGAATCACCATCCATCATGGGCTGGATTCTCCGCCCCGCCGTGCCACATTTCTGTTTCACCCTGCCGGCGGAATGCTCCGTTATGCCTTCTGGTCAATGGGGTTTCCCCATTGTGGAGCAGTCCCACACCGTCGGGAAATCCCCGGGCTGCTGGCAAAACTGAGCATCCTGCCGGCGGAGAATCCAGCGCATGCCTAGATAAAACCAATTGTTACAGTACCGGGTTCTGTAAAGATATGTTCATAATTTCCCTTTATTTAACTGATCCTACTCGTTTTCCATGAAGACAACACTGCATTATGTCTTTAAATATGAAGGTTAATTTACTGGGAAAGTAAAGGAAATCAGAGTGAACTAATGCCTGGGGTGGAATTTTACTGAAATATACACCTTAGCTGCAGCAAGTCCGGCAGCGGATTGGAAACCTGTTTGATTCTGTAGCCAGACCTTTAACTGAGCATACCATTAACATTCAGCTTCCAGATCTCCAGACCAATGACACAGTGTGGGCAGAAAGATGAACTGCACTCTCCTAAAGTAAGGATTTCTACAAAAGGGCATGGGTCAGAATAGCTGAATTTAACATTTCTTCCTGAGGTTTCAGAAACACTGGAAAAGGAGAAGGGATGTTAAAAGGCTGTCCCCCTCCCCCCCAGTTCTTTGGCTTCCTGGACATTCTGCTGTGGACTGAAATTAAGCTCTGTTTCCTGTGAACGCCAGCATGGATGGGTGACTGAGAAAGTGAGCAGCATAGTGTGATCCCTTGGAGAATGCACCAAGTGGTTCAATGATCTGATGAAGGCAAGGTGAGTGGCATCCCACTTTCAGGTGCCAAGCCCCACACTCACACTTTGAGAATTCTCCTGCATGGCACTCCTCTGAACAATACAGCTTAGAGCAGTGTTGTTCAAACTCCCCCCCCCCCTCCCCCCCAAGACCCACTTTTGCCAACCGGCTGATCTTCGGAACCCACACCGGCCGGCCTACGTGCCACACTTGCTTATCTTTAATGCATTCGGATCTAATGAGTAACTTAAAAAAAATAAACACACAAGATTGTATTTCCTTCAAGAATTTTTTTAACAATTTAAAAAATCATGAATTGGGCTCTGAATAAACATTTTCTCCCGTCCCCTCCCCAACCAGGGCCGGCTCAAGGCACCGGCAACTCGGGCAGTCGCCCGGGGCGCCATGTGCTAGGGGGCGCCAGAGACTCGGGTCCCGCGCATGCGCAGTTGGGCCGGTGCCAACCAGCGCATGCGCGGTGGCCGCCCTCCCCCAGGGCGGCCCCCCCCCACGGTCCGCCCCCCCCTCGGTCCGCTCCCCCCGCCCCCCCCCCCCTCGGTCCCCCCCCCCCCTTGCCCCCTGCCCCCCCCTCGGGTCCGCCTCCCCGCCCCCCCTTCGGGTCCGCCCCCCCCTCGGCCCCGCCCCCCCCAAGGGCGCCGAAGTTCAGCTTGCCCGGGGCGCCAGCAACCCTAGGGCCGGCGCTGTCCCCAACCACCAGTAAAATGTTGAAAATCACGAATCGCCAGCTTCCAATTTCATAGTCAAAAGTATTAAGAGCATACGTTGGTTTTATAGAAACAGTAAATTGACAAGGGAATGAATTCCCTGCACAAATGCCCAGCTGGGTACTGACTGACCAAGAGGAAAGGCAGCTTGGACTGAAAAATGAGACTTCACATCTGTGGTGAATGTACTTCATATAATTCATACTGTATAGTATTGTGTCTGTGAGCCGTTGCGCGGCTCTGCCCATGGGGGAGATGAGGAGCTTGTACAGGGCTCCATCCTCGGCTCCGCCCATGGCTCCGCCCATGGCCCCTCCCACTGCCGGAAGTATAAAGTGCTGCAGCCTTGTGAGCCTGCCCTTGGTTCTTCTGGTCGCAGGCAGGCTCAGTTGTAAGTCTATTAAAACCACAGTTTACTTCCTATCGTGTCTCGAGTGAACTGATGGTCGCATCCAGATCATAAAACATTCCAATTAAAAAAATGATCAAAAAATGTAAAGACTATGAATACTCTCAGGATGCACGATATTCAGATTCTGGTCCCTTATATGTGAGATTATTGCGACAGTGTTGCATGCAGTTGTTGCTCCAATATCCTGTGTAATACGTTTGTGGGTCAGAAAAACATCCAACTACACACCTCACAGAAGTTATACCAGTCAGCTACTTGAAAAAATGCATCAGTGCTGGTACCATTATACTTTCTGCCCTCTGTATAGGGTTTTTCAAAGCGTGGAGCAGCATGTTTGCATGACTCTGTGTTGGATCTCTTTATGCCTTGGCTTTAGAATATCACAGATGACCAGCAATTTTAACGTGACCACTGCTCTTTTCTGACCAGCAACAGTCGCACCTTCAAATATATTACTGCCGCGCTTTCCTGTATCATTTCCATAATTGGGATGATTGGCAATGTGACTTTGCTGAGGATTACCATAAGGTACATACACCTGCTTTCCTCTGTAGTCTCCATTCCCTGCCTTCAGCTCTCCTGTACAATTAATTGCCGAATCAGTCTCACTCCTGATCTATTCTCTAATTTCTTGCTAAACTTCAAATTACATTCTTTGTCTGCCCTATTTCTTTCTGGTCTTGCTGTTCACATTTTCTGCGACCCTGCACTCTGCGACACATCTGACACCCACCCACTTTGATTTCCATTTCTTCAGGCACCTTCTCATATTCCCCTCCTGAACAACCATCATTCATCTTTCATCTTTGTACCATTCCACACCCAAGCTTCAATCTCATCCTCCAAAACATTCTGATTATATCCCCTCTACACAATCTATTTCTCAATTTTTCACATCTCAACTCTTGCCATGCAGAAGAGAGCGCATAACTCCATGGAAAGGCAGAGAACTGGGTCTTCCAATTATAGCCACCTTGATGGACTCTACCTGTTGATTGTGTATTGGGGTACCTCCTTTAAGTTTGATCTTTGTGTCCATTCTTTCTGCCCAGTGGAGGGGCATTTGTGGCTGACCAGAAGACACCTGGTGCTGCTTCTGCTGGTGTTGCTGCTACTGAAAGGCACAAGCCTTTCTTTGCCAGTCCAGCAACTGCAAAGCTTACTTTAAAAAGCTTTCCAACCTGTCAGTTTCATTGAACAATGGCTCTTCATAGTGTTCTCCTGGCGAGTTACACACAGCTCACTGCTAAAGTTAGAAAACTGGGTTAAATCCACAATTAATTTCCGATTAAAATAACTTTAAAAAGTTGAATTTATGGGATATGGGCATTGCTGGTTAGGCCAGCATTTATTGCCCATCCCAAGATGCCCTTCAGAAGCTGATGGTTGGCTGTTTACTTAAACCACTGCTGCAGTCCTTGAGGTGTAGGTACACCCAAAGCTGTTGGGAAGGAGGGAGTTCCAGGATGTTGCCCCAGCGACAGTGAAGGAACGATGATATATTTCCAAGTCAGGGTGGTGAGTGACTTGGAGGGGAACCTCTAGCTGGTGCTGTTCCCAGGTATCTGCTCCTCTTGTCCTTCTAGATGGTAGTGATCATGGGTTTGGAAGGTGCTGTCTAAGGAACCTTGATGAGTTGGTGCCGTGCATCTTATAGATGGTACACACGGCTGCCGCTGTTCATTGGTGGTGGAGGGTTTGAATGTTTGTGGAAGCGGGAGCAATTAAGCGGGCTGCTTTTTCCTCGATTGTGTCAAACTTCCTGAGTGTTGTTGAAGCTCCAGGCAAGTGGAGAGTATTCGATTACACTCCTGACTTGTGCTTTGCAGATGGTGGACAGTCTTTGGAGGGTCAGGAGGTGAGTTACTCACTGTTAGATTCCTAGCCTTTGACCTGTCCAAGTAGTAACAGTATTAATGTGGCTAGTCGAGTTCAGTTTCTGATCAATGGTAACTCCTGGGATATTCATTGTGGGTCCTTCAGCGATGGAAATGCCATTGAATGTCAAGGGACGATGGTTAGATCCTCTCTTATAGGAGATGGTCAGTGCCTGACACTTGTGTGATGGAAATGTAACTGGCCACTTGTCAGCCCAAGCCTAGATATTGTCCAGGTCTTGCTGCATTTGGACACGGACTGCTTCATATTTTAGGAGTTGTGAATGGTGCTGAATATGTGCAATCATCTGTGAACATCCCCATTTCTGACCTTATAATAACCTTTATTATGATTGTCACAAGTAGGTTTACATTAATACTGCAATGAAGTTGAAGCAGCTGAAGATCGTTGGGCCTTGAAAACTACCGTGAGGGACTTCTGCAGTGACACTCTGGAGCTGAGATGATTGATCTTCAACCACCACAACCATCTTCCTTTGTGCCAGCTATGACTCAAACCAGCAGAGAGTTTTCACCCTGATTCCTTTTGACTCTTGTTTAGCTATGGCTCCTTGATGTCATACTCGATCAAATGCTGTCGTGATGTCAAGGACAGTAACTCTCAACTCACCTCTGGCATTCAGCGCTTTTGCCCATATTTGAACCAAGGCTGGAATGAGGTCAGTTTGGGCATCTGTGAGCAGGTTATTGCAGAGTAAGTGTCACTTGATAACACTGTTGATGACTCCTTCCATCACTTTGCTGATGGAGAGCAGACTGATAGGGCGGTAATTGGCTGGGTTGGATTAGTCCTGTTTCTTGTGTACAGGACACACCTGGGATATTTCCACATTGCTAGATAGATGCCATGTTGTAGCTGTACTGGAACAGCTTGGTTAGGGGTTCGGTAAGTTCTGGAGCACAAGTCTTCAATACTGTTGCTGGAATATCGTCAGCGTCCATAGCCTTTGCAGTATCCTGTGCCTTCAGCCGATTCTTGATATCACATGGGGAGAATCGTATTGGTTGAAGACTGACATCTGGGATGCTGGGAACCACCACTCGGCACGTCTGACTGAAGATTCTCGTCAATATCTCAGCCTTGTCTTTTGCACATATGTGCTGGGCTTCTCCATCATTGAGGATGGGGATACTTGTAGAGCCTCCTCCTCCAGCAAGTTGTTTAATTGTCCACCACCATTCACAGCTGGATGTGGCAGGACTGCAGAGCTTAGATCTGATGCGCTCATTGTGGAATCACTTAGCTCTGTCTATTATTTGCTACTTATGCTGTGGCACACAAGTAGTCCTGTGTTGCAGCTTCACCAGGTTGACACCTCATTTTTCAGTATGTTTGGTGTTTCTCCAGGCATACTCTCCTGCAGTCTTCATTGACCAGGGTTGATTCCCTGCCTTGGTGGTAATGGTAGAGTGAGGAATTTACAGGACCATGAGGTTACATATTGTGGTTGAATAGAATTCTGCTGCTGCTGATGGCCCACAGTGCATCATGGATGCCCAGTCTTGAGTTGCTAGATCTGTTCGTAGTCTATCCCATTTAGCAAGGAGGTAGTGCTACACAACAGGGTAGAGGGGATCCTCAATGTCAAGACGGAACTTTGTCTCCACAAGGACTGTGCGATGGTCACTTCTACTGATACTTTCATGGACAGATGCATCTGCAGCAGGCAGGTTGGTGAGGATGAGGTTAAGTATGTTTTCCCCTCTTGTTGGTTCCCTCACCACCTGCTGCAGTCCCAGTCTAGCAGCTTTGTCCTTTAGGACACGGTCATCTCAGTCTGTGGGGGTACTACTGAGCCACTCTTGGTGATGGACATTGAAGTCCCCAACCAGAGCATATTTTGCCCTTGCCACCCTCAGTGCTTTCCTCCAAGTGGTGTTCAACATGGAGGACTGCTGATTCGTCAACTGATGGTATAGAACATAGAACATTACAGCGCAGTACAGGCCCTTCGGCCCTCGATGTTGCGCCGACCTGTGAAACCACTCTAAAGCCCATCTACACTATTCCCTTATCATCCATATGTCTATCCAATGACCATTTAAATGCCCTTGGTGTTTGTGACTCCACTACTGTTGCAGGCAGGGCATTCCACACCCCTACTACTCTCTGAGTAAAGAACCTACCTCTGACATCTGTCCTATATCTATCTCCCCTCAATTTAAAGCTATGTCCCCTCGTGCGAGACATCACCATCCGAGGAAAAAGGCTCTCACTGTCCACCCTATCTAATCCTCTGATCATCCTGTATGCCTCAATTAAGTCACCTCTTAACCTTCTCTCTAACAAAAACAGCCTCAAGTCCCTCAGCCTTCCCTCATAAGATCTTCCCTCCATATCAGGCAACATTCTGGTAAATCTTCTCTGCACCCTTTCCAATGCTTCCACATCCTTCCTAAAATGCAGCGACCAGAATTGCACGCAATACTCCAAATGCGGCCGCACTAGAGATTTGTAAAGCTGCAACATGACCACATGGCTCCGAAACTCAATCCCTCTACCAATAAAAGCTAACACACCGTACGCCTTCTTAACAACCCTCTCAACCTGGGTAGCAACTTTCAGGGATCTATGGACATGGACACCGAGATCTCTCTGCTCATCCACACTACCAAGAATCTTACCATTAGCCCAGTACTCTGTCTTCCTGTTATTCCTTCATTAAACTCCATTTGCCACCTCTCAGCCCAGCTCTGCAGCTTATCTATGTCCCTCTGTTACTTGTAACATCCTTCCACACTGTCCACAACTCCACCGACTTTAGTGTCACCTGCAAATTTACTCACCCATCCTTCTCCGCCCTCCTCCAGGTCATGGCTCAATTACATCCAGGACAAACAGCAGTGGCCCCAAAACAGATCCTTGTGGTACACCACTAGCAACTGGACTCCAGGCTGAACATTTCCCATCAACCACCACCCTTTGTCTTCTTCCAGCTAGCCAATTTCTGATCCAAACTGCTAAATCATCCTGAATCCCATGTCTCCGTATTTTCTGCAATAGCCTACCATGGGAACATTATCAAACGTTTTACTGAAATCCATATACACCACATCAACTGCTTTACCCTCATCCACCTGTTTGGTCACCTTCTTAAAGAACTCAATAAGGTTTGTGAGGCATGACCTACCCTTCACAAAACTGTGTTGATTATCTCTAATTAAATTATTCCTTTCCAGATGATTATACATCCAAGACTTTGCCCACAACAGAAGTAAGGCTCACTGGCCTATAGTTACTGGGGTTATCTCTACTCCCCTTCTTGAACAAGGGGACAACATTTGCTATCCTCCAGTCTTCTGGCATTATTCCTGTAGGCAAAGATGACTTAAAGATCAAAGCCAAAGGCTCAGCAATCTCCTCCCTAGCTTCGAAGAGAATCCTAGGATAAATCCCATCCGGCCCAGGGGACTTATCTATTTTCACTCTTTCCAGAATTGCTAACACCTCCTTATGAACCTCAAGCCCTTCTAGTCTAGTAGCCTGTATCTCAGTATTCTCCTCGACAACTTTGTCTTTTTCCTGCGTGAATACTGACAAAAAATATTCATTTAGCACCTCTCCTATCTCCTCTGACTCCACGCAAAGATTACTTTGGATTACTGTTCCAGTGACAATACCACTTCCTATGTGGTAATCAACATGAGGTTTCCTTGTCCATGTTTAACCTGAAGCATGAGACTTAATGAGGTCCAGAGTCGAGGATTACATCTTCCCGACTGTATACCACTGTGCCGCAAACCTCTACTAGGTCTGTCTTGCCGGTGAGACAGGACATACCCAGGAATGGTGAAAGTAGAGTCATGGACATTGTCAGTAAGGCATGATTTTGTGTGAATGACTATGTCAGGCTGTTGCTTAACTAGACTTTGAGCCAGCTGGCCTAATTTTGGCACAAGCCCCCAGATGTAAGTAAGGCGGACTTTGTAGGGTAGACAGGGCTGGATTTGCCATTGCCATTTCCAGTGTCTGGATCATGCTGGGTGGTCCGTCCGCTTTCATTCCTTTTTATGTTTTCGTAGTGGTTGAATACAACTGAGTGGCTTGCTGGGCCATTTCAGAGGGCATTTACGAGTCAACCACATTGCTGTGATTCTGGAGTCACAAGTAGGCCAGACCGGGTAAGGATGGAAGATTTCCTTCCTTAAAGGACATTAGTGAACCAGATGGGTTTTTATGACAATCGAATCATGGTCATCGCATTGGTAGCACAGTGGTTAGCACTATTGCTTCACAGCACCAGGGACCTGGGTTCGATTCCCGGCTTGGGTCACTGTCTGTGTGGAGTCTTCACGTTCTCCCCATGCCTGCGTGGGTTTCCTCCGGGTGCTCTTCCCACAAGTCCCGAATGATGTACTTGTTTGGTGAATTGGACATTCTGAATTTTCCCTCTGTGTACCCGAACAGGGGCCGGAGTGTAGCGACTAGGGGATTTTCACAGTAACTCCATTGCAGTGTTAACGTAAGCCTGCTTGTGACAATAAAGATTATCATTACCTGTAAACTTTTAATCCCAGATATTTTATTGAGTTTAAATTCCATCACCTGCAATGGTGGGATTTGAACCCGGACCCCGAGATCATTATCCTGGATCTCTGGATTACTGGTCCAGTGACAATACCACTATGCCACTGCCTTATCTAACAGCTCCCTGTTCACCTGCAAAGCCCCCTGGTTAAACCCACAAGCCGGCAGGATCATGTTGGATTCCTGACTCGCTGGCATTTTCCCTTGGCCACCCCCAAACCTCTCGTGGTAAAAATTCTGCCCATATTATTAAATTGGCAATTATTAAGGCACATCCACACAAAGGGCAATCGTTCATTTGCTCTTTAATAATGATTTTTTTAAAGTCCACTTAAATATTTGTGAAGGGTCAATAAAGAAATTGAGTCATTTTAATTAAAACAGCTTTGACGATTACTTTAAGTTCTTATTTCCAGCTCAGTTTCCATAGCAACAAAAACATAAAAGGTCAGCCGTGATGATCAAGCTGTCCAATGAACTGAATGGCATGAAAATGGCCCAATTGCTAGAAATATACAAACATTTTGAAAATATGCAATAAATCCGAATTTTATGGTCCTCTGCTGTTATTTTCTCGTGACCCACTTTGAATAAGGGTCTGCTTCTGAATCAAACAATTCCAGCTTAGTCACAGCACTGCTCTTGTTTCCCACAAAGTTTATGAAAAATGTGATTAAACAGTCTTAGGAATCATGTCAGCAGGAGTCATTTTCATCTTACATCCATCACACTGAGTACAATTAAGATGGAATCCTTTTAGCTGATTTGAGTAGAACAACTTCAAACCCAACAATCAATTTAAAGATTAATACAGTGAATTTTGTTCCATGCACTGAGTTCTAGGACTGAATGAATGGGCAGGATTGGACTGGTCCCAGGGCAGCTGGCTGGGGGGCTGGGGAGCAGGGAAAATAGAGGTGTGAATGGTGTCACATTGGTTCCTTGACTCCATCCCGCCACCAGGAAGGATTCCCAGCAGTGGGACAGGCTGCATCTCAGCTTCATGCCTCACTTTGGTACCCAGACAATTTGAATAAAGGCCCAATTAAGGGTCATTTTCCCAGGCCAACAGAAGGGAAGTGGAATAGAATATATATTAGGGTAGTGCTGTTGCAATTGTAAAAGGCATTGGTGAGATTGCATCTGCGCACAGTTTTTGTCCCCTTACTTGAGCAAGGATGTAAATGCTTTAAAGAAGGTTCACTAGATTGATTCCAGGGTTGAAGGACTTGAGCAATTTAGGCCTATATTCGGTGGAGAATGAGAGAAGATCTAATTGTGGTGTATGTAATGCTGGAGGGGAATGACAGGGTAGACATAGAGCATGGGTTCAATCTTCATAGTGGTGGAGGTGGTTCTTGGGTCCTCCCCTTATATTTGCTCCTTTGTGATGCCATGATGTAATTGAGCCATGATTATCAACCTTTGGACAATGAATACCAGGGGAGTTAGATTCTCATGTTGATGGTCACCGCCAACACTTATGTGGCATGACACTTCTCAGCCCAAGCTAAGGGTTTGCTGCATGTGGACATGGACTGCTTAATTATCTAAGAAACTGGCAATGAATCTGAACACTCTTCAAACATCAGTGAACATCATCAGTTCTGACATTGTGATGGAGGTAAATCACTGATGAAACAGCTAAAGATTATTGGATCTAAGATGATCCTCCAAGAAATTCTTGAAGCATTGTCCTAGGGCTGAGATGATTGGTTTCCAACCACCACAACATTTGTGACAGGTATAATTCTATCTGCTTGGAGAGGTTTTGTCCTGGTTCCTATTGGCTTCAAAGACTTTTCCTTTGGTGTTATTTGGTCTAATGGTGTCTTGATATCCAGGGCTCATCTCACATCTCAGCTCTTGTGCCATGTTTAGACCGAGACTGTCATAAGATCTGGAGCTGAGTGATTCTGGCAGTGATGTAACTTAGCAACCGTGGTCAGTTTATATGCACCAGTCAAAACAAGTCAAAACAAATAACCTTATCCCTTGATAGGTCTCCACTGAAACTGCTATTTTCCATGAGTTATGAGGTCAGTAGTGGTCTTCTTTATGCCTATTCAACATCAGTCCGTAACTGACCAATATCTGGTGAAATAAGAGTGAATTAGTTTTATTGGCAATTGGCAACTATCGGGCAGCATGTGGTGCAGTGGTTAGCATTGCTGCCTAACAGCACCAGGGACCCGGGTTCAATTCTGGCCTTGGGTCACTGTCTGTGCAGAATCTGCACGTTCTCCCTGTGTCTGCTTGGGTTTCCTCCGGGTGCTCCGGTTTCCTCCCACAGTCCAAAGATGTGCAGGTTAGGTGGACTGGCCATGATAAATTGCCCCTTAGTGTGCAAAGGTCAGGTGGGATGGTGGAGTTACAGGGATAGGGTGGGGGAGTGGGTCTAGGTAGGGTGCTCCTTCAGAGACAGGTGCAGATTCAATGGGCTGAATGGCCTCCTTCTGCATTGTAGGGATTCTATGATTATATTAACTAAGTGAAAAGTGTCTGTTAACTCCTTGAATATGTTTTCTCTTGTTAACATCTCAGTTCATTATAATTAATAAGCAATGCAAAGGTGAAACAGGTTTATTTTGAGCAAGAAAACATCTGAAGATTAGTTTTTAAGGTGTATCCAAAATTGTAATATTTTTACAGAAAGCTTCTGGTATATTGGATGGAGAAAGTGGAAATAAGTTGCTTTGTGTTACGATCCTCAGCTGATCTTAAGAAAAATTAATAAATTAAGTCAGACAAAAAAGTTGGAAAGATCTCAACAAACACAAGAGAATGATTCAAATATTCACCAATCCTTCACTCCAGCTATATCTTTACAGACACATACAAATTCAGAAAGATAAAACAATTTACCATACCTATCTGCTACTCTGATATTGAGAGCAAGTATGTGGCACATGTGAATTAACAGGCGAACTGTCAGACGCAACACACTCCAAAGTAAGTAATAAATGTGAGCCAAAGAGATTCCATGGATTCCTCAATAACCCACCCAGACATACATCACAATGTGAGCCAACTGGTCACGCTGAAACTCTGGCCTGAATTTTGTTCATGTAATGTGCATGCGATTGGCGGGCCCAGAAGTGGATGCAATATCCGCTCCTGTCTGCGATCACAACCTGAACGTGTTTTCACACTGGCTGGCCAGTTAAGAGCCACCCAGCATGAAATGCACCCTGACAGTGGCTCAGCACTGCCGGCAGGTGCCAGGTCCATTGGGACCCAAAGAGGTTTTGAAAAGAGCACAGGCAGCTCCTTGATGGATGCCAGGAGTTGGCGAGGAGCCTCAGGCAGCAATCCACAAGAGAGTTCAAGACGTTCCAGTTTTTTTTGTTGGCAGGGGTTATGTCCTCAGCACCTGCTGGGTACGCCAGGCAGGAGGACATTGCCGGTGTGCACTCTACCCTTGCTTCTCAGACGAGTGCCTATGCACTCTCGTGGAAGCAGTGAGTGCCAGGCATGGTATCCTCATATCATGGGATAGAAAATTGTGGCTTTCCCACCTGACGAACAAGGCCTGGAGAACGAGGTACCCTGCCAGGTGAATAGGCATGTTGTGCGCTGCACATTGATCTAATGCCAGAAACGGTTCAACGATCTTTTGCACACCACAAGGGTGAATACCAACTTCGCCTGGAACGGTGCACAAAGGTCGTGGAGGGTGGCCATTCTTCATGGCGTTCATGGGTGTGAGATGCATAGTGCCACATAACCCTGTGCTAGACAAGGCTTGGATATTTACCCACTTGCCTCGAGTGTATAGAAGGGTGAGGTATGCCAATCTTATGGGCACCTTCAACCCAGATCTTCTGGGTGAAGGGGTGAAGTTGATATGGTGTTGCACGTAGAGGGTTTATCAATTAATGCACTTGTGGTGAGGTGCCAAACCTCCGGATCTTTTCCAATGTTGAGATGGACAGCTCGAAAAGAATGGAGCAAGGTCCTGAGGTCACAGAGTGGAAGAGGTCTCAGAGGAAGGCAAGAGTAGACAGGTGAGTGACTAGGGAAGTGTGCAAGAAATGTAGATTGGTGACATCTCCAATGAGAAGTTCAAATCAAGAGTCCCCATTGCTCGTCCAATAATAATGCCTCAGTGATGCAGTTTTCTATTGTGACAAGCAACCAGCCCTCAAGGACAGTCAATTTCGTTGGCCTGTTCCAAAACCTGTTCGAGGCCAGCAACGAGGAGTATGCCAGGAAAAAAAAAATGAAGATCCAAAGGATTGCACAACCCAGGGGGAGTGGGTGGGGGGGGGGGGGGGGGGGGGGGGGGAGAAAGTGGGGAAACCACAAGAGAAGAGGAAGGGTGATGCAACCAATGGGGGGGGGGGGGGGGATATCATAGACCGATCCAGAGGGCAACAAAATGTACGTACAGTTAGTCAAATGAAGAACAAAGCAAACCTCTCTGTAAAATAAAGCAAATTAGCGCGGGCAAGAAAACTGTAATTTATACAGCAGCAAATGTTTAGAAATGAGAAAAGCCAATAAAAAGATTGAAATAAAAAAGAAGTGGAGATGTTTGCGCATTACTGCACAATGTTTAGCACCATTCGCGACTCCTCAGTTAATGAAGCAGTACATGTCCGAATGCAGCAAGACCTGGACAATATCCAGGTTTGGGCTGACAAGTGGCAAGTTACATTCACGCCACACAAGTGCCAGGCAATGGTCATCTCCTACAAGGAGGATCTAACCATCGCCCCTTGACATTCAACGGCATTACCATTGCTGAATCCCCCACAATCAACATCCTTGAGGTTACCATTGATCAGAAACTGAACTGGACTAGCCATATTAATACTGTGGCTACCAGGGCAGGTCAAAGGCTAGGAATCCTACGCCGAGTAAATCACCTCCTGACCCCCCAAAACCTGTCCATTATCTACAAGGCACAAGTCAGGAGTGTAATGGGGTACTCTCCACTTGTCTTGATGAGTGCAGCTTCAACAACGCTCAAGAAGCATGACACCATCCAGGACAAAGCAGGCCGCTTGATTGCTCCCCTTTCCACAAACATTCAATCTCTCTACTACCGACGAACAGTGGCAGCCATGTGTACCATCTACAAGATGCACTGCAGTAACTCACCAAGGTTCCTTAGGTGAATACATTCCAAACCCATGGCCACTACCATCTAGATGGAAGAGCAGCAGATACCTGGGAACCCCACCACTTGGAGGTTCCCTCCAAGTCACTCACCACCCTGAGTTAGAAATGTATTGCTGCTGGGACAACATCCTGGAACTCCCTCCCTAACAGCACAGGGGTGTACCTACACCTCAAGGTCTGCAGCGGATCAAGAAGGCAACTCACCACCATCTTCTGAAGGGCAACTTGAGCTGAGCAACAAACGCTGACCTAACCAGCGACGCCCACACCCTGTAAATGAATTTTAAAAGGCCAGAGGATGACCGCCAAGTCATAAGGGCCAACAGGACATCACAGTCAGTAGGCTAATACGCTGTCAGTGAGGGGAGAAGCACCAGACACAGCACTCGCAAACCTAAGGTACTATAAACTCAAGAGGAATTGGCTCAGGTGAAATTATCAGTTGCTACGTGTTCTATGTTCAAATTTTGAAAACATCAGCACCATTTAAATATGTCATGTGCCAAAACCTGAGTGTGCTTTATATATTTCATAGTAGTGTTTTGTGACAGATGGGAAGGCCTACAAACCTTTTTTGAGAGGTCATTACTTGATACAAAGATCAGAGGATGGCCTCATCAGGAACGTTCAGTAAGGAGGCGTCACCATTACCCTCACTTTCAAGCCATGCGTTGGATGCCTAGCTGAAGGAACGAAGAATCAAGGTGTCCCTGGCCACCCTGCCTCCAAGAAGGTTTCTCCCACTGTCCCTTGGAAGGAAGCAGAGGTGAAAATGTTCAGGGCCACTGTAACCTTAAGGGCCACTTGCATAGGGTAGCCACCTACACAGTTTGAGGCAATTTCTGGTCCAATCCTCTGGCATATGGAACTCAGTGTCCCCAAGAGAGGTGGAGCCTCCTTTGGCACTGCACCTCATATATGTCCAGGTAGCTAGAGTGCTGCCTGTAGCTTTTGGCTGCAGGATAATAACATCTTCCACAGACCCTTCTACTTTGCACAACTTGCTCACCCTGAACCCCCTCTGACTGTGCCTCTCTTCCCACAGGTCACTTTCTGGGATACAGCCTGCGGACACCAGGCCTTCTCCCCCTTTGGTACTCTTTTGGGCGGCACAGTAGCATAGTGGTTAGCACTGTTGCTTCATAGCACCAGGGACCCGGGTTCGATTCCCGGCTTGGATCACTGTGCGGAGTCTGCACACTCTCCCAGTGTCTGTGAGTTTCCTCCAGGTGCTCCAGTTTCCTCCCACAAGTCCTGAAAGACAAGCTGTTAGGTGAATTGGACATTCTGAATTCTCCCTCAGTGTATCCGAACAGGCGCCAGAGTGTGGCGACTAGGTGATTTTCCTAGTAACTTCATTGCAGTGTTAACGTGAGCCTACTTCTGACACTATTAAAGATTATTATTATTTCTCAGAGAAGGACCCTCCAGCAGAGTAGACAATCCCCATTTGATGGAATGTAGATGCCACAAATAGTGAACTGGAGGGTGCCCTCAGCAGAAAGCCTCTAAGAAAGCTTATAAACCACAGTCCTCCAGAAAACTCAGGAAATGAATTGTCAGAAAATTGTCTACAACTAACTCTCACCTAAGCTCCTACCTACTCACTTTGCCAGGGCTCTGGCTTAGTTTTGACGTATCTTAGATTGAGTTTCAATTAAAAATGGCATGGCCACCAACCTGTGTGGCCCGTGCTGCGACTGCTAAATCACACAGGGCTTGGTCATGTTAAAGTGCAGACAGTGGCGTTTTAATGGGCGTAATTGCCTGTTTAATTGTCGGTTCCTACTCCTGTGTGGGATGCTGACTGTAATATGATGCAACATTGTCAATATGTGTTCTTGCACAATTTCACTTGAGTCAGGTATGCGCGTCCCCTCCTAGAGCATAAAATTATGACCACTGTCTTTCTGATGCGGGCTTCCAATCTCCACATGAGGAATTTTCCCTGGAATACTTTCCCACTCGGACTGCTTCAACAATGACCCATCTTGTTGTGTTTCAATCTCACCCTCTGTGATTCCTTTCCACTGGATCTCCACCTTTACTCAAGCTTCACTTTCCAGATCTCCAACTGCACCAAGCAGAACACCACTGCTCCAACATTCACCTTTGCCCCTATGACCCACAGCATGGAGTCCACCAAACATTGGCTGCCCTCGCTTCTCTCCAGCCTACTTTGCTTCAAGTCTGCTGCTCGCAGCTTTCTCCTCAAGGTGCAGCCTATTTCTCTGCTCCTTCCCCTCAAATTTACTTTACAGCATCTCATCGTTGGCCTTGTCCCTTACCTAAAACTGTCTTCTGGGACCTCTTTCTGTGTTTACCCCTGCCTGGGTCTTCTTTCTGGGACCTCTTTCTGACCCACTGCAACCTGGTTTGGAACCTTCTCCCACGTCCTGCTCCCTGTGACATACTCAGAACAATGGTGCACAAGTTCGGGTCACCCTACCACCAGTTTCGTACTTCTTTGCTTCCTTTTTCTTCTGTGCAGGTGTGCAGGGCCTGTTTCCAGCCTGAAAAGTTAAGAAAACACCAACTGCGCGTGAGCGGCCATTTCCCAGCTGATACGTCTGCACAGAGGTCCAGAGGTCCACCACGAATTGTAGTTCCTGAACTGCGACTGCTGATTCAAAACCAAGATAAGGATTGAATTTTGTTCCAATAGTTATTCAAAAAAAGTGATTAATACAGGCAGAGCTTCCTCAGCTGATGTTGAAACGAAAGTAATGGGGAGGTATGATTCTAAAATACAGAAATTACACACTTAATTTCATGTCACAGATTAAAAAGTCACATCTGATTTTTTTTAAATTTGTGGATTACTGCAATATGGGGAATATATGCACTATGCTGATGTCATATTCTGGATCTTGCCCTTACTTGGCCTGATCCAGGTCAGTATACTTAAATGAGACAGGAATTCTCCTGGGACCTAATGGCTATGCCTGGGATATCTCGCCAAGGAACCGCTTAGTACTGGTTTCTACAAATGTACACTAGCCGTAATGGCACCTGGGTAGGGTAGGGGGGGGGGGGGGGTCTCCCAGGACATTAGGAACCCCCAGGTAGTCAGAGACAGGGCAAGGTAACACCCTGGCACTCTGCCTGGCAGCCGGGCATTGTCACCTGGCAGCCTTGCAGTGTCATCCTGGTACTGAAAGGGTGTCCCAGAGGCACTGCCAGTGATCAGACCCAGTGTTGTCTTACCTGGTGCGGGGGGGGGGGCGCGCGGGGGGGGGGGGGGGGGGGGGGGGGGGATGAGGGATGCTCCTGGGGTTGGATTTGCTGGGGGGGGGGGGGGAGAGGAAAGGATGCCAAAAGCGGGGACAGGGGGGCTGAAAGGGAGGAGGAAAGATGGGGACAGTCAGATCTCAGAGGAGCTTTTCCTGCTTGGCCTACAAAGTGCCGTTGAATAGCGCGTTGTGCCCAAAACTGGACATCACTTTTTTCTGGTTAAATGTACCCTCTATCGCCAGAAGTCAAGTTGCTTCAGATTGATGGACGAAAACTGGTTTTAATTGAAAAACAACTGTCCCTTTTTTGCTGTAATTAACTGATTAATAAAATAGTACAAATGAGTGACTTCTAAGAGAACAATTCCATTATTGATCATTAATTGTGAATAAAACCTTCCCCAGTTTTCCATTAAAAGTAAAATGTTACCTCTTGAGGTTGTCAGGTTATAGAGTCTGACAGCTAACACAGTGATTGTGGAATTGGAAGTGGAAAGAATTCCTGAATTGAGAAAAAAACATAACAGGAGGTGGACTGGTGCTTTCCAGAAGGAATGTAATGTTCAGATGGACCCGACTAGTAGGGTCAACTAAATGGGTGAATGATTTTTGCTCATCTCTATCTACTCAGGCTGTGTGTCAATCCTGACAATCACAATTACTTTACTTCATTCAGAGGATATAGTGGATGCTATTTTACCTCATCATATTTGACAATAGAAGCTTATTGAATAATAACTTTTGAGCAAGATAGAATTGAATGCAATTTGCTGACTACAATTACTGACCAAATCAGTAATTAATACATACACTGGTTACAGCAAGAAGGTGGCAATGCAGCTCAGTGTGCACATTCTGGCTACACTAGAGATGTTATCCAATTCATGGATTAAATGATAAAAGATCATCACGACTCTCATCGCTGTATATTTTTCTATATCAGTTGAACATTCAGATTTGCAGAACCTCTGCTAATAGACTTCACCAGAAATTGCTTTTTCTTTTTACTTAGCTTCTAACTCCTGATAAAGTTGAAATAGTATTCAGAACAGTAAAATACAAGTCGGAAGAAGTCATGATTAAACTATAGTTCTATGATAAGACCACACCTTGAATAATGTGTCCAATCTGAATCTGGTCACTGAGGAAACGAAGAAAGAGATTCAGCTTTGGGAACGGCGCACAGAAGAGTTATAGGGTCAGAGATTTTAGTTATGAGGAAATACTGGAGAAACATGGGCTTTTCAACATCCGATAGGTGAATTTATAGTCAGAGGTAAGTATCTTTCAGGAAATTAAAAAGATTGTTCCAAGATATCATGTTAAGTTAAACTGTGGAAATAGGACAAGGAGACTGAGTAAACACTGATATCAAGATATTCTTCATGCAGAGTGAGCAACACACAAAATAAACTTTCAGACAGAACTGTATAGACAAAAGTCCACAAATAATTTAAGAAACGATTACATGTAATATTTTGGGGTAGGATTGATTTTCCAGAGAGATAAAGTAAGATGGGTCAAGAGATATTCCTCAAATAAATTTCTTGCAATTCTGCAACCAAAAGACTGCAAGGATCCCAGTGCATGGAAAGTTTTTTTATTATTTATGACAAAGATATTTGGGCTAATGTACAACCTTAGTCGAGCCCTAACTTTTGGTGGAACTCAGCTGCCGGTTGTATATGTCACCGGGTCTTCTGTTCCACTCAGTACAATATAAAGGATGATCAGGTGGTGAGCACAAGAGGCAGCCAATTCGAACCACCAATATCTGCCATTGGCAATGTTCAAAGTTGCCTTCATTATGTTACTGGGCCTTTTTAAAAATTAAAACCACAATGGGAGTTTTGTACACGTCATAAGTTTCATTCACAGAACAGACCAACAAGAGGTTTCTGCAGATAGTCTAAAACTGAGAAGACTTATTTTTGGAATGGCAGAAAATAGGAGGTAATTGGGCAACGGCTATACACACCACCTGATTTTCTTTGGAGCATCGGACAGGGTATATGATTGGCTGTTGACCCCAGCAGGTGAATGTTATTTTACAATTAGTTAACTAGTTTTCATCAGATTTCTTTGCTCTTTATTTTAACATATATGTTAACTAAAACATGGTAGAAACAAATTTTATAGAAAACATTCAGCTAATATATATAGCTTTAAATCATAAGGCATGTCGGAACATTCACATTACCAAGCCATTACTTGGACAAATCATTTGTCATTGCATAAATACACTCGACAACTGCCTCTGCAATTCTTTCATGCAGTATTGCTGTACAGGAAATAACACCATATGCACTAAGTGGCTAAATCCATGGGATGCTGCGCTGTACCAAATTATATGTGTTAGCAATGTCGAATATAGTGTAAAAATACAAATCTGTTCCAAACGCATCAACAGTTTCAAAAATGTGTTAATTCCCATCTACACTAAGTTGCTGCACTGTGCCAGATTTGCTGTTTGTAAAGTTATCCCTGCTTCATCAACTAATTCTTTTAATTGCATACTGTGACGCCAGAGGGTGGTTTCAATACTATTTTATCCCCAAGATTAAGAAATGTGTTGAAATGTGTTGACGAGTGCTGAGAGTTAATTAAAACTTTGGCAATAAAAATGATTGCTTGTGTCAACAAATCAGAGATAGTAGATGCTTGGGAGGCAATAGTCAATCATAAGTAACTTTACAAATTCATGCAATCAGCTTTGTGCAGTAGGAACACTGATCAAGAATTTGGACCTGAAGGTCAGATGGCCTCACAGGATCTTCTGCCCTTAAAATGTTCATCGTTTAAAAATCCCGCAGGGTTCAGGGACCTCTGTGCATGATTTCACACAGTGCACCACACGTGTAGCAGCTCTACTCAGGGGCACACATTAGTACATTCTGCCCTAAAAATGGATTTGGCTTCATGCATTCACCAGAAATTGTGAAGTTCTAAAATTAAACAACATTATGAGATCTGCTGGCAGACATTGACAGATCCCGTGATGAAACAAAAATAGTCAAACAAATATTTACTCCACGTAGACAGACTCAAATACCAGTAACCCTGGGCGAAATTCTCCCAAAACGGGAGAAATCGTCAAACTGCCGTAAAACCCGGGCGGGTTTTACGGCATCGCGCCCCTTCCCGACGGGGGACCGATTCTGGTCCCCCGTCGGGGCTAGCAGCCCGATGTCGGAGGCTCCGACAAGTCGGGCTTAACGAAAATCGTTAAGCCCGCTTGTCGGACTTAGCGCCGGCTGACGCGTCATATGACGTCAGCCGCGCATGCGCAGGTGGGAAGACTCCACCCGCGCATGCGCGGGTGACGTCATCGCGTTTTTGCGCGAAACCCGCGCATGCGCGGTCCGGGTTGCCCCTCAGCCGCCCCGCGTATTGATACTGCGGGGCGGCGGAAGGACAAATAGTGCGCGGGCATCGGGCCCGCTGCCCGCGATCGGTGGGCACCGATCGCGGGCCCATGGCACCCTTGGCACGGCCGTGGTACTGCCGTGCCAATCGGTGCCATGGTTATTTTTTTCCAGGTGGTCACGACGTTTTTACGAACGGCAGGACCAGGTGTGTTTGCCGTTCGTAAAAAGGTCGTAAAGGGCTGGGACTTCGGCCCTTCTAACAGCTGTGAATCGCTGCCGGCCGTAAAAAAACGGCGGCAGCGATTCGTGTCGGGATTTCGGCGGGGGGGGGGAGAATAGCGGGAGGGCGTCAAAAAAGTCGGGAAGGCCCTCCCGCTATTCTCCCACCCGTCGTGGGGGGGGGAGAATTTCGCCCCCTGTGTTTCCCCAATCCCTGACCTGCTTTTACAATCCTTACCATGTTCAAATTCTAATCACTTCTGAAGAGTTCAATTTAATCTACTGTATTTTTTTTCAAATCATGGACTTCACTGAATTATGAACCTTCGTCCTTCAACTAGGCTTCTCCATTTTTAAAAAAAACTTTTACATTGGCAGGAATACTAAAATAAAAATTACTACTCATCTGTTCTGAAGGTCTGGCACACACTTCGACAGTAACATATTAGCTCAACAATGTGGACCCATTCAATCAAGTAACCACTATCCAAAACATTTGCTAGACTTCAGTTATAGACTGTCAAATCAATATGACATAGAATGAAAAGGTTATCATTATGAACACAGTGAATGACCAAATAATAATTGTGGAAGCAAAGGTGCTGAAATTATCAACACTTACTGTCATCACTCCATTGAAACTGACCGTAACTCCTGGAGTCCACACATGAGCAGTTCAGTGTGGAAATTCAGATGTCACTGACAATGATTCCATGCCTCACTATAGTGTGCAGAATTGAAGAACCCCAGACGGCAATCATTTTATCAGTGTACAGACAAAAACTTGCCTTTTTATTAATATAACAGTAAAAACTCTTGAAAAAGCTACAGCTTGTTGACTGAGGTAGAACTGGGTTTTTAAACCGTGTACTAAATTCATAATTTCTGATGGACAGCTTGAAAGGAAGGTCTTGTGTTGCAGTGCGTAGCATCCCTGCCTCTGAACCAGAAGCTGCAGGTTCAAGACCCACCTGAGGACTTGATGGCTAAGGAAGGTATGTGCATAATGTGCCCAACAGGTTGAGTATCAACCTTCAAAACCCTTCCAATACACCGAGGGTAGGCGGGAAGAGCGGGAGAAAGTCCTGGTCAGCCATACTTGATGTGGAGTGGACAAATCTGCCTTGTGCACCACTAGGTGCAGGAATAGAAACAACAACAGCTTGAAAGAATAATTTTATATCTGTGAAATGTCAAATTTCTCCATTATGATAAAATAGGTTCCACATATTTTTAAAATAATAGTTTACAAAAAAGTTGTCCCAATTTCAGCTTCCACCTTAATACTTTAATTAATAATCTTTATTGTCACAAGTAGGCTTACATTAACACTGCAATGAAGTTACTGTAAAAGCCCCTAGTCGCCACACTCCAGCGCCTGTTCGTGTACACAGAGGGAGAATTCAGAATGTCCAAATCACCGCGCAATTGGGCTATACATTTAAGGGTAGAATTGTCTCGTCCTGCTCCTATTTTCTATATTTAGGGGGCGATTCTGCAATATTGGGCCCAAGTATTTGCGTCGTCATGAACGCCGTCGCGTTTCACAACGGCGCGAACCGGGCCCAGTTATGTCCGATTCTGGCCCTCACAGCAGTTCACAACGCTCCAGCATCCTTTCGCGGCGCCAAAGGGGTGCCACGCCAACCCGCGCATGCGCAGTTGGGCCAGCTCCATCCTGCGCATGCGCAGTTGGGCCAGCTCCATCCTGCGCATGCGCAGTTGGGCCGCGCCATCCTGCACGTGTGCGGGTTGGCGTGGCACCCCTTTGGCTCCGTGAAAGGATTCAAGATGGAGTTGATGTTCATGGGCCGGCTGCGGCAGAAAGTAGGCCTGGGGGGTGGGGAAGAGGTCGGCCCGCCGACCGGTGGGCCCCAATCGTGGGCCAGACCCCATTGGAGGCCACCCCCCGGCGAAGGAGCCCCCTTCATCCCACCCCCCCACAGACCACCCCCCGACCATTCCCGCAGAGTTCCCGCCGGCAGCGACCAGGGATGAACGGCACCGACGAGACTCTGTTGTATCGGCGTGGCCGCTTGGCCCATTCGGGCCGGAAATCGTCGGCCCCACCGATTCCAGCGGCCCGTGGCCGGCGCCATGCCAAACACGGCGCGCAAATGGCGCCGATTCTCCGCACCTCGGAGAATTGCACACTGCCGTCGGGGCGTCGTGGAGCGGTTGCGGCGATTCTCCAGCCTGGTGTGGGGCTCGGAGAATCGCCCCCATTTTCTTTTATCTATATATTTACTATACACCCTGTGCCACAGCATGGTGATAGGCAAGATTTATTAATTCAACATTTATGCATACAGTCCAGAAGCTCTGATGAAAGATATTCAACCTGAAATGTTAATGCATACATTTGCATATCATGACTATTCATTAGCGTGAAATATTTTTAAATTACGTCTTAGCTTCAAGAAAAAGTGGACCAAGCAGGAGAATCGCATGGCACCCGGTTCACATCCATATAAAGGTGCATGCACCAGTCAGTTTTGTGCAGTTGTGGCTGAGGTCAGCGGATTTCCTTGTTTAACTCCATGGAACAAGGAGGGAGCAGGAGAATAGCAACTTGTATGGAGACTCGGGATCAGCAAGGATGAGAGACTGGTGAGGGAGGGAGTGTGGAGTGGGGTCAGGAGCATGGAGAAGAATAGGCATTCAGTGAAGGACAAAGTGAGGCATGGATTAATGAAGGGGGAAGGGTCTGGCTTCCTAGGTGTGGTAGGAAGAGTCACTCAAGGTAAGAAAATCAGGGGCTTCAAGTCCGTACTGTCCAAATATGGGTCCACCTCAGGGTTTTGGCTGGCTGAGTCCTTGCAGGGCTTTGAGTCCATCTACAACATTTCCATTATCCCAACTGAGAGTGGTCACAGAAAATGTTGTTTACAATGCATAGGAGGGAGGGCCAGCTGAGCCTGCAAGTTCAGCCATGTCCCACAGAGTGGAACTCTTATCACTGGATACCAACATGAACATTCAATGAAGAATGAACAAAAATACACAATATTGTTTCTTCCACAATAAATGTCGTTAACTACCCTGTAGCCATCAATGCATGCCAACCATAAGGTATGCCAGTACATTTAGTCTCTGATTGAGCTAGTCTCAACAAATTACAATGATGCACACATGAATAAAGTGAAACCAATGTTATCTGAAATATTTATAAGTGAAATTTGCTTTTTAAAAATATTCATGTCACCTTTCTGCACACAAATCTTGTGTTAATAGTAATTAGTTGGGCAGGAAAGTTGTGACCAGGATGAAGAACCTTTCTGTGTAACCAGAAAGCTCTTATATCCAACATATAGCTGCAGCAGTGTCAGTTGACAGTGGGTTTCCAAACTGAAATGCTTTCTCCCCTGCATGATTGTATGTGACTCACGAGCACACCACAAGCGCTTTAAATTTTAAATGTAATCGCATGGGAAATAGGAAAAAGCAACAGAGCAAAAGTGGTGCATACTTGCGATTGCGTGGTAGGGAATGACATGCTGTTGGACAAAATTTCACCCCTCGGCCCCTGGACTTTGATGAACGTTCAAATAGTAAGTGACAACTCACCTTGATTTGCGTATATAATAGATACATTACGATATATACATAACACATTTCTTGTCCAACGTGTTATTTATAGGTGATCTTACCTCTTTCAAGTTCAGAGACTCTTTGGTTCAACAGCGTCACTGCCATCAACACGTGTCAAGTAATGAAAAAGTATCACACTCATTCAATTTAGGTTTGTTTGCTACGATGAACTGTCCTCTTTAAATGTACATTATTCAATCCCATTCAGCAGTATCACCCCATTAACAAATATTGATGTAATTAGCAGGTATTGCACTCATCTGATTTCCACATAACAAATACTGCTTTAACTCATGGTCAGATACCAACCTTTTCCTGACTTTACAAACTATCTAATACAAACTAACTTCTGTGTTATTTCACAAAAATCAAACAGAAAATATCAGTTGTAATATTCACAAATTACCACCTTGCCTAAACACGCATAAGGCTTTGATTCTCAACATAATAGCTAATAACTTTTGAGTGTTTAACCTAGCAACGTGGCTTAAAAGATCACACAGTTATATGCAAGCAACCAAATTATACGTTGGGAGGGAATTTTAATTTCTACTTATTCAACAAAATAATACATTCTGAATTACATGACATGATCTTCCTTTTCTTATAAAACGGCCTTAAATGAGCAGAACCGGAGGGATGATTGTATGTAACTGGAAAAAAATTAAATTCTTTTGGGAGATTCCTGGTAGTTTTCCCTGATTTTGAGGAAAGCTGAAAGACCTGGGCCTGGTATATTTCAAAGTGAGCCCATACATTTAGGTGTCACTTACACAATTAATTAGCACAGAATGAGGATATTTGATCCATTGAGCCTGTACTGACTCTTTGAAAGTGCTATCTAATCAGTCCCACTCTTTTGCTCTATTTCCATATCCATCAAATATTTTCCCCTTCAACTAGTTGCCTTATTCTCGTTTGATAGTTAAAATTGAATCGACTTCTGCCACCTTTTCAGGCAGAACATATATTACTCATGGGGAGGCGGTGACGTAGTGGTATTGTCACTGGACTAGTAAACCAGAGACCCGGAGTAATGCTCTGGGGACCCAGGTTCAAATCCTGCCACTGCAGATAGTGAAATTTGAATTCAATAAAAATCTGGAATTAAAAAAGTCTAATGAAGCCACTGTCAGTTGTCATAAAAACCCATCTGATTCACTTATGTCCATTGACTATTCTTTTCCGGTCCAGTAGGGTAGGTTAAATTGACCCCAATAATGTTTGTATTTCAAATTAATACAGAATTGGTGAAAATTTTCATGACCATTTTCAGGAATTCAGCCCTATTTTTAAGCTAGAAGCAAAGTATATCTTTTGTAGAACTGCAGGCTTACCAAGAAATAATTCAGGGATAATTGGAGATGATCATACAAAGAAAAATTATTCTACATAAATATTGATTTATTTTATGATCTATATCTAATTTTCCTTTCGAGGTTTAAGCTCTTTATGCTTGTCTTTGAATTTGTTAAGAATAATTATCAAGTTTACGCTTTGAGATTCCAACAGTTCTTTTATGGGACCATTAAATACATTTATATGTAATGCAACAATTCTAGTCGGGTGATGTATTACCTGAAGAAGAAGCCTCTCATCCCCAATAATTGCTGCTTTACTCCAATCAATAATCTCTGAAAATGGTAGCTCCCATCCGTTGCTCAGTAATACTGGGATACATGCAGCCTGCAACAAAAGATATTGATAGTTGCAATTATATTACACTCTTTATCACAATAGTTTTAAGTTAAAAGTTTTAAATGAGAAACTACAGGGATCTTGAAGACAGGATTAGTTCTTTTCCATTTTTTAACGACATGACTGACAGTCCAAAGATGTGGGAAGGGCTCATACTTCTCTTCAGGCAAATAATTTCATT
This sequence comes from Scyliorhinus canicula, assembly GCF_902713615.1. Taxonomy (NCBI): domain Eukaryota; kingdom Metazoa; phylum Chordata; class Chondrichthyes; order Carcharhiniformes; family Scyliorhinidae; genus Scyliorhinus; species Scyliorhinus canicula. The sequence goes on from NC_052151.1 coordinate 122,150,983, forward strand.
TTCTCTCCATTAAAACCTTAGATTTCTTGCAAGACTTAACTGAAGCTCATATGTGTGCAGGCTGAATCGGCTTGGGTAGAAACTCTTGCTGGAATGGGGAAGGAGTTAATATTTCGGAATGTCACCAGACCAAAAGTATAAAAGAATTGATGTGAAATGATCCGAACAAATGTTAAATGCATTACGAATGGAAGGGTAAATAATATAGATGAGTTAAATTGCACATAATTAAAATGAAGCAGAGAGATGGTACAAAGTGGGGATGTCAATTTGCATAGTAAATGCAGCACTGTTTCTTGATTCAGTGTGTTGAAATAAGACAATATTAGTTTCAGTAGTGATACTGAAATGGTGGAAAGTTTAGAGATGAGGCTGATCTTTTTGTGGACTCAGCTCTGTTTACCTGCCCACTTACTGTAACCCTTAATTCCTTTACTGTTCAAAAATTTATCGATCTAACGAGGTAGCCTCAAGTGCTTCACTGGGCAGGAAATTCCACGAGCCTTTGGGTGAAGAAGTTCTTCCTCAACTCCTAAATCTGCTCCCTCTTATTTTGAGGCTGTGTCCCCCAGTTCTAGTTTCACCCGTCAGTGGAAACAACCTCCCTGCTTCTATCTTAACTATTCCCTTCATAATTTTCTGTGTTTCTATAAGATCCCCCCTCATTCTTCTAAATTCCAATGAGTATAGTCCCAGTCTATTCAGTCTCTCCTCACAAGCCATCCTCTCAACTCCGGAATCAACTTTGTGAATCTCCTCTGCACCTGCTCCAGTGCCAGTACATCCTTTCTCAAGTAAGGAGACCAAAACTGTACACAATATTCCAGGTGTGGCCTCACCAGCACCCTATACAACTGCAACATAACCTCCCGGTTTTTAAACTCCATCCCTCTAGCAACGAAGACAAAATTCAATTTGCCTTCTTAATTGTCTGTTGCACCTGCAAGCCAATATTTTCAATTCATGCACAAGGACACCGAGGTCCCTCTGCACAGCAGCATGCTGCAATTTTTTTAACATTTAAATAATAGTCTACTTTGCCGTTATTCCTGCCAAAACGGATGAGCTCACATTTACCAACATTGTACTCCATCTGCCAGACCCTTAAACTATCCATATCCCACTACAGGCTTTCAGTGTCCTCTGCACATTTGGCTCTACCACTCATCTTAGCATCATCTCCAAATTTTGACACTTGGTCCCGAACTCCAAATCATCCATGTAAATTGTAAACAATTGCAGTCCCAAAACTGATCCCCCAGACACACCACTAGCCACTGTTCGCCAACCAGAAATACACCCATTTATCCCCACTCTTTGCTTTCTGTTAGCTAACCAATCCTTTATCCATGCTAATACATTACTTGTAACACTGTTCACCCTTATCCTATGTAACAGCCTTTTGTGTGGCACCTTGACAAATGCCTTCTGGAAATCCCGTTGCACCACATCCACCGGTACCCCGCTGTCCGCCGTGCTTGTAATGTCCTCAAAGAATTCCAATAAATTAGCTAAATATGTCCTGCCTTTCAAGAACCCATGCTGCATCTATCCAATGGGACAATTTCTATCCCGATATCTAGCTATTTCTTCCTTGATGATAGATTCAAACATTTCCTCCACTACAGAAGTTAAACTAACTGGCCTATAGTTATCCGCCTTTTGTCTACCTTCTTTTTTTAAACAGTGGAGTCACATTTTCTGTTTATCATTCTGCCTGAACCACCCCAGAGTCCACCCAATTTTGATAAATTACCACCAGCGTATTTGCTATTTTGCCCCAGCAATCTCTTTTAGTAGCCTGGGATTCATTCCATCAGGGCCAGGAGACACGTCTACCTTTAGCCCCATTAGCTTGCCCAACACAAACTCCTTAGTAATAATAATCATTTTTAGATCCTCACCTGCCATAGTCTCCTTACCATCAATTAGTCCCATGTTATTTGAGTCCTCCACTGTGAAGACCAGCACAGAACACTTGTTCAACGTCCGGCCATTTCCTCATTTCCCATTATTAAATCTCCCTTCTCATCCTCCAAGGCATCGATGTTTACCTTAACCACTGTGGTAGTCACCACTGTTGTATATATATCGCATATGAGGTGTATTACGGTAAGACTCCTGTACTACAGGTACAGTACAAGGTAGATCCCTGCCTGATGGCTCCGCCCAGTAGGCGGAGTATAAATGTGTGGGCTCTCTGAGCTGCAGCCATTTTGGCAGCAGCTGCGGGAGTCTACACATCTCTGTGTAATAAAGCCTCGATTACTCTCTACTCTCGTCTCGTCGTAATTGATAGTGCATCAGCCACTCAATTTCGTTTTATAAATTTGTAGAAACTTTTGCTATCTATTTTTATATTCTGAGCTAGTTTACTCTCATAATCTATCATACTTTTCTTTATAGCATTTTTCATGGTTTTCTGTTGACAAAGATTTCCCAAGCCTCTACTTTCCCACTAATCTTTGCCACTTTGTATGCCTTTTCTTTCAATTTGATACTCTCCTTTATTTACTTAGATATCCATGGCTGATTATCCCTGTTCCTACAGTCCTTCCTTTTCACTTTTGCTGAGCACTGTGAAAAATCACTTTAAAAGTCCTCCACTGCTCAATTGTGCCACTATAAACTCTTTGCTCCAATCTACCCTGGCCATCTCCTCCCTCATCCCATTGTAGTCACTGGTATTGGATTTTACCTTCTCACGCTCAATATGTATTTTAAATTCAACCATACGTGATCACTCCTTTCAAGCGGATCCCTAACCATGAGATCATTAATTATTCCTGTCTCGTTACACAGGACCAGATATAGGATAGCTTGCTCCCTCATAGGCTCCATTGCATACTGTTTAAGGAAATTATTGTGGATGCATTCTATGAACTCCTCCTCAAGGCTGCCCTGACTGACCTAGATTGACCAATCGACATGCAGATTAAAATCCCCGATTATAATTACCTTACCATTTTTCAGTTTTTTCTTTGTTTATTGTCCCCCCCCCCATGATGTTATTATTTGGAGGCCTACATACTATGCCTTTCAGCAACCTATTCTCCTTACTATTTCTAATTTCCACCCAAATGGATTCAACCTTTTTATGCGTAGAACCTATATCATCTCTCACTACTACCTTGATGCCATCCTTAAGTATCAGAGCTACCCCACCTCCCTTACCTTCCAGTCTGTCCTTCCGAATAGTCTGATAGCCCCGGATATTATTCTCATTCGCGATGATTTGTGCCGTCAACTCATTTATCTTGTTTCGAATGATATATTTTGAGCATTCATGTAAAGTGCCCTAATGCTAGTTTTAATACCGCCAATTAATAACATCTCCTGAGTTCTTCTTCCCTTCAACTTTTTTCAAATTGTCCCTGTAGTTAAATCCACCTCTTCACATGCTAAATTGCTGCATTGCTTCCCATTAACCATTATTCTTCCTGTATTTTTACCGTTCCCTTCCCCCCACTTGCTATTTAAAGTCCTTTAGACCTCCCGATTTATCCTTTTCGCTAGAACACTGGTCCCAGATGGGTTCAGCATTACAGACCCCCCCTGTTCCAATACTGAAGCCAATGTACCATGAAATGGAACCCCTCCTTCCCGCACCACTCCTTTAGCCATGTATTTACTTCCCTCATTTTCTCATCCCCATGCTAATTTGCACATGGCTCTTGAAGACCTATTGTTTAATTTAGTTCCCAGTGCTTGATAATCCCCCAATGGGCCCTCTTTCCCACTCTTGCCTATGTTGTTTGTCCCAATGTGGACCACAACAACTGGATCCTCCCCCTCCCACTTCAATATCCTTTCAAGCGGTCAGAGATGTCCTTCACCCTGGCACTGGGCAGGTAACATACTATGCGGGACTTGATCCTGCTTACAAAGGATACTATCAATCCCCCGAATTATAAAATCCCCTACACCTACCACCCGTGTTTTTGCTCCTCCCACTTGAATGGTCTCCTGTACCACGGTGCAGTGGTCGGCTAGCTCATCCTCCCTACAGCCCTTTTCCTCATCCACACAGGGAGCAAGTACTTCATACCTGTTGGACACAGTCAAGAGCTGAGGCTCTTACATTCCTGAATTCAGGATCCCTCTACCTACCTCAATTACAGTCATCATGCCCTGCTATCCCTGACCACTGTCTGACTTTGAGGTACTTACCCTAGGGGGTGTGACCGCCTCTCGAAACGAAGTGTCCAGGAAACTCTCCCCTCCCAGATGTGCCACAGTGCCTGAAGCTCAGATTCCAGCTCATCAATCTGAACCGAAGTTCCTCGAGCAACGAAAACTTGCTGCAGATGTGGTCACTGCAGATCTCAATGGGGTCCGCCAGCTCCCATTCATACAACAGCACATCACCTGCCCAGTCATCTATAGCTAGTTAATTAATTTATTAATAAAGTTTTGCAGTGTTATTCCTTCAAATCCCGCAGACTAATCTCCAACCTCCCCCCGATCCAGACCATGTGATCGCCAGGGCGATTCTCCGCCCAATCGTGTTTCCCGATTCATGCGTCGGCCAACGGAGAATCCCACCCAATGGATTACAACCATGGGAGTTTAAAGACATTATAGGAAAGGAATGTTGTTATGAATTTTGTTTACGGTTCATTGGGCTCTGAGGTGACACTGAAAGAATGGAAAATGAGTATTGTTATTCCATGCTATTAAAATATTTGAAAACCACAATCCCGGGAACTATAGTGGAATATTTATATTTATATCCACGGTGAGAGTCTACCATAAAGAAAGCTATCAAAGGGGCAGCATGGTAGCACAGTGGTTAGCACTGTTGCTTCACAGCTCCACGGTCCCAGGTTCGATTCCCGGCTTGGGTCACTGTCTGTGCGGAACCTGCACATTCTCCCCGTGTCTGCGTGGGTTTCTTCCGGGTGCTCCGGTTTCCTCCCACAGTCCAAAGATGTGCAGGTTAGGTGGATTGGCCATGCTAAATTGCCCTTAGTGTCCAAAAAGGTTAAGTGGGGTTATGGGGATAGGGTGGAGGTTTGGGCTTGAGTAGGGTGCTCCTTCCAAGGGCCGGTGCAGACTCCATGGGCCAAATGGCCTCCTTCAGCACTGTAAATTCCATGATTCTATGAAAGAGTACAGCCCACAAATCTCATCCAATTTAGATTCAAGAAAGGCAGGTCATTTAAATATTGAAAGATGTGGGGGGGATACTCCAAATGGAGATGAAGTGTTTGCGCCGTCGTCTGGACGACCGATTCTGTCCCCCACAGGGGGCCAGCATAGCACTGGAGCGGTTCACGCCGCTCCAAACTCCCTCCCCGGTGCCAAATGAACCCGTGCATGCGCAGTTGGGCCACGCCAACGTGTGCATACGTGGGGAACCTCTTCAGCGCGCCGGCCCCGACTCAACATGGCGTCGGGGTTCAGGGACCAGCCACGCAACAATGTAGGCCCGGGGGGGGGGGGGGGGGGAGAGGTCAGCCCGCCAATCGTGGGCCATACTCCATCGGAGGCCGCCCCGGTGAAGGAGCGCTTTTCCCCACCCCACAGGCCACCCCCTGACCGTCCGCACAGAGTTCCCGCTGGCTGCCATCAGGGGCGAATGGCGCCTGCGGGACCCTGTTGCATCCGCGCGGCCGCTCGGCCCATCCGGGCTGGAGAATCGGCGGCCGTGGCGATTCCAGCGGTCCTCGGCCGTTGCCGCGTCAAACACACCGGGGCAAATGGCGCCGATTCTCCGCACCTCGGAGAATCGCGCCCTGGCGTTGGGGCGTCGTGTCGCGGTTGCGGGGATTCTCCGGTCCGGCGCGGGGCTCGAAGAGTCCCACCCATAATGATCACACGATGTGAAAATGATTGACAATATGACTTTTCAAAAGCATTGCATAAGATTCCATACATTCTTGCAATTACGGTGCAAACACATTGTATTTAAAAAATATAAGTTGCACAATGATTTGACTATATAATATGAAACACAGGGCAATTGTCAATGATAATTCTAATTGGGGCATTATGTTCAGAACAATCTTCCAATTCAATTTTATTTTAATGGGGTCTGTCATAATATCCACTCATGTATATCATGAGATGCAGACAGGCATTGATAGACACACAGGATAACCAATGAACACACGCAACACAGAACAACCAATCACTAGACAGGACACCACCACTATAAAGCCCACAGGGCATTAAGGTTCTCTCTCTCTCTCACAATACACGGCTAGGGAGATAGTCATAGTGCACAGACCAATGAACATCATCACCATGTGATAGAGAGCTAGTCTGGTCAAGCCAGTAGGAGGTTATCAGTTCGGTTAATAGAGTGTCAACCCACAGCAGATTATGTACAGCAATCAACAGGTTCAATAAAACAGTGTTGGACCATTTCCTGTGTCGGAAGCCTGTTTTTCGTTATACTGCATCCAGTTGCAGTCAATGTTAGACCAGCACAGATAATAAATACATCATGGTACCAGAGAGCTATCAACTCTAATGAACCTACCTCAAGTGAATCTGCAAAGACCAGCACGCAGCCATCCAGCGTCATGGAAAAGATCCAGCCTCCTCCGCAACTCCAGATCTCCGGCAACCTCGGCGCCAACTGGAATGTCTTCAAACAGAAGTTCCTCCTGTATATCGAGGCCTCTGACCTCGAGGCAGCATCGGATGCCCGAAAGATTGTGCTGTTTCTGTCGACTGCGGGGGATCACGCCATCCACATCTATAACGCGCTCACGTTTGCCGATGGCAAATAGAAGACAAAGTTCAGGACGGTTCTGTTGAAAGTCGTCCACCCCTGCAACATTGAGGTGAATGAGAGCTTTGAACGGTACATCTTCCAACAGAGGCTTGAGAGTAAGGATGAACCTTTTCAGACCTTCTTGACCCATCTCCGCATCTTAGCGCAGTCATGTAATTATGACTCAACGGCTGATTCTATGATCCGGGATCAGATCGTTTTCGGGGTCCAGTCCGACTCCCTGCGGGAGCAGCTCCTCAAAATCAAACAGTTGACCCTCTCCGTCGCCATCGAAACGTGCGTTGTCCATGAGCATGCCAGGAATCGTTACTCCCGCATCAGGGCAGCAGAAAATGCAAAACTAGCCTCCCACAAGGCAGAAAGGGTGCAGGCCATCGCAAAAATGCAAGGCCTGAGCATCGAGGAGAGTGGCCATTTTGCGTGCTTTTCCATGGTCCCTACGCATGTGCGCCACGACCGGGTGCATGACGAGGCTGAAGACGCCGATGCGCATGTGCGAACATTGGCCGACTGCACTGCGCATGCGCGATAGCGCACAGAAGCGCTGACGTCAGCGTCATGAAGTGTCCAAATTGTGGCTCCGCCCATTTAAAGCGGCAATGTCCAGCCAAAGGAAGGCGATGTTTGCAGTGTGGGAAGCCTGGGCATTACACGGCCTTATGCCAGTCCGTTCCACCGATCAACAGCCAGCGATCCTGTGGTAGTATGACTAAGGGTATTACGGTAACTGGGAGTGTGAGCTGCCATTGGTGCAGAGGACTCGCTGCCCATTGGCCCAGGTATGTCATGTCGGCTGAGAGGAAGGTAGCATCGCCTACGAGGCAGGGTATAAGAACCCGTGTTCCCCGGCAGTCAGCCATTCTCCTGTACGTCTGCTGCCGGGTCCACGTCTTGTGTATTAAAGCTTATCGTTCGGACTTTATCTGCGTTTCGTGTCCATTGATTGTGCGTCAATTTAATACGCAAGATTTTAAAGGATGGAGCTTCACATCAAGCCGGAGTGTCTTCGACTCAGCCCCCACGCAGCAAATGCAACTGCAGCATTTAAGCAGTGGCTGGCTTGCTTCAATAGCTTCCTGAGTACAGCCGAAAACGTCCCGACGAGGGAACAGAAATTGCACATCCTCCACTCGTGGATCGGCACCATTGTGTACACGCTCATAGAGGACACGACAGTCTATGACTCGGCTATGGACTTACTTAAAGGACATTTCATTTTTTCATTTCATACGGCCGGTGAACCAAGTCTATGCTTGCCACTTACTAGCCACGAGGCAGCAAATACCTGGTTAGTCTCTGGACGAATTTTACCGTTCCCTCCTCTTGCTGGGGAGGAACTGCGGCTGCCCACAGGTGTCTGCTGCCGAGCATACCGAACTTCTGATCAGAGACGCCTTCGTTGCAGGTATGCAGTCCTCGCAGATCTGCCAAAGACTTACAGAGAGAGACTTTAAGCCTCACAGAGGCACGGGCCCTCGCCTCCTCCCGAGACGTTGCAAATCGGAACGCTCACGCGTACGCCCCCGACCGCGCGGCGGCCCCCTGGGCAGTGTGGAACACAACCTCTCTCACCCCCACCCGATTCTCCGCAGAGCGTGTTTGGCGTGACACCGGTTATGGGCCACTCTATGCTGCCTGTCTGCCGATTCTTGGCCTGGGAAGGGCCAAGCGGCCGCAGTTAAAATGCTGAGTCCCGCCGGCGTCATTCACACCTGCTTGCAGCCAGCGAGAACTCAGCATGCAAGAGTCGGGTGGCAGCCTGTGGGGGGGAAGGGCGGGCTCCGACCCCGGGGGGGGTCTCCGATGCGACCAGGCCCGTGATCGGGGCCCACCAAACAGCTGGCCGGCCTCTCTGTCCCCTGGCCTCTTTTCTTACGCGCCGGCCCCAGTAGCCCTGCGCCATGTTGCATCGGGGCCAACGCATTGAAGGAGGCCACCGCGCATAGGGGCCAGAATTACTTCTGGGTGCGGTCCGTTCAAGCCATCGTAAAATGCGACAGCGTTTACGACAGTGTGGACACTCTGCTGCGGGATGGGAGAATCCCGCCCTATATGTTAAAGTTTTAAAACTATTGGGATAATTAGATTGATGCGTTTTATAAGGAAGCTAGAAGGGCAGCTCAGGATGGGCGATAAATGCTGGCCTAACCAGGGATGCCCACATCCCGTAAGTGAATAAAAAATAAGCCAGTGATCATAGCTTGAAGTATAACTTCTTTTCAGAATTGCAAGCCAACCATTGTTAACTCAGTTGCAACAATCAAACAGGATATAAAAAGGTATCAATTCAGTACAGAAATGGACAAAGGCCCAGTTGCTGAAACAGGAAGGAGGAGAGGAGAATGGTCTGTGTAAATCCCAAATGGGAGACGAGACAATGAGATGAACTGACAAATTGAACACTCTCTTTTCATTCCTAACTTATTCAATTAAGTGCAAAATTTAAATGTATAATTTCCTCTCAGCAACCTGGTCTATGTTCTTGTCAACCAATAGCACTGAAAACAAATTAGTTTGTCATTCATCTCATTGCTGTTTGGGGGTTCTTGCTGGCTGTTATGTTTGCCTCCATAACAATAACCCATGGGCTCCTAGGTAATTCATTGTTCAAAGTGCTTGGGGATGTTTCTGAGAGATGTGACAAGTAACTATAAAAAAAGTCCTTTTTTCTGCAATTCTGCATTATAATTGTAATAGTTTTTCTTGCTCTTAATGCTTTATTCTAAGTAATATTTCATTAAACTGCAATTTGTAACAGATGGGTTTCATTCACCATGCTGGTTTATTACTTCATCTAAAATAAATTGAATTAACCAGGAATAATCAACCATTGTATTAATTTAATGTATCCAGCATCTTTACTAGTTGTTTCGACAGGATTGTGATTTGCAAAATAACCATTGGCACAATTACGATGCACATAGTGTGAAAAACAGATTTGGGATGAGGGAGCGGTTAAGCCGCATAGCAGCATAGCACATTAATGGTGTAATGTGCTGTGTCACTGAATGGTTATGAACCAAACTGGTGCCTTTTTGATTTCCCACTCAGTAAATTCCAGAATATTGGGGAAGTGCAAGGTGAAAGCTAAGAATGTCTCACTGGAAGACAGGGAAAATCAATGATCTTGTCCACTTTGTCTGCTTTCACACACTCTACAATGCTTGTTCAATAGTAGATTACTTAGCTACCCACCCTGTCCTGAGGAATGATGTATGCTGCAACGATGCCAAAACAAAGGAGAAACGATTTACTTGTTATGGCAATGGCACGGTAGAAAATTATCCTGGACCAGAAGGTGGTCGGTTCAAGACCCATCTAGGAAGTTCACAGTTGTGTTCAATCCTGACAGCACGGGGCAGCAGGGTAGCATGGTGGTTAGCGTCAATGCTTCACAGCTCCAGGGTCCCAGGTTCAGTTCCCGGCTGGGTCACTGTCTGTGCGGAGTCTGCTCGTCCTCCCCGTGTGTGCGTGGGTTTCCTCCGGGTGCTCCGGTTTCCTCCCACAGTCCAAAGATGTGCGGGTTAGGTGGATTGGCCATGATAAATTGCCGCTTAGTGTCCTAAAAAGTAAGGTTAAGGGGGGGTTGTTGGGTTACGGGTATAGGGTGGATACGTGGGTTTGAGTAGGGTGATCATTGCTCGGCACAACATCGAGTTCTGTGCTGTTCTGTTCTATGTTCTATCACAATTTAGGTGCTGTGAATGGTTTAAAGCATTATTTCTCCCCAGGGAGCCAATATAAATTAGACATGGTAATTAATTGGATTTTGGGGGGTTATAGGTCTTCAAATAATTACAGAAAGATAAAGGATAAAAAGCCAACATATCCTTTGAAATATCTGATTGATGATTTTGCAGTACCACCAATCATACTTAACACAAGACAACAATTGATAAATATAGGTATACAGCACTACTTTGTGTTAAAGATTTGCAAATGCAATCGCCTCTGCTAAAATTCCATTTAAATGTAGTTGAAATCTTCAGGAGTTCTCTTCACACAATACTGTCATACATTCCAATATTTTTCCAAAATATCTACTAAAGTTTGCAACAGCCTTGCCAGATGAAGGGAGACTGCATATATTAGGAAATGAGAGGGGTAATAATAGGGAACCCCACATGCTTTCTATCTGAGCCGGGAACAGGTGCACCCCTGACACTTGTTCTAAATCCAGATGAACTGCTAATAGTTTTCCCTTTATAACAATATGATTAAGTCACACTGCTGGAGACAGCTCTACAGTCTGCTGCTTTTCAACCTTGACTGAAGGAGAGGCCATATGGGAACATTGGGTTATAGGGATTAATGTCAATAATAAATGTTTTAAATTTAATGTACAAAAATAGACAATTTTAAAGTTGTATTAAATATTGTTTCACAGTTGCATTAGTAGATTGTTGTTAATCATCACAAAATCTTCTAAACTTCCAAAGAGACTACTTGAAATCAAGGTTAAAACGATAACTATTAAATTTGACTGATTGTGTTCAAGAACTAATAATCTGTGAACATCCTCTTGTTTCTCCAGTGTATTACCTGAAGAGCCTCCAGAAATCGAAAAGAGCCCAGCCTCCTCCCTCTTGGGACAAGACAAAAGCTTGAATTGTGCAGCAATTCTTGGTATTCAAACCTGCAGAGACAAAATAAATAAATGCACATAAATCCACTATTTCAACCAAAAAATGTTTTAAAAATCATGACCACAATTTTCATTGTATTCCTTTTTCTTGGAGAACAACAAAATAGACCTTGCTTGTTTCTACTACAACAACTTTGCTTTTAAATAAATCTTAATCAATGACTGATGTATGATGCAGAATGATTTCCTCTCATTATCTCCATGTTAAATATATGGAGGACAAGCCTTTCAATTTTGACCGGGTCGGTGAGAGGTGGGGGAGGAGTAAAATGGATAGTAGAGGCTCAGTCACCAATTAAACAAGCCGCCTGATTAATTTCAGTGGTAATTTCAGAGGCCAGTCCGTCTTTGTCCATATTGTGTCTCCCAAAGTTAGCCAGGGGGCTTTGGGTTGGCTGCCAAATGGCCGTGATATTGGCAGTCTGCCTGTAGCACCTGCCCAACATAGCAATCAGGAAGCCCAAACCATTTTCAGATTTGGGCACCATTATAATTTTCTCAATGAGTCATGTGTGCCACATGTAGAGAGGGGGCTGAACAGAGCGGACAGAATTGGCCTGAAGTGATTTGCCCCGGGTGACATATCAATTTCAAGGCAAATCTTGGTGCTGGCAATAATCACCAGTGCAGGAAAGGGCAGGAAGGGAATCTTGTTCTCCTCCTCATTGAGGCCAATTAAACATGTTAAAAAGCTAATTCAGAGTTTGTTGAAGTGGGAGTGTGGAATACTTAAAGGATGCATGAGTTGCAGAAGCTTTCCATTTCTGAACAACTGAGGGGAGTCGGGGTACACAGTGGGATGTCAGGGCACCATTTCGGCCCTATAAGAGGGCCAGGGGGGGCAATGAGGGATTGAGCACTTTTAAGAAGTTGCCCCCTTAACATTACACAGAAGGAAATGAGAGCAGGCGCAGTATCCAGTTTTTGAACAGGGGCAGTAACTCCCTGGCATCATGGGGGCAATAGGGCAGGGAGGAAGGTGCCCAAAGACAATTCAGTGGCCACTATTCCAGAAGGAAGGCTCCAACTTGTAATAGGCACAATTTTCAGACTTTTGGCCCTGTAGTGATAAGGGGCAACACCCTTATCCAGGCCTCAGGAGAGGAAAAAGGGAAGAGAGGCAATAGAAGTCAAACCATCAACACAGGATTGACTGCGGAAAATTGATCCACCTGGAAAGGACCGAGAACCAGTGTGACAGATGACTGATTCTGCAGGCAGATGGTCACAGAGAACTAAGGCCTTCACACCAAGGACATGTCTTTTTGCAACACTGGTCACCATGCTCTTCCAGTAGCCATCAAAACCAATGTGGCCAAATGCATCTTAATTTCTGGCTCCTTCCAAGGATCAGCTGCAGACATTAGTGCACCACATGATAACAAAAGTTAGATGCAGGAGTGGACCTCATGGCCCGCAAGGCTGCTCCACCATTCAATATTATCATAGCTGATCTCTGGCTTCAACTTCACCTTCCAAATATCCTTCCCACTTCCCATATGAGTTCCTTGTTCAGTCACACATAAGTCTCTCTGGACAGCTCTGATTACTCCATTTATACTTTTTGCTTCCTGTTCAGCAGCTAATCTTTTACCTATCTTAATATATTACCCCAAACTTGATCATTAACTCTTATCTTGCCTCTTAACCTTTTGTCTGCCACCTATTTGAATGCCTTTTGGAATTCCAGGTATTACTGGTTCATCGACCTTACTAGTTATATCCTCAAAAACTTTAATAAATTCGTCAAACACAATTTCCCTTCCAGTAAACCATGCTGACTTTGATAATACTATGCTGTCATGAGTACATTGTTGAGACTTTCTTAAAAATATTTTCAGCACCTTCCCAATGATTGATGTTAGGCCTGGACACTATTTCCCTGTTTTCACTCTTACTCCTTTCTTGAATAATGCTGTCTCATTGGGTATCATTCCAGAATCGAGGGCATTTTGGAGAATCAAAGCCAGAGGATCTATCTGTGCAGCTATCTCTTTTAGAACTGAAGATGTGGGCCGTCAGGTTCTGGTGATTTGTTGGATTTTAGTCCCTTAAGTTTCTCCGGTATTTTTGCTCTGCTGATGAAAACTTTCTTATTTTTTTTAACATCTATGTTATCATCTATTTCTGGTATACAACACCAACTGCATATTGCTGGCGACTGAAGCCCTCTTTGCCAGATTTGGACAGTCATTCAGTTAATGACAGACACAGCCTCGCAGCGAGATAAAGAAGTGGGTTTTATCATTGAATTTACAGTGCAGGAGGCCATTCAGCCCATCGAGGCTGCACCAGCTCTTGAAAAGAGCACCCTACCCAAGGTCAACAACTCCACCCTATCCCCATAACCCAGTAACCCCACCAAACACTAAGGGCAATTTTGGACACTAAGGGCGATTTATCATGGCCAATCCACCTAACCTGCACATCTTTGGACTGTGGGAGGAAACCGGAGCGCCCGGAGGAAACCCACGCACATACGGGGAGGATGTGCAGACTCCGCACAGACAGTGACCCAAGCCGGGAATTGAACCTGGGACCCTCGAGCTGTGAAGCAATTATGCTATCCACAATGCTACCGTTTTGCCTCTATTGCTAGATTGTCCCAAGTGCAGGGTATCATCAATTGCACCTAATGGCCTGCATTACATCAACTGACCAGCTAACAGTGACCAAGAAAAAGGTGTTCTACTCGTTCAATGTCCAACTTGTCTGCAGCCGCAACAAGAGTTCCCCGCTGGTGCGTTAGCCGTGACTCAGTAGGTACCACTCTCGCTTCAAAGTCGCAAGGTTTCAGGTTCATGTTCCGCTCCAGATTTTGAGGACAAAAATCTGGCTTGAAATCCCACTGCAGTACAGGGTGGGGGGGGGGGGGGGGGGGGGGGGGGCTGCATTTGTGGAGGTAATATTTCAAATGAGATGCCAATGAGGGCCCATTTGCCTGCTCAGCAGATGTAAAAATCCCATGCCAACATTTTGGAATCCCTGGCATCCTGGCTAATATTTATCACTGAAACAACCTAACAAAATAAAGGTAATACGGTCACTATCACTTTGCTGTTTATGGAGGTTTGCTCTGTGGAAATTTGCTGCTGGGTTTCCCACATTCCAACAGTGACGACACTTCATTGGCTGTAAAATGCGTTGAGATGTTCGGTGGTCATATAAATGCTTTTTTTAATGTGTGCACTCAGGTTTCTGGCAGCTGGTGTAACTCCTTCATCCCAATCTGCCTCAGATATTTACTCCAACCCCCAAACTGCATAGATGGATCCGAGGGGACAAGGGAAATCCCTGAGGAAATGGTTATTCAACCGTCTACGGGAGCCCCAGACAGAGGCACAGAAGTGATACAACTAATGGCACCTTCTCATCTGAACAGTCATTGAGGAGGTCATTGGACTACTGAAGATGCATTCCAGTAGCTGGAGTGACCAGGTGTTGCCTTCTAGTACTCTCCTATAAAGGTCTTGTTCGTTATGATGGTCTGCTGCGCTCTCCAGAGAGGACGGTGAGGTCCTGAAGGGAACTTGCTCACCGCGGGAGGAGTAAGTGCAGAAGGTGAGAGAGGAGAAAAAATTGGAGGCGGACAGATGACACAGAACAGAGGTGTGCTTCTCTACTACGGACGAGGTGACCTGCTCCTGTCACCCTCTGAGAAGTATACCTCACTTTGTTCTCTTCTGGCCTCCAATATTAGATCCAGATTGGCATCAATGAAGCGACAGGCAGTCCTCCCCTGGATTCCAGGTTTGCGGCCCCCCTGTGATATCTCACTTCCCTCTTCTGAAGTGGAAGACTTTGGCACAATCAACAGATCTCTTCCTCAGGACAACCAGCTCACCACCGTGAAAATCTGAACTTCAATTAGTTTCCTACCAAAGACAGATTTCTGACCCCAAAACAGAGATGGTTCCTGTGTCCTGTCTCCATGATGAAAATTCAGACCATGGTGCCTCTTTGGGAGCAATAAGGAAAGAAAATGGTCGCTCTTCCAGCTGGCTGGCAGGTAAAGTTCAATGGGGAGAGGTGAGCGGGGGTTGGAAAGGTTAGGTGGGTTAGGTGGATTGGCCATGCTAAATTGCCCATAGTGTCCTAATAAAAGTAAGGTTAGGGGGGGGGGGGGTTGTTGGGTTACGGGTATAGGGTGGATACGTGGGTTTGAGTAGGGTGATCATGGCTCGGCACAACATTGAGGGCCGAAGGGCCTGTTCTGTGCGTGACTGTTCCATGTTCTATGTTAATACAAGGTGGGCCACCAGCAAATTGAAATAATTTTTGAGGGGCTCATTGGAGCTCCTACGGGCTCCGAGAAAGGTCATTCAAAAAACTGGAGAGGCCTTTAATGCTCCTTTGAAGATCCATAAGTGAAGCCTCTCAATGCCTGCACAAATGGAACGGGCATGTATCATGCAAATTGCCTACGACTCCAATCAGGCTTGTACAACAGGTGTTGCACCACTATTTCCAAATGTAAGTTGCCTTCTGCCTGTTTTTGAGCAGGAGTGGTTGGTGCCTAATTGGAGTTATGTCTGAAAGTTGACTCAAGCAGATAGATCAATGCACAAGGTCCCCACAAAACCTTCAACTGCTGGCCATACGTTTATACAATTGGGAAACAGGCGGCAGGTAGTTGAAAGTTTTGCCTGTGATGATTTAAATCCTAATGGAATCACTTTCTGTCATCTTCCTTTGGCAGTGGAGCAAGTATATCTTTCATTTATTTACACATAACTATGTATGTATCAGTTTTTAGATTTATAATCTGCAGTGAAAAAACACTGTTGTAAACATTAATGCTTCCTCAGCCATCATCATTTGAGGCAAACAGAAGGAAAATGCTCCCTCTTGTTATTAATTAACAAAATTACCCTTTAGTTTGAGTCCTTTCATGATCACACTGCCATTTCTGGAGAATTAATTTGTTGTCAAAAGTGGAGAGGAATCTTTGTTTAAGAGTCATTTGAAAAACATGGACTGGACTTTGGAAAGCAAACTACTAATGAAAAGCATTATTGTGAATGAAGATTTTAAAAGTTGTTTATTGGAAGTGGAGTTTGGAAACTCTCATGTGACAATCATTTGGGGGATTCCGAGGAGAAATCCACAGACATTCATTCGAGGCTCTGAGTGGAGAGCGCATTTGACCGCAGCCATCTTGTGTTACCAAGACCATTGTAATTTAAGATATACTTTGTAATCCACGTTAATCTTAAAATCTCAGTATATTAAAGATAAGGGGGAGTAAAGAGGTATAGTATCATAATCCAATCTTTGCATGTTTCATAAATGTTTTTTCCTTGCTGTTAAAACTAATTGGTGACCCTGTAACTGTTCTTCCATAATTTATAAAAGAAAATGTAAAGGTCCTGGGACCGGATTCTCCGTTTCTGAGTCTAAGTGTTGATGCCAATGGAGAATCTGTAGACTTTCACGCCAGAAAGATCGACGCCGCATGTGCACTGACTCTGCTACCGGTGAGGGGCTAGCATCGATGCGATGTAGAACACCATCGAATCTCAAGGAAAACGGTGCGGGAATTGCCCGGTCCAGGATGGACAGTCGCAGGGCTGACAAGTTGCAGCCGCGCTTAAACAATACAACCCCCACACACATACTGATCGGGGCCGAAAAGATGGGACAGGTTGTGCTGGAGCGCCCAGCTGATGGGTCGGCTGGGGCCAGAGGGCACCCAGGGGGGTGCCACCTATACGACCCAAGGAACCAGGTTTAAAGCGGGCTGTCAGTGACATCCGCAGCTGCATGGCTGCCTTGCCGGCTGCAGTAATAGTGTTGTGTTCCATCCACCCCGACCCCACAGCCCACCTACTGGCCACCCCTACTACTCCCCCAGGCCAGCGGTACGGCTGTCGGCGAAGTATGGCGGCGCTGGACACTGTCCGTACACCCTCTCTCCGCAGCCGCCACGCCAGGCTTACGATTTGTGAGCACACGTGGACTGTGCTGTCAGGAACCCGGCCCATCGGAGGTGGAGAATCGCGGGTGGGCCCACTAATAAAATCTGAACGATGTTACTGCGTGCGGCATGCGTCGCATCAATGGCGTTTTTGAGGAGGTGGAGCATTGCGATTCGGCGTCAAACCGGTGGACCCCAATTTTGGCGTCGACTAACAAAGAATCCCGCCCCTGGTCTTTTGAGCCAGGGTTTCATTCCGGAATGTTCCCGTCCCGTTATACTATCAACTGGGATCAGAACACTTCAAATGGTAAAACCAGAAGAACCCATCCTGTTGATTCCCTTAGTTCCTATGTTTTTAATTTTGTATTTATTGTTTTTGATTCATGGATTGTTAATAGAGACATACTTCTTGACTTAAAGGTAAGGAACTCAAAGTGTCAAGATAGTACACTATGTCATAACGTTTTGTATTTTGGGCAGAAAAATCTGGAATCAATGGCACTCAAGAGATTGGAGCGGTTTGTTTCCATTGGTTGGTTAGTGGCCAAATGGATTGAATCATAGAATCCCTACAGTGCAGAAGGAGACTATTCAGCCCATCAATCTGCACAGACCTTCCAAAAGAGCACATACCTGGGCTCCTGGCCCACTCCTCTATCCTATTTCCATAACCTCACCTATCCTTTGGACACTAAGGGGCACATTTATATGGCCAAACCACCTAAACTGCACATCTTTGGATTGTGGGAGGAAACCAGAGCACCCGGAGGAAACTCCCAGAGACATGGGGAGAACATGCAAACTATACACAGACGGTCACTCAAAGTTGGAATTGAACTCGGTCCCTGACACAGTGAGGCAGCAGTGCTAACTGTTGTGCCACCATGCCGCCCACAATTTCCCAGGGACAGTATTCTTCCCGATAACCAAGAGCAATTTGGTTCATGTCAGGTGGGGTTTTGGAGAGAACCCAGAAGAAGCAAATGGACCCTCAAGGTGGAAGCAGCTCTTTATTTGTGCTCTGCTGCCTCCTGTCTGAAGGCAGAGCTTCAAGATTTTGAAAGAAGAAGCTTTCTCTCTCTCGACTGCCTGCTATTTCTTTGAGTCTACAGTGAAAACTATTACAAGCTGAAAGAAAAGATAACATCATTTTGAAACTCTAGATGAAGAAAAATAATAACTGGAAGATGTCCATCTGAAACAAAGATTCTTAACCTTTTACTTCCGTCACTATTTTACACCCCTCTGTGTTTGTCTGTCTGTGTGTGTACAGAGGGTGGGGTGAGTTAAAAGGGCATGGCTTTAAAGATTAGATAGTAGTTAACCAGTTGTATTTGTTGCCTTTTTAATTATTGTTACTGTTAATAATAAAAAGTTAATGGTGTCTAAATTTACAAACCTAGTGACTGTAGTTCTTGGGCAGCCGAGACCGCGGGTATTTTAAAATAAAAGTTAATTTCAACCGTGTTGTGACTCCTGGTGGGGCTGGAATTGACTGTGCACGGGCCCAGGGTGTCAACAAAACAAACAAAATATTTGCACTTGCAGAGGCAACGCACAGTCTCTCACAGTTCATGTTGTGTGTAATCAGCGTGCACTTCACTTCACATGTCTTGGCTTTATGGATGGACCACTTCAGTCACACTAGTACAAAAAAACTACCCAAGCTTAAATCAGCAGAATGTGGACAATCCTGCGTGTGGGTTAAGGTCAACAAAATATTTTGTGTGCCACTCTCAGAACTCAAGATGGGTCGCGCATGGTCCCTGGGCTACAGGTTACCTACCACTGGTCTATACAAACAAAGTAAAAGGTATCTGTGCTATTGATGATCAATGTGAAAATGACTATGTTTGACGGGTTCATACGTTTTACTGCAGGTAAATTATTTAATGGGTTAATATTTATTCTTTATGTCAGAGATACTGTGCATAATTGAATGAACTGCGAATAATAAAAGTATATTGTGAGTTAAGGAAGATCTTGCAGGAAATCATGTGGCAGCATAAGTTCTGCCAAATAACACCCTGAAGAATGGAAACCTTAAAAATGATGGGATTATCACATTTTTTTCAGCCATTGCTTGACATTTATTATCATGGAATAAGGATTCTGAACTTTTGGCATCCCTAAAGAAAATCACATTTTTTTGCAGCGTAAGGCATTGTGAAAGAAAGTTGAAATGACCTAATTGTAGCATTGAGGATTTTGAAAGAAATTATGATGCTGAGCTAGGCAAATTGATCATCATGCCAGAAGTTTTAAGTATCAGGGAAAAGAAGTTTAAAAAGTAGGACTAGCTAGGAAGCTAGTTGGGTACATTTTTACATGAGAGGTATTGGACATGTGGAGCAAGTTACCAGGCAAGGGCACTGAAGAAAAGGGTATAGATGAGTTCAAGTCCCAAGCACTTGTGTTTCTGAAGAGCAATTGAACTCGCTGGGCAGCAAAATGGGGTTGAATTCAAACAGAAGGGATAGGCTTATTGAACCTAATGGCCTGTTCTTAAACATTATAATGTGCTTATAATGTTCAACCCAGAAATCCACTCAAAATAATTAAATAAAGTGAGACCCTTGCATTAGAAAATATATGATTATCATAGGTTCTCTTAGTTAAATGATTGGACAAAAAGGTTGATTATCCTGTCTTGTGGAGAGTGATAGTGGTCTCTGCTCGGAATTTAAAATCCTGTATTAAGCATTAAATTGACATATGAACAGAATTGCAAATGATGCAGAAATGATGCACAAGAGATTAGCGTGTGAAATTAAAGCACATGGGATTAGGGGTAGTATATCGACATGGATAGAAAACTGGTTGGCAGACAGGAAAAAAAAAAGAGGAGGAATTAATGGGTCTTTTTGAAATTGGCAGCAGTGACTAGTGGGGTACCTCAGGGATTAATGCTAGGACCCCAGATATTCACAACATATATTAATGATTTAGATGAGGGAACAAAATGTAATATCTCCAAATTTGCAGATGACACAAAGTTGGGTGGGAGGCTGAGCTGTGAGGAGGGTGCAGAGATCCTTTAGTGTGATTTGAAGAAATGAGTGAGTGGGCAAATGTATCGCAGATGCAGTAGCACTTTGGAAGAAAAATAGGAATGACCTTAAATTAGGAGAGGGAAATGTGCAACAAGAAGTGTGTGTACACCAGTCACTGAAGGTAAGCATACAGGTATAGCGGGCGCTAGAGAAGGCAAATGATATGCTGGCCTTCATTGCGAGAGGATTTGGGTACAGGAATGTCTTGCTGTAATTATACAGGACCTTGGTGAGGCCACACCTGGGATATTGTGTGCAGTTTGTCTCCTTATCTGAGGAAGAATGTTCTTGCTATGGAGGGAGTGCAGGAAAGGTTTACCAGACTGATTCCTGGGATGGCGGTACTGGCATATGAGGAGAGATTGAGTCAGTTAGGATAGTATTTGCTGGAGTTCACTGAAGCTTGAAGAATGAGGGGGGATATCATAGAGACCTATTAAATTCTAACAGGACTAGACAGGGTAGATGCAAGAAGGATGATCCCAAAGGTGGGGATGTCCAGAACCAAGGGTCACAGTCTGAGGATACGGGGTAGACCATTTAGGACAGAGATGAGAAATTTCGTCACACAGAGAGTGGTCGGCCTGTGAAATTTGTTACTATAGAAAGTAGTTGAGGGCAAAACGTATGTTTTCAAGAAGCAGTTAGATATAGTACTTGGGGTGAAGGGGATCAAAGAATTTGGGGAGAAGGCAGGATTAAGCTATCGAGTTGGATGATCAGCCATGATCATAATAAATGGCCTCCTCCTGCTCCTGTTTTTTATGTTTCCAAATGTCACAGCTACATATGAACTGGGAATGGGTAAGTCTTCCTGAAAAGATATTGATATATTGTCTCCAAAAAAGACTTAAGATCTATAAGGATGCCATTTTCAACTCCAGAAGTGCTGTGTACGATAACTTTGAAACCCCACCAACATATCTCCACTGTTCTCCAGCTGGGTGGGACTGCACATGCCTGGTTCCATTCCTGTCCATCTAATTGTAGCCAGAGAATCACCTGGAAGGACTTCTCCTTCTCCAAAACCTCTGCTGTTCCTCCTTGGCTACCTTTGATTTCGAACAACAACGAGTCAGAATACAGGAGGGAGATAGAGAACCTAGTGGAGTGGTGTAATGACAACAATCTCTCCCTCAATACCAGAAAAACTAAAGAAGAGCTGGTCATCGACTTCAGGAAGCAAAGTACTCCACACACCCCTGTCTGTATCAACGGTGTCGCGGTGGCAATGTTTGACAGCTTCAAATTCCTAGGTGTGCACATCCCTGAAAAATCTGTCCTGGTCCACCCATGTCGACGCTACCACCAAGAAAGCAAAACAGCGACTATACTTCCTTAGGCAAGTAAGGAAATTCAGCATGTCCACACTGAATCTTACCAACTTTTACAGGTGCACCACAGAAAGCATCCTATCTGGTTACATCACAGCCTGGTATGGTAACTGCTCGGCCAAAGACCGCAAGAAACTTCAGACAGTCGTGAACATAGCCCAGTCCATCACACGAACCCGCCACCTATCCATTGACTCTATCTTCACCTCCCGCTGCCTGGGGAAAGCGGGCAGCATAAGCAAAGACTCCACCCACCCCCCACCCGGCTTACTCACTCTTCCATCTTCTTCCTTCGGTCAGGAGATACAAAAGTCTGAGAATACGCACAAAAAGATTCAAAAACAGCTTCTTCCCCGTTGTTACCAGACTCCTATACGACCCTCTTATGGACTGACCTGATTACTACTACACTGCTGTGTGCTTCACCCGATGCCGGGGTCTAGGTATTTACTTTTTTTTAAATAATCTTTTATTGAGGTATTTGAAAATTTTATAACAGTAACATAAACACTGACATCAACATGGTTTAAAAAAAAACATTCCCCACCCAGTCCAATCTTCATGCACCTCAACCATACAACAACAATCCGTCCCCCCCTCCCACCTTGGAATACTGCATCTGCTGACATTTTAATTTTCCCCGAGAAAGTTGACGAATGGCTGCCACCTCCGGGTGAACCCTAACATTGACCCTCTAAAGGCAAACCTTATTTTTTCGAGACTGAGAAACCCAGCCATGTCACTAACCCAGGTCTCTACACTCGGGGGCTTCAAGTCCCTCCACATTAACAAGATCCATGTCCAGGCTACCAGGGAGGCAAAGGCCAAGACGTCGGCCTCTTTCGCCCCCTGAAATCTCGGCTCTTCCGAAACTCCAAAGATCGCTACCTCCAGACTCAGCACCACCCGTGTTTTTAGCACCGTGGACATTGCCTCAGCAAAATCCTGCCAAAACCCTCTAAGCTTCGGGCATGCCCAAAACATGTGGACATGATTTGCTGGGCTTCCCGCGCACCTCACACACCTATCCTCTACCCCGAAAAACGTGCTCATCCTAGCCACTGTCATGTGTGCCCGGTGGACTACCTTAAATTGTATCAGGCTAAGCCTGGAACATGATGAGGAGGCATTAACCCTGCTTAGGGCATCCACCCATAGACCCGCCTCTATCTCTCCTCCTAGCTCGTCCTCCCACTTGCCCTTAAGCTCCTCCACCGGAGTTTCCTCCGCCTCCGAAAGCTCCTGGTAAATATACGATACCTTCCCCTCTCCCACCCAGGTACTGAAAACTACTCTATCCTGTATCCCCCGTGGCGGCAGCAGCGGAAAGGCCGCAATCTGCTTTCTCAGGAGGTCTCGCACCTGCAAATACCTAAAACCATTCCCTGCTGTCAATTTAAATTAATCCTCCATAGCTTGCAAGCTGGGAAAGCTCCCGTCCATAAATAGATCCCCCATCCTTCTAATGCCTGCCTTCTAATATCGGGCCGGCGAGAATGGCAGACGTGCCATTACCAGTGCCCCCAAACTTGCCGCCTCCATCTGCTCCCATGCCTCCCCCCTCCCCCCACTAGAACATAGAACATACAGTGCAGAAGGAGGCCATTCGGCCCATCGAGTCTGCACCGACCGACTTAAGGCCTCACTTCCACCCTATCCCCGTAACCAAATAAC
The DNA here is from genome assembly GCF_902713615.1 of Scyliorhinus canicula. Lineage (NCBI taxonomy): Eukaryota > Metazoa > Chordata > Chondrichthyes > Carcharhiniformes > Scyliorhinidae > Scyliorhinus > Scyliorhinus canicula. The sequence goes on from NC_052151.1 coordinate 122,174,354, forward strand.
CCTTCCTAACCTTTTTTGGTCACTAAGGGCAATTTATCATGGCCAATCCACCTGACCTGCATGTCTTTGGACTGTGGGAGGAAACCGGAGCACCCGGAGGAAACCCAAGCAGACACGGGGAGAATGTGCAAACTCCGCACAGACAGTGACCCAGCAGGGAATCGAACCAGGGACCCTGGCGCTGTGAAGCCACAGTGCTATCCACTTGAGCTACCGTGCTGCCCATAATAATCGCTTATTGTCACAATTAGGCTTCAATGAAGTTACTGTGAAAAGCCCCTAGTCGCCACATTCCGGCACCTGTTTGGGGAGGCCAGTACGGGAATTGAACCCCTGCATTGCTGGCATTTTTCTGCATTGCAAGCCAGCTATTTAGCCCACTGTGCTAAACTAGCTGCTCTACCCACTCCTAATCATGGCTATATTCGCCGCCCAGTAGTAATTGCAGAAGTTCGGCAGCACCAACCTGCCTTCCCCCGACTGCGCTCCAGCAGCACTTTCTTCATTCGTGGGGTTTTACTCGCCCACACAAAGCCCAAAATAATCTTATTCACCTGCTTGAAAAAGGCCTTTGGGATGAAGATGGGGAGGCACTGAAAGACAAACAGAAATCTGGGCAGGACCGTCATTTTCACGGTCTGTACCCTCCCCACCAGTGATAGCGGGAGCATGTCCCATCTCTTAAAGTCCCCTTCCACTTGTTCTACCAACCGGGATAGGTTTAACTTGTGTAGTGCTCCCATTCTTGGGCTACGGTTTCCCAAATATCGAAAGCTCTTCCCTAACATTCTAAGCGGCAGCTCTCCCAGTCTCTTCTCCTGTCCTCTTGCCAGGATCGCAAACATCTCGTTTTTCCCCATGTTCAATTTATACCCCAAAAAATTGCCAAATTCCCCCAAGATTCGCATTACTTCCCCCATCCCCTCCAACGGGTCTGAAATGTACAAGGGCAGGTCATCTGCGTAGAGTGAGACCCGGTGCACCATTCCGCTCCGAATCAGCCCTTTCCAGTTCCTAGAGGCTCTTAACGCCATAGCCAATGGCTCTATGGCCAGAGCAAACAGTAACGGGGAGAGGAGGCACCCTTGCCTCGTCCCGCGGTGTAGTTTAAAATACCCCGACCTCAGCCGGTTCGTACGCATTCTCACTACTGGTGCCTGATAGAGCAACTGCACCCAGTCAATGAAGCCCTCACCAAACCCAAACCTTCCCAGCACCTCCCACAGGTAACTCCACTCCAGCTGATCAAAAGCCTTCTCCGCATCCATCGCCACCACCATCTCCATCTCCTCTCTTTCTGAGGGCATCATAATAACATTTAGAAGTCTTTGAACATTGGCCTCGAGTTGCCTGCCCTTAACAAATCCCGTTTGGTCTTCCCCTATCACCCCCGGGACACAGTCCTCTATCCTTGTGACCAGTATCTTAGCCAGCAGTATGGCATCCACATTCAATAGAGAAATCGGCCTGTATGACGCGCATTGCTCCGGATCCTTCTCCCGTTTCAGGATCAATGAAATCGAGGCCTGCAACATTGTTGGGGGGAGGACTCCCTTCTCTCTTGCTACGTTAAATGGCCTCACCAGCAGTGGGCTCAATATCTCTGAAAACTTCTTACAGAATTCCACCGGATAGCCTTCAGGCCCCGGGGCCTTGCCTTACTGCATGCCCTCCAACCCCTTGATTATTTCCTCAATCTCAATTGGGGCTCCCAGCCCTTCCACCAGGTCCTCCTCCACCTTCGGGAACCTCAACTGATCCAGAAACTGCCTCATCCCCTCCACCCCTGCTGGGTGTTGCAACTCATATAATTTACTATAGAAGTCCTTAAACACCTTGTTTACCCCCGCTGGGTCCAGGACAGTATTACCGTCTCTACTCTTTACTTTACCTATCTCCCTAGCCGCCTCTCTTTTCCTGAGACGGTGCGTAAACATTCTGCTTGTCTTTTCCCCGTACTCATAGATCGCCCCCCCCTTGCCTTCCTCAACTGTTCCACTGCTTTCTCTGTGGTCAACAGCCCAAACTCCATCTGTAACCTCCGCCGCTCCCTCAGTAGCCCCACGTCCGGGGCCTCCGAGCATCTCCTGTCCAACTGGAGTATCTCTTCAACTAACCTGTCCCTCTCAGCCCATTCCACCTTTTCTCTGTGGGCCCGTATCGAGATTAATTCCCCTCTGACTACTGCCTACAAAGCTTCCCAGACCGTCACTGCAGAGACCTCCCCCGTATCATTTGTTTCCAGGTAGTTCTGGATGGACTTGTTAACCCGCCCACAGATCGCTTCATCCGCTAGCAACCCCACATCCAGTCTCCACAGCGGGCGTTGCCCTCGCTCCACACTAACCCGTAGGTCCACCCAGTGCGGGGCATGGTCCGACAATGCAATTGCCGAGTACTCAGTATCCACCACCTTCGGTATTAGCGCCCTTCTCAGAACAAAAAAGTCGATGCGAGAGTATACCTTGTGGACATGTAAAAAAAAGAAAACTCCTTCGTCCTCGGCTGTGAAAACCTCCATGGGTCTACTCCCCCCATCTGTTCCATAAAACCCTTCAATTCCTTTGCCACAGCCAGCCTCCTCCCTGTCCTGGATTTTGACCGGTCCAATTCCGGATCAATGACTGTATTGAAGTCCCCTCCCATGATCAAGTTATGTGACTCTAAATCTGGGACCTTACCTAACACCCGCCTCATAAATTCCACGTCGTCCCATTTCGGAGCTTATATGTTCACAAGTACCACTCGCACTCCCTCCAGCTTCCCACTCACCATTATGTACCTACCCCCCTCGTCTGACACGATTCTCCTTGCCTCGAATGTCACTCGTTTGTTGATCAAGATCGTTGATAAAGACCCCCCTGGTCTTTGAGTCCAGTCTTGAGTGGAACACTTGGCTGACCCACCCCTTCCTCAATATCATCTGGTCTGTAACCTTTAGGTGTGTCTCTTGTAGCATTGCCACGTCTGCCTTCAGCCCCCTCAAATGCGCGAACACACAAGCCCTCTTGATCGGCCCATTCAATCCTCTAACGTTACATGTGATCAGCTTGAACGGGGGGCACCTGCCGACTAGCCATCACCCTTTTTAGGCAAGCCTCGAGCTCGCGCCCTGCGCTTCCTCGAGTCCCCACTCGGGCAGTTGTCTTTCCGACCTCCCATTTGTCCCCCAATAACAGTTCCTCCCCTGTCAGCAAAGCAGCTCCCCCCTCCCCCCCTAGGAACAACACTAGAAACCCAATCCCCCAAATCAAGCTCCAGGTTAACACCTGCTCACCCCCCACTGTGCTTCCGAGAGTCAGCTGACCCATGCTGACTCTATAGCTCCCGCCTCTAGCACCAAGCAGGCTGTCTCCCTATTGTTCTCTCCCCCGACATGAATAAACATTTTAAAAGCATCACATTCCCCAGTAAACAAACATCAGAATAAACAGTGAAGAAACAGTCACTTTAGAAAAATAGTCACCCAAAAAGCAGAACCAAATTCAAAGCCCACCCCCCCTCTAACCAGCTCCCTGCAAGACAAAGCAATCTTTAACCATCCACACAGCCCATTATTTCACATAGAGCTACTTATATTTATACAATCCAGCACAACAAATCGCGGCCACAGTACTTCTCCAAGGCTTCAGTGTCTTTTAATTCGCCCCCAGCTTAATTTCTTTAATAAAGTCCATACTTCGTCTGGCATTTCAAAGTAGAAGTCCCGTTCCTCATGTGTGACCCCACAGACGGGCTGGGTACAGCATCCCGAACATCACCCACTTCTTAAAGAGGGTCGTTTTTGCCCGATTGAACCCCGCTTGCCTCTTGGCCAAATCCGCCCCCAGGTCCTGATAGATGTGCAACTCACAGTTCCCCCCACTTGCTGCTCCGTTCTTTCTTGGCCCACCTCAAAACGTGTTCCTTGTCCATGAAACGGTAAAAACGGATTACCTTGGCCCTCGGCGGATCGTTCGCTCGGGGCTTCCTCGCGAGGGCTCTGTGCGCTCTGTCCAATTCCAGGGGCCAAAGGAACGCCCCAGCCCCCGTCAACTTCTCCAACATGTCCGTCACATAAGTCCTCGCATCTGATCCCTCACTGCCTTCAGGGAGGCCGACAATTCTGAGATTCTGCCTCCTTGACCTATTCTCCAGGTCCTCCAGCTTCTCCTGCATTCTTTTCTGGTGGTCGTTCATCATCTTCACCTTGTTTTCCAGCACTCCTCGTGCTCGGACAACTTTTGTTCCACCTCCTGGATCGCTCTCCCGTGGGTTTCCTGATTCTGAACCACTTGATCAATTGAAGCCTTAATCGGGTCCAGCGTGTCCTTCTTCAGCTCGGCGAAGCAATCCTCGAAAAGCTTCACTAGCTAATCCGTCGGCCACTGTGCCGTCTCCCCGCAGCCCTTGCTCTCTGCCATGCTGTCCCTTGTTACCAGCTCTACTTACGTCTCCCTTATAGGACTTCGTCGTCTCACACGGCCACTTCTGGTCCAATTCTCCATACACCGTAGGGAGATTTCTCCTTACTGTCTCACTCTTCACCGATTTATCCCATAAAATCCAGAAAAAACAGGGGAAAAGGTCCAAAAGTCCGTTACAGGCGGGAGCTATCAAATGTGCAACCTACTCCTCCATGGCCGCCACCAGAAGCTCCGTGTCTCGATGTTTACATTGTGTACCTTGTGTCGCCTTATTAAGCATTTTCTTTTCTTTTCATTTACTAAATGATCTTTTTGAGCTGCTAGCAGAAAAATACATTTCACTGTAGCTCAGTACACATGACAATAAACAAATCCAATCCAATCTACAACCCTCACCAACAACATCCAAAAGCACCAAACTGGTTATCGTGTATAATATAAAACAGAAACAGAAACTCCTGGAAATGCTCAGGACTGGCAGCATCTGTGGTCTTTCATCAGTACTGCAAAGAGTTAGAAAATAATAGGTTTTGAGCAAGTAAGGGAATTGAGGAGTTGGTGGGATGGTTGCGGGAGGGAGAAGGAGGGGGGATGGACAAATGGAAATGTCTTTCTACTGAATCTGATAGCTCCAGCTGGGAAACATTTTGACTTGAGCTACCCACCTCAGTAGCGGAACTCTGGCCGTCAAGATTATTCACATTGTAAACTCAGAGACTGCTGCCATTGAACGTGAGAGGAGCTGGGAGATCACAAACAGTGCAATGGGCAGCACGGTAGCACAGTGGTTAGCATCGTTGCTTCACAGCACCAGGGACCCAGGTTCAATTCCAAAGAGAAAATTCTGGAAAATCACAGCAGGTCTGGGAGAGAAAAGAGCAATATTTCAAGTGCAGATGCCTCTTTGTCAAAGCTGGTTCAACTCCTGGCTTGGGTCACTGTCTGTGAGGAGTCTGCACATTCGCCCCATGCCTGCATGGGTTTCCTCCGGAGCTCCGGTTTCCTCCCACAGTCCAAAGATTTGCGGGTTAGGTGGATTGGCCACGCTAAATTGCCTTGAGTGTACAAAAAAAAAGGTTAGGTGGGGTTACTGGGTTACAGGGATAGGGTGGAGGTGTGGGCTTAAGTAAGGTGCTCTTTCCAAGGACTAGTGCAGACTCGATGGGCCGAATGGCCTCCTTCTGCACTGTAAATTCTATGATTCAGCATGATGTCACTGGATGATCACAATCAACAGTGTTTAAGGTTTACCAGGTGGTTTGGAGACAGAGGGAGGCAGGAGGAGCCCCACTTGGATATTTGTCCCTAAGCTGCTTGTCCTCAGTTTTTTTTTAAATATAAATTTAAAGTATACAATTCATTTTTTCTAATTAGGGGGCAATTTAGCGTGGCTAATCCACCTACCCTGCACATCTTTGGGTTGTGGGAGCGAAACCCACGCAAACACGGGGAGAATGTGTAAATTCCACACGGGTAGTGACCCAGAGCCAAGATCAAACTGGGACCTCAGTGACATTTGTCCTCAGTTCTGCTGAGAAAACAAGTGCTTAAACCATATAAAGGTTGACTTACCATGCCATCTTCCTTCATCAACTGCTTGGGGAATTAAAAAAATACATTGTCCTTCCATTCCAAAGGTGGCTTGATTAGTTTATGTCTGGAGGCTAACTTAGTCAGGGTCCCATTGTCCAAGTAATTCGTATTAATGGCTAGTCTCTAAGGTAATTGTCATAGATGCGCCGCTAATGAGACAGGAGATATGAGTCTTTCAAACTCCCCATAAGTCATTGGGTTTGTAGTTAGACCATCTCCATGCCAATGAAATGGAATGTGGTATGCATAGTATTGAAAATTGGGGTTAGCCATTTTAGGTTGTGAGTTCAAGTCACTTTAAATTCTGTTTTTAGAAAGTATGTTTTGAAAAGTTAATTCAAATCTCCAGCTGTTGTATTAAAATCTTTTATTTGGCATAAAGCACATCCTCACGCTCGTAATTGGAAGTCTGAATCTCTTCAATGGCTATTGGTCTCTTAGAGATCATAACGCTTGTCTAATCAGAGATCCTGAAATAAGCATAGAGAGCTTACTCTTAACGTCTCTTCACATTTGTCAGAAAAGCCTAAACTGAATTCTCTCACTGAGGCATATCCTTAAAACTAATTTCAAAATAGATTCAGATGTGAGCTATGCAGAGAGATGTGTGTATTAAGCAACTTTGGCTGTTGAGCCAGTGACCAAGGTTAGAAGACAGCACACAACTTTGGGTAGAGACTGAGACTCAGGGCTGCGTGTAGGGTTGGTCTTTGGCTTTACAATGATGGCACCTTGAAGGTCACTGGCAATGTGTGATCACCTAGTCCACAAGAAAATGGGTCTTCTTTCAGACGGTTGCTATGTTTAGCAATGACCTGTTGTGAAAGCCTGAGCCACTAGTGCTCAGAATGTTGAGAGACCTTCTGCTATTTCTGATCCTTTATCTTTAGATTATGTGTCAGGGGTCTCCTTGCCCTGGAGCTGAATCTGTGTGTCTATCCCGTCTGCCCCGTGGACGGTGGCCGAGGTGCAGGCAACAGGTGCTGCAGTTAGTGTTGCTTTTGTTGGTGATGATGCTGCTTCTCTAATTCTTCATCAGAGGTGCAATGTAGAGCTTACTTTATTCCCATGTGGTGGTGGAAGCTAGTATCAGGGAAGTTCAGCTGAAAATGAGTGAGGTACATGACTTTCAAGAAGTTGGCAATCACCTGTCAAGCACTGAAAACACTCTCCCAGATGGAGATCAGTGAACAGCAGCCTCTCTCTCATCTGTCCAAGGCTGGAGATCTTGAGTTCCATTGATCAAAGACTTCCCAACCTGTTAGCTTCACTGAACAATCACTCCCTGCTGTGACCTTGCAGAATTGCTAACATGTCAGGAATTGGATCCAGAATCTTATAGTGCTTTAACAAATACAACATATTAAAATACAACAAGATTTGAATTTTTCAATAACTTACCCAACAACTGCCTGGATTACCCCACTCACTGAAAACCCGATGATAGTAGAATCCTGACAGAATGTCACTTTTAGGGGATTTAACTCCCTGCACATACCCAAACCTGCCTCTCCTTGCCTGTCAAAATTCTCCCTGCATCACGAATCACGTGATAAAGTTTCACACAGATCCTTTTCAAAAATGTTTTTACAGCACACAAAAGGGGCCTGTTCTGTGCTGTTCTATGTTCTATATCGCACATCTCTTTTACAAACCTCGGGAACTGCACATCACAGGACATTAATACTCGATAAAATTACAATATGAATAGTAAAAAGGCAAAATGATACTTGATTCATTGGGGAAATGTTAATTTGTGTTATTACAATCGCTGCTAGACAGTACACAGCATTGCTAAAGAACTCTATCTGTTGCAAAAACATTTCTCAACAGCAAATATTCACTCTGAAATTTCACAAGTTCCTTACTGTTCCTTATCACAATTTGTTATCACAAGCATGGCTTGCTTTGCTTGGTTCTGTGAGTGGAAATAAGAAGCATTCTTTCAGATTTTTCTTCCACTGCAACCTTCGCAACATGCAACAATTTTTTAACAGGCGTCTGCAATTAGCTGCAAATGATAGACTGTACCCAAATTTCCAACTTTTGGAACTAGCAAAACCTGACCAATAGCTTCAAAAACATGTGCCTCCAAATAAAACTCAAATTCTATCGCACATGTCTGTATGCACAAGTCACAGAAAGTTAACATGCAAATACAGAAAGCAATTAGGAAAGCAAATGGTGTGTTAGCTTGGGTTTCCTCCGGGTGCTCCGGTTTCCTCCCACAGTCCAAAGATGTGCAGGTTTGGTGGATTGGCCATGCTAAATTGCCCTTCGGTTAGCTGGGGTTGCTGGGTTACGGGGATAGGGTGGAGGTGTGGGCTTAAGTAGGGTGCTCTTTCCAAGAGTCAGTGCAGACTCAATGGGCCGAATGGCCTCCTTCTGCACTGTAAATTCTATGATACTGTGATTCTGTGAAATTCAAAAGGCTTAGAGTATAGGAGTTGAAAATCTCACTACAATTTCACAGGGCATTAGTCAGACCACACATGGAGTGGTTTATGTGGCTTTGGTCTGGCTATCATCGGAAGGATATCCTTTTCCAAGCGAGTGCAACAAAAATTCACCAGACCATTATTGCTAATGTATTTCAATGCTTGCCTAACCGGTGGTGATCAGGTCATCTTATTTGTCACACGATACAAAATATATACAATATTTAATAATGCTTTGACAGCATTTTCCAAACAAGTGGTTTCTACCAACTAGAAAGACAAGGGCAGCAGATGCTTGCCAAAACTACCACTATCAAAAAAAATTTAAAAACCCAAATGTGCAATCTTTTGAAAATAGGTTTGGGTTTCAAACTGTCAGCACTCACTGCCAGGCCCAGGTTGACAGCTTCAAAAAAGACTGTAATCCAACTGTTGTTCAAAGCAAGTCTGCTGCATACACTCTCAAAGGGTGGTGACAAGCTGTTCATCAAAGTATTCTGTTTCTGACAGCATGCTCCAGTTCATTTAAAAAAGAACAAATATCTTCAAGAATAAACCACCTCTATTATATCAGAATTTATTGGCGGATTCTCTGTCAGCCGCGCCGGAACCGTGAAACGCTACATTCGCGGCTGGCACAGGGTTCATGCCAAATCGCAATTCTCTGGTGTCTCGATAGCGGTGTCAATGCGATCCACTCCGCCCGTACAGTAAACGCCAAATAATTTGCAGCATATCATTAGCGAGCCTGGCCCTGTATTCTCCGGGGCCTCTGCAATATTTAGCCTCTACTGTAGGTGGGAGGTGGGTGGCGGGATGTCCCGACAGTGAGGTTCGCTAATGCTTTCCAAAATGGTGAAGAAGGTGCTGTGGCTAATGAGGCTGTGAGGAAGTGTCCAACATCGCCATATTGACTGTTGTGCTGCTGGCTGGAGGGGGGCTTCTGCCAGGGCTGGGGGGAGAATAGAGGGGTGCAGCCAGTAGGTGGGCCGTATGGTCGGGGTAGACGGGCATGGAACACTATTGCCGCAGCCTGCCAGGCAACCATGCGGCTGCACACGTTGCCGACTGCATACTGTGAACCTAGTGGCATGGGTCACCCCTCCTAGGTACCCTCTGGCCCCAGCCGACCATCAACAGGATGGGTATACTCCAGCACAACCAATACCATTTTGTTGGCTGGGATGAGTGTGTGCGGGGAGTGGAGTGCTAATATTTAGCTGCAGCTTGCCAGCTTCCTGAGTTTCAATCATGGACCCAGTGAATCCTGCACTATTTCTCATTGGAATCAATTTTGTTCCACATGGCACATGTACTGGCCCCTCAGCGGCTGCTGTATCGGTCCAGGTGTGGCGCCAATTTTGCTGTCCTGGATGTTCATGAATCCTGCACGGCATCAACACTTAGTCTCAGGCTCAGAGTATCCTGCTGGATATATTGGGAAACTTGGAGGGGATAAGAATCAACAAATCTCTACATATTAGCTTCTGGACTCTGATACTTGCCTTTCTTATCTCGGACCCACGCCGCAGCGGCCGTCCTGGTGGGGGGGCAGGGTATCAAACTCCGTGGGGGTGGGGCCTCAACGACGGCTTGGCCCACCAGTGAGGGCTACCGATCGGCGGGCACGCGCGCTCTTGGGGGCATACCTTCCTCCGCACGGGACCGCTGTGTCGCTATGCCATGTTGCACGGTGCCGAAGCGGAAACGGCCACCACGAGCATGAGCTGGTGTGGAATCGGCCGCCGTGCGCATGCGCGGCCCCGCACCGGCAGTGCAGGGCCGCGTATCGGCGCCAGAGCTGCATGGAGAACTCTGGCGCCATGCTGGCCCCCTGTGGGCCACTGAATCGCTGGGCCAAGGGGCCCGATGCACTCCGGCATCAACACTTAGCCGGGATTTTGGAGAATCCCGGCTGCAATCTCTCATTTCATGCCAATAGCACCCTATTCCTTTTAATCACTAACTTAAACAGATCTAATAAAATAAAGGTTGAACACATTTGGATGTTGCTGCATCACCCCACTTGCAAAAATTGTCTATTTCAACCTTCAGTGGCATCCATGCACCTATGCAGCACTGTCCGTTGCTCATGCAACTCAACTGTTTTGCATAAACTGGCAACTACCAGCTAAACAAAACCTAAGTTCTTCAGTTCGTGTCCCAAGAAAAACTTGAGAGCAAACAGCCCAGCTTTTACAGTGGTTTAGGGAGCTATCTTGGGGATCTAAATGGATCATCATTTAGATCAGGGGTGGGCAAACTTTTCCGTGCACGGGCCACATTCAGAAATTCACAATTTTAAAGGGCCACATAGTATATTAAGTAAAATAATTACTTCACCCGGTTATGATTCTGGGCGCCTCATATAGAACATAGAACAGTACAGCACAGAACAGGCTCTTTGGCCCTCGACGTTGTGCCGAGCAATGATCACCCTACTCAAGTCAACGTATACCAGTAAGTAACCCAACAGCCCCCCCAATTAACCTTAAAAAGAAAATTAAAATTAAAAAAAAAAAAAAAATTTTTTTTAATGACTTGGTGGGCTGCATAAAGACCTTTGGCCGTAGTTTGCCCACCCCTGGTTTAGATGCACCCAGAGAGAACAGGAAGGGTAAAGATAACAAACGGCAGACTATCTTTTTTGCTTCATTCAGCCAGTGGCCTGTTTTGGTGGCCACAATGGACACGGGGAATCATCACTAGATCTCCTCATTGGATTTGTAGAGTAAAAACCTCCCTATTAAGCAGGTGGGAGTTCACCCAATGGATAACAAGCAGTGAGATATTAAAACCCGCAGCTTTATCCTGGGCCGGTATTCTTGGGTCGCCGGGCTTGGCTGCGGCCTTTTCGTCATGGAAATAAAAGAGTATGTTGTCGGAAGACTGGCTTTGGAGAGATTATTACATTTGCAACGAGGAGTAAACAAGTTTTTTTCTCCAAGCAATCTTCATTGCCGAGAACAAGCAGCTTCTCCATTAAGAAAAAACAATGCCTATCTTCGGTAAATTTGAATCTGATGATGTAAGTGGAGCAGACTGGGCCCAACATGCACAATGCATGTGTTAATTCTTCTGGGCTAATAATATTGAGGGAGATGAGAGATAACACTTTAACACAGCAGGGAGAACCCCGGGAGAACCTGCCACAGAACCTTTAGCAAGATTACAAAAATTGGCAGAACATTTCGAATTCGGACCATTACTGAACAAAATTTTGGGAGACAGATTTGTACGTGGAATAAACAACTTGACAACAAAAAAAGGTTATTGGCAGTATTCAGCCTGGATTTTAAAAAAGCCATCAAAATAACTTTACCACTGGATAATGCAGAAAAAGAGACTCTGGAGCAAACGGGGTGTCAGACATCACTGTCCTCAGGTTAGGGGGAGTTGTATCGTGTAACAGTGACCATTACTCAACTGAGGGCATTTGTGTAAGATGTCAGATAGTCCATTATAGTACCGGAGCTCACTCACATCACCCGGCAGTCAAGGAAATGCAATGGCGGCCCCAAGAATGCTAGGAAATATGCTCCAGTAGGTTGCAGATGCCAGACGATAGACTATTACATGCACAGTTGCACAGTGGGAGCACTGTGGCTTAACAGCGCCAGGGTCCCAGGTTCGATTCCCGGCTTGGGTCAGTCACTATCTGTGCGGAGTCTGTATGTTCTCCCAGTGTCTGCGTGGATTTCCTCCGAGTGCTCCGGTTTCCTCACACAAGTCTCAAAAGACGTGCCATTAGGTGTCATGTGAGAGTACCTTTAAGAAATAGGTGTTTATCAAATAGCGGTAGTGATGTCAGAGTGTGGGTCGAGCTGGGTTTTGGTATGTGGTTTTTTACTTTCGCTCTGAGTGAAAAGCTGGTTTGTGTCTGTGTTTTAGTTTAGTTTTCAGATTTGGAGCTGCATCCAGGCAAACAAGGTGTTATTTTGACCTCACTCTGCATGTAAAGAATGTCTTCAGATCACTTGCTAATTTAAAAGAGATAACTGCTCTCAGTAGAGAATTTAAATCTGCTGTCTTTGTTAAAGAGGGTATTTGTCTTATGGATGTGCTAGGAAAGATTAAGGGTTACTTATAGAGTACTGTATTCTTTGGTGGGAGCATTTGAGTTGATAGTTGCTAAGATGTTTACTGTGTGTTTATAAAATGTTAACTGGATTCATAGAATAAAGATTGTTTTGTTTTAAAAGTACTTTAGATTTCTGTTACATCACACCTGTAGAGTGGGCTCTTGTACTCCCCATAACCGAATATATTAAAAGTTGTGGGTCAGGTGAACTCCATGATACACTTTGGTGTTTGCTAATCCCTGGGCCATAACATAGGTAATTTGGACATTTTGAATTCTTCCTCTATGTATTCAAACAGGCGCTGGAATGTGGCAACTTGGGGCTTTTCACAGTAACTTCATTGCAGTTTAATGAAAGCCCACTTGTGACAATAAAGATTATTATTATAATTATTAATATTACTTTCGAAAGGGCCCAGCCAAGATAAACTTATAGGAATAGGCAAAACATGTGCTGTTCAGGGAAGAAGCCAAGACCAGGCATCATGTAGCTATACCTACTTTCAGAAACAGGGACAATGAAACTAAACTACATCGTTATGACCAAGGCCACCCCAGTAATGGTGGAACTGTTGGTAAGGGATCATCCATTAAAAAAGGTCGCCATAGGGGCTGTGGTCTTTGTTATTGGGGAGTTATATGGGCAGAATTCTCCATTTGGGATACTATGGCCTGGATTCTCCGATTGCCAACGCCGAAATCACACTCAGCTGGAGAATCCGTTTTGATGCCGGAACCGAGGTGGCGCCATTTTTCGGACGCTCCGCTCCCTCAAAAACGGCATCCTCGCTGAATACGCCGCACGCCATTGGGACGGTCTTAGGACATCACCTGAGGCCCTACCCCGATGCTCCGCCCCCGATGGGTCGCCTTCCCGACGGCATGGCACGTGTGTCAGTATTTGGGGACCTCATATGGCCGCTGCGGTCTGTGTCCAGTGCTGCCACATTCAGGGGAGGAGCCGTTTCGCTGGCCGGGGGAGGGGGGCCTTCGGAGGGGGCTGGGGGGACTGGTGGGGGGTGGTCTGGGGATTGCGAGGGGGGTTACAGGGCGCACTATGTGGCACACCAGGTCCACACGTGGCCGGCGCCATGTTGTACGGTGCGACAGCCGCAGGTCGCCACCGTGCACATGCGCGGCCACGGACCCGGCAAATCACCGTCCGTATCTGCAGGTAAAGCTGGAGTCTTAACATGGTGCAGCTGCTAACACCCCACCTGGCGGAGCATCAAAGACTCTGACTCAATCGGAGTTGACATCATTATTCAAGCTTGTACCAACACGACTGGGGACAAACTGAGATGCACTCTCACAATAAATCTCATTATGCACAAACATTGCATGATCTATATACACTTCAAAAAGCTTGCAGTTCTTATCAATTGGTTTAGATATTAATTACCGTGACTCATTTGTTCTCTTTCTCCAACCATAGTGACACATTTGTTCCAAACCTTTAAGGGGCTGGTTTAGCACAGTGGGCTAAACAGCTTGCTTGTAGAACAAGGCCAGCAGCGCAGGTTCAATTCCCGTACCGGCCTCCCCGAACAGGCGCCGGAATGTGGTGAAAAGGGGCTTTTCACAGTAACTTCATTGAAGCCTACTTGTGACAATAAGCGATTTTCATTATTAAGGCCGTGTTAACGGTTTTCGAGGTAGTGGTCATGCCGTTTGCACTTTCTGTTATTTATGCCTGTGTTTGGTGCTTACCTTTCTCAACTGACCTTGTACCTCATGTCAGTTGCTATGGTACAGTGGGTTGCATGCTGTTTCAATCCTCACAGTTCCTAATCTTCTGCCTCATGCAGTGTCCTTATTCCCTTTCTGGCCCCTAGCTTTCTGCTTCTCCCTGTACTGGGTCAATAGATTTTGTCAAGTCATGCTAAAACTTGTACATAATTGCAATAAGTATTTTAACTAATTTAGTTAGCTTTCATATTTCATTAATGCTTGGCTTAATATATTGTAGCATCTTTATCACTAATTTCCTTTCCCCTTCTTAACCCTGGTTAGAAAGTCCCAACATGGAGTCAGTCTCAGTACAGACCATCAGCCACTTAGAACTGGGATGACGTGAATCTTTTTACTCAAAGTTCTCTCCTCTCACTTTGGTTTAAATTGTGCCCTGTTGCCCGGTCTCTTCTTTACATTGTTTTCAATAGTGCCCTGCTGCCTCTTTTCTCTCGCGCTGTTTTAAATAGTGCCCTGCTGTACTCTTTCCTCTTGCTCTATTTTAGTTCCTCACTGTTCTCTTTCCTCTTGCTCTGTTTTAAATAGTGGCCACTCCACTGTCTCTCTCCTCTCGCACAGTTTTCTATAGTGCCTCACTGATCTCTTTCCTTTTGCTCTGTTTTAAATAGTGCCCTGCAATTCTCTCTCCTCTCCTGCTATTACAAATACTCTCCCGCTGTTTTAAATAGTACCCCACTGCTTTCACCATTCCCACTGTACAATGCAGAAGAAAATGAAAGGGAGAATTTCTACTCTTCATCATCTTTTCTCAGGGATTATGATTATTTGAGTTCTGGATGGTCCTCTCTTGAATCTGTTTTTGCTTAAATTGATTTTCACTGCGTTTACATTCAGGTCAACAAAAGTGCCACAGTCCAGGATCCAACTGTTGTGAGAATCCTCTATTCCACTCCTCAATGTGTTTGCCTTTCCAGATGATAAGGGAAGATATAAGTTCTCCACGCTAAGAGAGAAGAGAACGCTGTTGGGGATTAATGCTTTCGGTGAAATTGACTTGTGGGGGGGGGGGGGGGGGGGGGGGGGAGGGAAGTAAAAGTTGATGAAAACTGTGAATAATACATGAGATTAACAGTTTGTGGAAAGAGTGAACTTTGGGGCTGATGTAGAGTAAAGGGTGAACTCTAATAAGAGCTTTTGAGCATGTGAGTGAGGAGATATTTCAAAGTGATTTCATTCATTGAAAAAAAAGAACTGAAAAGCATCTTAGAGGGTATCCCCTGCTCTATCTTGATCTTGTTAAACCTTTGTAAATAATTCATCTGTAAATAAATGCGTTTTCATCAAAAGACCATTGTCTCCAGCAAGATCTTTTCTAAACTAACAAGTGTTACGCCACCCAGGGCAAGTGCGCAGTCAATTCCAGTCTCGAGACACGACACAAGTGAACTAACCAATAATTTTTATAAAAATTCCCAAAGTGTTTGGCCCTTGGCTGCCCAATAATTACAGTCACCAGGTTTATAAGTTGAAACACAAAACTGTTTATTTCTAACAAAAATTATAATGAAAGACGCAACAAAATATAGTTAAATATTAATAAATACCTAACTCCCACTTTAACTTGCCTCCCACCCTCTATACACACACAGAAGACAGACAAACACAGAGGGGTGCAAACAGGGTTGAAATAATAAGGATGAAGGTCATAAGATAAGAGTTTTTACTTCAAGCGGTGGTTCTTTAGCACACTGTCTTCACCGCATGCTGGTTGATCAAAGCCTCTAATTTACAGGTAGTAATGGTTTTCCTTGTACAGTCATTCTTTCTGGGTCCGCAGAGGCTAGAAAACACTTACAGGCAGTAGACCTTCTGGAGAGAAGGTTTGTTTCTTATCGAACTGAACCTTCAGTTAGAGGTTCACATTCAGGCCTCTATCTTTCTGCATAGACACTTTCACATTAAACCTTGCTCTCAGCTCATGGTTTGACTTCAGGTCTTTGTAGTCTCAAGAGAAAGACACCCAGATTTGCTGGAGAGGAAGTCAGCCCTCACAGTGGCCTTCTGTAGAGGTTTAGTTAGATCTTTTCTAGAGATAATGTGGAGATGCCGGCATTGGACTGGGGTGAGCACAGTAAGAAGTCTTACAACACCAGGTTAAAGTCCAAATGGTTTGTTTCAAACACTAGCTTTTGGAGCACTGCTCCTTCCTCAGGTGAATGAAGAGGAACATACCTCTTCATTCACCTGAGGAAGGAGCAGTGTTCCGAAAGCTATCGTTTGAAACAAACCTGTTGGACTTTAACGTGGTGTTGTAAGACTTCTTACTTTTCTAGAGAGTTAGTTAGATCCTTTCGTCCAGGCTGCAGAATCAAAAGTGAAACCAAAATGGAACCTTATGACTCTGAAAACATTTCAGTGGGATCAGATCCAATCACCACCTGTTATCCGACAGAGCACAGCATTTTGGATCGATTCATTGGCCATCAGCCAAATCAATGAAACCAAGTCCCAACCAATCTCTGTCATTGGTGCTAGTCATTCTACAACTCCAGTTTGAATCAGTACAGTGATCTCTACTGCTGTTGAAATCCTCTGCTTGAATTAAAGCTATAGGCTTCTTGCTTTAAAAACAAATGTTTATTAATCATCAATGAAACAAAAAAGTAACAGCCAAAATAAGAGAGATAGGGGAATATACAGGGAATAAAAAGAAGGCCCTTACACAAGCTAACGAATCCTGAGATAAAATCATGATAGCAGACCAACGTCACCTTAGGTGGCATGGTAGCACAGTGGTTAGCATTGTTGCTTCACAGCACCAGAGTCCCAGGTTCGACTCCCGGCTTGGGTCACTGTCTGTGCAGAGTCTGCAATGTTCTAATCTACTGCTTCAAATAGCTCCCCAATGGAGAGAGGTTGTTGTTTTTATATCAGGCTGGATCAGTTTGAAAGCTGAACTCCCCAGAGATGAAGAGACATTTTGTTAACTCATGGTGTCAGTCAACTTTCATTGGTATTTATTTTAGAGAGGTTGCTTTGGAAAACAGACCACATTGATTGTCAGGCACGATGCTTGATGACACATTCTGTTTTTCAGCAACTTACGTTATTTATGAAATACACCCAATAATTAATAGAGATTAATCTATTTGACTCCAATTATAAAGCAGAGGAAGATTACTTTCAGGGCAGGGTCCTGTTTCACATATTTAGCATCGAAGAATGTAGAGTTGGAGTAGTCTATTCAGTGCTTCAACCCGGTTCCCCTATTCAATCATCGCAGGTCTGTATCCTAACTTCATCACCTTGACACGGTTCTGTAATCCTTAATATACTTGGCGAACAAAAATCTGTCACCTCACTACTGTATCAACATTTTCACGATTTTGGGGGACAAAAGTTTGCAGACAATAATCTTTTTTCTCTTGATAAATTTAAAATGCCCAATTCATTTTCTTTCTCAATTAAGGGGCAATTTAACATGGCCAATCTACCCACCCTGCACATCTTTGGGTTGTGGGGTGAGGCCCACGCAGACACGCGGAGAACATGCAAACTCCACACAATTAGTGACCCGGGCTACAGAAGCATGAAGATTCATTTGAAAAATTTAGAAATATTAAAATGATGTATGGTATATTAAATATCAGGGATAGAGTTTGACAGGATGGAAATTAATAGTTACGTGAAAATAGAAAAGGACAATGAGTAGTTAAAGATAAGGGAATGGGAAAAACTATATAAACTTCAGTGTACTAAGAAGGGATCTGACCCAAATTAACTGGGCAGAAAAAATAGAATATCTCTTCACAGCCCTTTAAACTCAAATGAATACAATGCATGTTTAAGGAACTTTCCCTCAGTATTTAGTCCTTTAAGCCCTGGTATTATTCTACATCATTCTTGTAGCAAAGTAGATTAATACAATTCATTATAATATTTGAATCAGATTGAGATTTTGTCTGAGCTGACCTTCAACATAGAATAATACCTAATTCTTGTACTTTCTAAAATAAGAACAAAAATGCTGGAAAATCTCAGCAGGTCTGGCAGCATCAAACCAAGGGATAACAAGCAAGCTGGTGCATTTGAGACAACTATGGTCAAAACTAAGAGTCTGAAATTTGCAACAGAAGCTGCAATTAGCATCCTTCGCAATGATGATCTTTTGGTTGTGACAGAGTTAATGAGCGCAATTTAATGGGGGAAAAAATCTATGTCTGGTTTTGGGCGAGTTTAATGATGTGTTTCATGGCAGCTGCAGTGCCGAGAAACACCCCACTAGTCAATGCCACTTTGCCGTTTTTTTGGCTGGTGAGCTCAGCATAATAGGCTCCTCACAGATCGAGGTGCAATTTTGTCAGACTGACTCACTCTCAGTCCCCTCTTCTTCAGTTCCCCGCGCGGTTTTCAGCCTCCCTTACTCTTCATCCTCGGTGAGGTCCCTGGAAACACCCTATCACCCCTTGTCCACCTGGTAGACTCCTTCGGGACTGATCCCTGGCACTGTCAATCTGGTATCTGTGTATCCTGGCCCTGCCACCCAGTCATCTTGGCAGTGCCCCTGACACCCTGGCAGTGCCAGGGAGTCTGCGTGCAAGAGGGCATGCCAGTCTGCCATCCTGCCAAGTCCTCGACCATTCTGGGTTCTCGAATGGCCTGGATGATCCCCCAGGTGCCATTACGACTGGTCCATATTTGTGGAAACCAGAACTAAACAGGACCCTGGCAAGGTCGCCCAGGTATGGATGTTAGATCCGGGCGCCTGTAGAATCCCGAGAACGCATATTTATGTAAGACTAATGGTTCATTTAAATATGTTGATCTGGGTCATGTCCAGTGAGGGCGAGGGTCAGATCGTGACATCTCTTGAGACTCAGTTAGATCTCGCAAAGCGTTGCAAGAGTATCAAATCTCTTGCTTTCTCTCTCTCAAGAAAGAGAGAGGCCTCTTGCAAGATTCAACAACCTTGTCCCAAAACAAAGTCGGGCGCGACAAGGCTGTTAAATCACACCCAACATTCTTAACTCTGTCTCTCTTTCTCTGCAGATGCTGCCAAACCTGCTGAGCTTTTCCAGCACCCTGTCATTATTTCAGATCTCCAGCATTTGCAGTTTTTTGCTTTTATTCTTGTATTTTTTGGATATTTTTATTTTTCACATCCTAATAACATTAACATTAAAGTGTGTCACACTCACACCAGTGCCTTTTATATAACAATACCATCAGGCTTTGCGTAGTCTGCCTCTGTAGTGTGTCACAATCGAAACATTAGTAACGCACATCATCAGATTTCAAATGAGCGACGATTCCATACCCTGGACCAGTCATCCTTGTATGCTCACTGAGTGAAACTGTTAATTTTTGGGCAAATGAATGTTGTGGGCTTGTGCCAGGTAGAACTGGCTGAGACTACCCAAACTCATTTAACTTGCGAGATTTACAGCTGGCAGCCACAGGAGACTTTCATTCCATCAGTCTGGGCTGCATTCCAAACCTGCTCCCAGAGGTGATAGGACAGTATGTTAATCCACTGCAACAACCAACTCCAACAGAAGAGTTGGCACGAATGTTACATGTGTCTAGTTTGGACACAAAATTGGGTAGTATCATCCCAGCGTCTTTTCATTAAACATCTTGCTGAACTATCTGAGGATGACTTGCACAGTTCCTGTCATGATGTGGACACGGATAGTGAAGCCGTCCCTCCCGATAAAGCCGAGCTAATTACTGCTCTTCTTGAACAACAACATATTTCAATGAGAACTTTCTACATTATGTAATGAACAGCATCTGGAAATCATAGCATTAAAGCTGTGGGCTAATTATCAATTGTAAATTGACATAACACTGAAACTGCTTTTCACCTCCAAGTTTTTCTTACATAATGCACAGTAATACTTACTCTCTGCTCGGTGTTGCCCAAACAACAAAGCTGAGATGGCAATGATAATGACTACAAAAAGCTGCATTCTTATCACAAGAGGCACTTCAGAGCTTCATATCAGACTCAACCATGAGCATTACAGATCTCAGAGATGTTGAAAACAGTTGCTTCACAGCTCCAGGGTCCCAGGTTCGATTCCCGGCTGGGTCACTGTCTGTGCGGAGTCTGCATGTTCTCCCCGTGTGTGCGTGGGTTTCCTCTGGGTACTCTGGTTTCCTCCCACAGTCCAAAGATGTGCAGATTAGGTGGATTGGCCTTGCTAACTTGCCCTTTGTGTCCAAAAAGGTTAAGTGGGGGCTACTGTGTTACGGGGACAGGGTAGATACGTGGGCTTCAGTAGGGTGCTCTTTGTAAGGGCCAGTGCAGGCTTGATGGGCCAAATGGCCTCCTTCTGCACTGTAAATTATATGATTCTATGAAAAGCAAATAAAAAGGTAAGTTGTAAAGGCAACATGAGGTTGAGTGAAATAGTGACGGCAGAGCAGTTTAAAGAGTGAATGTCACAGTATAGGAATTATACTATGCTACCAATAGGGAAGACAGGAAGCAGAGGACATTATAATACTATGTGTAGAGAGCAGACTAGTGGCATCAGTCCTGGGTTTCTCCAGCAAATACTCTGAAGGCAAAAAAGGGAAAAGGCTGTGAATCTGAAGACAAGGGGGGAAATTTTGTCTTTGGTTTGTTGGAAGACAGAATATCGGAATAGGGAAAACAGAGTTAATGGGCGGGATTCTCCGCTGGCAGGACTCTCCGTTTTGCTGACGCCCGGGGGTTTCCCGACGGCATGGGGTCGCCCCCCCAATGGAAAACCCCATTGACTGGCGCGGCGGGGCAGAGAATCCAGCCCAATGTTTCAGGCTGAGGACCTTCCATTCGAATTATTTCTCTCCACAGATGCTGCCTGACCTGCTGAGCGTTTTTTTGTTCTTATTTCCTGGGTGGGATTCTCTAATAATGGGGCTATGTCCCCACGCCTGCAAAATAACGCGCGCAAATCACTCTGGACTTACCTGGAGAAAGTCCAGGGTGATTCTCCAATTTGCAGGTGGCTAGCAGGGCCCCAGAGTGCTCCTCGCATTGTAAAGGGATTTGGTGCGACCATATCTGGACCACTGTGTAAAGTTTTGGTCTCCTTTCTTGAGAAAGGATATAATTGCATTAGAAGTGGCTCAGAGAAGATTCACTTCACTGAGTCATGGGATGAAGGTATTATCTAATGAGGAAAGCTTGGGACTGTCTCTATTAGGGTTTAGAAGAATGATAAGTAATCTTCTTCAATCTTATAAGATCCTGGGGAGAACTGACAGAGTGGATGCTGAGATGATGTTTCCATTGTGAGAGAGAAAGGGGCAGAGATTAAAAATGGGGCTGGATTGTCCGATTCTGAGACTAAGCACTGACGCCGGCATGGGAACAGTGGTGTTTTACGTCTGGTGGGGGGTTGGCAGGCACGCAGTGTAGAGCACTTGACTCTAGCTGAGGATATGACCGGGTCCGTGGCTGCGCATGCGTTCCCGAAAATAAATACCACATGCGACCGACGCCGTTCAGAACAAGGCCCATCGGGGGCGGAGCATCCGTGGGTGGGCCTCAGGTAACACATCCCGACAGCGTGCGGCTTACTACGCCGTTTTGGAGGGGGTGGACCATCGCAAAAGCAGCGCCGCCCCCAGTTCCGGCGTTAACATGGATTCTCCAGCCAATCGGCGAACGCAATTTCAGCGTTGGAGACCAGAGAATCCCGCCCAAGGGTCTCCAACAGAGACGAGTAGACTTTTTTTCTCTATGAGGGTCTTTTGAGTTGGTGGAGGCTTCAGGTTTGGGAGAAGCAGCTTTAGGGAGTTTCAGAAGTACATTCTGTAGATAGCAGCTGAATGTTGCCTCCAAAAAACTTTCTTGCTTCATGTTGTGCGTATGCCCTGCGCTGATTTCAACAAACAGTGCATTTGCTTTGCTAAACAGTGCAACAGGTAAATTACTGAGGTGCTGTCTCTACAATGCTCAGGTGGAGGTGCTGTCTTTACAATGCTCAGGCAGAGGTACGTTCTCTGCAATGCTCAGGCGGAGGATGCTGTCATTGCAATGCTCAGGCGGAGGATGCTGTCTCTGCAATGTCAGGCTGAGGTGCTGTCATTGCAATGCTCAGGCGGAGGATGCTGTCCCTACAATGCTCAATCGGAGGATGCTGTCTCTGCAATGCTCAGGCGGAGGATGCTGTCTCTGCAATGCTCAATCGGAGGATGCTGTCTTTAGAATGCTCAGACGGAGGATGCTGTACCTGCAATGCTCAGGCGGAGGATGCTGTCTCTGCAATGCTCAGGCGGAGGATGCTGTCTTTAGAATGCTCAGACGGAGGATGCTGTACCTGCAATGCTCAGGTGGAGGATGCTGTCTCTGCAATGCTTAGACGGAGGATGCTGTCTCTGCAATGCTCAATCGGAGGATGCTGTCCCTGCAATGCTTAGACGGAGGATGCTGTCCCTGCAATGCTCAGGCGGAGGTGCTGACTCTGCAATGCTCAGACGGAGGATGCTGACTCTGCAATGCTCAGACGGAGGATGCTGACTCTACAATGCTCAGACGGAGGATGCTGTCCTTGCAATGCTCAGGCGTAGGATGCTGTCTCTATAATGCTCAGGCGGAGGATGCTGTCTCTGCAATGCTCAATCGGAGGATGCTGTCTTTAGAATGCTCAGACGGAGGATGCTGTACCTGCAATGCTCAGGCGGAGGATGCTGTCTCTGCAATGCTCAGGCGGAGGATGCTGTCTTTAGAATGCTCAGACGGAGGATGCTGTACCTGCAATGCTCAGGTGGAGGATGCTGTCTCTGCAATGCTTAGACGGAGGATGCTGTCTCTGCAATGCTTAGACGGAGGATGCTGTCTCTGCAATGCTCAATCGGAGGATGCTGTGTTGACAATGCTTAGACGGAGGATGCTGTCCCTGCAATGCTCAGGCGGAGGTGCTGACTCTGCAATGCTCAGGCGGAGGATGCTGTCCCTGCAATGCTCAGACGGAGGATGCTGTCTTTAGAATGCTCAGACGGAGGATGCTGTACCTGCAATGCTCAGGCGGAGGATGCTGTACCTGCAATGCTCAGGCGGAGGATGCTGTCTCTGCAATGCTCAGGCGGAGGATGCTGTCTTTAGAATGCTCAGACGGAGGATGCTGTACCTGCAATGCTCAGGTGGAGGATGCTGTCTCTGCAATGCTTAGACGGAGGATGCTGTCTCTGCAATGCTTAGACGGAGGATGCTGTCTCTGCAATGCTCAATCGGAGGATGCTGTGTTAACAATGCTTAGACGGAGGATGCTGTCCCTGCAATGCTCAGGCGGAGGTGCTGACTCTGCAATGCTCAGACGGAGGATGCTGACTCTATAATGCTCAGGCGGAGGTGCTGTCTCTACAATGCTCAGACGGAGGATGCTGTCCCTGCAATGCTCAGGCGGAGGATGCTGTCTTTACAATGCTCAGACGGAGGATGCTGTCCCTGCAATGCTCAGGCGGAGGTGCTGACTCTGCAATGCTCAGATGGAGGATACTGTCTCTGCAATGCTCAGACGGAGGATGCTGTCCCTGCCAGGCTCAGGTGGAGGAAGCTGTCCCTGCAATGCTCAGGCAGGGGATGCTGTCCCTGCAATGTTCAGGCGGAGGATGCTGTCTCTGCAATGCTCAGGCGGAGGATGCGGTCTCTGCAATGCTCAGACGGAGGATGCTGTACCTGCAATGCTCAGACGGAGGATGCTGTACCTGCAATGCTCAGGCGGAGGATGCCGTCCCTGCAATGCTCAGACGGAGGATGCTGTCTCTGCAATGCTCAGACGGAGGATGCTGTCTCTGCAATGCTCAGGTGGAGGATGCTGTCCCTGCAATGCTCAGGCGGAGGATGCTGTCTTTACAATGCTCAATCGGAGGATGCTATCTCGGCAATGCTCAGACGGAGGATGCTGTACCTGCAATGCTCAGGTGGAGGATGCTGTCTCTGCAATGTTCAGGCGGAGGATGCTGTCCTTGCAATGATCAGGCGGAGGATACTGTCCCTGCCAGGCTCAGGTGGAGGATGCAGTCCCTGCAATGCTCAGGTGGAGGATGCTGTCTCTGAAATGTTCAGGCGTAGGATGCTGTCTCTATAATGCTCAGGCGGAGGATGGTGTCTCTATAATGCTCAGGCGGAGGATGCTGTCTCTATAATGCTCAGGCGGAAGATGCTGTCTTTACAATGCTCAGACGGAGGATACTATCCCTGCAATGTTCAGGCGGAGGATGCTGTCTCTGCAATGTTCAGACGGAGGATGCTGTCTTTACAATGTTCAGGCGGAGGATGCTGTCCTTGCAATGCTCAGGCGGAGGATGCTGTCTCTATAATGCTCAGGCGGAGGATGCTGTCTCTATAATGCTCAGGCGGAGGATGCTGTCTCTATAATGCTCAGGCGGAGGATGCTGTCTCTATAATGCTCAGGCGGAAGATGCTGTCTTTACAATGCTCAAGCAGAGGATGCTGTTCCTGCAATGCTCAGGCGGAGGATGCTGTCTCTGCAATGCTCAGGCGGAGTATGCTGTCTTTACAATGTTCAGGTGGAGGATGCTGTCTCTGCAATGCTCAGACGGAGGAGGAGGATGCTGTCCCTGCAATGCTCAGGCGGAGGATGCTGTCTCCAAAATGTTAAGGCGGAAGATGCTGTCTCTATAATGATCAGGCGGAGGATGCTGTCTTTACAATGCTCAATCGGAGGATGCTGTCTCTGCAATGTCAGGCAGAGGTGCTGTCATTGCAATGCTCAGACGGAGGATGCTGTCCCTGCAATGCTCAGGCGGAGGATGCTGTTTTTACAATGCTCAGGCGGAGGATGCTGTCTCTGCAATTTTCAGGCGGAGGTTGCTGTCTTTCCAATGCTCAGACGGAGTATGCTGTCTTTACAATGTTCAGGCGGGGGATGCTGTCTTTACAATGCTCAGGCGGAGGATGCTGTCTTTACAATGCTCAGGCGGAGTATGCTGTCTTTACAATGCTCAGACGGAGGATGCTGTCTTTACAATGCTCAGGCGGAGGATGCTGTCTTTACAATGCTCAGGCGGAGGATGCTGTCCCTGCAATGCTCAGGCGGAGGATGCTGTCTCTGCAATTTTCAGGCGGAGGATGCTGTCTCTATAATGCTCAGGCGGAGGATGCTGTCTCTATAATGCTCAGGCGGAGGATGCTGTCTCTGCAATGCTCAAGCGGAGGATGCTGTCCCTGCAATGCTCAGGCGGAGGATGCTGTCTTTACAATGCTCAATCGGAGGATGCTGTCTCTGCAATGCTCAGTCGGAGGATGCTGTTTCTGCAATGCTCAGACGGAGGGTGCTGTACCTGCAATGCTCAGGCGGAGGATGCTGTCTCTGCAATGCTCAGACGGAGGGTGCTGTACCTGCAATGCTCAGGCGGAGGTGCTGTCTTTGCAATGCTCAGACGGAGGATGCTGTCTCCAAAATGTTAAGGCGGAAGATGCTGTCTCTATAATGATCAGGCGGAGGATGCTGTCTTTACAATGTTCAGACGGAGGATGCTGTCCCTGCAATGCTCAGGCGGAGGATGCTGTCCCTGCAATGCTCAGGCGGAGGATGCTGTCTTTACAATGCTCAGGCGGAGGATGCTGTCTCTGCAATGTTCAGGCGGAGGTTGCTGTCTCTGCACTGTTCAGGCGGAGGATGCTGTCTTTACAATGTTCAGGCAGAGGATGCTGTCCCTGCAATGCTCAGGTGGAGGATGCTGTCCCTGCAATGTTCAGGCGGAGGATGCTGTCCCTGCAATGCTCATGCGGAGGATGCTGTCTCTATAATGCTCAGGCGGAGGATGCTGTCTCTATAATGCTCAGGCGGAGGATGCTGTCTCTGCAATGCTCAGGCGGAGGATGCTGTCTTTACAATGCTCAATCGGAGGATGCTGTCTCTGCAATGCTCAGGCGGAGGATGCTGTCTTTACAATGCTCAGGCGGAGGTGCTGTCTCTGCAATGCTCAGACGGAGGATGCTGTCTTTACAATGTTCAGGCGGAGGATGCTGTCTCTATAATGCTCATGCGGAGGATGCTGTCTCTATAATGCTCAGACAGAGGATGCTGTCTCTATAATGCTCAGGTGGAGGATGCTGTCTCTGCAATGCTCAGGCGGAGGATGCGGTCTCTGCAATGCTCAGGCGGAGGATGCTGTCTCTGCAATGCTCAGACGGAGGATGCTGTCTTTACAATGTTCAGGTGGAGGATGCTGTCTCTATAATGCTCATGCGGAGGATGCTGTCTCTATAATGCTGAGGCGGAGGATGCTGTCTCTATAATGCTCAGGCGGAAGATGCTGTCCCTGCAATGCTCAGGCAGAGGATGCTGTCCCTGGAATGCTCAGGCGGAGGATGCTGTCTCCAAAATGATAAGGCGGAAGATGCTGTCTCTATAATGCTCAGGCGGAGGATGCTGTCTCTGCAATGTTCAGACGGAGGATGCAGTCTTTACAATGTTCAGGCGGAGGATGCTGTCTCTGCAATGCTCAGACGGAGGATGCTGTCCCTGCAATGCTCAGGCGGAGGATACTGTCTCCAAAATGTTAAGGCGGAAGATGCTGTCTCTAAAATGATCAGGCGGAGGATGCTGTCTCTGCAATGTTCAGATGGAGGATGCTGTCTTTACAATGTTCAGGCGGAGGATGCTGTCCCTGCAATGTTCAGGCGGAGGATGCTGTACCTGCAATGTTCAGGCGGTGGATGCTGTGTTGACAATGCTCAGGCGGAGGATGCTGTCTCTGCAATGCTCAGACGGAGGATGCTGTCTCTGCAATGTTCAGGCGGAGGATGCTGTCTCTGCAATGTTCAGGTGGAGGATGCTGACTCTGCAATGCTCAGACGGAGGATGCTGTCTTTACAATGCTCAGGCGGAGGATGCTGTCTCTATAATGCTCAGGCGGAGGATGCTGTCTCTATAATGCTCAGGCGGAAGATGCTGTCTTTACAATGCTCAGACAGAGGATGCTGTCCCTGCAATGTTCAGGCAGAGGATGCTGTCTCTGCAATGTTCAGACGGAGGATGCTGTCCCTGCAATGCTCAGGCGGAGGATGCTGTCTCTGCAATGCTCAGGCGGAGGATGCTCTCCTTGCAAGGCTCAGACGGAGGAGGCTGTCCCTGCAATGCTCAGGTGGAGGTGCTGTCTTTCCAATGCTCAGGCGGAGGATGCTGTCCCTTCAATGTTCAGACGGAGGATGCTGTCCCTGCAATGCTCAGGCGGAGGATGCTGTCTCTGCAATGCTCAGGCGGAGGATGGTGTCCCTGCAATGTTCAGGCGGAGGATGCTGTCTCTGCAATGCTTAGGCGGAGGATGGTGTCCCTGCAATGTTCAGGCGGAGGATGCTGTCTCTGCAATGCTCAGGCGGAGGATGCTGTCTTTACAATGCTCAGGCGGAGGATGCTGTCTCTATAATGCTCAGGCGGAGGATGCTGTCTCT
The DNA here is from genome assembly GCF_902713615.1 of Scyliorhinus canicula. NCBI lineage: Eukaryota > Metazoa > Chordata > Chondrichthyes > Carcharhiniformes > Scyliorhinidae > Scyliorhinus > Scyliorhinus canicula. The sequence continues at coordinate 122,201,981 of NC_052151.1, forward strand.
ATAATGCTCAGGCGGAAGATGCTGTCTTTACAATGCTCAGGCGGAGGATGCTGTCCCTGCAATGCTCAGGCGGAGGATGCTGTCTCTGCAATGCTCAGGCGGAGGATGGTGTCCCTGCAATGTTCAGGCGGAGGATGCTGTCTCTGCAATGCTCAGGCGGAGGATGGTGTCCCTGCAATGCTCAGGCGGAGGATGCTGTATCTGCAATGTTCAGGCGGAGGATGCTGTCTCTGCAATGCTCAGACGGAGGATGCTGTCCCTGCAATGCTCAGACGGAGGATGCTGTCTCTGCAATGCTCAGGTGGAGGATGCTGTCTCTGCAATGCTCAGGCGGAGGATGCGGTCTCTGCAATGTTCAGGCGGAGGATGCTGTCCCTACAAGGTTCAGGCAGAGGTGCTGTCTTTACAATGCTCAGGCAGAATGCAACCGTCCTGGTGCCAGCTGTACTCAGGGGAAATCTATTTGGTAAAGGGGACATCAAAGAGGCATAAGGGTAAATATTTGCATATGCAAATGAGCTGCAGCCTATGCCCCTCTTTTGATCCATGTACCAATAATAACAAAACACTTTCATTTATAAACGTTCATTGAGATCGCTCCTTGAAAGTGGGAAATTGTTTGTTTGCATGCACATGATTCACTTTGTCGAACGACTATAAATTGAGTGTAGCATTAGCAAACTTCTAGGTCAAAGTTTTTAGAAGAAAAGACAGGTTTTATTTCTTATTTCATCACGTTATTATCTGTCACTATATTCACAAATGTAATGGCTTTAAAATTGGTTTAGAATCATTTAATTTTAACAAAATTCCTGGTGAGTCCAGAATCCTATCATTCAGCTGAATATAATGGCATTAAGCACTGTAAATCCAATTTCACAGGTATAATGCTGTCAACTGTAAAAGTAATTAAATAGAGTTATCCCTGGACTATATTGTTTCTCAAGCAAAGACAATCAGCTGTCACCAAAATGTGATCTTCCTATTCTATTTAGTTGGCTCTCAGCTGAACTGATGCATTTTCAGCCTTAATGCTGCTCAACATGCGATTGATTTTAAAAAGAACAAATTGAGTGTCATTTTAAGCAATCCGGCCCAGCAGAAACCAAAGGGATAAATTCAACTCAGAATTTGACACCTTGCCCGAATTGATAACTTCAGAGAGAAGAACAATTGGGTGGGATGTAAGGCAGACAGCTGATCTTTTCTTTCCTTTCTATGCAGGTTAGGTTAAAATCATCTCCATCCCAAAATACGTAGCAAATATGGAATACGTTGCAGTTGGGCAACCTGACGCAGAGGAGGCCGGAAAGGAGAGTCAAATGAATGGTTTATTACCGAAAGTAATGTATTAACAAATGGCAATCCCAGTCGAGACTACTCTGCAGCTCTGCTCCTACCTAGGCAGGCTTTTAAGGTCTTGAGTTAATTACTCCGCTGATGGGTCTCCGCCCCTCAGCGGGGGAGTTCAAACTCCAGGGGCTTTGCAGGGAGATAGGGTCATTCCGTTGGGTCTCGTGGGGATTGTACCATCACTTCCACTCGAAGTCTGGAAAACTGTCCGAAGGAGGTGGAGTAGGAGGATGCCTGCTCTTCTTCGCCCATGGCTACGCTTCCAGTGGCTGTGGGTCTGGGGACATATAGTGCGTCGGGGAATATTATTTCCTCGACGGCTGCCTCGGGGGTTCTATCACTGGACACTCATCCCTAGCCAGGTTACCATAGGTGGCTTCTGAGACGTGAGTCTCTATTTCCGTGTCTAATTCGACCACCTCTCGCATCTTCAGTGTCGGGGCTCCCAGGGGGTGAGGATGTGTCGGGGCGACATGGCTGGAAGATGGTTCCTCTGATGGAACATGGCCTAATACGGGTCCAAACCCGGTCAGCCATATATTCCACCTCCTGTATATGTTGAACGAGAAGGCTCTGCAGCATGTTGAGCACTTCCTACACCAACCACCTCTCTCAAAAGATCAGCTTGACAAGGAGACCCAACAAGATATCAGCTGCACCACCTCAGCCTTCTACAAACTATAGCAATGAGTTCTTGACACCAAAGATCTCTGCAAGCCAACAGAAGCTCTAGTGTATAGAAGAGTTGTTGTTTCCACACTCCTGTGAAACCCGACACATAGAGTGCTAAGGAAATTCCTTCAGCAATGCCTCCACATTCAATGGTAGAACTGCTGAAAAAATACTAACATCCTTTTTGAAGCCAGTGTCACAGGCATTCAGGCGAAACCCCTGCAAATTTGCCCGGCTGGACACTGTGCTGGGATGGTCAAAACGTGCATCCCACTCCCTGCCCAGAGTTGGGAACTCTCAAATGGTCAGTGTTCTGGGGAGGGCAAAGAAAACACTTCTGAAGTTCTCCTTGAAGTGGGGGAGCATTGAATTAATGACTGGGAAGAGCTTGCTACCAGCTGATTCTAATGGTGGCATATTGTCCATCAAGTTGCATTGTGCATTGAGTAACAATGTCTTAGTGATGAGCAGAGTGGCGGCAGAGAAGGAAATAAAAATAAGCAATTCCTGCATTCCAGATCCCACCACCTCGTGGCACATTCTGTTCTGTGGGTTCAAAGATCAAAAATCAACCTGTTCAGTAACATGAAGACCCATATGGTAGAAACCTGTGACCCTGAGTAGACATCATCCTCAAATTAAGAGACAGCCAGAGACTTATATCTTTTTCTTCTGATTCCATTTTTGCATTGGTTCTGTATTAACCCATGGTGTGCCATAGCTAACTTGCTCATTTTTGCCTTTTAGAGAAATACTCTTGAGCTCTAGATGATCCTTATAAAGAGTTCCTAAATTTTCTGTTTCTTTGATTTCCAAATTTTCTCCCAGTTTCTCCCCTTTAGTTCAACTCAAATTTCCTCATATCTAATTCATTTACCATCTAACATTTTAGGGCGGGATTCTTCGGTCTCCCAGCTGTGTGTTTCTCAGCTTCAGGATGACTGAGCGCTTTGGATGATAGTGTGCATCACCAAATTCACTATCTCCGTGAATGTACTGGAATTGTGTGTGTTCACGGACATAAAGCTGCGGATCACTGTAGGTCTGGGTCCCACACATGCTTAAAAGAATTGCCTTCTCAATCTTCTCCTCCTCTATTCCATTAGCCATAAAGTAATAACCTAGGCATTCTATATACTGTGTCCAACCTTCACTGGAAGCATGGTGGGAAGCATCCAGGATTGTGTTTCAAATCCCACTATTGGGCCGCCATTTTAAGCAGCCAGTCCGATTCTGGGGTCCGCAGGCTGGCCCCCCTCCCCTCCCTACAGTGCACATCCTGACCTTCCCCATGCCCCACCAAGTAGGGGCATCCCCTCCCCCCATCATCAGGGGAAATGCTGGGTGACACCCCAACCCCCAAAGTACGCATGAGGGTGACAAAACCCTTTATAATAGAGGCCTCATTTCAGAGACCCCCATATTAGAGATTTCCATATGAGAGACCCATGCATATTAGACAGCCAGACATATCAGAGACCCCCACAGCAGTCTAGGCAGAAACAGTGAAAAATCAATTAACTTACCTGTCCCTTACACCTGCTGCCTCAGTTAGAAGTGTGGAATGCAACAGCTGGTCCTTCATAGAAAGCCAAAACACATCATAAGGCTTTAAACCCCTCAGATGCTGTGATCTGTGAGGCTTCTATTCACTTTTAAAGAGAAATAGCTTTTAGTAGGCTGTAAGTGACAAGGTAATGGCTTCCAGACAGCCAGGTGTCTGGGTTGTTTGTTTTCATTTATCTTCATGCTTGAATGCATCTCATGTGAAGCTAACCACAATGTTCAGAAAACTCTCCGCGATAAGTGCTTTTGTTTTCTCTTTTTCTCAGCAAAAGGCATTGAACTGTTTTTGATAAATTGAAGACCTGTCAATCATAGCTATATGCTTGTTAACACTGATAGGGGGTCTCTGATAGCGGGGGCCTCTAGTTTCAAGGGGTCCCTGAAATGGGGGAATTCTGATATGATGGGGACGATTCTCCAAAATGGAGCCCAAGTGTTCTCGCCATCGTGAACGCCGTTGCGTTTCACGATGGTGCGAAACAGGCACGGGGATGAGCGATTCAGTCCCCCAACTGGGGGCCAGCACGGCGCTGGAGCAGTCCACATTGCTCCAGCCTCCCTCCCTGGCGCTGAATGGGTGCCGCGCCAACCCGCGCATGCGCAGTTGGGCCGCGCCAACCTGCGGGTGCGCAGGGGACTTCTTCTGCATGCTGGCCCCGACGCAACATGGCGTCGGTTATCAGGGCCCGGCCACGCAACAAAGTAGGCCCGGGGTGGGAGAGGCCAGCCCGCCGATCGGTGGGCCCCGATCGCGGGCCAGACCCCATCAGAGGCCCCCCCGGTGAAGGATCGCTTTTCCCCACCCCACATGCCACCCCCCTACCCTTCGCGCAGAGTTCCCGCCGGCAGCGACCAGGGGTGAACAGCACCGGCAGGACTCTGTTGTATCTGCACGACCGCTTGGCTCATCCGGCCAGAGAATCGGCGGCCCCGCTGATTCCAGTGGCCCGCGGTCGGCGCCGTGTCAAACGCACCGGCGCAAATGCGCTGATTCTCCGCACCTTGGAGAATCGCGCGCCGGCGTCGGGGCGTCATGGCGCAGTTGCGGCGATTCTCCGGCCTGGCGCGGGGCTCGGAGAATCGCCCCCGATTTTTCTGTGATGGGGGTTTCTGTTATGGGGGGTCTCTGATACAGGGAGTCTCATTTATGGGGTTCTCTGATATAGAGGGTCTCTATTATGCGGTCTCTGTTATGGGGTTTCTCTGATTCAGGGAGTCTCATTTATGGGTTCTTAGATATGGGGGGTCTCTGTTATAGGGGTGGTGTCACTGATATGGAAGGGACACTGATATCGGGGGTCTCTGTTATGGGGAGGTCACTGATATGTGGGTGGTGTCACTGATATGAGGGGGTCTCTGTTTTGGGGACTCTCTGATATGCGGGTTCCAGCCCGTTAATCAGATGCAAATGGGGTGTGTTCCTCGCTGCTGCAACCGGTGGGGGACCAGAGCATCGCAGGCACTGATCCCATTTTTGCCCTCTGTGCAGATCTCTGCTGCATCGGGGACTCCGCTACAGGTGACGGGTGGAGGTGAATCCACCCTCTGTTTCTCTGCACCAATGCTGGCTGGCGTACTGAGTATCTCCAGTATTTTCTGTTTTTATTTTGGTTTGTTCAAATGTCTCTTTAAAGCGAACAGTATAACAATGCATTCATCCAGTTGAATATATTTCTGATAAGAGCGCATTTATACAAATAATTTAATCAGCACATTGCACTCGTGTTAAACCTGCATGGTGTAAATTAGCTGCTATGGCCTGACCTGACCAGCATGAAACAGATTGATAATTCTAGCTATGGTGAATCTCACTCCCGTTCATTCAAATGCCATGCAAAGCTCTGACTCTGGATTCAGGATGTATTTATGCTGAAGCTGCAGTGTTGGAGAAAAGCAAAATTACCTTGCATTGACACTTTTTTGTGGTGTAAGTAATGGACCTAAACATAAGTTCCTTCTGCACTACATGGTGGACCTCTGAAATGTTACTTGTTTTGTGAGCTCCAAACCACTTGCTTTTGCTCAGTACACCATCTGGGAAATGCTCAGTTTTCCATTTAGTTGTGCAATATTATTAGCCTCAAATTGTCTGGTCAACCAACACTTTAAAAATCTGCCGTTCCTTATTAACACTTCTTCGCTGTGTGCACAACTTGTTTAAAATGCACAGAAAGGTTCAGCAGTCAGTAGTAACCAGAGAATACTGCAAATGTAGGGTATAACGCCAGTGTAAACAAAGGTTTTACAACATGGTCTAATTTCTCCAGAGCCTTGCAAGAGCAGGGGCATGCACTGACCTGCGTGCTAAAACTTTCCAGACATAAACAAACACAAACAAAGCAGTGCCTCTGTAAGTAGAATGTTCCAGTCTGGTACTCCTTAGAGAAAGTAACTGATTGCAAAAGTGAGCTGCCTCATGTCAATGTGGAGCAAATTTGCATTGTTTGAGGCTAGTATTTTTCAATCTAAGATGCAGGCTCAATACTGGCCGTCACTTCAGGTGCAGTGGAAGGTATCAGCATTATGCTTTTGAAAAATTTGACAGTTTGTTCAGGATTTCTTTCTCACATTTTGTGGCTAAACATATGCGCCTTATGTATGATGAAAAATAAACAGATGCAACTTAACTCCAGCTAACTGAATGAATGATATTAAACTAGGATAACAACAAAGTAAACAACACAGCAACCTGTCTTTGTAAACTATCTTTTATGTAGAAAACAGTCCCAAGGTGTGAATTTACAAAATGATGCTGAAACAAAAAGGGACTTATTAGTGGTAACCGAAAACTTAATTAAAGAGATGGGTTTTAGGGAGCATCTTAAAGACAGAGAGGGAGATAACAATAATCGCTTATTGTCACAAGTAGGCTTCAATGAAGCTACTGTGAAAAGGGAAGTGATTTCATACTGTTGGTTTGAGATGGCTAAAATAATAGCTGCCAATGATGTTATGTGATGAAGGTGAATATGTCAAAGACAAGACTCAAAAGGATGTTAGGTTCAGGTTGGTGGTGAGGCCAGAACATCGAAGAAAGTTTACAGGACTGAATTTTGCCGACAAGGGTGTATAGTCCTTCTGTGGGCTAAGATGGTGAAATATTGTTGCTATTGGTCAATTTGAAGGTCATGAATTTTTTGGGCCAATTGAGGAAAGCGGCCTGCCCCCAAAAATGGCTAGGCCAATCAGAGGGCTGCTGGCTCAGCAGCATCACAGCTAGTGGTGACCAATGTTGAATCTGCAGTTCCAGCATGAGGGCACTTCAAGGTAGAGTATTCTTGAAGACAAGTGCATTTGGTTGGGAGATCTCGGAGCTAAATGAGCAGGCCTTTGAAATCCTGGGGGAGGCTGTTGGTGATATTGCAATCAAATAGGACAATGAGGTTTCAAATCCGTCTGAGATAATTGTGAAGGAAACTGGCAGAATCAATGATAGAGGATGTCCAGTGATGGCCATGGTCTGATCGGTCGCACACAAAGTGGCTCTTGGCTGGATGTGTCGGTTTTGGTCCTTATAACCCGATTAATGGGGGATTTTGATGGATAAAGTGTGAAGAGAGTGGAGGGTGATTGTTTCTCCCCCAAATGGAATGTCTACAAGGTAGCAAACCCGGTTAAAATCGGTGAGCGTTCTGGCCCAGGAGTTGAAGGAGACTCGTGGCACAGCACAAGTTGGGAAGATGGCGGAGGGGGAAGGGCCGTCGTCAACGGTTAAACTGCCGATGGACCAACTGATATGTTTTATTCAGGAGGAATTTCGGCAACAACGAAAGGAGATGCAGGGAAACTGGTCATGAGCAAGTGAGGGGGCAGTAGCATCTCTTGGCGGGACCATGGATCGGGTGGAGAAGCGCTTGGGCACCAGGAGCGATGATACAAGAGGTGAAAAAAGCGGTGTCCGACCAGAGTGACTGGATTGTGTCATTGGAGGCAATCAAAGCTGCCGATCCTGAGTGATGTCTATAAGGTGCTGCATCCGAAGGTGGATGACCAAGAGAATTGGTCTCGGCGGAAAAGTCTTCATATTGTGGGTCTGCCGCAGGGAGAGCCACTTTCACATAGTGAATTTGTTCGTGAAGCTGGTGAAGGAGAAGTTTTCGACATGGCCCCCGAGGTGAACTGTGCCCATAGGTCCTTGAGGCATAAACATAGGGCTGAGGAACTGCTGCGGGCGGCGACTGTGCAAAAGTTCCAGGACAAAGAAAAGATTTTGAGGTGGGTCAAGGTGAGTCTGTACAGCAGCTGGGAAGATAATGGGATTCGGATATATCAGGACATTGGTGTCAATCTGGCCACGAGACGAACGGGTATTCATAGGGTTCAGGCAGCACTTTTTCGGCGCAAAGTTCGGTTTGGGGTGCAGTACCCGGCCAATCTTTGGGTGACTTGCGAAGGCTGGGAATATTATTTCTTGATGTTTGAGGAGGAGAATAACTTTGTCAAGAAGGCTGGGAGGGCTGAGTAAGGGACTTTTATGCCGTCTGTATGGTTTGAGAGATTTGTACCTTGCATACGTTTTGTATCTTTTAGTATATTGTGTACTTTACTGTACCATTTGTACTTTGGTGTAACCTTTTGTACGCTTTCTGCAGTTTATGATTGGTTATGTTTGCATTTACGCGGGTTCTTGGGGGAAATTGATAAATTTGCATACGGGGGCTTCTTTAGTGTTTTTTACTTTTGTGGGCAAAGGACTCGGAGGAAGGGGACATGGGGGTCCCCTCCCACCATGGGTGCAAGCGGAATGGGAGGGTGGGCAGGTTGGAAGGTGTAGGTGGGGTCCATTGTCTGGGCCTCCCGGTGGCAGTTGCCATACTAGCAGGGGATGCTAGTGAATGGAAGCAGAGTGGGGGTGGGGGCTGCGGTGGTTAGCCTGAATGGAGAGAGGAGGGGTGGGCGGGATGCGTCGGAGTTGGGGGGGGAGAGGCGAGGGGCAGGAAGGGATTGGGGGAGGGTGGGCGACGCAATTGGTATGCTGTTTGAATTGGGTGAGGATGGAGAGGGTGGCCATTTTGGATAGGCCCGGTTTAGTGAGGTGATGAAGGTTTGGAGGGGGGAGGACTGCGTGATAACGGTGAATATTAGTAGAAGGGGAGGTAAGAAACCCCCGGTGAGGATTGAAACATGGAATGTACATGGGTTAAATGGTCCGATCAAACAGTCCTGGGTGTTTGTGCGCCGAAAGAGTTTGAAGACGGAGGTGACTTTACTGCAGGAGAGAAATTTACGGATGAAGGATCAGATAAAGCTAAGGAAGGGTTGGATGGGCGAAACGTTTCATTCGGGGTTTGTTTCGAATTCGAGAGGGGGATCGCGATCCTGTTTAGCAAGAAGACGGTGTTTGCCATGGCAAGGGAGGAGCGGCCCCGAGGGGGTAGGTCTGTGATAGTGAGCTGCGTATTAGCGGGGCACCAATGGTGCATGCCCAACATGTCCCCAACTGGGACAATATAGATTTAGGAAGAAGTTGTTAGCGTTATCCCGGATTTGTATTCTTACCAATTTAACATGGGCGGGGACTTTAATTGTGTCCTGGAACCCAGCATGAATAGATCAAGTCCTAAATCAATGGGTAGGTTGGGGATGGTTACTGATTTTGGGGTATTCATGGACCAGATAGAGGTGGTGGACCCATGGAGGTTTAGGCATCTGGGGGAGAGGTAACATTCTTTCTTCCAATGTCTACCGGATATACTCTCATCACATTCTATTTGTTGCCGGGGCTGGTTGGCTTTCTGGTGGAATTTTATAACAGTTCCCAGTGGAGTTGGCCCCCCACCTTTTGAGTATGTTTAATGAGGTGGTGGATAGGAGGGAGCTGCCTTCTACGCTGGTGCAGGCACCTATTTCACTGATCCTGAAAAAGAAAAGGACCCGAGGGAGTGTGGGTCTTCTAAGTCTATCTCACAGTTGAGCGTGGACCTGTAAGTGTTGGCCAAGCTGTTGGCGAGGCGGTTGGAGAGGGGTGCGCCGGATGTGGTCTCAGAGGATCAGAAGGGGGTTGTGAAGGAGCAGCCCTCTCGTGATATTAAGAAGCTATTTAATATGGTCACGACTCCTTTGGGAAAGAACGCCTGAGGTGATCATATCTATGGACGCAGAGAAGGGGCAGAATTCTCCCAAAGGCCCGACTCCGTCGTGAAACCCGGAGAGGTTCACGACGGCGTTGGAGGCTAAGAGGGCCGTGCCAGGAAACTCGGCCGCGGGGCCTTGTTGCTGGCGCAAGGCCCGGCGCGCCGAGAATGACGCAGCCGACGCACCTAATGACATCAGCCGCGCATGCCGATGGATGATAGCAAACCCGCGCATGCACAGTTGCCGTCTTCCCTTCCGCCGCCCCGCAAGACGTGGCGGCTTGATCTTGCGGGGCGGCGGAGGGGAAAGCGTGCGTCCCATTGAGACGCCGGCCCGACGATCGGTGGGCACGGATCGCGGGCCTGTCCCCTCCCGAGCATGGTCGTGGTGCTCAGTCCCCACCATACCCCCCACAAGCCCCAAACGGGCATCTCATGCCGTGTTCACGACGGCAGCGACCAGATGTGGTTGCCGCCACCGTGAAACGGTCGTAAACGGCAGGCCACTCGGCCCATCCAGGTCAGAGAATCGCGGGCCGCCGTTTGAGCGGCGTGTTGCAAAACGCGACACGCCATTTTGGGGGGGGGGGTGGGAGAATCACGGGAGGTGCGAGAGCGGACCTCCGCGATTCTCCCACCCGGCGTGGGAGCGGAGAATTCCGCCCAAGGTGTTTGACCGGATAGAGTTGCAGTACGTGTTCAAGATCCTTGGGAGGTTTGGGTGTGGCCGAAGTTTTTGGTTTGGGTGCGGCTATTATATGCATTCCCTATGGCAAGTGTGAAAATAAACAAGACAAATTTGGGGTATTTTGGGCTGTATAGCGGGACAAGGCAGGGATGCCCATTGTCACCATTGTTGTTCGTGTTGACGATTGAGCCTTTGGCGATTGCGCTCCGAGTTTCGAATGAGTGACAGGGGTTTGTTGAGTGGGGCATGGTGTAGAGAGCATAGGGTGTCTTTATACCCATGATTTATTGTTGTACGTGGTGAATCCACTGGAAAGTATTCAAAGAATTATGGACTTGTTGGGGAAATTTGGGGCCTTTTCCAGGTATAATTTGAATGTTGGGAAAAGTGACATCTTCTTGGTGAATGCTCTAGGGCAGAGTGCGATCTTGGGCGCCCTGCCGCTTAAGGTGGCTAAGGTCAGATTTCGGTATCTAGGGATTCGGATGGTGCTACCATGCATAAGTAGAACTTGACGGGTTTGGTAGAAGGGGTTAGGGGACAATTTCAAAAGATGGGAAATCCTGCATTTGACATTGGAGGAGAGGGTACATGTGGTACATGTTGCCAAAGTTCTTGTTTATTTTTCAATCTCTTCCAATTTTCCTTCCCAAGGCTTTTTTCTGAAGGGTGGACAAAGTGATCTTGGCGTTTGGGTTTGGGCAGACAAGACACCAAGGGTTAATAGGGCCCGATTGCAAAGAGGAAAGCGAGAGGGGGGTTGGCACACCCAAACCTGCTGCACTTTTATTGGGCGACGAATGCCGAGAAGATGAGATGATAGTGGGGGGAAGGGGGGTTGGATTGGGTCCGGGTTGACGAAGACTCTTGTTGGGGGACGTGTTTGAAGGCCCGAGCGACAGCCTCGTTGCCGTTTTTCCCAGGGAAGTATACAAGCAGCCCAGTTGGGGAGTTTTCAGTTAGGATTTGGAATCTGTTGAGGAGGCACTTTAAATTAGGGCATATGCCAGTATTGATCCCATTATGTGGTAACCATAGGTTTACACCAGGCGGATGTATGGGAGATGGTGGGAGGAAGGGATGAGTGGATTCTTCCCGGGAGTAGAATACCGCCCGAGCTAATTTCTACCCTCAAATATTTAATTTGGAACAAGGGAAAGACAGGTGGGAGCGGTTGACCAATGCAGAAGTATTGCACTGAATGAACATGCAGACTCCGCACATACAATGACCCAAGCGGGAATCAAACCTGGGACCCTGGTGCTGTGAATCCATAGTGCTAACCACTATGCTATCATGCTCACTGGACTAGTAATCCAGAGACCCAGTGTAATGCTCTGGGGTCTCGGGTTCGAATCCCATCCCGAAGACCGTTAACACTTAGACTTCCACAAGCTATAGTGAACTTCATGTCACCGGAAATGACTGAATTTATTAATTTGCCATACTCACAATTAGATGCCAATATGCATATTATTGTGAAAGTAACAAAGATACTCAGGGTTCAGTAATTGGTCTATTTATCAAATAATCGCAACAGGAGTAGCCATTTAGCTCCCTGAGCCTGTTCTGCCATTCAATGAGATCATGGCTGATATGTGACCTAACAACATGGGTGGAATTCTCCAATAATGGGGCAAAGTCCCCACGCTGGCGTGAAAAGCGGCGCCAACCATTCCGGCGTCAACGGTTCCCGATAATGGGGAATGCTCCCCTCCTAGGGGGCTAGGTTGGCATCGGAGTGGTCCCCACAGTTCCAGTCGGCCAGAACGGCCTGCGCGACTTTGCGCATGCGTGGAACGGCTGGCGTGATTGTGTGTATGCGTGGGATTCCCTTCTTCGCGCCGGCCCCCTGGCAATATGGCGGAGCCCTACAGGGGCCCAGCGCTGAGTAAAATAGGCCCCAACAGAACAAGCCCGTCCGCCGATCCGTAGGCCTTGATTGCGGGCCAGGACACCATGGGAGCCCACTCCTGAGGTCTGATCCCACCCCCCACCCCCCCACCCCCCAAAACCAGGACAGCCGGCGGTACTCGGCCAAACTCGTCAGCCACTCGACCCATCGGGGCCCGGAGAATCGGCGGGAGGGGGGCCGCTGTCAATAGCCCCTGGCCGGCGCGGCAGGAATCCCACGGGTGCCCGAGAATCGGCGCCGGAGAATGGGGAAGCCGGCGGCGGGTTGGCGGAGCGCGATTCTCGCGTCCCCCCCTCCCCGGGGATTCTCCGACCCGGTGCCCGGTCGGAGAATCCTGGCTCACATATCTACAATTGTCCCATATTCCTTTGGTTAACGAAAACCTATCAATCTTATGTTTAAAATTAACAATTGACCTCGCACCAACTACAATGTGCAGAGAGTGTTCTAACCTCCACCATCCTTTGTTTTAGAGAAGCTTCGTACTTTCACACCAGAAAGGTCTGGCTCTATTTACCCTATCAGTTTCCCCAATAGCTTGAAAACTTTGATAAAATCTTACCTTAGTCTTTGAAATTTCAAGAAATACAACCTTAGTTTGTGTTATTTCTCCTCTTAAATTAACGATTGACATCTTGGTATCATTCTGGTTAATTTTATAATTTTATAATCTTTATTAGTCTCACAAGTAAGCTTACATTAACACTGGAATGAAGTTACTGTGAAAGTCCCCTAGTCACCACATTCCGCGCCTGTTCGGGTACACAGAGGGAGAATTCAGAATGTCCACTTGTGGGAGGAAACCAGAGCATCCGGAGGAAACCCATGCAGACACGGGGAGAATGTGCAGACTCCACAGAGTAACACAAGTTGGGAATCGAACCTGGGATCCTGGTGCGAAGCAATAGTGCTAACAAGTGTGCTACTTCCCATACCAGCCTCCCCGAAGAGGCGCCGGAATGTGGCGACTAGGGGCTTTTCACAGTAACTTCATTTGAAGCCTACTTGTGACAATAAGCGATTTTCATTTCACAGTGCTATGATATATATTACACTCCCTCCAAAGTTGATATATCCTAAAGCGTAGGACCCCAAATTGCTGCAGTACTCTAGGTTTGGCCTAAATAGGACTTTTAAAACTGTAGCATGATTGTCTGTAGAGTTGGTACGTTCCCCCTGTGTCTGCGTGGGTTTCCTCTGGGTGCCCTGCTTTCGTCCCACAGTCCAAGATGTGCATGCTAGATGGATTGGCCATGATAATTGCCCCTTAGTGTCCAAAAGGTTAGGAGGGGTTACTGAGTTACTCGGATAGGATGGGCAAGTAGGCCTAGGTGAGGTACTCCTTCAGAGGGTCGGTGCAGACTCGATGGCCTCCTTCTGCATTGTTGCGAATCTATGATTCGATAATATAATTCACTCCACTTGATACCAAAAAAGAGCTGAAGGCGCTGGATACTGCAAACATTCCGGTAGTAGTACTGAAGACTTGTGCTCCAGAACATGTCGTGCCCCTAACTGGGCTGTTTCAGTACAGCGACAACACTGGCATCTATCTGGCAATGTGGAAAATTGCCCAGGTATGGCCTGTACACAGAAAGCATGACAAATCCAATCCAGCCAATTACCGGCCTTTCAGTCTACTCTCAATCATCAACAATGTGAGAGGTCATTGACAGTGCAATCAAATGGCACTTAAACAGCAATATCCTGCTCACTGATGCTCAGTTTGATAGAATCATAGAATCGTTACAGTGCAAAAGGAGGCCATGTAGCTCATCGAATCTGCAGCGACTTTCTCAAAGAGCACCCAACCTAGGCCCATGCCCCCACTTTATCCCTGATGGAGGAGCAGGTCCATGACTGCCAAAGTCACAGGCAGGTCCCCAATCATTTGTCGTCCTCACGAATCAAGGATCCATACTGAGGCAGAATCGGAGGGCATTAATGAAGCTAAAGGGCAATCAGCAGTTCACCATACAGCCAAGGCTGGATGAAGGGATTGCTCCTCCTCGCACGCCTGAGCCTGTGCATGCCACCAAAGAAGGGCCACCAACAGCGACAAATACTGAGCAATTGAGACTAGCCGACAGCGACCAAGCTGCGTCGACCTCAACACAAACACTACTGTTCTTGAAAATACAGAAAAATGTGTCTTTTGAAACATGGAAGTCTGGCAATATCTGGTCTGAGAGGGTACAGGGAAAGATCCCACAAAAGGTTAATAGCAGCTGCAAAGAGCAGGATTGTAAAATGCAGATTATCAAACACACAGGTTTCATGTGGTAAGCTAAAACAATGGCTCACACCTTCATGGAATGTAACTATCTCAGGAAGTATCTGGAAAAGCCTGGATGAGAGTTTCAATTGACGAATGTTTAAAACAGGCAGGTCTTTCAGTTAAATTTTAGCATACAGCTAAAAGCAAAGTCTCACACCTTAATTAAAATAAACTCTTAGTAAACAGCTGGAAAGGATGGAAGATGCTCAGTCGAATTTGGTGTAAATTCTAAAGTGTAAAATTCTATGGACATCAAGTCAATTAAAAGAAAATTGGAGACGACCTGTCTACGGGATACAATTTGAAGTCAAAATCAAAGGCAAAGTTATGAGCTGGGGACAATTGGAAAATTAAGCGATTCAAAAGCAGGAAGTGGAGGTAACACCTATTGAAACCAGGGCATTTTGTAATCAGATCTGAGAGGTGACGTTATGCGCGAAGTGAATAGTTGGTTGTATTTGGATGTTTGCATCAAGAATACTTTTTGACAATCAAAATGAAACAAGCTCATTTACAATAAAGTCGTTAAAACTTGGTGACTCTTCGAAAGAGAATATAAACCTGAAGAAAGGGGACAGCCAGGAGAGCCAGCTCTCACAGCTCGGTGCATGGGAAGGATAGGACACAGCAACCGAGTTCACCAGCGAATACAACTCAAGAAGACCAGATTTTAAGAAGATCGATTGTCAAGGACAGGGCCTGAAGGTCCCTTCAACCAACAGGAAGTATCCCGAAGCAAGATCTTTTTTCCTTTCTGTAAAGAAAGTGTTTGCAGCTTTTAAAAGAAAAAATATAATAATAAAATAACTTAACTTAACCTGAAAAAGTGGTTATTAGCCTACTTTACTTCCTTAACAACGCAGGACCCAGGACATCGATGCTACTAAGGGGTAAGTAGGTAAAATTCTTCGGTGAAGGTATGGGTTTTACTAGGGGATAACTTGAAAATATAGTTTGACCTAAGTAGCACCCACCGAAGCCTGCATCGGAGTCAGGGAGTGAGAATCCCTGTTCACCATTTAGAATATCAACCTTTTTTTGGTATAGGGGGAATTCTAAGAATAGTGGTGAGTTTAAAATTCACTACGACGGTCCATCTGGGATTGAAGCCGACACTGTATCTATGAACAGTACAAGACTTTTTAAAACACCGGACACTTAAAAAAAGAAAATTTTTGCATGTGTACAATTTCACCCATTTTAAAAATTCATGAATTTGTAAATAGTTCATCTGTGCATGCAAATGATTTAACAATCATCTTGAAAACGACGAGGATGTAATGATATGTAGAATATCATTTGTGTATATAACATAATAACCAAACTGTAAATAAACATTAGTGCCTGCATGCATAGATTACAATTCTAGCATCCGACCACAGGTGGCATGGTGATAGGAGAAGGTCACTGGAAGACACCCACATGTGAGACAGGACGTATTCTGCTGAACAGCACAGAGAGACACAGAAGCTGGACAGCAGGCACAGAGTGTGGTGACAGATCGAGCAGCTCCTGAGTCAACAGTAATTAATAATAGTTAATCATAATTGTTTATATTTAGCCGTCATATCCAACTGTAATGTAGACATCAGAAAAAACAGTGTTTTAGTTAATTAATAAACAGTTTTGTTCATTTACAAAGTCTTATGTTCTCTGATCACTTCAACAACAAAGATATCACCATCCATATATACAGAGAACATTACATCTATCAAATGCCTTCTTGGCATCCAGAGAAACCATCACCTCCGGTTCGGGCATCGAGGAGTGGAAAAGGACAGCATTTAGCAGGCGATGTATATTGGTCGACAATTATCGACCCTTCATGAAGCCCCTCTGATGCTCTAAGATTATCTTGCGAAGCTAGGGCTCCAGCCGAAGTGCCAACCCCTTGGCAAGTAACTTAACATCCGCGTTCAACAATGAGATATGCCGGTACGAACCAGACTCTGTCGGGTCTCAAAGAGATAGAGGCCGTGTGAGAGTATTAGGCAACAAACCCCAGGATAAGGAGTCATAAAAACGTCCAGAATTAAAGGCAACAGCTGCTCCAATAACTTCTTATTGAATTCAATCAGAAAGCCATCCAGGCCAGGGGCTTTGCTAGTCTGCATCAAACCAATGCATTTTACAATTTCATCAGGGTTTAATGGGAATTCCAACTCATCGCTCCTTTCCACCTCCATAGTTGGGATGGATAGGCTATCCAAAAAGTCAGACAAGACTGATTCATCTGCCAGATCCATGAAGATCACAATAGAACGATTCAAAAGCATGAACCTGTAGAAGGGTGGAAACCAGGCTACCATTCAAATTGCTCATCTGTGTGATTTCCCAGAAGGCCACCCAACATTTAAGCTGGTGAGCCACGCTAAATTGTCTCTTAATTGGAAGAAAAAAAATTGGGCTCTTTAAATTAAAAAAAATGAAAGATCTGTCTTACCCACCATTTTCGCAGCCTGGTCTGGTCCCTGACCCGCAAATGGATCTCCTACAAAAACACCACATTGGAGTTTAAGTTCTTAAGGTGAGCAAGTACTCAGTCTTTTCACTGGGCCATTCACACCCCTAATGTTCCAGGTGACCAAACGAACTGGGGGTCTCCCAGCCCCCCAATTCAGAGTCAGCCATTTCCACCAAGAGATAACCCAAAGGATACGTAAAAGGTACATCCAAAAGGCCACCATGATGGCCGCCAAATCAAATCAAAAGACTGGAAATGAGGAATCTGCAGACACTGTCAGCAAACTACTCCGCCCCCAACTCCCCTCAACATCATCGCCCTTAAATACAATCACATACAAATAAAGGCATGGCAAACACAATCTACTTCTAACAAACCGAAACAAAATAAGAACTTTTGAGCTGATTATCTAAAAAACTATTATAATGAGCTGCAGCCAACCCTTCAAAACTGCTCCTGTTAGCTACCTCTTAGGTTGGCAAGGAAGCTCCCGGCTAGAGGTAAGAAAAATGGTTATAAACAACAAAACTCCAAAACCCCATAAACCTTGCGCTCTGAAAGGGAGCGACATATTATCATAACAACGAGAGCCCCACATTGAACTAAACCCCAAATCTAAACACAAACTATAAAAATTCAACCCCAACAAGAACAAGAAAATACAAGAACATGAAACCCCAACAATGCAACAATTCAAAATGCCCGTCAACAGAACCAGCAACTCAGTGACAACGTGCTCAGCTTGTGTTTTTTAACAAAAGTGTCTGCCCCTCATGGTGCATCAAATAGATAGTATTTTCCTTCGTAAGTTACTTTAAGCCGAGCAGGGTAGACCAAACCGAACCGCACTCCACTTTCATACAGGGTGGCCTTGGCTCTATTGATCGTAGCTTTCTTCTTTGCCAGCTCCGCTCCCACATCGTCTGAGAACTTGATGGCAAGGCCTTCACATTCAAAGTCATGGTGTTCCTTTACCCATCTCAGAACCCCCTCTTTCTCCTTGAAGATGAGGAACTTCACTATCAGCATGGTAGCAGAGTGGGTAGCATTGGTGCTTCACAATTCCAGGATCCCAGGTTGGATTCCCGGATTGGGTCACTGTCTGTATGGAGTCTGCATGTTCTCCCCGTGTCTGCGTGGGTTTCTACCGGGTGCTCCGGTTTCCTCCCACAACTTCCGAAAGACATTCTTGTGAGGTGAACTGGACATTCTGAATTCTCCCTCTGTGTCCACGAACAGGCGCCGGAATGTGGCGACTTGGGGCTTTTCCCAGTAACTTCATTGCAGTGTTAATGTAAGTCTACTTGTGACAATAAGGACTATTATTATTATGCAGTGGATCCTCAGGACGAGGCCTTGCCCGGAGTGTGTGATTGGCTCGGTCCAACCGTCACCCACTATCATATCTGTGTAATGTCCATGGGCATTGGGCCTTCCAGAAATCTCACAATTCAAATATTCTGCTTCCTGGACCTATCCTCTAGGTCAGTCATCTTGGCTTTCAATGATTTGTTTGCATTCGACAGCTGAAGATACTCCCAATTCCAGCAAGGACCCCTATCACTGTGGCTTGAAAAGGCCACTTCCATATCTTTGATGGTGGCTCCATGGGCTTCCATTGTTTCATTGGTTCCCCAGAGCCACCCAAATGGGGGCCAAGGCCTCTTCCATTGATTTCCGAAGTTTCTCCAACACAATTCGTTGGTACTTTTTGAATTCCTTCGCCAAGGTAGAAAGCACTTCGGCTGCTTACCTCCGCAGTTTACCGGCCAATGAACTCTGAGAGGTCTCAGGCTCCGTCAATGAACTTCTGCTCTCCGCCTTCATTCCCCTGATGTTTTGGGGCAGTTCAGTCATACAAGATCCCTATTACATTAACTATGTGGGTTTTTAAGAGAAAACAACCCGTGCTGCTAAGGGGAAAAATGTATAGTCCTCTCGTGGGAGTCACCTCATGCACATCTTCCCCTTACATTGAACCATGGGAAGTTATCAACACACAATAACAACAGTGGCAGGATCTTCTGGTCCCGCTGCTGTCAACAGTGTTGTATGTGTTGTTTGCATTCCCGCATACAGGGTTTCTCCGCAGTGGGGGCTTGCCATAAATGGGACTGGAAATCCCACCAGCGGGAACGGCAGGAGGATCCTGCTGGTGGTTGATGCAAACTACATCCACTGCAAGAAAATCCACCATGGGGTGGGGGTGAGCTGGAGAATTCTGCTATGGGAACACCACCACGCCAAGTTCCCCTCCCAATCACACACCATCCTGACTTGGAACTATATCACCTTTCCCTCACTATTGCAGGATCAAAATCCTTGAACCTCACTGTCCAATAGCACTTTGGGTGTACCTATACCACATGGTTCACGAAGACAGCTCACCACTGCCTTCTCAAGGGCACCTGAGAATTGGCAACAAATGCTAACCAGCGAGACCCACATTCTGTGAATGTAAAATATATAGCGGTCAGCATTCCATAAGCCTTTTTGATAATTTTCTGCCCTTTTAATTTTAATTACCCGTTTGCACGCATTCTAAAGTCTCTGTGCCATCTACTGTTTCTAGCTTTTCACCATTTAGAAAGTGTTGTGTTCTGTCTGTTTTTCAGTCTGAAGGGGTAACCTCACATTTGTTTACATTGAAATCTATAGCATTGTCTATTCACTTAATCTATTAACATCTCTTTGTAATTCCTTGCTTCCATCCACACTGCTTTCAATGTGTCATTAGCAAACTTGGATTTGTAGCTTCAATTCAATTTGGGCAGCACGGTAGCATGGTGGTTAGCATAAATGCTTCACAGCTCCAGGGTCCCAGTTTCGGTTCTCGGCTGGGTCACTGTCTGTGTGGAGTCTGCACGTCCTCCCCGTGTGTGCGTGGGTTTCCTCCGGGTGCTCCGGTTTCCTCCCACAGTCCAAAGATGTGCGGGTTAGGTGGATTGGCCATGCTAAATTGCCCGTAGTGTCCTAAAAAAAGTAAGGTTAAGGGGTGGGGGGTTGTTGGGTTACGGGTATAGGGTGGATACGTGGGTTTGAGTAGGGTGATCACAACATCGAGGGCCGAAGGGCCTGTTCTGTGCTGTACTGTTCTATGTTCTATGTTCTAATTCGATTATCTAGGGGGGGTCAGTTAGCTCAAGTTGGCTTGTGTGTAGTTCAGAATAATGATTGCAGTGCAGGTTTGATTACAGTTCTGACTGAAGCAGACTTAGGACCTGCCTCTGCACCCTGACCCTGAGAGTGGATGCAAAGGCAATCCATTACTGACAAAAAATACCAAGAAATGCCTCAGGTTAAAACATCAGCAAGCAGTCAGTCAAGGACCTGCTTACGGACAGGGCACATATGAATGAATTCCATTATCTAAGTTGTTGCTAAATATGGTAAATAGTTGAAGTGGGACAACACTAGTCGTATCTTGCTAATCCGAGTGCCTGTCTTCTGCACACAGCTAATTTTCTAACCAGGCCAATTCATTCAATTCCATAAACTTCAAATTTAGCTATCAGTCTCTTTTGCAGAACTTTATCAAGTGCCTCCTGAAAGTTCATATAAATAACATCCATAGACATTCCCCATCCACTACTTTGGTCACCTCTTCAGAACCTTCATTTATCAAGCAACCCTTTACAATTCCATACCCTGATCACTGAAAGATTTCAAGGTGTTTGCCAATCCATCCTAAATTATATATTGTGATTTAGACAGGCGCAGAAATATTGCAACAGTCGTTGACCTGAATGTAGTAACAGCAAGGGACATTTGTAATTACTTTAAAATGTTTGGGGAATCTGTAATTTTAAAAAAATGTTTAAGAGTCTGTATCAATTGTAAAGGGTTCAATAATAATTTTTTTGATAATCAGAAATACTGGTCCGTGTGACCAGTAATATCAATATGGAAGTAATATCAACAGGAAGGAAGTCAAAATATATAGGCTGTGTGGCACACAGAAGAACAGAGACACCAAGAAAAAAGAGGAGCTGAGAAGATTCCGGAGAGAAATGCATCATTGTGTGGAAGACTGTACCGATGGAGCCCCGTTTATATGGACGCGGCAGCCTGCAGCTGAATCCTTGAAGGAAAGTGACTGGAATTATGCTTGAAAGAACGATGTAGCTGAAACTGGGATCATACAGATGGAGTAGACTGTCTACTATACCTGTGAGATAGTCTATGTGGTATCTGCTACTCCATGTGTAATTTATAGCTCATACAGACCATGACTTGTGATGTGACCATCAATTCACTAGACACACGATTGGGTCTACAAGTTGAGCTGATCCGGTGGCCGAGTCGTCCTTTGGGATCGGCGGAGCACCGGGGTTGCAACCTCTTCGAGTGGCTGGGTGGTGATGGTTGGTGTGGGTATGAGGGCGGACACCGGGGGTGTTTCGGTCCGAGCTTCATACCTGACCGGTGCGACGGGTGACGGGGGAGGGGGAGGAAACCTACAGGTGCGGGGGCGCAGAGCATGGGCAGGGAACCTATAGGCTTGGGGGCGCAGGGCGTGGGGGGTTGGGTGGGGTGTAGTGTGAGGGGTACCTTGGCGGTGGTGGTGGTGGAGTTGGATCCTGCAGGCGCCAGGTCCCGAAGGGAAACAGTGTCCTGGCGGCCGTTGGGATTTTCAATGAAGGCGTATTTGGGATTTGAATGAAGTAGTCGCTCTCTCTCTACTAGCGGGTCTGTTTTGTGTGTCCGGACGTGCTTCCGGAGGAGAACCGGGCCCGGTGTCCTCAACCAGGATGGGAGCGAAGCCCCCATGGTAGTGCCCCTAGGGAAAACAAATAGCCGTTCGTGAGGGATCTGGTTGGTGGCGGTGCATAGGAGGGACCTAATAGCATGGAGCGGGTCGGGGAGGACCTCCTGCCAGTGAGAGGTCAGGAGTTTTCTGGACCGGAGGGTCAGTAGGATGGTCTTCCAGACCGTCGCGTTCTCCCTCTCCACCTGCCCGTTACCGCTGGGGTTATAGCTGGTATTCCTGCTCGAGGCAATGCCCGTGTCGAGCAGGTACTGACGCAGCTCGTCGCTCATGAAGGACGAACTCCTGTTGCTGTGTACGTAGCTGGGGAAACCGAACAGGGTGAAGACACTGTGCAGGGCTCTGGTGACTTTGTGGGAAGTCATATCGGGACACGGGATGGCAAAGGGGAAGCGGGAGAACTCATCGATGACGTTCAAGAAGTACACATTTCGATTGGTCGAGGGGAGTGGCCCTTTGAAATCGATGCTCAGGCGTTCAAAAGGGCCGGGATGCCTTTACCAGGTGGGCCTTGTCTGGTCTATAGAAGTGCGCTTTGCACTCCGCGCAGATCAGGCAATCCCTGGTGATGGTTTTGACCTCCTCGGTGGCAGAGGTCATTGTGGATAGCCTTCAGGCAGTCGTCTTGCGCACTGGAGCACGTGCCGCGGGACAGGGCATCTGGGGGCTCATTGAGCTTCCCCGGTCGATATATGATATCGTAATTATAGGTGGAGAGTTCGATCCTCCACCGCAAGATTTTATCATTTTTAATTTTACCCCTTTGCGAGTTGTCAAACATGAAGGCAACCGATCTTTGGTCGGTGATGAGGGTAAACCTCCTACCTGCGAGGTAGTGCCTCCAGTGCCGTGCAGCTTCCACAATGGCTTGAGCTTCCTTTTCGACTGAGGAGTGTCGAAGTGCCGAAGCGGAGAGGGTTCGGGAGAAGGCGGCGACTGGTCTCCCTGCCTGATTCAGAGTGGCAGTGAGAGCGACCTCAGAGCCGTCACTCTCCACCTGAAAGGGACGGATTCATCCACCACCCGCATGGCGGCTTTGGCGATGTCCTCCTTGATGCAGTTGAAGGCCTGGCGGGCCTCAGCTGACAGAGGAAAGAGTGTGGTCTTAAATAGTGGACAGGCTTTGTCCGCATACTGAGGGACCCACTGGGCGTAATAAGAGAAAAATTGAGGGCCCTGGGACAATGAGGGAGAGGTAGTTGTAAGAGGAGGTGCATACGGCTAGTCTGGTAGTGTGGAAAACGCATTTCTCCGTATTATAGATGAGGTTGAGTTTCTGGGCGGTTTGGAGAAATCAGTAGAGGTTGGCGTCGTGATCCTGCTGATCATGGCACCAGATGGTGACATTGTCCAAATACGGAACGTGGCCCGCAGCCCGTACTGGTCCACCATTCGGTCCATTGTTCGTTGGAACACCGAGACCCCATTTGTGACGCCAAAGGGGACCCGGAGGAAATGGAAGAGGCAGCCACCTGCCTCGAACGCAGTGTAGTGGCGATCCTCCGGGCGGATTGGGAGCTGGTGGTAAGCAGACTTCAGATCCACCGTGGAGAATGTGCGGTACTGGCCGATCTGATTAACCATGTCTGCAATCCTGGGGAGGGGGTACGCATCGAGGTGCGTGAACCGGTTAATGGTTTGGCTGTAATCAACCACCATTCGGAACTTTTCCCCGGTCTTGACGACCACCACCTGAGCTCTCCAGGGGCTGTTACTGGCCTCTATGATTCCCTCGTGTAGGAGCCGCTGGACTTCGGCTCTAATAAATACCCTGTCCTGCAGGCTATACCGCCTGCTGCGAGTGGCTATGGGTTTGCAGTTTGAAGTGAGATTAGCGAAGAGTAGAGGGGGGGTCGATTTTTAGTGTCGCTAGACTGCAGATAGTGAGTGGAGGTAGGGGTCCGCCGAAGCTGAGTGTGAGGCTCTTGAGGTTACATTGGAAATCGAGTCCAAGTAAGAGTGGGGTCAAGAGTTTGGGGAGTACGTACAGCTGGAAATTAGAGTAGCTGGTGCCCTGAATCGTTAGCGTCGCGACGGTGCGCCATTGTATGTGGACTGAGTGTGAGCCCGAGGCGAGGGAGATAGTTTGCCGTGCAGGGAAGATAGGGAGCGAATAGCGTCTTCCCAGGTCAGGGTGTACGAAGCTCTCAGTGCTCCCGGAGTCGAAGAGGCACGGTGTCCTGTACCCGTTGATTTTAACGGACATCATCGAGCTCTGGGGGTGCTTCAGACGCGACTGCGTTGAGTTGTGGGTAGTCGGCGGCTCGATCAGCTGTGCTGGAGTGGCCCCGTGATGACTGTCCGCGCTTCGGACACGACTGGTCCAACATGACTGCGTTGAGTTGCGGGTAGTCGGCGGCTCGATCAGCTGTGCTGGAGTGGCCCCGTGATGACTGTCCGCTGAGATCGTATTCGTCGAGGTTCGGTTCGGTTGATGGCCAAGATGGTGGCCCCCGTTGATCGCACGTGGCGGATGCTGGAGAAGATGGCGGCCCCCATGACTCGCATGTGGCCGGCCGCGTGGAGGAGGGTTGCCAAAATGGCGGCCCCCATTAGTCGCACATGTCGGGTGGGGGCGGAGTTGGCAGACACGCTGCAGCATTACGGGGCCTGCGGGTCTGTGAGTTTGGGAAGCGAGTGCTCTGGACTGCGGGGGAGTTTGGAGTTTTCAACTTGGCCAGGCATACTCGGGCATAGTGTCCTTTGCGCCCGCAGCTGCTGCAGGTCGCGTTGCGGGCCGGGCAGTGCTGCCGTGGGTGTTGGGGCTGGCCACAAAAATGGCACGCTGGCGCTCCAAAGTGGGTGGGTGGCCGTGCGGCGCAGGCCTGGGGCAGTTGCTGGTCGGGGGCCCACGATGGGGTCGCTTGGTCCGCGGGGAATGAGTTCAAACTGCGGAATGCGACCTCCATAGTCGTGGCTAACTCTACAGTGTCCTCCAAGTTCTGGGCCCCTTTCTCAAGCAATCGCTGGCGCACATAGTTGGACCCGAGCCCTGCAACGTATACATCTCGTACAGCGAGTTCCATATGTTGGGAGGCTGTTACAGCCTGAAAATTGCAGTCCCGAGCTAAGGCTTTTAAATTGCGCAGAAAGTCTTCCAGCGACTCTGCTGGGACGCTGGGTCGTGAAAATGTGCTGCGCATAGACCTCGTTAATCGGCCGCACGTACAGTCGGTCGAGCATGGCTAGAGCCTCAGTATATGAGGTGGTACAATTGAGTTGCGTAGAGATACGATGGCTCACCCGTGAGTGCAGTAGGCTGAGTTTCTGCTCCTCTGTAGTCTCGGACGTGCTTGATTCAGCCAGGTAGGCCTTGAAACATCGAAGCCAGCGTAGGAAGATTTCCTTTGCCTCTGCAGCTTGCGGGTCGAGTTCTAGTCGGTCAGGTTTGAGGGCTGATTCCATAGTTGTTTTCTTCAAGTTTTCTAAGACTATTAAATTGATGAGACCATCAATTCACTCGACACACGATTGGAAGTAAACTGTGGTTTTAATAGTCTTACAACTGAGCCTGCCTGCGACCAGAGGAACTGAGAGCAGGCTTACGGCTGCAGCACGTTATACTTCCGGTAGTGGGAGGGGCCATTGGCGGAGCCAAGGGTGGAGCTCTGTACAAGCTCCTCATCTCCCCCTATGGGCAGAGCCACGCAACGGCTCACATACAGAGCTCACAAGGACATAATATAATGTAATGCAATACAGTGTGAATTACAATACAGTATAATTCACCACAACTTGCTCTTTCATCTATATTTAATTTGCATTGATTCTGATTCCTGTTTAAGTAGTTAAAATCTGAAATCTTGTCTGTTAATTGCTTCATTTGGTGATCATTTGTCTTTTATCAGTTTATGGATTCCCACAGGGATCACACAATACGTTAGTAATTTCCCAAGAACAAATTTTAGGTGAACTGGTAGACAAGTTCGGGATTTTTGTGTCTCATATTTCTTAAATAACAGAACGACATTCACAATTTTCCAATTTAACATTCCCGAACTGAGTTTGGAAAATTATAATTAGGGCATTTGTGGCATTCTCACCTTCAAAACTCTGGGGTGAAAACCATCTGGTCCTGAGGTATTTGTCACACCTTAGTGTCATTATTGTTTTGATTGCTGTTTTTTGTTTGAGTTCATTTCAGTGGTCCACACACCTGTTCTTTAATTAGTTTTGTTGGGATGTCTGGCACGATGACCTCTTCCTCTACAGTCAATACTATGTAATTACTTGTCAGCCAATTCCTTATTTTCATTAAGAATATCATGGTTATTAGTTTTCAAAGGGCCCAAATTGTTCCTGACCACTCGCTTCTTCTCAATATAATTGTGAAATTTCCTTATGTTGATTTTAATATTCTTTGCAAGCTTCCTGTCATGTTAGCCATTCGATTATGCATGTGAAGCATAGTTTTGCATAAATATTCTGCACTACAAATATATATTTAAAAATAACGAAAGAACAAGGGAAGAAACACAATTAGAGAATGTTAACACTTAATGAAATTCTTAGCTGATACATTTTTGATCATGAAATCTCCTGTTTAACAGGTAAGACTTTCCTTGCTTGCTCTCTGGAGTAATCTTGTAAATGCAAACTAAAACTAAGTGCACTTTTAAAACTGATCACAAGTTATATTAAACGCAAAATGAAAACAGAAGAATATCCATCTTCTAACACTTACATAACTCACTTATTACTTTATCAGATGTATTTATTCATGTCACTAGTTTAATGGCCTGATTAAAAAATCTGACAGAAAATAAATGAATTGGTTAAGACTGACATCTTTTAAATACAGTAAGAAGTCTTACAACACCAGGTTAAAGTCCAACAGGTTTGTTTCAAACACGAGCTTTCGGAGCACGGCTCCTTCTTCACCTGAAGAAGGAGCCGTGCTCCGAAAGCTCGTGTTTGAAACAAACCTGTTGGACTTTAACCTGGTGTTGTAAGACTTCTTACTGTGCTCACCCCAGTCCAACGCCGGCATCTCCACATCATGGATCTTTTAAATAGGTCTTGTTTGTTCTAATATAAAGCACGGATTCATTTTTCCCACAATAATTTGCTCAGCTGCTTTGCTCACAAAGGTTGTATATTTTCTGCTCTACTGGGTGCAGAGGGTACATATATACAGAAGCCTGCAACTGCTTCTTGCCAAGTTTAAACAAAGTATGATATACAGTGAGGGAACAAGGAGCCAACAGAATGTCTTAATGCATTGCCAAAACTTACCAATTCTTGGAAATAGATAAGAAGCACCGCAATTCTTCCAGATGTGTGTACTAGTGTGAATTGTATTAAATTCACGTAAGGCATGTCTGTAATGCCAGTACTATGTCATGTCTGTAACACCAGTACAATGCTCACCTTATACTGTGCCTGACACATCCTGTCTCCTCATGCTGATGTTACCCATTCCAATTTCAGTAGCAGCAAGTACTGTTTGTTGTAGCAGAGACATAAGGCTGACATATTTGTAGGGCCAGGCTCTAATCATGTCTTTGAGTCTTCTTGTGTACCTATAGCTTTGTAATTTAATTAATACTTAAGTGTTTCAAACCTGATTCTAGCAGTGCCACAAATAGATAATGTCACTGTTATAAGTGTATAAACAATATCACAGAGTTTAATTCTCAAGCAGCTTTGCTGATAGTCCAAGCTCTCCATGCTTCAATCTCCAAAACAGGGTGCAGTAAAAGATATCAGTAGAAATTTCAACAGTTACCATGTCCACACTACAAACTCGGTTCCTCAGCTACTGACACCACCCCTCTCCCTGGTAACATGAGGCTAAACCAGATTCTGATGACAGATCATCAACCTGAAATGTTGTGTCACGATCTAATGGCCATGCTGCACCGGGCGTGCATCTGAGCACGGCGGTTAGATCGCAGAAGAGTACAATTACATAGATTACATAGAATTTACAGTGCAGAAGGAGGCCATTCGGCCCATCGAGTCTGCACCAGCTCCTGGAAAGAGCACCCTACCCAAGGTTAACACCTCCACCCTATCCCCATAACCCAGTAACCCCACCCAACACTAAGGGCAATTTTGGACACTAAGGGCAATTTATAATGGCCAATCCACCTAACCTGCACATCTTTGAACTGTGGGAGGAAACCGGAGCACCCAGAGGAAACCCACGCACACACGGGGAGAATGTGCAGACTCCCCACAGACAGTGACCCAAGCCGGAATCGAACCTGGGACCCTGGAGCTGTGAAGCGATTGTGCTATCCACAATGCTACCGTGCTGCCCACATGCGCCACGCACTGATCAGCTTCCGATCAAACCGATCTGCTCTCGTTGGTGAGATCCAGATCCTTCCTTGGCATGGCAAGAAACCAATAATCACCAATTAAGGCCAATCTCCATCCATTAACGGGAAGGGCCCACTATCTAACGGGAGGGATCGACTGCCATCGGTGTAGGGTCGCCCCTGGGTGGGGGGGCGCGAGGTGCCCATGGGACCGGCAAGCCCCCCCCCCCCCCCCCAATCATACCAGGGGCAACTTCAGCTTCTGCCTGTCAAACACCAAACCCCCAGGTCAGCGGTCTGTCTGTGATAATGTGGTGAAAGTGATCTTAACCCTCACCGACGATGCTGCACTCTGGCTGCACAGCGTGAAATGCAAGGGCCAATAGGGAATTGGCAATGTTAGTAATTTGAGCACTTCACAGAGTTCGATTCCCGTAGGTAGATGTGCCATATCTCAGGCGTGAGTGTGACTGCTCATCATCCTAATCAGACTGTGCGGCCTGGACACTGGAGTCTTCAAAACCGCAAGTACAGCAGCAGTCAATCGAATACCCAAGAGCTGGGCCGCAGCCCTGGGGATACCCCCATGACCAGAGGGTAAGTGTGTGGATTGGGGGAGGGGGTCCTAAGCCCGATTCCAATGCTGTTCCCAGCAGGGATCTCGGGTCCAGGGCCTCTGCAGTCTCTGGGGTACGTGTGCAGCACAAGCTGCTTGTTGGATGGCACCCTGCGAGATGGCACAGAATGCAAGGGTGGGGGAGGCTTGGGAGATTAGAGGGTACCAGAGTGGAAGCCATAGTTGATCATCGGCCTCACACCCTCTCCAATGCCTCACAGATGCCACACGATGGATGATGTTGCAGAAGCCGCAGCATCTGCTCTCATGGAGACAGCGGTAATTCAGGTGGCCAGACACCAGAGAAGGCGACGGCAGCAGCGACGACAGAGGCTTGAGGCGTCAGCCCATGTGCAGGGGCCCACTTCATACCCCGAGGATCCAGCCGTCCATCTGGCCAGGGAGGGACCCAGAGAGGAGGTTGGCGACGGCGCTAGGCGTACAGGCACCGTTGGTCCATCAAAGAGATGTCAGACGGCATGTGCCACAGGAGTCTCCACCTCAATAAGGGGACAGTGCCGCACCTGTGGTATGTCCTTGCGGACTTGACGCCACGTGGAGAAGGTGGATACCTACTCCCAGTGGACACCAAGGTTACCGCAGCCCTGAAACTTTACCCTTGGGTTAATTACAGGGCTCATGCGGCACGTCACAAGCTACAGTCCACAAGTGCATCCTTGAAGTCATGGATATCCTGATTTCCCGGGCAACTGACTACATAAACTTTGACCTGGAACAAGCCAATCAAGATGGCTGAACAGCAGGATTCTTCACATCCCCGGGATGCCCCAGGTCCAATGGGGTAATAGATGGCATGTATGTTGCCTTGCCCGTACCGGACCATCAGGGGGCGCCCTTCATTAACAGGAAGGGGTTCCGCTCCCTGAATATCCAACTTGTGCGTGATCACCACCTCAAGATATTGCATCTGTGGGCACACTTCCCAGGAAGTGTGCCTGACAGCTACATACTGGGGTTGTCGGAAATCCCCAGAATCTTCGAGGGACACTCCAGAATGACAAGTTGGCTCTTGGGGATTAAGGGGTATCCGCTTTGGACCTGGCTAAGTACAGAGGCCAAGACGGATGCGGAGAGCTGGTATAACGAGGCCCCCATGGCCACCCGGGCTGTCATTGAGTGGTGCATCGTACTGCTTAAATTGCAGTTCTGATGTCTCAACCAATCTGGTGGTGCACTGCAGTACGCCTCCTGGAGGGTTGCTAACTTTGTGGTAGTTTGCTGTGCCCTCCACAACCTGGCACAACAGCAGGGCGACGTGCTGGAGATGGAGGAGGAGGAACATGCAGCCTCATCAGAGAAGGAGGAGGACAAGGAGGAACTGGACCAGGATTGACATGAGGACAAGCCCGGGGAGGGTCTGCAGGAGCAACCCAAGGATGGAGTGCATGATGGAGAACTGGATATGTGGTGCCTGCACTGCTTGTAAAGTGCAGTCCAGAGAGATAATTTGGGAGTTAGAACTAACTTAACTGAAAAACATTGTTGGAAAATCATATATTCAAGAACTGTATTGTATATTAAAATTTGGAAAGCCATTGCATTATATGAACACCTTTTTAAAAAAAATCATATTGTCACCTTGGACTGTGAGTAAGCATGCCTTCTCCAAGGAATCACCTGACAAGCATGGCAGTTAAGGATGAGAGCTATTTGCTTATTTGAACGGCAAGGTGGCACAGTGGTTGGCACCGTTGCTTTGCAGCGCCGGGGATCTGGGTTCAATTCCCGGCTTGGGTCACTGTCTGTGCGGAGTCTGCATGTTCTCCCCGTGTTCTCCTCTGGGTGCTCCGGTTTCCTCCCACAAGTCCCGAAGGACATCTTTTCCCAAAGGTAGAGCAATCTAGAACTAGAGAGCATAGGTTTAAAGTGAGAGGGGAGAGATACAAAAGAGATCAGAAGGAAAGGTTTTTCAAACAGAGGGCGGTGAGCATCTATCTGGAACGAGCTGCCAGAGGCAGTGGTAGAGGCGGGTGCAATTTTTTCCTTTAAAAAACAGTTAGACAGTTACATGGGCAGGGTGGGTATAGAGGGATATGGGCCAAATGCGGGCAAGTGGGACTAGATTAGTGATAGAAACTGGGTGGCATGGACAATCTGGGCCGAAGGGCCTGTTTCCATGCGGTAAACATCTATGACTCTATGATGTGCTTGTTAGGTGAACTGGACATTCTGAATTCTCCCTCAGTGTACCCAAACAGGCGCTGTAACATAGCGACTAAGGGCTTTTCATAGTAACGTCATTGCAGTGTTAATATAAGCCTACTTGTGACACTAATAAAGATTATTATTAGGTGGGGTGGTGAGGATCCGGCTGCCCGAAGGGCCGGGGAGGTCCTCATCCTCGCCTGTTTCTCATAGGACATGGCTACATTCGTCATCTCACACCCTCTCCTCAATGCACCTACCAGAGGATTTGGTGTCAGGTATGCCCCCCCCCCCACCGCGGGCAGCCGCCAGTGGGCTGGATTCTCCATCCCACCGCACCAGATTTCAGGTTCACCCCGCCGGCGGGATGCTCCGTTACGCCGGCTTGTCAATGGGGTTTCCCATTGTGGGGCAGCCCCACGCCATCGGGAAACCCCCCCAGGCTGCCAACAAAACGGAGAATCCCACCGGCAGAGAATCCAGCCAGGGGTATTTGGGCTCTCCTGCTATTCTCTGCAGCATCGGGGCCAGGCGCAACACGGCTGGAAAATCACACCCTCTATTTTCGTCTTTGTAACATTCTCCAAATCTGCCACGTCCCCGTTTACCTGCTGTTGAAGTCTCATCCTTGCCTTTGTTACTTCCAAGACACTCCTGGCTGGCCTTCCACGTTCTACATTCTAACTCACACAAAGTCCTGTTCACTCATCACCCCTCAATGATCAACAGTGACTCCAGTTAAGCAACACCTTAAATTTAAAATTCCCATCCTTGTTTTCAAATCCCTTCATGGCCTCAACCCTCCTATCTCTGTAATCTCACCCAGCCCATTACCCTCCGGGATATCCGCACTTCTCTACTTCTTGAACATGCTGATTTTACTTTTCTACCGATGGTGTCTGTGCCTTAAAAGGCCTCGGCACTTAATTTCATAGAATTTACAGTGCAGAAGGAGGCCATTCGGCCCATCGAGTCTGCACCGGCTCTTGGAATGAGCACCCTATCCCCATAACCCAGTAACCCCACCTAACACTAAGGGCAATTTGGACCCTGAGGGCAATTTAGCCTGGCCAATTCACCTAACCTGCACATCTTTGGACTGTGGGAGGAAACCGGAGCACCCGGAGGAAACCCACGCACACACGGGGAGAACGTGCAGACTCCACACAGACAGTGACCCAAGCCGGAATCGAACCTGGGACCCTGGAGCTGTGAAGCATTTATGCTAACCACTATGCTACCGTGCTGCCCCCCAGCATAAGCTATGGAATCTCCTGGCTCAACCTCTCTACCTCACTTTCTTCCTTTAAGATGCTTCTTAAAGCATCTACCTCTTTGACTGAGCCATCTACACCTTCACTCGATCACCCTGCATGGACCTACCTGTGGCCACAAGGCATCATGTGGAGGAGTAACTCTTTGTAATGGTGGCTGGACAGTCGAGGCTGCATGATATGTTATCTCCCCAATGCTACAGAGAGCACCTCCGATGTAAAGTCCCCTCACAGTCTCCTGCTTGCTACAGGTGGCACCACCACTGAACATTCCTTTTCGACTTGCCATATCTCTGATCCATCCACTGTCCCTAATTTGATTTGATTCCCAGAAGCAGCTTCTTAATTGACTGCCTCCAGGAAGATCACGACCAACCTCCCACCATGGACCTTTCTGGGAATTGATGCTGGTGTCAGGATCATGATTGAGTCAGGAAAATGTGGCTCTTTGTAATCAGTCCCTTTCTGAGAACAGCTACTCTTCAGAGATTATTCTTGCTCAAAAATAGTCCTGGGAGCTGCAGGTTAGCTACCCACATTGTTAAGGACGATTTAACAAAGCTAAGAAAATGAATAAACAGCCAAAAATATCCTCCCTGAATCCTCAGCTGAAGCAAAAATCGTGTTTGTTCCGTTAAATTTGAGATGCAGCAGACATGATACATAAGGAAAACTCCTCCAGTGCATTTAATGTGGAGGATGGTGAAGTTTTCACTTAAGTGCTTTTTTTTAGTACTGGAATTGAGATCCAGGCTGTGTGTGCTTCCATCAGATGCTGATCTCAAAGCTGGTAAATAGAGAAATAAACTGCCACATTCTTTAGCTTCATAGTTAAAACCTCTTGAAGAGATAAACAAGTCGAGGGTTCTTTTACATCTTCCAATGAAAGATGATGCCAGTAGAGATAAGCGGCAAGTTTGCAATGCCACCAGGACCGCTGGCGAGGAACAATTTGTGGTGCGCTAATGAGTCAGTACGGTGGCAACGAGCAGCCCACCAAAGTCCTGAATCCATGGGCTGGATTCTCCATCCCGCTGTGCCAGATTTCTGGTTCACCTCGCCGGCGGGATGCTCCGATCCGCTAGCTGGTCAATCGGGGGCTGGATTCTCCGGTCGTCAACACGTGAAATCATGTTCGGCAACCGGCTAGAGAATCTGAGTTCCTGACCAAATCAGCGGCGGCGCCGCTTTCGTGATGCTCCGCCCCCTCCAAAATGGCATACTCTGCGCCACGTCCCAACGGCCTCAGGGCATTGCCTGAGGCCCAGCCCCCGATGCTCCGCCGCCGACCGGCCGCGTTCACAGGTCTCTCATGGTCTCACCTTTCGGGAACTCGACGTGGCGGCTGCAGGCTCAATCCAGTGCCGTGACAGTCGGGGGAGGGCTGATCCACGGGCAGGGGGGGGGACATTATTCAGGTATGGGGCACTGCGGGGGTGGGGGTGGTCCGGAGCGTGCGAGCCAGCCAAAGTGGGGGGCACTATTTAGCGGGCCAGATCCGAGAGTGGCCTCCACCATGTAGCACGGCACAGCCGCTGCAGGCCGCCGCCATGCACATGTGCGGCCACGGACCTGGCAATTCTCCGAGGCGTATCGGCAGCTAGAGCCGGGTGTTCTACACTGCCCTCAGCAAAACGTGGAATCGGTGGCCATTTCCGGCCATATTTTCTGCCGTAAAATGCCACCGTTCCCACACCGGTGTGGAGACATAGCCGCAGAAACAGAGAATCCAGCCCGGGGTTTCCCATTGCGGGAAACCCCCAGGCTGTTGGAAAAATGGAGCATCCCGACGGCGGGGAATCCAGCCCCCTATGTGCCAGATTCGCTGGGGTCAGAAAGCCTGTTGAGAAGCTGACAAACTGGAACAGGTTCTAAGTGTTCCATGCAGCCCACACTCTCATTGCAGCCAACAGGATGGCAGCTAAAAGACCCACTCCCATGTTTCTGGATGCCGACATCAACAGGATGCTGGGCACCCTCGAGGAGAGGAGAGACACCCTCTTCTCCAGGGTAGGGCGGATATAGCAGCTATCTAAAATGAACAATAGCGGGAAGGAGGTGGCAGAGGCAGTGAGTGTTGTCAGCCTCACTGATGCACTATCAATTACGACGAGACGAGTGTAGGATGTAATCGAGGCTTTATTACACAGAGATGTGTGGCCTCCTACAGCAGCTGACAAAATGGCTGCTGTACGGGGAGCACACATATTTATACTCCGCCTACCGGGTGGACCAGAAGGCAGGGATCTACACCCGTACCTGTAGTACAAGGGCCTTACCGTAAAACCCATATATACAATATTATACAACAGTGGTGACTACCATACTCACCAAGAGGACTTGCATGCAATGCAGGAAAAAGATGAACAACCTCCTTCAAGCAGCTCGGGTGAGTAACCACCTGTGTGACCCTGTCATCACTCCAATCCTTGACCCTTCACATCTGCCCCCAGTCCCCTATATGCCAGTAACATCCCAATGCCAGCATGTCCCTCAGAACCCACCCTCCAGGAATCCCCAACATCTGTCCTGTCCTCTTTAGCCAGCGGCCTTGCCCACACTTGCCACCAGCGAGAAACCCCACCATCCCCCTTAAAACTGATGTGCTGGCATCTCACGGTGTCCGTTATCTGTCTCCAAGGATGAGGGAAGCACGGTAGCATTGTGGGTAGCACAACTGCTTCACAGCTCCAGGGTCCCAGGTTCGATTCCGGCTTGGGTCACTGTCTGTGCGCAGTCTGCACATCCTCCCCGTGTGTGCGTGGGTTTCCTCCGGGTGCTCCGGTTTCCTCCCACAGTCCAAAGATGTGCAGGTTAGGTGGATTGGCCATGATAAATTGCCCTTAGTGTTGGGTGGGGTTACTGGGTTATGGGGATAGGGTGGAGGTGTTGACCTTGGGTAGGGTGCTCTTTCCAAGAGCCGGTGCAGACTCGATGGGCCGAATGGCCTCCTTCTGCACTGTAAATTCTATGAAATCTATAAAACAGGTCATAATCGGATGGAATGTCAGAAGATAGGCAGAAGATAGGCAGGGACATCCCAGCCATTTGGTTCCACATCCCCTTTGAAGAACGGACCATGAAACTCGCAGGGGAAGCCAAGGAGTGGGCAGTGGCTGACATGGAGTTTGGAATGTGGCAAGGAAGTGAGAGCGCAATGCAATTCAGGTGTCTCTATCTCAAGTGAGTCTATCATCCCCCATAGACCTGTCCATCCCAAGATCTGACCCCATGTCTTTTGTCTTCCACTACCCCCATCAGATAAGGCCGGGCCATCCACGGTTGCAGCCCCCCATCCAGACCCTCAGAACATCCTGGAGCACAACTCCTGGGAAGAGACCGACTCCTCGGCACTGCTTTCACCAGCGCCATCCACCATCGTAGAGACTATCACCTTGATGGTAACTATTAGTGATCAGGCTCCTGGGTCACCCTCTGGTGAGCACCACACACATGCTGCAGCAGATCAGGTGGAGGCAGAGACGCACAAGGAAGCAGAAGGTTGGAGGACTGCCAGCAAGACAGATGTCATGTCACTGGAAAAGATGACCCCATCACTGTTGCAGATGCAGATTCAGAATCTACAGGCGGGTATAGCAGTAACATTCCATTGCCTATAGAACAGCTAGAGGAGTCCAATCGCCTTCAGGTGTAGATGTTGCCAACAATGCGTGGCACTCAGGCCAATACTGAAAAGGTGGCGTCCACGGTGAAAGAAGTCAGAGCTATGTGTCAGGACATCCGAAGCTTGGGGCACACAGGGCTGTCCATGACTGAGCCACAGGGGGGCGTGACTCCCATTTGGGAGGTGTGGAACATAAGGTGGGGAGGGGTGGAGAGAATCGGACTTAATCGCATTGAAATACATACAAATTGGGGTTTTGCGTGGGGTGGGTTGCACGCTACAGCCAGTGGAGAGCACATGGATAATGGAAATTGGTCAGCCGCCCGGCGCCAATCCTGTTTTTTGGCCGATGCTCCATACTCCACCCGATTGGGATTGCCGATCTCAGCGGGGGAGAATGGAGAATCCCGGTCCATGTCAGAGCTCTCGTGAAACCACGTGCCTATTATTTTCGCTTTATCTCACTTGTTGCTCTGTGCAGGTGCCATTTGGTTTTGTATTTAGCAAGGATGACATTAAATCCATACACTTATTACACTGCATGAATAAAGGAGTGAGCCACTAATAATTGGAAGTTGAACAAAAACTATTCAGATGTGGGGCAGCACGGTAGCATGGTGGTTAGCATAAATGCTTCACAGCTCCAGGGTCCCAGGTTCGATTCCCGGCTGGGTCACTGTCTGTGCGGAGTCTGCACATCCTCCCCATGTGTGCGTGGGTTTCCTCCGGGTGCTCCGGTTTCCTCCCACAGTCCAAAGATGTGCGGGTTAGGTGGATTGGCCATGCTAAATTGCCCGTAGTGTCCATAAAAGGTTAAGGGGGGGGTTGTTGTGTTACGGGTATAGGGTGGATACGTGGGTGTGAGTAGGGTGATCATTGCTCGGCACAACATTGAGGGCCGAAGGGCCTGTTCTGTGCTGTACTGTTCTATGTTCTATGTTTTACATTCATAGGTTGTCTGGTTTGGCTGAGAATTTGATCAGAAGTTTTCACATCAGCGGGATTCTCCAACCCCCCACAGGGTCGGAGAATCCCGGGGGGGGGGGGCACGAATCCCATCCCGCCGCCCCGAAGCCGGCTGCCGTATTCTCTGGCAGCGGTTTTCGGGTGGGGCCGGGTTTCACGCCACGCCGGTTGGGGCCATTGGTAGCAGCACCCCCCGGCAATTCTCCGGGCCCCGATTGGCCGAGCGGGACCTGGCAGGTAAGTCGGCTGGGGTGGTGGGGTGAGGGGGGATCTGACCCCAGGGAGGAGCCCACACGGTGGCCTGGCCTGTGATCGGGGCCCACCGATCTGCGGGCGGACCTGTGCCGTGTAGGGCTCCGCCATGGCAGGAGTTTCCTGACCCCCTGTGCATGCGCCAGAATACGCCGGCGGTTCCGCGCATGCGCGAACTCACGCAGTCCCTTCGGCACCGGATGGAGTGGCGCCAACCTCTCCGCTGTCCACCTAGCCCATGGAGGTGTGGAGAATTCCACACTTTCGGGGGCTATTGACACCGGAGTGGTTGGCGCCGGTTCTCCCGCCAGCATGGGGACATAGGGCGAAATTCTCCCAAAACGGGAAAAATCGTCAAACCGCCGTAAAACCCGGGCGGGTTTTACGGCATCGCGCCCCTTCCCGACGGGGGACCGATTCTGGTCCCCCGTCGGGGCTAGCAGCCCGACGTCGGAGGCTCCGACAAGTCGGGCTTAACGAAAATCGTTAAACCCGCTTGTCGGACTTAGCGCCGGCTGACGCGTCATATGACGTCAGCCGCGCATGCGCAGGTGGGAAGACGCCACCCGCGCATGCGCGGGTGACGTCACCGCGTTTTTGCGCGAAACCCGCGCATGCGCGGTCCGGGTTGCCCCTCAGCCGCCCCGCGTATTGATACTGCGGGGCGGCGGAAGGACAAATAGGGCGAAATTCTCCCAAAACGGGAGAAATCGTCAAACTGCCGTAAAACCCGGGCGGGTTTTACGGCATCGCGCCCCTTCCCGACGGGGGACCGATTCTGGTCCCCCGTCGGGGCTAGCAGCCCGACGTCGGAGGCCCCGACAAGTCGGGCTTAACGAAAATCGTTAAGCCCGCTTGTCGGACTTAGCGCCGGCTGACGCGTCATATGACGTCAGCCGCGCATGCGCAGGTGGGAAGACTCCACCCGCGCATGCGCGGGTGACGTCATCGCGTTTTTGCGCGAAACCCGCGCATGCGCGGTCCGGGTTGCCCCTCAGCCGCCCCGCGTATTGATACTGCGGGGCGGCGGAAGGACAAATAGGGCGAAATTCTCCCAAAACGGGAGAAATCGTCAAACTGCCGTAAAACCCGGGCGGGTTTTACGGCATCGCGCCCCTTCCCGACGGGGGACCGATTCTGGTCCCCCGTCGGGGCTAGCAGCCCGACGTCGGAGGCCCCGACAAGTCGGGCTTAACGAAAATCGTTAAGCCCGCTTGTCGGACTTAGCGCCGGCTGACGCGTCATATGACGTCAGCCGCGCATGCGCAGGTGGGAAGACTCCACCCGCGCATGCGCGGGTGACGTCATCGCGTTTTTGCGCGAAACCCGCGCATGCGCGGTCCGGGTTGCCCCTCAGCCGCCCCGCGTATTGATACTGCGGGGCGGCGGAAGGACAAATAGTGCGCGGGCATCGGGCCCGCTGCCCGCGATCGGTGGGCACCGATCGCGGGCCCATGGCACCCTTGGCACGGCCGTGGTACTGCCGTGCCAATCGGTGCCATGGTTATTTTTTTCCAGGTGGTCACGACGTTTTTACGAATGGCAGGACCAGGTGTGTTTGCCGTTCGTAAAAAGGTCGTAAAGGGCTGGGACTTCGGCCCTTCTAACAGCTGTGAATCGCTGCCGGCCGTAAAAAAACGGCGGCAGCGATTCGTGTCGGGATTTCGGCGGGGGAGGGGGGAGAATAGCGGGAGGGCGTCAAAAAAGTCGGGAAGGCCCTCCCGCTATTCTCCCACCCGTCGTGGGGGGGGGAGAATTTCGCCCATAGTGCGCGGGCATCGGGCCCGCTGCCCGCGATCGGTGGGCACCGATCGCGGGCCCATGGCACCCTTGGCACGGCCGTGGTACTGCCGTGCCAATCGGTGCCATGGTTATTTTTTTCCAGGTAGTCACGACGTTTTTACGAACGGCAGGACCAGGTGTGTTTGCCGTTCGTAAAAAGGTCGTAAAGGGCTGGGACTTCGGCCCTTCTAACAGCTGTGAATCGCTGCCGGCCGTAAAAAAACGGCGGCAGCGATTCGTGTCGGGATTTCGGCGGGGGGGTGGGAGAATAGCGGGAGGGCGTCAAAAAAGTCGGGAAGGCCCTCCCGCTATTCTCCCACCCGTCGTGGGGGGCGGAGAATTTCGCCCATAGTCCCTGGAAAGGAGAATCCCGCCTCCTATTGGTCATGAACTCGAAAACAGGGAAAAAGACAATATGCCACATCGCTTTTCAAAATTCAGGAAATTCCTGATTACTGACTCCCTTGGGTTATTGCTTTAGGAATTTCCTGAGTCATTTCTGAAACGTGTTACAATGATAAGTTTGAGATAAGATTCCCTGCTTTTTCAAAAACATGTAAAACATTTGCTATGAAAAGGAAACTAGGTATCAGCTGAAGGAAAGCTTGCTTAAAAGGAAACATGGGTGAATACTCCCACATGGGAAAATTCTGTATTTGTAGATTGTAGACCAACTGTATTTTGCAATGAACAAAATTTTGAAAGATTATGGCTTTCAATTGTTCTGTAAAAAAGACCAACTATGGGCGCGATTCAACTAAATGGGAACGAAGTCCGATTGACAGTGCATTTAGCCGCATGTTTCCCGGCACCTGTAGCCAGGTGCTGTTCAACACTGGTCCGCACGAATGTGCAACAGGTGGAATGGCACCCAGGAGTGTCGCCTGGGCCATCACAGACCCCCGAGTTGTCAGTTATCGTGCAGGGTGGCTCCCTGGCACCCCTCCACTGGAAAGCAGGCACCTTGGCACAGCTATGGTGTCTGGATAGCACTGCCAAGCTAGAAGGAGCACTGTCCAGGTGCCAGAGTGGCAGTGCAAGGGTGCCTGGGCACCAGGGTGGCACTGCCAAAGGTCAGGATCTGAGAGGGGCGATGTCCATGAAAGGAGGGTGGAGGGTGGGTTTGATGGGTGCGGGAGTGGATGGCAGGTAAGTAAGGGTGGGGGTCCTGGATGGAAAGTCCGTAAGGGAGCATGGGACCCCTAGAGACCCCATAGTGGGATGTCCTCACTTGGGGGGGGGGGGGGTGTTGGATAGTGCCCATGTGTATGTGTGGGGTGACACTGCCCATGGTTGAGGGTGGGGTGTGTGGGGGACCCACAAGCTCACTTAGGTATAGGTGCACCCTTTCAAAATTTCATAGAATTTCATAGGATTTACAGTACAGAAGGAGGCCTTTTGGCCCATCGAGTCTGCACCGGCTCTTGGAAAGAGCACCCTACTTAAGCCCACACCTCCACCCTCTCCCCATAACCCTGCAACCCCATCTAACCTAAGGACAATTTAGCATGGCCAATCCACCTAACCTGCACATCTTTGGACTGTGGGAGGAAACCGGAGCACCCGGAGGAAACCCACACACATACGGGGAGGACGTGCAGACTCCACACAGACAGTGACCCAAGCGGGAGTTGAACCTGGGGCCTTGGCGCTGTGAAGCTATCGTGCTAACCACTATGCTACCGTGCTGCCCAAAATGGTGGCCCAATCCCTGAGTTCAGCTCCCCAGTGCTGAAGAAATTTCAAAGTGTTGCCTAAACTGGGTGAGAAACTCCCCAGGGCCCAAAAAAGTGACTAAGTGCTGTTTGATACCGATGGGGAATTCACCAGCAGGAACCTCGCTGAAAAACCCACCACAAGTGAACTTGGAAATCTTTCCATTAAATTCCACCCCACATATCTGGTTGGATGGAATGTCTATCCCTAAGATTCACAGTGTGGCTTTCAAGTTGCTGATTATTTTGTTAATGGAGAAATTAAACATAAAAGTTCAGGGGCACATCAGCATCATCAAATCCATGAGTCAGACATTTACACACATTTTAGGACATAGAAAGCTGTGATTATAATTTTGTTTGGTATGGCGGTATTTTATCTGCTAATATTGCACTTTTACACCACATTTGCCATAAATATTACAGTTCACAGTGCTCCCTCTCCAGTGCTGTTTTTCTTTAATAAGTTTTGATCAATGTCATGAGTTTTTATATCATTGCCTGCATCACCCTCATTTGCAATTCTTCAGGTAATAAAGCAGATTCATGAATGGACAACATTCAGGCTGAGGCTGATAAGTGGCAAGTAATATTAATACCGCACAAATGTCAAGCAATGACCATTTTCAATGAAAGAGAATCTAATCACTTCCTCTTGACATAAAATGGAATTATTATTGTCAGATTCCCCATCATCAATTCCTAGGACCAACTGAACCAGTGACATAAAAACTGAATATTCTGTGACGAGCAGCTCATCTACTAATTCCCCAAAGGAATTCCACAATCCTCAAGGCACAAGCCTGAAGAATAATGGAATATTCCCTATTTGCCTGGATGGTTGTAGCTCTTGTAACACTCAAGAAACTCAACATCAATCCGGACAAAGCAACCTGCTTTGACTGGCACCCTACTCACTAGCTTAACATTCACTCCCTGCCTCATACGGTGCACAGTGGCAGCGGTTTGTACCACCTATAACATGTATTATAGCAACTAACCAAAGCTTCTTTTACACCTTCCAAACCTCCAACCTCTACCACCTAGAAGAACAAAGGCAGCACTTGCAAGTTCCCCTTCCCCTGCGCCAGCCTGACTTGGAAACATAGCGCCTTCAATTGTCATTGGGTCAATCTCCCTCGCTAACAGCTCTGTAATTTGTGCACCACATGGACTGCGGCGTGAAGGAGGGGGCTCACCACCACTTTTGTAAGGGCACTTAAGAACGGGCAATCTATTCTGCACTCGTGATAGTGCCCACATCCCCAAAACATATTTGAAAAATCTAATTTAAACACGTGCTGTAAGTTGTAAACCATCAATGGAATTACTGTACAGCTTTAAAAATCTCACAAATTAAACATATAGGGCGCGATTCGCCGCTCTCACGCCGGTTTGGAGAATAGCGGGCCGCGCAAATTTTCACGGCGACGCAGGTCCGACGCCCTCCCGCTATTCTCCGAACCCCGCACAAACTACACGTCGGGATTCCCGGCAAAGGTCTCGAATACGCCCCCGACACGACCAGAATCGCTACTTATTGCCCCCCGCTATTCTCCGGCCCGGATGGGCCGAAGTCCCGACGTCATCACGCACTGTTTTCACGCCGGCCAACACACCTGCTTTTCAAGTTCGTCAACCAGTCGTGCTGGCTGACGACAGCTTCGAGGAGGTGAGCACACCGCTCAGCGCACCGCTCAGCGCACTGCTGGAGTCTGGCCACAACGGGGAAGGCATCCCCGAGAACGGGAGGGAGGTCCAGAGCGGGGGGGAGTGGGGGAGACTGAGGGGGGAGATGGAGGGGGGAGACTGAGGGGGGAGTGGGGGAGATAGAGGGGGGAGACTGAGGGGGTGTGGGGGAGACTGAGGGGGGAGTGGGGGAGATGGAGGGGGAGTGGGGGAGATGGAGGGGGGAGTGGGGGAGACTGAGTGGGGGAGACTGAGGGGGGAGTGGGGGAAGACTGAGGGGGGAGTGGGGGAGATGGAGGGGGGAGTGGGGGAGACTGAGGGGGGAGTGGGGGAGACTGAGGGGGGAGTGGGGGAGATGGAGGGGGGAGTGGGGGAGACTGAGGGGGGAGTGGGGGAGACTGAGGGGGGAGTGGGGGAGATGGAGGGGGAGTGGGGGAGATGGAGGGGGAGGGGGGGAGACTGAGTGGGGGAGACTGAGGGGGAGTGGGGGAAGACTGAGGGGGGAGTGGGGGAGATGGAGGGGGGAGTGGGGGAGACTGAGGGGGGAGTGGGGGAGATGGAGGGGGGAGACTGAGGGGCGGGGGGGAGTGGGCGGGGGGGAGTGGGAGTGGGGGGGGTAGGGAGAGAGTGAGCGAGTGACCCGTCCAACCCCGGTTACAAAATGTCTGCCACCATGCCATGGTGTGCCGGTCACGAGGACACGGCCGCTGGTTGCCCTGTGGCTTACGGACACAGGCCACTGACGCACCGGTGAAGAGGACGTAGCTAACTGCCCGTTGGATGCAGAAAGTAGGCTGCCCGCGTGTCAGCAGCGCGACCAGGCCACCGGGACACACAGGTATCCCGTGGCAGGCGGCTGCCGAGGTGTCGACTAACCTCCGTCTAACATGTCCCGTTTCTCTGGCCCCACCACCCTTCTGTAGGTTAGCACAATGTCTGCGAACAGAAGGCCTATGTTCTGCGCAGTGGTTGGGGCCGCTCTACTGGATTTGGAGATGCAGCAGCATCCACAGCCACAACCCGCAGTGGCTGCAGGGCCAGCTGCAGCAGCAGAGGGAAGGGCCGAGGAGTTGCCAGTCGTCGAGCAGAATGGGGGGGAGGAGGAGGAGGAGGGGGAGGAGGAGAGAGTGAGGGTGCAGCCACGGCACCAGAGGCGACGACCAAGGCCAAGGGTGTACCGTGTCCGGATCTCTTTCCTAACAATGACGGACATCACCTGCAGGAGGAGACTCCGGCTGCGTAGGCGGACAGTGATACATATCTGTCACCTCGTGGCGCACCTCGCCCCACGTGGAATGGGGGGAGGACACGCGATCCCGGTTGCCATCAAGGTGACGGTTGCTCTTAACTTCTATGCGACCGGCTCCTTCCAGTCTCCGAGCGGGGACCTCTCCGGGATCTCCCAGTCATCGGTCCACAGGTGTATCCGGGATGTGGCCGACGCCCTCTATGCCATCGCCGATCGCTACATCACCTTTCCCGAGGACCGAGCAACTCAAGACTCACGAGCTCGTGGATTTGCCAGCGTGGCCGGGATACCGATGGTGCAGGGGGCAATCGATTGTGTTCACGTCCCCATGCGCCCGCCTACAGGGGATAGGGAGGTGTTCACAAACAGGAGGGGGTAATACTCCATGAATATCCAGGTGGTATGCGACCCCCACATGAGGATCATGAACGTCTGTGCAAGGTTCCCAGGGAGTGTGCATAACTCCTACATACTAGCGCAGTCGTACATCCCAGCGATGTTTATGGGGCGTCCCCCCCCCGGCTGAGGGGCTGGTTGCTAGGCGACAGGGGTTATCCGCTGAGGTCTTGGCTGATGACGCCTATACGGAGGCCTCAGGCCAATGTGGAAACACGATACAACGAGGCCTATGCAGCAACCAGGAGTGTGGTGGAGCGCTGCCTTGGCCTCCTGAAGATGATTCAGGTGCCTGGACCGCTCTGGAGGGGCCCTGCAGTACCAGCCCGACAGGGTCGCTCGCATTGTTGTGGTCTGCTGTGCGCTGCACAACATCGCGATGCAGAGGGGAGATGACCTGCTGCAGGAGGCGGAGGGAGAAGCCAGTGGCAGTGTTGCCAGCACAGAGGAGGAGGAGGAGGAGGAGGCTGGCGGAGTGGCGGGCGCAGCACGCAGACACGACCCAGGTGCTGGTGATGTCCAGGAGGCGGCACGACGGACCCGGCGAGGACGGCGGGCACGCGACGCCTTGGTGGCAGCACGGTTCACGCGTCGTATGCGACGTCCCCGCTGAACACCAAACCACCACCTGCATCGCTAGTCGTGCAGAGGGTCAACACACAACTGCCACCACCACAGCCCCCCCCCCCCCCCTCTCAGTGTACACTGCTCCACTTCGACATCACCCTTACCACTGGGTCCAGACAGTATGGCACAACATTGATGGCTGTGTCAGCGGGTGTGATCAGTGCCATGTGGAATGATGA
Source organism: Scyliorhinus canicula (assembly GCF_902713615.1). NCBI lineage: Eukaryota > Metazoa > Chordata > Chondrichthyes > Carcharhiniformes > Scyliorhinidae > Scyliorhinus > Scyliorhinus canicula. The sequence continues at coordinate 122,246,561 of NC_052151.1, forward strand.
CAGCCCGCTCTGCGAAGAGCTGTGAGCTCAGAATCGTTAGAGAGAGTCTGACCCATGGCAATAGCTGAACCATCCACCTTGGTGGCCGCTGAGATCGTCACGGACACTCTATCACGTGCCCGCGTGGGCTAGCTGTGGGAGGGGGTGGGGGGGGAAGGGACTGCACACCCGGCACCGAAGTTTCACCGCTCGTCAACCCCAGCGACACTCGGTCACCATCACGATTCCTGTGGCTGTGGAACAATCACACGGTATTGCAAGTAAGGTGGAACAGTGCGTTTAATGTGAACAAACATTTACAGGTGCCCTAGCCCCTACAACTAAACTGTGCCCTTCACCCGTGCCAACTTACTCAGTGTCTCTCTTTGTTGCCTTACGGGCCCTAACACTATGTCTACGTGAGTCCCCAGATGATACAGCAGGAGTGGAGGAGGACTGCTGCGAATCACCCCCTTCGACTAGTTTCTCCTTCGGCAAGCGTTTCCTGGGGCGACCCGGCCTCGATGGGCCAGGCTGCTCTGCGGGTGTCTCGGGTGACGTTGTGCCACCCTGCTCTACCTGCTGCTCACCCGATGCACCAGGGATGGGACGGGGGAGGCCGAGAATTCCGGGACGTCCAGTGATGGAGTTGATGGGACGGGCCCCGAAACCTCCTCCTCCCTCGGGGAGCCCGGTGGCCCCCGGGCCTCACTTTGGGACAGAGGTGCGAGCGGGGAGGTGTCCCGTCGCACCACCGACACCTGGCGCTGCCAGTCCTGGAGGCCTGCAACGGTATCCACCAGGATCCGAAGGTTTGCAGAGACGGAGTCCAAGGAGTTAGACATTCCCGCCAGGGACTGTGCGATCTCAACCTGTGAGTGCACGACACCATCCAGCACATGTGTCAGGCGGTTGATGTTCTCCGCGACTGACTGCTGGGACTGTGCCATGGCGTGCTGCGACTGGGCCATGACCTGCTGAGACTCGGCCAAGGCCCGCAGCGCGCCGGCAATGTCGTGTTGGCTCTGGCGCATTGCTGCCTGTGAGAGGGCAACCCTGTCCAGGGCCGAGGATGACGCGTGCACATTAAGCCCAATGCCTTGCATAACCTGACCCATTGCCTCCACCGCGGATGCCACCCGTGCGGTGTCGGCCTGGGTTGCTGCCATGAGCGGCACCACTCCCTGCTCGTGGACGCGGTTCGACTCCTCAAACAGCGTCTGCAGCTGCTGGAAGACAGCCCTCATCCTGTCATTGTGTCCCTGGGTTTCTTTTTTTTTTAAATAATTTTTATTGAGAAATTTTGATTTTATACAACAATAACGCACCTTAGTAAAATACCGAAAATAACAATAATATTAACAATCATATACATTCGCCCCATCCCCATGAACAACCCAGCATTTTAACAACGCAAATTAACACACTATAAAGTTACAGGATAAACACTATAATAATGCACCCCCCCCCCCCCCCCCCCCCCCCCCCCCCCCCCCGGGTTGCTGCTGCTATTGACCCAGTTACCTATCTTTGAGCCAGGAAGTCCAGAAAAGGCTGCCATCGTTTATAGAACCCTTGTATTGATCCTCTCAGGGCAAATTTGACCTTTTCCAATTTTATAAATCCCGCCATGTCACTGATCCAGGTCTCCACGCTTGGGGGCCTTGCATCCTTCCATTGTAACAGAATCCTTCGACGGGCTACTAGGGACGCAAAGGCCAGGACACCGGCCTCTTTCGCCTCCTGCACTCCCGGCTCCACCCCAACCCCAAAAATCGCGAGTCCCCACCCTGGTTTGACCCTGGATCCAACCACCCTCAACACCGTCCCCGCCACCCCCTTCCAGAATTCTTCCAGTGCTGGGCATGCCCAGAACATATGGGCGTGGTTCGCAGGACTCCCCGAACATCTGGTGCACCTGTCCTCACCCCCGTAGAACCTGTTCATCCTAGTCCCGGACATGTGGGCCCGGTGCAGCACCTTAAATTGGATGAGACTAAGCCTCGCACATGAGGAGGAAGAGTTGACTCTCTCCCAGGCCTCCGCCCAAGTCCCGTCCTCTATCTGCTCCCCGAGTTCCTCCTCCCATTTAGCCTTCAGCTCCTCCACTGACGACTCCTCCACCTCCTGCATTACCTTATAGATGTCAGACACCTTCCCCTCTCCTACCCACACCCCCGAAAGCACTCTGTCCATCATCCCCTGCGAGGGCAGCAAAGGGAATCCCTCTACCTGTCGCCTAGCAAACGCCTTTACCTGCAGGTATCTGAACATGTTCCCCTGGGGAAGGCCAAATTTATCTTCCAGTTCCCCCAGGCCCGCAAACCTCCCGCCAATAAACAGGTCCCTCAATTTGCTGATGCCCGCCCTTTGCCATCCCCTGAATCCCCCATCCGTGTTCCCCGGGATGAACCGATGGTTGCCACCCAGTGGAGCCTCCATCGAGCCCCCTGTTTCCCCCCGATGCCGTCTCCACTGTCCCCAGATTCTTAGGGTCGCCGCCACCACCGGGCTCGTGGTAACCCTCTTGGGGGAGAGCGGCAACGGTGCCGTTACCATGGCACCCAGGCTCGTACCTCTACATGACGCCATCTCCATTCTTTTCCACGCCGCCCCTCCCCCCTCCATCACCCATTTACGCACCATTGACACATTGGCTGCCCAATAGTACCCCAGAAGGTTGGGCAGCGCCAGCCCGCCTCTATCCCTTCCTCGCTCCAGGAACACCCTCCTCACTCTCGGAGTCCCATGTGCCCACACAAAGCTCAGAATACTGCCGGTCACTCTCCTAAAGAAGGCCCTGGGGATAAATATGGGCAGGCACTGAAAAAGGAACAAGAACCTCGGAAGCACTGTCATTTTGACGGACTGCACCCTCCCCGCCAACGACAATGGCAGCATGTCCCACCTCCTGAACTCCTCTTCCATCTGAGTGTCCCTGGGTTTCTTGATGCATCGGCTGTGCGGGTGGGTTGAGAAAGTCCAGGAACTCGGAAAACGTCTGGGAGCCAGCTGCATGCTGGGCCTGGCCTGGCCTCCGCCAGTCCGGGCCCTCGGCTGCTCCGACCTCCACCTGCTGTACCTGCTCAGCTGTGATGTGTGACCCAGACTGTGACCCAGGAGCCTCATCACTAAATAGGCCAACCGGGGTGAGTGTCTCTGGGATGGTGGATGGTGTGGGAGATAGCTGTGCCGCAAGCTCGAGGTCGTCTTGGTTTGACGCCTCCTCTATGCCATTTCTCTCTCTGGCTGTGTCGCCGCCCTCTGGGCGTCCTGCTCCACAGATTCGGTTGGGGAGGATGGGACTCCCCGCTGATCGGGCACCCTCTGTCGTGCGGCCCCGGGTGAGGTGGGGGCAGATGCCTGTGTCCGCCTGGAGGCAGACGGCCCTGGTCGTTCGGCATCACGTCCTAGGGAAGAGAATGAAACGAGTTATTTAGATTCGCTCGGCCGGGCGCTGGACGGTCCCAGTGGGAAGGGTGTGAAGGGACAGAGGATGGGGGAGGTGTCCCAGTGGGCAGAGTGTGTGAAGGGACAGAGGATGGGGGAGGTGTCCCAGTGAGCAGAGTGTGAAGGGACAGAGGATGGTGGAGGTGTCCCAGTGGGCATGGTGTGTGAAGGGACAGAGGTTGGGGGAGGGGGGGGGTGTTTGTCATGCAGTGTTGTCTCACTTGTTGCAGCTCCGCCAACCTCGCATTGCGGGATTTCCCAGGTGGCAGATCCCCCAACAAGGTCCAGTGCCCTCTGCTCAAACGTGGTGAGGGGCCGCAGGATGGGCGAACCCCCTCCAGTCTTGTTCCGCTCACGGGTGTTGTGAGCGGTCTTGTCCTGTTGGGGGAGGGTCATAGGTAGATCATTACAATACGGCAGGTATCAGCAGTCCGCTCAGATACTGGCACAGTTTGGGGGTCAAGTTGTAATCAGACCATTGCATCTCTCCACGGGGGCCAGAGCGCTGGGTCTGTGACAACTTTGTGAACCACCCTCAACTCACTCTGCACCAACCCCCTCCACCCCCCCCGCCCCAGTAAAGGGGGGAGGGATGGTTGTGACCCAGGGGCACCCTCTTGGCACTTACCCTGGCAGCCCTGGTGAGGTCGTGCATCTTCTTCCGACATTGGTCAGCAGAGCGAGGGGTCTGCCCCACAGCACTAACGGCAGCAGCCACCTCACGCCAGGCCTGGTGCACCTCGCTGGCAGGGTGGCGATGCCCTCTACACGGGCAGATGATGCGCCTCCTCTGCTCGATTGATTCGAGCAGCATCTCCACGTCAGCCTCAACGAATCGCGGGGCTGCTCTCCTCAGCTCCGACATCCTGGCCTAGATTCTGTGCTCGCCCACGCCTTTTTACGGCGTCGGGCGGCGTCACGTGGGCGTGTTCGTAGCGTCGCCGCGTTCCGGCGTCATCGCGCACGTGATTGACGCAGCCCCGTTCCTAGCCCATTTCCCGGACGTGAATACCTCGGGAAATGGGCCGTGTCGGGCCATCGCAAAATTCGGCCATTTTCACGGCCAACTTCGCGATTTTCCGCGGGTGCGGAGAATCGCGCCCCTATTTTATTTAAGAAAACAATTTTAAATCCAATCAAATATTGCTAAGTGCAGAGGATGGGGAATATTTGAGAGTGCTTTAACAAGGGCTTTGGAAGACCAGTGGAGATGATGGCAAAGAAGGTGAGTGAGGTGTCTGTGTCCAATGCTACCAGGTATGAAGCCGATCAATCAGATATTGACTAGACCTGTGAGTTAATCTATGCAAAGCCCGCAATATTTGATAGTCAGTGATTTTTCCACTTCCCTGACAGACACCCACCACACCCACCTTCCAGCCACCCACTTCGAGCTAAGATTTACCCATTTTAAGTTTTTCTTCCTGAACCATCCAGCAAATTTCATTTAACCTATCCTGTGATAGATGATTAACTTTCAAGAATGGCTCCTTTTCAGTTGCGGATTTCATGTTGTATGGTTGAGCTCAAGCAGAAATAATTATCTGTCAATGGATTTAACTGAAGCATAAAGACATGAAATTGAATCTTCCTCTTAAATTCAAGCATCGATGTTCTCAGCAAGAAATTTGAAGGTTGCTGTTTTTCGAATATTTTCCATCTCTTAATTTCCATCAAACCTCTCCTGCAGACTGATTTTGTGCTGCGGTAAGCTTTCATGTCTGCTGTCTGAGCATCAGTCAAGGCATCACAGCACAGTTAATTCAGTTCTCATTCACTCTTCACGTGCCCTGTTTGCAGCACTGAATAGCAGCCAGGAGGTGCTTTCCTGTCTTATAAGCACTGAAACCACCTAAAGCACTTCCACTGAGATCAACTAACTTGGAACAGACAGGAGCACAGACATGGGAACTTCCAAGCTCAGTTCCGCATGAATCAGTGAGCAGCTGAGCAATTAGAGCAGCCAGCGATGTGCTTTTGGAAGAATCATTGGTGGATGCATTTTTGTTAAGGATCCTTCAGTAAAAGGGAGAAACAGTCTCTGGCTGGTGTTGAAGGGAGGGAGCATGAGGTATAAGGCTCATTAAACTTTTGAATTAGCTGTTCTGGAATCAAAGTTGCCGAGGAGACAAGTGATCTATATTTTATGGGCCAACAGTCACAGAAACATGGCAATGACAGGTGTCTCATTGCATCAAGGAACTGTATCTGGTACAGTGAATATTCACACATAAGACTACATTTTAAATATGATGCTGAATGCAAAAGGAAAGAAAATTCAGAAATTTCTCAGCACTTAATATAAATATGACATCTATCATGTGGCACCATCTTATCTTCACAACTTATTGTTATACACATACTTCCATCATTGGACGTCCAACAGGGGTCATTGCGAAAGAAATGAAAAATTGGCATCAAATGTCTTCTATATAAAATCTATGAGGGTTTGTTTCTGTAAGTATTCAATGCTACTTTAATAACAGTAACATAACATAACTATGCTTTGCTTTGGTTGTAGGTTTATGTAAATAAATCCAAATTATTTTGGATCCATAAAAACAAACAGGCTAATTCAGGTGGACAAATTACTGCCTGATCAGTCTCTTCCAAATCATCCGTAAAGTGGCGGAACGAGTCAACTACAGAATCAAGTAAAAAATATTCACCGATAACCTGGTCACCTACATTTAGATCCAATACTTTAATATTCCCCACATTACAACAATGATCACACTTCAAAAGTACTGCATGTAATGATATGTATATGGGCAGAAAACGAAAGGGTTAATTATTACATCTCGGTGTAATTCAAACACTAGAGGGCACCAACAGTTCCCAGTATAAATATCAAAGCTCAGGGAATCTTGGGTAATGTTAGCAGAGGAGAGAGATAGGTCACAACTCAAGGACTAGTTTAGGTTAAAGAGAATTAGCATGTGGACTTCATTAGTTAATATTTAATCATAGATTATAGTTTAACAGACTCCGTCTTATTTTATTAATAGTTACAGCTCTGTAGAGTGTGCAAACTCAATTTAATTTAATTGTTATTCAATAAATCAGTTTTGCTTCAAGTTAAAGATTGGTGGTTTCTTGATGATCACACCATCAGACGATTCTGGATTATGAGGCAAAGAGTAATGACATATTACCACAATGTGTAATATAACACTGCATTGACTGTGAAGCACGTTGGGAGATCTTGAGTTTGGTGTACTAGTTGAACTGAAAAAAATTGCAGAGCAATGGGAAAGACTGAAAGAGTGGATCTTGTTAAATAGTTCTACCAAAGAGTTGGCACAGGCACAAGCAGCCTAATAATTTATTTTATCCTGTGTTATTCTATGATTGCGAAAGGTTCTTCTGTCATTTCTTCTATAACTGGTGCATTGCGAATGCACAGGGTGCTCTCCCATGATCTCTACAATAAGAAGAACAGGAACAACAATGTTGTGGAAATTAAATCATTTCCTTCCTGTGCAAATCACACATTAACCTGACTTGGCTCAACATTGTGGAATTTTCCTACATAACAGCTCTGTGGGAACAACTTCATTGTAAGAATTACAACTGTTCAAGAAAGGCCACAACACCTTTATAGGGCAATTAGGGATGGGCAATAAGTGTAGCCTTGCCAGCATTGCCGCATCTCAAGAACAAAAAAACTATAATATATACATATATTGTTGTGTGTTATACTTGCAGTATAAAAGAATGGAAATGCTGAAGCTTGTGGATTTTCCGCAATAATCAAGAGGTTTATTGGATGGTTGTTAACTGTACAAAGGCTTAGTCTAGACTGACTTTAAGCCCACGAAGTAGCCAATGACATCACAGACTACCATGTGACTTAACTCTTCAAGTGACTGCAACAACACAATAATAACCCGTATGTACCATATTTAAATTTTGTATATTCATATTTATATTATGTATATACACCACATATTTAAATATATATACATTTTATGTATTAATTTTGCAGACTTAAAAAAATTTAATGCAGTGTTTAATGAATGATGTTGACAATAATTTCTCCGATTGAATACTTCAGGTGACAGTCCTTAAAGAAACATTTATTCATTGTCGAGATTTTGACAAGATAGTTCTTTAATCCTGAAAGTTCACATTGTCTTCATCGCAAAGAGAGATTTATATGAATCCACATTTAAACAATGATGAAATAACACACCATTACCCAGGCAAACATGATCAAGGGATAATGTCATGGGTTACAGATGTGTGTGATGAATGAAGATTGTTTATTTTCTCATTAGTGATAGCATTTTCTGCTTTTATAACTCAAAAGTTCAGTAGAAAACTTAATACGTTTTACAGAGAGCAATAAAAATTTAAATAGCAACTGAGTGCCTACAAGAGAAAGGGACTTGCATTTTATTTAGAAAAGTAAACAGGTCTGATAAACCAGCAAGGTATCGGTCCCTCACCTAACTGACCCTCACATAGATACCATAGAAGATAAGAGCAGGAGAAGGCCTTTTGGAATTTAGGTACGTACTTGGCAGGTATAACATCTAAATACAGAGAATATATGACAGCACAAAAGTAATGTAGACGATATTTAATATATTGTCCCATTTATATACACTTTATAGGGTGAATTCTCCATTGCTCAATGCCAGTATTGTGATTCCCAATTAGGGGAGAAATGAGTGTCGAGGGGAAAATGGGGTGGCGCCCATTGCGATGCTGCGATCCCCCACCAGCAGCTTCAGCGCGCTCCCTGCCCTGTGCCGGTGGGAGGATGCAAATCACTGTTTTGCATCCATTTCCATTTGACTAATGCGCTGGCAACCTGATTCACCAACTCCCCTGTTATTCATTGACCTCCACAGCGGCAAATCCTCCAGGTGGGCTTCGGTGCAAGTTTGTCCAGGTGTGGACCTGATGCAATAAACCCCGGGGTGGGTCAAGGTGATCAGTGCAAAATGGATGTTCCCCCGAAGTCAATAGTAAGGCTCTCCACTCCTCCACAACACATGTTCCCCCCCATCACTAACAAGTGGGAGCATCCTTCCCCCATCATGGGAATAACGGGTGACCCCTCCCGCACTGTGCACATGCATGAGAGTGACATGAGCCCCCACTCACTGATCCCCCAGTCAGAGGACCCCATCAGTCACCCTTGCATGAAAGTTGAAGAGCAGTCCATGCATTAGAGTGAAAAATCACTGCATTTCACTTAACCGTCCCTAACATCTGCTGCAGCGAGAAGTGTTTAAAGCAGCTCCTGTTACAAGTGTCAGAGGCTTCCTCGAAAGCCAAGTACACTCAAAGGACCTCAAATCCTTTGGCAGCCTTTGAAATGCACATTTTTCATTCAATTTCACACAGAAATAGTGCAGAAGGAGCTCATTTGCATCAACCTTCCAAAAAAAAAGCATCTTACCTATGCTGAACACCCCACCATATCTTCGTAACCCCACCTAACCTTTGGACACTTGGGGACAATTTAGCATGGACATGCTGCCTGACTTGCACATCTTTGGACTGTGGGAGGAAACCGTACCACCTGGAGGAAACCCACACAGACACGGGGAGAATGTATAAACTCCACACAGTCACCCGAGGTCGGAATCGAACCCGGATCCCTGGTGATGTGAGTCAGCAGTGCTAACCATTGCGCCCCCATGCTGCCAAAATATGTTGCACTAGCCTGTGATTGACAGCTTTATTGGTCCAGATACAATTTCTCAGGAGTTTGTTTATTCATCTTTCCCATCATGCTTGAATGCAACTCAAATACCATGCTCCGTTTCCAATGCGGGGTCGGAAGGGAGTCTCTGCCCGATGGCCAATTACGATATCGGCATCGGGGAACAGTGAATCCCGTTCAATGGGCGGGATTCTTCGGACGCTAATGCCGAAATTGCGTTTGTTGATCGGCCAAAGAATCAACGTTTCCAACAAAATCGGGACTTTAGGAGAACGCCGCGCTCCGTATCAATGGCCTCAGGCGGTTCCCTGAGGCTCTCTCCCTGAGGCTCTCCCCCTGACACTCCGCCCCTGACCGGGCAAGTTCCCGATGGCATTGGTCACGTGTGCTATAATTTATTGGGAACTTGGCGTGGCAGCTGCAGACTCAATCCAGCGCTGTCACAGTCAAGGGAGGGCCGATCCGCGGGCAGGGGGGAGTTTGGCAGGGGCTGGGGCCACTATTGGGGGGTGGTCCAGGGGTCACAAGCCGACCTAAGAGGGAGCACTATTCTGCAGGCTGGGTCCGCGCGCGGCTGGCGCCATGTTGCACGGCGTGGCCAAGGACACGGCAATTCTCCAGGTCTTATCGGCAGCTAGAGCCGGGTCCTCTATGCTGCCTGCCTACCAGCCGCCCACCAAACGGAGGATCGATGGCCATTTTGTGCCGAATATTCAGTCGTAAAATGCCACCGTCCCGTGCCAGCGTCAGCATATAGCCTGAAAATCAGAGAATCCATCCCACTGTCTCTCAAATGGAGAATCTCACTCAATGTTTCTAAACACTGTTGCGATGGTTGACAGCTCCTCACCACATCAAAAGCGAAGTGGTTTGACTTCCTATTTTTATCAGCAGATTTCTCTATAATGTACTTCAATCAATGTGTAATAGTGAAGCATTGGTACTGCCCCCTCAGATCAAGAGTTCCACACCTGCTCAAGTCCCTGTCACAATGTAGCTTAAGAGCAGGTGTTCTTAGGTAGCATCTTTTCCCGTTATTGGCACTGATGGTTCTGACTTCTGGCCAGAATATGCCCATATCAGAAACCTTGGTGGAATTTTCCAGACCCTCCCTGCAGCAGGTTTGATGGCAGGCGGAGGGATGTGGACAATGGGGCGAACATGAAACTTGCACTACCACCACAGATGGCAGAATGTGGCAGGACTGCAGAGCTTAGATATGATTTGTCAGTTGTGGAATTTCTTAGCTCTGTCTATTGCATACTACCTCTACAATATGTCATGCATGTACTTGTGTGCTGTAGCCTCACCAGGATGAGATCTCATTTGTTGGAAAGTCAAGTGATGCCCCTGACAAGCCATCCTGCACGCTTAATTGAACCAAGGTTGATCCACCGGCTTGGTGGTAATGGTAGAATGCGGGATATGCCATGCTATGAGGTTACAGATTATGGTCAAGTACAATTCTGCTGCTTATGATGACCCCACAGTGCCTCATGGATTCCCATTTTTGAGTTACGAGATAAGTTTATTCCATTTAGAATGGTGGTAGTGCCATGCTATACGATGGAGGGTAACCTCAATGTGAAGAAGCGACTTTGTCGCCACAAGGACCGTGCTGTGGTCAGTCCTCCCAATACTGTCAAACACAAATGCATCTGTGAAAGGTAAAATGGTGAGAATATGTTGGTTGCTCCACCGCCTGCCACATACCTAGTCTGGCAGTTATGACCTTGAGGACTCAGCCAGCTCCATCAGTAGTTGTGCTACCAAGCCACTCTTGGTGATGGACATTGACGTCCCCCGCCTAAAATATACTCTGTGCCCTTTCCATCTGCTTCCAATTGGTCTTCAACATGGAGGAATATGGATTTATCAACTGAAGGGAAGAGTCAGTGGCATCGGTGGTAATCAATAGAAGGTTTCCTTGCCCATGTTTGACCTGATGTCATTGGAATTCACAGGATCTGGAGCCAATACTGAGGACTCCCAGAGCAAATTAGCCCATCACTGTATATTGTTTGGCTGCTACCTTGGTGGATTTGTATTGCAGGTGGAAGAGGACATACTCGGGGATGGTGATGGTTAAGGTATGATTGAGTGAGTATGACTACACCAACAGAACATCTCTTCCCAGTGTCCTCATAAATACTCCCTGATGGTTAGGTGCTTGGCTGATAATGGAGCCTGGATATCATTCAGTATTGTGGACATTTAAATCACTTTAGATCATGACAGTGGAGTTTCTAAGTAATATCTTCTTCAGTTTTGAAAGCATATTAGCATTTTTCCAAGGAGGAAACATGTTCTAATGTATCTCAATATTTACACATTGCTGATCAATGTAATGGTCAACTTAACTTTGCACGACAGAGTAAAAAAGTATCAGAAAAGAACAGTTTTTTTCCTATTTCAATGCTTGTCAATTAAATAATTCCAGGAGCTTTGCCACATTAGACACAGTTACTAGTATTCCAATGTTCTTCTTTCAAGTCTCCCATTAGCTTCAACTCATCCAGCATTCTTCACCCATATTCTATTCTGCAGAAAATTCTGTTCAGCCAATTAGCGCTGTCCTCACTCATCTATGATAACTTAAAGTTCTCTCGTGCCTAAAATTTTAAAACTTCCTCCCAGGTTTAAATCCATTCAGCCAGCAACACCATTATCCCATAAAAATGAATAAAATAAATAATAATCTCCCCACTCCCTATTTCGACAAACTACTTCAATCCTACAGCCATTGCACTCCTCCCCTCTCACCTTGGAACTCTCCTTTGACTGTGACGTTGTGTGCAACCCCTCCTCAAGGTCCAACAGTTCTCTCAGGTGTACACTGATTTGAAGAAGAGCATGGAAAAATATCTCTGGTGTTCTGGCCGATATTTATTACTTAATCATAATCACCAAAAATAGACTATCTGGCCATTATCATGTTGCTCTTTATGGGAGCTTGTTGTGCACAAAGTGGCTGCCACGTTTCCTACATAACAACAATAATGACACTTCAATACTTCGTTGGCTAGAAAGTACTGATATCATGAAAGGCATTCAACAAATGTAAGTTTTGTTCTTTTCTAAAGATGCCATCTTGTGCACCCCCTCCTCCCCCTGGCCCACTATTGGTGGCCATGCCTTTATTCACATTAGCTCCATACTCTAATCTACTTCTTAGACCCTTCTATCTTTCCATTTTGCCCTCATGCTTTTGGTTGCTCATCCTAATATCTCGGCAAGGTAGCACAATGGTTGGCACTGTTGCTTCACAGCGCCAGGGGCCCGGGTTTGATTCCCGGCTTAGGTCACTGTCTACACATTCTCTCCGTGTCTGTGTGGGTTTCCTCCGGGTGCTCCGGTTTCCTCCCATAGTCCAAAGATGTGCGGGTTAGGTAGATTGGTCACGTTAAATTGCCCCATGCCTCTTAGTGTCCAAAAACTAGATGGGGTTGCTGGGTTAAGGGGACAGGGTGGAGGTGTGGGCTTAGGTAGGGTGCTCTTTCAGGGGCTGGTGTGGACCCAATGGGCCAAATGGGCTCCTTCTGCACTGTAAATTCTATGATTCTATGATTCTTGTACCTCTGCGATGTGCTTTGGGCCATCCTTCGACATTAAAGATGCAATATAAATATAAGTTTCCACTATCACATATAAAATAAATCAGCAGAAATAATCTGAGCTCCAGCCTAAATTCTGTTATGTAATCATGCTAGTATTTAATTTTAATAGGAGCATTATTGGTGAAAACCCTTCTTTAATTGTGTAAAATGAGAAAAACAGATCTATCTAAATATTGTGTGCATTTTGCATACTGTACATATTAAGTTCAGATGCATAGTATGTAAAAAAGACAAATATTTTTTTAACCAGTAATTAGTATGGGCAAAAAATGTGAGAAAATAATAAGGAACCATTTGTCCAAAATCTCATTGTGACCTTGAAGGATAGCAGCATATTTGGATGAAAGAGAAAAAATTGGAAAAAGTATTTGTTATGGTGACAGACAACGGTGAGACTTAAATGGTTGCTGAACTATAATTCCTTTTGAATCAGTATTGGCTTTTTTTTATTTGTGATGCTATAGCAAGCTGGACACAACCATCTATCTTTTAAAATATTTTACTATTTTATTATTGACTTTTTCCAAAGTCAAACTTGTTTGAAATTTAAATTTCAATGATTCACTGAACCCCTTGGGGGTGAGGTGCGGTGCCACAGCAGTTCCCAGTCTCAGTGACATAAACACAAATTGTGCTGCAGGAGTGGATCTTTATAAGCCTCATTCACAAAGGAACTTTGATTAGTCATTTAAATTACTGCACACTATATAGCTGTCAAATGCTGTAAATTGCATACAATTCCAAATGGATAAATCCTTATCTTGAGATATATTCTGGGTTGGAAACAGTGAAAAAAATCCAATTCCACATGCAGAGTAGAATACTGCAAAGTAATGAAAGAAGTGCGCCCACAAGTAAACATCAGCAGCAAGCAGTGCTTCATTCATGTATGGTCATATATTTCAGAAAAATTAGTGCGGCACGGTGAATTACTACTCACTTATGCAAAAGTTACTTAAAGACCCTTTTCCCAAATGTAAATTTTATGTTCATGGCAGATTGGCTTTCTACAAATATTATAAATAAAGGAATGTTAATTTTTAAGCTCCAGGAAGGTGTAAAAATGTTCCTGAATTAATGTCTTGTTATTTTAAGTGTTGGGCCACTTTCAACATTTAAACTCCCATAAACTGAGTAGTGTTAATAACATTTTTACCCTGCCAATAATAAAACTACTTTTCTCATTGAGGTGAAGTAATTCAGTTGTTTTCTGTGTTACACCTTATTGACTTCAGTTTGTCCACTTGTGTGGCTGGTCATTTTCTTTTTTTCAAGCACTAAATAGTCCAATGAATTAATCTGGATAACTTAGAATTTCAGGTGGGCCATGGAATATGCTGACCTATTTAGGGCAGCATGGTAGCATTGTGAATAGCACAATGGCTTCACAGCTCCAGGGTCCCAGGTTCGATTCCAGCTTGGGTCACTGTCTGTGCGGACTGCCCGTGTCTGCGTGGGTTTCCTCCCACAGTCCAAAGATGTGCAGGTTAGGTGGATTGGCCATGATAAATTGACCTTAGTGTCCAAAATTGCCCTTAGTGTTGGGTGGGGTTACTGGGTTATGGGGATAGGGTGGAGGTGCTGACCTTGGGTAGGGTGCTCTTTCCAAGAGCCGGTGCAGACACGATGGGCCGAATGGCCTCCTTCTGCACTATAAAATTCTATGATAATCTATGATTTGAGATCGCTATAAATACAATAATTTAAATAGAAGCAACCATGAATTATCCAGAATGAGATAAAAGGGGCAAGAAGGTCAATGAGTATTTGCGAGCAGTGCTAAGAGTGCCTTAAAATAAACCAAAAGTGTTGATTATCACAAGGCACACAATCTTACTGTGTACTGTATACAATATACTGTGTATATTCACTTTATATCATGAGAATAGTTCAAGGGATGAGGACTTCTGTTACGAGGATTGGAGAAGTGTTGGTTCTTCTCCTTGGAGAAGGCTGAGAGTAGATTTGACAGAGGAATTCAAAATTATGAGGGGTCTCGACTGGATAGATGGGAGAAACTGTTCCTATTTATGGAATGATCAAGAACTAGAGAGCACAGATTTGATTGCCAGATGAGGAGAAGCTTTTATACACTTCAAGTGGTTCGGATCTGGAATTTGCTGCCTGAGAGTGTGGTGGAGGAAAATCATGGATTTCAAAAGAGATTTGGTTCAATACCTGAATAGGAAACATTTGCAGAGCTATTAGGAAAAGGCAGGGTAGTGGCACTAGATGAATTGTTCTTGTAGAAAATTGACACAGACATGAAGCAGTCCTGCAACCTTTCTGTGATTCTACATTGCAACTAATGGAGGAAGGATAGATTTTGAAAAGAAGCAAATAATTAAGACTTACTAAAATTGTGGAGACTTACACTTAAGTCCCAGATAGCTGCTGACATGCCTTAGCATGCATTACTACTTTCAAAATAAGAAGAAAAATGGGAAAATAAAGACAAAGGTGAAAGATCTGTAGCCTGCTAATATATTCCTATTGTAACTTCAAGAGTAAGAAGGGGCAGAAGTGAGGTTGCACACCTGTCTCTTAAGCCTGTGTGCGGCATGTGGCGCACTGGTTAGCCCTGGGACTGCGGCGCTGAGGACCCGGGTTCAAATCCCGGCCCTGGATCACTGTCTGTGTGGAGTTTGTACATTCTCACCCGTGTCTGCATGGGTTTCACCCCCACAACCCAAAGATGTGCTGGTTAGGTCATTTGGCCTCACTAAATTGCCCCTTAATTGGAAAAAAAAAACTAATTGCCGATTTAAAAAAAAAATACTGTGCAGAGTCTGCACATCCTCCCCGTGTGTGCGTGGGTTTCCTCCGGGTGCTCCGGTTTCCTCCCACAGTCCAAAGATGGTGGATTGGCCATGATAAATTGCCCTTAGTGTCCAAAAGTGCCCTTAGTGTTGGGTGGGGTTACTGGGTTATGGGGATAGGGTGGAGGTGTTGATTGTAGGGTGCTCTTACCAAGAGCCGGTGCAGACTCGATGGGCCGAATGGCCTCCTTCTGCACGGTAAATTCTATGATATCACTCCACTACATGGTGCATGTGGATCTTACTGGGAGAAGAACAAAAAGAGGAATGGGTCATTCAGACCCTGTCTGGCAAGATTGTGGCGTGGAACCCAGAAAAACAAAAGGTAACAATTTAAATCATGTGCATTTAGCAGAATGAGATGTGATCTATCTGAAATATAAAAAATTATTTTGGGGATTTGGCAGGTTAGATACTGAAAAAATGGTTTACCCTGGTTGGGGAATCTAGAACAGAGGACCGCAGTCTCAGAATTAGAGGTCAGCCATTGCGGACTGACGTGAGGAAACATTTCTTCACTTATAGGTTTGTGAATCTTTGGAGTGCTCAATCCGAAAGCTGTAGATGCTCAGTCACTGACAAGAGGTTCATAGATTTACAGAAACTAGGTATACGGGATAATGCGGGAAGATGGATGAAGATCAGCTGCCATGGCACAGCAGGCTGAAAGAGCCAAATGACCTGCTCCTATTTCTTATGTTCTTATCCAGGTTAGATACACAGAACAAACAGTGCATAAGGAGGTCATTTGGCCTATCGAGTCTGCACCGACCCATTTAAGACTTCACTTCCACCCTATCCCCGTAACCCAATAACCCCTCCTAACCTTTTCGGTCACGAAGGGCAATTTATCATGGCCAATCCTCCTAACATGCACGTCTTTGGACTGTGGGAGGAAACCGGAACACCCGGAGGAAACCCACGCAGAAACAGGGAGAACATGCAAACTCCGCACAGATAGTGACCCAGCGGGGAATCGAACCAGGGACCCTGGCGCTGTGAAGCCACAGTGCTATCCACTTGTGCTACCATGCTGCCCACGTATTACACCTATTCTGGCATTTACACCAGGATCCATGCATCTCACAGATACAAGTCACACAATTTTGTGACTGTTACTAGTTCCTTAACATTTATATGTTTTGCTGCAACCAGTACTTTATTCTTTTGATAATTCATATGTGTAGATTTGTCAAAGATCTTTAAATATTGAGCGGAGATTTGTTGTTGTAGTAATAACATTACCTTGATTAGCGGTCACAATGCTTTAAATAGAAATCAGATAGCAGCTTCTGATGACTACGCTGGCTACGATTCAACCTGGAAATCCAGGAGTTGTTGACGATCTGGGGCGGGATTCTCAACAGGCCCCCAAGGAGCAGCGATTCCGAGCCCCTCAGTAGGCCAGCAGGTCACTGGAGCGACCCACACTACTCCAGCTGCCGATACCGGCATCAAATGGCCGCTGTGGGTCTGCGCATGTGCGCTGTGACTGGCGCAATTGCACGCATGCACGATGGCTTCCTTCTCTGCACCGGCCCCGATGCAACATGGCGTAGGGCTACAGGGGCTGGCACGGAACAAGAGTCCCAGAGCCCGAGAGGCCGGCCCACCGATCGGTAGGCCCCGATTGCGGGGCAGGTCATAGCGGAGGCACCCCCCCCCCCCCCCCCCACTTGGCCACCCCCGGAAGGATGCACGCCGAATGATCCACACGTGGACGGAGCTGGCGGGACTTGGAATTTCCTTGCGGCCGGGCGGAGAATAGTTCCAACTTATTTCAAGTTCCTTCAATTCTTTGTAAAGTTAAAAGGGGCCAAGTCACTCTCAAACACATAATGGGCTGAATTTAGTCATATTGTCGCAGTATCTACCTCCGGCAGGCCTGGATGTTGCTGAGAAACATGTTTAGGTCAGTGGTGGTTTGTTGAACCCAATGAGGTGGCATCAAGCTCATGAATGCGACATATGTTTCATGCCAGATCATATGATGGGGGCTGGCTTTGATGTTGGGAAGCCCGCATCATCTGGCGGCTATGAAGGAGCAGGCATCCATATTTTCAGTTGGTCCAGCACAAAAAGAAGTTTCAAAGTCCAAGCATAAGATTATTTCACCATCACACAAGATCATTTCGATGGCATCAATGGGTTTAACTGAGGTTTGAGATGTCACAGTCCAGCCGGCACATCCTTCCAATGCTCAAAGATGAAGAAGGACATGGTGGATACTGTCACTACCTCTCACTTTCCTCATGGACTCAGCTCTGTAATGCCACTTTAAGGGATGGGCTCTCTATACCTCGTTTGTGGGTTACTCTTTTAAATTTTCAGAATTGTTGCAGTCCCGAAGGAGACCATTTGGCCCATCATGTTTGCACTGGACCCAGTATTTCTGGGTTCAGAATTTACGGTTGGAGGCTCTGCTCCTCAAGAATGTCAACTCAATAAACTTTTACACAGAGCAAATGTCTCCAATGTCAATCCAGAACTCTATGATTCAGTCTCCTGGAAGTCCAAAGGACTCTCCAAGTGAGCCAATGGAGCCATATATAAGTCAACAACTTTCACCGGTTGGGTTACGAATGGCACAAGCGACAAATGTGAATTTCAATAAATCAGGAATGCAGGATTAAATCGCATTCAACTGCATTTTGCAAGTGGGAAATTAAGCATGTCAATTAGCTTTCCAATGCTAACAGGTGAGTTTCCCAATTGCTTACCTTCCCGTTGCTGATTTACATCACTTACAATTTTCCCATTGCAGAGAATCTGATATGCAACCTTTCACACAATATTCCGTACCCTCCTTCCATACTTCCTGCTCCAACAGGTTGGACAAAATCCACACTATTATATGACAAGCAAATGAAAATGTTCTTGAAGACAGGTTGGGATCCACCTATGAGAATTATGTACAGAACAGAAGCTGAAATGTCTCGATTTTCAGGGCAGCACGGTAGCACAGTGGCTGGCACAATTGCTTCACAGCTCCAGGGTCCCAGGTTCGATTCCTGGCTTAGGTCACTGTCTGTTGGAGTTGCACGTTCTCCCCGTGTCTGCGTGGGTTTCTTCCAGGTGCTCTGTTTCCTCCCACAGTCCAAAGATGTGCAGGTTAGGAGGATTGGCCATGATAAATTGCCCTTAATGTCCAAAAGGGTTGGGTGGGGTAACTGGGTCAGATAGTGTGGAGCTGTGGGCTTGGGTAGGCTTCTCTTTCCAAGGGCCGGTGCAGACACGATGAGCCGAATGGCCTCCTTCTGCACTGTAAATTCCATGATTCTATTCCATGATTCTATGAGTAAGAAAGGCCTAAATGTGGCTATCAGATCATCTTAATAGTGAGCTTTTAGCTCAATTCCAGCTAATGCAACATTGGGCATTGTCTTCAGAAGTTCTTGGTTAAATGAACAATTTAAAGTCATCCAAGGTTGACTGTTTTAAATTACGGTGGTATATGAAGTGCCAGTGCAATGCGCTCGTCGACCTATCATTTTGTGATGTTGAGTGGTGACTCAGTTCTGTCACACAAAGAGAGAAAAATAAACATGGATCATGAGTTCTACAGTAATTGAAGTATGGCAATAACAGTTGAGGCAAATTTCCTTGCTGATTCTTTCAGTCAGATAATATGGGTAGCATTGGAAGATTGGGGGAAGAATAAGGAGGAAAAGAAATTGAACATAAATATTTATGACTGACTACACAGACAACTTTAATAGGTTGATGTAAATGGCATTGAATGGATCATAGAATCCTGACAGTGCAGGAGGAGTCCATTCGGCCTATCGAGACTGCACCATCCCTTGGAAAGAAAACCATACTTAAACCCACTCCTCCACCTTGTCCCCGTGACCCAGTAACCCCATCTAACCTTTTGGACACGAAGGGGCAATTTGGTATGGCCAATCTACCTAACCTGCACTTCTTTGGGCTGCGGGAGGAAACCAGAGGGCCCGGAGGAAACCCACGCAGACACAGAAGAAAGGCAAACTCCACACAGTCACCTGAGGCCGGAATTGAACCCAGTTCCCTGGAGCTGTGAAGCAGCAGTGCTAACCACTGTGTCACCATGCTGTCCCTTTAAGAAATACAGCCTAATTTAAAGAAATATAGCCTGATGGAAAAGATGAGTGGTGAAAATTAACACAGCAGGAGTTTTGCGCTCCAATTAGTTTTCTTGAACAATGCCTCAAAATCTGCACCTGGACTTCCTTTTCTGGGCCAGTTATGAAAGGAAAAAACAGATCATCCCTCTTCTCATCTTATGGAAGAACGATATTTATCAATAAACAGGTAGATAGAACATAGCAAAATACAGCACAGCACAGGCCCTTCGGCCCACGATGTTGTGCTGGATGCAAAGGTTAAGGTGACGCCAGAGAACTCAGTCAACACAAAAATGCTGTTTGGAATCTGTACATTTCCAGGCAAAGATGGGCAAATTTATTGGTTGCAATTGGCTCCAGCATTTATTCCCATTTTCCACAGTAACATCTCAATTTGTGAAACTTAACTAATAGAAATTAATGCATTACATGGGACCTGTGCAGGTGCATCAACGCTACCAATGAGATCAGGGAATCTCATATACTACACACATGGTGAAATGCACGAAGCATGGGTTACCTCAATTTGTTTTTATAAGTAAGACACTAGTTAGACCAGTTACGAGACAAGTTAGACCTCAGCTGGAATATGTACAAGACATTAGTTAGACCTCAGCTGGAATATATACAAGACACTAGTTAGACCTGGGGCTGGATTCTCCGATTTTCAGGCTGTGCCCTGGCGCCGGCGTGGGAACGGTGGTGTTTATGACCCAACAATCATTGCAAAATGGCCACCGATCCTCATTTGGTGGGGAGCCAGCAGGCAGGAACTTAGAGCACCTGGCACTAGCTGCCGATACAGCCGGGAATTGCTGGGTCTGTGGCCGCACAGAGGTGGCCTGCAGCGGCCGCGCCGTGCAACATGGCGCCACCCGCGCGCGGACTTGACCTGCCAAATAATACCCCCCTTTCGTCAGGCTCATTATCCCCCCCAATAGTGCCCCCAGCCCTTGCCAAAGTCCCCCTTCCCCACGGATCGGCTCTCCCCCAACTGTGGCAGCGCTGGACTGAGTTTGCAGCCGCCACACTGAGTTCCCGACAAAGAATAGCATGAGAGACCCACGTCTTTGGGAACTCGGCCGGTCAGGGGGCAGATAATTGGGGGGACGGCCTCAGGTAATGTCCTGAGGCCGTCGATACGGCATATGACATACTCCTAGGGTATGCCGCTTTGGAGGGGCGGAGCATTGCGAAAGAGGCGTCTTCCTCGATTTTGTCGCAAACGGAGATTCCCTGGCCAATCGCCGAACGCGATTTTGGCATTGGAGACGGCAGAATCCCGCCCCTCAGCTGGAATATATACAAGACACTAGTTAGATCACAGCTGGAATATCTACAAGATACCAGTTCGACCTCAACTGGAATATAAGGAAGACACTAGTTAGACTTCACCTGGAATATGTACAAGATATTAGTTAGATCTCTGCTGGAATATATGAACGACATTAGTTAAACCTCAGCTGAAATATTGTAAACAGTTCTGGGCACCACACTATAGGAAGGATGTGAACACATTGCAAAGAGTGCAGAAGAAGTTTCGAAGAATAGTTCCAGAGATCAGGAACTGAGTAATAAGAATAATTGAAGAGGTTGGGACTGTTCTTCTTTAAGAGAGGAAGGCTGAGAGGAGATTTGATAAGACGTGTTCAAAATCATGAGGAATCTACAGAGTAGATGGGAAGAAACCGTTCCCCCTTGTGAAAGGATCAAGAATGAGAAGACACAGATTTAAAGTGATTTGCAAAAGAAGCAAGTGTGATTTGAGAACAAAACCTTTTCACACAAGTTATTTGGGTCTGTAACACACTGCCTGGAAGTGTGGTGGAGGCAGGTTCACTTGAGGCATTCAAGAGGGAATTACATGATTATTTCAATGTTTAAAATTGGCAGGAGTACTGGGAAATGTCAGGGGAGTGGTACTAAGCGATAATGCTCTTTTGAAAAGCTTGTGCAGACACAAATCAAATGGCCTCCTTCTGTAACAACTCTGCGATTGTATTTATATAGTGCGTTTCAGGATCTCAAGATGTTCCAAAGTGCTTTAGTTAGTGAAGTACTTCTAACCAGATCAGCCATGATCTTATTGAATGGGGGAATGGGCTCAAAGGGCTGAATAAACTACTCCTGCTCCCGTCTATATTTCTATGCACTTTTGAAGTGTCATCAGTGTCATAATGTAAGAAATGTGGCAGCCAATTTGTGAACAGCAAACACATGAAATAACAATTTGATAATGACCTATGTTTTAATAACGTTGATTGAGGGATTAGTATGGGCCACATCACATCTGGGATAACTCCCAGCTCTTCTTCAAAATAGTATCTGATAAAGTGGACAGGACCTGTTTTGCTGTCTCACTTGAAAGAGTAAGAAGTCTTACAACACCAGGTGAAAGTCCAACAGGTTTGTTTCAAACATGAGCTTTCGGAGCACGGCTCCTTCTTCAGGATTCACCTGAAGAAGGAGCCGTGCTCCGAAAGCTCGTGTTTGAAACAAACCTGTTGGACTTTAACCTGGTGTTGTAAGACTTCTTACTGTGCTCACCCCAGTCCAACGCCGGCATCTCCACATCATCACTTGAAAGAGGCAATGATTGCAGAAGTGGTGCAAATAGTAGCAACTAAGGGGGCTCATTTGCACAGGAGAGTCCTTAAGTAGTGGCACGATACTGGCAATTTTCTACTGGTCCCCACTATTGCACAGTGTAAGTTAGATTCATATAAAACTGGCAGAGCTGCTCATCCAATCACTGAAGGGTTTTATAACTGTAAACAGTGGCCAAAGTTTGCGAATTGATTTCTGGCACCTCAGAGTTTTCAATCCCCTATTTTGTCCAAAGTTTTGCTCACTGAAGCTTTCACTTCCCTTTCTCGTCATAGTCCCATTTTCTTCTCCCACATTTCCATTTTCCTGCCCCTCCACTATCTAGTCTGTCATATACTCAGAAATACTCTACAGGAAGTATGACTTCCCCACTAACATACCTCTCTCATCTTTATGGTGCAGGAGAGGAACAGCAGCACATGTAAAGGAGGACAATAAGACTGCATGTCAGAAACATGTGTCCACCGGGTAGTATCCTCCATAGCAGGTGGATGGGCAGCACAGGTGCTTTGAAGATGATTCAAAGAATTTATAGCAACACATAATTCATGATTGCTATAAATATACCTGCTCCAGCACCGTTTATAATCCTGCGTATTATACTTTAAAACTACTGTTCTGTATGCATGGTGTATTCTATTGCATGTGTATGCATTTATTCATATTTGTTTGTGCATTGATTCTTCTTATCCCACATAAACTCCCCTTACATTTAGTCTCAATAATAATAATAATGGACAGTTGATAATAAGCATCCATGTGAAAATAGAATGGGAATGGAATAGAATATATTTGATCATGTCAATAATCTGGTAAAAAAAATTCCTCAATATGTTCAATCAAAGACATGAGGTTGAAGTACATCAACAATGATTCTCATTAGCCCTGTTTGTGAAACATGCTGGGTCAGTCTAACGGCTGTGTTGAGCCTGGCACAGATCTGTGCCAGCCGGTCAGAATGCGGGAGAGGCCCAAATTGGGAACCACGCCGGGCACTCATGGTTTATGATCTAATCGGCCCGCTCCCATTGGCGGGTTCCAGATGCCACCCGACTTGGAGAGAAACCAATAATCACCAGTTAAGGGCAATCTCCAACTCATTCACGAGATGGACGCACTATCTAACAGCCTCCCGGGATCCAACTGACACCCCAGCAAGAGTGGCGGGCACCGATTAGCCCTCCTGTTTAAAAATGGGAACCTAGCGCAATGGCGGCTGAGGGAATCGGAGGAGGGGGTGATGCACTATCAATTACGCCGAGAGAGTAGAATGTAATCGAGGCTTTATTACACAGAGGTATGTGGCCTCCTACAGCAGCTGATGAAATGGGGCTGCTGTACGGAGAGCACACATATTTATACTCCTCCTCCAGCAGGCAGGGATCTACCCCCGTACCTGTAGTACCTGCTCAACAGGGGCATTACCTCGAGCAAGATGACCAGCTACAACCCCAGGGGCAACACGCAGGTTGAGCGGGAGAATGGATGGTCTGGAAGGCCGTCCAGCTGGCCCTATGGTCCAAAAATCTTACGGCCTTACTGTAAAACCCATGTATATATATACAGTATAAGACATCGGTGGTGACTACTGTAATGGACAATTTTAATACTTAATATTGAATAACTGCTTAATAGTGTGATTAACTAAAGCTACAGGCGTTTGTGTGTGTGTTTGCAAGGTTAGAGAGAGAGAGAGCAAAACTGATATCCCAGCTGTCTGAAGGTCGAGATAGTAAAGCCAGGAGAAAATCAACTCCTTATATGGAATGGAGATTTACTTGTATCTTTTGAATGTATAAAGACTGAAGGTTGAGGCGCTCGGCGCACTTTCCTCTCTCTCCTGTAGAGAGAGGAGGGTGTCCTCTGCAGAGCTAAGAAATAAACTAAACTTGCTTTTACTCATGACTGATTGTTTCTGAGTTTTCCTTTTCCCACTACAGTTCTTGGCGACGAGGATGGGATCCCGTGCTTGAGATAGACACTGGGAGATTCCGGGGAGGCGTTAGCGCTGACGCCTTGAGGGCTTTTCACCTCATCTCAAACGCTTCAATTGGTCATCAGCGTGAGAGGACCAGGAATTACTGTGTCACCTCAACACCGGGATCCGGACTGAAATCTGTGGTAAGGACTTGCTCTATTATTAATTATAGACAGTGGTGAACAGTCTCACAGTGACGGGTGGATTTAGACTTGGATCTATCAAACAGGTTGGACCTGTAAAAATACCTAAACGATAGGTATTGGTTTGCTGGTTTAGGAAAACCAAGCCACCTAAGCGGACGCGCTTACGTGCGGGAGCCTCCGGAGGAAAATCAAGTCACAAGGGATAAGGTCACTGTGAGTCTGGGTCACAAGTAAGAGACCGGTCATGGGTAATAGCAATGGGAAAAAACAAACAAATGCTACAAGTTTAAATAGCCCTAATATACGATACATGGTTACTAATTATGGACAAGACTCAGTGAGTCAAGTTAAAATGTGGGTGAAGGAGTGTGGTTTTCCTGAAGGAGGAAGTTTTAGTTTAAGACAATTGGAATTATTAAAAACTCAGTTAGAACAGAGGGCACAAGAAAGTGGAAAGAAAAGCAAAAGGAAAAGAGAAACAATAAATTGGGCGGCTTATGGTATGTGGAAAACAGAGGCAGAAATAAGAAATAGACGATCACAGGCGAAACCCAAAGAAACTGCAAATAAAACCAACTCTCTTCAGTGTGTTAAGTCTATTTCAGGTCACCGCATTCCGGATGATCCCGACCTGGATTCCTGCCTCCCGCGCCCAACGGCTCCTCCACAAGTGGCCCCCACAAACCCAGGCCAACAGTCGCGACCGAGCCCTCCACCATATAGTGAACCCCCTCTGGGAACGCCTGAGACGTCCATGGGAACTCTACCGTCAGGAGCTGACCGTCACCCCCTTTACCCAGATATCAGTACCAAGACTACATCTGACTCCCCAGTAGCTCACCATACCCGGAGTAAGGCGTCGTGCAGACCTAAATCTGCCCTTCCAGATGCACCAGAACCGTTTAATTATCACAAAGGCGATGAAGAAAGGGAAGGAGACAGTAAATTTCTCGGCAATGTCCTCAATGCTCCAATGATAGAGGTGGCGGTCCCGGAAGGACAACCGATACTTGTCCACAGACCGTGGACAGTGAAAGACATTGAATGTGCCTATGAACAACTCCCGGATCCCAGAGAAGCGGGAGGCCAGAAATTTGCAGGCGAGGTACGCAAGTTCTGCCTTGCGTTTCGCCCCACGTCTCATGAGATGCTGCGATTATTGGGGAGGAAATTGGGCGCAGACATCTCCAAGATCCGATACAATTGGCCAGATGATAATGTACGAGCTCGCCAAGTTCAACCAGACAATGCAGATAATGTGCCTTATAACGCCTTTGTTACAGGTCTGGTGGACGCCTGTCAAACTGCCTTTCCGGTAAGAATGGACATGACAAAAATTGCCATGTGTAAGCAGCGTGACGGTGAAACTGTGTCCCAGTACCTGACCCGGCTCACAGAAGTCCATAACGCTCATAGTGGACTTACACTACCAGCTAACATGAATACAGCTGAAGTGACTCCGTATGAGGCACATCTGCGGAACAGTTTTATGAATGGATTAAGTGAGGACATCGCTAAGAAGGTGAAAAATACATGTATTACATGGGACACAGGGAAACTCAACTTAATCGAACAACACACCATACACGCTGAAAAGCTACTGACACAAGAAAAGGCGAAGTGGAACAAAAGGAGGGAGGATCAGAGTCACCAAGCACAGCTAACTATGATGCAGATGGTGACACAGGTTGCAGAAGGTCAGCAACGAGGAAGAGGTAGAGGACGGACAAGAGGAAGAGGCAGGGGAGGTCGAGGGCGAGGACACGGTAAGATGAATGGGTGTTTCACGTGCGGAAGCAAGGACCACTGGGCAAGAAACTGCCCAACAAAGAGACAAGAAGGGCCAAGAGACGATGATGACAATGGTAATTGACAAAGGGGAGGAGAGGACGAGGGAGGTATGCCTGAAGGAGAGGGCGAGTCCAAAGCCTTGATGCTTTGCAATGAAGAACCGCTTAAGCTAACCTCTTGTACTAACGTTTTTGAAATCTTTACACAGACTATAGAGAGTGTGATGCACGAATCCAAGGAGTTAAATTTGACGCCAGACCTCTGATGTATATTTATGAATGGACATTGACTCCAGCGGCACTGAGTTCAGTAAACCGAGCACTCATGGGAGAAGCACGTGAACGCGTTAACCCTATTAACACTGACTTTATGTCCGAGGAGAATCTGCACTGCACCGCACACATTCACTTGGGGGGATCAGATAATCGATATGAGAATGAATGGCTCGAGAAGTTGCAAAAGTCTAAGGTGCTGCTGATACGGGAGTTATATTGGGATGAGCATAGGTGCGCTGCAAGTATAGACCTGTCTAGAATACGTCTGAGATCGGGAGTACCACACCCCTTTACAATAGAAGGGTCACACCCCCATGTATCGTTAGCGAAAGGGCGCAATAGACAATGGAAAGATTTGGGACCGTGGGTCCTTAAAAATCTCAAAGTCAATGATTGGACACTGCTTTCAGACACAACTGTGTAGTTCAGTACGAGTATGCGAGCTTATAAAAAGAATCTTAACTGGCTATCTCAGGCAGAGAGATTGGTGGAAATAGTCCCCGCCTCGGACAAGAGCACGGTGGGAAACTTCGGCCAGTGGCATATTTCTCCGCTAAATTGGACCCAGTAGCAGCGGGGCTGCCTACTTGCCTGAGAGCAGTCGCAGCTGCTGAAAAAGCAATCGCAGTCTCTCGAGATATCGTGGGATACAGTGAATTAACTTTGTTGGTACCACATGCAGTCTCACTACTTCTCCTAGAGCAAAAAACAGCTCATATGTCTGCAGCAAGGTGGTTAAGATATAACACGGTCCTGCTGGAAATGCCAAACATTACTGTGAAAAGGTGTACCATACTTAGGTGAAAAGGTGTACCACTCTTCTTCCCACCGCAGGTGATGGGGAACCACATGATTGTGTTGCTCTAACTAATGAAGTTTGTAGTCCGCGACCTGACTTGCAGGATACCCCCCTACAAAATCCCGACATGGAACTGTTTGTGGATGGGTCTGCGTTCAGAGATCGAGAAGCGGGCCAGAACTGTGTGGGGTATGCCATAGTCACATCACACAACATACTAAAAGCAGAGCCGCTTCCTAGACACCTCTCCGCACAAGCTGCGGAACTGATAGCCCTAACAGAATCATGTAAACTTGCAGAAGGCAAGTCCGTTACTATCTACACAGACAGTAGATATGCCTTTGGGGTGACTCATGATTTTGGAACCTTGTGGAAACATAGGGGATTCTTAACATCAACAGGCAAACCAATCACGCACCATGGGCTGATTTCTGATCTCTTGGACGCAGTCCTCTTACCTAAGTGTATTGCAGTCTGTAAGTGTAACGCACATACAGGGAAAACCGATCCAGTCTCACAGGGAAATGCAAGGGCGGATGCGGCAGCGAAAGCAGCAGCGTGAAAACCTATCAGTGATAATGTAAACATGCCAATGCTAACAGTTTCTATCCCAACAGCGGACATACAAGACTTGCAAACACAAGCCTCATGGGAAGAAAAGAAAGAATGGTCAAAGGCAGGGGGTAAGGTAAAAGAAGGGGTATGGTACGGCCCCAATGATAGGCCATGTCTACCGAGAGCGCTATTTCCTCATTATGCTAAGTTGACACACGGCAAGGACCATGTGTCAAAAGGAGGGATGTTCAAGAGTATCGCTGCACATTGGTACACCAGAGGCTTTACTAGTTACTCCCAGAAATTTTGTGAGCGATGTGTTATTTATGCTACCAAAAATGTGGGGAGAGGAATTAAGATAAGCCCAGGGGCGCACCCAGAACCACTGAGACCCTTCGAGCATATTCATAGAACATAGAACAGTACAGCACAGAACAGGCCCTTCGGCCCTCAATGTTGTGCCGAGCCATGATCACCCTACTCAAACCCACGTATCCACCCTATACCCGTAACCCAACAACCCCCCCCCCTTAACCTTACTTTTATTAGGACACTACGGGCAATTTAGCATGGCCAATCCACCTAACCCGCATATCTTTGGACTTTATTGAGCTAACCCCAAGTGAAGGGAAGAAATACTGCCTAGTAATGGTTGACATGTTCTCTAAGTCGGTAGAGGTGTTCCCTACAGCCAAACAAGATGCTAGTGCAGTAACCAAGGCCCTGTTAACTGAAATTATTCTACGATGGGGCATCCCAGAGAAAATCAGCAGTGATAATGGCACGCCATTTGTAAACCAGGCTCTTAAGCAGGTAGGAGAATACCTAGGCATTGATCTAAGGCAACACTGTGCATACCATCCAGTGAGTGGAGGAGCGGTAGAAAGGGAAAATGCCACTCTGAAAAATAAGCTAGCAAAGTGTTGCGATGAAATGGGAATACCATGGACGAAAGCCCTGCCCGTAGTACTAATGTACATGAGGACTAGGGTCAGAGGTAGAGGCAATTTAAGTCCATTTGAAATATTATTCGGCAGACCACCCAACACTGGAATTGGGCCAAAGCCCGTCGCGATGACCCTGACTAGTCATTGTGAGGATGAAATGTTACGTTACTGTACAAAACTCTCTGCGATTTTATCTCAGGTGCAAGCTCAAGTGAAGGAAGCCCTGCCACGACTGGCTGAGGGGAAGTTGCACGACCTGCAGCCAGGCGACTGGGTAGTGGTGAAAGACTTCAGGAGGAAGAGCTGGAGAGGTAGACGGTGGCTGGGACCATTCCAGGTGCTCCTTGTGACGCAGACAGCGATAAAGGTAGCAGAAAGAGCAACGTGGATTCACGCTAGTCATTGTAAGCGGGTGCCGGCCCCAGCTCACACCAGACAAGTCAACATGAAAGGGGTAATGTCGCTTATCATGATGCTTATGCTGGAACTGGTAATGGGAAAAGCGTATTGGGCTGGAGAGGTTACAGTGACATTAACCAGAGGAGAGACAGGCACATTTACATGTGACCCGTGGCCCTATGACTCTAAATACTTGCGAGATGATAAGTACTTATGCCGAGATCCCTGTGGCCCATACAACTGGAACCTGGTGGTGGCGACCATGGCGAAAGGACTCCCCAAAACTGGACCATGCATCTGCCAATGCCTACAGAAAGCATCTATAGCAAACCTGTCCCACAGTTACCGGATGTTGAAACTATCTGACCCAACAGCAGCAAGGGAACAAGTTGACTTAGAGGAGGCAAACCAGTGGATACCTCCATTCGAGAATGAACTGTCAATAGACTAATCTTCTGTATCATATAGCTATAATGATGACCTGTTTCCCATTTTATGTACCAAAGATTAATGATGGTATTATTGAAAAATCTACAGGAGTACGATGATACCTGATGTCTGTTCTTTGAGCAAACATTTGTTTAACAATAAGGGAATGTAGATACTGCTTAGGTGACTGGCTGTGATTAAAATTTTGATAGATGTTGTCATTAGGATGACAAAAATGAGGGAATTGTAATGGACAATTTTAATACTTAATATTGAATAACTGCTTAATAGTGTGATTAACTAAAGCTACAGGCGTTTGTGTGTGTGCAAGGTTAGAGAGAGAGAGAGCAAAACTGATATCCCAGCTGTCTGAAGGTCTAGAAAGTAAAGTTAGGAGAAAAACAACTCCTTATATGGAATGGAGATTTACTTGTATCTTTTGAATGAATAAAGACAGAAGGTTGCGGCGCTCGGCGTGCTTTCCTCTCTCTCCTGTAGAAAGAGGGTGTCCTCTGCAGAGCTAAGAAATAAACTAAACTTGCTCTTGCTCATGACTGATTTTTTCTGAGTTTTCATTTTCCCACCACACTACCATATTCACCCCCTGTTAAAAATGAGTCCAGCGGGGGTGGTAGAGAACTATATACAGACAAGTTGCTTTTAAAAATCACAGAGAATATTACAAATTTAGGTGGTCCGGTGCCTTTATCTGTCATCGAGAGCGCCGCAGTGCTGGTGGCGACTCAGGCGTCGTCTTCGGTGACTCCAGGAGCGTGTCGAAATCCTCTTCATCTCCGGGTGGGAGAGTGGGCTGCGGTGGGGTGCGCCAGGGGAAGGGAGGGTGCCGCCAGGGTGGGGGGGGGGGGGGTGTTATGTGGAACTAGCTGATGCCAGGTCCCTGGGGGAGACTGTGTCTGGGCGGCCGTTGGGGTACGCTAAGCAAGTGTACTGCGGGTTGGCGTGGAGTAGCTGTACCCTCTCAACCAACGGGTCAGCCTTGTGGAGTCGCACGTGTCTACGGAGGAGAACTGAAGCTGCCAGCCATGTTGGGAGCAAAACCCCGGAGGTGGACATTCTGGGGAAGGCAAAGAGACGTTCATGGGGGGTTTTGTTAGTCGCGGTGCACAGGTGCGGCCGAATGGTGTGGAGTGCGTCGGGGCGGACCTCCTGCCAGCAGGAGACCGGGAGATTTCTGGACCGTAGGGCCAGCTGGATGGCCTTCCAGACCGTCCCATTCTCCCGCTCCACCTGCACGTTTCCCTGGGGTTGTAGCTGGTCGTCTTGCTCGAGGCAATGCCCCTGTTGAGCAGGAACTGACGCAGCTCCTCGCTCATAAATGAGGATCCCCGGTGGCTGTGGACGTAGACGGGGAAACTGAACAGAGCGAAGATGGTGTTGAGGGCTTTGATGACTGTGGCAGACATCATATTGGGGCATGGGACGGCAAAGGGGAATCAGGAATATTCGTCGACCACACTGAGAAAGTACGTGTTTCGCTCAGTGGAGGGGAGGGGCCCTTTGAAGTCCATGCTGAGGCGCTCAAAGGGGCGGGAGGCCTTCACCCAGCGCACACGGTCTGGCCGGTAGAAGTGCGGCTTGCACTCCGCACAGACTTGGCAGTCTCTGGTGATAGCCCTGACTTCCTCGATGGAGTAGGGCAGATTGCGAGACTCAATGAAGTGGTAAAAACGGGTGACTCCTGGGTGACAGAGGTTGTCGTGCATGGTCCGGAGTCAGTCCACTTGTGTGCTGGCACATGTACCTCGGGATAGGGCATCGGCGAGCTCGTTGAGCTTACTGGGACGATACAAAATCTTGTAGTTGTAGGTGGAGAGCTCGACCCCAGGATGGCGTCGAGAGAGACGTCTGATGCATCGCTCTTGACTTGGAAGGGGAGTGTCTCGTCGACCGCATGCATCGTGGCCTTGGCGATGTCGGCCTTGATATGGTTGAAGGCCTGGTGAGCGTTGGCTGCCAGTGGGAAAACGGTGGAGTGAATGAGTGGGCGGACCTTGTCCGCATAGTTTGGGACCCACTGGGCGTAATACGAGAAGAACCCCAGACATCGTTTGAGGGCCTTGGGGCAGTGGGGGAGGGGGTGTTCCATGAGGGGGCGCATGCGATCGGGCCGGGCCCCAGAACTCCGTTCTGGACCACATACCCAAGGATGGCTAATCGGTTTGTGCTGAACACACACTTCGCCTTGTTATACGTGAGGTTGAGGAGAGTGGCTGTGTGGAGAACTTTGGAAAGGTTAGTGTCGTGGTCCTACTGGTCGTGGCCGCAGATGGAGACATTGTCCAGGTATGAGAAAGTGGCCCGTAGACGGTACCGTTCAACCATTCGGTCCATCTCCTGTTGGTGACGCCGAAGGGAACCCGAAGAAAGTGATAAAGGTGGCTGTCCGCTTCGAACGCAGTGTATGGGCAGTCCGCCTAACGGATGGGGAGCTGGTGGTGGGCAGATTTCAGGTCCTCTGTCAAGAAGACCCAGTACTGTACAATCTGATTGACCACATTAGATATGCGTTGGAAGGGGTACGCGTCGAGCTGCATGTACCGGTTGATGGTCTGACTGTAGTCAACGACCATTGTTTTTCTCCCCAGTTTTCACCACTGCCACTTGGGCTCTCCAGGGGCTGTTGCTGGCCTTGATGATACCTTCCCGCAGCAGCCACTGGACATCAGACCTGATGAAGGTCCTGCACTGGGTGCTGTACCGTCCGCACCTGGTGGCGACGGGTTTGCAATCCGGGGTTAGGTTTGCAAAAAGGAAGGCAGGTCGACCTTAAGGGTCGCGTCGCAAGGCCGGAAATGATAAGGGGTGGTAAGGACCTGCAAAATTTCAGGGTTAGGCTCTGGAGGTTGCACTGGAAGTCCAGGCTGAGTAGCAAGGCAGAGCAGAGGTTGGGGAGGACGTAGAGGCGGAAGCCGCTGAACTCCACGCCCTGGACCATGAGGGTGGCGATGCAGTACCCCCAGATCGCCACGGAGTGGGATCCGGAGGCCAGGGAGATTCTCTGGTTAGCGGGGTGTACCGCGAGGGAGCAGCGCCTCACCGTATCGGGGTGGATGAAGCTCTCAGTGCTCCCGGAATCCAGAAGGCAGGAGATCTCATGCCTGTCGACCTTCACCTTTGTCGAAGCGGTCGCGAGGTTGTGCGGTCGAGACTGGTCAATCGTGACCAAGGCAGGTAAGATGGCGGCCCCCTCGGGCCGCATGTGTCCTGGGGCAGGCAAGATCGCGGCACCCATTGGTTCTGAGGCAGGCAAGATTGCAGCGCCCACGGGGGCACATGTTGTGAGTAGTACAAGATGGCGGCGCCCACGGGCTGCACGTGGGGGGTGCCGGAACAATAGCGGCGTTTGAGTGGGCCCGGCAAACTGCAGCGAAATGTACCTTCTTGCCACAGGCCTTTCAGAGGCCGCTCCGCGCCGGGCAGCGCTGCCGGGGCTGTTTTGACTGTCCACAGAAGTAGCATTTGGGTCCCCTGGGGTTGGTTGGCTGCCGCGTGGCGCAGGCGTGGGTTGGCTGGGGGCTGTCGCTGATGGGGTGGCCGTCGGCGGCATCCATGATGCACGGGGGGGGTGGGCCGCGCGGTCGGGGGCATAGGCCTGAACGTTGCGTGAGGCGACCGTAAATGAGAGCGCTAGTTTTTTGGTCGCTGCGAGGTCAAGCGTGGACCCTTCTAAGAGGCGCTGGCG
Source organism: Scyliorhinus canicula (assembly GCF_902713615.1). NCBI lineage: Eukaryota > Metazoa > Chordata > Chondrichthyes > Carcharhiniformes > Scyliorhinidae > Scyliorhinus > Scyliorhinus canicula. Next base: position 122,279,841 of record NC_052151.1, read on the forward strand.
AATGTAGTCAGACCCTATGCCCGTAACGAATACGTCTTTCATCAGCAGGTTCTAGTGTTCAGTGGCCAAAATGGCCTGCCAGTCATAGTCTCTCACTGGGGCGAGCAGGGCACGCCAGAAATCTTCCACAGACTCACCGGGAAGTTGGTGCCACGTGGACAGGAGGTGCCTGGCGTAGATTTTGTTGGTCCGCTGAGCGTAATTCTTCTTCAGTAACGCCATGGCCTCTGTGTAGGTCGGCACGTCCTGGACGAGGGGAAAAACGTTGGAGCTCAACCGCGTGTACAGAATCTGGAGCTTCTGTGCTTCTGGGATTAGGTCTGGTGCAGAACCGATGTAAGCTTCAAAACAGGCTAGCCAATGTTCAAAGTCTTTTTTGGCATTGGCTGCCTGAGGATGCCGCTGCAGGCGATCCGGCTTGATGCGGAGGTCCATCTCTGAAACATCTCTGTGTAATAAATTGATGCACTATCAATTACGACGAGACGAGAGTAGAATGTAATCGAGGCTTTATTACACAGAGATGTGTGGCCTCCTACAGCAGCTGACAAAATGGCTGCTGTACGGAGAGCACAGATAGAACATAGAACATAGAACAGTACAGCACAGAACAGGCCCTTCGGCCCTCAATGCTGTGCCGAGCCATGATCACCCCACTCAAACCCACGTATCCACCCTATAACCGTAACCCAACAACCCCCCCTTAACCTTACTTTTATTAGGACACTACGGGCAATTTAGCATGGCCAATCCACCTAACCCGCACATCTTTGGACTGTGGGAGGAAACCGGAGCACCCGGAGGAAACCCACGCACACAGGGGGAGGACGTGCAGACTCCACACAGACAGTGACCCAGCCGGGAATCGAACCTGGGACCCTGGAGCTGTGAAGCATTTATGCTAACCATCATGCTACCCTGCTGCCCCATATTTATTTATACGCCGCTTACTGGGCGAAGCCAGCAGGCAGGGATCTACCCCCGTACCTGTAGTACAGGGGCCTTACCGTAAAACCCATATATATATATACAGTATAATACATCAGTGGTGACGACCACAGGGGGATAGCCATCTTCGTTTTCGGGCATGCAGTACAGGGGCACTGGAGTTGCTGACCCAATGCTCGGAGAGGTGGGGAACCTGCTTGCTCTCTCTTAGTTTACTTTTGAAACGTCTCCTTTTACTAAAGGAAAGTCCTTTCAGTGATCTCTGGACTTTTTGTTTCGTCTGGCCATTTGAAGAGTGATTTTTTACTTTTTTTATGTGTTTTCCTTTTGTTTATTTCACTCGGAGACCCGGTAAAGTCCGTTTGGGGCTGTTGCTTTTTTAAAAACTTGCTAACTTCTTTTTAAAAAGTTTGAGGACTTCTCATCTTCTGATTGAAGACCATCAGTGCGGCGATTGCTGCCATGGAAGGCCCTCAGGCTCTGCTTCAATATCAGGAGCTTGTCAGCTTCAGACCCTTGATTTACCAGGCTCACTTGGGCAATTTTTACTTAAACACTGCTTTCTGTGTGTTCTTTTATCTAAAAAGAAATCTCCTTAACTTACATTCTTGTCGTGCTTTCCAGGGTTATTTTCTCTTTTCTATATATTTCTAAATGTTTGACTCCACCAGCCAATGCACATTTCTACTGGTCTGTCCCTTGGGATCTGACAATATCTCAAATGGGTCTATTTGCCCAAAGAGAGGCATTTGGGTGAGTATTTTCTTTTATACTTCAATTAAAACAGGATACTCACAGGTGCCGGGTCAGAGACAGTGTCATGATAATTTTATCCTTGTCACCAGATGTTATGGTACATTTTCACAGACTTAATTCGAAACACAAAAGGATTTATTAAGAAGAATTGTACAGCAGCACAGCAGCCACACGACTGCACCTAGTCCCCTATATATATCCCGCCATAGAGAGGACCCCACCCCCTGGGTGATTACCCACTCTGCATCCCAATTGATCCTGTGAACCAGGTGATCTGCCCTTAAAGAGACAATCATCACAAATCACACCATTGTTATTAAGGTGAAGATTGTCCACCACATTTGGTGAAGAAGGGATAACTATTCAGTTGTTTATTACTAATTTGCACTGCCCTGCTGTTAGTGTCTTGCAAAAAAACGGCAGCATGCCTTAACTTCTCCCTGAATTTATGAATTAATTCATAAATTAAACTCACTGCAGAAAATTAGGGCTGGTAATTAGCAGCGCAAAGACCATTTTAATGATTAGAGTGTGAGAGTTATATATCTACAATGCCTTTTCTTGGTATTTTTTGTCAGTAATGGATTGCCTTTGCATCCACTCTCAGGGTCAGGGTGCAGAGGCAGGTCCTAAGTCTGCTTCAGTCAGAACTGTAATCAAACCTGCACTGCAATCATTATTCTGAACTACACACAAGCCAACTTGAGCTAACTGACCCCCCCTAGATAATCGAATTAGAACATAGAACATAGAACAGTACAGCACAGAACAGGCCCTTCGGCCCTCGATGTTGTGATCACCCTACTCAAACCCACGTATCCACCCTATACCCGTAACCCAACAACCCCCACCCCTTAACCTTACTTTTTTTAGGACACTACGGGCAATTTAGCATGGCCAATCCACCTAACCCGCACATCTTTGGACTGTGGGAGGAAACCGGAGCACCCGGAGGAAACCCACGCACATAGGGGGAGGACGTGCAGACTCCACACAGACAGTGACCCAGCCGGGAATCGAACCTGGGACCCTGGAGCTGTGAAGCATTTATGCTAACCACCATGCTACCCTGCTGCCCTTGAACTGCTGCAGTCCTTGAGGTGTAGGTGCATTCACTCTGCTGTTAAAGAGGGAGTTCCAGGATGTTTCCCCAGCGACAGTGAAGTAGCGGCGATACATTTCTAAGTCAGGGTAGTGAGTGACTTGGAGGGGAACATCCAGGTGTTGGGGTTCCCAAGTATCTACCGCTCTTGCCCTTCTAGATGGTAGTGGTCGTGGATTTGGAAGGTGTTTAAGGAATTTTGGTAAGTTACTACAGTGCATCTTATAGATGGTACACATGGCTGCCATTGTCCGTCGGTGGTGGAGGGTTTGAATGTTTGTGGAAGGGGGAACAATAAAGCAGGCTGCCTTGGCGACGAGCCACTTGTGTGTTGTTGGAGATGCACTCATCTTTGGGTTGTGGAGGTGAAACCCATGCAGACACGGGGAGAATGTGCAAACTCCACACGGACAGTGACCCGGGGCTGGGATCAAACCCGGGTCTTCAGCGCCGTGAGGCAGCAGTGCTAACCACTGTGCCACCGTGCTGCCCGTCCAGTTCAGTTTCTGATCAATGGTAACCCCCAGGATGTTGATTGTGGGGGATTCAGCGATGGTGATGCCATTGAATGTCAAGGGGTGTGGTTAGATACTCTCTTGTAGGAGATGGTCATTGCCTGGAACTTATGTGGCGCAAATGTAATTTGCCACTTGTCAGCCCAAGCCTGGATATTGTCCAGGTCTTGCTGTATTTGGACATGGACAGCTTCATTATCTGAGGGGTCACAAATGTTTTTAAGAGAGTAAATGCTGACAGGTATGCTATTAACTGGCAATTTAGTAACGGAAGGTAGGGGTTCAGTTTACACTGTCTAAAGATCATCTCTCGAATACTGAAGGTGCAACTTGGAAGAAATGTTCACAAAGGATTAATAGAAAAAAGAATACTTAAGTAAAGTGGTTATTGCAGAAGGTACTGTAATGTTGTTATTTGAAAGGAATTAACAAATTATTTGAAAGGAATACAAAAAGACATGGGGAAAAGACAAGGAAATGGAATTCAATTTGGCAGATCCATTTTAAGATCCATCAGCAGAACATGGCCGAATGGCTCCACTTTGTGCTGTATTGTCCATGATTCTAATATTTTGTACAATATTACATCTGATCCAGAGTTTATTTCAGACAGGAGCCATTGTTTCAATTGCTTTTAAATTCCATTAAAACAAGTTTTATAAAGTCAATAAATGACTCGTGAGCAATGACTTATGATTCATTTTGTCACAGCTGGCATCATAACTAACAAGCCTGAAGGGCCAAGGGTTACATTATGTATTCTTCTCACAAACTGGTTTATTTTTCAGTACAGTACTGTTTCAAAGCCATTTATTGGTTTTGTTAAACATGTTTTAGTATAACTAATCAGGAATTTGTACGAGGAATAAACCACGCTTTATGTGCTGAAGAATATTATTACTTATTTTCGATATTGTGAAGGAATACTAAATTATTATTTTAATATGCTGTAACACCATAATGTTATATTCTTCAAATGTTTGGAATAAATATTATAAAAGTATTTGACAAAGTTGAGTATAGTAAATGAGCTCAATTGTTAAGAAAACCATGAAAACTACCTGTACTTTTTATATATATTTATGCAATTTTAAACATTCATGTTTAAAAGGAACTATAATAATAGGTGTAGCTTAATTGTAGATACTTTGGGCGGGATTCTCCGACCCTCCGGCCGGGTCCCGCCCCGCTGCTCCGACGCTGGCTGCCGAAATCTCCGGCGCAGTTTTTTGCCGGGGGCGGGATTCGCGCCGCGCCGGTCGGGGGTCGTTGGCAGTGCCCCCCCCCCCCCCCCCCCCCCCGGTGATTCTCTGGTCCCCGATGGGCCCAGCAGCCGCCCGTTTTCGGGCAGTTCCGCCGGCATGAATTACACAAGGTCTGTACCGGCGGGACCTGGCTTTGAGGGCGGCCTGCGGAGTCCCCGGGGGGGCGGGAGGGGGCTCCCAGGGTGGCCTGGCCCGCAATCGGGGACAGCCGATCTGCGGGCGGGCCTGTGCCATGGGGGCACTCTTTCTCTCTGCGCCGGCCTGTGTAAAGCTCCACCATGCGCAGGAGCGCCAGCGTGTTCCCTGAACCGCTGGCGTGATTCCTGTGGATGCGCAGGGGTTTTTTTCTCCGTGCCGGCCATGGTGGAGCTTTACACAGTCCGGCACGGAGAAGAAATCCCCTGCGCATCCACAGGAATAACACCAGTGGTTCTGGGAACACGCTGGCGCTCCTGCGTATGCGCAAATTCGTGCCAGCCATGGGAGGCCCTTCGGCGTCATTTGGTGCACGCAAATCACTGCAGCGTCGGCCTAGCCCCCGAAGGTGCAGAGGATTCCGCACCTTTCCGGGCGGCCCGACGCCGGAGTGGTTCACGCCACTCTTTGGCGCCGGTACGGCCCGCCCGCCGGATACCGGAGAATACCGCCCTTTTTTCTGATGGCAGGAACAACTGCTTTATTTTCTAATAGGATTGCACTGTCAATAAGGCATTTGTTCCTTTCTTCCATTAGAATTTCTGTAGAAGGAAATGTGCAACACAATTGTTCTTAAACAACAAATTAGGCCAATTTTAGCTCTAACAAAGGACATGAATCAAGATGGCAGGTGTCATAATATCCACTCATGTATATAATGAGATGCAGACAGGCAGTGATTGACACACAGGATGACCAATGAACACACACAACACAGAACAACCAATCACCAGACAGGACACCACCACTATAAAGCTCACAGGGCATTAACACTCCCGCTCTTTTCAGGACCCAGACACTGAGACAGTCAGAGTGCACAAGTCAGTGGACATTATTGCCATGTGGCAGCTAGTAAGTCTGGTTGATCCAGTAAGAGGTTGTCAGTAGGATTAGTAGAGTATCAACCCACAGCTGATAATGTACAGCCGTTCATAGTTTAAATAAAACCGTGTTGGATCATCTCCGGTGTTAGACGTTTGTTTCTAGCCTCCCTGCATTCAGTTGCAGTCAACGTCAAACCAACCTGCCTGACACATCAACAGGATTTCTCAGGTCTTCGTTACTGTAAAGCAACAAACTTTCTAACATTACTTCTCTGAAAAGTGGCCCTTTAGATATCACTCTCTTGGAGACAGCCCAGATCAGATTCCACATATCCTTTTAACAGAATTCTCTGACACAGTAATTTTTCAACAGCACCTCAGAGATAGCATGCTTTCCGACAAAATGAGTGCTGAGGCCGAATTTTTTTTTTAGGAAAATCAAAGGATTAAATCTGTCAGCTGTAATAACTCACACTTCAGCATGCAGTTCTGATAACAGGGTACATTCCAAACAATTATTCAAATAAAACATAGCTAAATTCAGTCTTTAGAAAACTGCATTTCAACATTTGAGAATAATATACTGTGTATTTTTAAAATGTCTAGACTGTTATGCTGCATAGATTAGGATCATTTACATTCAGCTGCACTATGGTGAGCCATTTTGGAACACCAAGAGGCAGCAATAGAAATGGAGAGAAGCAGTTTCAAGCCGTTACTTCCTAATCCCAGTTGAACTGCGTAGCTTCTGAATGACACACAAATCTGGGGATGGAGTAGCTGGAATGAGAAATGACATACAAGCATACAAAATAGAAGCAGAAGCAGGCCTTTGAGTCCCTCGAGCTTGCTCTGCCATTCAATAAGTTCATGGCTGATTGATTTGCATTTCGAATTCCACATCTCATCTGTCCCCGATAGCCTTTGATTCCCTTGCCTAACAAGAATCTATGTGCCCCAACCTTAAAAATAATCAATGACCCCGCCTCCACATACCCCTGAGAGAAAAAAATTCTCCTCATCTCTGTCCCGAAAGGGTGACCCCCAATTTTAAAAACAGTGCCCCATACTTCTGGACCCACCCACGGAAGAAACATCCTTCCCAAGTCCACATTGTCAAGACTATTCTGGATTTTATATACTTCAATCAAGTGACGCTTCACTCTTCTAAACAACAGTGTAATCAAGCCCAGTCTATCCAGGTAAGAAAAGGACCACTGGAGTGTAATTAATTTATGAGGGGTTTTGTGTTTGATCCTGGCTAAACAATTAAAGGGTACAGATGGTGCAGTTCATGGGAGGACCCAGATCTGTCTGAAAACTCAGTTGGTCCTAGCACACTCACCTGAACAGAGGTGTTTTAGTTGGGTCCTGAAAGGTTCTCTCCAAAGTTTCTACACATAGAAAACCAAGTAGAAATCCGGTTGTTAACATCATCCCCATTCCACTCAAATTCCGTGACCTACTTGCTTAAGTTTAAACACAATGGGCGCGATCTAATGGAAACGTTTCTGAGTGTTGTTTGTGGCGGGTTTTACTGGGAGTTTCCTGCTGGCTCTGTCGGCAAGTTTCCCACCGCTATCTAACGGCTCTTAGTCACGTTTCTGTGCTCTGGGGAGATTCTGGGGCGTGATTTAATGGCCGTGTTGTACTTGAGCGAGAGCACAACGTGGCCGTTAGATCACAGGAGGGTTCAAGATTGCTAACAGCACCAGGCGGGGATTTGTATGCTATCTAACCAGCCCGCTCCCATTGGCAAAATCAGGATCTCTCCTTCGTGTTGTGAGAAACCAATAATCACCACATAGGGCCAATCTACACACAATTAACAGGAGCGACCCCCTATCTAATGGCCTTCCATGATCTAACCGCCTCCCTAGCAAGTGGTCACGCCGGAGCTGATTAGTACTCCTTTTTAAAAACATGAAGCTGCGGAATGGCTTCTTCGGGGGTCCGAGGAAGTGAGTAGCCAACTTTGCTCCCAAGCAATGAGTCCGAGGGCACTGGGGTTGCTGCCCCAATGCTCGGGGGATTGGGGAGCCCACCCCCGTGGGGCCAGCCTTGGTTGGGGTGGACCGCCAGCAGTGGGATGGTGGGTAGGGGAATCACACATGGGCTGGGAGTTGTGCCTCAGTACCCAAGGGTCCTCCATGGATTGTGTCTACCCATTACAGAGGTAACCCGGACAATGCCTGTCCACTCCACCGACCACACATAAGTACTATTGACCGTGGAGGCCTTTGGCCACGCAGCTCAAGGCTATTGCTAATAGGGAATTGGCAATCGTAGTTGTGAGAATATCACATCTCCCAAGTGGATTCCCATGGGTAGGCGTGCTATGTAGCATGTCAGAGCTATTGCCTAACATCCCAATCAGACCGTGATGCCTGGACACTATGCCTGAGCACTGCAGGAAGCAACTCCAGGGATACAGTGGCCAACGACCGAACAGCCGGGGTCTGGGCTCGAGCACCGGGACATTTCCGTGACCAGAGAGTGGGTATGTGCACCGGGGAATCCTGTTTGAAAGACCAGAGATGCCTGTACACCTTGGGTCATCGCCGGCCTCCCCCTCTGGGTTCCTCCCTGTCCTGATTGGCAGCCAGGTCCTGAGGATGTCGTCCAGGTAACGTTACGTGTGGGTGTCTGGGATACAAGGTGTATGGTCCAGTAACCAGGGGTCCCTGCTGTGGCCGGGGATGCATGGGCAGGTCGGTTTGGATGGCAGGAGATTACCCGAAGGCTGGGGTAGCAGCTTCAAGAGAGCACTTGGGCACAGAATAACACTTCAAAATAATCCAATGGCTACAAAGTACTTTTAAGGTCATGCATGATCTTTCTTTTCTGATGTTTCCATCTTTAATTTCAATTTGTTTCAAACAATAGCAAAGATTGAGCTACTATGAGTGAAGGATGTGATTCATTGCCATTGTATATGTTGCATGAAGGGTCCTCATTTAAATTCAGTGCGTTTCTGAATTGTCTTCAGCTAATTAGCTAGTGTTATTTTCATTAATGTCCTACATCTTCAGGGCGGCAAAAAACGTTGGATTGCTGCTCCAATATGAATGTTAATGAATGGGTGAGTGGAGGAATGTTAGTGAACGGGTAGAGTGATATAGTGGGTGAGGTAAGTAGGTAGGTTGGCAGATGGTGAGGTGGGTAGAGTGGGAATGGATGGGGAAGTAAGTGGGTAGGGTGTGAAGTGGAAATGGTGGGTGAGGTGGTAATTGGGTATGGAGATAGGTGGATAGGGTAGTAAGTAGATAAGGTGTTAGATGTGTAGGTTGGCAGGTGGTAGGGTGGCAGTTGTGTATGGTGGAAGTTGGGTGAGATGGATGAGGTTGGCAGATGGATTGAATAATTTGGGTTGGGAGGGGCAGTCAGGTTAGAGGCTAGGCAGGTTGGGCCGGGGAGTAGTCGGCTAGTAATGGGGGCAGTCAGGCGGTCATGGGTCAGCTTGGTCACCAGGGTAATTGGGGGAATAAGGGGAAAGTGCATTGGGTCATGGAGTAGTGGGATATTAAAGGGGGAGTTGTGGGGGGGGGGGGTTGCTGTTTGGTGAGAGTGACTGGGGATTAGTTATGTAGTATCCAGGAGCTAGAGTAGGTTTTATTCTGTGTAACATTTCCTGGGTAATTACCGTGGAACTTTCCTTAGTCTCCAACTCTAATTCAGTCTGAAACTTTTGTGTAAGGTCCCAGGGTATTGGGGAATTGCCATCGGAAGTTTTAACTTCCTGGAAAATTCCCATGGAAGTCTGTGCATCTTGGGTCATTCGTCTGATCCCTGATGATCCAGAAACTGAAAGATATGAGCCAATGAGGTGCTGGAGTTCCAAAGAAGAGTCATATTGGACTGTCTCTCCCCAGATGCTGCTCGTCCTGCTGAGTAGTTCCAGCACTTTGTTTTTATTTCATATTTCCAGCATCTGCAGTATCTTGCTTATATTCAATATATTCTCAACCTCTTTAATCAGTCAATGTTTGTGGGTCACGGGCTGGATTCTCCCAAAATAGGGCCATGTCCCCACAACGGCGTAAAAACGCTGGCGTTTCACTCCCCAGTTTCCTGCAAAAAATAAGGGGCGTGATTCTCCGAAACCGGGAGAAATCGTGAGGCTGGCGTCAAAAACGGGCGGGTTTGACGCCAGCCTCCGCCCCCCTGACCGGGAACCGAGGACCGGCCGCATGCCGCGGCCGTGAACTCCGGCATCGCGGGCTTAACGAATTTGTTAAGCCCGCTTGCCAGAGTTTGCGACGGCTGACGCGTCACATGACGTCAGCCGCGCATGCGCGGATTGGAAGACTCCAACCCGCGCATGCGCGGATGATGTCATCACGCATTTGCGCGAAACCCATGCATGCGCGGGCCGGGATGCCCCTCAGCCGCCCCGTGAATGGATACAGCGGGGCGGCGGAAGTACAAAGAGTGCGCGGGGTAAGTACCCGCTGCCCGCGATTGGTGCCCACCGATCGCGGGCCCATGGCACCCTTGGCACGGCCGTGGTACTGCCGTGCCAATCGGTGCCATGGTTCCCCAGATCGGGACTTTACGGCCGTTTTTACGAACGGTCAGACCAGGTGTGTTTGATGTTCGTAAAAACGGTCATAAAGGGCTTGGACTTCGGCCCATCGGCCAGCTGAGAATCGCTGCTCGCCGTAAAAAAATGGCGGGCAGCGATTCGTGTCGGGAGGCGGGCGTGGGGGGGGGGGGAGAATAGCGGGAGGGCGTCAGACCAGCGTGGCCGTAAAAATTTACGACCCCCGCTATTCTCTGCACCGTCGTGAGTGCGGAGAATCGCCCCCAAGGTTATTCACTTTCCTGCAGGGGGCTAGCAGGGACCTGGAGAGCTTCGCGCAGCTTTGGTTGCGGATACGGCCCCCGCACGTGCGGTACTGAGTCCGCGCTTGTGCACGGCGGTGGCCTCCAGCGGCCGTGCCGGGAGCCATGGCAGACTTGGACAGCGGACCAACACGCACAATCTCCCCCCCCCCCCCCCCCGATCGGCCGCGCGCCGCTGAATTGGACTGGCCCGATTGTTGCCCTGGCTGCTCATAAGGCCCCTCCTGGTGCTCGATCCCCCAGCCCCCCCACCAGGGCGGCCACAGACTGAGTCCGCCTATGCGCGAGAGATATGACCGGCCATACCACATTAGTTCCACGCCGTCGGGAACCTGGCCGTTCGGGAGTGGAGTATCGCTGAGAGGGCCTCTGGCAAGTCCCCCCGAGCCATGCCGTGTAATGCGCGGACGAGTGATTCTCCGGGGCCCGGAGAATCGCCGGAGCGGTGCCGGGCCCGATTCGGTCGGGAACTTCAATTCTCCGCCCCCGCGCCAAATCCGATTTCTCCGCGGGGCTGCGGAGAATCCAGCCCCATATTTTCAGATACTATTCGATTCCCGGCCTGGGTCACTGTCTGTGTGGAGTCTTCATGTTCTCCCCGTGTCTGTGTTGGTTTCCTCTGGGTGCTCTAGTTTCCTCCCACAGGTCCAAAAGACGTGCTTGTTAGATGAATTGTATATTCTGAATACTGCCTCTGTGTACCAAACAGGCGCCAGAGTGTGGTGACTAGGGAATTTTCACAGTAACTTCATTGCAGTGTTAATATAAGCCTACTTGTGACAATAATAAAGATTATTATCTAAAAATTTTTGTATTCTGAATTTCTCAGATGTGTTCCACAATTCCCTATGTAGTTAGTTAATCATCTTCAACATGTCATTACACGAGATGCTGAAAACAATGTTTAGAGGGAAGTTCAGGAGGTGGTTATGGGCTGTTCAGCACCTTCCAGAAATTGATTCCGTTCTGGCACTGGTAAAGGGACAGGTGCAAAATACAACAAGAATATTATGTGTAATTGAAGATCAGTTTTCTGCACATAGTATTATCTAAATTAACTGAAATACAAGATAAAAAGCCATACAGGACACTCGACTGTGCTCGGAATATGAATTCCTCTCAGGTGTATTCTTAGTACTCCAGTACAGTCAGATTCTCATCATGGGATTCATATGGATGATGAAGTCTATCACATGGTTTCATTTATTAACAAAAACTTTCTGTCGGGTTTGCATCTTTATATTGTCACCCTAGGCTAAAGAGTGGTCAATTCCAGCCCCTCTTGACCTGGAATCGCAAAACAATTGAATTAACCAATAATTCTTAATAAAGTACCCAAAGTCTTTAGCCTTGGCTGTCCAATAATTGCAGTCACCAGGTTTGTAAATTTAAATATTTTATGTGGAAAAATATATTTTATTGACCATTGTGTTTAAGTGAGAAAATATATTTTATTGCAAGAAATTTGTAAAAGTTGCGGATGTTATTACACCAATGTCATTGTTCAGCTGATAAAGTTAAACATTATGTTAGATAAGAAGTCTTACAACACCAGGTTAAAGTCCAACAGGATTGTTTCAAACACGAGCTTTCGGAGCACTGCTCCTTCCTCAGGTGAATGAAGGTGAGGAAGGAGCTGCGCTCCGAAAGCTCGTGTTTGAAACAATCCTGTTGGACTTTGACCTGGTGTTGTAGGACTTCTTACTGTGCTCACCCCAGTCCAACGCCGGCATCTCCACATTATGTTAAATGTTAACTCTTTTCAAAGTTTGGTATTTCTGAAATTATTTTTGTCAACAAATGTTTACCATTAAACTTTACAAATCTCAAGGGTGAGGTGAGGTCGATTGTGTTGAAACATGGGCTTAAAAAAAACACGTTTTCTTCAGGGACGAACAATGCTGTTCAAACAAAATTAAGAGTGCGTACTTATGCAAAACAGTATTGAATCTTGTGGACATCAGACAAAATTGGTGGCCACTTATAAAGGGGGCAATTTCTAACGTGGCCTGTGGTCTAGTGACATATGCTTCTCCCACCTTTGATACTCTGGCCCTGTCTCCAAGCAGGCTGAAGACTAAAGAACCGTACAGCACAGGAACAGGCGCTTCAACCCTCCAAGCCTGTACCGGTCATGATACCACCCTTAGCCAAAACCCTCAGCACTTCATAGTGCCGTATCCCTCTGTACTCATCCTACCCATGTATTTGTCAAGATGCCTTTTGAACGCCGTTAATATATCTGCTTACACAACCTCCCCTGGCAACGCATTCCGTTGTGTTAAAAACCTGCCTCGCACATCTCATAGAATTTGAAATTCTATGAGATGCGCGAGGCAGGTTATCTCCTCTAAACTTTGCCCCATGGACCTTAAACCTATGCCCCCTGGCGAATGACCCCTCCACCCTGGGAAAGAGTGCCTGCCCATTCACTCTATCCTTGTCTCTCATAATCTTGTAGACCTCTATCAGGTTGCCCCTCAACCTCCGTCGTTCTAATGAAAACAGTCCGAGTCTATTCAGCCTCTCCGCATATCTAACACCCTCCAGACTAGGCAACATCCTGGTAAACCACCTCTGCACCCTCTCCAAAGCCTCCAGTTCTTTCCGGTAGTGTGGTGACCAGATATGTGCACAATATTCCAAGTACAGCCTTACCAAGGTTCTGTACAACTGTAGCATGACTTGCCAGTTTTTATACTTGATGCCTCGTCCAATGAAGGCAAGCATTCCGTATGCGTTCTTGACTATCTTGTCCACCTGTGTTGCCACTTTCAAAGATCTGTGGACCTGCACACCCAGATCTCTCTGACTTACTATATTGCTAAGAGTTTTGTCATTTACTGTATATTTCCCCTCTATGTTAGACCTACCAAAATGCAATACCTCACATTTGTTCGGACTGCACATCACTCACCTAATTACTGCAAATAGTGACCATCTGCAGTGCTCTCCCTTCTATAGTCTCCTGATTTTTAAACGGCCTTTTGGTAATGGGAGCTTTAGAAGGGTTTGCCAGTCATGGGAAGGAAAGAAAAAGAAAGGGATGAGAACTCTTCATACACCAATTCAGACTGGATGGTATGCAGTTGATAACAGTGTGGGAAGAGTGAGAGAAAGGAGGACTGCAAGCTTATACATTTTGTACATACTTTATATAAATTATATAAGAACAATACAATGCCACACTACACTCCCATTGTCATACCTATTCATCCCTGATACAGTTCAGGAATTATGACAGGACCATTTGGTTTGCAATTGCTTCAGGGATTTAAACTCCACTGAATCCAGATTCCAATGTAAATACTTACCTCATTATCAACCTAATGCACTGTAATTAATCACATGACTATTGATAACACATCGCCCAGCAAAAATCTCATTACTATGGAACTAATATCAGCTAACATCCATCATCATCAGGCTGGCCAAAGATGTCACAATTCCTCACCAAAGCACTGTTCCCTCAGCCAGCTCCTGCAGCTATCTGCTTGTTCTGATCCTTCCATACAAGATGAAAGTAATAAATTATAAAAATCTAAATTCTTCACCCACTGGGACATATAATGCGCGGCTTGTCCGTTTGCACAATGTCAGTCCTCAGTCTCAACATCAGTGCCTTTTAAAACTAAAACACTGGAATTAACCTTAACAGCATTTTAAAATGTATTTCTACTTTCTTCAACTGACAGCATTATTTTAAAGTCTGGCTTTTAGAGATTGATGAACCTATTGTGTTAGGAAGCTGTGGGGGAAAAAAACAGGACTAATTCATTTTGTTACTTTCACACCACAGAGCCATATGTTTTTCAGCGGCATGTGAAATGTACAATAGTGATCTGCCATCCCATTTTACACTTGGCCTGGTTTTCTTTTCCGCCAATTTCACCCCATTGCTTCTTGGTAATATGATTTCCACATCGGGAATTGAACAAAAATAATTAGCATGTTTGTATAAGGATCTTTAAATGTTCCTTAGTAGCTAGAGAGTCACAGTGCAAATGTAGGAACATGACTCATCCATCTGCAAAGTCTGCAACTTGTGTGTCAAATGGTATAGACATAGAACATACAGTGCAGAAGGAGGCCATTTGGCCCATCGAGTCTGCACCAACCCACTTAAGCCCTCACTTCCACCCTATCCCGGTAACCCAATAACCCCATCTAACCTTTTTGGACTCTCAGGGCAATTTATCATGGTCAATCCACCTAACCCACACATCTTTGGACTGTGAGAGGAAACCAGAGCACCCAGAGGAAACCCACGCAGACACGGGGAGAACGTGCAGACTCCGCACAGACAGTGACCCAGTGAGGAATCAAACCTGGGACCCTGGCGCTGTGAAGCCACAGTGCTATCCACTTGTGCGACCGTGCTGTCCCCTAAATGGCAATTCGGGAAATCCCAACTTTCCCTGTATTTCCAAATGAGAAAATATCAACTTCTCCATGACCCAAACAAATCAAATGTAAATGTTTGCAGCTCTTTCAATAAACATTGCACTGCTCCCAATCCTCACTACCCCATTCAGTACACAAAGAACTGTAAAATGGGTCAATTTTAATAAAAACATATTTTTTTTATATAAGCACATCCTGTTAGTCTCCATCCCCGAAATTTATGTTACGAATGTGCTATGAGCTACCCAGTTCCAAAACTCTCTAGTTTCCTAACTCAGAGTTAAACTTCACAAAGAACATTCCACGGGTGGGATTCTCCATTAGCCGACGCCAAAATTGGGAAAGGAGATTGGGCCGAGGATCTGTTCTGATGCCAAAATTGCGGCAGGTGCCAATTTGACTCCTAATTGGAATGTTCCAGCACCTCGACAGCAGCATCAATG
This sequence comes from Scyliorhinus canicula, assembly GCF_902713615.1. NCBI lineage: Eukaryota > Metazoa > Chordata > Chondrichthyes > Carcharhiniformes > Scyliorhinidae > Scyliorhinus > Scyliorhinus canicula. The sequence goes on from NC_052151.1 coordinate 122,295,138, forward strand.
TGTTCCGGAACGCACATACAGTAGATACTGTTTGAATATCATTCGCGGGCCCGACCTGGTATTCTCCGGGGCCTCCGCGATTTTCCGCCTCCGATGGCCCGAGTTCCTGATGGCGTGGTTCACTTGAACCTTTAAATGTCGTGACACCGGCGTCACGGGTGCTAAGGGAGGGAAAGGTGGTACGAGAAGTGTCCGACATTGCCACACTTTGGTGACAGTTGTGCCGCTGGCTGGGGGGCTTCTGCCAGGGCCGGGAGGGAGAAGCGGGGGGTGGCCAGTAGGTGGGCTGTGGGGTCGAGGTGGATGGGCATGGAATACCATTGCCGCAGCCAGCAAGCCAGGCATGCAGCTGCGCACACCACTAACAGCCCACTTTGAACGTAGTGCCATGCGTGGTATAGGTGTCCCTCCGGGGCATCCCCCTGGGTGGCCTCTGGCCCCAGCCAATCCATCAGCTGTATATGCGTGATACTGGCAGCACAACGGTTCCAGAGGGAGAATGCCTGGACTCTGCCTACTGTGTGGGCATCATTACCAAATGTGAATATGCCACATCCAACTCATCACAAATTCAATCCATCCTCGCTGTAGATTCTGCGGACGAATGGCGTGCGGTGATGCAGGTCAACCACTGCTCCATCCAGTTTAAGCTGGACACAGGTGCTTCTGCCAACCTCCTCTCACAGGCAGATTTCAAACGCATCAAGAAGCCCCCCAAGGTCTTTCTAGCAGCCTGCAGGCTCCTGGACTACAACGGAAATGCCATCACGGCACTGGGATCCTGCCATCTACTCGTCTCCAACCAGAGCACCCATGCACGGTTACGTTTTGAAATTGTCAAGCCAGACAGGGCATCCCTACTTGCCACACATGCCTACAAGCAACTGAACCTCGTGCAGCAGGTTCACACAACGCCATCCTCCAATGTGGATCTTCAGGCCGGCATTGACGACATACCCGCTCAGTATCCGGATGTGTTCGACAAGATGGGCACGCTGCCATATCGATACAAGATTCTGCTATGACTTGATGTCAAGCCAGTGTCACGCCGGGTCCTGGCTCCGCTGAGGGAGCGTCTGAAGGAACAGCTCAAGGATCTTCAGCAACAGGGCATTATTTCCAAGATAACTGAACTGGCTGACTAGGTCAGCACGATGGTATGTGTTAGAAAGCCTTCGGGAGACCTGTTCATCTGCACTGATCCCAAGGATCTCAATAAGAATATAATGAGTGAACACTACCCCATCCCGAAGTGGGAGGAACTCACCAGTGAGATGGCACACGCACGTTTTTCCACCAAGTTAGATGCGTCACATGGATTTTGACAAATCCAGCTAGATGAGTCCAGCAGAAGGCTCTGCACCTTCAACACACCGTTCGGCAGATACTGCTGTAATCGCATGCTGTTTGGCATTGTCTCGGCATCGGAGATCTTTCATCGCATCATGGAACAGATGATGGAGGGCATTGAAGGGGTTCGTGTGTACGTGGATGACATCATCATATGGTCCACGACCCCTGAAGAGCATGTTTCCCGTGTCCAAGCCAATGGCCTGAAGATGAACAGGTCCAAATGTTGCTTTGGCATGTCGACACTCAAGTTCCAAGGTGACCAGATCTCTCAGCGGGGCGTGCGCCCGGACACAGACAAGGTCAAGGCCAACAAAGCCATGAAGGTCCCTGAAGACAAGAAGCCGGTGTTGCGCTTCTTGGGTCTGGTCAATTTTCTGGGCAAGTTCATCCCAAACCTGTCCTCACATACTACCACGGCCCTACGAAACCTGGTGAAAATGTCCAGTGCCTTTGAGTGGCTGGAGCTGAAAGCCAAGCTCACCACTGCACCTGTCTTAGCATTTTCTGATCCAGACAGGGAGACAAAGATCTCGACAGATGCGAGCCAGGATGGCATCGGTGCGGTGCTGCTTAAACACGATGACACTTCATCCTGGGCACTGGTAGCCTACGCATCAAGGGCAGAAAGGGTAGTGCCCTCAATTTTACAATGTAAAGGACGACCTGGCGATGATTGATGGTATCCTCCTCAAGTTGGACCGGATTGTTATTCCACTCAATCTCCAGAGTTTGGTGCTCCGCCAAATCCATGAGGGACACCTGTGAGTTGAGAAGTGCAGACACAGAGCCAGGCAGGCTGTCTACTGGCCTGGTATTAGCCAGGACATCTCGAACATGGTCCTCAACTGTGCGACCTGTCAACGCTTCCAGCCAACGCAGAGCAAGGAGACGCTCCAGCAGCATGGAATCGAGACCTCCCTGTGGTCCAAGGTTGGCATTGACCTCTTTCGTGCGAATGGTCGTGACTATGTGTTGACTATTGATTATGTCTCCAATTACCCTGAAGTCGTGAAGCTCTCAGACCTCACATTTCGGACCATCATCAAGGCCTGTAAGGAGATGCTCTCCAGGCATAGTATCCCACTCACTGCCGTGAGTGACAATGGCCCATGCTTCAACAGCCACGAGTGGTCTATGTTTGCCAAGTCATACCATTTCAAGCATGTCACTTCCAGCCCACACTATCCGCAGTCCAAAGGGAAGGTTGAAAAAGGGATGCATATTGTGAAACAGCTCATCTGCAAGGCCACGGATTCTGCTTCTGACATCTACCTCGCGCTGCTTGCGTACAGGGTGACCCCACTGTCAACTGGCATGTCGCCGGCTCAACTCCTGATGAACAGGGACCTGCTGGTGACACTTCCAGCCATACAGTTGCCCAACCTGGATCACCTTCCGGTGCTGCAGAAGGTGCAGCAGCTCCCGAAACTAGCAAAAGCAGAGCTATGATGCTCATGCCACCGATTTGCCCGTGTTATCCCCGGCAGACACTGTCAGGATCAAGATACCAAATGGTGGCTGGTCTGCTCCAGCTGTCGTCGTTTGACAGGCTGTTGTATGTATGGCTGATGGTTCTGTTGTACGACAAAACAGACAGGCACTGCACAAAGTTGCCTGCCCGTAACCACTTTCTTCTCCGTTTCCGTCCGTTGTTGTGCCACCTCCCTGATACCGTGAACTACGAGGCCACCAGTCAGGCTTCCATCCCACCTGTCAAGGAGCCATTGTCCCCACCACCACCTCTCCGGCGGTCGACAAGGATCAGAAGCAAGCCCCAGAGACTGGACTTATGAACATTTATTTTGTTTGCTATGGTCTGTTTTCTCACATCAGACAGCTGTCTTCACATGTAAACACGTTCACGTATGCCACCGCTTTTAAATATGTTAATATATGCCACCACATGTAAGTACATTCCCATGTGCCAACAAAACATAAAAAAAGGGATATGTCATGATATGCAGACATGCAGTAATGATGTACAGACAGGCACAGACAGGCAGCTAACGGACACAGAGAACAGGACCTGACCAATGAGCAGGCAGGACACTCAGGGGTGGTATCTCACTATAAAAGGCACGAGGCACTCACACTCCGCCTCTTTCCAATGATGAACATCTACAGAGTGAGTCAGGGTGTATTTACAGTATCACATCTCCAGCACGTGGCTATGAGCTAGTCTGGTTCAGTCAGACAGAGTAACCACACTTAGGTTAGCAGAGAGTCAAACTCATAGAGAACTGTGCTAACTGTGCTACTGGTTCAATAAATCAGATTGAACTAACTTCAAGGTCTGGAGTATCTTTTGGTTAAAGCTGCATCCAGTTGCAGCCTGTGTTATCCCAGAGTACATAACACAACACTGAGGTGGTGGACCTCGCCGTGGGCCAAGGAAGTAACTCCTTAAGGGAGCTAACCCCAGTATCCATTTGATCACCACCCTCCTCCCTCCCCCCCCCCCCACAATGCATGACCTGCCCACCTCAGCGGCAAATCAGTAGCAATTCTCCTCCAGCGGGGGGAACATAGGGCGGGATTCAGCCTATGGGTGGAACAGCGTTGGCGTGTCACCTGAAGGCCCCTCCTGATGCACCGCCCCCGATGGGCTGAGTTCCCAATCGCACGGGGGACGTGTAGTCTCAGCGGTGAGGAACACGGCGTGGCGGCTGCAGACTGAGTCCAACACCGTTATAGTCAGCTGGGGGCCATGCTGCTGGCCGGAGGGCTTCCGCGAGGGCTGAGGGACTGGTGGGGAGTGGCAACGGGGTAGCCAGAGGGGCAGTATTTGGCAGTACGGTACCATGGACGATGCCTTATTTGATTTGATTTGATTTATTGTCACATGTACCGAAGTACAGTGAAAAGTATTTTTCTGCGGCCGAGGAACGTACTCAGTACGTACATAATCGACACAAGAATAAACAACAGGGAACATTGACAAATGGTACATCGACAAAACAGTGATTGGTTACAGTGTGGAATAAGGGACCAAACAAAGCAAAGCAATCAAATCAAACGCCGTGACTACTGCAGATCATCCGTGCGCATGCGCACCCATGAACCCGGCCATTCTCCAACCGATTTTGTCGTGGGAGGCAGGGGTTTTACCCGGTGCATTTGCGAGCCCCTCACTGGTCGCAGGATTGGTGCGGACCCGGTGCCGGTTTTTGCAGCGTAAAATGCCACAGTTCGCACGCTGGCGTCGGCACTTACCCTCAAAAATGTTGAATTCAGCCCATCGGTTCCCAAACAGAGAATCGGAGCCACAATGTTTTGGCCTCAATTAGTTCCAGTGGTAACAAATTCCACTCGAATAACGACGAGTCCGAATACAGGAGGGAGATAGAGAACCTAGTGGAGTGCTGTAACGACAACAATCTCTCCCTCAATGCCAGCAAAACAAAAGAGCTGGTCATCGACTTCAGGAAGCAAAGTACTGTACACACCCCTGTCAGCATCAACGGGGCCGAGGTGGAGATGTTTAGCAGTTTCAAATTCCTAGGGGTGCACATCACCAAAAATCTATCCTGGTCCACTCACGTCGACGCTATCACCAAGAAAGCACAACAGCGCCTATACTTCCTCAGGAAACTAAGGAAATTCGGCATGTCCACATTAACCCTTACAAACTTTTACAGATGCACTATAGAGAGCATCCTATCGGGCTGCATCACAGCCTGGTATGGCAACTGCTCGGCCCAGGACCGCAAGGAACTTCAGAGAGTCGTGAATACCGCCCAGTCCATCACACGAACCTGCCTCCCATCCATTGATTCCATCTACACTTCCCGCTGCCGGGGGAAAGCAGGCAGCATAATCAAGGATCCCTCCCACCCGGCTTACTCACTTTTCCAACTTCTTCCATCGGGCAGGAGATTCAGAAGTCTGAGAACGCGCACGAACAGACTCAAAAACAGCTTCTTCCCCACTGTCACCAGACTCCTAAATGACCCTCTTATGGACTGACCTCATTAACACTACACCACTGTATGCTTCATCCGATGCCAATGCTTATGTAGTACATTGTATATATTGTGTTGCCCTATTATGTATTCTCATGTATTTTCTTGTATTTTCTTGAATTCTGTTTAATTCCCTTTTCTTCCCATGTACTGAATGATCTGTTGAGCTGCTTGCAGAAAAATACTTTTCACTGTACCTCGGTACACGTGACAATAAACAAATCCAATCCAATCCAATCCAATCCACAGTCCGACCACTCTCTGGGTGAAGAAATTTCTCCTCAGCTCAGTGCGAAATGGTCTCCCCGAATCTTCAGGCTGTGACCCCTGATCTGGACACCACCACCATTAGGACCACCCTTCTTGCATCCAGCTTCTCCAGTCCTGTTAGAATTTTATAGTTTTCTATGAGATCCCCCCTCATTTTTCTGAACTCCAGCGAATACAATCCTAACCGACTCAATCTCTTCTTATATGTCAGTCCCGCCATCCCAGGAATCAATCTGCCAAACCTTCTCTGCACTCCCTCTATAGCAAGAACATCGTTCCTCAGATAAAGAGACCAAAACTGCACAGAATATTCCATCTGAATCTCGCCAAGGCCCTGTAAAATTGCTCGTGTTCTCGAATCCTCTCGCTATAAAGGCCAACATACCATTTGTCTTCTTTACCACCTCCCCATGACCCTACTTGAATCTGGTCCTTGGTTTCTCTGCCTATCACTTTTTTTGTTCCCCTTTCTGCCTTCTGTTTTTGTCCTTAATTCCCCCTCCTCTGACTCCTTGCATAGGTTTCCACCACCCCTACTAATATAGCTTAAACCCTCCAAAAGCACTCCAGCAAATACTGCCCCGGGACATCACTCCCAGTCCTGCTCAGGTATAATTTGTCCAGTTTGTACTGGGCCAATCTCAACCGAGAATCGGTCCCAGTGCTCCAAGAATCTAAAACGCTCCCCCTCGCACCATCTCTTCAGCCACGTATTCATCCGATAAATCCTGCTTTTTCTACTTTGACTGGCATATGAACCTGTTCGAACAGCACAGAGCATGTCTGAATAGAGTGTGAGCATGTTTTACTGAATTCTTCAGTTGATTCAACTTCATACTTTGCATCAGTAAGCATCATGGACTAAGTTCTGGGTTAATGATTACATCTACTCATATTCATTATTCTTCTGGACACTAGCTGGGTAAAAGCCAGTCTGAGGGAGAAGAATGTGACTCCAGGCTGTTCTTGTACTATATATCTAACTGATTGGCATCAAGTTCTAGTTAAGTCATAGGTTCTTACTGCTCAATATTGGCAAAACTGATGCTATTTCTTTTGGCTTTCACCAGCAGTAACAGAGGTGGCTTTGATTGATGGAACCTCCCAGTTTCTCACTCAAGCTGAACTTTGTGCAAACTTGATACTCTGTTGAATCTTAGGTGAATCTTTTACCCCATGATGTGGAGATGCCTGCGTTGGACTGGGGTGAGCACAGTAAGAAGTCTTACAACACCAGGTTAAAGTCCAACATGTTTGTTTCAAACACTAGCTTTCGGAGCAGTGCTCCAAAAGCTAGTGTTTGAAACAAACCTGTTGGACTTTAACCTGGTGTTGTAAGACTTCTTACTTTTACCCCATGTCATTAAGACTACAGCTCTGATGCATAATACTGCTCATCTTATTCATCAGCTGGTGGGAGAAAAGAATAAGATCATAGACCATACTGTGCTGAAGGAGGCCATTTGGCCCATCGAGTCTGTACCGACCTACTTAAGCCCTCACTTCCACCTATCACCGTAACCCATAACCCCTCCTCACATTTTTGGGGTCATTAAGGGCAATTTATCATGGCCTATCCACCTAACCTGCACGTCTTTGGACTGTGAGAGGAAACCGGAGCACCCGGAGGAAACACACGTAGACACAGGGAGAACGTGCAGACTCCGCACAGACAGTGATCCAGCAGGGAATCGAACCTGGAACCCTGGCGCTGTGAAGCCACAGTGCTATCCATTTGTGCTACCGTGCTGTCCAAGATGGTAGGGAAGTACTCATAGCATTGTCATTGTGTGGACGAGACCATTTTAATCATTGGGCTTTCTATAGATTTGAAGGAAGGACAGCCGGCTACATTGCCTGAGGAATCTTGCACGCCATCTATATCATCTTTGCAATTTCCACTGTGCTTCCTGATGATATTTAAAATGGAGATGAGCCACTATGATTAGGAGTAGGAAAGGTACTTTCAATAAATCAAAAAAAGCTTGAAGGACTCAGATTAACAAATCATAACATTTGCATATGTTCATTATGATTATTAGAAACTTCAATTTGCATTTGAATGCCATACATGTCAGTCATGTGGGTATTGTATATTGGTATAGGTTTCCATACAAATGTTTGTTCAAATTTAGTGCCTCCCTTCACCACTTGTAGTCTTTGCAACTTAAGCACAATCTGTCAAAACACAAGGTTAATAGTGATTTCTATTTCTAATTGCTAGACAGCTTTAAAGCATTCTAGAGCACTGCAGTAGATCTGAGAGTAAAGGTATTTGCGAAGATGTTGCAAAAGTCAGCTTCGTGTCTGATCAGATAGTTTCCATAGAAACCACTGACAAAAAAAACCTGTGAAGAAAAGCTTTGTATAGAACCAAGGTATGCAGAGATTTACTTCACTGTATCAAAGTTAGTGCAATTGTGTGACAGTTATGGGGGAGGATCTATGGAGAGGGCAGAAGAATGAAGCTAGAGGGCATTCCTCTCACTAGTTTGATAAGAATCACAACGTTTGTCTGACAGATGATGAAATCGTTCAGCTAACCCAGTGACCCATGAAGGAGAGGGAAAGTAGTTATTTGGTAACACCAACTTTATATCGTTTTCCAGTTCCAGTCAGTGTGTTGAACTGGAGTTGTTCTAATTCACAGGCTAATTGGTTGACTTGATCTCACAAGAGACATTCAACATCAGGCAAATAATAAATGGCAGGATTCCAATTATTTTTTCTAACTTTATATTGTATCTATTTCAGAATTATTTAGCATCAAAAGGTAATACAGAATGTTAAAATATTACAAGCTGTGATGGTATGGCTAGCAGACCTTGCAGCACCATAAGAGGTGTGCGACTATTGGGGCAGAGGACTCGCTGCCCATTGGCTCTGGCTGGTCATGTGCCTCTCTGCCAATTGGCTGACAAGAGGCTGGTGGCTCCTCCCACAGGGAGGGGTATAAGTACCATAGCACCTGGCAGTCGGCCATTCTGTGTAAGTCGACTGCAGGGTTAACATCTAGCTCATTAAAGCCAAAGTTTTGGACTCACTCTACAGCTCGTGTTTGAATTGATAGTATATCAATTTAATGAGCTAGTTTTTTTTAAATGGAGCTTCGCATCAGGCCAGACTGCCTCCGCATCAGCCCGCATGTTCCGAACGCCGCTGCAACATTTAGACACTGGCTCGCGTGTCTAAACAGCTACCTCGCCACCTCAGACGCCCGACCTACGAAGGAGCAAAAACTCCACATCCTCCACTCGTGCGTGGGCACCACCGTGTTCTCTCTCATCGAGGATGAAGAAGATTATGACGTCGTGATGGATTTGCTCAAAGAACACTTCGTCAGGCCGGTAAACCAGGTTTACACGCGGTATTTACCCCTCGCATCTTCACTAGCGGTTGCCGATCGAAACGCCTGCACTTACGCCCCTATCTCCCGTTGGCAAGAGGTACTCCCAGACGTCCTCCATTCAATTCGGTCACTCCTCTGCACTGCCAGTAACCAAACACCTCACGAACGTCTTCTTACCTTCCCTAGGAAGTCGTCTTCAGGATCCCCGCTCCCAACCTGGCTGGCCACCCCCCGGGCCCATCTTGCTCCAGAAGCATGTGCGGGTGCACAAGTCCGACCCGCTGGTTGAACAAGTCCAGCTGCTCCACGCGAACTCGCAGTACGCATACGTGGAGTATCCTGACGGTCGGCAGGATACGGTCTCCCTTCGAGACCTGGCATCCGCCGGCGTGCGGCCACAGCCCCCACCATCAACACCCCCCCCACTTACGCCCCAACCGCCCCCAGCGCCCCTGGGGCCCCCGCGACCCAGCGCACAGGAACCCCTCCCCCGGCCAGAGCATCACTAGCACCGACCAGGGGTACGGACGAAGGATCAAGACCGCTGCTCCCGGAGTCCCGGACCACCGTCGACTCTGCTTCACCGGCACCGCTACGACAGTCCGGCAGGACACCGAGGGCACCCGCCAGACTGATAGAGTCCATCTGACACCTCACTGGACTTGGCCTTCATTGGACTCCTGTGCTGAACTGGACTCTTGTGCTACTGTGCAGTGTTTTTTCACGTTTGTTAGACTGTTTTAAAGTTTTTTTCGCCTTTTGACAATTTGTATGACCCACTACGGGCCAGTGGGCAGCGACCTGACATCCCGGTGCACCTCACACTCTAGTCATACCACCGATGACCCCCCCCCCCTTTTCCTTCCCCCCCCTGGCTTCTTTCTCCACGAGGGGTGAATGTGGTGGTATGGCTAGCAGACCTTGCAGCACCTTAAGAGGTGTGCTACTATTGGGGCAGAGGATTCACTGCCCATTGGCTCTGGCTGGTCATGTGCCTCTGCCAATTAGCTGACGAGAGGCTGGTGGCTCCTCCCACTGGGAGGGGTATAAGTACCATCGCACCTGGCAGTCAGCCATTCTGTGTAAGTTGACTGCAGGGTTAACATCTAGCTCATTAAAGCCAAAGTTTTGGACTCACTCTACAGCTCGAGTTTGAATTGATGGTATATCACAAGCAAAGGTACAAATTACATTCCTTATTGTCTGTGGACGTTCCATGCTACATTAGGATTTAAAGGCAAAAATGTAAAGGGACAATACTGGCTTGCCAAAAACGTTGGGCCTTTGAGTGTACTATTGCGCTGGTGCTCCAATCAATGCATCCCGTGGTGGCACTTAGATGGTGGCTGCCCTTTCTTCTGCCCAGTGGTCATCTTCGCAGAGTAGGCTACATTCTTAAATTGTGTATTTAGATTTTGTTTTGGTGCTGCCACAAGGAGATTCAATGAAAAGCAACAATCAGTTTGCCTCTTTGGGCACCGAGTGTTAGAATCCAGCCTTTCTAGGCGAACTACAGTGTGGTGAGATGCAGAGTTCCATCTCTCAACTAAATCTAACCTTTGAAGAGCATCCCTTCCTGCAATAACGTGAATATTTTCATTTCCCACATCAGCTATCCTTGTGGCCAATTTGAGAATGTCAATCTAGTATCAAGTTATTGACAGTTTTGCCCCATGGGCAAGCACTCAATAAAATAATTTACAGAACTCAGACAATTATGACAAAAAGGATACTTTCAATGCTTTCACTGGACTGCATCCAAATCTCGTCTCAGCTGACAGTTCAGTTCAGGATTGTATTTCACTATATCAGACTTTAATAGAGATAGATTTTCATTCAATCAGAATGGAGTCACTTATTTCTACAAGTAGAATGGGGACATTCTCTTTCAATAAATTAGAAATGAAGGGAAATTTAGAAAGCATGTGAATTAAAATAAAACAATATTTATTTTTATACTCCTGATAAAATCAGGTATTTTGGATTAATACATCTAAAGACCTTGACTAACTGAATTTATTGCTTTACTGGCTTGTGTATTAACTGAACAAGCTGAGAACATTAACAGAAGCGTCAACATCATGAGGTTATTTGCATCACTTTCAGCAGAGGAAAGGTCATGGTACATTGAGGGAGAGGATTAGGTGGTAGAGTGAGCAGACTGATCAGCTTCTTCACAAAACACAAAAACAAAATACTGTGGATGCTGGAAATAAAAACAGAAAGTGCTGGATATATTTAGAATGTCAGGTAGCATTGATGGAGAGAGAAACAGAGTTAACGTTCAAGATGAACAGGAACAATATTTTTTAAATTGTTGTGCAGCTGAACATATGACACTCCTGACTGAAAGCCAATCTCTAAAAAATATAAATGCGATATTGCTCCAGCTCCCAGCATCTGCGAGTATCAGAGATCAGGGGTGCGATTTAACGGAAATGAAAGAGTTCCGCGTCGAACACGTTTAGCCGGGTGTTTCCCAGCGCTGGCAACACCGAGAATGACCCCACTATTAAACTGGACCCTGCTTCATTTCTGGGGCTCGGAAAGGAACGTCCCACCGAAGTCGCACTTAGTCCCATTTCCTGCGCTAACGGGCCCGCTCGCCAGTGTATGAAGAGGCTGGGGCACCATTTCTCTAGATGCCCCACTGTGGCCGCCGGACCCCCCCAATGCACAAATAAGGGGGCTCATCAAGCCCCCCACACCCCACTCATAAGGGCAGAGTACCCCTGGGCACTTTGGCATTGCCAGCCTGGCACCACACCTGCTACCCTGGCAGTACCACCTGGGCCCAGGTGCCTGGGTAGCATCGGGGGTGCAAGGGTACAATGCTGCCCAGAGCCCAACCACCCAGGGGCTCCCCAGGTCACCTGGGAGACCCCCTCAAGTGCTGGTACATCTGGTTCATTTTTGTGGAAAGGGCGCCCATTCAGGTCTCTGAAAAGAGGCCATTCAATTTTGGGCATTGAATAGATCTGGCATATTCAAGTGTGACTAACTGCTCATTTGAATATGCAAATTTGTGTCCTGACCTCAATGGAAAGGATCCAGATCGCGACGACTCTCAAGATCTCATTAGATCTCGAGGCGTGACGAGGGCGGTAAATCTCACGAGAAGTCTGTTGTGAGATTTACCGACCTCGTTGCGTCCAGAATTTCACCCCAGATTTTTGTATGTGATCTAAGGGCAGCATGGTGATGCTATGGTTAGCACTGCTGCCTCATGGTGCCGAGGACCCAGGTTTGATCCCGGCCCCGAGTCACTGTCCTTGTGGAATTTGCACATTCTCCTCGTGTCTGCGTAGGTCTCACCTCCACAACCAAAAGATGTGCAAGGTAGGTGGATTGGCCACGCTAAAATTGCCCCTTAATTGGAATTTTTTTTTTTTAAATGTGTATGTGATCTAGGCATTGCTGGCAATGCCAGCACTTATTGTCCATTCCCTAAATGGCCTTGTGAAGATCGTGGTGAGCCACATTCTTGAACTACTCAGCCTGTGTGGTGAAGTTACTCAGCCATGATATTGGGTGGGGTGTGTCAGGATTTCGACCTGATGACAGTGAACAAAGAGCGAAATTTTATTATGTCAAGATGCTACGTGGCTTTGAGAGGACCTTGTAGGTGGTGGTATTTCCTCATCCACCTAGGAAGTACAGCTCGTGGGTTTGGGAGGCGTTGCAAACTCCCTGATACTGCTAGAGATTGAATTTAAAACACACTATGAAATTATACTTGGAAATGATTATTGGTGATGTTATCATACAAACTCTTCATATCAAATTTCTCCCATTTCTCCTATGTTAACAAAGGTGCTAACTTGCTTATTCAAGATGGATTAGAACTCGCATTAAATTAGTCGAAAGAAGAGCCTGATAGGAATATTAACACAATGACAGAACCTGCTACCCTGCTGATTAAACACACCATTAGACTGTCAAGCAACACAAACATTTTATTATATCAACCCCTTCAGAGGTTTGCATCAATTTCCCAATACCCTACAAAGACAGCCAGAAATCAGAAAAGTTAAACATTGTTCCCTTTGTTGCATTGGTCCTAGCTTCAGGTCTGATCTGTCCAGCTGCTATTTATGATTATGTAGATACTCAAAACACTTATGCATGTGCAGATACTGATGGCAGTTTTCTTTTTTGCAACAGCCGAATTGTTGAAATAGATTGTAATATCTTGAGTTATATTATTGCACTGTACAAAATAAACTGTCCTGTTTTACAGTGATATTATCATTTAAAATTACAACAAACTGAGGAAGAGTTGTACAATAACATCAGTTGAAAAACATTTTGCTGGTACTAGTTCATCCTTACAGGTGACACAATAGCTACAACACAGGACTCTGAAACTACATAACAGAAGGTTGTGCCCAAAGTATAGACAAGTGTTAATTGTTACTAATTTAAACAATAATGACACCTTAGGCAAGATTCTCCCTTCTGGGGACTAAGTCCCCACGCCGGCAGGAAACCCGGTGCCAACCACTCTGGCATCTGAAAGTGAGGAATTCTAGATGGATGCCGGAGGGGTTGGCGCCGCTCGAGCCGGCGCCGAAGGGCCGGTGCAAATTCACGCATGAGCGGAATGGCCAGTGTGATCTCGCACATGCGCGGTCTGGCCGGCGTATTTTGGCGCATGTGAGAGGGTTCTCTTGTTCGCGCCGGCCCCCGGGCAATATGGCGGAGCCCTACCAGGGCCCGGCGTGGAAGAAAGAAGTCCTCCCACAGAACAAGGCCGCCTGCAGATCGGTGGGCCCCGATCGCGGGTCAGGCACCGTAGGCCCCCCCCCCCCGAGGACCGCCCCCACACACTTACCTGCCCGGTCCCGCAGTACGTGAGGTGAGTAATTCACGCCGGCAGGACTGCCACAACTGGACGGCCGCTCAGCGGGGCCCGGGGAATCGCTGGGGTGGCCATTGTCAATGGCCCCCGACCATCTTGGCAGGAATCCCGCCGCTGCCCGAAATAGCGGCGCCGGAGAATAGGGCAGTCGGGGCGGGATTCTCTGACCCGGGTGGGGGGGGGGGGGGGGGGGGGGAGTGGTGGGGGGTCGGAGTATCCCGGCCCCTATATCTACTGAACTGCTTATTCCTAAAAATAAAAGTTACCACATAATATACAAAGTAATTCACATTGCTACAAAAAAAGGGCAGGATTCTCCGACACCCTCGCCGGGTCGGAGAATCGCCGAGGGGCGGCGCCAATCCCGCCCCCGCCGTATCCCAAATTCTCTGCCACCACAGATTCGGCGGGGGCGGGAATCGCGCCGCGCCTGTCGGCGGGCCCCCCCTCCGGCGATTCTCTGGCCCGCGATGGGCCGAAGTCCCGCTGCTGTCAACCCTCTCCCGCCGGCGTGGATGAAACCACCTACCTTACCGGCGGGAGCAGGCGGTGCGGGCGGGCTCCAGGGTCCTGGGGGGGGCGCGGGGCGATCTGGCCCCAGGGGCTGCCCCCACGGTGGCCTGGCCCGCGATCGGGGACACTCTTTGCGCTCCACCTTTGCCGTAGTCTTCACCATGGCGGAGGCGGAAGTGACCCCCTCCCCTGCGCATGCGCGGGGATGATGTCAGCAGCCGCTGACGCTCCGGCGCATGCGGGGACTTCCACTGGCCGGCGAAGTCCCTTCGGCTCCGACTGGCGTGGCGCCAAAGGCTTTCCATGCCAGCCGGCAGGACGGGAACCACTCCGGCGCGGGCCTAGCCCCTCAAGGTGAGGGCTTGGCCCTTAAAGGTGCAGAGACTTCCGGACCTTTGGGGCGGCCCGACGCCAGAGTGGTCCACGCCACTCCATCACGCCAGGACCCCCCGCCCGCCGGGTAGGGGAGAATTCCGCCCAAGAAATTGAGGAACTGAGCACATACAGGCGAGAGTGACAAGGGTGTTATAGAGATTTCAGAAAACGTGTGTGATGCAAGATTGATGTTAGAGCACTCTTCCAGAAGGAGAAGGTGAAAAGTACCTTTGAAATTCAAAATTAAGTCATGATCTATCTTTAAAATTATAAAGTGGTTTGGTCAGGTAGACAGAGAGAAACTGATCTTGATGTTAACAGTGAAGCAGGGAAGGAGGAGGGTACAATTTTGCAGTTAGGAAATCAAGAAGAAAGGGTCCCCCTCAGGTCTTGCTGAATTTAACAGCTGGCCGGTCACCATGTTTAAAATTCCCCAAGAGGTAGGCTTGTTCTCAGCTAAGGTGGGTCTTCAGCAGCATGTTGCAGCTGGGAGTGGGAAGAGAGAGACAGAAGGTCGAATCGTCCCAAAATTTGTCACTGTCAGTTTCACACTGAAAACTGATGTGTATCTCTCCAGATGCACATCCAAATTTTCTCTCCAGATTTTCTGGCACTTGGTGCACAGATAATCTGGGAGCACTGTTTGCGCCGGCACTCTGGAGGGATGGGACCTGGTAAACATCAGGACGCCATTATTAAGGCGTCGCAATCTACACAGAGAATAAACCCCCCTCCCCACACACTGCACACCGGGGTGACCCCCCCCCCCCACAGCATTGGGGCATTCCACCCCCCCCTCCACAAGCATCAGGACACCGCCCCCCACCCGCCCCCCCCACCCCCATCACCATCACTCACAAGCATAGATGTGCACCCCCAACACAACACACAGGGATCTCCCCTCCACCTCACATAAGGGACCCTCCCACCCCCTCAAAATGGGCCTACACTGAGGGCCCACCCCAGGCACTGCTCCCCTAGCACTGCCAGGGCACTACCTGTACTTACCAGTGCGTTCCGGCATGGCCATTGTGACGGGTTTCCGTTTTTGAAAACCATCTCTGATTAGCACCGGCGTGACATCATGGCGGTTGGGTGGAAAGATACGTTGAAAGAGGAAATGGCAGCGATAGGACCACTAATTACATTATAGTCAATGCTAATATCGGCTCATCAGGCTCATGCCCATCTAGGTTGTGAATCAGATAGCATCATATCGGAGGGGGGCGGGGAAGTACCAAACTGAAATCTCACAGGCACAAATCCTTGTTCTCGGCCTCTCGTAATATTTAGCTGCCATTACGGTGTTTGTGCCCATGGAGCAAGAGAGATCAATGGTGGGGGGGGGGGGGGGGATAAAATGGCAGCACCTCCTTGAACAGCCTCTGCCTTTGCAAGCAATGCTACTCCATTAAAGACTGGTAGATGCTGCTTGTTTTTCGATACAACTCTGTGATAGTTGGTGTGAAGCACCACAAATGACTATCGCGCTGCCTAACCTCATACAAGATGATTCAGATCAGGATCAATGGAAATCGTAATGCTGCCCAACATGTTTGCTTATTCTAGAGAACCAAGACCTTGTATTAGGACTGGTCCCAGTGAGTGGAAAAAACAACAATATTGCTGTCAACAAAGTCACTTCCTACGAACTGAGCTATGATATTATCCACACAATAATGAAGCATTGCTAATGTCAAATAGTACATCCTTATTACTGTAATGCACTCACTGAAAATGACACAAGCCCTCTTGTGTCCTAGCTTTTGGATAATAGAAGAATAATCACTCTGTCAGACCATGAGGCTTAGTCTGTAATCTTCAAATCAGGCTTGTTAAAAATAGAAGTAAAAAACCAAAAGATCACGACAGCAGATTACAACATGTAATTTACAATTACTTACTTTCCAAAAAATTTAAACGCCTCTGTGATCCAGTTCAGTGGGACAGCATGCTTCAAACGTTGCCCATTCAGCTGCAGCAGAGCATCTCCAGGAATGGCTTTTCTCCCTGTCATAGAATCCCGATAGTACAGAGGGAGGCTATTCGGCCCATCGAGTCTGCACCGACCCTCTGAAAGAGCACCCTACCAGTCCCTACTCCCCTGCCCTATCCCGGTAACCTCACCTAACCTTCAGATCTCAGGACACTAAGGGGATATTTAGCGTAGTCAATCCACCTAAACTGCAATCTATGGACTGTGGGAGGAAACCAGAGCACCCGGAGGAAACCCACGCAGACACAAGAGAAAGTGCAAACTCCACACAGTCACCCAAAGCTGGAATTGAACCCGGGTCCCTGGCTCTGTGAGGCAGCAGCGCTAACCACTGTGCCACCATGCCACCATGATGCCTTGTCCTCTCTCCATTATCCAAGGAGCCTCCAAGCAACTATCTTTTGTTTTCTTTATCTATCAAAATGCTGTGCCTAGGGATCATCTCCAACTATCAGGACTAGAAGACTACTTGCCTAATTCCAGTCTTAGACAAAAGACTGTTCCAGTGAAACACTGAAAAAAACAATGCTGTCAGCCTCAGTCACAAAGTCCAATAATTTCCAACCATTTCATCTCCTGCCACCTCAGGTTCATCCAAACTGCAATTTCTGGGTCCCATTCAATCCCAAACTCAATTATGAATTCACAGCCGATGCATCACAGAAATCAGCTACTTACAATTCAGTAATCTGCACTTGTCCCTGCCTCAGTTTATCAGCTGCTGAATCTCAATCATGTCTTTGCCAACCTAGATTCAACCATTCTAATGCTGCCTGCTCCATTCTCTAGGTTCCCTGAACATCAGATGATGAAAATTTTGCAATCCGTATTCTATTCTGCATCCAGCCCCACTCACCAGTACTCCTATAAATGCAAATCTATATTGGCTCCTGGTCTTTCAACGCCTCACACAAACATTTATCATCCTCATAATCAAACCCCTTCATGGCTTTAAATATTTCTTTGTAACCTCCTTCAGCCGTACAATCATTCCACAACACAGCATTAGATGCTGTAAACTGAATGTGACAAGGAATGAGTGCAGAGTTGAGAAATTGGTACAGGCAGTTTATCTCTTCCCCGAGCTACAATTCAGATTAACAGTCAGATTCTGACTTAGAACCTCAAAGGTAGTTAGAGAGCTAGTTAAGAAGACTAGTTCAATAGAAATTGCCTGACAGAGGCAGTTCTGTCAGTCAACTGACTTATTAGAACATGCAACAAAGGCAATGTAATAATTGTGGGGGACATCAATCTTCATATAGCCTGGAACAATATAGCCTGGAACAATAAATTGGCAAGGGTGGTCTCGGAGATTGTCATGGGAATGTCACTTTAAGAAATGTTTGTCTTCTCAAGTGGCTGCAGTGATGCTATTGTGTGGGTGGAGCTGGGCTCTGGCTCTGCTTTGTACTTTCGTTTTTGGCTCTGAGTTTCCGTTTCGTTTTCAGTTGGAGAGCTGCATTCAAGCCAAGGAGGTATATTTCGGCCTCTCTCTCTCTCTCTCTGCATGCCAAAGAATGTCTCCAGATCACTTGATGATTTCAAAGTAATACCTGTTTCTGTAAGGAATGCAAACCTACTGTCTTTGTTAAAAAGGGTCTTTGACTTATGGATGTTGTTCGGAAAGTTACTAAGGGTTACCTATAGAGTACTATATCTTTGGGGGGTATCAGTGTTGGTAATTGATAAGATGTTTACTGTGTGTTTATAAAATGTTAACTGGATTCAGAGAATAAACATTATTTTTGTTTAAAAATACTTTAGATCTCTGTTGCATCACACCTGTAAAGTGGGCCCTTGTGCTCCCCATAACCAAAATCTATTAAGAGTTGTGGATGAACTCTATGCTATACTTTGGTGTTCTCTAAACCCTGGCCCATAATAATGATGAACTTGCAGATTGTGTTTGTGGCAATTTCCCGAAGCAATATATTGTGGAATCAACTAGGGAGAAAGCTATTTTAAATCTAGTTTTGTGTAATGAGGCACAGTTAATTAGTAATCTCACAGTAAATGATTTGCTGGGAACTACTAATCATAATACAATTAAATTTTATGTGAACTTTGAAAGCGACGTACACCAATCAGAAACCATAATCTTAAACTTAAACAAAGGTACGAGGGGAGATCTGGCTCAGGTTGAATGAGTAAAGTGACTGAAAGGTATTACCATAAATAAACAGGGGGAAACATTCAACCAAATAATTCAAAATATTCAACAAGATTAAATTTATTGAAAAATAAAACCTCAGCAAGAAAGATCCAAATGCAAGTGTACTCTGGAGATTTTAAAAATGTGTTAATGGGATGTGGGCATTGCTAGTTGCGCCAGCATTGATTGTCAATCCTCAATTGTCCTGAAGGGGGTGGTTAAGAGTTGACCACATTGCCACATTGCTTTGAATCTGGAGTCACATGTAGGCCAGACAAGGAAAGGATGAATGATCCCGAAAGGACATTGGTGAACAGAATGGGTTTTTACAATAATCAACAATGGTCTCATGGTCATCATTAGTTTTTTAAATTCCAGCTATTTATTGACATCAGTAGCATGAACATGGGGCCCTGGAGAATTACTCTGGCTCCTTGGAGTACTAGCCCAATGATAATATCACTATGCCACCACCTCCCCTGGGAGGCTTGTAGTAAACCTCCAACAATATACTGCACACTTCCTTTCCTGTGCTCTACCCATATTGCCTCACTGTATGAGCCCTCTGATGTGTCCTCCTGCAGTACTGCGGTGATAGTCTCCTTAGCCTTAGTGCAATATCCCCACCCCTTTTTTATCCCCCTCTATCCCACCTTAAACATCTAAATCCTAGAACATTTAGCTGCAAATCCTGCCCCTCCCTCAACCAAGTCTCTGTAATGGCAACTACATCATAGTTCCAAGTACTAATCCAAACTCTAAGTTTATCTGCCTTACCTGTTAAAAGTCCTGCATTGAAACAAATGCACATCCTATCGGGCTGCATCACAGCCTGGTATGGAAACTGCTCGGTCCAGGACTGCAAGAAACTTCAGAGAGTCGTGAACACCGCCCACTCCATCACACAAACCTGCCTCCCATCCATTGACTCCATCTACACCTCCCGCTACCTGGGGAAAGCGGGCAGCATAATCAAAGACCCCTCACCACCCGGCCTACTCACTCTTCCAACTTCTTCCATCGGGCAGGAGATACAGAAGTCTGAGAACATTTCGAACAGACTCAAAAACAGCTTCTTTCCCGCTGTTACCAGACTCCTAAATGACCCTCTTATGGACTGACCTCATTAACACTACACCACTGTATGCTTCATCCGATGGCGGTGCTTATGAAGTTCTATTTATTCCTTGTGTTGCCCTATTATGTATTTTCTTTCATTCCCTTTTCTTCCCATGTACTTAATGATCTGTTGAGCTGCTCGCAGAAAAATACTTTTAACTGTACCTCGGTACACGTGACAATAAACAAAACAATCCAATCCAATCCAATCCCCTGACTGTAGAGTCCCCTATAACTTTCGCTCTCCTGCACTTTGCCCTCCCCTGCTGAGCAACAGAGCCAATTGTGGTGCCACTGTTCTGGCTCCTGTTGTTTTCCCCTGATAGACCACCCCCCAACAATATCCAAAGTGGTATACTTGTTAGAGAGGGGGACAGCCACAGGGCATTCCTGCACTTACTGCCTGCCCTTCTAGGAGTCACCCATCCATCTTCCTACATCTTGGGTGTAACCACGTCTTTAAAACTCCTGTCTATGGCGCTTTCTGCCAACTGCATGTTCCCAAGTGCAACCGACTGCTGCTCCAACCAATTTGTGCAATCTGTGAGGATTTGCAATTGGGTTCCTGCAGATTATAGCTGGCTTTTAAAGCAGACCAAGGCAGGCCAGCAGCACGGTTCAATTCCTGTACCAGCCTCCCTGAACAGGCGCCGGATTGTGGCGACTAGGGGCTTTTCACAGTAACTTCATTTGAAGCCTACTTGTGACAATAAGCGATTTTCGTTTCATTTCATTTCATGTAGTTGTCTGGAATGCTGGAAGCTTCACAGACCTCCCACATCTCACAAGTGGACAAACACATGGATAGGATGGGTATAGAGGGATATGGCACAGGGAAGTGCTTTGGCAAAGGTTGGTATCATGATCAGTACAGGCTTGGAGGGCCGAAGGGCCTGTTCCTGTGTTGTATTGTTCTTTGTTCTAAAGACAGTATTCATTTTGATTAAAAAAGCTTTAACTGTTGCAAAGAATAGTCAAAAGTCTAAGATTTGGAGTGTTTTAGAATCCAGCAAAGGACCACCAAAAAGTTAATAAAAAGGACAAAAATAGAATATGAGCACAAACTAGCCAAGAATATGAAAACAGATTGCAAGCACATAAAAAGGGACTGGCGAAATTAAATGCCTGCCCCTTAGAAGCAGAGACGGAAGAACATATCAGTTCCAAAGAATAGTTATATTGGACTCGAAATCTCAACACTTTTTCTCTATCTACAGATGTCGCTGACCTGCTGAGTTTATCCAGCACTTTCTGTTTTAATTATGAGAAAACATTATCATGGGTGAATGAAGAAATGGCAGAGATATTGAACAAATGTTTATTGCCTGTCTTCCCAGGTGAGGTTGCATACAAGAAATAGAAATAGAGTGCTGAAAAAAAGTGAGGGAAGTAAGAAATTAATATCAGCAAGGAACGTAAAGGGACTAAAATTCAACAAATCCCCAGAACCTGATGGCCCATGTCCAAGGATTCAAAAAGAGATGGCTGGAGAGATTAATGCTCTGGCCATGATTTTCCAAAATTCCCTAGATTCTGAAGGTGAATAGGTTGCAGAGCTAGCACAATTTCAGGGACCTTGCTAGTCCCACCTCCTCTTATACAGAATAAAATACGAACTGGTACAATAGTTGCTCACTTCCTCCCATCAGAAGTGGTGCAGATCCAGCGGAACTAGGGTGACATAGTGGCAGTGCTTAGCACTGCTGACCCAACGCTCCAAAACCACCCACAGCTCATGGGACCCAGATTCGATTCTGGGCCTTGGTGGCTGTGTGGAATTTGCACTTTCTCCCCGTGTCTGCATGTGTTTCTTCTGAATGCTCCGGTTTCCTCCCACAGTCCAAAGATGAGCAAGTTAGGTGGATTGTCCATGTTAATATTGTCCCTTAGTGTCCAGAGATGTCCAGGTTAGATGGGGCAGGGGAATAGGGTACGATGCTCTTTCAGAGAGTCGGTACAGACTCGATGGGCTGAATGGCCTCCTTCTGCTTTGTAGGGATTCTATGTTCTATTTTCTACGTCCTAACTGGATTGCAACACAACTTGTACACCCATTTTCTAACTGCAGAGTATACCAAGTCCCACACTCACTTTAAGATTAGAAATTTGGGGGCTGTTGTATTTAAATGTCCAGTATCTGGCAGTTGGTAAGTGCCCCATTCTAACTGATTTAGTGTTATTACAAAGCTCAGCAAAAATTATCGATGTTTTGGCTTCCTGGAATAAAACAAGGTCCTGTATTCTTTCTGTGCTGGGGGCAATGGTCCATTCATTGTTAAAATAATATAAGCTTGCAGCTGTTCCATTTTTCTAATGTTGGTTCCATCAAATAGCTTTTTTTTGTAACAGTCAATATGGAAAAACCAGTGCCCTAAACTCATCAGTGTTCCTACCTATCTGCGTGTTTCTCCCCTTTTGTACAATACAGCTGAGAGGTAAATTAAAATATCAACTTTGCTCACACTTGTGAGAAAATGCTGCTTGTTCCTGTAGCTAGTCTAAAAATGTGTGGCATTGTGCCAATGCAAAAAGCATGCCACCTGTGCTTGGGATCAGATTCCAACTGACGGGTTTCTACAGAATCATGATGCATCTGCTTAGCAACAGAAATTGATGTTTTTTTTTAACCTCGTTGTAGGTAATAAGGAATGCTCTATTAATAGCACTGTGGCTTCACAGCGCCAGGGTCCCAGGTTCAATTCCTCGCTGGGTCTGCACGTTCTCCCCGTGTTTGTGTGGGATTTCTCCGGGTGCTCCGGTTTCCTCCCACAGTCCAAAGACGTGCAGGTTAGGTGGATTGGCAATAATAAATTGCCCTTAGTGACCAAAAAGGTTAGATGGGGTTATTGGATTACAGGGTAGAGTGGAAGTGAGGGCTTAAGTGGGTGGGTGCAGACTTGATGGGCCAAATGGCCTCCTTCTGCACTGTATGTTCTATGTTCTATGATATGTCCAAATCGTAAACAGCAGGTGAAGAGAGGGTCTGATTATTTCATAGTTAATAGAATTTGGCCACTAAAGCTGTACAATGGGTCAGTGTGTTGCTGTTCTGACCTGCGATACCGCTGACCGCCTATTTCCCACATGGTGGGTTATCATTTTCAGTGGTCACCTGGGCCATTTGTAAAGATCTCAGATAAGATAGAGCAGGTGACTATCTGAGAGTAGGTGACAAGTCAGAGTTTCAGCAGGAGAATGATTCAAAAGGAATCATTCTTTTTAATAATTTGAAAATACAGTTAAAACATTTTGAAACCTATTTGAATGCACATCTGCAGAGAAACGGAAGGGCTGTGTTGTCCATTTTTCTAATTCTGGAGAACTGCTATATTCCCCGGAATATGTGAGAAATCGGGCGGGCTCTACCGATCGCGTGTGCACAATGTGGCAGGCAGATGCTGGGTGATCCCACTTCCAGGATCTACCCGGCTCGCCACATCTCGCGGGATCAAACGTGATCTCGTGAGACATGTCAATGTAATTCCCGTAAAATGTGGGCGGAATCACTTTCTGGAAAATCTGCATAGTAGAGTGGGACTAGCTGCATTCCCGAGATCTAACCAAGATGTGGGAACTAACTCCCTTGTCTTGGAGACCTCGGGCAAGCGCCGTTCAGTGCCGGTCTGCACACATGGGGACAAGATGGAACAACACTCATGGAGGTCTCCCAGAGAATTGGAGGCCCAGGTGCATATCCTCTGGGCAGGTTGGTACCCTGGCACTGCTGGTGCCACCTGGGCATCCTGGCAATGTCAGCCTTGAATCCTGGCAGGACCACCTGGGTGCCAGTCTGGCACTGCCAAAGTGCCCAGGTGGCATTACCAGCTGACATGGACACTGCCGTGATGCCAGTCTGGCACTGCCAAAGTGCCCAGGTGGCATTACCAGCTGACATGGACACTGCCGTGATGCCAGGCTGGCACTGCCAAAGTGCCCAGGTGGCATTACCAGCTGACATGGACACTGCCGTGATGCCAGGCTGGCACTGCCAAAGTGCCAAGCTGGAATTTGTTTGCATGGCGGTGGTTGGGGTGGTGGATCCCTGCACTGGTCTGGGGAATCGCAGGGGGGGCTTAAAGTGAGTTGGGGCTTAGAGGGGTTTGGGGTCCTGTCAGGGGCTCGAGAAATCGGGAAGCCATTTAAAAATGCATCCCAATCTCTCGCTGCACTGAGGAGTTCCGTAGAGCGCAGCTTCTCAGTGCAGAAAATGGGACTAAGTGTGGCCTCATCGAGAAGTTCCCCACTGCGGCTTCTGATCTACCCGGATGGGCGTTAGATATGGGGCGTTTCTTAGTGCTTTGAGCACCGGAAACACCGGGCTAATCTCACGCTATGGGACCCTGTCCCCATTCAGACAGATCACATCCCTCATTTTTTAAACTGGATTGTCTGCAACAAATGTACCTTTATATACTTTTGCCATGTACTCTGAGAAAAATTACCCTGAAGACATCAACAGGTGGCCTCAATCATTTCAAAGTTATTATGCTCATGTAATACTGATAAAACTGTACAGCCTTAATTAAACTAATACATTTTTAAAAACTTCTTTCATGGGATGTGAGCTGAGCTGCACTTGTTGCTCATCCCTATTTCCCCTTGGGAAAGGTGGTGATGAGTCATCTTCTTGGACCTCTGTAGTCCATTAAGTACAGTGCTTTTAGAAAGGGGGTTCCAGGATTTTGACCCAGCAACAGTGAAGGAATGGCGATTCAGTTTCAAGTCAGGACAGTGTCTGGTTTGGAGGCGAAAGTGCAGGTGGTTGTGTTTCCCATGCATCTGTTGCCTTTGAAGGTCATGAGTTTGGCAGGTGCTGTCGAAGGAGCCTTGGCATGTTGCTGTGGTGTATCTTGTAGACAGTATATACTACTGCCGCTGAGTATCAGTGGTAAAGGGAGTGAATGTTTAGGGTGGTGGACGAGGTGCCAATCCAGCAAGTTGATTTGTCATACACATTATATAACATACATGATAAACAGCATAAGGAGAAGATATGTAAGTTAGAACGGTGCAGTAGAATATGTTGCGAGGGTGAGATGTAGCAAGGTGGGAAGAGGCTTTTGTGGGGTATAAACAATGTATTTTTGTTATTCGTTCATGGGATGTGGGCGGCGCTAGGACAGCATTTATTGCCCATCCCTGAAGACATTTAAGAGTCAGCCACATTGCTATTGGTATTGGGACAAATGGCCTTACTTTGCTGTAACACTCTTTGCATTTCTATGCAATATCTGGAAATCTTAACTATTTATTGTAAACAAAATATTATAGATGCTGAAGTTCTGAAATATAATAGGACAGCACTGTGGCATAGTGGTTAGCACAGTTGCTTCACAGCTCCAGGGTCCCAGGTTCGATTCCCGGCTTGGGTCACTGTCTGTGCGGAGTCTGCATATTCTCCCTGTATGTGCGTGGGTTTCCTCCGGGTGCTCCGGTTTCCTATCACGGTCCAAAGATGTGCAGGTTAGGTGGATTGGCCATGCTAAATTGCCCTTAGTATTCAAACTTGCCCTTAGTGTTGGGTGGGGTTACTGGGTTATGGGGATAGGGTGGAGGTGTGGGCTTGGGTAGGGTGCTCTTTCCAAGAGCCAGTGTAGACTCGATGGACGAATGGCCTACTTCTGCACTGTAAATTCTATGAAATAAACAGAAAATGCTGGTAATACTCAGCAGGTGAGATCTCGAGCTTTGATGAAAGGTCATCAACTTAAATTGACTCTCCTTCGCTCTCCACAGGTGCATTTTCTGTCTTTACACCTTGAAGATTTTATGTTCACTTCAGGCTGTGGATTATCAATATTTCATCATTTAAATAAGAAATTACAGATTAAAAGCGGATTGCGGGATTATAATCCTCCCTTTTGTAATGTGTAACTTTTTCCTCGTTTAGTAAGAGTAAATTGTGCAATTTTTCAAAGCACAATGAAAATACAATTTCCATATATGTTACAGTAGTCATCCTGATCAGTCTGCATTCTTCCAGGCCTGCTGGGGTGACAAGAAACTACAGTGAGTCCATTTAATGTGCCATTGACTCACACAGTACCTGTAAAAATGTTCTCATGTGACTGGTGGAGAACTGTTCAATCGATCCACACTAAAAATGTAAAGTAGGAGGGGTGCCAGATAAATCTCAAACATATACTTTTGAAGTTAAACCATTAAATATGACAGATTGCTGATGGTACAATGCCAATGATAATCACATCAATAAAGGCAACAATCTTTGTTCCTTTATAGGGAAGAGAATGTTATCACCCATCCACAAGAGAAACTACCATTGATCACGGTGACACAGTGGTTAGCACTGCTGCCTCACAGCTCCAGGGTCCCAGTTTCAATTCCGGCATTGGGTGACAGTCTGTGTGGAGTTTTCGCTTTCTCCCCGTGTCTGTGTGGGTTTCCTCCGGGTGCTCCGGTTTCCTCCCACAGACCAAAGATGTGAAGGTTACGTGGATTGGCCATGCTAAATTGCCCCTCAGTTTTTCAAAAGATTAGGTGGGGTTTCTGGGTTACACGGATAGGATCTTTCCAAGGTCCGGTGCAGATCCGATGGGCTGAATGGCCTCCTTCTGTGCTGTAAATTCTATGAAACTCGAGATCATCTGACATAGAATCAACAGATAAAAGTAAGAATTAAACTAAAAGCTTACAAAATGCTGGTTCGATATTAACACTGACAGGGACAAGCTAAAATGTATAGTGTCGTTGTAACTGTTTTAGATTATACAGTAATATTGGTCACTTCTTGCAGCAACAAGAGTTGTTTTGTATGCTGCTGCACTGAATATCTATAATGCTGATTTTTCTCAATTAAAATGGACGTGGAAATGCAGGCATTTATCTGCTCACTCCACTACAATTTTGCAAGCTGTCATTCCAGTATATTACATTGTTGATCCCCACCACATGAAATCATTTCCAGAGTGTATGGAATTCTTGTGCCGGGATTCTCCAATCCCGCGGCCAAGGTCTGACGCCAGTGTGAAAAGCGGCATGAGCCACTCCGGCGTTAACAGGCCTGAAGTGGCAGATATTCATCCCTTCCTAGGGGGCTAGTACAGCTCCGGCACCCGAAAGCCACCGTGCCATGGCCGGCACGGGTCCGCGCATGTGCACCACGGCCGGCGTGAATTTGCACATGTGCACCACGGCTGGCGCGGGTTTGCGCATGCGCGTGGGTTCCCATCTCCACGCCGGCCCCCGAGCAATATGGCGGAGCCCTAGAGGTGCCGGGCGCCTCCCAAGGAACTAGCCGATCGGTAGCCTCCGATCGCGGGCCAGGCCACAGTGGAGGCCCCCTCCGGGGCCTGCTCCCCCCACCCACCCACCAGGATGGCTCCCGCAGCCAGAACTCCGAGGTCTTGCCAGGTGGGACCATACGTACCCCACGCCGGCGGGACTCGTCCGAACTCGGCGGGCACTCGGTCCATCAAGGCCCGGAGAATCGCTGGCGGGGCGCTTTCAATGGCACCCGACCAGCGCGGCGGCATTCCCACAGACGCCCAAGAATCGGCGCCGGCGAATTAGCGTCAGGGCGGCGTGGCGCGATTCTCACATCCCCAGCCGATATTCCGACCCGACGCGGGGTTGGAGAATCCCAGCCTTGATCTTTGTATAAGATATTCCCTCAATTATTCAATTATCAACATTCAGCAGCACTAAAAGCAATTATTTCACCGAGAGACAGCATTCCATTTAAGAGCTCTAATCACTTTTGTTTAAAGTTTTGTAATATACTCAGTTACTACAGTTTCGGAAATTCTGCTTATGATCTGATCTGATTCCACACACTCATTTCTTTCGTTCAACTTCTCCTGAATGGAACTCTAAATTGCATCACTCTTGTAGCTCCCGTAGAAAATGAGCAAATTTAAGATTGAGAGAAAATTTGGTAATAAAATGATTGATCTTATAACATAGGATATCATTGCGTTACCTTTTGATAACATACAGGTAGGGAATGTACTTCATACTGAAAGCACTCCTACCCTTTCTCCCTTAAGAATTTTTTATTCTGGACAACCTGAGAATGGTTGAGATGATACAAATAGTTTCAATTGACTATTAATATTTGTTTTCTTTAAAAAAAACCTATCCAAACATAATCATCAAGTTGACTTTTTTAAAAACATTTTTTTATTCTCCTCCTTTTTCACATTTTTCTCCCAAATTTACACCCACCAATAAACAATAATCAGTAATGAATGTAATGTCAATCCTCATATCAATAACAACGATCCCATCCTCCCACCATCCCAACTCCCAAACATTAGCCTGCATGTTAACATAAACAAATAACCAAAAGGAATCAGGAATCACGCATAGTCACCATTAACACATAGAGTCCCTCTCCACCCAACCCTCCCAGCCCCCAAGCCCCCTAATATTCGATGTGATCCAATTCTCGA
Source organism: Scyliorhinus canicula (assembly GCF_902713615.1). Lineage (NCBI taxonomy): Eukaryota > Metazoa > Chordata > Chondrichthyes > Carcharhiniformes > Scyliorhinidae > Scyliorhinus > Scyliorhinus canicula. The sequence goes on from NC_052151.1 coordinate 122,323,502, forward strand.
AAGTGCATAATGAATAACGCCATGAATTGTAGAATCCCTCCATCCTTCCCCTCAGTTCAAATTTGACCTTTTCAAGCATCAAGCATTCCAGCAGATCGCCCCGCCACGCCAGGGCACAGGGTGGAGAGGTTGATCTCCACCCTAACAGGATCTGCCTTCCGGCAATCAATGAGGCAAAGGCTATAACAGCTGCCTCCGTGCCCGTTTCCAACCTCGGCTGGTCTGACACCCCGAATATGGCTCCCCGAGGGCCCGGGTCCAGTTTCACGTGCATCACTTTAGAGATTACCCTAAAAACCTCCTTCCAGTAATCCTCCAACTTTGGACATGCCCAAAACATATGAACATGTTTTGCAGGGACCCCCCTCAACGTTCACACACATCTTCTACCCCCTCAAAGAGCCGGCTGATCCTCGGCCTTGGAAGATGTGCTTTATGCACCACCTTCAGCTCTATCAGCCCTACCCTCACACGATGTGGAGGCGTTCACCCTCCGGAGCACCTCACACCAGAACCCCTCCCCCATACCCTCTCCCAACTCTCCCTCCCACTTTGCCTTGATCTCTTCTAGAGGCATCTCCTCCTCCTCCAAAATAGCCCCGTAAACCATCGATATTACCCCCTTCGCCAGTCCCCCTGTCATCAGCACCTCCTCCAGCAATGTTGAAGCCAGCTCTACTGGGAAGCTCTGTATCGCCTTTCTGAAAAAGTCTCAAACCTGCATGTATCTAAATATTTCCCCCTGCTCCAGCCCATACTTCGCTCCCAGCTCCTTCAGTCCTGCAAAACAACCCCCAAGAAACAAATCTTTTAGTGTAATTCCTTTCTCCTCCCATCTCTGAAAATTTCCAACCCACTTCCCTGGCTCAAATCTATGGTTGCCCGAACCGGCATTTCCCTTGACTCTGCAACCAACCCGAAGTGTTGTTGAAACTTGGTGAATGTAACTTGGTAATTCACACTGTATCTTTGTAAGCGCAGTAGTGCTATCCGACCACTAGGGGGAGTAGAATGCTCAGGAGTTTGTACGGGGCTCCACCCTTGGCTCCGCCCACGACTCCTCCCCCTTGTGCTGCTGTATAAGTACCCTTTGAGAGTTCATCAACGGGTAACAGGCTGGCTCTGTAATAAGTAGATTACAACCACCGTTCATATCGGAAAGCCCGTGTCTGGTGAATTGATGGTTCCATCAAAACTGCCTTCAAATTTTCAACAAAGCTATTACTACCAGATTCCCTGAGTATTTCCCCCGAGGATATCGGGAGCGGCGCTGTTGCTAGTGCTTTCAATCCCAACAACCCTACCCAAACTTTCTTCCATTCTGACCCATTGGGAGTCAACCCCTCTGACCCAGCTCCGTACCTTCTCCACATTCACCGTCCAGTAATAATACATCAGGTTTGGAAGACCCAAACCCCCTGCCTGCCTTCCCCTCCGTAGTAGCACCTTTTTAATTCTGGCCACCTTCCCTCCCTATATGAACGAGGTAATCATCCCTTCAATCTCTCTAAAAAATGCTTTTGGCAGGAAAATCAGTAGGCATTGAAAAATAAACAGGAATCGTGGCAGCACATTAATTTTAACCGCCTGTACCCAACCCGCCAGTGACAGCGGGAGACCATCCCACCTTGCCAGATCAGCCTTCACCCTCCCCACCAAACTCGAAATATTGTACCTATGGAGCCCCCCAAATCCTAAGCAACATGTACCCCCAGGTATATGAAGTGAGTCCCTGCCCTACGGAATGACAGCCCCCCCAACCCTTGCCCCCCCCCCCCCTCGGCTGAGACACCACAAAATATTCACTCTTGTCCAGATTTAATTTGCACCCCGAGAAAGACCCAAAAACCCGAAGCAGCTCCAGTATTCCTCCTATTGACACAGTTGGTTACAACACGTATAATAACAAGTCATCGGCATATCAGGACCGTATGCTCTCTGCCCCCCCCCCCCCCCCCGCACTATCCCTTTCCATACCCCCAAACTTCTTAATGCGATGGCCAATGGCTCAATCACGAGTGCAAACAGCAGGGGGGACATAGGACATCCCTGCCTAGTCCTACGGTGGAGAGGAAAGTATTCTGAGCTGATGTTATTTGTGCGGACACTGGCTCTCGGCTCCTTACATAATAGTTTTACCCAGGCCACAAATCTGGGTCCAATTCCAAACTACTCTAGAACTGCCACCAAGTACCCCCATTCTCCCGTCAACGCTTTCTTGGCGTCTAATGCCACAACCACCTCTGTTTCCTTCCCCTCCACCGGTACCATAACCATGTTCAATACCCTCCTAATGTTTGAAAAGAGCTGCCTCCCTCTCACAAACCCCGCCTGATCTTCACTTATCACCTTCGGGAGGCACTCCTCTAGCCTACCCGCCAGTACCTTCGCCAATATCTTTGCGCCCACGTTTAAAAATGGTATGGGCCTATACGACCCACACTCCATCGTATCCTTATCTTTCTTAAATAACAGGGATATCGATGCGTGCCCCCAAGTTTGTGGTAACACCCTTTCCCGATCGCCTCCTCAAACATCCCCACCATCCGTGGTACCAGTTTATTTTTGAATTTTTTATAATATTCCATTGGAAACCCATCCGGCCCTGGCACCTTCCCCGACTCCATCCTCCCAATCACATATTTTATCTCCTACTCCACTATCTAATGTGGCTCTGTCCTCTTCCCCTAATCTCGGGTACTCCAGCCCATCTCGAAATTCCTGCATCTCCCGGCCTCCCCCAGGTGGCTCTGACCTGTACAATCTCTCATAGAATTCCTTAAAGACCTTGTTAATGTGATCTGGAGCTACCGCCAACGTCCCTGCCCTGTCCCGCACATGGACTATTTCCCATGCCACAGCCTCCCTACAGAGCTGATCCACCAACATATGCCCTGCCTTCTCTCCATGCTTGTAAATTCCCCCCATTGCTCGCCTCAATTGGCACTAGAATGGAGTGGAATTCTCCTCCAGCGCCCCTGTCACAATCACGTACCTACCCCCCCTGATCTGCAACTACCTTCTCCATCTGGAACCATACCCTTTTGCTGACTATTACTGCTACCCCTCGAGCTCTTCCGTCAAAACTAGAATGAAACACTTGACTAACCCAGCCCTTTTTAAGTCTCACTTGGTCCTTCACCCTCTGGTGAGTCTCCTGCAGCATTGCTGCATTGGCCTTCAAACTTTTAAGATGCGCAAGCACCCTTGACTGGGCCTCCCAACCCCCTCACGTTCCATGTGACTATCTCACCTGGGGGTCTCTCACCACCCCCCCTTCTTATCCACCATCATCATACCACCGGACCCTGCCCCATGAGCCTGACCTGTCCCTTTCCATTATTAACATCAAACCCCCTCCTAGAATTCCCCCTGCACTTCCCCTTGAAAACATCTCCCCAGTATCGATCCTCCCCCCTCATTTGTTCGTCTCGTAGGCCCATTGAAACCTGCTCCTCAAGCTCCAATGTCCGCAGCCCTCCTCTCACCTCACCTCCGTTCACTAGCCGACTTTAGTTAGCTAGCACGGGTAGTTCCCCTCTCCTCCAAAAAGGCGTACTGTCCCCTCCCACCCAGTCCCAGAAGAAAAAGAAAAACAATCTAACCCATGCAATTCAATGAAATAACATATAACAGTTGCAACAAAAAAAAATGATCAAAAATGCCAATCAAACCAAACAAAAGCTGAAACCCTATAACAATGTGAAGTCAAGCAAGTTACAATACAGGTCAGTGAAAAGAAAGTTAAAACATTTATACATTTTCCAGTTCCCCAATCACGGTCCACAATCTTTCTTCCAGCTCCACTCCTCACTTCTGTTCCAAGCCTTCTGCCTTCACGAATGCCTCAGCCGCGTCGACCATTTCAAAATAAAAATCTTTGGCGTTGTATGTCACCCTCAGCTTTGCCGGGTCTACCATACCAAATTGCAGCCCCTTGTACAGTGCCGCCTTCACTCGGCTGCACTCTGCTCATCTCTTCGCCAACTCCACCGTCAAGTCCTGGTAAATCCGAACTCTAGCACCATCCCACTGCACCTCCCGCTTCTGCTCCACCCAGTTTAACATCTTCTCCTTCATGTGGTATTTATGGAAGCAGATAATTACTGCTCTCGATGGCTCATCGACTTTGGGTTTCGGCCTGAACAACCGATGAGCTCGGTCCAGTTCATGCTGGGAGGGGTCTTCACCCTCCCCCATCAACTCTGCCAGCCTCTTAGCAAAGTACTCAGTTGGCCTCAACCCCTCTGCACCTTCAGGCAAGCCCACAATTCTCAGATTTTGCCACCTCGAGCGGTTCTCCAAGTCCTCAAGCTTTTCTCGGAGTCCTCTGTTGACCTCCACCACCCTCTGTAGTTCGTCCACCATCGAGGTGAGCTGGTCGCTGTGCTGCGACACGGCCTCCTCCCCTTCCTTCATTTTTTCACCATGTTCTCTTACCTCAGCCGATGTCTTTGCCACATCCACCCTCCTCCACCAATGATCTCAGTGCGACCGCCATCTCCTTCCTCAACGCTCTCCATGTCCCTCGCAAACTGCTTCTCCAGCTCCACAGCCATCACCTTGGTCATCCTTTCCACTGTAAATAGTGTGGCCCCACCATGCGGTCCAGCATCTGCCATCTTGTTAGCGCTTTTACTGGTCCTCTCCTTTGGCTGCGAACCCGCGTTTCCTCCCTTCTTCACAGCTGTTTTTGGCATCCCTTAACCACTTCTTATTTCTTCAATCTCGAGATAAATAATAAAATAAATTAACAAAATAAAAAATTAAATTGAATTTTTTAAAAAAGTTTTAATAAAAAAACATTTCCCCAAAAATCATAGTTCAAAACATCTCTTCTCCTGGGACAGGACTTCAAACATTAATTTTCAGCGGGGGCCACCCGGTGTGCGCTGCTCCCCCTCTATATCTGTGCTGGATTCAGGCCTCGCCTCAGGCCACGCACCTTCCCCGCCGCTTGCTTCGGGCTCAATGCACCTGCTCCTCCGTTCACGGGGATCCCCACCGGCTCCAAACATGCCCGTACCTCAGGCCTCACCGGCCAAAGAAATTGCGACCGGCGAAACCACAGGGAAACCCCTGGAAAATGCGGAAATGCTGCCGACCAGCGGGAGCCCCTCTCCAGCGCGACCGCTCCAGTCGTGCGCGCCACCGGAAGACAAGTGAAATCGACTTAATTAGTTTTCATTTCTATACTGCAAGTCTAATTGCTTTTAATTTACATTTTGATTATTCTGTGACTCTATTGCTACTGCATGTTCTTCACAATGTTATGTTTTAGATTAGTGCATGTACTAAGATTATCTACTACATAACGGTAAACTAGCCCTGAAGAACTCACCTTTCTTTCACTGAATACAATAGTGCCATCTCCTACTTTTAATGAATCTACTATGTAGCACTGACAGAAATTTGGCACATTTCCAATTCATTTCCCTACATTAAAATCTTCCCACCCACATTCTGCCACCTGTCCTACTCAAATTGTTGCAGTGTTGGTGTAGTTTGTATCACTGAATCCCATTTATCCATCAACTCTGGTGCCTTCTCTTCCTTTGAGAACCTTAGATTTAAAATTCTCACCATGGAGGGCAGCACAGTGGCGCAGTGGTTAGCACTGGGACTGCAGCGGTGAGGACTCGTGTTCGAATTCCAGCCATGGGTCACTGTCCATGTGAAGTTTGCACATTCTCCGCATGTCTGCGTGGGTTTCACCCTTACAACCCAAAGGATGTGCAGATTAGGTGGATTGGCCACGCTAAATTGCCCCTTAATTGGAAAAAAAAATAATTGGGTATTCTATATTTTAAAAAAGAAAATTCTCACCATGGACGTGATTCACCGTAAATATTTCAAAGTCCAGGGGCTGGGTTATCCAAGGCTCTGCGCTGAAATCGAGTTTGGCGCTGGGGCGAAGAATCGGCATTTGCGCGGGAATCGTGGCTGGCGCCGCAGACGCAATTCTCCGCGCGCGGTCTACTCGCCGCAGGTAGGGGGCCGTCGGCATAGGCCTCCCCCGCGATTCACCGAGGGTCACTGGCCGATTTCACGACAGCATGGTTCTAACCACCTATCGGCCATCAGGAACCTCAGTCTGTGGCTGCCCTGGGGGGGGTGGGGGATCCTTCACCGGGGGGGGGCTCATGGACGGCCAGGCAAGCGATCAGACGGCACCGATCCGCTTGCGGGGGCGATCTCGGGGGGGGGGGGGGGGGACCTACATCTTCCATCACTGCCCGTGGTGCAAGTCCGCCATGCTGCATGGTGGCGGCCTGCATGCGCGGACTCCCGACCGGAGGTGCAGGGCTCCATATCCACAGTCAGAGCTGCTAGGAGCAGTCCAGGGCCCTGCCAGAGCCCCCTGCAGGTAGGAGAATCGCTCTTGACTTTCTAAAGGAAAGTCCTTAGTGAAATGCCAGCGTTTTTACGCTGGCGTGGGGACATAGCCCCAGTTATTGAGAATCCAGCCCCAGTTTCGGGCACGTTTGGTGTGGTTTTCGCGATGACTGCAGTGGTGAGATTGACACCGCTATTCAACGGCATTTAGCCATTTCCTGTACTTCAAAGAGTTTCTCCCTGTCAAGGCCACATTTTTAAAGTTTGCCGGCACTGGGGAGCTGAGCCCGCGAGCAGGACTGGGATCTCACAGATCGGGGCGCCATTTTAAAATGCTGCTTCGATCTCTACAACCTCCTTTTTCAGGATCCCCACCCCCCCAAACACCCCCCTCCAACCTTTTGGCACCTCCCCTCAAACCATTCTCCCTCAACCCTCCCTTTCATGGGCATGGCTCCCGGGCCCTGACTCTTGGCAGTGCCAACCTGGCATACATTCACCTTGGCACTGCCAGCCAAGCACCCTGGAAGCACTGCCATTGTTCCAAGATTGACAGTGCGAAGGGGAGACCAGTGTACTACCCAACCATGACCCCAAACACCCGGGGGCTGTAATGGCATCCGAGACCCCCCGAGGTGTCATCACGTCTGGTCCACAATTATGAAAACCAGTGCTAAACGGAGCTCGTATGAGACCTCGCAGGCGCGCCCGTTGACTCCAGGGTGCTGGGTGAATACGGCTCATTTAAATATCATTATCTGGATCACGCCCTCAGGTGACTGACGTAAGGTTCCGTGCCTGACCGAAGCCCGATTTGGGGCACTCCCGCGATTCACCCATCATGCCCGGCTAAATTGTGCCTTATATCCCCCAAAATCTCAAGTTGATTTTGCATGATGAAATTCCCCTTTCTCCCGTCATTAACCTTTGCAATATAACTCCTTATCCTTGGTATTTAAACTTATGTGCTTATATACTCCTAATCTCCTTCCCCGTCAATCTCTCCACTGTTCTATCCTCACTCCATGACACACACTACAACTCTTACACTACAATCCTTATCCGTACCCTCAACCTCATCAACGTCAAAAATCAACCTGTTACTTTGCACTTGATCACCTGCTTATATAAAGTCCGACAACATCTTTTATCCACCTGTGAAAAAATGCTATTGCCACCTCCTTTATTAATTCAGTCTCAATTTCAAACACCTTTTTCCTCATCCACACTCCATCTTCTTACCCTCAGGTTTGTGGACTGCCGACCTCCGGTGGCGGCCAGGGAGTGAGTGGTCATATGTTTGGAGGCTCCCGTGCGAGGTGGACTTTTCGATCCTTCCCCACCCGAATTGTGTGGTGTTGGTTGACACAATGTGCACGAGCCCTTGAGGCTGGTTGACCTGGCTGGAGATGGAGGCAGGGCTGGAGATGGTGACGAGCAGTCAGAAAATGCTGAGAGGCTGGAGGATCTCGGGAATGGCCCTAGGAGCCAAATGTTCAGATCATGGTGATGACTGAAGGCATTTAAGGTGCGGAGGCTGCCATGTACGTGGAGAGCATGCTGGATAAGCTGACGGGGGAGGGGGTCGTTCATAGAATTTACAGTGTAGAAGGAGCCCATTCGGCCCTTCGAGTATGCACTGGCCCTTGGAAAGAGAGCCCTACTCAAGCCCACACCTCCACCCTATCCCTGTTACCCCACTTAACCTTTTTGGACACTAAGGGCAATTTGGTATCGCCAATGCACCTAACCTGCAGATCTTTGGACTGTTGGAGAGATCTATGTGGGTGGGGAGAGTTGTGGGATTAGTATCAGGGGTTGTTGTGGGCCTGTGTTCTTCGTTCCTCTGGATTTTTGGTTTTCTGATAACTCTACGTACATATGCAAAATACCTTTCATAAAAGTATTTTTTATAAAAAGGTTTGTGGGCTGCAAACCCAAGCATATTGTTAGTTGGCCTTGTTAGTCAAGTCATATTTATAGCCAATGTCTCGCAGGATACCAGAACAATAATAGGCTCCTTCTCTCCATGATGAATACTTGCTCAAACCTTACTCACTCTATTCTCACTTCAAATATCAGGGTAGAAGGGTTCATACATTTCTTTGTCGTCAAGATTCCACCCTTTGTGATTATGATAGTGATACATTTACTCCTTTATCCTCAACCACTTGCAGTGTTGGATACAGAGAACCACACCACTCCTTTCTATCACAAATAGTTCTGAAGAAGAGTCACATTCATCTTGAAATGTTGTCTGGGATTCTGACAACAGCATGTCATTCCAAAGTCATAGCTGGCACTGGTCTCTTAAAGAGTTTTCGCTCAAACAGGGAGGCTCTGCAACAAGGCTACAATTTTACAGCCCAGCTACATCCATTAACATAATCCTGAGAGAAAAATTGGAGCATAAGTGTTTTTCAAACTTAAATTTCACTTGTAAATATTTCACATTACATGGGTTTCACCTTTTGAGCACCATCGCTATTTGTTGATGAGACTATCTTAGTCAGAGAGCCAAATGTACCGGCACACCTTATGGTTGCAAGCATGGTTGGTTACAGGGGATTTATGGATAATTCCTTCATAATGGAAGAAACAACGTTGTGTTTATTTGTTCACTTGTCCATGATGTCCTCACCACTCAGTGGGACATGACTGAACTTGTAGACTCAGCTGGCCCTCCTTTCTATGCACTGTAAAGGACATTGTCTGACAGATGTCTCAGTGGGGGCAATTGTAATATACATGAACTCAAAGCTCTACAAGAGGTCTGCTTGCCAATACTCTGAGATGGACCTACATTTGGACAGCATATTCACAGCTCTTTAGGCCTCTCATTTCCTTACCTTGACTGACTGCCCCCAGCACTAACCTGCACTGCACTCAAGGTGCCAGGTCCTTCCCAGTTCACTCCTCCATGTGCCAACCCTCAGCCTTTCCTGGATCCCTTTCCAATGGCACCATCCCAATGCACAGCCCTCTTCACCACCGACTCACCCTTGCCATTCCCAAGTCTCCATGCGATCTGCACTCCTTTGTACCATAGAATTATACTGAACTTACACACAACTGCAGGTGCACATTACCTTTAAACAATCATGAGCAGGGTGCTATGAGATTCTGGTGCATCGCTGACTTTATTTTGAAGGCAAATTTGATTGAAAACATGTTAATGAGTATTCATGCCATGCAAATGTATTACAAGTACGAACCCATCACAGGCTGCTGACTTTATCTTTGCATCTCAATGTGCTGTCGGGAAATTGAAATTTTGCATTCCGCCTAATTAAGTCAACCTGCACAACATTTTCAACCTCTATTGGATCCATAAAATCAGCCCCCACCCCATTAACTCTATTTCTCTTTCCACAGATGCTGCATGCCTGCTAAATATATTCAGCCGTTTCTGTTTTTATTTCAGATTTTCAGCATCTCCAGTATTTTGCTTTTAATGTTTCACCACCTCTCCTTCATTGTCCAACCCACACAAAGTTCTATTTCTACCCTTCCCAATGCCAATCTTAAATCCACTTCACACCCCGAGACAATACTCTCAAAAGCCCCCAAGAATCTACTCTGGCATCTTTCCCCTTCATGCTGCCCATTGGTAATATCACCACAGGCAGGAATGGGTCAGCCTCTTTACTCTTTGTTAAGCTACATTGAGTCCCATTGCATTAAACTTAAAATCCTTGTCTGCCTCTTCAAATCCCTTTGTGGCCTCACACTATCCCAACTTTACAGCCTTCTCAAGGCCAGTTTCATCTTAGCCCTTCTGCTCTGGCTTGTATGTCTTCATATCCTTCAGCCAACAACGGTGGTACAGCTTGCAGCCGACGCAACCCTGACTGCCGGGTATGACCTCCCTAAATATCTCTCTGCTCCTCCATTTCTCCCTTCAACTTTAAAAACCTGCCCAAATTTCATTTTGTTAAGCAAAGCTTCTGTCTTCCTATTGTTTCTATTTATGACTCAACATTTGTGAACATATTTATCTGAATTACACCTCAAGCATTTTGACATTAAAGTCACTTCATAAATGTAGCTCACTTAAATTGTTTTTAATTTTTTGTTCGTTTGGTCCTTCTATGCCACACAGAAAGGGGACCAGCTTCTGAACTCTTGCTTGTGCCAGCTCTATAATTTGTTCCCAGAAGCTTCACAAAGCTTCTAAGTTGACCAGTGTTGCCCACCTCCTTCCACTGCTGTGAAAAACATTTTTATTCTCCAATGCTTCCAACTTCCTCTGTGGAAAACCATAGTGAGAAATCCAAACTGCTGTCCTTAGAGGTACAAACAGCAGTGAAGCTGCACAAAGTAGATGGAATGCTTTTAACTAACTTATCATACTATTCAATAAACACAAAACTGCAATGGCAACTTAAATTTACATAGTGCATCTTATGTCGAACAACATCCCAATTCACCGCACAAATGCACAATTCATAAATAAAAAGCATCAAACCAAGAAGATAATATGAGGGATGATGAAAGCTTGGTCAATTAAATAGATGTCTTTTAAGAAGAGTCTTCAAGAAGAAGCAAGAGGTAGAGGGGCTTTATGGGGGAATTCCAGAGCATGGGTCCTAATCAACAAAAAACATGGCTGCTAATGTTGGGATAACAAGTGGAGGATTTGCAAAAGCTCTCAGGGGACATAGACATGAAAATGGAAGCTGAAAAAATATTCAAAGGTTTTGTAAAGCAAATGAATGTTGGAGACATGTATGTAGTTTAAAAAGGCCAGAGGACTCGGGCCATTTTTGATTAGACTGCCAATGTTGGCAAATTTGAGAGGGGAGGATATCACCCGATGAGAGGAAACCATTTACATTGAGAACGTGTTTTGTTCAACTTAGTTCAAATTCTTTCTTAAAAATCACTCTGCATTTAAGAAGTCATTAAAAATCCAATTATGTAAATGAGATTGGAATTATGCATTTTTGTAAAGAAAATTGTCCACTTGAACATCCAATTCATTGGTTAATTAGTTCAGTTTAGTGCATTTACTTTTTCCAGTGTCATAGTAAATTAATAAGATTCAAGATTTAAGATAAATTTCCTAACGTCAAACGCTGAGCTACAAATTAGTGTATTTTGTCTACTGATGGGCCATAATCTTAAATTGCCAATTTGAGAAATTTTTATCAGCGAATATTGTTAATTTGTTTTTAAAAGAACCATAATTAAATCTAACATCACCCCTCTGAACAGAAATTGTTAGGAAATGTCAATAGGTCTCTACTTGAGAGAACTCAAGTAGAATTAAACTGTTCAAACAGTTTATACATAGAATTTTTGGTTTTAAAAAGAGGTTTTAAAAAGCTTATATTTTTTAGCTAATGTGAGATTTTAAAAAACTGTTTGGTAATCTTCAAGCAACTTTTACAACTCAGAATTGTTCAACGAAAACACTTAAGAGTACACTGGAATATTGATGTACTAGCGTGTTTTCGGACTTTGTAAATAATTGCAAGATGTCTTGTTTAGTGTCAATAAGAGGACTATGTAGATTTGCGTGATGCTGGTTTGTCAGCAGTAACATAAGCGGAACTTAATTTTTTTCCAGCTGGAACATTGTGCTCCCATTTTTTGTGAACTATTTTAAGCTTATTTGTTATATTCAGCCATTTATATTAAATTCTGCATGAAGACAATTTGTGTGACAAAATATAATTCACTGTGATGATTGATGATGTGATTGATGACTTCATAGAATCATAGAATTTACAATGCAGAAGGAGGCCATTTGGCCCATTGAGTCTGCACAGGCTCTTGTAAAGAGCACCCTACTTAACCCCATACCTCCACCCTAATCCTGTAACCCAGTAACCCCAGCTAACCTTTTTGGACACTAAGAGAAATTTAGCATGGCCAATCCACCTAACCTGCATATCTTTAGACTGTGGGAGGAAACTGGAGCACCCACAGGAAACTCACACAGACACAGGGAGAACGTGCAGACTCCACACACTGACCCAATCCAGGAATCGAACCTGGGACTCTGGAGCTGTGAAATAACAGTGCTAACCACTGTGCTACCGTTAATTCTTTAACTTAACAGTTTAACTCATAAAGAAGGTGATATTGGAACCTGATGGGCATACAATAAAGGCAGCAAAAGTGAAAGGAAATGGTGTGTCAAAAGCAGAGAGCCATTAAAGGAGCACTTGAAGCCTCTTCAAAACAATCAAACGTTGCTCTGTATTATGCAGCTAGGAGGGTCATTAGAAAGATGAAACTAAATAAGTCCGGCACTCCACTTAACGTTTTTTTGCAAGGCTGTTGAACATATGTCTTGTATAACACTCATAAAGAAGCCAGAAGCAATGGAAAATCAGCAATTTTATATGGAATGGATACTCCAGATCCAAGATTATTGTTATGTCTTGTCCTACATGATGCCACTCCAACTACATTAATAAAGGATTAATAAAATCAATATACTGTACATGCTGGAAAACTGTAACAAAAACAGTTAGTGCTGGAAATACCAGCAGTTCTTGCGGCATCTGCGGAGGAGATGTTTCAAGAAAAATATGACTCTTCAGCACTCTTCTGAACATGACTCAGGTCTGAAGAGTTGAAGGATTGAGTGGACAGAAATATATACCCTTGTATCACTTCTCAGGAGGGTGCAAGGTTGTCCATCATCTGACATATTGTACCTCTTCTCCAATAACGTATTAAATCTGAAAGTAACTGGCATGCCTTTGTGAAGATGAGATTATGTTGTTGATAATCTTGTCAGCTTGGCTTTACAATGCACCAAACACTTCATCAAGCCACTAATAAGGAGCTCCTAGTAAATGGCATCCAGCTACCAGGGATCAAACTCAAATTTATCAATTTTATAATAACTGGTTATCCGCCCTGGGGAAGGAAGTTATGCAAATTCATTTTACAATCAAGGTGTCCCTAAATTGAGTCACCCATTAACTCCATGTTATATTTGGCTATTCAATAATCAAGACAGTCAGTTGTCCAATACTTCTGGGGACTCTTTATAATTGATCAGTTAGGTTGATATGTTGACTAAACATTTGAGGCTGGAATTTCTATCAATCAACAGTAGAAAATCCAGCAGGCCAGATCCCTAATATGTGACAATGAAAAGCTAGACAACTAACTACTTCAGTTTGTGTTAACCTTGTAATTGCACATTGTGTCGGAGTTCAGACGAGCTTCAATTTTATTCAACACCATCCTCATCATATGAAGGAGATAATTATGGTGGCCAATATTAATATTGCGAACCTGCACTTTTGCCTTTGCAGAAACTCCCTTCTGATTCATTTTAAGGGATAGGGCATTAGTGCACAATTCATTATTGCATATTCTTCACGGTAACCGAGAAACAGTATTTATAATGGCACCATTATTAAAAACAACACATGTTCACAACTAACACCCTGAAAATAACAGTAACCTGGATTAATATGGAATTAATTAATATGGAAATGAACACTATAAAATATTTATAATGTAATACCTTTGCTATATACTGCTACAAATAACCTTATTTCACCATCTGCTCTTCACATTAATCTTTCCAAATGGGTGAGTCATAAAGTTGTAGTTACAGAAGTTACAGCATAGCTCAACTGAAAGAGCAAATAAATTGCTGGAAATGCAATGTTTTCTCTTAAAACAGTAGTGCCTGCATCTATAAAATTTGGTGATTTAAATAGGAAACAAATTAAAATAATTTTTTAAAAGAGTAATCTGTAGAATGCATGCCTTTAAAAATAAAAGTAACATTTATTGAGCAGGTCAAAGTTGTATAATTCACAAAAGGTCAAATAGGCCTTCAAAGAGTTTCTTTGCTCCCATTGTTCATGGTACGAAAAAATTTGGTTGTGTTAATGTCTTTTGAACAATATGGGTTTTGCTTTTTCCCTTTAATTTGAAGAGAAACAAAGCCTATTATCACTGTTGATCCAATCATGTCATGCAATAGCATTTTAGCATGAATCACACAGCATGACTGCAGAGTCTAAGGTCCGTCAGCAACGACAATGGAGTTCAGTTTCAAAAAAAAAATAATTCCAAACATAAAAGAAAACTAATTCTATGATCTCCAACAAATTTATTTGGTGTCTTTCAATAAAGTCCAGGTGATATTACAAAGCAATTTTTTTAAATTAGCAGAAATAAAGCCACAACAAGGAATTTGAATCTACAACAATAAAACATAAAATTCTGGAAAAAACAGGAGGTATGCCAACTCTTTTAAAACCATTTGATATTTTGATTATTGACTTAATTAGAACCAAAGGATCTTCACCCAAAATATTAACTTACCATTTCCCTTTTCATATGCTAAATCAGCAGCTATCTATTTCCAGGACATATGGGTTATATTACAGGCTTTAAGAAATTATAATCTATCTTTATAGATTTGTAGAAATGCTACAAGAGCTTTGAAATTGATTAGCAATACTCACTTCGAATAATTTGTTCAGTTCTGAACATTCTGCCACAAAAAAAGATGTGCAGGCATTGAAAAGAGCAACAAAGCATGATCCCTAGTGTAACAAAGACTACTTTGAGGATCTATCAGATAGGTTCAATTTAGAAAGAAGGCAATTAAGGTGAAGAATTACCATCAAAATAAGTGTTACAATCCCCAGAGAGACCAATAACTTTTTTAAAGATTTGGATTTTCGGAGATCGACTGGCGGCATTTACATACAAGCTTTCAAGTTTTAAGACTTCTACTGTAATAAACAAACTAAACGCAATACATTCTGTACATGGCAACTGTACTGTAGTCCTTTAAACTACAGAAAAGACACACTGGTGTCTTTTATCGTAACCAAAAATCCCAAACCATGGTTATTCTTTACTCTGTCCCTTAAGTGAACACTTTATTCGCCTCGAAAAGTCCTGAGCCATACTCTACTCCCAATGACCTATTTTCATTGTCCGTTTTCAGCCAGGTAACCTTTCATCCCAGAACTAACTTTTACTGTGAGGGTGACACTGGAGAATCCCAAGCTAGAGATTTTCCAACCTCCATTAACTGCTCATGAACACACTCTCTTCAACCAGAGCATGAGCACCCACCCACGTTTTAAGTGTCTAATAATAAGGTTAGCATTTTAGAAACATACTTAGAAAATAGAAGCTTCAGGTGCAGGACTAGCTTCACCTATCACCTGGTCTCTGCCTCCAAATGGCTTAAAATTCTTTGGGTTTCTAAGGTTCAGAAATATTTTTTAAAACTCTGTGACCTGAAACTACAATGGGTTGATATGGATTCTTCCCTTCCCAAAGCCCATCCCCATAGCAAAATGAATCACATGGCCTTATATCCAGGTAGAAATAGCTAGCCTCCAGACACTTACTCTAGCTTGGAAAAAAGACAGTTTAAATAGTAACTATTGATAAATCTAGGCATTCTTAACTTTCCTTTTAAACTCAAAGACAAGCAGTCAACGTACAGCCAACGTCTAAAGTTGTGAACCTCTGGCACCTTCTCAGCAAGTCTCCTGACATAGGCCCCTCTTTTTCCCATAGCAACCAAGCCACCTATGCTTGATGTCAGGCAGAATACAGAGCAGGTCATGTGGTCCCTTCATTTTGCAATTTTAGTCCTTTAAAGAGATAGTCCCAAAACATGATGGTGGGGGGTCATTCAAATTAGAATGTATGTCAGTGTAAAAAAAGACATATTAATGGCTTGGATGAAGAATTAGAGCATCATATCCATGTCTTGGGTAGCATGGTGGCTCAGTGGTTACCATTGCTGCTTCACGGCGCTGAGGAGCCAGGTTCAATCCTGGCTCCGGGTCACTGTCTGTGTGGAGTTTGCACATTCTCCCCGTGTCTGCGTGGGTTAGGTGCAGGTTAGGTGGATTGGCCACGCTAAATTGCCCCTTAATTGGTAAAAAAAATAGTAATTGGGTACTCTAAATTTATTTAAAGAAGTATTTATAAATGTTCGAATAGAATAATATAGCACCGAAAGGTCCATTCAGCCAATCATGCCTGTGTCAGTTCTTTGAAAGTGCTATCGCATTTGTCCCATGCTCATTTCCCATACTCCTAAAAAAAAACCCTGCTTCAAGTACTTGTCCAATTTCCTTTGGGAAGTTAATTGTGATTCTGCTTCCACCATTCTTCCAGGCTGTGAAATGCAGATCTTAACAATTCACTTCAAATAAATTGTTGCCGAATGTCAATTCTGGATCTTTTACCAATTTCCTTTTTCTGTATCCTTTTTGCCAAAGGAAACAGTTTCTCCAGATTTACTCCATCAAAACCCGTTATGATTTTGAACACATCTACCAAATATCACTCTCTGCTCTAAACAGAACAACTGAACCTTTCATACTGTGTGCCTCTATTAATAAAACCAAGGATAGGGGTCAAGTGATATGATCGTGTGAGCAGCTACATTGTCTCAAGCTCTGGCTCTTCTCATCCTTTAATCCTTTGTCCTTGTACACAATTTATAATTGACTTTTTTCAGGACATATGCTTGGTAATGTGTTCCTATGGAGTTTTGCAAAGAGGAGAAGAGTTAAATCATAAAGAATCCTTGTTCCTTGTGTGATGGAGGCGGTCTGAGTTGATTGGGGTGGGGCCCAGCCTGCAGTGGTGTTACCGATGAGCAGGTCTGCCCCTTGGTGGTGCAGTGGGCATCAGGATGATGACCGTCTCTGAGTGATATTCTGGATGATGATCTCGGCTCCGTGTTGCAGGCCTTTGGTAATCACCTTGGGGAACCGCAAAGTATCCTTCAGAGAATGGTGGAGGCACAGGAGAGTGTCCGTGCATTTGGTGGAGTATTTTCCTTGATAAAAACCTGCCTTTGGTTCATTGAGAACCTGCTTCATGGCGTGTCACATATCCCGATTGATTGGGGAAACAGGGGCCGGGCAAGGAGTGTCCATGTGGCCGGATTCTGATGGGAAGTGGGAGGCAAGTTCCCGACTGAGTTTGAAGGTTTGCTGCCATGCATTAGTAATCCTGATTTTGTGTCTGTGTGTGTCAAGCTCAATGGAGCACGATGTATCCGGTAAGTTGGGTCCCTCGACCGTTGGTCTTATATTATCTTGCTAAGTGAAGATGGTTTGTTTATTGGAATCCATGAGTAATCTTGAGAAGTGTTCAATGATCCTGTCATGGCTATGGCATTTTCAAGCAATGTAGATGGTGTTATTATCCTGCAGTTCTTCAATAATCCTGGACATCACTCTCTTATGATTTGTTGCTGTAAACATTGTGGTTACAGCACTTCTTTTTTCCTGTAAGGGTGTGCGAAGTGTGAGCCCGACGGCAAACGTTTCCTGTTATCCTGTTCTAGCAAAAAACATTTTAAGTTAATTATGTGGTCTGCGCAGTCTTATTCCTTTATTCTTTTTTTAAAAAAATATTTTATTAAGGCATTTAGAATATTAATAATTTTAACCATCAGGTAACCAAAGGAACAAGATAAACACACCCACCTAGTAACAAACACTAGCCAACATGGCTTAAACAAACAGGACCTCTTATTCCTTTGATAAGCTGGGAAGCTTCACAGATCAGGGCACCATTTTGTCCCGCCTCTTTCAGCCCCCTCCCTTTATTATTAATGCCCCCAAACATGAGGAGATTTCTGGGAGCCTCCCTCCCCTCCCTCCACCTGATAAGCAGCCTGACACCGGCAGTGCCAGCCTGGCCCTTCAGAGTGGCACTGCCAAGGTTACAGGTTGGCAGTGCCAAGGTGCCTGGGTGCCAGAGAAAGAGTCAGGTTGCCAGCCTGCCCTGTCACTGACCACCTGGATTGTCCAATGGGCTGGGGGACCCCCAGTACTGTTACGCTGGACCAGTACTAAAGGACACCCTGGTGAGGTATCCCATGCATGGCTTTTGAGTCCCAAGGACAAGATCCAGATTGCGAGATTCCACATGTTTTGAGCGTCGCAAATGTTGCGACAGGCCTCTCGCGAGATTCAACAGCCTCATCCCGACACCAAGTGGGGTGAGTGGGGTGCTCTTTCCAGAGGCCGATGCAGACTCTATGGGCCGAATGGCCTCCTTCTGCGCTCTAAATTCTACAATTCTATGAAGTAAGGCATGATGTGGCCCCTGAATTGCACCCATAGTCTCCTATTTTAAATTCTCATTTATATTGTTTTCTTGCTAAATTAATTATTTGACACATCTTCCAATTAAATTTCACCTGCCTTTTGTGAAGACACATATGCTGGGAAATATCTATACTTTTTTTTGTGCAATCTTAACTTAAGAACAAAATGTGCTGGGGAGTATATTGAAAGAGGATTAATTGGTTTCCTGATTATGGCATCATTAGGTTCCTAGAAATTCCCATGTGACCTGTGATTACCATGGGGATGAGCAGCTAAGAAGCAAAGGGTAAAAAAAGTTAATTGCAATGGGATTAGGTTTCAATTTGAGTTTGCTGGCTGACAATTGAGAATACTGAAAATTTGTGCAAAGTGAAAACACACAAAGGTCTCTCCAGATGGAACAGTTCTTATTTGGCAGCCTACAAACAGTTCCTGGTTTTAAAATAGAGCAGAAACTGCGTTACTGTGTCCATAATATATTTGGAAAGGATAGAATACTGAAGGCAGAAAGAGTGCGGGATTATGGAAAATTGGACAATACCCATTGCTGCTTTTGAAGTAGTGTGTCAGAGCCCATCAGGCCATTTAAAGAGGTCAGAGAAGAGAGGCTCTGGGGATTAATTGCCATCAGGGCTCTCATGACTGGAGTGAGAGAAAGCTTGTAGATGTGTGCATTATCCCTGTAATCAGGTCTTGGGACTTTGGAAGGAATATGGTTGCTGGCAAGAGCTGATAGGATTGGATGGGAAGTACAGGTCATTAATATATATTTACAAAAAACAATGGCTCTAATACTGACCCCTGGGTACTAAATACTTCCCACCAGTCTGAAAAACAACCATTCATCACTACTCTCTGTTTTCTATTACACAGGGGAGGCAATGGCATAGTGGTATTGTCGCTGGACTATTAATCCAGAGACCTGGGGTAATGCTCTGGGGATCCAGGTTTGAATCTCACCATGGCAGATGGTGGCATTTGAATTTAATAAAAATCTGGAATTAAAAGTCTAATGATGACCACCATTGTCCTAAAAACCCATCTGGTTCAGGAATGTGCTTTAAGGAAGGAAATCTGCCATCCTTACCTGGTCTGGCCTACATGTAACTCCAGATCCGCAGCAATGTGGTTGACTCTTAAATGCCCACTTAGTTCAAGGACAATTAGCGATGGGCAACAAATGCTGGCCCAGCCAGTTATGCCCACATCCCATGAATGAATAACAAAAGAACTTAACCAATTTATATCTATGTTTCCACTATCCCCCTAAATCGCAAGGGTTTTGCTTTTGTTAACAAGTGGTACTTTGTCAAACATCTTTTGAAAGCACAGATGCATAGCATCAACAATACCACTCTCATTAACCCTCTTGAAGAATTCATCCAAGTTAGTTAAACAAAGTTTATCTTCACTAAGTTTGTTCTGGCTTTCATTTATTAACCCATATTTTTCCAAGTGCCAATTAACATTGTCCCAAGCTATTCAGCTGTAACGTCTGGGCTCCAGGGCATTGTAACTAGAGGGTACCCCAATGATACACTGAGAACTCTCTCGGCCCCACCTCGTAGGTCCACTGGTAAGGGTTGCCCGGCATTTGTCCGGTAAGTTCAAACTTCCATTGGGTAATTGCCCTGCAAGTGGAACTATCCAAAAGTACAATTTAAATTTCAAACTTTGGATGATCCCGACTCTCTCACAGTAATAATTACCCAGGAAATTTAGAACAATTAAAACCATTTCTAACTCCTGGGTAAGTATAGTACTGACACCCTTCCCCCAATGGACTCCCTCCATCCGCTGGTCTAAGTCGACAGATCTGGTGAGAAAAGATCGGCTGGATTTCCGGGTAGGAAGCTGGGAGAGGAGTGACAATCCTTCTCAGAGTGCCACTCCACAGAAGCTCAGCCCATTGTTTCCATGAGTTTACCCAACATTACCATCAGGCTGACGAGCCTGTGGTTTTTGTTTATCCCTCTATCCTTTCGGAATAAGGTGTAATATTTGCAACCTCTGGTCTTCAGGCACCACTCACATATCTGTGAAAGGTTTAGAAGATTGTGTGCAGAGCTCTGAAATTTCCACTCTAGCTTGCCTCAGCAACCTTGATAAATCCCATCTGAACCACGTAGCTTGTCTACTCCAGGCTCTGCCAAAGTTTTAAACATATTCCCTTTATCTATTTTTGTCTCATCTAATTTCTCTACAACCTCCTATTTTACAGAGGCATTAGTAACATTGTATTTTATTCAAGATAAATGCAAATTACTCATTCAGTACCTTTGAGTTGCCTTTTCTGTTATCCACTAATCTATCCCTACACACTCTGTCTACCCTCTCATTTCCTTTTGCAATTATCCTCTTTTACTTTCTGTATTTTGCTTGGTTCTGGACTGCAGATGATCAATAATTATGAGACACAAGTCAGTTGTGTGGAAGGGAACATATTATCAAGAGATGTAGGAAAAATATTTTGCTTGTTTTCACTTTGATTTTTGATTTCTTCATCATCACTATTTCTTGATTCAACTTTTATTTGTTTTTTTCCGCATGCAATTTCCTTATTGTTTCTTTCTCATAATCCATCTCTGTAATTTATTCATTGAGGTATACTCATTTAGACCTTTCTATTTGTTTACTGTTAGAAACAACTAAAATCAATGCTACGTATCATTGTCCATGCAAAAGTAAGCCTCTAAATGTTATACTTTTAGGTCAAACAAGGCCATAGAAACTTCTGTCGATAACTTCTGTTCCTCCCAGCTGTGTACCCCATCTAATGCTACTTAGTGGTGATGAAATTAATCTTTGGTGACAGTGCAAAATGGGAGATGGTGATATCATACTCCTTCCAGTATTATTTTCCTTTAACTTTAATGGAAACATTATTTCAAACAAAATTTAGCACCAGTATATTTTCCAAAGAATTTACTGTGCAAGTTGTACAGCAGACAGACACAAACTGATCATGAGATCACAAAAAAATTAAGTGCTCAAGAACGATTAATGGCAGCTAGAAAGATGTCACAACTGATTTTCCTTTAAAAGATCCTGCAGTGTGACGCGCATTATTGCTTTGATAGTTTTAACGGTGAATTTCCTGAGGGATTCTCCTGTACTGCCATTGTAACTTCAATAGATGTTTTGTGTAAGCCTTGCTTACATATTTAAACAGGGGGCGAGATTCTCCGACTCTGCGCCAGGTCGTAGAATCGGCGGCAGGCTGCGCGAATCGCACCACACCGCCTCGACGCCGGGATGCGTTTCTCTGCAGAGCGGAGAATCAGCGCCATTGGGGTTGGCGTAGTCGGCGGGGCGCCCCCCTGCGATTCTCTAGCCTGGATGGGTCGAGCAGCCGTAAAAAAGAAAACCGAGTCCTGCTGGCGCCGTTCTAACCTGCTCTGAGCCGGCGGGTCCTCGGCGTTGACGGGTCGGGTGGCAGCCTGGGGGGGGGGGGTCCAATCCTGGGGTTGGCCTCCTATGTGTCCTGGCCCGCGATCGGGACCCACCGATCGGCGGGCTGGCCTCGCTGTCTCCCGGCCTCCTTTCTTCCGCGCTGGCGCTTGTACTCCTGCGCCATGTTAGGTTGGGGCTGGCGTGGACAAGGGAGACACCGTACATGCATGGAAATCGCGCCGATGGGACCGCGCATGCGTGGGTTCGCGCCAGATCCATTGTGCATGCGCGCATCCCCCGGGGCCCATTCCACAGCCGGATCAGCAGCTGAAGCAGCATGAACTGCTCCAGCACCCTGCTGGCCCCCTGTGGGGCTAGAATTGCTGATACTGGGGCCATGTTGATGCCGTTTTGACACAATGGCGTTTCCAACGGCGTCAATACTTAGCCTCAGGTTCAGAGAATCTCGCCCAGGGTTTCCGCTGACTACCTGGAATTAATTTGTTTGTTTAAAAAGCAAGTTGGAGCTACTCTGGCATCGGTGTATTACAGAACAAATACATAAATAGCAAAAGAACAATCAGGGTATAGATAGGCTCACTTAGAGATGCACGAGATAAACTTGCAGTCAATGGGATGATAAAATACTAAATAATTACTTTGCTTTGATATCTATCAGATACTAACAAAGTTGAAATGACATTGGAAGAAGAGATCAAAAAATATACAATGGATTTTAAACTAGGAAGTGGGAGATAATTGATAATTGAACTGAATTTAGATAGGATGAAACCCCTGATTCACATGGATTGCATTAGCCGCCAATAAAAAAGCCAGGGAGAGATAGCAGAAGCACGGTATACACATTAATTGGAAAATGAATATTGTCAGAAGACAGGCAGATATCTAATGTTATTCTTATATTTAAAAAGGAAATGGGTCAAACTATGGATCAGTGAGCTCAATGCAGATGGCAGAATAGATAGTGGAAAAATATCTAGAAACCAAAACCACAATAACGAGTAGTCAGCATGGATTTCAAAAAGGAAGGTCATGTTTGACAAACCTTAATGAATCTTTGAAGAAGTAACAGAAAGAGTTGACAATATTTACACAGATGATGTAATCTATTTGCATTTTCAAAAGGCTTTCAATAAGGTACCATGTAATAGACTCATGACTAACGTCAGATCATATGGAGTCCGGGAACAGGTAGCAGAATGGTTGCAACCTGGTACAAAAAAGAAAACAGAGAGGAGGGGCTTAGGGTACCTACTCAGACTGGGAAAGGGATAAAAGTGGTGATTCACAGAGATCACTGGGAGTACTGTTATTTACAATTTGCATCAATGATTGGGTATAAGACAGAAAATGCTGAAAAATCTCAGCAGGTCTGTCAGCACCTGGGGAAAAAAACAGAATTAACGCTTCAAGTCCAAATCACCCTTCTACAAAACAATGACTTGGACTTGGAAACTGGTAGAAGAATTTGACATTTTTTCGGGCACAACAAATTGGGAGATGTAGTAATAGAATGTGACAAAAGGCATTAATAAACTTGTGGAATGGGCAAGTTACTAGCAAATTAATTTCAATGTAGACAGGTAAGAATACTGGCAGGAAGAATAAAGGGTGCCACATACTGCTTGAATATTAAGTCTCATAGAATTCCTACAGTGCAGAAGGAGACCATTCGGTCCATCAAGTGTACAATGACCCTCCGAAAGTGTACCCCACCTTGGACCACTTCCCTGCCCTATTTCTAGCAGAGTCTGGCCGGTGCCGTTCACCCCTGGTCGCTGCCGGCAGGAACTCTGCGCGAAGGATCGGGGGGCGCCTGTGGGGCGGGAAAAGTGCTCCTTCACCGGGGGGGGGGGGGGGCCTCCGATGGGGTCTGGCCCGCGATTGGGGCCCACCGATCAGCGGGGCTGGCCTCTCCCCCCCCCCCCCCCGGGCCTACTTTGTTGTGCGGCCGGCCCCTGAACTCCCCACGTCATGTTGTGATGTTGTGTCGGGGCCGGCGCTGAAGAAGTCCCCCATGCATGTGCGGGTTGGCGCTGCCCAACTGCGCATGCACAGGTTGGCACGGTGCCTATTTGCCACCAGGAAGGGAGGCTGGAGCAGCGTTAACTGCTCCAGCGCTGTGCTGGCCCCCTGTAGGGGCCGAATCGGTCGTCCCCATACCCTTTTCGCACCGTGGTAAAACGCGACAGCATTCACAACGGCGCAAAAACTTGATCTCCATTTCAGACCATTGCGCCCGGGATCTTTTCTGTCCACCCGCGAGGGAAGACGGCACTTTGGTTTAACATCTCATTCAAAAGATAACTGTGCAACGCTCCCTCACTACTGCACTGGAATGGCAGCCTTGCTTTCTTTGTTCCTGGAGTGGAACTTTAATCCACAGTCCAGTTCAGAGACAAGAGTGCTACAAACTGAATAATACGATAATAATTCAATTTTTTAAAAAAAATCAGACACGGGGGTTCATTTCTAAAGGGACAGAAATGAAAAGCAGAGAAGTTTAGTTGTGTAGAAACTTGGTTCGATCACACTTGGAGAACCATACATAGTTTTGGCTTGTGCATTTAGTCCACATTTGGAGAACTGTACCCAGTTTTGGTCTCCATGTAGTGAAAAAGATGTAAAGGTATTGGTGAAGGTGCAGAAAGATTTCAGACAGATGATACCAGAAATGAGAGAATATAATTATTAAGGAAGGTCGAAAATAGAGCTGGCGGAAGGATGATCTGATCCTTTATACCTCCCTTCCAGCCAGAAATGACAATCCACTTGCCACATGACCTCACAAGCTATGGATACACTGGCTTTTGGATTTAACATAAACTATTATTCTTTATCATCAAAGCTAATTTCACTAATTCAGAGCTCCAATCATGGGCTGCAATTTGGCGAGCCATTACTACACTGCCACAGATTTGTCTCTGACCTTCGCTGTTCAAAAGTGATTCCCTGAGGTTATATACTTGAAGAATGACAAATTTTGTTTTTATCCTCATTAAAGTGAAATTGCTAATGTCTTGAGATTTCTAACTTTTAACCGGATTGTCATATAAAATACCGTGTACAAGCATAGTAACATTTAGAAAGCAAAATGCTTAAGTGATTAAAATAATCAGTGCACAAAATGAAAGCACATACAGCACACACTGTCATTTCTTCATTTTTCTTGTGAAATAAGTGTATAGCAGAGCTTTATTTAGAGGGTTGTTTGTAAGCTGTATGCCTCCACCCACTCCATCTTTGACTAACACAGCCAGTCAAGTAATTGGCCCTGAATCAGAAGCATTCCACCCATGATTCATATCCAACTGTAGCAAAGCGGAACTTTATAAGGTATTGCTTCAATCATCAGCATTTTGCCATGTTCTAATAAGGCTTTTCCCATCAATATTCTGTAGATTTAAGAATTCGGCTAGACTATGAAATGCATTTAAATTAAAAGTCAAAAATCAGGCTTTGCATCAAAGAGAGAAAAAAAACGTAGCTTCTCCACATATTGTAGCATGAAACCCTGCAGTGTGAAAAACTGATTTGTTTGTAAATTTAGATCCATGAATATTATGATAGAACTGAGAAGCTGCAGTCAGCCACATCCACAGTAAACACCATTTAGCATAGCTTGTCATCCATTACCAACTGTCTATACAATCAAAAATAAGTGATTTGTGTTGTGGTGGACTTCAAAAATGTTAAAGCGCAAAGGTGTGCACTCAACAAGCAGAAAAAGCTGTGTTTGCTTTACTAGTATATAAATTCAATAATATAAAACTGGCCTTAAATATCTAGCACATGATATTATGAATGGAGTTTGGAATTTCATATCCTTTAATCGGAAGAAATTGCTTCCATTTATGCTTATGCAAACTGAGGAAAATTGGTAGCTTTGATTTGCAACAATTTATTTTAAGTTGAGACTTTTCTTGCACCATAAAATGCATTCCAGTACATTTTAGTACAATGACAAATAATTTGAGTAAATCCTGATAGACAGACTGCACTTAAATGGTGAGCTACTGTAGGTTTATGATTTGGTAATTGTAAATTTTAACGACCTCAGAAAATGATTGACTATCTTTCTTTTAAATCCAGTCAAACCCATGACCACTACCATATATCAGCACAGTAAGAAGTCTTACAACACCAGGTTAAAGTCCAACAGGTTTGTTTCAAACACTAGCTTTCGGAGCACTGCTCCTTCCTCATGTGAGGAACCCGAGGAAGGAGCAGTGCTCCGAAAGCTAGTGATTTGAAACAAACTTGTTGGACTTTAACCTGGTGTTGTAAGACGTCTTACTGTGCTCACCCCAGTCCAACGCCAGCATCTCCACATCATGGCTACCATATATGAGGACAAGAGCAGCAGGTATCTGGGAGCCCCACCACCTGGAGATTTCCCTCCATGTCACTCGCCAACCTGAATTGGAAATATATTGCCGCTTCTTCGCTGTCACTGTTCAAATTCCTGGTACTCCCTGATAACAGCACAGTGGGTGCACCACATGACTGCAGCGGTTCAAAGGCAGCTCATCCCCACCTTCTCAAGAGCAATTAGGGATGGACGACAAATGCTGGCCTAGCCAGCGAAACCCACATCCAGTACAATTGAATTTTAAAAAGCATGAATTTAAAAACATGTCACACTTTTGTAACCCCATTCAGTTTTTAATGTGAAGCAACTTTTTCTCCTCAATGCTATTTTGTATTCCTGCCTATGAGAGAAGGAAAGAATTTTTGAAAGAAGTTTGGGCGAGATTCTCCGCAATCCGGCGGGGCGGGCCGTACCGGCACTGAGGAGAGGCGTGAACCACTCCGGCGTTGAGCCGCCCAGAAGGTGCGGAATCCTCCGCACCTTCAGGAGCTAGACTGGCACCGGTGGGGTTGGCGCCGTGCCAGTCGGTGCTGAAGGGCTTGGTGCCGTGCCAGCCGGCGCCAAAGGGCCTCCGCCGGCCGGAGCGAGTTGGCGCATGCGCAGGAGCGCCAGTGTGTGCTGGCGTCATCCCGGGGCATGCGCAGGAGGTTTCTTCTCCGCGTCGGCCATGGCGGACCGTTACGCCGGCCGGCGCAGAGGGAAAGAGTGCCCCCACGGCACAGGCCCGCCCGCGGATCGGTGGGCCCCGATCGCAGGTTGGGCCACCGTGGGCCCTCCCCCCGCGGAGCCAGATTCCCTCCCCCCCCCCCCCCCCCGAGGACTCCACAGGCCGCCCGTAGAGCCAGGTCCCGCCGGTACAGACCTGGTGTAATATACACCAGCGGGAGCCGCCGAAAACGGGTGGCCACTCAGCCCATGCGGGCCGGAGAATCGCGGGGGGGGGGGCGGCGTATTCGCGACGCGATTCCCAACGCTGCCGAAAAACCGGAGCCGGAGAATCCCCCGCCGATTCTCCGGCCCGGCAGGGGGTTGGAGAATCCTGCTCTTCATTTGTAAAAGATAAAAGCTGGGAAGGAAAGAGAAGGACGCTGTAACAATACATGAATATGGACTTTGTGTATTCAGTGGTTCGGTTTGCACACAACAAAAAGAATTACACACTGAAATAATGAATATTGGAAAGCTGAACTGAAAATGAATTGTTTTTTAAATACACATATTTAAATTAACATCTAACAGAGATAACTTAATGATTTGGATAGAGAAGCTTTGCTCGAGAGTCTAACCCAGGATCCCTTATTAAATATTCATTTACCTTTCATGTCATGATACTATTTGCATGAAATAAGTATGTTACAATTATGAGGTGAACACAATTATTATGTTTTGGGACTGTGTCTTTAAATTTTAGGCAAAATTAAGAGAGCCATGTGACCTGTTCCGCAGTCTGCTTTACTACAGGCCAAAGGTGGCTAGGGGAACTCAGATTATGTTCCTGGGGAAATGGTGTCAGATGCCTATTATTAGAGACAATAGCAGCATTCTCCAAGTTTACAATGGGTGGCCCAATCTCAAAGTGAGGTTGAGAGTCTCTAATCATCCCCACCACAGATAATGTGACCCCCCCCCCCTCCCCCCCCCCACAGACCCTCAACACTTCCACCCCCATCAGTAAGAGTTAGCGTGAGCACTGCCAGGGTGGCAGGTTGGCAATGCCAGGGTGCCAGGGGCAGTGCAGACCTCCAGAGCGGCCTTCACGCTTGGTCTGCGCTTGTGGAAACCAGTACTAATCCGCACCCAGGTGAGACCTCATCGGACCAGCTGGATGACTGCGGCCTCAAACTGCACATATTTAGATGTGCCTAATAGCCTTACATCTGCTACACTCTCAGTTGAAAATCACTACAAGCATTGTGATTACTGTAAATTGTCTGTACCTGCCCATCTTTGGGTGACCTTTAAATGAACTACCAAATCTTCTTGAGTCAAAGATGGTCCTGTCAAAGTCAACCACACTGTTGTGTTCCAAATAGATGGTGCTGGCTGTGTACACACTAATAAAATGCTTCTGAGAGAAAGTGAGAATGGAGCTTTATATACTTGTTGGTTATTGATGAAAATTGGCACCTGAGGAATAAATTTGCACTCTTCAATGCCTCTGTTTAAAGCTAACAAATATGTCAGGATTCTGACCTCAGAAGGTCCAACTGTGCAACAAGGGGAATACACATGAAATAATTCTACAGCTCAAAGCTTACCATCATATCACAAATGGTGCAATTCACATCTCAATGTTTTTTGCCAATCCCTATGGTAACCAGAAGAAACCATTTTTACCTCCCTTAATCATGGGAATTAGCATAGTTGCGGTTATCACTCTTCTGATCATTTGAGTTTCTTGTATGAGGAGGGCAGTTATCAGTGTCATGGAACTTCAAGATTGAAGCATGGATTATAGCAGCATTTCTGCTCAATTTATTGGATTTAAGGAATGATAATGCTGAAAAAGTTCCACAACCCTCACCCTAAGATTTGTCTTCCAGTGAGTTCTTTGTTCTCGTACCAACTGAGTCTTTAAACCTTTTTCACCAGAAACAGCCTCCTGGCAGCAACAGGACCAGACAGAATAACTGCTTCAGTTCTTCCAATCAGAGGATCCTTCTCCTGCCCTTGTTACTTCTCCAATCACACATCCTGGATGAGATTCTCCGTTGCCCGACGCCGATATCGTAGTCGGCGGTTGGGTGAGAATCTCTGTTTATGACCGAATCGGGGGTGGCGCCTGTTTTTGAATTCTCTTCCCCCTCCAAAACGGTGTCATCAAGGCGTACACCGCACGCCGTTGGGATGGCCCAAGGACATTACCTGAAAGCCCTCCCCAAATGCTCCGCCCCTGATGGGCTGAGTAACGACGTCACGGTTCACTTGTGCTCTCAGTTTTCATGAACCCGGCGTGGCGGCTGCAGACAGGGTAACATTTTCTTATTGGTCACCCCCTCATGATTGATTATTCACAGGTATTTTAGGGGCTTTCAGGGAAAATTTGCTTGCCACCCATGTATAATTTAAACCCTGAATGTGGAGTTTTAGGTGGACACATTTTGACAGATATGCCAGTTGTGTCAACCCACTGATTCTTGGTCCAACTGTGATGAGAGAAAATCTATTACCAATGCTAGCACTGTAATCAAAATTTGCCTGGACTACACCTGATTTATGAGTGTTGAATTTTTATACTGAATACATAGTAATGTACTATTCCCTCATATTCATCATCTGGGTGAGCACAAAAAAAATTCTATTTAAAAACCATCCTCTGTATACTAAGAGTTGCAGATAACTTTTAAGCAGACAGCAGGATGAAAAGCTCATATTTTCAGATTTCAGGTTTCAGCGGGGCCAGTAGGTTATTCACGTAAAAATAAATTACAGATCGACAAATAGTGTGACAAATAGCCACTATCCATGCTAATCTTCTTTATACATGCACCATCTGGAGCCTTGTACTGGAAGAAAGTCATCTGTAAGATTTACTAACAAAATGGTAGAGGTTAAGTATATACATGTCCTGGAATGATTATTCTCCCAGGTTTCTAAATATTAATCTTCCTGGCTTCTAACAATATATTACTGCATTAAATCTGTGTGTCTGTGTGGAGTCTGCACATCCTCCCCGTGTGTGCGTGGGTTTCCTCCGGGTGCTCCGGTTTCCTCCCACAGTCCAAAGATGTGCGGGTTAGGTGGATTGGCCATGCTAAATTGCCCGTAGTGTAAGGTTAATGGGGGGATTGTTGGGTTATGGGTATACGGGTTACGTGGGTTTAAGTAGGGTGATTATTGTTCGGCACAACATCGAGGGCCGAAGGGCCTGTTCTGTGCTGTACTGTTCTATTCTATTCTATTCTAAATCGATCCTATCAACCTAGCAGCCATGTTTTCTCATCTTGCTTGACCTTCGTCAGCTTCCACATTCCAAGTCATGCGTCTGATGGTCCACCAGCATTGCATATTTGTACAACTATCAAACATCAGCAGATATATTATCCACATAAACAAAAGAATGGCATTTCTTATGGACCTCCATACTGTTATATTGAAAGGTCTTAATTGTTCAGTGGGGTATTTACTGGACTGGATAAGTGAATAAATGGGCTTGCACCAAAATTACAGCAGACACTTGACCTGCTACAGAGTGCACTACAATAAGACAAGAATGCTTTGCCACGACTTTGCATTACATATTTTTAAAGTTCAGACCATACAGTTATGTGATGACCGCAGAGAATAGCTGGAATGTCCTGAGGAAACAGAGAGAACGAAAAGTCATTGTCGGCTATTCTTAGAAAGCTAAGAATGTACTTGAACATTGTCAATGACTGAACATCCACAGCTCTCCAGGGTACAGAATTCCAAAGATCTGCAAGCCTCTGAGTAAAGAAATTTATCTCTACTTCACTTCTAGTCCTGTATCTATGATCCTGAGATCTAAGGCGCGGGTTTCTTCCGGGTGCTCCGGTTTCCTCCCACAGTCCAAAGATGTACAAGTTAGGTGGATTGGCCATGCTAAATAGCCCTCAGTGTCCAAAAAGGTTAGGTGGGATTACTGGGTTACGGGGGTAAATTGGAAGTGTGGGCTTAAATGGGGTGCTCTTTCCAAGGGCCGGTGCAGACTTGATGGGCCGAATCTGCTCTGTAAATTCTATGATTCTATCATTAATGGCGAATTACACCTGGCGCAGATTCGGGCGCAGCGGTTAAATCATGGGAGAGGGCGAAATCGGGATCTGCGATCGGTTTGTGAGATAACTGGCCTGCTCTTGTTGGAGGGTTCTGAATCCCACCCAGACATGGCTGGATGCCAATTGAGACCAATTAACAGCACTCTTATTTCATTAACAAGATGGAAGCCCAGTCTAATGGCTTCCTGGAAAGTAACCGGCTCCCCAGCAAGAAATCACGTGGGTGCCGTTTAGCACTCCTATTTAAAAATGGGAAGCTAGCGCAATGGCGGCTGAGGGGAGATGAGGTGAGTAGCTATTTCAAATGCCTACAGCCCAGGGATATTGGAGCTGATGTCCCAGTGCTCAGGAGGAACCCCTCAGGAGGGATTGGACCTGGGAGAAGAGCTAGGTGCCATAGGTCGGTGGTCGCCCCTGGGTTGGAGGTGTGAGGGGTTCTGTCTGCAGGACCAACAAGCCATTCCCCCAATGTTGTGCACACCCATAACATGGGTAACTACAGCAGCTGCCTGTCTGTCCTACCAACTATATCCAGGACAGGGCCCTGTTTGTGGTTATATGCTGAAGGTCACATTAACTCCCTTTGGCAGTGAGCAGCCTTTGGTTGCGCAGCTGGAAGCTATTGTTAATAAGGTATTGCATTGTTAGTTGTGAGAGCATGTCACTGCTGCTTGCTCCTTCTGGTAGCTGCAAATGCCTGGAGGCTACTGTTGCTGTTTCCTTCCTTTTCTATAGCCGAAGAGAAGGACAATTTTTTCTAAGATACCTGGGACCAAGAACACCAGCTCAGGGGGATGTATGAGTCCAGAAGGTAATCTGGTTTGAAGCAAGAAGAAGCTGCGGGACCTGGTGAGTGACATTAATCCAAATGGGCCACCTGATGATACCTTTAAAGAAATGCTTTTGCAGATTGCTAATGCTTTTGTTGCTGGTGTAGTGAGTGCTGCATGTAACTGGCACGTCACCGTGGGTTAAACACGCTGGAAGTCAAGGATGATCAATTGCACCTTGAGCGACAGTGGAATATGTGGGTGCCAGGATTTGTTAGCGATGAGATTGAGCCGTGTGCGACGGCCTGCACAGCTGTGGCTCATGGACAGAGAATTACACTGATACGTGGAACAAATAACACATTGAGGACAGATGTTTCTACGACAAAGTTCAGGACATGATCACACATTCTCAGGCATGTCCTCCATTTCTGTTCAGGAACCTGCGAGGGATGATACCATGGGCGGGATTCTCTAATCCCACGGCATAATGTCCGTCGCGTTTTACGACGGTGTGAATGGGCCGACCCCACGACTAATTCTGGCCCCTACAGGGGGCCAGCACAGCACTGGAGGAGTTACCGCTGCTCCAGCTGCTGATCCCAGCGTGAACTGGGCGCCGTGGGATCAGCGCATGCGGTGGTTAGTGTGATATGTGGAATGTTACATAGTTGACCTTCAAATGTTTGTTACTATTGACCGTTTAAGAAATAAAATATTCTCAAGAGCATTCTCATGGCTACATGACCCCTGTCTCAAATGGCAATCAAACTGTATGGCCTGGAAACTTTGCCTGTACACTGGAGGCGTCAGCACCACTTACGCAGCAGCCAACAATCAAACACTCTGGAGCCAGGCCTCAGCACTGGAGATATCCCTGTAACCAGAGGGTGAGTGTTTTGATCAGGGTAGGGAACCTGAGCACGGTCTCCTTAATGTTCTTGGCAGGGGTCTGGGGTCTAGGAGCTCCTGCTGTGGCCGGGGGTGAGTGCGCAGAGTGGGGTCCTCCAATACAGCTGGCTCGGTGTATAATACTCTGAGAGAAGGCGGAACACGTAGGCCCGGAGGAGGCTCGGGGGTATGAGGCTCCCGGGGCAGAGGCCCTAACTGACTGTCGGTCTCCTTCTCCAATTCCTTACAGCAACCAAGACGGATGGTGTTGTTGACCCCGCAGCGGTAGCCCTCACGTGCTGGTGGCAGCCCAGGTGGCCAAACGCCGGAGAAGGCAGCAGCATCAACGCAGGCTGGAGGTAGTGCCCCATGTGCAGTGGGCCACACCCACCCTGCAGACCAGCTACACATCAGGCTGGGGAGGAACCCAGAATGGGGCTCTAATGACGTGGCAAGGTGTACAGGCAACGTTGGTCATTCAACGAGATGGCGGACAGCTTGTGCCACAGGACACTCCATCTCAACAAGGAGAGCAGCACCTGTGCCATGTCCTTTTAGACTTGACACCCCATGGAGGAGGAAACCCACTCCTGGTGGCCATGGAGGTCACCACAGCCCTGATCTTTTATGCAACGGGTTCATTCCAGAACTTGAGCGAGGACTTATGTGGCATTTCCCAAGCCACAGCCCACAAGTGCATCCCTGAAGTCAGGGATGTCCTGTATGCCCAGGCAGCTGACTATATTAACTTTGAGCTGGATGCCCAGGCAACAGGATGCTCCAGGTCCAGGGGGTAATAGATGGCACGCATTGCACACAGCTAGTGCCCTTCTTAAACAGGAAGTGGTTCCACTCCCTGAATGTTCAACTCATGTACAACCACTGTTAAGTAATGGGTTAAGAGACATTGCAATTAGTTGTCTCATTTATGTTAAGTGTTCAATGATTGTCTCATTTATGTTAAGTGTTCAATGATTGACACTGATATGTAAAGGGGCTTCAGGTGGACTCTGAAGCTTGTGATGATCTGTAGAGTTCTGTGCAGAGTGAGTTTGAACCATTAAAGGTGTGTTGGTGAAAAAGGAGCTGAACTCTTGCCTCTTCATACCACAGCATCTAGTACATGTTAACAACCACCACCTTCAGATCATGCACTTCCATGCATGCTTCCCAGAGAGTTTGTATGACAGCTACATTCTGGAACACTTGGAGATCACTGCCGACTTCGAAGACCAGCCCGGGATGATGGGTTGGCTCTTGGGGGAGAAGCGGTCTTGGCTGATGACGCCATTGCAAAGGACAGAGACCGATGTGGAGACTGGACATAATGAGGCCGATATTGCCTCCCGTGCTCTCATTGAGCACAGTAAGAAGCCTGACAACAAGTTTAAAGTCCAACATGTTTGTTTCAAACACTAGCTTTCGGAGCACTGCTCCTTCCTCAGGTGCTCCGAAAGCTAGTGTTTGAAATAAACCTGTTGGACTTTAACCTGGTGTTGTAAGACTTCTTACTGTGCTCACCCCAGTCCAACGCTGGCATTTCCAGCACATTGAGCAATGCACCGGACTATTCAAAATGTGGTTCCGATGCCTGGACCACTCTGTTGCACTACATTATGGTGATCTGCTGTGCCCTCCATAACCTGACACTGAATTGCGGCAACGTGCTGGAGGAGGAGGAGGAGGAGGGATATGCAGTCACGTCTGAGGAGGAGGAGCCGGGCCAGGATAAGCTGGAGAATGATCACAGGGAGGACCTGTGGGAGCAGCTGGAGGATTCTGCATGCCTGGAGGGCCATGGAATCCCTCAGCCTCCCCTGCTTCTCATAGGGCGAGGCTTTGTCCATCAGTTCACGGCCATGCCCCCCCCATTGACTACCACCACCCCCATTTCCAGCCCTCCTACCTGTTTTCCCCTTCCTCCCCCCCACCCCAGAACGCACATCAGAGGGGAAGGGAACCTGCTACTTTCCATGCTCTGGGGCCTTTGATGGCCTTAGCAGGTGTCCTCTCGGGGGCCTGGAGCTGGAGGGCCCCGGCCAATTTACAGGTGTCATTGGCATCAGCGCGCCACCCTGTTCTGCCCGCTGACCTTGAGATGCGCTGGTGTCAGGAGAGGGGGACTTGGATGAGGTAGAGACCGCCGTTGTCTCCCTGGTGGAAGGCCCCAGGTCGGCTTCCAGCGCTCCCTCCTCCTGGACACTGCACGTAGGGTTCTGGGGACCTCCATGGGATGGAGAGGCAGCTGGAGTGAGTACCAGGGGCATCTGCATCAAGTAAGTCTGCTGGTCCTGGCAGCTCGCCGTTGTCTGCACCAAGGTGTTGACTCCCTCGGCGATTCTTCTCAGTGACTGGGCCATGCTCTGCAGTGCCCCGGCAATATCCACCTGCATCTGGGGCATGTCCCTCAGTGACTGGGAGATGATGTTGAGGCCCTCAGCCATGGTCGACACTGACTGACCCATGCCTTCGACCGCACTACTTATGAGACTGACGTCATGCTCCAGGCTTTCACTGCAGTCGCCACCCTAGCAGTTTTGGCCTCAGTGCCACACATTGCCAGCGCCATCTCCTGCGCCCGTAACCTTTGGGACTCCTCCAATCAGCTATGCACTCGCCGAGTGTCACTGACATCTCCTTCTGAATCTCATGACCATGCCCTAGTCTCTGCGTAACTCAGGAATAACCTAGCCCAGAGGCTTGGCAACTGTCTGGAATCCAGCAGTCCTCTGACTGCTGTCTCCCCTGGATGTTCCTGCCTCCACCTGATGTGCATCAGTAACTCTGTGGTGCTCACCAGATTGTGCCCCAGAAGCCTGTCCACTAATGTCGCCCACCGAGATGTCTGTCTCTGTGCTGATGGAAGGTAGGGGTGAGAGCTGTGACACATTGATGGTAGTCTCCTTGCAACTGTGCTCCGAGATGTTCGGTTAGATGCCCTATATAATGGCAGCAAGATATCCTTACTGCAATACTTCAAGCCTCTTGCAGTAAAGGCTAACCTGGCATTTTCCTTTCATAATTCTTGCAGTCCCTGCATGTTAACTTACTGTGTAAAATGACACACAAATCCCTCTGGATACCAGTATTAGCCAGTTTATTATCTTTCAAAAAACGTTTTGCTTATCCATTCTTTCCACCAGAGTGGATAACTTTGCACTTGTCCATATTATACTCCATTACCACTTTTGTGCTCAATCACTTAACCAGTCTTTGTCGAATAGACTGGGAATGGCTAATTGTTCTCACCTGCTTCTAGCTTGTGATCTATTATAGTTATTCTTCAGTCATTTAAATACAACAGAGTACTGACAAGGGTGCATTAGAATGTGGTTGTACAAAGTAGTCATGAATGGAGTGTATAAACTAAATGACTAAGTTGGGAATTTGGTGAGAATGGGAAATTTGTGGGAGGGAGGTGCTGTTTACTGCCTCACGTACTTACGATGATTCATGTGAAAGGTAAATAATTAATTTGATCTACATTTATCTATAATCTGTTTCAAGTAAATAGTTAAAAAAAAAGCTAATTTCATTCTATTTTTATACTGGTTTTAATTATATAACTACACCTGCAGTAAGTGCCTGCATCTCGAGGAACATCAGCTCAGGGCTGTTGAGCTTGTGTTTAAGGTGCTGACGTGGGCATCGGGGAGGGGGAAGAGTTACCTGGACACTTGATCCAGGAATCAACCACATCCCTTAGGCTAGGAAATAGTACAAGTCTGGTCAGTGGTCATTGGCAGGGAGGTGCTACTGTGAGTCCAACAGGTAAGGGGGTCCCATGTCCAGGGTTGGAGGAGCCTCTGCCTTTCCTCTTATCCAACAGGCACCAGTTTCTTGCAGAATGTATGGATGAGCGCAGAGTTTGTAAAGAGACTGAGCAACTGGACAATCCATTTAAGTGGGTGGAGTGAACAGTATCATGAGGTGAATGGATCCTGTTCTCTGCAGCTGCAACTAGAAGCTTTGAAGAACGTGAATCACTAAAAATGAGGCAGAAAACACCTCCCTCCCTCCCTTCACCGATTTCCCACTCTCACTGAATTTCCAACTTATCCGTATAGTTTATGCACACCATTTATAACCACTTTGTACAACCACACTCTTCTCTCTCTATCAGTACTCTGTTGTACAAAAGGGTATCTTATTGAAGAGTAAGTGTTGCTCGCATGGTGCCAAGGTTAAGAACATCTCCTTATGGCTGAATATTACTGGTTTCAGAAGGCAAGGGGGAGCTGATAAAGTCACCAGTAGCCGGGATGGATTGGCTCCCCAACACGGTCTCACTGTTGGGGCAGTGTACTCACAGCGGGACCACCAGTGCACAGGCTGCCTGTCCAAAAGGGTCAGGCAGTCAATTTGCAGAACTAAGGGTCCAATTAGGAGACATTTTACAGTCCCAATGGCATTTTGCCATTGGTGGATCAACCACCTGCCATGTGGAGAGGCCTCCAGCTAAAAGCAGGTGGCTCCCCGTTGGGACACCTGGGTTGAAGCTGTTATACAGGCAAAGAAAGGAATGCTGCTCCTGAAGCCTCAATTATATCTTCAGAGATCTCCAGTACTCAGCCTTTTGGTTATTTTAAATTTTGTCTTCACCTACCTGCTCTAAGCTTCCGGGCTCCTGCCTACATCAGCAGTGACCATCGAAACAGATGGTGCTGTTGAGCCACTAGGTCTCTGATTGGGCCAGTAACTCTTGGGGCTGGACGGCTGTCTTTAATAAGATGGCAACATCGATGGCAGTCATTTATTTTGCTGTTTCCCGTAATATTCAGGGGGAAGCCCACTGCCCACCAGGGCTTGTTGGCCTCCTGGCACTGGCACCTCTGGTAAAATCTTGACCTTGGAGTGGGAAGTGGAGGACCCAGTTGTTATAATTCATGTATTAAACAATGACATAGGCGAAATAAGGAGAGGTTCAGCTGAGTGAATTTGAAAAGTTATGGTTCAATTTAGTATGTAGAACCTCAAAGGTAATAATCACTGGATTACAAACTGAGCCATGTGAAAATTGGCATTGGGTCAAATAGTGAGTTGAATACATGGTTCAAAGAGTGGTGAAGGAGGCTGGGTTCTGATTCTTGGGGCACTGGCACCAACACGGGGGAAAAGAGAGAACTGTTCCTTTGGGCTCCACAGACTGGGAACAGCATTCTGCCAAACTGGATGTCGTGGCTTTAGATGGAAAAGATGGGAGGAGGGTTCAGGTCAGGGGAAGTTTATAAAGCTAAAGAGAAAAGTAAAGGTCATTGAGCATTCTTGTGTAAAGCTAAACAGTGTGAAAGGAAGGGGCACCGTACAATGGCAATAAAATATGTTTAACACAGGGATAGGATGGGACAATAGCAGAGTGGTTAGCATTGTTGCTTCACAGCGCCAAGAATCCGGGTTCGATTCCCGGCTTGGGTCACTGTCTGTACGGAGTCTGAACGTTCTCCCCCTGTCTACGTGGGTTTCCTCCAGGTGCTCCAGTGTCTTCCCACAAGTCCCGAAAGACGTGTTTCACGTGTTAGATCAATTGGATATTCTGAATTCTCCCTCTGTGTACCTGAACAGGCGCCATAGTATGGTGACTGGGGGTTTTCACAGTAACTTTATTGCAGTGTTAATGTAAGCATACCTGTGACACTAATAAAGATTATTATTATTGGACAGATTTTTGATCACTCAGGGAATCAAGTGAAACGGGGAGCAGGTGGGGAAGTGAAGTTGAAGCTCAAGCTTATCCATGATCGTATCAAAAAGGTTCAACAGGCCATATGGTTTACTTCTGACCTTATTAATTTTGTTCTTGTGCAATAGGGCATCAGCGAATAAGGTCAAATCGGAGAAAGTTTTAAATAAGACGTGGATTTTAAATTAGGATGTAAAGCTAGAATGGTAGAGAAGCAATGGAAAACATTCAAAGAAATACTTTGGGCGCAATTCTCCCAAAAGGGAGCAAAGTTCCTTAGCGAGTGCGTTTATCTGCGTCTTTCCCAGCACTCGCAGGGGCCTGAACGGGGAAGGTGCAGGTGCAACTGCACATGGTCCCATTTTGTACAGTGGGGAGCTCTGCTCGCCTGAACTCTCCACTGTAGCAAGAGATTGGTCCCGCGAAATGATCCCCGACCTCCTTCCTCCCGGCCTGAATGCACTAGGAAATGTTCCCGCTCCCCCTACACCTCCCACCACCCTCGACAGGCAATTGGGTCGGCCCTATGTGGGTGTTGGTGGGAGGAGCCAGGGTACACTCCTATTGTGCATTCGGGCTGGTGAGGGACGGGGATCCCCAGCAGAGCTCCCAATGTACAAACGGGGCTATATGCGGCCACGCATTCTCCATTGTGGCCCCTTATACAACGTGAGTCGTGTTGTATAGCTGTGTTTCTCGGCACCGTGAGCACCGGGAAACACACGGCTAAATGCGCTCGCTATTGGACTTTGTTCCCATTTAGTTGAATCGCGCCCTTAATTTTCCAGAGCCAATGGAAATGGTGTTGGTGCAAGAAAAGAAACAAAGAAATAAAAAATGTGTCTATAATAGCCTTATGCTGCTGACCGAAGAAAAAAAATGCAAAACAAATAAAGACAAGGGGCGGGATTCTCCGACACCTTGCCACGTCGGAGAATCCCCAGGGGGCGGCGCGAATCCCGCCCCGATGCCAGCTACCGTATTCTCCGGCGGCGTTTCTCGGATGGGGGGGCGGGATTCCTGCCACGCCAGCCGGGGACCGTTGGTAGCGGCGCCCCCCCCTCCCCCCCGGCGATTCTCTGGGCCCCGATGGGCCGAGCGGCAGTCCATTTTTGGCCAGTCCCGCCGGCGTGAATCACTCAACTCATGTACCGGCGGGATCTGGCTGGTAAGTTTATGGGGGCGGTCCTTGGGGGGGGGGGGGGGGGGGGGAGGGGGGATCTGACCCCGGGGGTGGGGGTGTTCCCCCACTGTGGCCTGGCCCGCGATCAGGACCCACCAATCTGCGGGCGGGCTTGTTACGTGGGGGCACTTCTTCCTCCTGCGCCTGGCACTGTCGGGCTCCGCCATGGCCGGCACGGAGAAGAGAACCCCCCGTGCATGCGTCAAAATACGCCGCCCGGTCTGCGTATGTGCAGAACCACGCCGGCCATTCCGTGCATGCGCAAGATCATGCCGGCCCTTTGCCGCATGCAGGAACTCGCGCCGTCTGTTCAGCGCTGGCTGGAGCGGGGCCAATCCCTCCAGTGTCCACCTAGCCCCCGAAAATGCGGAGAATTCTGTACTTTTGGGGGCTGTTGGCGCCGGGATGGTTGGCGCCAGTTTCCCGCTGGCATGGGGACTTAGTCCCCAGAAGGGAGAATCCCAGCCTAGGAATTTATGGTCAGAAATTGTTGAACTGAATATTAAGTCTGACAGTGCCGAACGAAATATGAGGCACGGTTCCTCATTCTTACGTTGCGCTTCACTGGAACAGCGCAGAAGACCGTGGACAGGACTGTCAGCAGGAAAGCACCACGTACAGTGACCCAGATGTTTTGGTTTCCTATCTCAGTTTCAGTCTTAGCTAGCTTCCCTACAGAAACCGGAAGATTCAGTTTCTTACTTCAGTTAGCATCTGTCTCAAAAATACAAACTTTGAAACCATGGAATTCATGACCGTGTTTAGCAGAAGGACAGCACGGTAGCACAGTGGGTAGCGCTGTGACTATACAGCTCCAGGGTCCCAGGTTCAATTCCCAGCTTGGGTCACTGTCCCTGTGTCTGCATGGGTTTCCTCTGGGTACTCCGGTTTCCTCCCACATATCTAAAGATGTGCAGGTTAGGTGGATTGGCCATGCTAAATTGCCCTTAGTGTCCAAAAAGGTTAAGTGGGGTTACTGGGTTGCAGGGATAGGGTGGAGATGTGGGCATGGGTGGGGTGCTCGTTCCAAGGGCTGGTGCAGATTCGATGGGCCAAATGGCCTCTTTCTGCACTGTAAATTCTATGATTGTATGATTCATGAAGACCACGAGAAATAGGAGGAGGAGAACATGTGGTCCATTGAGCCTGCGCCACCATTCAATATATACATGGCTGATCATGGACTTCACCTGTATTTTCCGATCCAACAACAGATACATGTACCTTACAAGGATGGAATGAAAGTTCACAAGATTGATTCCCAGAATGAGAATTGTGAGGAGAGATTGAGTAAAATAGGCCTACGATCCTATAGAGATTAAAAGAATAAGAGGTGATCTCAATGAAACACATATGATCCTGAGAGGGTTTGTCAAGGCAGATGCAGGGAGGCAGAATTTCCTGATTGAGCAGTCTAGAGATGGATCTTAATCTTCGGATATGAGGTTGGTTATTTAGGACTGAGATAAGCAGGTTGTGAATCTTTGAAGTTCTCTTCTCCAGAGGGCTGTGGATGTCATTAAGTATATTCATGACCGTGATTGATAGACCTGGGCTCGTAAGGAATCAAGGAATATGGAGATTGAGCAGGAAAGTGGAATTGAAGTTGAAGATCAGCCAAAAACTTACTGAATACCAGAGGAGACTCAAGAGGTCATATGGCTCCGATATTTGTATGCTCTTATGGCATAACCCGTATAAAACATAATTCCATCTGATGAACAGATAAATTCAAATTCACATTGCCATTTTAAAAAATTTGCTAAAAAGCTATCATTGCAGTGTAAAAAGGCAATTATTGGATTTTATTTATTGGTGGGCATTTATGCAGACATTGCGACAAGACCACCATTTGTTCCCTGTCCCTAATTGCTCGAGTAGGTGGCAAGCCGCCTTCTTGAACTGTACACACAGTATGCTGGGAAGGAAGTGCCAGGAGTTTGACCCCACGCCAATGAAGGAATGGCCTTGACCTTCTGGGTGGCAGAGGCCATAGGTTTGGAAAGTGCTGTCGGAAGAGTCTTGGTGAGATGCTTTGGTGCATCATATATATATTACACACTGATGGCACCGTGCATTTGTGGCAGTGGAAGTGGACGTTTAAGTTGGTGGATGGAGTACAAATCAAGGTTGAAAACAAAGGTTCAGGAACCGACAGCAGTTGCCACCTGGATTTACGTTTAAACATTTTACCTATGAGAGCACCACTATCTGTTTCTAATTTCAGTTTTTAATACTTTAGCAAAATTAGGTTGCTAACACCATTAATTTTTTGAAAAAAATCCTTCTCTGAAGACTGCAGCAAACTAGAAAGAATCTTTGTCGCGTTTCTACCACACAGCAATAAATTAGAAAGAACAAAATAAAGTCTAAGCCAAAAAGCATGGCAGGGAGAAGGGCAGGGGTTCAGAATGCCAAGTTCTGCATGAATACTGAACAAATGCTTTGAATGTGAATGTGATTATTCGGCATCCTGGGGTTCTTCTCTGCAGAGCAACAGCATGCAGTATTATTTACCGGTAGTTCTTTATTTCACAAGTACTTGCATGAGCAGGCACATAGACATAAGGAATACTGACATGTTGTACCCTGTCTGACCTGACACTGTTGTCCTGTCCAGATGTACACCTCATGCTGTTTCTAGCAACAGTGATGCTAATGAGATTCTGAAGGTCATAAATTGGTAATGGAAAAGCAAGCACATTTCTGCCTTCTGATTCAGTATTCAGACACAATATTCCCCGTTATTGTGCCTTTGTTTTTTCAGTTCAATAGAAACATTCCAGAAATATGTTTCTCTCCACAGCTGCTGCCTGACATGCTGTGCATTTCCACCATTTTCTGTTTGTTTTTCAGATCTATGGCATTTTCTGCTTTTATTTCAGATTTCCAGCTTCCACAGAATTTTGCTTTTGTATTAATGTTCAATTCACTGCCACCTCTCTTCCAGGAATGCCCACTTTGAGGAGTTTTCACTCCAATGGAATTTCCATTCGGCTCTTTGACTCTGTTCATCTTGCTTTCTATTTCCCTTCTCATGTCTGATTAAGCTTTTTAAAAAATTCATTTATGGGTTGTATGAATCGCTGGCTAGGCCAGCATTTCTTGTCCATTCCTAATTGCCCCTGAGAAAGTGTTGGTTCTGATGATATGCATAAGGTAAGTTTGTACATAATGTTCAAGTGACCCTGTGGTCTGGGAGTTGGGAGTAGGTTGTTTTGGAAAATAGAAGTATTTGCAGTAGTTCCACAATAGTTGTTTAGTGTTAGGTGTTCATTATTTAATTGATTCTAGCTATCTTATCATGCAGTTGTTCTACAATAAATTATTTTAAACTACACGTTCTGCAGTTCATCATTAACTTTGGTCAGTCTACAGAACATGACAGTGGTCAGCTGCCTTTGTGAAGCGCTGCAATCCGTGTGGTAGCTACTAAAATCTGCTGTAACAGCAATATCTCCTTTCTCAGCAATCACCTGCAGCTTCAACCTCTTCCACATGGATTCCATATGAAATCCCACCTTTTGTGTTTAGGATCCACCTATGATTATAAATATCTTCCATTCAGCATTCCTCAAACCATTGTTCTTACTGCATCAGTTCTGATGAAAGGTCACAGAACTGAAATATTACTTTGCTTTCTCTCTTCACAAATTCTGCAAATCCTGCTATTTCCAATATTTCTATTTCAGAATCCTTTGTTGTTCACTCTCACTTTTGGCACACAGCCTGTCCTTCTTAATCCTTGGCTGAGTTTCAAACACTACATCTGGTCCATCATTGTGTGCTTAATTCCACCTCCTGAATAATGTCAATTTACACCCTACCTAATCCCTACCATCTCTGAAATTCTCAAACACATCTTCACCACTTCAAAGCTCAATTCCATCAATCTTTCTGTCAGCAATCTTCCTAGTTTCATCGTACATAAAGTTTAATTCCTTGGGAATTTTGTGTCTGATAGAATGTTACAGCAACATTTTATTATGCCTATCCTGTTGTTTTTGACAATCTCAAATGAGTCCCTGTATCCCAGTATTTTGTATTGATATATAGCCTTTAAAATAGAAGAAAGAAAATCCCAAGGCATTTCACAGAGATGTAATGAAGAAATGGACAGCAATCTAATGAATGGAGCTATTCAGAGAATTTAGACACTCAAGTTTTAGATTGTAAATATGGTCCTAAAAGAGGTGCGGGAGGTGGAGAGGCAGCAAACTTTAGGGAAGGAATTGTGGAGGCCAAGACACAGCTGCCAATGGATGGGTGAAGGAAGGGGGAAATGCACACTAGAGTAAGAGGAAAAACAGGTAATGGGTGGGAGCACAGGCAAGGAGAGGCGACAGAAATATGGAGGGGTGAGTCCATGAAGGAATTTGACAAGGGTGTAAGAGTTTTAAATTGGAGCATTGAGGAACCGGGTGCCATATTAAGTCTGCAAGGTTGTGATACAAGCAAGGATGCACAAAACAGTTTTGGATTAAATAACCCCCGATTAACAAAGGTTGAAGGATGGAAGGTTGGCCAGAATAGCATAGGAAGTGTAATGTCTGGAGGTGACAAAAGTAGGGATGCAGGTTTCAGTGTCAGATAGGCTGAGACAAAGGCAAAGGCGATCTTACAAGGCCCTATATTACAATCTGTGCTTTTTGCATCTTCGTCAGTTTTGCACCATCAGCAGATCTACCCTGTGTTCGGCTCTCTTCCTGCTAAACCTGTGACTCAAACTTTATCCAACATGCACTTACTATTTTCAGTTTAGTCAACATGCACCTACTCGCTAGAACTCATCCACCACACCCCTACTTCCTGAAATTTGTTCCCCAAATGAATTCATCTTCTTACATCTCTCCTTTCTTGCAAAATTCTCTCCAAAACCTAACTCTAACCTTACTTTTGGTCAGAACTTCTTTTCAACTTTGATGTCCATCGTTACCCTACATAAAACACCTTGGGCATTTTTGTTAATGCTAAAATATATAAGTTGCTGTAGGTATTAAAATTTTAGAATTTATGAGGTAATAAACTGCCTTCATGCTGAATAAATGATGAGACAATATCAATTTAAATCATTTATGACC
Source organism: Scyliorhinus canicula (assembly GCF_902713615.1). Lineage (NCBI taxonomy): Eukaryota > Metazoa > Chordata > Chondrichthyes > Carcharhiniformes > Scyliorhinidae > Scyliorhinus > Scyliorhinus canicula. The sequence continues at coordinate 122,368,054 of NC_052151.1, forward strand.
AAACAGAGGTCAGTAACTTGACAAACCCTATTGTGCTATCGGCATTAAGTGCACTTAAAAATAAGAATGGTTAAAAATTACCATCTGACATTACATCAAAAGCACACGGTTTTTAATTTAATACAAAATACAACATTCAAAACCAGAAACAATTGATCAACACCTATCAAAAACAAGCATTCTCTAAACATTCTGAAGGCTACAAACAACTTAATTGAGCCAGCAACACAAGGATTATGCTCCAAAGCTGTTAAAACATTTTAAAAGTGAATTTATTATTTAGAAGTTTAACATTTTATTCTCATATTTGGTCCAAAAAAGTAGTCGAGCTACAACTTATAGAACAGTACATAGAACAGTACAGCACAGAACAGGCCCTTCGGCCCTCGATGTTGTGCCGAGCAATGATCACCCTACTCAAACCCACGTATCCACCCTATACCCGTAACCCAACAACCCCCCCCCCCACCTTACTTTTTAGGACACTACGGGCAATTTAGCATGGCCAATCCACCTAACCCGCACAGCTTTGGACTGTGGGAGGAAACCCACGCACACACAGGGAGGACGTGCAGACTCCGCACAGACAGTGACCCAGCCGGGAATCGAACCTGGGACCCTGGAGCTGTGAAGCATTTATGCTAACCACCATGCTACCGTGCTGCCCCCAGCTACCGTGCTGCCCCCCTGTCACATTGTCACAACTGTCACATTGTTACTACCTTGAGTTTATATTGTACAAATGTTTCATGTGTAAAATGACAGATAAAGGAACATCATAATATTTAATAATATCCTTCACAGTAATTTCAAGAATCTGATTTTGAATTTAGGAAAAGTAGAGATGCAGATTGTCAGTTATTGTGCCTGGTTAGGTGTTGCAGTGAGTATGGAGGTGAAATGGGCAGTGAAGATCATATACCTATGAAAGGTGTCTGGCCTGATTTAATCTATTTAAATGATCTAACAGAAAATCAGGTGGGCTCTGTTATGAGTGTGCAATTCTATCTTTTCTTCCAGGTTTAGTTTATGTAATTTTTCCAGGTAGTTTTCTTTACACCCAAGCTCAACAGAGGGTAACTTGCCCCTAACATTAACAACTATCATCCCTACCCAACACTTTCTCCATTTAATACAATTGTATTATACATCAGAGACACCAAGAGCTTTCTCAACACCAGCTGCAGCTGGTTATAAATGACTTGGCTTGGAGCTTTGTCATTTCTTTCACCGTAGAAGCCTTTTATTATCCAGTAAACCTGACAATTCTAATATATCAGTTATATTACTTTCCTTGTGGAACTCACATGCCCCATAAAAATATAAACCAAAATAAGGGCCAGTTTGATAGTAAATGTTTTGACAAAAACAAAAGTGCCGAAAAGAAACATTTCTGAAGAGAACAATATCCTAGAAAGAAGCTGATGATTGTGAAAATTTTACAAATTGAGTCCAGAGGGGCTCAGAATATTTCACCTCACGAAGTCAAGATGGCAATTCTTGTTTAGATAATTCTTAAATTAGGTCAGAGCTGAAGCTTGGTCTCGAGGAGCAACAAAAGATTATACCACTATTCAAGAATAGCTAAACTGAACAAAATTATATATTTTTCCATCATAAATAAGAGCAACACTTTATATTATCTCATTTACTGAACAATCTGCAATTAAAATAATTAATTCAACCTTGCTGACTAGAACTGTTTTCCTGCATGAATAAAGCTTTGGGGGACAATTTTAAACAAAGACCCAACACATTTCAGAATCTGTAAAAGTTCAAATTATATATTACCTATGTTATTTATTGGTATCAATTGGTGGTTAAATTATTGTGAAGCATCTGTGGTTACACTGCTATTTTAATCACACAGAGATTTTATCACACAGTGAATGAATGTCTGTATCATTATGGTTGCTGATGTCTGCTGTGACCACCATCATTGGCTGAACAGAACTGCTTGTGTCAGCTCTAAAAAAACATAAATATAATTTTGAAAGGTAGCAGTGGTATTGAGTGTAGCTGTTTATAATATTAACTGATTCTTCAATGAAAAGAGTGCCTTGTATTAATTTCTCGGCATCCACTCTTTTAGCACAGAAATGGAGTTTAAGGTTGTGAGAATGGGAAAGGAATTAAAATTTGAAGCTGATTTCTTATCACTAACTCACAATGAGCTTTATATTGGAAATTATTTTTATCCTCTTATGGCATGGCTGTTAGCAAATTCAGAGGTTTACCACATGTGCGAAAATTCAGGCTAGAAATTCAGAAGAAATGGGCATGGATTTGTATGGTCATAATATGCTCAACAATGATAGAGGTAAAAAAAAGCATTTAGAGAGAGGATGATAATTGAAAAGGACAGAAATGTTGAGGATGAAGAGCAGATTAACAGGTTGAGTGTTTGATCCCAAACCAAAAGAAGGCACTGAAGGGAGTTTTAAGTTGAGAAACTGAAGAGGAGGATCGACCATGCAACAGCTGGGTCTCATGGAGGCCACGAGCCAGTGAGGGCTGGGAGGAGGGAGAAAGTGCAAAAGTGATACAAAGGGCTCCGATCCTCCGGCCATGCTGCACACGAAAAACAAGTCACCGAGGCACAGCATGGACGTTGAAAGCCGGGAGACCCCGCTCCCGGGATCTACCCAGCTCATCACGCTTCCCAAGGTCCAATGGGATCTCGTGAGACGTTGTAATGTGAATCCCATCCACAATAGGCGGAATCACTTTTTGGCAAGTCTGCATATCTACCTCGCTTTAATGTGAAGATTCCTTAGGTACCTGAGATTTTGGGTTCAACCCCTTTGCCTCAAAGACCTTGGGCGAGCACCAGCTGGCATGGTCACTGACAGCGTGCCAGGTTGGCAATGCCAAGCTGGCATTTTTTGCACGCGTGCCAGTGTTTGGGGGGGGGGGGGATGACCCTCCCATAGTGTATTCAGGGTGGGGGGGGTGACCCTCCCATAGTGTATTCAGGGTGGGGGGGGGGGGGGCCTCCAATAGTGCATTCAGGCTGGGGGGAGGTGGGACCCTCCCAAAGTGCATTCCGGCTGGGGGCAAGTTGGGGATTGTTGCGGGGGCTTCGGAGATTGTGACGCCTTTTAAAATGGCGTCCCGATCTCTCACTACAATGGGCAGTTTCGGCGAGTGGAGCTAGGTGGGTCTCGTCCCCTTATTCAATGCGAGCGCCGGGAAACACACAGCTAAACGCACTCTCTAGGGGACTTCTTTCCCTTTTGGAAGAATCGTGCCCAAACTCATTACAGGAGTATGATGATAGAGGAGAGGGGTGGGACCATCAGGCAGGTGATAAGGAGGCAGCCAAATAGATAGTCTCAATTTTAAAAACGTAAACAAATACATGAACTCCTCACTCAATGTTTTAACTGAAAGTGGGAAGGGAAATAATAAAGTCTGATGTAATCCTTATCCTCCAGAGTAATCTTCGGATTTATGGGAGGAATCGGGATATGTCAGTGATGAGGTACTTTCCACTCAAAGGACAATTTAAATGTTCAAGGTTCTTCATCAAGTCTTCTTTATTCATAATATTTCTATCAGGCTTGAGTAATTTACATTTAAGGTAAATCTGTAAATACTTCACTAGCAGAGTTAGTATAACCATTTTTTGTACTTTTAATTATTCATGTACATTTAATCCAAAAATGTGGTTTGCGGGGTAATGAGCCTAAAATATTAGAAAACTAATCCTGTGAGAGTTGTGTGCCTGCAAGATCTTGGTGTTTTTCTTTTCCTAGTAAAATTTTGCCTGGAGCTTTTCTTCTAATTTTGCCTACAACGTATACAGAATATGTGATATTGCTTCTTAAAATAGTTTGGATATCTTTGGATATCCTTAAGGAAACTTTATACCACATTTTTGTTGAAGTTCTGGAATGTACGAAACGCTGAAAACATATTGTTGGTATTCATATTATTGTACCAACCCTTTGTATATTTTCCAATAACCACACTTGCTCCGAAAGCAATATAGCTGTGCACAATACATTTAAAGTCAATAATGTTATCAGTCTCACAGCTATTAAGTCCTGAACCACCAGTACCCTGCATTGCCATTTGACCATTGCTTAAGTTAAAGTTCAGTCTCTTAATTGGGATTTCTGTTCAGTCCAATAAATCTCACCTGTGACAAGCATGTGCATATCCCAGCTGTGTAAGCTGTCCTACTGACTTATTACTTGGCAATCAGGAACAAGCTTACAAGACAAAAATGCTAAGTGGACTGGGAGAGGTAAAAAGAACAGATAAATTAGCTTACTGTGTGCACTTGATGATAGTGTCACTCAGTGGAATACAACTGTCATAACCCCCACGAGGAAACCTTCATTGATCTCCCTGTGGGACTTGTGGAGTATGAGCTCCCCAGATAGTGGGCAGAGGCCTACCACCTGGGCCTCATTACGAGCAAAGGTTAAGAGCAGGCCCAGGTCAAGGCCTGATGAGCTACGTCCTCCCAGCTAGGATTGCACTGGGAGTGAGAAGCTGCGTTATGCAGACCGTTGTAAAAACTTGTAAATAAATCTATCTTACATTTGCTGAGATCCTTCTCTGCATCATTATAATAACAATTGTTAATAGTCTCACAGAACCATTTTGATAAGCTGCTGGCCTTGTTCTGCATCGCAAACCAGCTGTCTAGCCCACTGAGCTAAACCAGCCCTACAGAGATCTCTACTCTTCCTTCAAAATACAAGCAAGACTGAAACAAGGGAATCCTGCACAATTAGGGCCTACAATATACTGGTTTCACCCTCAAGCTATTTCAGGAAAACATCTCTTATTTCAAGATTTTAAAGAAATTGTCACAAATGGCTACCTTTCTCGTTGGAACCACAATCAGAGTGCTATTTCTGAGGCAGTTGGTGAAGTTAATGTTGATAAACAGGTTAAAAATCCATATTTTGTCATAATTTATGACCCACTGATCAAATGACAAAAATGTGCATTTGCTAAATGAGGATTTAATATAAATGTAGATTTTCCAAGACATCTTTGATGCCTGCTGCAAGTTCAGATCAGAAAATTGTGAACAAGGTGGCTGTGATTTTTTCTCACTTTATTTCATCTAATGGGGAATTAGTGTGGATGGGATCACATAACATCTGCCAGTTATGTAAACCCAATACTGTGAGTGGAGGTGCATGGGGGAGGATTTGGGTCAGGCCTTGGATTATGGGGTATCAGGTTGGGCCTCAGGGATGGGGTTGGGTCGAGCCTTCAGGCAGTGGGTGGGTCAGATTGGGCTGTGCCTCAGTCTGGGGTAGGTGAAGGTGGTGGTGGAATAGGTTGAGGAGTTCTGTAGGGTCCCAACACTAACACCTGGGAAACTCCATTACAAGCCTTTCTGCAGCTGAAAAACATCCATTAATCATGATTGTCTGAGGCATGTCACTCAACACTTTGGTAGCCACATTGCTATTTTCCTTTTTTTCCATGAGCCATAACGTTGCTCTCAGTCTATTATGTGGAACTATACCAAATGCCTTCTGGAAGTCCATGTACACCACATCAATAATATAGCCCTCATCAATCCTCTCTGTTGCATCTTCAAAAAATTTTGGAAAGTTAGTTAAACATTAATTCACATTTGTCCATGTCACAGAGTCAGAAGTTTACAGCAAAGAAATGGCCCTTCGGCCCATCGTGTCTGCGCCAGTCGAAAACAACCACCTAAGTATTCTAATCCTATTTTCCAGCATTTGGCCATAGCCGTGTATGCATGGCATCGCAAGTGCACATCTAAATACTTAAATGTTATGAGGGTTATGACAGTTGTATTCCACTGATGTACCAAGTGACACCATCAGCCTCCAATGTGGGACCTTATCAAAAGCCTTGCTGAAGTGACTATTAATTTTGTCACGGATTATTATTTCCAGAATTTTCCCCATTACTGAAGTTAAATGGACAGGCCCGTAGTTCCTGGGCTTATTTTCACACCTTTTTTGAACAAAGATGTAACGTTTGCAATTCCCCTATCCTTTGGCACCAATGCTGATTCTAAGGAAAACTGGAAAATTATGACCAGTACACTTAGAATTTTCACTCTCACTTCCTTCAATATTCATGGATGAATCTCATCCGGTCCTGGTGCCTTATCAATGTTCATTAATTTCATTGATGCCTCCTCATTGATTTTAAACCCTTCTGGAGTCTGAATTAACTCTTCTTTCACCATGGCCTAGCTATTATTTTCTTCTGCTGGTACCCATCATGTCATATCTGGAAATCCTCTGGTGGCTAGTCTGAACCAGATTTGTATCCCGTAAATGGGATGCAGATGAAGGCCTGACTGGAATCTTGCGGGAAAACACGCTGGTCCAGAACATGTCCAGAAGAATGTGGGGTGCCAAAGTCGATACTCACCTGAACTATGCCTGGGACTGTCTCCGGAGTCCAGATGGAGGCCACCAGCATTCCTGGATCCTGAAGCACCACAGCAGTGGGTGGGGAAGCAACTACAGGTGGACCTTCCAGAATCAGCATCATCAAGAGGTCCACCTTCTACCACAGAATGCTCCTGGAGATCCATCTTCTTTTTCAGAAGATCTATCTTCTTTCTTCAATGGTGGGTCAATGATGTTGGGCACCTTTTCAATATGGCATCCAGATATGATGGCAGGACACACACCATCATGCCCATCCCATCACGAGATGCAGTACAAAACATCCAGGTGCACAATTAATGAGGTTGAGGCTGGAAGATATGGCATGGTTTCCTGCTGGCCTCTGCAGTGAGAAACCGCTGCACGTTCCTGCCCGTGCCATAAAACCTGTCTGGTTGCAGCATGCAGCCAGTATCTGTGCTGTTGAGTGGCTGCACCTTCAACAACAACCCCAAACCTGTCAGAGGACAGCATCATTTAAAGTTAGCTGGTACTACTTAAAGTGGATGTGCTTTGTGGCTGGTGGCAGTCGTGGAAATTGTTGCGGAACTAATTCTGGATCCATTAGTCGAGTGGGTGCTCTATCCATAGGGAGCCAGGAGGCCACCCAGACAAACTCTCAGAAGGCAATGGGACTAGACAACATGGCCATGTGGCTAGGGTAGTCAAAACCAGGTGTCAAGGCCCAAGGCCGTTGATCCACTGCTGCAAAATGGCAGTTACTGTAATGTTCTTTGATTATACTGATGTTGAAGCTTAATATGGTAATTATAACAAAGAACATTAGATTTTGTTTTACAACAAAACAATTTATTATTAACACCACCCTAAAGGATTACTATAATGTCTAAGATTAATACAGTTGGAAATAATGGTCTAACACTAACTTACAGTAAGATAGTATAGAGCTACTCTAATATGCGACTCCCATCAACTCCTTACTACTGTAACACCTTGTCCTGGAACACATGGTGCATCTGGGTCATGTGCCTGCATACGCGCACCACCTGCTGGCTGGATGCTAGAACTACAAGAGTAAAACATATAACTTATAATACACATACGATGAAGATGATCTATTCTTATAACACACAGATGATAGTTTACCTATCATGACAGTTACCACATACAGTGGTCAAGAACAATGACTGTACCTGTAAATGTCATATCCAATTGCACCATTATCCTCAGCAACTGCTCAATGCACCACATCCACATCACTCACCTACCAACAATCTTTATCAATCAGGGCTCTTACCTAACATGATAGCTGCAGCTCACCCTCACACTTACACTGTTGCAAACCTCAGATACACATCTCAGAGCATGCCCGTACTGTGGCTCTTCAACCATGATAGCTGCATGACCCAAACAGATTGCACCAGACTCACTTCATTTTCTCTTATAATAATAATAATAATCTTTATTAATGTCGCAAGTAGATATACATTAATATTGCAATGAAGTTACTGTGAAATTCCCCTCGGGGCCACATTCCGGCGCCTGTTCGGGTACACTGAGGGAATTCGGAATGTCCAAATTACCTAACAGCACGTCTTTCGGGACTTGTGGGAGGAACCCGGAGCACCCAGAGGAAACCCACGCAGACATGGTGTGAATGTGCAGACTCTGCAGAGACAGTTACCCAAGCCGGAATCGAACCTGGGAGCCTGACGCTGTGAAGCAACAGTGCTAACCACTGTGCTACCTGCTGCCCACCTTGCAGTCCGCAGTGCCAAACACCTAACAGAAGTTAGCTGACTGGAGGGGACAAGCATGGCTGCATGTCCTTACTCCCATGGATGAGATGGTGCTCATCATTATTGACGCAGCTATTTCTGTGTCTGAGGGCAGCAGTGAGCTTAAACCATTTATGAACTCGGTAGAGACCAGTAACTGTTTCTTTCAAAGTAGACAAGATTTGCATGTTCTAGTTTATTTGCTAAAAGAACAAAGCCATAGAATTCCATGTTTTAAACAGAGGAATGTTTCACTATACAATAGTCAACAAACACTCAATACCATCTGTCCTATACTAAAAATTAACCTGAGTTAACTTGAATTTACACGCGATTTGTAGTTGAATATTAACTATAAATTGCAACTTAAATGGCAGATGCAAATAAAACAGATCTTATGAACTGGCTCAGGTTTTCATGATCACTATTAGGAAAACAATGGGCGGGATTCTCTCATCCCGCGGCAGGGTGTCCACGCCGTCGAAAACAATGTCGCGTTTTATAATGGCGTGAACGGGCCGCTGCCAGGACTAATTCTGGCCCCTACAGGGGGCCAGCATGGTGCTGGAGCAGTTCACACCGCTCCAGCTGCAAATCCCGGTGCAAACTGCGCCGCAGGATCAGCGCAAGCGCACTGGTGCCAGCGCCAACGCACACATGCGCAGCAACCTCCTTCACCGCGCCGGCCCCGACGCAACATGGCGCAGGACTACAAGGTCGGCGCGTAGGAAAGGAGGCCCCCAGCTGGAGATGCCGGCCTGCCGATCGGTGGGCACCGATCGTGGGCCAGGCCACATCGGAGGCCCCCCCCCCCAGGTTGGACCCCCCCACCCCTCCTCCCCCACATCCTGCCATCCGACTCTTCAACGCCGAGGTCCCGCCGCTCAGAGCAGATAGGAACAGCTCCGGAGGGACTCGTTTTATTTTCACGGCCGCTCGGGCCCACCCGGGCCGGAGAATCGCGGGGGGGGGGCGGGCGTAGAGCGGCCCACGACCGGTGCTGCACCAACCACGCCAGTGGCACGGCCGTCGATTCTCCACTCTGCGGGGAATTGTGTGCCGGCGTCAGGGTAGCGTGGCCCAGTTGCGGGGATTCTCCGGCCCAGCCCAGGGCTGGGAGAATCCCGCCAATAGTAGTTTTAAGGGATTTAAAGTAGTGTAAATAGTCCCAGGTGACCATAGTTTGCGTTCCCCTTTAAGGGGGAGAGCTGACTGGTGACTTAACCTGAGGATCACCACACCTCAGGTAAGGGGCAATGTTGAGAAGGTGGGGCCTTCATGACTAACCTCCGCCAGTACAGGAATTAAACCCATGCTGTTGGCCTCACTCAACATCACAAACTAGCTGTCCAGCCAACTGAGCTAAAATCTCACATGACAATCACGTGGGGGGATTCTGAGGAGAAAGTCACAGACACTAAGTTGGGTTTAGAGTGGAGTGTGTGTATTTGATCACAGCCAATCTGTGTGGTAAAGGCATTTTGTGTTAAACTGTTCTGGACATGTGCAGCCGCGCATACGCCTACACCCCCCACACATGCACCGATTGCGTAGGAAAAGACGGCCACGGATGCGCTGGTCCGTCCTGAGCCCACAGCCCACTTCCTGGCCACCCCCCACTGCTCCCCCCAGCCCTGGCAGAAGCGCCCCAACCAGCAGCACGGCTCTCGGCAGAGTATAGCAGTGCTGGACACTGTCCGCACGCCCTCTCTCTCTCCGCAGCCACCACACCTGGCTCACGACCGCTGGGACCACATGTGGTCGGTTCCATCAGGAACCCGACCCATCAGAGGTGAAGCAACACGGGTGGGCCATATATTCATATTCAAATGGGGTTATGATTGCCTGGGCGTGCGTCTTGCTGATGTCGATTTGGGGGGGGGGGGGGGGGGGAGCATTACGATCCGACATCAAACCGCCGCTTGCTGCGCTTACGGTGACGATCGCCATTCTCTGCCCAATCGCTGTTCCCGAGTTCAGCATCAGGCAACGGAAATCCCGCCCACAGTCTTTTGTACCAGGGTTTCATTCTGGGATCTTCTGGTCTAGTTATAACACAAACTGGGAACATAACAACACAATGAGTCAAAATCCATCAAACTTTGTCTTTCTCATGAGGAATTTCCGTTCCTCTAAGAGCGAGTCTGATGCTCAGCCGCCAGCAGGGCACAGGCAACCTGAGCTCCATGGGCATGATCCTTACCACAAATGGCACATGTCTGCAAAGCCTGCTCAACTCTGTCTGGATGATCCACCACTATTACCTTCAAGTAACGGAAACAGCCGCAACAACTTACTTTCTTCACTTATTCTTAGCTTCTGGATCTTGTCACTTCCTCTTGAGTCTTCTTCAGCTCGTCTATTTTGACCTGTGGGCTAAATAACTGCTACTGCTGCTTGATCTGACCTATGTCCTTTTATATTATTCAACATGATCCTAGTTTTTATTTCCAAGCTCAATTTGTTTTGTTTCCTTAGAAACTGAGAAGCTCAGTTTCATTTCTACGTTCACCTTTTCAGCTACCATTTTATTTTGATTTTTGAGTTTAGTTTCTGAAGTACGATCAGCCTCCATCAGGGATCTTGACCCGAACAGTGTTTGACGGGCAGAACACGGGCAAATCAGAAGCATGATCATCATAGACCTGTTTTTGCCAGTCTCGGAGTTGCTGCACCTTCTGCAGCACCGGGAGGTGATCCAGGTTGGGCAGGTGTATGGCTGGAAGTGTAGTTCGCAGGTCCCTGTGCATCAGGAGTTGAGCCGGCGACATGCCAGTGGACAGTGGGGTCGCCCTGTGTGCAAGCAGCACAAGGTGAATGTCAGACGCAGAATCCGTGGCCCTGCAAATGAGCTGCTTCACTATGTGCACCCCTTTCCCAACTGCAGATAGTGTGGGCTGGCAGTGACGTGTTTAAACTGATCCAACTGGGCAAACAGAGACCATTCATGGCTGCTGAAGCACGGGCCATTGTCACTCATGACAGTGAGTCTGATACCATGCCTGGAGAACGTCTCCTTACAGGCCTTGGTGACGGTCCGAGATGTGAGGTCTGAGAGTTTCACGACTTCAGAGTAATTGGAAAAGTAATCAATGATTAACACGTAATCACGACCATTTTCATGAAAGAGGTCGATGCCAACCTTGGACCACGGAGAGGTTTCGATTTCATGCTGCTGAAGTGTCTCCTTACTCTGCACTGGCTGGAAGCGTTGACAGGTCGCACAGTTAAGGACCATGTTCACGATGTCCTGATCCCGGGCCAGTAGACAGCCTGCCTGGCTCTGCATCTGCACTTTTCCACACCCAGGTGGCCCTCATGGATTTGACAGAGCACCAAGCCCTGGAGACTGTGTGGAATTACAATCCGGTCCAGTTTGAGGAGGATACCATCAACCACCGTCAGGTCGTCCTTGACACTGAAAAATTGAGGGCACTGCCCTTTTTGCCAGCCATTGGCTAGGTGTTGCATAACACGTTGCAAGAGGGGGTCTTTGGCTGTCTCCTCACGGGTACGAATCACCTTCTCATCAGATGCCGGGAGGGTGCTAGCAAACAGCTGCACCTGTGACTCAACCTGTGATTCAATGTGCCGGATGACGTTCAGTGGTTCACTAGGCACGGTGAAGGAGCGGGACAGTGTATTGGCAATGATGAGCTCCTTGCCAGCCGTGTAGACCAGGTCAAAGTCGTACCTTCTGAGTTTGAGGAGGATGCGCTGCAACCGAGGCGTCATGTCATTAATGTCCTTGTGGATAATGTGGACCAGAGGCCTGTGATCCGTCTCGACTGTGAATGTCGGCAGGCTGTAGACATAGTCGTGAAACTTGAGAATGGCAGTGGGAAGGCCCAGGCATTCCTTCTCTATTCGTACATACCTTTGTTCGGTGGGCGTCATTGCCTTTGATGCGTAGGCAACCGGTGCCCAGGATGAGGTGTCATCGCGTTGCAGCAGGACTGCACTGATGCCATCCTGGCTCGCATCTGTCTAGATTTTCGTTTCCCTGTCTGGGTCGAAAAATGCCAATACGGGTATAGTGGTGAGCTTGGCTTTCAGCTCCAACCACTCTGCCTGATGGGCCGCCTGCCATTCGAAGGCAGTGGACTTCTTCACTAGGTTTCATAGGGCTGTGGGTGTGTGAAGCCATGTTTGGGATGAACTTGTCCAGAAAATTGACCATGCCCAGGAAGCGCAATACCGCCTTCTTGTCTTCCGGGACCTTCATGGCTGCGATGGGCTTGACCTTGTCTGCGTCAGGAGTGTCGAGTGCCAAAGCAACATTTGACCCTGTTCAGCTTCAGGCCATTGGCGTGGACACGGCGGAATACCTGCTGGAGACGGGAAAAATGCTCCTCAGCGGTCATTGACCATATGATGACGTCGTCCACGTACACACGAACCCCTTCAATGCCCTCCATCATCTCCTCCATGATGCGATGAAATATCTCCGATGCCGAGACGATGCCGAACAGCACACGGTTATAGCAGTACCTGCCACACGGTGTGTTGAAGCCTTCTGCTGTACTCATCCAGCTGTATTTGCCAGAATCCATGTGATGCATCTAACATCGTGAAAAAACGTGTATGTGCCATCTCACTGGTGAGTTCCTCCCGCTTCAGGATGGGGTACTGTTCATGCATTATATTCTGGTTGAGATCCTTGGGAGCAATGCAGATGCGCAGGTCTCCAGAGGGTTTTCTAACCACCACCATCGAACTGACCCAGTCAGTCGGTTCGGTTATCTTGGAAATGATCCCCTGCTGCTTCAGCCCCTTGAGATGTTCCTTCAGGCGCTTCAGGAGGCGGGACCCGGCATGGTGCATGGACCACTGGCTTGACATCAGGTCGCAGTAGGATCTTGTGCAGATATGGCAAAGTGCCCATCCCGTCAAACACACCAGGATACTGAGCGAGGATGTCGTCAATGCCAGCTTGAAGATCCACGTTGGAGGATGTCGTTGAATAAACCCGCTGCACAAGGTTTAGCTTTTCGCAGGCATTCGCGCCCAGTGAGGATGCCCTGCCCAGCTTGGCAATTTCATATCGTAGCCATGCATGGGTGCTCCGGTTGGAGACGAGTAGATGGCAGGACCCCAGTGCCGTGATGGCATTACCGTTCTAGTCCAGGAGCTGGCAGGCTGCTGGAAGGACCTTGGGGGGCTTCTTGATGTGTTTGAAATCTGCCTGTGAGAGGAGGTTGGCAGAAGCACCTGTGTCCAGCTTGAACTGGATGGAGCAGTGGTTGACCTGCATCACCGCACGTCATTGTCCTCTGCATCCACAGCTAGGATGGACTAAATGCGCAATGAGTTAGATGTGGCATGTTCACGTGTGGTAATGATGTCCACTCGGTAGGCGGACTCCAGTCACTCGTCCTCTGGATCCGTTGTACTGCCAGGATCAGAATCCTGTAATCGTCGTTGCACATTTTGGACACGCCATCGTCGGAATTGGGAGCGCTGGCCTCTGACTGGTGGTGCAGACCTGCACAAGGCTGCATAGTGTCCAGGCTTCCCACAGTTTAAATATCGCCTGCCTCTTGCAGGGCTGTGTCCCTTAAGTGGGCGTTGCCGCAGTTCGGGCACGTCATGACATCGGCGTCGTGATGCGGTGCACATCGTCACACATGAGCAGTGCGGTCGGCAGACATCTGCACCTGCGCAATGTGCGTGTCGGCCGCATCGCGCATGCATGCATGGGGCTCCGGGAAAAGCGTGCGTGATGGCCGCCGTCTTCAATGCTGAGGCGCTACATCCGGGAGATGGCCTGCATACTTACTGCCTCGTGGGAGGCAAGTTTCTAATTTTCAGCCGATTTGTATTGGGAATACCGATTTTTTTGCGTGCTCATGCACTGTACATGTTTCAATCGCGACTGGCAGGGTCATGTGCTTGATTTTTAAGAGCTGCTCTCGCAGAGGATCAAAGTGAATTCCAAACACGATTTGGTCTCTGATCATGGAGTCAGCAATATCACCAAAGTTACAGGACAGCGCTAGCAGGTGGAAGCTCGTTAAGAAGGCATTGATTCATCTTTACCTTGAAGATGTTGTTTGAATATGTAGCACTCGAAGATTTCATTGGTGTCCACTTCATAGTGACTATCGAACTTGTCCAGGATGATCTGAAACTTTGTCATGTCCTGGCCTTTGGTGAAGTTAAACAAGTTGAAGAGTTCGATGGCTTGATCACCCGCTGTTGAGAGGAGAAGCACAATTTTTCTTGCATCAGACACACCCTCGAGGTCTGAGGCTTCGATGTGCAGCAGAATCTTTTGCTTGAATATCCGCCAGTTGGTACTGAGATTGCCGGAGGTCCTGAGCTGGTGAGGAGCCTGAATCTTCTCCATGGTGCCAGGACACATTTGCTGGTCGTCACGGAACGGACTGAGGTAAGCCACCTTTAAATTAGTAGACTCCTGGTATCATGTCATGTTAGGCATACTGGTCTAACATTGGCTGCAACTGGATGCAGCTTAGGCAGATACTCCAGACCTTGAAGTTACTTCAATCAGGTTTATTGAACTAATAGCACAGTTAGCACAGTTCTCTGTGAGTTCGACTCTGCTAACTTAAGTGTGGTTACTCTGTCTGAGCCAGACCAGCTCTGAGCCACGTGGTGGAGGTGTGAGATTGTAACAACACCCTGACTCTCTAGATGTTCATCAGTGGAAAGAGGCGGAGTGTGAGTGCCTCGTGTCTTTTATAGTCAGATCCCACCCCTGGGTGTCCTGTCTGCTTATTGGTCATGTCCTGTTCTATGTGTCCATTAGCTGCATGCCTGTATATCATTATGTGTGTCTGCATATCTTGACAGTACCCACTTCTCTCACTAAAACTAAAACAAAGGGTTGGATTCTTCGGCCATGGTTGCTGCAAAATCGCCACGGGTGGGAAGCGGCCCATGTGAAGGTTCATTGACCTCTAGTGGGAATGTCCGGTCGTCGGGCGGGTGCGGCGATAGAATCCCGATCTTTGTCCTTGATCAAAATGTCTCGGCTTCAATGTTTTTTCACAGTGAGCAACTTGGTTTTGTTGCTGCTCTCCAATGGTAGAAGTGTCAGATGGTAAGAGCAAATCAAATTTGCTTCTCAACTTCCTTTTTAAAAACAATACTGTCACTGTGTTTTGTGTTGTTGCATGTGCAGTGTTCCTGTAGGATATGAGAAATGTATCCTTTAGGTAATGGTCCTTCATTCTTTGATGCTTTAATGGCATTCTTCAATGACTGTACCAACCTCATTGACAACCGTTTGGTAGAATGATAAGGGGCAGTTTGCATTGTTTTTAAGGTAGTCCACAAATTCCTATGGCGTGAACTGAGTCCTGTTATCGCTAACTAATTGTTTCCGATTTGCCAAATCACGCAGAAACTACGTCCAGTCATCCAGTTGTCTTTTCAGTAGTTGTCGACTTCATCATCTTTATTTCAGTCCATTTGGAATATGCGACCACCAGAATGAGAAACATATTCTTCAGTTGGTCCCGTAAAATCAATATGTATTCTCTGCCATGGCTGTTTTAGCTAACCTCAAGGGTGAAGTGGTTGAGGAGTGGAGTATTTTGTCTCCTAGCACAAGACTGACACTGACCTACTCTTTCTTCAATCGGAGGTTAGTCTCGGCCACCAAAAATAACTCCTTGCAAGATCTTTCATCTGTACAATTGCTGGATGTCCTTTGTGGAGCAGATCCAGTAAACAACTCTGCAAGCATGGAGGAATGATAACCCTGGTCCCCCATAAAAGTACATCATTTTGTGCCATTAATTCAAGTTCCCTTGTTCGCTACAGCTTGAATCCGGGTTCATCCTTTATTTATCCATTGGTATACTTTCAAAATCATGAAAATGACCTTCCCCATTACCGGACCTGACCTTGTGTGTCTTTGCACTTGAGAGGCTGTAGTAGATACATTATTACCCTGGGAAATGTACGCATAGTTCACATTGATCTCCTGTGATCTGACTTTGTCCTGAATTGGTAGACGTGATAGAGCATAAGTGTTTGCATGTTGCTCCGATCCTCTATATCTAATCTCGTAACGATGCACTGATAAGAAATGTCTAAGTGGGATTCTTGCGGATGCTCTGGGTTCCTCCCATGGTTCAAAGATGTGCGTTAGGTGGATTGGCCATGATAAAATAAGGGTGCCGGCCCCCTCGAACACCAATCACATGGGTCCTCCACCCCATCGAGAATCGTCTCATTCTAGCCTTCTTGAGGTGTGCTCGAAAATCTACTTTTGGCTGAATGAGACTCTGCCTTGCTCCAAATCTCCTCCTCCACAATTGGCCCTAGCTCTTCAACCCAACGTGCCATCACTCCCTCAACCGAGCCAGTTGCCTCCCCTATTATCCGCTGGTATTTTCCAGACGTACTAGCCACCTTTGACCCCGAGCAGGACAAAATCCGCTCGAGCAAGTTAGAAGGCTGCATCACCGGGAAGGCAGGAAAGTACTTTTTGACCCAGCTACGCACCTGGAGACACCTGAACCCGTCAGCATCAGTAAGCCCATATTTCTCCTTCAGCTCCCCAAGGCGAGTGAACTGACATTCTCCATCCACTCGCTAAACCTCACATCCAGCCTAGCAGGCTCAAATAACTGGCTTGTACAGATTGGAGCTAGTCTTGAAGCAGCCTTCAAATTGAAATATCGCCGGAATTTTCTCCAAATGTTTAACGTGGCTAGTTCCACCGGGTTAGGCAAGTGCTTCTTCGGCAGCAATGGGAGTTGAGACGTTACCAACGCCCCCAGGCTTTTCCCCCTCACAAACTCTACCTCCACCTGGACCCACAGCTCCACCAAGTTCC
The DNA here is from genome assembly GCF_902713615.1 of Scyliorhinus canicula. Taxonomy (NCBI): domain Eukaryota; kingdom Metazoa; phylum Chordata; class Chondrichthyes; order Carcharhiniformes; family Scyliorhinidae; genus Scyliorhinus; species Scyliorhinus canicula. The sequence continues at coordinate 122,385,012 of NC_052151.1, forward strand.
AGCACCTTTCCAGCATTAGCTGCCCAATAATAACATTGACAGTTTGGCAAGGCCCAGCCTCCTGCTTGTCTCTTCCCCTGCAGCACTACCCTCCTGAACCTCGGACCCTTACCCACCCAAATAAACCCAGTCACAAGCTGGTCAATCTCTCTGAAAAACACCTAGGGCAGGAACATCAAGAGGTACTGGAACAAAAATAAAAATCTCAGCAAGATTATTCATCTTAACCGATTGTACTCAGCCCGCTAGGGGTAGTGGGAGACCGTCCCATCTTTGCAGGTCTGCTTTGACCTTCCCCATCAGATTTGTATAGTTCAACCTCTGGAGATTCCCCCAGTCCCTTGCTATCTGGACCCACAGATACCGAAAACTACTTTCTGCTAACCAGAATGATAACTTCCTGAGTCCCTCTCTGCACCAGTACCCCAAACACAAAGTACTCGTTTTTTCCTATATTTAGCTTATAGTCAAAAAAGACTCCAAAATGCTGAAATATCCACATAATGTTTCCCACTGGTGCCTCCACATTCCTAACGTATAATAGCAAATTGTTGGCAGCTAGCAAAACCCTATCCTCAACCCCTCCCAAGCTTTCAAAGCCCTCAGCGTCAACGCAAATAACAAACGGGACATCGGGCATCGTTGCCTAGTACCCCGGTATAGTCAAAAGGGCTCAGAAGTTATTTTGTTAGTGAGGTACACTGGAAAATGGGGCCACATACAACAGCCGCACCCACGCTACGAAGCCCAGTCAAAACCCAAATTTCTCTAGTATTGCGAACAGGTAGTCCCACTCTACCCACTCTGCATCAAGCGAAACAATGATCTCCGGAATCAGACCCTCCCTCGGGGTAAGAACCACGCTCAAAAACTGTCTCACGTTTGCAAATCCTGTTTGTTCTTTTCCCATCATCTCTGGGAGACAAGGCTCCAGTCTTACACCAACACCTTAGTTAGAAGCTTCGCATCCACGTTTAACAGAGAGATTTGATGATATGAACCGCAGTCTGTGGGGGTCTTTGCCTTTCTTCGGGAACAGAGAAATTGACACCTGCCCTAGTGACTGTGGCAAGGCACCTCTCTCAAGGGAATCCCTGAACATTCCCAACAACACAGGGCCCAGCTGATTGACTAATCTTTTATACAATTCCACCGGGAACCCATTGGGCCCTGGTGCCTTCCCCAACTGCATCAACTTCAGCGTCTCCTTGGTTTCCTTCAACTCCAACGGGGTCTCCAGTTCCTCCCACAGCTCCTCCTCCACCTTGGGAAACACCAACTCCCCCAGGAATTCTTCCAAATCCTCTCATCCTGAGGTGGTTCAGACTTATATAACTCCTTGTAGAAAACTCTAAATGTCCCATTCACCTATTCCTGAGCTGAAACCAGACCCCACCTTGTGCTCTAATCTGGGCAATCTCCCTCTCAGCCTCCTGTTTCCTCAGTTGATATGCAAGCTGCTGACTTGCCTTCTCTCCATACTCATTGCCCCTTCAGCTCGCCTCAACTGTCGCACAGCCCCATCTGTGGAAATTAATTTGAACTGCTTTTTCCTGTATATTATTATGTGTCATCCAACAATGGACTTGCACAAAAGACTGTGAGTAATTCTGGGGATGAACTGCTGACATATCTGCGATCCACCTCTCTGATATCATCCCACCAATTTCCAGCTCCCTCCTCACCTCTGCATCAACATGTGCCTTAAAAGATCTCCCCTATTACTACCCTCAGCACCTCCCACAGTATCGAGGCTGAGACCTCGTCCTTATCATTGCTCAAGATATAACCCTGGACAGCCCTTGAGATCCTTGCACAGAATCCCAGGTCCGCTAGCAGCCCTACATCTCACCGCCAACCCTTGCGACGCACCTGGCCTACCTTGAACTCCACGTCCACCCAATGTACGGTATGGTCAGAAATGACCCCCACGCTGAGTACTCAGATTTCTTAACCCCTGCCAACAGTGCCCGACTCACGACAAAGTAATCAACCCTGGAGAACACATTATGTACAGAGGAGAAAAACAAAAACTCTTACTCCCCTGGATGATGAACCTCCAAGGGTCTGCTTCCCCCCCCCCCCCCCCACCCGTTTCCTCTATAAATGCAAATGGTCTAGCACACAGTTCATATCCCCATCCATAATAAGTTGGTGGGTGCCTTGATCTGGTATCGCTGCCAACAACCGCTTCATGAACATTGTCTAGTCCTAATTTGTGGATTATACATTCACCAACACCACCTGTTTCACTTCTAATACACCCGTTACTATAACATACCGTGTGTGCTATTCCCTTCTCCGAACAAAACTGGCCCCTGTTATTAATGAGCATTGCCACTCCTCCGGCCCTCCTGTTGAACCTTGAGTGGAAAACCTGGCTCACCCAAGCGTTCCGAAGACGCACTTGGTCCCGCTCGCACATGTGGAGAAACATCAGGTCAGTCCCTCGACTCTTTAAATGAGCAAAAACCCGTGCTCTTTTGACTGAGGCCCCAGGACCCTTTCATTTCAAGTGACCACCCTTGTCGGGGTCTCTCACCCCTCACCAACCTCAAGTCAGCCATTACCACCGCCACAGGCCACAGCTGCCCCGATGATTCTGAAGCCTCAGGCTCACCTAAGATGATGAATTGCCCCACCCAACTGGTGGAACAAAGAAAAATTCCTGGTCACTGTTAGTTTCCCCCCAACACATTCGGCAGATGACCTGCCACCTCCACAAACTCCACCTCAACCCATTGAGCTGTTGGAGGGCATTTTGTGATACTGGACTATGATATAAATTATAGATTGCCCTGTAACTACATTTGTGCTCCTATATTACTTTTAAATAGTTCTGATGAGACAAAAGGTACTCATTGGCTTAGATGCCTGTTTAGAAGAGGCAATTTGTAGAAATAGATAGTGTATACATAATCCTTGTTAATATCAGAAAGGACACAAAATGGCTAAAGACACAAAATGGCTGAATGAGCCACTTTCCTTTAAAAATAAGTTACAAAATGTGTAAACTACTTAATGAGAACCTAGGGAGTATTTCAACAGCTGCTGATAACAGCTTCCCAGAACAAGAAATGCTATGTGTCCTTGATAAGATCAAAGACCCGAGTTGCAGACAGGACATCATTACGTTAGTTTTGAATGATTTCTGTATGAAGTTAGGGGTGGGTAAGACAATGCCCACTTTAACCATATATGTGATAACTGGGATGATAGGAAAATTTATTGACTACATGCAATGAAGTGTGACGCGAATATAGTTGATTGATTGTATGTAAATGGTAATACAACTAATTCCGCCCCTTGAATCTGTATATTAACTCATGTGAGCCTTAGCTCAAGTGAGAAAAGGTGCTGTCAAAGGCTGCGGAGTCTCAGGCCTTTCCTCACAGAATTCTGATATAATAAACTGCTTTTTTACTTATATTCAGGCTTTCGTGTGAATATTTTCACCTCTAACAGAGCCTAACCTAATTGGCCCAACATGTCGCAGCTCCACCCCCCCCACTTGACTTCCGTTAACTAGTCTTACTTCAGCACATTTTTATTTCATTATACGCCTCTTCGCAGTCTTTTGTGCAAGTCCATTGTTGGTTGACACATAATAACATATTAAGTGGTTTTAATAAGATAACAAGATTTGAAATAAATTTTCCATAGTAATTGATGAGCCTATAAAAGATCTCAGTTGCGATACATTCTGCAGTCTAGTCGCAGTCATTTTCTTCCGTTCCTTGTGCAGTCTGCCCGTATCAATTATATGGTCTAGAAACCTTATTGATCACTGTACAAATTAGCATTTCTCTCTCTTGACACAAAAGTTGTGTCTTTCAAGATGCTCCAATGTGTCTTCTAAATTATTTAGGTGCTCCTGTTCAGTCCTGATGGTGATTGAAATGTCTTCCAAATAACATTTAACACCATTAAGGCCACTAAGGATTTGTTCCAGAGGCTTTTGGAACAGGACCATTGCTGATGTTATTCGAAATGGTGGGTACCTGTACCTGAACAGTCCTTTATAGAATTATGAGACGAGGTTGAGGCTCAGCTGCTACCTTCATTTGGAGGTACACTTGGGACAAATCTATCTTACTGAACTTTTTTCCACCTAACAATGCAACAAATAGATCCTCTATTACTAGTGAGGTTAATCAGGGGTAGCACGGTGGCACAGTGGGTTAGCACTGCGCCAAGGTCCCAGATTCGATCCCGGCTCTGGGTCACTGTCTGTGTGGAGTTTGCACATTCTCCCCGTGTTTGCATGGGTTTCGCGCCCACAACCCAAAGATGTGCAGGGTAGGTGGATTGAACATACTAAATTGCCCCTTAATTAGAAAAAAAATAATTGGGTAGACTAAATTAAAACAAAAAAAAATAGTAAGGTTAATCATATTAAAAACACCACAAATTCTTATTGAGCCATCTGACTTGATAACTGGACCAATTGAGATTGCCCAATTGCTTGTTGTTACAGACTCAATCACTCCAACTTTGGTAAGCTTTCCAAGTTCCCTTTAAACTTTGGTTTAATTGCATATTCTTGCTTTTAAGCAGTTAAGGAGGTTATCAGCTTTTTATCTTAAGCCGGTCATTTCTCATAAATGTTTCCAAATAACTTATTATACTTTCGGATGGCACAGTAGCACAGTGGTTAGCACAGTTGGTTCACAGCTCCAGGGTCCCAGGTTCGATTCCCGGCTTGGGTCACTGTCTGTGAGGAGTCTGCACGTTCTCCTAGTCTCTGCGTGGGTTTCCTCCGGGTGCTCCGGTTTCCTCCCATAGTCCAAAGATGTGCAGGTTAGGTGGATAGGCCATGAAATTGCCCTTAGTGTCCAAAGGAGGGGACGGATCACTCACTGCCAGCCTCCCAGATGGTCTCAATCTACTGCAGTTTGCCTATCACCGCAACCAGTCCACAGCAGATGTTATCTCCCTGGTTCTACAATCAACACTTGAAAAACGCGAAAACAAGGACATCTATGTAAGACTGCTGTTCATCGACTACAGCTCCGCCTTTAACACCGTTATCCTGACAAGACGAATAACCAAACTCTGCAATCTTGGACTTGACCCCTCTCTGTGCAGCTGGACCCTTGACTTCCTCACCAACGGACCGCAATCTTTCAGGATCGGCAACAGCACCCCCTCCACAATAGTCCTCCACACTGGGGCCCCACAAGGATGTGTGCTCAGTCCTCTACTGTACTCCCTATACACACATGACTGTGGCAAGATTTAACTCCAACTCAATCTATACATTTGCGGATGATACGACTGTGGTGTGGGCTTAAGTGGGATGCTCTTTCCAAGTGCCGGTGCAGACTTGATGGAACGAATGGCCTCCTGCACTGTAAATTCTATGTCTAATTGCTGTTATGTATTCTTTCCATCAAACAATTAGTTCACAGTTTGTCAATTTAGTTTGATTTTGGTCAAACGTGGTCTTCCGAAAAATGCAGGAAAATTTCCTTTACCTACATGTAATGGCAATTTGCTTCACCTTGCACCATGATATAACCCTTCGCTGGAACCATCTCTTCCGTGTAAGTTTTCAAGATTATATCAGGCTGCTTTAATGGTACGTTCTTGAGCTTTTGTTGATATAGTTATTCAGAGTGGAGAGATACAGAGGCTCCCTTCTCGCTAATAATAATAATCTTTATTGTCACAAGTAGACTTACATTAACACTACAATGAAGTTACTGTGAAAAGCCCCGAGTCGCCACATTCCGGCGCCTGTTCAGGTACACAGAGGGAGAATTCAGACTATCCAAATTATCTAACAGCAAGCCTTTCCGGACTTGTGGGAGGAAACCGGAGCACCCAGAGAAACCCACGCAGACACTGGGAGAATGTGCAGGCTCCGCAAAGACAGCGACCCAAGCCGGGAATCGAACCAGAGACACTGGCGCTGTGAAGCAACAGTGCTAACCACTGTGCTACCGTGCAGCCCGCTACTTCCATTTTAATTTAATTCCCATTCAGTTATAGATAAACCCAAATTCTCTGTGCATTGCCATATATCGATAGTACATCTTCTTTGCTCGCCCTTTGCTAGTCAGACTTTATTAGAGTCGTGTTGCTTGCTCCCAGTTTAGGTGAGAAAGAGGGACAACCTCCCAAATGCCGCTGAAGATGTCGATATGTAATCATGTGACACACTGTACAGAGATGCATTGGTTTACAATAGAAGGCAATGGAGGAGTGGACAAGGGTGTCAGGGAGGGAGTGGTCTCTGAGGAATGCTGATAGGGAGGGGGTGGGGGTGGTAAGAGGAAGACCTGTTTAGTCGTGATATCATGCTGGAGTTGCCAGAAAGACGGAAGATGATTCTTTGAATGCGGAGGCTGGTGGGGTGAAAAATGAGGAGAAGAGGGACCCTGTCATGGTTCTGGGAGGGAAGGAAGGGGTGAGAGCAGAGGTGCAGGAGATGGATTGGACATGATGAGTGCTCTGTCATCTACAGTTAAAAAGGCAGACATGTCCAAAGTGCTGTTTTAGAAAGTGCCATCATTGGAACAGTTGCGGCAGAGGCGGAGAAACTGGGAGAATGGGATAGAGTCCTTACATGGAGCGGAGTGTGAAGAGCTGTCGTCGAGCTGTGGAAGTCAGTGAGTTTGGAATTAATATTGTGGTCAGTTTATTATCAGAAAATGAGACAGAAAGCTCAAGGAAGGGAAAGGAAGTACCAGAGATCTGGGCTGCGGGATAGGGTGAAGGTAGGGGCTTAAGTGGGGTGCTCCTTCCAACAGCCAGTGCAGACACTGGGCTGAATGGCTTCCTTCTGCACTGCAAATTCTATGATTCTATGATAGACCATGTGAAGGGGAGAGAGAGGTGGAAGCAAAATCAATACATTTTTCCAGGTGCAGACAGGAGAATGAAGCGGCTCCAATATAGTCATCAATGTAACGGATGAAGAGTTGTGGGAGAGAGCATGATTAACACTGGAACAAGGAATAGTCCACATTCTCCACAAAAAGGTAGGCATAACTGGGACCCATACTGGAAGAGGAGGTGGTTATGACCAGGAAACTGAGATTTGTTGATATGATGTAAGGCATCAGAGGAATCACAAATGTACCTGGGAAAGAGTTGAACAATGGGAATGAGGATAGAGTCAAGATAGGAAGTGATGAGTGGAATGAGACACGAACAGGTTGATACGATGGACACTCCTATTTGTGGATTTTGGGAAGCAGGGAGAAGTGGGTTGTGTGGAGCTGCGGAACTATGAGGTTGGAGGTTGTGGAGGGAAGATCCCCAGAGGTGGAAGCCAGTGACAGTCCTGGAAGCTATTGTTCGCTGGTGGGGTTTTGGTCAAGTGCGAGGTAGGAAGAAGTATTGCAGAGTTGGTGCTTAGCCTCTGCAAGGTAAAGATCAGTGAAGCAGACAGCAATAGCACAACCCTTGTTGGCAGGTTTGGAGACCTAGTATTACGATCCCAACAGTGGCTAGGATACTGGACAGAAAACCCAATATTTTATTTTTAATTTTAATCATAAATGGAGGATACCTCGCTCCACAAGTGACTTCAGGATTATTCCGAGCTGTGTCGAATGATATATCTGTGCTTGAACATGTATAAATGTCGCAATTATCATCCACTATGATGGTTTTGTTTCCTTGTTTTCTGACCTTTAAATGCTCATTTTTGTTTCATTTAATCTTGCCCCTAACAAACAAAATCTACAGTCAGCATTCACCAAGCTTAAATGCTGCCATGCAAAGTATTTCAATGCGGATATCCAATTGGAGGGATTGAAACTGAATTCTCAAAACAGTTTACAGTATAGAATTGTTCTGAATATAGATACTAATTTTTAAAAAGTTCTGGAATTGGAGCTCCTACTGCCTCCATCTCTCCAGTTATTATCTCCTTCTCCTTCTGCATGGGTTGCATTTAATTTGGGAGTTTGTTTGAAGCATTTAATCCCTTTCACTGCTGTGCTAATATTCTTCTGTTCTTTGAACTCACTAATAGAGTTCAATTTTTAATAATTGCCCTCATCTCCCTGCCCTGCCTACATGATTTGCATGAATTATTTATGATAGGCTTTCAACAAGGCTTTAACTAGCAAAGACTTTAATTTCACTAACTTTCCTGACCATTTATGGGCAACAGTAGTCCAGCATTAAAGCCAAGTGAATAGTCCATTATCGATTTACACAAATTATACACAGCAACCATCATTAAAATTAGTGGCCTGGGAAAGATATGTTCCAATGATTCTTCACTCATATGATTTCCCAGCATTCTACTGCATTACTGAAAAATTGAGCTAGTTGCAATGCATCTGAACCCAGGTTTGCAAAGGACAAGAGCATAATATTGACAACAAGAGCTTAATATTATCAATTAGGAATTCAGATTTACAAGAAAATGTTTAACTTAAAAGCATATTTTTAAAAATGCATTTGGACATATGAACAGTGACAGGAAAACACAAGGCAATATCTGAACCCTCCATCCCACCCAAAACCGTGTGATCTCTAGGGTAAATGTAATACCAGATAGAAACCAAGGTAAATTCAGAGAAAAGAATCTGAGAGATTCATCTCTTATAATACTTGCTGCTCCTGTCAGTTGTGACCATGGGCAATCTCTCTGCTGAGGCCGTCCATACAAGTACGTGTTTTTGAGGGGGCGGAACATCGCAAAAACGGCACCGACCCAGATTCTAGCATAAACATGGATTCTCCGGCTGATCGGCGAACACAATTTCTGCGTCGGCGATCGGAGAATCCAGCCCATGCAGTGCGATCTACCGGCCACGTTGCACTCAAACAATAGATTGGCCAGTAGATGCAGGGAGAGGCATCACACGGGCTTCCCGGCAAACTTTACGCCTTGTGAGATCTATCCTGGATGTTACTCCCTTATGATTATGCACTTGATTATTTGTTGTTGTCATTTCTCTTTGAAGGGTCTGCAAAATGCGAGCATGGGCGCAAACGTTTTCTGTTATCCTGTTCTAGCAAAAATCATATTTATTTGATTATGTGATATGGTCTGTCCACAGTTTTACTCCTTTTTTATATGGAGAAGATGAGCAGAGCCAGGGCAGGTTGATGGGTGGATGGTTGGTGTAGAGCTGGGTGGTCGGGTTAGTTAAGTCCTCACTGAGATTGACGATAGCACCCCCTCCCCCCGCTAGAGCTAATTGTATCGGGTTTTTATTTGTTATTTTGAATTTTATTTTGTATTTTTGTTGGGTTTGTAAGATGTTGACTGAATCCTACAATGGTACAGGGCTGTCTCTTAGCGAGAAAAGAAGGTTTTAAGGCCATTACAGTGCCTCTGGTGTGACTGGAGATAAGGGAGGTGTACTTTGATGCATGCCCAAATGTAGCACAAAAATCTTATCTTATATTTATCCTTAACAAGAGAATCGGGCATTTTTATTCTTCTACTTCCCCACTGGGAAAGAACCTGACTGGGATTCTCTGAGCCTCCGTGCCGAAAAGGCGCTTGGCGCAGGGACGGAGAATGGGGCCTCAGACCCGCGATTGGGTCTGACACTGGGACGTGGCTCTCCGCCGACCGGAGAATTAACGCCAGTCGCGAGCACGTGGTCGACATGTCGCCGGTCTGGGGCCGTTCAAAGAGGCCCCCGCGCCGATTCTCCGTGGTCGACCGGCCGAGTTCCCGCCAGAATGGTTCACATATGGTTCCACCCAGCGGGGGACTCGCATCGTGGCTGCAGTGGGCATCCTGGTGGGGGGTAGGGGGGGGCTCCATGATGGCCAGGCCCGCGATCGGGAGCCACCGATCGGCGGACGCACGCGATATCGGGGAGCCTACCTTCTTCTGCACCGGCCCGCTGTGCGGCTCCGCCATGTTGCGCGGACCGGTGGCGAGCAGTGCAGGGCCATGTACGACAGCTGGAGCAGCACGGAGCACTCTGGCACACTGTTAGTCCCCTGTGGGGTACAGAATCGCTGGGCCAGAGGCCCGTTGACAAAGAACAACAAAGAGCAAAGAAAAGTACAGCACAGGAACAGGCCCTTCTGCCCTCCAAGCCTGCATCGACCATGCTGCCCATCTAAACTAAAATCTTCTACTTCCGGGGTCTGTATCCCTCTATTCCTACCCTATTCATGTATTTGTCAAAATGCCCTTTAAATATCACTATCGTCCCTGTTTCCACCACCTCCTCCAGCACCGTGTTCCAGACACCCACTGTTGTGTTATGCTTCTTCAAGTAGAATAAGCTGCTTCCTTGATGTATGCTCTGACAAAGGAAGGTTCAGACTTGGAGATAGCTTTAACACATTTATTGACCAGTTAACAATTCTCCTACTTGAGTTCAACTCTCCTGCTAATCTTGCTATAGTAACTCAGTCTAACTAACCAGTCTGCTCAAGTGGTGGGTGTGATGATTCTGATCTGCCCCTATCCTTCTCTCTAAGTGTTGCCTGTGGAAAGAGAAAGAGCATGTGTGCCCTGTCCATTTATATGGGTTGTGTAAATGTCTCCTTGTGGTTGTGTCACCTATGGTTGTCTTGATTGCCCATTGGTCGTGTCCTATTCTATGTGTTCATTAGCTGTATGTCTGCATGTCATGACGTCTCCGGTGCTCCCTCTAGTGTTTATTTAGTTGTGGTATATTTACATTTACCCCTTGTGTATTTACAGTGATGCATATCACCACACCCACTACCCTCTGTGTACAAACTTGCCTCGTACATCTCCTCTAATCTTGCCCCTCGCACCTTAAACCTATGCCCCTTAGTAATTGACCCCTCTACCCTGGGAAAAAGTCTCTGACTGTCCACTCTGTCTATGCCCCTCATAATTTTGTAGACCTCTATCAGGTCGCCCCTCAACCTCCTTCGTTTCAGTGAGAACAAACCAAGTTTATTCAACCTCTCCTCATAGCTAATGCCCTCCATACCAGGCAACACCCTGGTAAATCTCTTCTGCACCCTCTCTAAAGCCTCCACATCCTTCTGGTAGTGTGGTGACCAGAATTGAACACTATACTCCAAGTGTGACCTAACTAAGGTTCAATACAGCTACAGCATGACTTGCCAATTTTTATACTCAATGCCCCGGCCAATGAAGGCAAGCATGTCGTATGCCTTCTTGACTACCTTCTCCACCTGGGTTGCCCCTTTCAGTGACCTGTGGATCTGTACACCTAGATCTCTCTGGCTGTCAATACTCTTGAGGATTCTACCATTCACTATATATTCCCTACCTCTATTCGACCTACCAAAATGCATTACCTCACATTTGTCCGGATTAAACTCTATCTGCCATCTCTCCACCCAAGTCTCCAAACAATCTAAATCCTGCTGTATCCTCTGACAGTCCTCATCGCTATCCGCAATTCCACCAACCTTTGTGTTCGGTGTTTACGCCAGTGTCAACACTTAGCCGCGTTTTTAGAGAATCCAAGCCCCTGATTTCTGCAGAGCCTAAACAGTTAATTAGCAATTTTTTAATCGTACCTTATGTTCTAGATTCTGTGTTAGTACATTAGGTACTTTGTAATTTTTGGAAAGAGACTTGGCAACTAATATTGATGTGGAGACATGGATAATATCTGAGATAATGCCAATAGCATTTTGGCATGCAATAAAATGAAGGTTCAAGATACTGCACCAATTCTATATCATACCAATTTGAGACATGTGTTTGATCCTGCTATATCACCTATGTGGCTAAGTGGATGGTAGTCGAGGGTGATTATACTGCGCATGGACCTGTATCAAGATTCAATCTTATTGGTCTGTTGTAGTTAAAGAGCTTGAGAGGATATGTGGCAGGGCCTTAGAACTTGTTGCTTTATTCCTAATTTTGGGTCTTCCAGGTCGATGAATTATTGACGCAAATAAAAACAGGTTATATAATATCTTAACTTTTGCAGCTCGGGAAAGTTAACTCTGCTTTTGGAACAGTGACAAGTACCCTTTGATTCAAAACTGGCATAAAATAGTCATGGAATGTTTTCATGGAATTCCTTATGTCTGTGCTCCGATGTAGTTCTGAGACATTCCGTAAAGTGTGGGACCCATATCTCAAATGGGACCCATATCTCAAATATATAGGCACCACTTAGTCCGCCCTGCTCCTGCAAGGATTGCAATGAGCTATATTGCTTCTTGATCTCGCTATGCATAAAGGTGTGCATCCTGCATGTTATTCTACCATGTTTGTGTGGCCTTATCCTCTGTGCCCTCATTTTCAGATTGATCCATTGTATAAAGGAGGTACTGGTTCTTAAGGACTATTGTCCTGAATTTATCCCGTTTTTCTCTGTCCCTATGTTTGCAGAAATAATTATTCTGTACTGTAGCAGTGGTATCTTGAAAGTGAGAAGTAAAAATTATAAAACCCTAATAACAATATATTTTTAAAAATAAGATTTAAGACTCATTATCCTCAAGAAGACCCTGCAGACAAGGGAGTATAGATGTTTATTTAAAATTTAAAAAAATAAATTTAGAGTACCCAATTATTTTTTCCAATGAAGGGGCAATTTAGCGTGGTCAATCCACCTAACCTGCACATCTTTGGGTTGTGGGGGCGAAACCCATGCAGACACAGGGAGAACGTGCAAACTCCACACAGACAGTGACCCAGGGCCAGGATTCGAACCTGAGTCCTCAGTGCCGTAGGCAGCAATGCTAGCCACTGTGCCACCGTGTTGTCCGAGAGTATAGATGTTGAGGTTGTTTTTCGGGCTCAAGGTTGAACCTATATAGGGGCTGGTTTAGCTCACCAGGCTAAATCGCTGGCTTTTAAAGCAGACCAAGCAGGCCAGCAGCACGGTTTGATTCCCGTACCAGCCTCCCCGGACAGGCGCTGGAATGTGGCGACTAGGGGCTTTTCACAGTAACTTCATTGAAGCCTACTCGTGACAATAAGCGATTTTCATTTCATTTCATATGACTTTCATTTTAACCGGTTGAAAATAACTTCTGGGGCGTGATAACTTTAGGGCGCTGTTCATGTTGGTGGAAAATTCTGGCGCACGGGTTTCCCGGTGATGAGGTGTGCAGCCAACGGGAAACCATTGCCAATGGCGGAACCAGTAAATCCTGTTGGCGGGCCGTCTCCACAGCGGGTTGGTCGGTATATCCCACCCCAGGTGGGTGAAACCCACAAGATGGATATAGCTGTGTGTGGGCAGGGGGCAAAGGCAACCAGGAAGGGAAAAGGGGATCCACTCACAATATGACTGCCTGGGAACAACGCCAAAGATTGGATTGGACAATTATTTGTCTTTTATCCCGAACGCCGGGGTGTGAGCATTGGCATGAGTGATACTATAAACAACAGGAGCTTGAGAGGATCATTATGATGATTATGACCAAAAGATATGAAGAGGACTCATTTAGTGCAGTGATAACCCTGGGACAGGACTCTTGCACATGGGAAGGCCAATAGCTGGTTTGTAAGTTGTTATCTGTTGTTATTTGTTTGTTATTTAAAGCTCTGAAGGAGACCATTCGGCCCATCATGTCTGCACCGGCATCCAAACGAGCAACCAGCCAGTCCCATTCCCCAGCCCTATCTCCATAGCCCTCTAAATTTACCACTTTCAAATATGTATCCAGCTCTCTTTTTGAAACCTCCCATGGAATCCGCCTCCACCACTCTCCCAGGCAGCACATTCCACACCCCAACAACTCTGAGTAACGTTTCTCCTCATCTCATTCCTAGCTCTCTTGCTGATCATCTTGAAATTGTGACCCCCCTCATAACTGGCATACCAACTGGTGGAAACAGAATATCCTTCTTTACCCCTCCAAGGAGAACAAGCCGAATTTCTCCAATCTTTCCTTGTATCTAAAATTCCTCAGTCCTGGCATAATTCTCGTAAATCTTCTCTGCACTCTTTCCAGGGTTTTAGCATCCTTCTTTAAATTAGGTGCCCACACTGTTTCAACTTGCCTGGCCACCTTCAGGGAATTATGCACTTGAACCCGAAGTCCCTCTGCTGCTGTACTCTCCTCAAAGTTGTACCATTGAGCCTATATTGTCTCACCATGTTTCTTCTACCAAAATGCGTGGCCTCACATTTCGCTGCATTGTCGTTCATCTGCCAGATGTCTGCCCATTTGGCCAACTTATCAAAGTCCCTTTGAAGTCGCTCAGCGTCATTCTCATAATTCACCATTCTCCCTAGTTTAGTATCGTCTGCAAATTTCGAGATTTTTCCATCAGTACTCACTTCTAAATCATTTATAGAAATTATAAAAAGCAAGGGTCCCAACACTGAGCCCTGGGAACACCATTTTAGACTCATCTCCAGTCTGAGAATTGCCCATCTATACCTACCCTCTGTTTCCTCTTAGCCAACTTCTAATCTTGCTGCCAAGGACCATCAATCCCAATCATTTTTAATTTGCTCACCCACCTGCCATATGGCTCTGTATTAAATGCTTTCTGAAAGTGCTAATATAGAACATCCCGGCACTACCTTCATCCATTGCCTGTGTCACCTCGTCAAAGAACTCAATTAAATTTGTCGGACATGACCTGCCCTTGACAAAGCCATGTTGAGTATCTAGTATTAACTTAACTTATTTTTCTCTGAGCGTATATTTGTCTCATCCCGCATTATGACCTCCATCAGTTTTCCCATTATTGGTGTAAAACTGACAGGTCTGCAGTTTCCTGGGTTATCTTTTGCCCCATTCTTAAACAACGGTGTCACATTTGCAATCCTCCAGTCCCCCGGGACAAATCCTGTGTTCGGAGAGGTCTGGAAAATTTCTGTCAACGGCTCCGCAATTTGCTCCCTTACCTCAATCAGCATCCAGGCCTGGCAACTTACTACCTGGAACTTACTACCTGGAGTATTGCCAGCCTTATTAGCACCTTTTCTTTATGTATCACTATACTGCTCAGTTGCTCAACACCCACATTTTCAACTGGGCCATTATCACCATCTTCTACGTTGATAAAGAACTCATTTAGTACCACTGCCGTACTCTCCGCTTCAGTGAGCAGTTTACCCTACTTGTCCCTTATGGGCCCCACTCTATCCTTCACTAATCTTCTACTATTAATATGTTTGAAGAGCATTTTGCTATTTGTTTTAGCACAGCCTGCAATCCTTTCCTCGTGCTTCCTCTTAGCCTTCCTTATTCCAACATTAGCCTCTCTCCTGTATTTGAGATACTCTTCCTAATTTCTGTTATCATTATTCCGACATGCATCATATGCCTCTTTTTTCGAGGTTATAGCCCCTACGAGACCCACAGTGATAGCCCGATCAATCTCCTCTTAGGGCACGTGGAATACGAGGTTCCCTGCTAAGGGCCGGAGGCTCAACAGCGGGCTTGTTAATTCCCCGAGATAAAAGCCGGCCCATGAAGGAGCCAGCATCTCGTTATGGTCCTGGTTGGGACATAGACTGTTGCTGAGTTGCTGTACTTCCTAGCTATGAGTAGGAAATAAACTATTTTTGACTCACCTTTTCAATACTCCTAATTGACTACAATATGAGTGCACCAAAAGAGAAAAACGCTGGAAAATCTCAGCAGGCCTGGCAGCATCTGTAAGGAGAGAAAAGAGCTAATGTTTTGGGTCCAGATGACCCTTTGTCAAAGCTCCTTTGTCAAAGCTGATAATAAGAGTATACTTGTAGTGACTTGTGATACTTAATAAAGAAAAGTTCGATTAAGCCACATGGTTGTTCTGTGCCACTGTTTGACCAAAGTAAAACTAGAACTAAGGCAGAATATGACCCTAAGGAAGGATGTGCTGGCCTTCGAGGGGGTCCAGAGGAGGTTAACAAGAACGATCCCCAGAATGAATAGTTTGTCATAGGAGTAGCGGTTGAGGACTTTGGGTCTGTACTTAATGGAGTTCAGAGGGATGAAGGAAGATTTTATAGAAACTTACAGAATACTGACAGGTGTAGATAGAGTGGACATGGAGAAGATGTTTCCACTGGTAGGAGAGACTAGAACCTGAGGGCACAGCTTCAGTCTGAAGGGATGATCCTTTTAAAATGAGATGAGGAGGAATTTCTTCAGCCAGAGGGTGGTGAACCTGTGGAATTCATTGCTGCAGAAGGCTGTGGAGGCCAAGCCACTAAGTGGATTTAAGACAGAGATAGATGGGGTCTTGATTAATAAGGAAAGCAGCAGTTATGGAGAGAAGGCAAGAGAATGGGGATGAGAAAAATTTCAAAAATGATCAAATCGCGGAGCAGGCCTGATGGGCCAAATGGCCTAATTCCGTTCCTGTACTTATGGGGCGCAATTCTCCGGACTTACGAAAAATCGGAGAATAGCGGGCGGCGTAAATTTTTACGGACACGCTAGTCCGACGCCCTCCCGCTATTCTCCCCCCCCCCCCCACACCCGCCCCCCGACACGAATCACTGCTCGCCGTTTTTTTACGGCGAGCAGCGATTCACCCCTGGCCGATGGGCCGATTTCCAAGGCCTTTACGGCCGTTTTTATGAACGTAAAACACACCTGGACTGACCGTTCGTAAAAACGGCCGTAAAGTCCCGATCTGGGGAACCATGGCACCGATTGGCACGGCCGTACCACAGCCATTGCAAGGGTGCCATGAGCCCAATCGCGGGCAGCGGGTACTTAACCCGCGCACTCTTTCTCCCTCCGCCGCCCCGCTGGATCCATTCGCGGGGCGGCTGAGGGGCATACCGGCCCGCGCATGCGCGGGTTTCACGCATATGCGTGATGACGTCATCCGCGCATACGCGGGTTGGAGTCGTCCAATCCGCGCATGTGCGGCTGACGTCATCTGACGCGTCAGCCGTCGCTAACTTTGGCTAGCGGGCTTAACGAAATTCGTTAAGCCCGCGATGCCGGAGTTCACGGCCGCGCGATGCTAGCCCCGACCGGGGAGCAGAATCGGTTCCCGGTCAGGGGGGGCGGAGGCTGGCGTCAAACGCGCCCATTTTTGACGCCAGCTTCCCGATTTTTCGTAACTCGGGAGAATCGCGCCCATGGTCTTTTTACCCTAGTTATGGAAGGGCTTTACAACTCTTCTCTAAAGTTTCAAGACCCAACACTTGGAACTTATCTTAGTATCTCAGATGCTTGAAACAAATTGGGGGTTGTCCTGATAGGAAAGAGATGTGGAGAATATTTTTTCTCTCAGATGGTTATGCGAATTTGGAACTCTGCCTCAGAAAGCTGTCGAGGTGGGGGTCACTGAATATTTTTAGAGGTAGATAGATTCTTGTTGGGCAAGGGAATCAAAGGTTATCGGGGTAGACATAGAAAATAGGAACAGGAGTAGACTATTCAGCCTTCAAGCCAGCTCTGGGTAGATGGGGAATGTGGAACATAACACAAACAGATCAGCCATGATGTTATTGAGGGGCAGAGCAAGCTCAAGGGGCTGAATGGCCTCTTTCTGCTCCTATTTTGTATGTTCATACATTAGTAATTTGACCATCAGTACTCGTAATTAATTAAACTCACTGATGCAATTGACTTGTGGATGGCTAGCTTAGCTCAGTGGGCTAGACAGCTGGTTTGTGGTGCAGAACAATGCCAGCAGCGCGGGTTCAATTCCCGTACCAGCTGAGAATTCTGAATTCTCCTCTGTGTTATCGAACAGGTGCCGGAGTGTGGCGACTCGGGGCTTTTCACAGTAACTTCATTGCAGTGTTAATGTAAGGCAACTTGTAACAATAAAGATTATTTACATTCAAACTTGGCTCTTTATCCAAATAGTTGCCAATCGAATAGAGATGCTCAATATGGAGATTATTTGAAGATGAACCTTTAAGGCATAATGGCAAAAAATTGTTTCCTCCAGGTCAGGCTAATAAATAGCCCCTGGAGAATTTATGTAGTCTGCATAGATCTGATTTGAGGGCATAGTGAAAAGTATTTTCCCTCGTTAGTTAATGGGACAAGCAATTTAGGAGGAACTATAAAAAGACCAAATTGTGAAGTGCAGAAAATGTAATCAAGGCTATTAATGCCAGGAATCTGGGCAAGATATAATATATTTTCTCAATTCCAGTCAATTTTATTGATACTTAGAATGCCAGTTTGCATGCTTACTCAGACTAACAAGGGTATATTAGTTGAGAACATAATCTCAATTGATATTCTAGTAATGTAGCAAGAGACTGCATTACTCTCAGAAGATGTGTTAAACTGAGGTTCTGCCTGTCTGTTTATTGTGACAATGTGATTCCATTGAATGTTAAAATACCCATGGCACAATTTGAAGAGCAAGAAACTCATTTACTACAGGCCCCAGTGAAGATTACATCATTTTATTGGCTGTATAATCAATGTTTAGGCTTGTAATCATTGGGTACGTCAACCTGCTAAGAATGGGCGGTATGGTGGCACAGTGGTTAGCACTGCTGCTTCACAGCGCCAGGGTCCCGGGTTCGATTCCATCCTTGGGTGACTGTCTGTTTGCACATTCGCCCCGTGACTGTGTGGGTTTCCTCCGGGTGCTCCGATTACCTCACACAATTCAAAGATGTCCAGGTTAGGTGGATAGGCCATGCTAAATTGCCCCTTAGTGTCCAAAGGTTAGGTGGGGTTATGGGATTACTGGGATAGGGCGGGGGTGAGGTGCTCTTTTGGAGGGCTGGTGCAGACTCAATGTGGCTTCTACACTGTGGGCATTGTATGATTAAAATATAGAATGCAATACTCACATTAGGAGCAGGTCTCAATTTTTCACCTTAGAAACACGATTGGCATGTGTAATGAACCAGGCAATAGGGCAGTGTTGGCAAAAAGATACGTGGGAGTTTAAGATGTTCCCACACAGAGCAGACCATGCATGGTGAACAACAAACAGAAATGGGCACTTCAGCAAAAAGAATGAATTACGAAGTTGGCTTCAAGCTAAAAGTAGTAACATTTGTCAAATAACTATGTTGCAGTGAGGACATTTGGAATTAGTAAAAAAGACTGGTGTGAGAATAGGAGGAGGAGCAATCTGCCCTGATGAAGATGCCCAAAGTCAAATGTGTCATGAGAACAGGGACCATCCACTGGCCTGATCTTGAGAAGCATGTATCAGAATGGGTGCCTACGGTAATTTTAAACTTTAATCAATGATGGAAATCAAGTTCCCAGCAAGGCTTTTTGTGCACGTTCATGATAACACTTGGGTGGATGAGGATGGAGTGAAGTTGTAGATTGATAATGTGTGGCGTCCTGGTGGCCTTGGTGCAGAATTCAGCTGATTAGTATGGGCCTGTTCAGATACATTTAACAGATGAGATCAATTGGTGCCTGCAAAGAAATAATATCCAGATTGGAGTAATACCAGGGGGGTATAAAATCCATAGTTCATCCTTTGGATATGGAACATGCCATTCAAGGAACATGTTTGCACTGGATGGAATAGGTGGACGTTGATGGTCGACATTCACAATGAATGGAAGTATGCTCGCTGCCCCCACTTTATGATTTGTGTGGTTTCATTCTCAAATTGTGGGATGCGTGTACAAAGTGTCATCAGATCATTCAAAGAAAGCAGAATATCTAATTCAGTTGTTGGGAGAGGAAGATGTTTTGTTGTGGAGGGATGATTCTGAAACCGAAAGTGCCAAATCTTACCAAAGCCAAAGTGACTCAGAATGAATCCGATGAACTCCTTGCGTCAGATGTAAGGAAATTGGCCAAAATATCTGGCCCTTCCCGACGGCGGAATCTTCTGGTTCTGCTGTTGGGGACCCTCCTACGGCGCATTCCCTGGGTGCGGGGCACTCAAATCCCCGTAGACATCAGCAGGACCGGAAGATCCTGGGCTGGATTCTCCGATTCTGGGGCTTTGTCCTGTGGTGAATGTAATTCACACTGTATTGTATTGTGTCCTTGTGGGCTCTGTCTGTGAGCCGTTGCGCAGCTCTGCCCACAGGGGGAGATGAGGAGCTTGTACAGGGCTCCATCCTAGGCTCCGCCCATGGCTCCTCCTACTACCGGAAGTATAAAGTGCTGCAGCCATGTGAGCCTACCCTCAGTTCATCTGGTAGCAGGCAGGCTCAGTTGTAAGTCTATTAAAACCACAGTTTACTTCCAATCGTGTTCCGAGTGAATTGATGGTCACATCAATTTAATAGACTTAAGAAAACTACTATGGAATCAGCCCTCAAACCTGATCGACTAGAACTCGATCCGCAGGCTGCAGAGGCTAAGGAAATTTTTCTACACTGGCTTCAGTGTTTCAAGGCCTACCTGGCTGCATCGACCACTTCCGAGACTACAGAGGAGCAGAAACTCAGCCTACTGCACGCACGGGTGAGCCATCGTATCTCTACGCAACTCAATTGTACTGACTCCTATACTGAGGCCCTCGCTATGCTCGACCAATTGTACGTGCGGCCGGTAAATTAGGTCTACGCGCGGCACATTTTCACTACCCGCCGCCTGCGCCCCGCAGAGTCGCGAGAGGACTTTCTGCGCGACTTAAAAGCCCTTGCTCGGGACTGCAACTTTCAGGCTGTAACTGCCTCCCAGCATATGGAACTCGCTGTCCGTGATGTGTACGTTGCGGGGCTCCGGTCTAACTATGTGCGCCAGCGACTACTTAAGAAAGGGGCCCAGAACTTGGAGGACACGGTAGAGCTAGCAACTACTATGGAGGTCGCGTTCCGCAGTCTAAAGTCATTCCCCGCGGACCAAGCGACCCCATCGTGGAACCCCGACCAGCGACTGCCCCAGGCCTGCGCCGCGCGGCCACCCATTCACTCTGGAACGCCAGCGTGCCATTTTTGTGGCCAGCTCCAACACCCACGGCAGCACTGCCCAGCCTGCAACGCGACCTGCAGCAGCTGCGGGCGAAAAGGACATTATGCCAGAGTATGCCTGGTGAAATCGAAACCCTCTAACTCCCCCGCAGTCCAGAACAATCGCTCCCCCAATTCGCAGGCCCGCAGGCCCCGCAATGTTGCAGCGTGTCTGCCGACTCCGACTCCGCCCGACATGTGCGACTCATGGGGGCCGCCATCTTGGCAATCCTCCACCACGCGGCCAGCCATGTTCGAGTCATGGGGGCCGCCATCTTGGATGGCATCTTCCTCGCCGCCCGCCACGTGCGATCCACGGGGGCGCCATCTTGGCCATCACCCGATGTTCACGTCGACGACTACGACCTCCGCGGACAGTCATCACGGGGCCACTCCAGCACTGCTGATCGAGCCGCCGACTACCCGCAACTCAACACAGTCACGTTGGACCAGTCGCGTCTGAAGCACCTCCAGAGCTCGATGATATCCGTCCAAATCAACGGATACAAGACACCATGCCTCTTCGACTCCGGGAGCACCGAGAGTTTCGTACATCCTGACCTGGTAAGATGTTGTTCGCTCCCTATCTTCCCTGCACGGCAAACTATCTCCCTTGCCTTGGGATCGCATTCGGTCCAAATACAAGGGCGCACCGTCGTGACCCTAACGATTCAGGGCGCCAGCTACTCTAATTTCCAGCTGTACATACTCCCCGACCTCTGCGCCCCACTCTTACTCGGGCTCGATTTCCAATGCAACCTCAAAAGCCTAACACTCAGCTTCGGCGGACCCCTACCTCCTCTCACTATATGCAGCTTAGCGACTCTAAAAATCGACCCCCCTCCACTCTTCGCTAACCTAACGGCTAACTGTAAACCAGTAGCCACCTGCCGCAGGCGGTACAGCCTGCAGGACAGGGTATTCATCCGAGCCGAAGTCCAGCGGCTCCTACGTGAGGGAGTCATAGAGGCCAATAACAGGTGAGCTCAGGTGGGGGTCGTGAAGACCGGGGAAAAGTTCCGGATGGTGGTTGATTATAGCCAAACCATTAGCCTCTTCCATTTCCTCCGGGTCCCCTTTGGTGTCACGAATGGGGTCTCGGTGTTCCAACGAGCAATGGACTGAATGGTGAACCAGTACGGGCTGCGGACCACGTTTCCGTACTTGGACAATGTCACCATCTGTGGCCATGATCAGCAGGACCACGACGCCAACCTCCACCGATTTCTCCAAACCACCCAGAAACTCAATCTCACCTACAATACGGAGAAATGCGTTTTCCGCATTACCAGACTCGCCATCCTCGGCTATGTCGTGGAAAACGGAGTCCTGGGCCCCGACCCGGACCGTATGCGTCCCCTCTTACAACTCCCTCTCCCTCATTGTCCCAGGGCCCTCAAGAGGTGTCTGGGATTCTTCTCTTATTACGCCCAGTGGGTCCCCCAGTATGCGGACAAAATCACCCATTATTTAAGACCACACTCTTCCCACTGTCAGCAGAGGCCTGCCAGGCCTTCAACTGCATCAAGGAGGACATCGCCAAAGCCCCATGCGGCCGGTGGATGAATCCGTCCCCTTTCAGGTGGAGAGCGACGCCTCAGAGGTCGCTCTCGCCGCCACTCTGAATCAGGTAGGGAGATCAGTCGCCTTCTTCTCCCAAACCCTCTCCGTTTCGGAACTTCGACACTCCTCAGTCAAAAAAGAAGCTCAAGCCATTGTGGAAGCCGTACGGCACTGGAGGCACTACTTCGCAGGTAGGAGGTTTACCCTCATCACCGACCAGAGATCGGTTGCCTTCATGTTCAACAACTCGCAAAGGGTTAAAATTAAAAACGATAAAATCTTGAGGTGGAGGATCGAACTCTCCACCTATAATCATGACATCATATATCGACCGGGGAAGCTCAACGAGCCCCCAGATGCCCTGTCCCGTGGCACATGCGCCAGCGCGCAAGACGACCGCCTAAAGGCTATCCACAGTGACCTCTGCCACCCGGGGGTCACCCGGCTCGCCCACTACGTCAAAGCCCGAAATCTGCCTTTCTCCACCGAGGAGGTAAAAGCCATCACCAGGGATTGCCCGATCTGCGCGGAGTGCAAACCGCACTTCTATAGGCCAGACAAGGCCCACCTGATAAAGGCTTCCCGGCCCTTTGAACGCCTGAGCATCGATTTCAAAGGGCCACTCCTCTCGACCAATCGAAATGTGTACTTGTTCAACGTCATAGACAAATTCTCCCGCTTCCCCTTTGCTATCCCGTGCCCCGATATGACCTCCCACACAGTCATCAGAGCCCTGCACAGTGTCTTCACCCTGTTCGGTTTCCCCAGCTACATACACAGCGACAGGAGTTCGTCCTTCATGAGTGACGAGCTGCGTCAGTACCTGCTCAACAAGGGCATCGCCTTCGAGCAGGACAACCAGCTATAACCCCAGGGGCAACGGGCAGGTGGAGAGGGAGAACGCGATGGTCTGGAAGACCGTTCTACTGACCCTCCGGTCCAGGAATCTCCTGACCTCCCACTGGCAGGAGGTCCTCCCCAACGCGCTCCATGCGATTAGGTCCCTCCTGTGCACTGCCACTAACCAGACCACTCACGAGCGACTATATGTTTTCCCTAGGGACACTATCACGGGGGCTTCGCTCCCATCCTGGTTGAGGACACCGGGCCCGGTTCTCCTCTGGGAGCACGTCCGGACACACAAAACGGACCCACTAGTAGAAAGGGTACTACTGCTTCACTCGAACCCCCACTATGCCTTTATTGAATACCCCGACGGCCGTCAGGACACCGTTTCCCTGCGGGACCTGGCGACTGCAGGATCCACCACCACCACCGCCGAGGTACCCCTCACACTATACCCCACCCAACCCCCCACGCCCTGCGCCCCCACGCCTATAGTTTTCCTGCGCTCCCCTGCACCCGTCACGCCGGTCAGGAACGGAGCTCGGAAAGAAACACCTCCCGGAGTCCACCCTCGTACCCACACCAACCGTCACCACCCAGCCACCCGAAAAGGCTGCAACCCCGGTGTTCAGCCGATCCCAAAGGACGACTCGGTCACCGGACCGGCTCAACCTGTAGACTCGTCACCCCCACCGGACTTGATTTATTTACAGGGGGTGAATGTGGTGAATGTAATTCACACTGTATTGTATTGTGTCCTTGCGGGCTCTGTCTGTGAGCCATTGCGCGGCTCTGCCCACAGGGGGAGATGAGCTTGTACAGGGCTCCACCCTCGGCTCCGCCCATGGCCCCTCCCACTACCAGAAGTATAAAGTGCTGCAGCCGTGTGAGCCTGCCCTCAGTTCTTCTGGTCGCAGGCAGGCTCAGTTGTAAGTCTATTAAAACTACAGTTTACTTCAAATCGGGTTCCGAGTGAATTGATCCCCACACTGGCTTGGGAATAATGGACTAACGGGCGCAAAACGTCCACCGATTCCCCTTTTGCTGGGGGCTAGCAGGATGGCAGCGTAACTGCCGACATGCCCTGGAGAATTGCCGGGTCCGTGGCCATGCATGTGCATGGTGGAGGCCTGCAGCAGCCATTCCATGCTACATGCCGGTGGCTGCTCGTGGACCCAGGCCGCAAAATAGTCCCCGCCCCCCACGGCCGGCTTGCACGCCCCGGACCTCCCCCCACAGTGCTCCCAGCCCCGAATAATGTCTTCCCTTACCTACGGATCGGCCCTACCCCAACTGTGGCGCCAACTGTGGCAGCGCTGGACTGAGTCCGCAGCAGCCACGCCGGGTTCATGACAGGTGAGACCACACGTGTCCCACACCGTTGGCAAGTCAGCCAGTCGGGGCGGAGCATTGGGGGGTGGACCTCAGGCAACGTCCTGAGGCTGTCGATACGTGGCACGACATACTTTGCAAGTACCCCGCTTTAGAGGGGACGGTGCATCGCGAAAGTTCCCCCCCGATACTGTTGGGAATTCGGATTCTCCTGCCGGTTACCAAACTCATTTTCGGTGTCGGTGATCGAAGAATCCAGCTTCCCACCTCTGGCCTATAGCTTCCACCGCTGGAGAATGGCGCCTAATTAAACTTATGTATTCTAAAACATTTTGATGGTGCCTCAAAACATTCTATTGGATTCATTCATTCAATAAAATGTGTCACGTTGATTTGAGTTGAATTATCTGTGCTTGTTTGTCATATTTCAAAATGGCAACCACCTACATCAACACTGGTGGCTCACATTTTATATTTGCCATAGAGCCGAGTCTTTTTATGAAAAGATTTTTTGAGGCTTCATAAGTCAATTTATACGCCATGATCTACGGTAATTGTGAATCGTGGGACCTTGCTGTGATGCCTACAGTCACTGATGGTCAAAGAAAGTTATTGTGAAGTACAATTAAATATTTCCTCTTTTATTTGAGACCATTATAAATATGAAGAGCATTTTAATATGATACTAGTAGTACTAAGGTCACATCCTGGAGTATTCATCTCATTGTAATCATTATAAACATTAAAAACCTCATTCAGAATTAATTAGAAGCTTCATTGCAATTATCCTGCAATTTGGTGCCAGTACAGCAGATACATTGTGGATTGCAGTGACTCTATTATTCAGTGGCCGCCTGCAGACTTTTGTTGCACTTTTAGAAATGGTATAATTGGTCTCTTATTGCATTCCATGACTACAAGCTGCACGGTAAAGTCATGTGTTGTCTTGGAAATCAACAGAGTTGCTAATGCAGCAAAAGAATACAAAAAGGGTATGTCAGTTAGCTCTGAGAAAACTACTTCCTCGTGAGGTTAATAGTACTAAAGTAAACTTTCCAGATTGATCGAGCTCAGGTTCAAAGGTGACCACAAAAAATGAAGGGCCACATGGTCTGTTCTCAAACAAAGAAAATTTCTCAAATAATGAGATTATCCCATATATTGGGAGAAAGTGGAATGTTCTGCTGTAGAAACTATTTTACTTCTTATTCTGCCCAAGAAAGCAATTTCTGCTCGAATTCTGGGAAAGAGGCGTTTCTGGTATTCTCTTCTATAGAAGGGAGAGGGACAGAGAACTGAATGGCAGCTTTTGGCTTGATTTATCTATATCAGCACAGTGGTTATCATTGTTGCTTCACAGCTCCAGGGTGCCAGATTCGATTCCCAGCTGCGTCACTGTCCATGTGGAGTCTGCACATTCTCCCCGTGTCTGCGTGGGTTTCCTCTGGGTGCTCCGGATTCCTCCAACTAATCCCGAAAGGCTGGTTGTTAGGTAATTTGGACATTCTGAGTTCTCCCTCTGTGTACCCGGATTGTGGGCTTTTCACAGTGACTTCATTGCAGCGTTAATGTAAGTCTACATGTGACAATTAAGATTATTATTAACTGTAGTGTAGTCATATTAACAGACGTGAAGTCAGTGCTGATACAATTGTGAAGCTGACTGAAAACAATCAACTTACATCGGCCTTCATTCAAATTATTGGGGCATTCCTGATGCTATCCACTTTTTATTCATTTTCAACACATTTTGTGAATAATTAGAAGTTTCAGTAATTAGAAACAAATTTTTCAGAAACATTTCAAAAGCGTGTCTTAAGTAAGGTGGCATAATTGAGCAGCTTGTTCAAGCTCCAAAGCACTGCACCACAAAGGGGTAGAATCATAGAATGTTAGAATTGACAATACAGAAGGAGGCCATTCGGCCCATCACGTCTGCACCGGTCCTTGGAAAGAGCACCCTACTTAAGCCCACACTTCCATCCTATCCCCACAATCCCACCAAACCTTTCTGGACACTAAGGGCAATTTAGCATGGCCAATCCACCTAACCTGCACATCTTTGGACTGTGGGAGGAAACTGGAGCACCCGGTGGTAACCCACACAGACACGGGGAGAACATGCAGACTCCGCACAGACCAAAGCCGAGAATCGAACCTGGGACCCTGGAGCTGCGAAGCAACTGTGCTAACCACTGCACTACCATGCCACCCACGCTTTGAGATTCTCTGGCCTTTGTAATAGCTGAGAGACAGGAAAGAAACAATGGTTTTCTGGAGGTCCTACTGGATTTGATGGTAACGTCCAATTTAATTGTTTTTGCATGTGCTTCCTGGTCACAGCCAGCTCGCTTGAGAGACTGGCTGGCATTTTGATGGGAAGGCAGTCGAGAGTAGCAGCAGGGAGGCTTGAGGGTCTTATGGGGAGGAGGTGGTGGGAGGTGCGCCTGAGAGCATTTTAGGGGAGGAGCTGTTGGGGGTCGGTGAAGAATCAATCATAGAAGGGTCAGGAAGGCAGGTGAAAGGACATCTGATTCTGGGGGTCCAGTTCTGAGGGAATCAAATATCCCTTTACTAGTTTCTGAAAAAAAAAATTATAATGTGTGGACTATGGTAACATTGTCTTTACGCATCAAAGTCGTGTGGCATTGAAGAACAAACAGATAGGTGAATAGAACTGGCAATCTTCAAGTGAAACTAGTGATTAAATTTTGTTTCTCTAACAATATAATCTATACATGAATAGAGGGCAGGATTCTCCGTTAACCAACGCCAAAATTGTAATCGCCGATTGGGCGGAGAATGCCCGTCTGTGACTGAATTGGGGTCGGTGCCATTTTTCGGTTGCTCTGCCCCCTCTAAATTGGCATCATAGAGATGCACGCCGTTGCGACGATGTCAGCGTGTCACTTTGAGACCCTCCCCCAACGCTCTGTCCCCGATGGGCCAAGTTCCCGACCGTGCGGGTCACGTGTGGTCTGAGTTTTCGTAAACCCGTTGTGGCGGCTGCGGACTGTGTCCCACAGTCGGGCGAGAGCCATGCTGCTGGCTGGGGGGGGGGGGCGGTTCGATGAGGGCCAGTGGGGATTGGCGAGGGGGTGTCCAGGGGCACACTATTTGGCCGGCAAGATCTGCGCACGGCCGGCACCATGTTGTATGGCACGACGTCTGCCATGTGCATGCGAGGCCACAGACCCGGCAAGTCTCCGCCCATTTACGTCGGGAATGGCGGGTGTTTTATGTGGCACGGCTACTAGCCCCCCACTGGGCAGAGCATCGGTGCAGGTGGTGGTGCCAACCATTTCATTGTAAAACTAGACATTTATTTTCTACATAGCCTCAAAATCGAAGAATCCAGCCCATAGATTTGTTCCATTCCGTTCTGAAGATTATAAACTTGAAGATGGCAACATATTGTGTTGGAATTATAGGGCAATTTTAACCCTACCCACCTGCATGCAGTTTGCAGGTTTACCAGACACCACCTCACTCACTTACTTCAATTGTAACTTGCTCTTCTGACCAGGTGGCAAGTGTGACTATGGGCAGGATTCTAAGTTTGGGAGAAAATATTGTCCCACCAGAGTTGATCGGAGTTGATTTGCAGTCACGCTGGGAGTGCAAATCAGA
Organism: Scyliorhinus canicula; assembly: GCF_902713615.1. Lineage (NCBI taxonomy): Eukaryota > Metazoa > Chordata > Chondrichthyes > Carcharhiniformes > Scyliorhinidae > Scyliorhinus > Scyliorhinus canicula. The sequence goes on from NC_052151.1 coordinate 122,413,097, forward strand.
AACTGAGTCCCAGTCCTCTCCCATTTTGAGCAGGCGGCCCAAAAGCAAGGTCTGGCAGCTGGGCCCCCTTCGCCCACTACTCGATTCAACACCATCCCCCTCGCCCCACCACCCCAGGATTTTCTGAGTCCCCGCCCCCAAGTACTGAATGCCCTCACCCCCTAAACCGCAACAACTCCCCATCAGAGACCCCCTAATTAGAGAGACCCCCTAAGAGAGACCCCCTAATCAGAGACACTCCTGCCTGGAAACCCCTCATAAGAGAGACTCCTGTCTGGAAGGTAGAGAGCAGGCAAGACAGAGGCAGTGAAATAAACTGCTTTAAAACTCATCTGGGGCTTCTGGGCAATACACCTGCTGGCTCAGGCAGAGGAGGCAGCACCTGTCAATTCCTGGAAAGAGACAACTAGTCATCTGGGTTTAAACCCCCTCAGGTCTTTGATCTGCAAACATCTGTCAAATTGCTTTCACTTGGCTGTGTTTGACAGCTTCCACAGAGACCCAGCTGTCTGCATTGTTTCATTCATCTACCTCCACACTTGCGTGGCTTTGAAGTACCCAACTGTGAAACTAAGGGCAATGTTGATAAACATCAAGCTATGATTGACAGCTTTGGGGCCACATCAGAGACAACAAAGTCTCACTGATTCGGGGGATTAGCTCAAATGGTAGAGCGCTTGCTTAGCATGCGAGAGGTAGCGGGATCAATGCCGGCTACCTCCAGTTTCCCTTTGGGTAGCACGAGTGTATAGCACTGTAGCTTCACAGCACCAGGGTCCCAGATTCGATACCCTGCTGGGTCACTGTCTGTGCGGAGTCTGCACGTTCTCCCGTGTCTACGTGGGTTTCCTCCGGGTGCTCCGGTTTCCTCCCACAGTCCAAAGACGTGCAGATTAGGTGAATTGGCCATGATAAATTGCTCTTAGTGACCAAAAAGGTTAGATGGGGTTATTGGGTTGCGGGGATAGGGTGGAAGTGAGGGCCTGAGTGGGTCGGTGCAGACTCGATGGGCCGAATGGTCTCCTTCTGCACTGTATGCTCTATGAGAACTTGAGCAGTTTCTCCAGTGAGAATGGCACCTCTATCACCGTGCAGTGGCACTGCAACTGATAGCAGGGTGCTTTACTGGGCACATCGTGGAGCAGCAATGGTGTCATCAGCCTGTTCAAGCACATTAAAGGATTTTCAGACATCTCCAGACGGTAAACAAAAAACACTTAAAGTGAAATCACTTTAAATTTAGAAAAAACATGGGCCGAAAGTAGAAAGAAAGCAAAATCTGAAGAAAACATTTTTAATAAGAATTATTTTTAAAAATTAGTGTAAAAATCTACTAGTTAATCATTACAAGCACAGCATAATTATAAAATGATTTTGTTAGGTTCAGTTTTTTTGTCCAACATTAAACACTCAGGTACACCTCACTAAATTAGTGTACATTTTTTGAGAGGTTTCCAGCAGGTCGTGAGGGCACTGATTTCATGACTGCTGGCTCGGGGGAGGAGGGACGCTATGGCTGTGGTCATGAAATGTTTAATGCACTGCTTGATCCCACTTCCCGATGAAAGACTGAGGTGCAACTAGAGGCAGAATACAGGCAGCGAGTTAAGAAATTAGGTGTGGAGAGGAGGATTTAAAGACTGGAAAGATAAAGGCCAGGATTCGCCGGGGCCACCTGCCAGAGGAGCGAATCGGGTCAAAAACGGGTTTCACGCCAGTTGTGAAACCCATTGAGAGTCTTTGAGCTGGCCCCGACGGCCCTGAGGAAGTTCCTGCCCAGACCCGCTCGAACATGCAAATGGCTCATTATCAAACTGTTTTGAATACAATTTATGGGCAAGATGCCCGATTCACCTCTCAAGAGGTGTTGAAAACAAAGAGAAAGCCTCTTATAAAAAACTGCGGTTAGAAAAACAGGTGCTCCTCTGAGTTAATGGATCCCTGCAGAGCTATATAAATAAACAATCTTAATCCTCCCTTTGAAATTGGACACATTAGTCAAAAAGCTGGGTGACATGGTGGTGCAGTAGTTAGCACTGTTGCCTCACGGCACCGAGAATCCAGGTTTAATCCCAACCCCGGGTTACTGGCCATGTGGAGTTTGCACATTCTCCCTGTATCTGCGTGGGTCTCACCCCACCAACCCAAAGATGTGCAGGGTAGGTGAATTGGCCACGCTAAATTTCCACTTAATTGGAAAAAAAATAATTGGGCACTTAAATTTATTTTAAAAAGTTAGCCAAAATGCTTGTAAAAATCAATAGTCTGTGAAACTGTATGTAAACATTACAGTTCAAAGCTTTTAGGCTTCTAGGCACACACACACACACACAGGCTAGAAAAAGTTAAATGCCAATGAAATTGACTGTGAACAAAACCGCTTAATTTCGACTCAGATCAGGAGAATTGCACCCAAAACCTGACTTCCTGAAAGCCCTGGTGAAATTAACATTTCTTTTTAACAAATTTACTTAAAATTAAATTTTGTAAAGCAGGTTTCCTCCCTGACAGCCAGCCTGATTAATAGGTTGCTTGCTTGTCAGATGGGGAAAAAGTCAGCGGTGAGTAAGTTGGAGACTATGGGAAATGGCAAGGTGTGAGAATCAGCTGATTATGGGAAGGGCAGTTGGAGCAAACAGAGATCATATGGGGGATTGGAAATGGGAGAGTATGCACTCCAGTTGGTGGTGGTGGGCAGGGTGGGGGAGCCTGTGGAAGGAAGTCTTTCAAAACTTTAACTGAGCAATCAACCTTCTGAGTGTGGATTGGATGCCTGCGCTACTCCACACCCTCCGACTCGTCTCCATTAAAACAATATGTGAGCAGGTTGGGATTTGGGTTTGAGATGTTTTGGGTGGGATTCTCCCAACACATTTCTAGGTATAGCATCCAGAAGGAAACAAGGTGCAAAGCCCATCTGGTGTTTGGGTGTGACTTAGATCGCAATCCACCCACATAAAATTTATTTGGTGGGAGGGAGGGTAGTTTTATACTGGCACTGAGAGGCAAGTCCTAAATATGTCAGCAAGCTCAGCTTCACAGAGATCAGGGCACTCCATTCTCAACAGTAAAGACATCCCCCCAAATCACTGGCACTGGGGCTTCAGTGCCCCTGCCCCACCATCCTCACTGGAATCAACCCCCTCTACATCCCCCCCTCAAGGATTGCTAGCATCAGGGCCTTCCCTTTGGGCCTCCCATGAAATCCCCCCACCCCCCTCCTGCTGGCATTAGGCCTCAGCCCCACACCCCCAGGTGTCACCCCACTATGGAGTTGCCAGATACCCCGCTACTTTCAATACCCGCCTTTCCCTTTCAGGCCTAGCCCCTTGGTAGTGACATCTTGGCATTGCCCCTTGCATACTTGGCTGTTCCATAGGTGGTACTAAGGCACTGCCCTGCCGTATCCACGACCACCCATGAGCTCCAATGGCCTCCGATCCTCTCGGCGTGGTCATCACGTCTGGGGTTGGATTCTTTGATTCTGTGGCTCTGCCCACAGGATCCATCCGATCTGATGACCAGAAAGTCGGCGCTGCGCCTGCACTGATCCTCCGCCCGGTAAGGGGGCTAGCAGCCGCGCCGCATAAAGCCCCCGGCTTTACCTGCGGATATGGCCGCAGAATGGCTGTGTCCATGGCATGTGCACGGCGGCGACATGCGGCGGCTGCGCCGCACAACATGGCGCCGGTCGCATGCAGACCAGGCCTGCCAAATTCTGCCCCCCATAACCCCCTCGCCACCCCCAACCACCCCACACTACTCCCCCCGGCCAGGGGAATGCCCCCCCCCCCCTGAATTGGTGGCGCTGGACTCAGTGCGCAGTTGCCACGCGAGGTCCCCGAATGGTGTGAGCACATGTGAGCACGTGAGCGAGGCCATCGGGACTTGGACCATTGGGGGCAGAGCATCAGGGGAGGCGACATCCTGAGGCCGCTCCGATGGTATGCGGCATACACGTTGAGGGTCAGAGCATCACAAAAACAGCGGCACCCCCGATTCCAACTTAAAAGTAGATTCTTCGGCCAATCGATGAACGTGATTCCGGCATCGGCGATCGGAGAATCCCGCTCCAATAATGATTCCTGCCGGTCTCAGCTGTGCTGGCTCGCAGAGAAAGCAGGGAGCTGAGAGAATTGGCTTCAAACAGACCAAGCCTATTTTCATGCTTATTTGAATATGCTAATCTGGTTCACATCAAGTGAGGGTATGAACCAGATTGAGGCAGCTGCAGCACGCTTTGTTCAGCCCCAGACACTAAACCGATTATTCTCCCAGTATAGCAGGATGTGCGCCGGGCACATCGCAGTGGAGAATCGCCCCCTTTAAATTTTTACTTCTTCACTCCCTTCCAGCCCAGCCATCCTTGGGGGTTAAATTACCTTCTCTGTGTTTGTATGTATTTACGTGTTATATAATATTCATTGAAGTAAATATCCTGCTTTTTAGCTCCTGTGGTGCAGTCTTCTGTGTTTGTCATCTAGTGACTTTGCTAATGAAATTCATAAAATGATAAATGTTTCCTTTTTTTTCCAGGTCCTCTTCCAGCTTGTTTATTCCCCTGCAGGCAACCACTTAATGGAAGTTCAGTTCCATGGGTAGAAACACTATCTCATCAATTCTTCATCTCCAAGGTCAGGAACTGAACGCCAGCAGATTATTATATAACCATTGTTACAGAGCCCACTTCTGTCCTCACACAACACCCATACAAATGCACTTTTCAGTATGGATCATTGAACAGTCATCAGACGTAGGAATCCGGCTTGACATTTTCCTGGGGCACTATTGTTAGTTAAAGTATTTCCATCACTGACCCAGCTGGGAACAGTCACCTCAGTAAAGCCCATAAATCAAACTTGGAAATGACATCTCAGAGATTTGGGCGGCATTGATGAATAACTTAAGCTTTGCTTTTGTTATGTATATGCAAGCTTTTGCACTTGCGATTAATGTATGAAAAACAGAAGTTAACTTTGTAATAAGAGCAGACTATATTTGATACTTCATTTTTGAAAAATGATATAATGTCACTGATGTCACTGAAAGAGGTGGGATTTATTTTTGGGTTGGCATTCAGAGTGATAGTGAGCTGAAAGGCATGGGCAACAACTACCAGATCTACTTTCAGAATGCATTTCACCAATGTCTGGGTTTAAATGTGGGGGCAAGCCCGCCTGTGTGTGCCTGGTAAGCCCCGAGCTGATGTCATTGCCACTGGATGTTAATTGACTCAGGGTGAAACTTCCATCCCTCTCTGGGAGGAAGTCCCACTGAGAGCTGCTGGACAATTCGACAGCTCTCCAAAACCAACAGCACCACTGGGATCATGCCCATTACTGGACAGCATCCAGTCCCCAACAAGGAAATAAAATTAGAAGATGGTGGGTTTTGCCAGGGTCAGTCCGGCAGAGGCCCCAGTGAGAGGCTGCCAGGGATGGCAGTGGAGAGCAAGCAAGGCAGGAAGTTTCATGGGGGAGGCCTCCTTGGACATGGTGGTAAGAAGCTTCAAAGTCGCCATTAATTGCAAACTTAATGGCCTCAATTGACCCAAGGACGGGTGAGCTACCTAATATCTCCCCTCCCAGCTGTAAAGTAATATCGGAGGCAGGTCGACAATGGGCATGGCACGACCCACATGCTATCCAATTTTACATCCCCCACCCCACCTGCCAGCTCACTACCAAGGAAGCATGTGAAACTCGGGCCAATATTTACAGGGAAGAAGGAGAAGCCGTGTCAACTTTCAGCTACCGGCGAACCAGGAAATATGCGTAATGTGGCAACCCCACTGAATTTAACAATAGGGGTCTAATTTGAATTTTATTTCTGTGTTTCCTGCCTGGTAAATGGTCAGATTGACAATCTGGCCTCGATAGCTGCAGACCAGAGAGTAGGGAAATAGCGGTCACCTGGGAGCCACAAGGGGGGTGAGATTGCGGGGCACCATAGGAGGGAGAGGTTGCAGCAGGATGAAGGGAAGCTCAGCTGTTCCTCACCCACAAGTTGTGCTGAAAAGCACTTGCCTGATGCATTCAGCAATTTTATGCCCCTTGAGCTGCTGTGTTTCTTGAGCCCTGGAAAACCCGGTCCATGGTCCTTAAATCTAGATGGCTGCTAAACTCTGTTGCTTTTGGTCTCGGGAACATTATTCAATTATTGACCTGCCCCTCAAGAGTGGGCTGCGCACCGGGTCCCCAGGCCATCTTGGTTAAACCGAATGTGAGCATATTTATGGCAGCTGGGGCCTGAATTTCCTACTTTTAAGAATTTGCACCCCACACACCTCTCGCACCCATCCTGTGAAGTTGCGAGGGGCTGGGAGGGGAAATTAAATTCCATCCCCACCCAATCCACCATGTTTCCATTGCAGATCCAAGTAAAATTAATGAATGGGTGGAAAGTCATAGTGGTCATGCTCTCCAATTTTCCAATATAAGCTTGTGATCTGAATTTTCAGACTCAAGGATGTGTATCCTGTATACCCTTTTACTTTTCAAAAAAATTCCAATTTAGGGAAAATTTAGCATGGCCAATCGACCTACCCTGCACATTTTTGGGTTGTGGGGGATAGACCCACGCAGACACGGGGAGAATGTGCAAATTCCACAGTGACCCAGGGCCAGGATCGAACCCATGTCCTCGGCGGCGTGAGGCAGCAGTGCTAGTCACTGTGCTGTCAAGCCTCCCTTGTATACCCTTTTACAATGCACAAGGACAGATACTGTTTACGAATGGAGTAAGGAATGCTGTTGTGATTCCAGTTATGTTAATGATGTCAAATAAATTGATTTCAATTTTCACAATCTGGTACAACCTTACCAAAGACTTGTTTATTTGTTGCTGTAATTAAAAACTGAATTGTGAAACTAATTATAAACATAATAGGAGCTGACCAAAATGTCCAATGGGGATGTTGGTTTACTTGTAAAAATGGTGACATTTTGTTTTCAAAATGCCTGGGCTAGTTATGCATCACTGGTTCATTGCTTAAAATATTTTTGTTTCCTTCTAGCTGTTCAGAGAGCACATAGTCATTATCCTATTGCCAACTGATTAAATTATTGTATTCATGAGAATATATTTTACTTTCTGAGAAGACACAAGTATTTCCAGAAGCTGTTTCCTTCTAACAAGCTGTGAGGCATCTTAAAATACCTCTGACAGCTTATGAGACTCTAGTCTACAAACAAAAGCATCCATATGCCTTGCAATCTGTTCCAACCTCAACTTTATAGGCTTCTTAGTACAAAGCAATTAAAACATATCAAAGGTGTTTTTGACTATCCGGCAGCCAATCCACAGAGTACATGGGCCAGCTGTCCAGTCCATTTAGGGCCAGACAACAGTAAAATGCTGCTGAAGGAATACATGTCCCAAATGGACATCCACTGCACGTTGCTCGCTCGAGGCTGTCATAATATCAGGTCAATCAGCTGACAGAAAAGTAATTCCTGGGTGGATTGATTACAGAGGTTAGGAACACAATGATCCATGTTACTCTAATGGAGCCGGTTGACCACCAAGTTTTACTGAGAAGTGTCCATGGTGCATGCTCTGTCCACTGTCCTATGTACATCATTGTATCCATTTTATATAGGACCAGAATTTTCTTAGATTAATGATGCTCTTACAAAATACTCAACTTAATTTGGCAGTAGAGCAGAAATGGGTCAGTAAGTTGGCCATCTTGATTTTAACTCCACTACTACCCTGTGCCTGCCAGAGTAAAAATTATACCTGTCATTTCTTGCAAAAAAGTTATTGCTCTACATTCTTTATCAAAGAGTTGCCCACCTATTGGAACATATTGATATGTGGCCTACTCATTTGCAGCATAAAGTATTCTGGAAATACGTGTGCCTTTTCAGAAAGTAAAATATATTCTCATGAATACAGTAATTTAATCAGTTGGCAATAGGATAATATACGAAAGCTGTGGTGCCCATTAAAGATATAATTTGAAAATACAGCCACTTCAAAATACTTCCTCTATTCCATTGCTGTGAAATTACAATGCAAATTAGTAAAAATATCAGAACCAAAGATATCTTGTTGCATTTTGTGAATCTCAGGCATCCATTGTCAATCTGGACACTACACCAGGACTAATAATTTTTCTTTGAGAAAAAGAAGAAGCAATGTGCCCTTAAACATTTTCACAATTCTTATTGGTGACAGAAGTGCAGCCTTAGTGTAGCGGTGATGTATTTGCTCTTCATACTCTCCAAGTGACTATGCCATTGAGCTCGCATCATCCAATAATATAAGAACACCTCATTCCCAGATTTTAGCAACAGCACATAGTGTAAATGCCAATGTCGCAAAGGCCAGATTTCCACTGCCAGCAGCTGTTAAAGGGATGCTGGCTGACTTTAAAGAGGTACTGCAGATTTTATAACAAAAAATGACTGCCCACAAAAATAACATAAATGCTCCTAATAGTTGGAGATAGAATGGTGAAAATAACCTTTATGCTACGTGTTTCATGTTCGCCTTTGCCCTCACACTGAACACTATTCTTCTGAAACAAATTATTATAGTGCAATGCTTATGGTCTTTGTAATTGCTAAGGAAAGCAACATTTAAAAGGTTAATTGCATTTGCAGTTGGGATTACACTGTCATTGTCAGCACACAGTTTCATTTGGAACTTAAATCTGCTTGCTAATACATTTAGTTTTGTACATGCACACAGCTTATCGTGGAACATTACAGCACAGGAATGGTCCACTCAGACCATTAAGTCTGCTTTTCTCCAGATAAGCCACCAAGTCCAATTCCACTCTCCTGCTCACTCGCTTTATATTTTAGTATTTAGTTTTCAAGCAACTATCTAACTTCCTGCTTGTGGGGGAATGTTTTCTACATTTTAAATCAGCATCAAAGATTCGGAAATTTCAAGTGCCAGTTTACATCCAGCAGAAACCGAGTTTCCATGGTATTTCATACTGATTTTAAAAACATTGTGCTGGAGGCCAACACATAAAACTTGCCAAGCTCTCCATTGGAAGCAAAGTTTGATAAGTGTCTGCCAATTGAGTTTGCTTGCTGCCCTTCGAGGAAATTCAGCTTTTTTTTTTACTTAGGTACAAAGCTACTAGTAGGCATCTTTCAAAACTTTTTAAATATTGAATTTTACGAAGATACCATTCACCAATGAAACTGTAGATAGTTTAGTATTGATTTTTTTGAAGTCATTTTCAGCTATTTAAAATCAACACAGGTTTTAGATTGGACACTGATGAAAAATGTTTATTTTTTTAGATTAACCTATTTTTACTTGTATTAATAAAACTGCACCAAGTTGCAAAGCTTAAATATATCATGGAACTTTTTGGAATGCAAGGGAATAAAAACAATTATATCTAAAATGCTGCTAAATGGCATAGGGTGATAAAAGATTTTGGGCGGGATTCTCCAATTGCTGATGCCGAAATCGGCTGGAGAATCCCTGCTCGCGCCAAAATCGGGAGCGGCGAGGCTTTTGCAATGCTCCTGAAACGGCGTACTTGAAGAGTACGCCGCACACCGTCGGGGCAGCCTCAGGAAGACACCTGAAGCCCTCCCCCAATGCTCCGCCCACGATGGGCCGGGTTCCTGTTGGCGCGGAACACTTACACTATTTTTTGTGTGGATCCTTCGTGGTGGCTACAGACTGTTCAGCGCTGCCACAGTCGGGGGGGGGGGGGGGGGGGGGGGGGAGTGGGCTGTGCCACTGGCTGGGGCGGGGGGGTGGGCTGTGCCACTGGCTGGGGGGGCTTTGGCGAGGGATGGGGGGACTGTGGGGGGTGTTCTGTGGGTGGCAAGGGGGGTTACTGTGGGTCATTATTTGGCAGGTCAGGTCCACACGCGTCCGGTGCCATGTAGCATGCCGTGGCCGTCGCAGGCTACCGCCGTACGCATGCATGGCCACGGACCCCGCCATTCTCTAGCCATTTTTGGCGTGCGGGCCAGGAGCTTTACCCGGCACGGCTGCAAGCACCCCAACGGTCCCGGAAGCGGTGCAGCTGCTGCGCCATTTTCTCTAGTGTAAAACCGTGTTCCCACTCCGGCATCAGCACTTAGTCTGTAAATCGGAGAATCCAGCCCTTTATGTTTGTAATTATGCAATTTAGTTTTGCTGGAAACTTGAACCATTACTTCACTTCAGAAAACCAATACAATTCTGAGCACAATTTCCATCCAGATTGCTGATTTCATCCATAGTGGAAACTCAACCCCATTGTTTTAAGAATATATTTGCAAGTAGTTTTAAAAAATAATCATATGTATTTATTTGGTTGCTGACAACTGCTTGATGTAAATTCCAGTGCAGTATTTGATCTGTCATAGTCAAAACATTGAATTGAACCTCTAAATTTCACAATTTTTATTGCGGTAGGTAGCTCATTAACAACTGCATATTTAAACAAGCTCAGTGTGATGATGAGTAAAGCTTTCTGAGGTTGCTTCATTTCATGAGAAAAATCACTACGGATTATCTGAGGATGAGTTACATTGCTCTCTAATTTTCTCTGCTGTTCAGTGTTAATCACAAAGGAGCTAAAACATTAATTAGTCTGTTAGAGGATACAGAAGGGGTGAAGAGAGAAAACCATGTAAGTTTTTGAGTAAATGTTGATCTGATGGTATAGCATTTCAATAACAGAATTAATTATATTGCTGGAGCCCAAATGAAACAACATTTCAACAGGAACATCACAATTTGTGTTTCCAAACAAGAACACCCGGCAATACATTCTCTTGAATAAACCTCGATCAAATTTAATATTCCTCAGCAGATTGCAGAAAACGTGGTCATCTCCCGCAAAGCTTATATCCTGACATTGACTATGTCCTGTTTTTTTTTATGAAGCAATCCTGAAATCTAGACGTGACTACAGGAAAAGGAATGTTTTTATTTAATTTAGACTTGCCACAATTTACTTGAATGCACTTCTATACACAGACACTGCCATTCCCTCTGGCTGTTTATCTTGTTCGTAACAAGGTTTTAACCTTTGAGCTGTTGGTATTTTCCAGACTGCTGAACCGTCTCATTTATAAGATCATAATTTTGCTAATCTTATTTATAAGATCATGATTTTGCTAATCATTTTTAATTTTATAATATCTATAATAGGTGAAAAGTATTAATACTTGAGCATGATTAGAAATAAAGTTTTTTTCCCCAAATAAGTAACGGAACAACATAGTTAAATGAAGCAAGGAGCTGGAGCAACATCTGGTTGGCCAAGGGATTTTAAATGTAAATATATTTCTCTCCTTTTTTCAAATGGCTCAGCTACCTCATCCAACAGGCAGCTGAGCCATACATATCAGAAGGATCCAAAGTTTGATCCTTCATAAGTTCATAAGATATCGGAGCAGAATTAGGCCATTCGGCCCATCAAGTCTACTCCGCCATTCTATCATGGCTGATATGTTCTTCAACTGTTACAATGTTACAGGCCAAGACTGGATTGCGAAATCAGCCAGAGCATCGCCTCCCTGGAACACATGGCCTAGGAGCGTGAGTAGGCAATTTAGCCTCCCGAGCCTAACAACCTCAATGTGATCATGGCTGATTCCATCCTGGCCTCAACTCCACCGTTCTGCCCATTTTGCATAACCCTTCAACCCATTACCAATTTAAACATCTGTCTCGCTCCTCCTTAAATTTACTCACTGTCCCTGCATCCACCGCACTCTGGAATCGTGAATTCCACAGATTCACAACCCTTTGGGAGAAGTAGTTTTTCCTCAAATCTGCTTTAAATTTGCTACCTCTTATTCTAAGATTATGACTTCTCGTTTTAAAATGCCCCACAAGAGGAAAAATCAGCTCCACGTCTACTTTATCTATACTTTTTCGTATTGTTTTTTTATTTTTTTATAAATTTAGAGTACCCAATTAATTTTTCCCAAATTAAGGGGTAATTTAGCGTCGCCAATCTACCTACCCTGTACATCTTCGTGTTGTGGGGGCGAAACCCACGTAACACGGGGAGAATGTCCACATGGAGAGTGACGCAGAGCCGGGATCGAACCTGGGACCTCGGAGCCATGAGGCAGCAATGCTAACCACTGCGCCACCATGCTGCCCTTTTATAGCATCTTGAATGCCTCAATTAGATCTCCCCTCATTCTTTTGAACTCTATAGAATATAGACCAATCTGTGCTGAGTTGTTTCATCTTAGCTTGTTCTACAGTGAGGCTCCACAAATGGCCTCAGCGCCTCTGAGTGAAAAGTGGAGGTTGCAGCGTAGGGGGGGAAGTGAACTAAAAAGCCAGTAGAGTTGAAGGTCAAATCTATAATGTTAAAAAAATTTCTTTGAGACAATGATCCACCTGCTGTGCATTGGTATCCTCATTATTATTTCTTGAGTTCTGTTTTTCCTCTCATTATGAAGCATCCAATTCTCTTCCATGCTTCTGTTTCTGCTCCGTTTATCCTTTTCCCCTGCCTCTGATATTCGTCTAATGTGATCATGAATCTTATCTTGTTCCTTTGAACCCCTGTTTCTCAAACCGTCATGCTCCTATTCCTTCCCCTCTCCTGTACCTCTAACCTCCTCTCATCAACATCTGATGTCTTCTGTGTCCTTTATCCAGCCAATCAGTCCTTGGATATGAGAAGAAAAATCAGCCAGGGTTCCAATTCATCATTGCAATCCAACATTTCTTTCTAGAAATTGAAGTGTGGATCTCAGGTAAAAACAAGGTGCGAATTGGCTCCCATAGCCTCTGTATCAAGCCATCTGCTATCTAACTACCCAAATTCAACATGAAGAAGGCTGCTTGAATGTAAGCAATATGTGAATAATACTTAAGCATGGCACCATCTAAAGAGGGCTGAGGAAAGAGAATTCAACAGAATCTTAAAAAAAAGTTTCAACTAAGATTAAAAAAAACACACAAAAATATAACATTCTAAAGGAATCATTTTATTAAATTTTGTTAATGTTGTATTCCAATGGAACTTCCGGTGATGGCGGGCGGGAGGCAGCCGCACATTGGAGGGCTCACGCTCAGGAACGGCATTTGCGGGGTCTAATGCCCGGTCCCAGGGGTAACAGAGGTGGCAAAAGCCGGGAGAAGGCACAGTGAAGAAGGATGTCGAGAACAAGTAAAAAAATGGCCGTGAAAAAAACAGCTGAAAGTCCGGCGGGAAGTGGAAAGGTCACTGCGGGGACGGCAAGGAAAATGGAGGCTGGGGCACCAGGGGAGGCCACATTGCCCACGGCTGAAGAAATGACGAAAGTGATGGCCGCGGAACTCGAAAGGCAGTTCACAAAGCACATGGAGGCGATGAAGAAGGAGATGGGGGCGGTATTGAAAGTGCTCGTGGAGGAGGCGATTGCCCCGGTGAGGGCGGAGATATTGAGCGCAGTGGCGGAGGTGTGGGAGCAAGGCGAGGTGCTGAAGGAAGTGGAAGAGACATTGTTACAGCACAGCGATCAACTCACCTCGATGGGGAAGGAGATGCGGAAGGTGATAGAGATCAACGAGGGTCTGCGAGACAAAATGGACGACTTGGAAAACAGATCCAGGTGACAGAATCTGAGGATTGTGGGTCTTCCCGAAGGAGTGGAAGGCCCAAGGCCGACTGAGTATTTTGCCGCGATGTTGGCGAAGCTATTGGGGGAGGGGGAGGATCCCTCCCGATATGAACTGGATCAGGCTCATCGGTTTTGGAAGCCTGTACCAAAGGAGAGTGAGCAGCCAAGAGTAGTGACTCTGTGTTTTCGTAGATACAGCATGAAGGAGAAGGTCCAATGCTGGGCAAAACAGCAGGCTGGAGCTGGTATACGCATATATCAGGACTTTACGGTGGAGCTGGGGAGGAAGCGGGCTGCCTTCAGCCAGGTGAAGAAGGCGCTGTACATCAGAAAGGTGCGGTGCGGCACAGTATACCCAGCTAAGTGGAGGATGACCTACAAATCTAAAGACTTTAATTTCGGGACGGCGGAAGCAGCGGAGGAGTTTGCGAAGGCAGAAGGACTGTGGCTGAATTGAGAAGTGGTCATGTACTGATGTAGCATCACGTAAGTATTTTTTCACTGCGGCGGGTGTATGTGTTAAATGAGCCAACATTTTATGTACTTGGACAAGGGAAGAAAGGCGACTTTCATTGCAATGAGGGTTCTTTGGAGCTTGGGTGTGTATGCGGGGTTTGGGTGCTAAAGGGGATTTCTTGGTTTTCCTGGGCCGGGCAAGGGGGAAAGAGACCCGGGCGGGGGCCTCCACGCTGGCCGGATTAAGCCGGCCAGTGAACAGAAGTGAGGTGGGGGTAGGGGCTGCGGCCATCGGAGCCTGGCAGAATAGGGCCCGATGAGTCAAGCCGGGGTGGAAAGATGGGGGGAAGGAACCGAGGTTGGGGGGAGTATATTTAGAAGAGGAAGCGGAGGGGAGGAGCTGGGGAGGGGGGGGCTTGCAATGCATGGGTGTCATCGATGGTACTCTTTCGGGGATTGGATGGCATTGAATGTTAGGGGGAGGGGGGTGGGAATGACTTTATAGGTTAATGGTGACCATAGGCGATTCCTGGTTCCTTTTTCTTTTATTTCTCCTTTGTTTGTCCCACCGTGGGAGGGTTTGTTCTATTTGATGCTGATATTGTCAGGTGGGTCGTTGTTTGGGGTGGTGGGAGGATGGGATCGTTGTTGTTGATAAGGGAATTGACTTTGTATTTGTTACCATTTACTGCTTGTGGGTGGGGTGTAAATTCTGAAGAAAATGTGAAAATGGAGAATAAAAATATTTTACAAAAAATGTTGAATTCCAACATATGCTTAATAACTACTGTAATTATTGATTCCGGCAAACTGTAAAACATGTAAACAAAGAATAAAGAAAATTACAACAAAGGAACAGGCCCTTCGTCCCTCCAAGCCTGCACAGACCATGCTGCCCGACTGAACTAAAAAAACCCTGCCCTTCAAAACATACAAGGCAAATAATGAAGCAATAATTTTTTTAAATGAAATCAAATGTAGATACGTAGAATTCTGCCTTATGAAAGCTCATAATTTTTAGGATGGCGGGAACTCACCGACAACTCCGAGATCCCCACAGTCATTTTACACCCTAACAAACGTTGATTGTCCCTTGTCCCGCCTTGGAGTGCTGCCAGCCAATTAGTTTGGTCAGTAGCTCTCCAGTGTATTCATCAACAGTGCTGCAGTGACCGGAAGAGGCACTGTATGGAATTGCCAGAGCTTAAGTCCTGGAAACTGGAGGCCCAGGGAAGTGTGAGTGGTCGGGCGGGGGAAGAGGTTGGGAGACTGGATAGTTGTGATGGGGTGATCAGGATCCATCAAGGAATAGGCCGGGGAGGGGGGGGATGGAGGTCCAGAGGTCATCGAGCCTTAAGAGAAGAGTGCTTCCAGTCAATAGAGTCTTCTGATGCAGGTGCACCCCACCCTTCTCACCCAAAATTAACCTTTCTTAATTTCTGGGTTCCCCACTAGGCCGGGTCATGTGCCCAACAGCCTGAGGCTGGGTGGGAAACAGCTTAAGGGCCTCAATTTTGGTAATGGTGGGCTTCGTGTCTTAAGGCTCTGAACGCCCCAGTGTACAATTACTGAGAGGTCAGGGCAGGCCTAAAGCAAGAGGAAATCCCATTTGTGCAATGCCTCATTCCCCCCTCAGAACCAGCCAGCGGGTGGGGCAATGTATAATTTGGGCCTTTGTCTTTCCACCACTACTTTTTACTGCATCTATAAATCAGAAGAATTAATCACAATTTACCAGGGACAATGCATTTTCACCAATTAACAAATAAAATTTTAAGATTCTAAATGCACTGCCATTTCTGTAATTAATATATCATCTGTTTAAAATCTTTAAATACAACATTAAGAAGGTTGACATGATTACTGTGTCATATTTTTATTCATTTGCATCTTTCATACATATGGTGCAAAAGGGCATTTTCAACAATATTGGTCATTAATACCTGGAATGGACTGTAAGCAATAGACCAGTGTTAGTGATCAAATAGTTGTTAACACAGTACACACAAGTGATGTATGTTTGCCCTGAAATTAAGGTCCATAACTTCCTGGTTCTCCAGCATTTCATGAAGGGTGTACCCCAATGATTCACTGGGATATCTCTTGATGGCGTTCTTACCCAAGTGTTTACCCAGCAATTGCCCAGATGCGCTAACTTCCTCTGGACCATTGCAGTGGGCTGGCAACCATCCGACAAAAGCGATTTAAATCGCTAACTTCGGATGGTTCTGCCAGTTTTATCCTGATAGTTACTCTGAAAGAGTTAGGGGGAAAAAAATCACTTCCAAATCCAAAGTAACAACTTTAAAGAAAACAGATCTGATCTTGCACGGGACATTCCCCACCCATATGACCCCCTAAGGGACCCAGCCTAACAGGGACACCATCCACACACAACACACCCACCCCAGACCCTTCCACCACTTCCAAAATGCCCACCCCAGAGTTGAACCCCATCCCCCACCGACTGACCACCTCTCCCACCATTCCAGCCCCTGGACTGATCACCACCCTAAGGTTCACAGAGAGGGGTGGTACACCTCCAGAACGAGTTGGTGTGAGGAGTGATGTGCGGGAGTAGGGCTGGGAAACCAGAGTGAGGCAGTTAGGGTGGTAGACACATCCGTGTAGTTGAATGTGCCATTGTACTCATTTTCCAGCCTTGATTCGCATTTTAAACCACTTCTGGCCTTGCATCCAGGATCATGACATCACACTGCTGATGCTAACATCCTCAGAAATCCCCATTCACACTTTCTTGCTCTCTGTGGTAGGTTTTTCTTCCTTGTTACAGGTGACAGTATCACAATTTACCAGGGACAATGCATTTTCACCAATCTGCCAGTTCTTATTTCCGACAGGACCAGGTCTATGGAGGTGACTGTGAAGCAATGCATAGCCTTAACATGTTGGGAATCCATTGGTAGAGATGTTGGGTGCGATTTACCAGCCACGTTGCGCCCGAAAGCCAGCGCAACACGGCCAGTAGATGCCAGGAGATCCCTCTTCCGGGATCTACCCAACTTGCCACACCACGCGAGATCTAATGCCATTGTGGCGGGGTCATTATTTTGCAAATCTGCATATTAGAGTGAGACAGCTAGTTTTCCTCGAATATGCTCTCCCAAGATCTAACCAAGGTGTTGGGATCTAACCCCTTCACTTCGTAGACGTCGGGCGAGCGCCATTCAGCGCTGGTCTCCACAAATGAGGACCAGATGGAATGGTAGTTGTAAGTGTCTCCCAGGGGATCCCAGGTGTCTGCCCTCTGGGAAGAGTGATGTCCTGGCACTGCTGGTGCCAGCTGGGCACCTTGCACTGTCAGCCTGACACGCTGCCAAGGTTCCAGGTGGCACTGCCTGAGTGCCAGGCTGCAATGCCAAGATGGCATTTATCTCGTGATGGGGATTGGGTCTGGGAGTGCCCTGCGTGGGTCCGATAGGGCCTGACCGCACCTATATAGGTTGGTGGGCTCAGGGGTTGTGATGGGGTGGGTGGGGCGGTGTTGAGAGATCGGGATGCCATCTCCTTCTGCACTGAGAAGTTCTGGTGAGTGGAGCTCCTCAGTGCAGGAAACGGGACTAAATGCGGCCTTGGTGGGCTGTTCCCCACTGAGGCCCCAAATAGAACCAGAGACCCACTTAGAGATCGGGCCACCCTTTCAAAGCGGCGGCCCGATCTTGGAGCTCAACTCTCCAGTGCTAGAAAAATTTTTAAGGGCGCAATTCTCCCCCAAAAAATGTAAGTTAATTTGTGGCGGGTTTTTCGGGGAGTTTTCCGCCGGCTCTGCCGCTATTCAATGACACTTAGGGCACGATCTTCCGGCCAAGCTAAGCCGGAAAAGCATCTTGCTGCGGTGCAACATGGCCAGTGAAAGCAGGGAGGCCCTGCTCCTGGGATCCACCTGGTTTGCAATGCCTTGCGAGATTCAACCCATTGTAAAAAACAAGGATATGTGCAGCCTTGGCCGCGTATTCAACACAAGTAGTGTCGAACAGCCACGTGTTTCTCAGCACTGCGGGTGCCGGGATGCACACGGCTAAACGCGCTCGCTCGGGGACTTAGTTCCCTTTTGGGAAGATCGCACCATAAGTGTGGGTGAAACCAATGAGAAACTTTCCGGGGTCCAAAAAGGTGACTAAGTGTAATTGAATAGCGGTGAGGAATTCACTGGTGCTCCGGCGGGAAACTACCTAAAAAAAAACGCCACAAATGACTTCGAAATTTTTTGGGTGAATTGCACCCATTGATCTACATTAGCAACTGTATTCTTCAAAAGAAGTTGACTGAGGTTGGCACTTATGTCTCTGAGGTAGTATGGAAAGGTGGCAAAAGTATATAAAATTGCATCCGATTTTATGTTTGCAATTGTATAAACCTGTCTTACATTAATATGTGATTAATGTGTAAAATTATTTTCATTGTAGATTTTGGTTACATTCACCAGAGTGCAGGCTGGTGTGCATTAATGAAATTTCACTGCAAGCAGTTTTATAATATGGCAACATCAAGCATTACTAGCTGAAAGAAAAGGTACCACAAGCAATGATAAAAGAACAACAGGTTATAAAATGATTTGGCTCCACTGTATTCGGGGACAGAGCTCAAAATACAACAATAAATGGAAAGATGCCGTAACTAATCATTCAATGCAGGGTATTTATAATTTTATGGGTTTACAAAAGGACAAATAAAATAGGTCCTGACCACAATTTAGGAAAGCCTTGGAGAACAAAAGATTGTGCAGGAAAGCTGTAGAGTATTGTATTGCTTTTGACACAAAGAACTGGAATATTCCTGCTACGAAAGAGAAAATGCTGCCAGACCTGCTGAGATTTTCCAGCATTTTCTCTTCTGTTTCAGATTCCAGCATCCACAGTAATTAGCTTTTATTATGGAATATTCCTGCTGATGCCAACTACCTATACAGTTAGACATACTGGTTAGACATAAATATTCCGCCTGGAGGACGGTGACCAGTGGTGTCCCGCAGGGATCTGTTCTGGGACCTCTGCTCTTTGTGGTTTTTATAAATGACTTGGATGAAGAAATGGAAGAGTTAATTAGTAAGTTTGGCGATGACACGAAGGCTGGTGGAGTTGTAGATAGTGTTGAGGGCTGTTGCAGGTTACAACAGGACATTGACAGGATGCAGAGCTGGGCTGAGAAGTGGCAGATGGAGTACAACGTAGAAAAATGTGAAGTGATTCATTTTGGAAGGTCGAATTTGATTGCTGAATACAGGGTTAAAGGCAGGATTCTTGGAAGTGTGGAGGAACAGAGGGATCTTGGGGTCCACGTACATAGACCCCTCAAAGTTGCCACACAGATTGATAGGGTTGTTAAGAAGGCATATGATGTGTTGGCTTTCATTAACAGGGGATTGAGTTTAAGAGCCGCGAGGTTTTGTTACAGCTTTATAAAACCCTGGTTAGACCATACTTGGAATATTGTGTCCAGTTCTGGTTGGCTCATTATCGGAAGGATGTGGATGCTTTGGAGAGGGTACAGAGGAGATTGACCAGGATGCTGCCTGGACTGGAGGGCATGTCTTATGAAGAAAGGTTGAGGGAGCTAGGGCTTTCCTCACTGGAGCAAAGAAGAAAGAGAGGTGATTTGATAGAGGTGTACAAGGTGATGAGAGGCATGGATAGAGTGGATAACCAGAGACTTTTCCCCAGGGCGGAAATGGCTGTCACGAGGGGACATAATTTTAAGATGATTGGAGGAAGGGATAGGGGAAATGTCAGTCGGTTCTTTACACAGATAGTGTTAGGTGCGTGGAATGTACTGCCAGTGGAGATGATGAAGTCAGAGTCATTAGGGACATTTAAGCGACTCTTGGACAGGCACATGGACAGCAGTAAATTGAAGGGGTGTAGGTTAGGTTGAAATTAGATTAGGATAAGCCGTAGGGCCTTTACTGTGCTGTACTGTTCTATGTTCTATGTAACTACAATTATTTTATTTGAAAACTCTGTTGCAGCTCATTGGGAATTTTACTCTGGTAAAGGCACTATATAAATGCAAGCTGCCGTTGTTGAATTATTGATAAGGACACCACAGGGGAGAAATTGGTCCCCGGCTGCCCTTTTTTCATGGCTAACCAAGCTTTTGTGCCTGTACCCCATAAATTGGCAGCTGGCAACTTCCACGTGTGCCTGTCAGAAATATATTTTAGCTCTTAAATATGCAAATCAGAGTTAATGCCTGTTTTAGTATCATGCTCCAAATTTGTCAGCAAATGGGTGGACCATGCATTACATAGAATATAGAACATACAGTGCAGAAGGAGGCCATTCGGCGCATCGAGTCTGCACCAACCCACTTAAGCCCTCACTTCCACCCTATCCCTGTAACCCAATAACCCTCCTAACCTTTTTGGTCACTAAGGGCAATTTATCATGGCCAATCCACCTAACTTGCACGTCTTTGGACTATGGGAGAAAATCAGAGCCCCCGGAGGAAACCGACGCAGACGCGGGGAGAACGTGCAGACTCCGCAAAGGCAGTGACCCAGTGGGGAATCGAATCTGGGACCCTGACGCTGTGAAGCCATAGTGCTATCCACTTGTGCTACCATGCTGCCCATTACCATGCTGCACTGTGCAGATCTACAGCACATTAAACTGCACTTTTGTTTTCATTGAATCACAGAGATGCGGAACTACACTGATTCCCAACCCCTGTATGTTTCACCCCATGATTTACCAGCCTTCACAATGCTCAAATGCTGTTCCTAACTTGCCACTTTCTCAGTGCTTAGATCTGAGGCCTAATTTCCATCAAGCACTGATCCAAAACCTTGGATTTACTTTCCATGCGCTACATCCATTTTGCATCCCTAGCTTGGTCTGAGATTTCACTGATTTTTGGTCTGAAGCTTTTTCCAACACATTTTCCCATCACACTTTCCAATCCCAAGAGAATTTGAAATTTTTGAATAAGTTAATGAGGAAGAGCAGACACATCGATTAAACCTGGCTTTTGTTCTATCCCCTAGTATCCTCCTTGCAATGGCATACAAGACTGGGCTGTGTCAAACGTTCCTTGATTAGGTGGATAAAAGCAAATTACTGCAGATACTGGAATCCGAAACGAAAGAGAAAATGCTGGAAAATCTCAGCAGGTCTGGCAGCATTTGTAGGGAGAGAAAAGAGCTAAAGTTTCAAGTTCAATGACTCTTTGTCAAAGCTAACAGACAAAGAAAGTGGGAAATATTTATACTGTGGAGTGAGAATGAAAGATGATCATAGCCACAGAAACCCAGGGAAACTGGGTGCTAAAAGCCACAGAAACCAATGGCTTATGGCAGTCCCCAGAGAGAACAAAGGATGTGAAAGGTCAAACAGCAGAGAAACTAACATCAGAGGCTGAACAGTAGATGTAGGGGAAGGGGGAAGCAAAGAGGAGAAAGCTTATGGAAAGGTGGATAAGATTGGGGGGGGAAATTAAATATATATTAATAAAGAAAGAAATGGTAAAAGGCAGTTGAAATGAAATGGGATGAAAACAAGTGGTCGAGGTGGGGTAGAGCTGATCATCTGAAGTTGTTGAATTCGATGTTAAGACCGGAGTGGGCCCTTTCAAAGAGCGCTTGCATCTATTCTCAAACCCCGCAAATAAACTACTTACTCTGGATTTAGTGAGGTGCACCCTAAGCACTACCTTGAGCTGGATCAAGCTCATCCTCGCACAGGATGACATGGTGTTCATCCTGCAGAGGGCCTTACTCCACACTTCCTCCTCCAATATAACCCCCAGCTCCTCCTCTCATTTGGCTTTCATCCCTTCTACCGACACCATATCCTCCCCCAAAATCCATCCATAAATGACAGACGCACTACCCTCTTCTGACCACACACAGGATAGAATTCTCTCCAGTAAGGTTGTTGGTGGCGCAACAGGGTATGTCTGGAAAACGGTCATTTTCGAACCTGGAGGTACCTAAATGCATACCACCCCTCCAGGAATAAATCACTCATGCTCTTCAGCCCTTTCCCCTTCCACTCAGCAAATGTGATATCCAACTTGGCCGGCTCGAACAAGTGGTTCATATAAATGGGAGCAAGCCTCGACACCAACCCCAACTTGAAATGCTGACGGAGTTGCCTCCATATTTTTAAAGTCGAGACACCACCGGGTTTGACAAATACTTTACTGGAGCAAATGGCAGAGATGCAGTCACCAGCGCCTCCAAACTGGACACTTTACATGACCCAGATTCCATCCGCACCCAGGTAGGCTCCGGGTTTCCATACCACCCCAACACCTTCATCGCTTTGGCAGCCCAGCAATAAAACATCACATTTGGCAGAGCAAGTCCCCTGACTGTCTATTCCTCTGCAGGACCCCCCCTCCCCCCCCTCCAATTCCTCATGAGAGACCCGGGGCCAGTAATGGGGACATAATGAGTATATTGAAGAGCTTTGGTTCCTTCTCAAAGATATGAGTTAAATTCAGGGAAGAGTGAGTATTTTGTGGATTTTCCTGCCCAGATGCAATACGATACAAGCCACTCAATTCCCCCAAAAAATGACTTGAGTAAAAAATACCAAAAGACACTGAAATAAGAACAAGAATCTCGGCAAGGTGTTCATTTTGATGGATTGAACCCGGCCCACCAAGGATAATGGGAGGCTGTCCCACCTTTGCAGGTCAGCCTTGACCCTATTCGCTATGCTGATTTAATTCAATTTAGGTGCCGTGCCCAATCCCGTGCCACCTGGACCCCCAAATACTGAAAGCTAGTCCTAGCCAGGTGGAAAGGTAGCTTCCCTATTCGACACCCTCCCCGAAGTGTTGACCACAAAATACTCACTCTTCCCTCAATTTAACTCATCTTTGAGAAGGAACCAAAGCTCTTCAATATACTCATTATGTCCCCCATTACTGGCCCCGGGTCCCTCATGTATAGCAGAAGATCATCCTCATACAAGGGAACACTGTGTTTAACCCCATCCCTAACTATCTCTCACTTCTTATTTGAGACCCTCAAAGCAGTAGCCATCGGTTTAATCACCAACGCAAACAAAAGGGGAGACACAGGACACCCCTGCCTCACCCCCTAAGCAGCCAAAAAGACCCCAAACTCATGGTATGAACATAGGACATAGGAACGTAGGAACAGGGATAGGCCATTCAGCCTCTTAAGAATGTCCTACCATTTAATGAGATCATGGCTGATCTGTGGCCTAACTCCACATACCTCTCTTTGGACCATATCCCTTGATATTTTTGCGTTAACAAAAATCTATCTATCTCGGATTTAAATTTAACAACTGTTCTAGCTTCACCTGTTGCTTGTGGGAGCGAGTTGCAAATCTCGACCACCCTTTGAGTGAAGATGTGCTTCCTAACATATGATGTTGGTACGAATGCTGGTAGAAGGAGCCTCATACAACAACCACACCCACGACATAAACTCAGGGCCCAGTCCAAACTTCTCCAACACCGCAAAGAATGACATCCCCTCAAATCTATCGAACACCTTTTCTGCACCCAGTGGCATGACTATCGTAGGTTCCAGCCGAACCGCTGGGGTGAGAACCACATTGAGCAGTCACCTCACATTGGATGATAACTTTCGAGCTTCACAAATCCCTTCTGGTCCTGCCCAACACCCTATGGGAGACAGGTTCCAACCTTAGCGCCAGGATCTTGGCCAAACGCTTTGTGTCTACAATGAGCAATGAAATCAGGCGTTACGACATGTGCTCTGTGGGATCCTTATCCTTTATCAGGACAAGAGAGATGTATTACTGCCCATGCGGCTCAGGTAGAGAACGCTGCACCAGAGAATCGTTAAACATCCCCATCAATAACAGAACCAGCTGATCCGCAAACTTCTTGTAGAATTCCACCAGGATCCCATCCAGTCGCAGTACTTTCCCTGTCTGTAACTTTCCTAATGCTATTTGAACCTCCTTGAATCCCAGCGGTGCCTCCAGCTCTTCCTGCAATTCCTCCCCTACCTTGGGAAACTGCAGACCCTCTAAAAACTCTGACATTCCCCGCTCCTCCTCTGGCGACTCCGACCTATAAAGCTTTTCATAAAACGCTTGAAATGCCCCATTCACCTTGTCTGGGGTGGAAACTAGCCTACCCTCCAATCCCTAACCTGAATGATCTCCCTTGCAGCCTCCTGCTGCCTTAGCTGGTGAGCTGAGATACGGCTGGCCCTCTCCCCATAATCATACACCAGCCCCCTCAAATGCCTCTGCTGGTGCATCGTCCTATTTGTAGACAGCAGGTCAAACTGCATTTGCAGCTTTTGAAGTTGGGTAGCTTGCATGCATACCCATGGCCCACTCGCTGGATCTCATGCACTAACTTCTGGCACTCCTTCCTGGCCTCCCCAACTGTATGTGCCTTATATGATATGATCTCCCCTATAATCACTGCCTTCAAGAGTAGAAGGCGAGACCATCCCATTCTCACTGAACTCCACGTATTCCCTTATGGCTCTCAAAACTTTCCACAGAACCCAATGTCTGACAAATGACCTACATCCAACCTTCATCCCATGCACTGTGTTCAGTCCATGTCATAATCCATGGGAAGCAGGAGTTCCGTCACCACACCAATATTTATTTACAATAACGATATTACAGGAGCAGCTACAAACAGTGCTGCTAGCAGTCCAGTCAACTTAAGACTAGCTCACAAAGCCTACACAGGTGATTATATGGGCCCCCTCAATGAACTATCATTGAGGGAGCTCATACTCCAATTGGCCAACCAATAAAGCCAATTGGAGTTTATTACACCCCTCCCCCCCCCCCCCCCCCCCCCCCAAGGTCCGAGGAATTCCTGCCAGCTGGCATTCCTCTGAGCTTCTTCCTGCTCCTCATGTCTGGGTCTGTCACCTCCGTGTCGTCTGCCGGGTCGTTCTCCGAAGTGGGCGGGGTGTACCTTCTAGGTGCCCGTCTTTTCCTTGATGACCTCCTTGGAAGTTGTTCTTCCTCCTCCTCGGGGAGAGGTGTTGCGGCGGCCTTGTCGAGTGTGTCCATCTCCGACTCTGATGACTGGATGACGGGGTCTGGAGAAATTGCTCGGGGCTGGGGTGTGGGTATCCTTTCCATCTGGGCTATCCCAGCTTGAGGCGGTCCTGCTTCGCCTGCCTCCAGGTGTGGTTCCGCTGCCCTTATTTGGTCTAGGTGTTTCTTCAGCACCTTACCTCCTATTGAAACCTCATAGGATGTGGGCCCTGTTTGGGACTGTACCGTGCCTTTGACCCACGTTGGTCCATTCCCATAGTTCTTGACCCAAACCGGTGCCCCCACCTGGAAATGTCTCTGCTGCCGACTATTATCATGCCCCCTGCGTTGGGCCTCCTGTTGTTTCTCCACTTTCCCCGTTAAATTTGGGAGAAGGAGACTCAACCTCGTTCGCAGCCGCCTTCCCATTAAGAGTTCAGCTGGCGGTATGCCCGTTGTGGAATGCGGTGTGGTCCTGTAATCAAACAGCCAGCGGGAGAGCTTTGTGTCCATTGACGCTGCCGGCTGCTTCTTGAGTCCTGCTTTATGTGTCTGGACCGCTCTCTCTGCCAGGCCGTTGGTCGCTGGATGGTAAGGGGCCGCTTTGATGTGATGGACTCCGTTTTCCTTCAGGAATTTTCCAAATTCCCCACTTGTGAATGCCGTTCCGTTGTCCGACACCAATACCTCCAGAAGTCCATGTGTTGCAAACGAGGCCCTGAGCTTTTCAATTTTCGATGCTGTGCTTGCCGTGTTTACCCGGTGGACGTCCAACCATTTGGGACGGCTGTCATCCGAAAATGGCATTATGACCCAAGGAAGGAGTTGGTGGTCACTTGGGATGCATCCCCCTACGGGGTAGGAGCCGTCTTAGCCCATAGAGGAAGGAATGGGGAAGAACGGCCAATAGCCTATGCTTCGAGGACCTTGGCGATGGCTGAGAGGAAGTACGCCCAAATCGAGAAGGAAGGTTGGCGGTGATATTCGCAGTAAAATAATTTCACCAGTATCTGTATGGGTGGAAATTCACCATAGTGACGGACCATAAGCCGTTATTAGGGTTATTAAAAGAAGACAAGTCAATGCCCCCGTTTGCATCAGCTAGAATCCAACGCTGGGCGTTGCTACTGGCGGCATATAGATACGTTCTGGAGCACAGACCGGGAACGCGAGTAGCACATGCAGATGCTTTGAGCAGACTTCCCCTCCCGGACACTCCGCTGCAAATACTAAAAGTAGAGGAGACAGTAATGACTCTAAATTTTTTGAACACCCTACCAGTAGACGCACAACATATTCGGTTGTGGACGCAAAAAGACCCAGTTTTAGCCAAGATGAAGCATTTACTGCTAACAGGGGAACTGGAAAGACCAGTGGAGCCCCAGATGCACCCATACTGGAGCAGAAGGGACCAAATAACCGTAGAAGACGATATCCTATTATGGGGAGCCCGGGTAATCGTCCCAGCTCAGGGCCATCAGGCAATCTTTTGTTTTTATAAATTTAGATTACCCAATTATTTTTTCCAATTAATGGCCAATTTAACGTGGCCAATCCACCTACTCTGCACATTTTTGGGTTGTGGGGGCGAAACCCACGCAGACACGGGGAGAATGTGCAAACTCCACACGGACAGTGACCCAGAGCCGGGATCGAACCTGGGACCTCAGCGCCGTGAAGCGGTTGTACTAACCACTAGGCCACCGTGCTGCCCTCCGTCAGGCAATCTTAACTGAGTTACATCACGGACACCCAGGGGTGTCTAAAATGAAGATGCTAGCTCGAAGCTATGTTTGGTGGCCAGGTTTGGACACAGACATAGCAACCTTGGTACGTCGGTGCCAGGAGTGCCAACAGGGGCAAAGAGTGCCACCAGCGGCGCCAACCCGTGGGAATGGCCAGGCAGACCGTGGACCCGCCTGCATATTGACCACGCCGGCCCTTTCATGGGCTTGGTTTTGGCGGGTGGACCATTTCCATTCTTGCCCCTTTTTTAGTAGCTGGTGGAGGGGTTCTAGGATGGACGCCCTATTTTCAATAAATTTTCCATAATAGGTTACCAACCCTAGAAATGATCGTAAATCTACTTTCTTCCTTAATGCAAAAGGTACCGGCCTGGCCTTACAAAATTTTTGAAGGGCTTCTGGGTCCACGTGCAATGTTGCTTTGGCGCCTATGATTTCCCCCATACCTTCCTGGAAGACCTCCGGGTATTTTTGGAGTACTCCACTCAACTGCCTGCTTCCACTCTGGAAAATTTTCATCCAATCTAATTTTAGGTCTTTCAGCCAGTTCCGTCCAATTAAGCTCGGTCCGGAGCCCTCTACTATCGTCAACGGTAATCTGAGCAATTGTTTCTCATATTCCACAGGTACACGAGTCGTACCTAGAACTTCCAGGGGTTCCCCCGTGTAGGTTTTAAGTTTCGTCGATGTTTTTGTTAGGGTTAGTGGCTGGAGTCCATCTTTGATTTTTCTAAATGCTGCCACTCCCATTACTGATACGGCCGCACCCGTGTCTATTTTCATTATTGTCGGCCGCCCGTTCACCCGTGGGGTAATCCTAATGGGTTCTGCTTTCTTCGTTGTAATATTATATAATTGTTCCCCTTCGGAGGTTGTCTAGATTGTGTACTTCCCTGTGTCCCCACCTGCTATTCCTCTTTTGCCACCTCCTTCTAGGGTTTCTGTCGTTGTTACCCCACTCTGTCTGGTGCCAGAAACAGTCCTTCTCTGTTGGGGGAGTCTCAGCCGGTACTTCCCTCTGTCTCCAGTTAGTCCTGGCAGACTTTGGGGCAGTTCTGGGGTTTTCCTTTTTCCCTCTATTCCTCAGGTTTTTCCTGAGAGCGGCTATCTGGTAGCAGGACCCGTTGTGATAGTCCCTCTCACAGGTATCTACCTCCATTGGCGTGCCCTGTAGTTCCTGCGCCCCACTTGCTGCCTTTTCTAGGGACAGTGCGAGCTGTAACGCCTGCCTGTAGTCTAGCTCCGTTTCCGCCAACAGGCGTTTCTGTATTGTGAGGTCGTTTATACCACACACTAACCGGTCCCGAAGCATTTCATTTAGCGTCGGGCCGAACTCACATTTTTCCGCCAGCCTTCTCAGGCGGGTCAAGAAATTTGTGACTGACTCCCTGTCTTCCTGCTTCGCTGTGTAGAATCTGTACCTATGCAAAATGAGGGGTGGTTTTGGGTCGTAGTGCTCTTTCACCAATTCCGTTACTTCTTGGAAAGTTTTCGTGTCCGGCGCATCGGGATAAGTCAGACTATGTATAATGGCGAAAGCGGAGGGTCCGCACGCCAACAGCAGGATAAGCCGTCTCCTTTCGTCCGTCAGTATATCATTTGCCCGGAAGAAGTAACACATTCTCGGGTCGAATGCCTCTAACCTCCCAAAAAACTGCATTTTTAAAATGGCAAGGCTTACCCTCCGAGTGCGGCAGCTGGTCTCCGCAAAATTCGTAGTTTACCTCGTCGCCACTGTAGTAATCCACGGGAGGCAGGAGTTCCGTCACCACACCAATATTTATTTACAATAACGATATTACAGGAGCAGCTACAAACAGTGCTGCTAGCAGTCCAGTCAACTTAAGACTAGCTCACAAAGCCTACACAGGTGATTATATGGGCCCCCTCAATGAGCTATCATTGAGGGAGCTCATACTCCAATTGGCCAACCAATAACGCCAATTGGAGTTCATTACAGTCCACCTCCAACACAAGATCTACCAAATGTGGAGCATGGTCAGAAATAACCACAGTCGAATATTCCACCTTTTTCACTGAGGAGAAAAGTCCTATCCAAGACAAAGAAATCTATCCCCGAGCACACATTATGAACCAGGGAAAAAGAATGAGAATTCTTTACCACCATGGTGCATAAACCGCCATGGGTCTGCACCTCTGGTCTCCTCCATGAATGCAGCAAGCACCTTTGCCATCCTCGAACGGGGCAAACGACTTCGGCCTGGAGTGATCTAGCTTTGGGTTTATTACACTGTTTAAATCCACCAACCTAAAGTCAGTTGGTGAGTGTCTAGATCCGGAATTGTGGCCAACAACCGACTTATAAACATTAAATTATCCCATTTCGGGGCGGGCACCTTCACGAAGACCATCGGCTTTCCCTCCACTGTACCTCCCAGCATCACATACCGTACTCCCTGATCAGCCAAGATCTTCCCCACTTGGAAGCGGGCCCTTATATTGATTAAAATCGCCAGCACATTGGGCCCTGCTATCAAAGCCTGAATTAAAAGCCTGGCTCACCCAGGCCATCCGTAACCTGGTCTGCACTCCATTATTATGGTAGCCATTGGTGCACTCTGACATCAGTTTGTTCTTGTCAGCATTTTATTCACAGCCGGCTTTTATTGCAGCTACAAATCTGGGTGCTTAATCCTTTGCGCTTATGATCTAAGGAAAAGAGAGAAATGCTGAAAATCTGAAGACTTAGTACTCTTTGAAAGATTTGTGGTTCTGTTGATAACATTCCAGATTGTAATGCACTCTCTATTACCTTTAACTTATCCTAAAATTAGTAATCAGTAGAAGATATCCTTATTTATTCTCACAACAATTACATTTACTGAGAAACTGTATGTAAAACAATGGAGCTTTCTTATTATTGCACCTCTACATGAAATTCTCAAACATTTGCAGAATTACAAATGATGTTTATGTTTTAAAACATTTTGGACATGTACCAAGATGAGCGAAACAAAATATTAAAAAATAGACTAAGTAGTGGCATAATACATTAGAATTCAAGTCAAACTTAAATTGTAAATTGTGTCATATTTTCATTCTTGTGACTTAGGTGCTACATGTTGGGGAATCTGTTATCCTTCTCAGTGACCATCTCTGATTATTTAATCTACATTAGATGGCTGTATTTGTATTCTTATGCCAGCAGGCTTCCAATGAATTTGACTTACAAATTGATTAGTTTTCTTAAAATACAGAAGTTAGTCTTAATGCGCCAATACATTTTCTCTTATCCCACTCCCCCTAACAACTGGGAAGAGAAAGAATTACTGCATTTAACACTTGTACAGGTGATACATCCAGGATTGGATTTTTGTCTTCCAGATGGGTAGTTTAAGGCAGAAAATGTCCCTACCTCAGGAGGCCCATCTCAGTGGAAAGTGCCCAGTCATAGACTCAATTTTCACTCCGGGGGTTTGGGGGAGGGGGGGGAGGGGGGTAGGAGGAGGGGAATAAAGGCAGGCCTGCTGCCTCTGGAAGCAGATTAAACTTGGCCACAGGGGCTGCCAAGTGAGATGGACTGGTCTGAAGGATTTTCTTGGTTCTCTGTGACTTTGTCCCAGTTGTTTAGTTGCATTTTAGGCCCTCTAGCGCTCACTCCCAATACCCCATCATCTCACCCACTCCCCATGCTACATCCATGTCCCATTGCCAACTCAATGCCAACTCATGCTCCATATCAAAATAGAAGCTTTAAGCACATCATATCTCTTAACCAGGTGCAAAAAAAACAAAATAGACACTGAGACACAAGCAAAAGAGTTCATAGAAATAACTTATTGTACCCGCATAAAGACATCAATCAAGCAAAGTCAACAGCTCTGTCGAGCTGTGTAAATAATCTCCCACTCAGATAATCCTTTTATGGGTCTAGGCTCTCAGCCAAGCCTCATGTTTGCTGCCACAATGACAATGGTGTATGCTTATTGTGCAGGTCAAGCCCATAACTAGACACAACACTTAACAGTAAAAGCTGCTTTGCCTGTTTTCAACTGACCATTGCCACAATGGCGTACAATATCCTGGTTCCCCAGCATCGTATTTAGGGGGTACCCCATTAATGCACGTGCTGCGGAATGCCAATAGGAAGTTCCCATGTAAGGGTTTATCCCATGGGAACCATTTGACAGAAGCGATTAATATCGCTAACTTCGGATGGCTGTGTCAGTTTTCCCCTGATAGTTACTCTGAAAAGTTAGAAGGAACAAAATCACTTCTGACCCCAGAGTAACTATTCAAACACCCACACCCAGCCTTGCATGAGACACCCCGCACTCACACAACCCCCAGGGGACTGACCACACCTATCTCCCCCCCTCCCCTGTTTAGCACAGGGCTAAATCGATGGCTTTGAAAGCAGACCAAGGCAGGCCAGCAGCACGGTTCAATTCCCGTAACAACCTCCCCCAACAGGCGCCGGAGTGTGGCGACTAGGGGCTTTTCACAGTAACTTAATTTGAAGCCTACTTGTGACAATAAGCGATTTTCATTTCATTTCCCACCCCACCCCTCCAATCCCCTCTGCACCCCAGTTGCCCTACACACATGCAGCTGGAGGTGCGCTCTACTGCTCCTACCTCACCCAGCCTAAGTGAGGAAGGTTGATCAAGACAGGGACTTTGCAATTACATAGTGAGTAAGTCCATGGAGAGTGGCAATCCGATGGAGATTGCCAATCTGAGGAAGTTACGGGACAAGGGTCATTTTATTCTCCACAAGGATGTAACTGGTTTAAAACTTTCCAACCCACATGTGATTATAATACACCTGGAATGTACTATGGAGCCTGTGGGTGTAAGGTGACATTTATTACATTTCATCAGTATTAGCAGCCTTCATAAGAACAATACAGGTAAAAATATTTTTCTCCAAATTTGCAGACAACATTAAGCTGGGTGGCAGTGTGTGCTGTGAGAAGGATGCAAAAAGGCTGCAGGGTGATTTGGACAGGCTGGCTGAATGGAATGGGCAAATACTTGGCAAATGCAGTATTTTGTGGGTAAATGTGAGGTTATCTACTTTGGTGGCAAAACAGGAAGGCAGAAAATATCTGAATGGTGGCGGTTTAGGAAAAGGGGAAGTGCAGCCAGTGGCGTGCAGAGGTCTGGTGATGCCCGGGGCAAATCTTGATTGTATGCCCCTAGGACTCAAGTATAAGGCCTAATATACTGAGAAATATTATGAGAAAGGAAAACATTTTGAATATATAAACACAGATGAAACATGAAATAAACGCTTTATTCGATTTTAATATAAATCAATCAAATTTATTAAGTTCCTTTCCCCAAATGATACCTCCTGTCACAAAACACCTGAACTACTTCACTTTTTACATCAGCTGTGAGAAATTCTTTTTCAATGCTTATTAAAGCCAGGTTGGTCAGTCGCTCCTGTGACATAGAAGACCTCAGATATGTTTTTATTAATTTCAGTTTTGAAAATGACCTTTCACAGCTTGCGACTGAAAATGCGATTGTAAGCAGTAATCTGTATGAAACACACAGCATCGGAAAGACATCCCTCCCATACTGCAGTAAAGACTCCAGAGCATCTTTAGGATCAGGGGGAACTCTATTCCCTCCAGCTCAAAGGAGCATCACAAAATCAATAATTTTGTCATATAACTGAATTGCAACCACATCATTGTCATAATAATTTGCAAAGTCTGAACATTCCTTTTTTAATTTCTCTCTTTCTTGTTCATCTTCAATCACTCCTGAATTCAAGTTCAGAAGAAAAGAAAATCGGTCACTGAGTCTTTGAAGACGGACACTGCGGTCTTCAATTTCAGTTTTTAATCTGTTCACAATCTCTACCATTACTCTATTCATTTCTTCTTGTGCCGTCAGTCCACTATCTCTTGCTGACTCTCCAGGCATTATTCTTCTTCTCCTTGTTCGTGCAATTGGTATTCCCCAATTTTGACAATATTCATTGGCTAAATCTATTGCATTGTGGATAATTTCGTCGTTCTTCAAATTCAAGATATGAATAAGTCCTCTCAGATCACAAGAAGCTTCTTGGAACCCCATTTTCGGATCCTGCAAACGTTTTGAGACTTTATCCACTGATGATAAAACTGAGTACCAAAAATTTAATAAAGCTATAAACGGGAACTGTTGAATAGAGTTCAGTAGCGATCCTGCATCAGATTTAGTTTCCCTTGAAAATTCTCCTTCCAGCAGGTGTTGAAGGCTTGCAATAACGTTGTCACACTCTTCGTGGATTACTTGCACAGCATCATGGCTGGAACTCCATCTTGTGTCACACTGTCTTTTCACAGTCCGAGTGACAAATGATTTTAACACTTCCCAACGAGAAGTAGATGAAGAAAAAAAAGTAGAGTTTTTCTAGAATGCCAAAAAATGTAACAACAACAGGTTGCACCTCACTTGCATGGACACAGGACAAATTGAGGCTGTGGTTCTCGCAGTTCACAAACACAGCTTTTGGGTTAACTTCAAGAATTTTTTGTTGAACACCTCCTCTCACTCCAGCCATAACTGCTGCGTTATCATATGCTTGACCACGACAGTCATTCATGGAAATTTTGTCTTCTTCCAATTTTTCCTGAATTTTATTTACCAGGCTGACTGCATCTTTCTTGTTGACTTGAAAAAAATCCCAGAAATGTCTCCTTTATTTCTACTTTTCTGTTTTCATCAATATGAACGTAACGCAGAATTTCAGAAACCTGATCTTCATGGGCAATATCTGGAGTTGAATCCAGCATTATGCTAAAATATTTTGCGTCCTTAATTTCGGAAATTATATTTTTCTTGACAGTTTCACCAAGAAGATTGATTATTTCGTTTTGAATTCTGTTGGACAAGTAGGTGACACTTTTTGGTTTCTCTTTCCCTCTCTGCAAGTGTTTTGCTAAGATGTCATCATATTTGGCCAAAAGTCTGATTGTTGCTAGAAAGTTTCCTGTATTTTCACTGACTGTCTCCCCTGGATCTGATAACCCAGATATTCCTTCTCCTCGATGTCCACGATAGGCCAGATTCTGTTTTGCCAGAAAGGATATAACCTCGACAATCCGTTCAGTTATAGCTTTCCATCTTTTCTTTTCAGCAGACATTTGCTGTTGAAGTTCAGCATCTATCGTAGTTGAATGATGGAGTCGAACTACAAGGTTCAGGTATTCCCTCATGTGAGCTCTATGAGAAGGGCTTTTCTCATGGTCAGGTATTGTTGGATTTAATTTTCTCCAAGTGGAGAAACCGTCTTCCTTTCCAAAGTTTGACACAGACAACAAATGCTCCTTTGAAAACAAAAAGCAAACAAAACAGTAGCATGCTTTCCGATATGGAGAGTATAACAACCATTTTCTCTCCACAATTTCTCCGTTTGTGGAAACTTTATCAAACCACTGTTTGGAAAATGATCTCCCATCCTTCTCAGCAAATGGACCACTTTTATTCTGATATCTTTCAGGGCCATGTTGTAATATTGTCATCTTCAAATGATCTGGAATCGGTTTCTTCAAACAGCCAAAATCGCTTCTTTGCAAAAATATGCAAATATCTTCTTTATTTTCTTCACATGGATCATCATCCTGACAACGAGACTGAGGAGAGAGAGTATTATGTTCTGACCGAGCTGAATCCGTATCAGAAAAATCCTTCTCTGCACCCACATCATCTTTTACTTCTCCAGGTTCTCCTACTTCTTCTTTACTTCTTTTATCCATGCATCTAATGCCCCTCTTTGATGGGACTCTTCTTCGACTCTGGCCCTCTTTTTTTTCCTGTTCTGTGCTCCACTCGGT
The DNA here is from genome assembly GCF_902713615.1 of Scyliorhinus canicula. NCBI lineage: Eukaryota > Metazoa > Chordata > Chondrichthyes > Carcharhiniformes > Scyliorhinidae > Scyliorhinus > Scyliorhinus canicula. The sequence continues at coordinate 122,447,616 of NC_052151.1, forward strand.
TGTACACAAAATACTCGTAACATTTCATTTTCTATCTCAAAAACCGTAAGACGCATGAGAAAATGGGAAGAAAATGGTAAACAATCGGTCAGTTGCAGAAAGATAAACCATATTTCATTTCTTTGTTCCTTCGTATCAAATTATTTCACACTGATTCTCCACTGATAATTTTGTGCAATTTATATCATAGACTTGCAAATTAGTGGTATCTGTATTCGAATATTAGCATGTTAAGGAATAAATGTCTCCTATTCCGAGATTAAATGCCATAGCAGTCCTCTGATCATCCAGGCTTCACTCTTACTACATCCCACGTAAATATTTCATTAAATATCGCCAACAAACCTATAAAAGCCGTAGTCGCACCTGTTCTAGAGCTATTCACTGACCTGAGTAGGTAAAAGAACTAATCTAGATGCACAAAAAGCTGAAGAAAAGACGAGTTATGACTCGAGGAAACGCAGGAACGAACAGCCACGTCTGCTTGTTGCTTTTGATGGTTGCACCACGTACATCATGCGCATGTGTGTGGGGGGGATGGGGAGAAGGACCATTTTCTCTAGACAGAAAGGGTACACCATGTTAAAGGAATAAAGGGCTAACAACTGCCTCTGCAGTGTGGTGAGCCTCCAAAAATTGATTTATCACCGCTGAAATTTTAAAATTACTATCTTATTTCCTTCTCTGGGGCAGCACGGTGGCCTAGTGGTTAGCACAACCGCCTCACGGAACTGAGGTCCCAGGTTCGATCCCGGCTCTGGGTCAATGTCCGTGTGGAGTTTGCACATTCTCCCCGTGTCTGCGTTGGTTTCGCCCCCACAACCCAAAAAATGTGCAGAGTAGGTGAATTGGCCATGCTAAATTGCCCCTTAATTGAAAAAAATAATTGGGTAATCTAAATTTTTTTTAAAAATTAAAAAAAAAAAAAAAAATTTTTTTTTTTTCCTTCTCTGATTGGATGCCCCATCCAATGGATGCCCGGGGGCAATGCACCGTCGCCCCCCCCCCCCCCCCCCCCCTCTGCACGCCACTGAGTGCAGCGAGACCTGGGTGTCATGGTGGAACAGTCACTGAAAGTTAGCATGCAGGTACAGGAGACGGTGAGGAAAGCTAATGGCATGCTGGTCTTCATAGCGAGAGGATCTGAGTATAGGAGTAGGGATATCTTGCTGCAATTATACAGAGCTGTGGTGAGGCCACACCTTGAGTATTGTGTGCAGTTTTCATCTCGTAGTTTGAGGAAGGGCATTCTTGCTATTGAGGATGTCCAGCAAACGTTCACCAGACTAATTCACGGGATGGCAGGACTGATACATGAAGAAAAACTGGATCGACTAGGCTTGTACTCACTGGAATTTAGAAGAATGAGAGGGGATCTCATAGAAACATATAAAATCCTGATGGGACTCGAGAGGCTAGATGCAGGAAGAATGTTCCCAATGTTGGGGATTTCCAGAACTAGGGGTCACAGCAATAGCTAAGTGGTAAGCCATTCAGGACGGAGATGAGGAAGAACTTCTTCTCTCAGAGAGTTGTGAACTTGTGGAATTCTCTCCCACAGAAAGCTGTTGGGGCCAGTTCGCTGGATATATTCAAGAGGGAGACGGACGTGGCCCTTGTGGCTAAAGGGACAAAGGGTATGGAGAGAAAGCGGGAGTGGGATACTGAATGTGCATGATCAACCATGATCATATTGAATGGTGGTGTGGGCTCGAAGGGCCGAATGGCCTACTCCTGCATCTATTTTCTGTGTTTCTATGTTTCTAAATCCTGAATTTATGTAACATCAGTTTACCGCAAATGCCACTTTTAAGGAAGGCTTCCAGACGTGTAATGGCAGCAGGTTGAATATTGGACATCACTCAGGTACAATAATTTAGCTTAATTTTATAACTTTGTGGTTGTTCCTGTCAGTCAGCACTGCAGCACTTGTGCTAATCTACTTCGTCCGAGATTTTTGCAGTCAATTAGGATTAAGCATTCCCTCATGGAAACACAATGCAGGTTGTTCGGAAAATCCTTTTTTATGGAATGAACTCAGCCCTGACCCATTTCGTAAAAATGGGGTTTAGCTGTATCACACATAGCAAAACACATATCTAACAGGTTTTACAGAACGTCTAATTGAGAACAAAACCAGTAATGAATATATATAAGCTCCACGACAAAGATTAAGTTTGATTATTATTCATCTTTGAACTTGAATTAATTTCGTTTTATCTACACTTTCTGTCATTGCACAGCCCTGTCATTTTTGTGTTTGTAATTCATGTATTTGTTTGATATCAGTACAAGTAGAATATTGTACTGGTAGAACATTTATACTCTTGACAGATTGCCTTTTTCATAAATTCTCAAATTTGGCATGTTATTTTCAAATCCTGTCGAGATCTGAAAGTGAAGTGAAGTAACTTGATAAGTAAACGTCATAATATTTCAATTATATTTAGTTGAACTATAAGAATAATCTGCTTGCCCATGAATTGGCTGTGCAGCAACTTAAATTATGGGTGGAATTTAATGGGAAAACGTCTAAGTTAATTTGTGACGGGTTTTTCAGGGAGTTTCCTTCCGGCTCTGCAAGCGAATTCCCCACCGCTATCAAACGACACGTAGGGTGTGATTCTCTAGCTGCGTTACGCTCGGGTGAGAGTACAACACAGCCAGGAAAATTGGGAGAGGCCTCCCACGGGCCTGCCATTGGCTTCCGTGCCTCGCGGGTTTTCCCCAATCCCATGAGGCGTCGGAAATGCCCAAAAGGGATGTGATCAAAAGGCGCTCGCAGAAGTAGGTCTTAAACCTACTTACCCAGGATAGACTGGCCTCCCTCGATTCTCCGATCTCCCCAATGAGGGTGCAGCCAGGTGCCAATCAGTACTGGCCCACAAGAAGGTGGGCCAGGCGGAACAGCGGGGGCTTTCCAGGCCTTTGGATGCCCAGGGTGGTCAGGGACAGTACAGGTGGCCCCCAGCCCTCCCCCTGGAACATGGGCACCTTGGCACTGTCCAGCTTGCACCTTGACACTGCCGATGGCAGTGCAGCAGTGCCAGGATGCCCTGGTGCCAGGGTGGCAGTGCCAACGGGCCTAGGGGAGGACATGCCTATGAAAGGAGGGTGGAGAGGGAGTCTAAGGGATGGGGATGTGCAGGGCAGATAAGTAAGGGGCTCTGGGAGGTTGGAGGTGATGGGTGGGGGTTCTGGAATGGAGGAGGTACTGTAAGGAGACTTGGGGGGGGGGGAGGAGGAGGGAGCTCCCTAGGGACCCCAGAACATGGTGTCCTCACTTTGGGGGTTGGGTAGAGCGCATGTGTGTGTGGGGGGGATGACATTTCCAATTGGATGGAGGACGTGGGGGACCCACAAGATGACTTAGAGATTGGTGCCACCCTTTCAAAATGCTGGCCCGATCTCAGAGTTTAGCTCCCCAATGCTGAAAAAAATTCAAAGGCCTGATTATCCGGCCTCGTTGCGCTCGCGTACAAGCGAAACAATGCCAGTAAAATAGCGGGAGAGGCCAAAACCGAGAACCACATCAGGCACCAAACAGTTTGCAATGCAACTGGCCCACTCCCATTATCACGCTGTAGCGTGACGAGAAACCAATTATCATCACTTAAGTCCTTTTCCCTTACAATTAACTGGAGTCACCCAATATCCAACGGACTCCTGTCATTCAGTGGTCTCCCCAGCAAGTGCTCATGCTGGCGCCGATTAGTACTCCTTTTGAAAAAAGTTAACCTGGCGGAAGGGCTTCTGCGAAGGCCCTGGGATGCTGGGCATGCTACTCCAGTGCTCAGCAGGGGGTGGGGGTTCCTTGGCTGGGGGGCACCCATCCCCCCCCCCCCCTCCCCAGGGAAGGTGCTGACGGGCAACCGCTTGTGGCTGCACCATGCCAACCCCTGGATCATGTTAACCCATTCCTGGAGAAACCCTTGTCCCTGCCTGCCTGCCCCACCGACCACCCATAACCCCCCACTGACTTCCGACCTCTGGCAGTGCGCCCGAAGGGTATTGATAACAGGGATTTGGCAATCGTGGTGAAGTGAGCACTTCATGCAACCCAAGTGGATTCCCATGGTGGGGGTGAGGGAGGTGTGGCATGTAGTATGTGAGAGTCATTGACTAGCATCCCAATCAGACCATGCTGCCTGGACACTGTGCCTGAACACTGCGGGAGGCAACACACATATGCAGCAGCCAACATCTGAACCACCCAAGGGATGGATACATGTCCACAGCTGGAGGGTGGGTGTGTGCAAAGGGGAGGAGATCAGCGCCCGGTCCAGTTGCATTATGTGTAGGTGTCTGGGGTACAAGTTCTGGGATCTGTTGCATGGGCAGAACATTTGGGCATGGGGGAGGGGGTAAGGGGGCATCAGTGGGGGAATTGAGGGTCCTCGGGTGGAGCCACCGCTGTTTTTCAGTCTAACATCCTTCCCATTTCATGACTGATATTGAACGGGATGGATGATATTTTGGACCCCGCAGAACACATCCTAGTAGTGCTGATGGTAGGTCGATGGCCAGATACCGGAGACAGCGGCAGCAGCATCTGCAGATGCCCGAAGCAGCGGCCCACGTGCAGGGTCCCGGCCCACACCCTGAAGACACTGCGGCCCATCAGGCCAGGGAGGGACTCAGAGGAGGAGGCCCATGACAGCCCAGGGTGAACAGGCGTTGCTGGTTGTTTGGACAGATGACGGACAGCGCGTGCTGCAGGAGCTTCCGCCTGAACAAGGAGATGGTGTGATACCTGTGTCATGTCCTAAAGATCTTGGCACAGTGGAGGAGGAGGACATCTGCTCCCGGTGGCAGTCAAAGTCACCGTAGCTCTGAACATTAACGCCTCGGCATCTTTCCAGGGTTCGAACGACCTGTGTGGCATCTCGCAGGCTCCAGCCTACAGGTGCATCCCACAGGTCATCGTGCCCTGTTTGCCCTTGCGGAAAACAATATCAACTTTGACATGGACCAAGCCCAAGAGGAATGAGAGGGCAATAGGATTCTCCGCCATGGCCAGATCCCAGCTTGAGCGGCTAATAGACTGCATGCAAGTCGTCTTGCGCTCACTGGGTCATTTGGGGTGCTTCATGTTAACAGGAAGAGGTTCCACTCCTTGAACGTCAGCTCATGTGCGACCACCAGATGAAGATCATGCACGTGTGTGCACGCTTCCCGGGCACAACCCCAGGATGGGCTGGCTCTTGGAGGATAAGGGGTACCCACTAAGGACCTAGCTAATGATGCCAGTATGGAGGATGGACACCGAAGCGGAGACCGGATACATTGAGGCCCATGTGGCCATCTGGACTGTCATTGAGCGGTGTGGTTCCCATGCCTCGACCGCTCCGATGATGCACTCCAGCACACCCCCCCGGAAGACTTCCCTCTTTGTTGTGGTCTGCTGTGTCCTCCACAACTTCGCACAGCAGCGGGGCAATGTGCTGGAGGTTGGGATGAGGAAAATGTACCCACCTCCAAGAAGGTGCAGGAGGAGGATGATGAGGAGACACCGGACCAGCAGGGGCTGGACAACGAGCCCGGGAAGGACCAGTCAGAGGCTGCGGCGAGGGGAGGCCCGGAGGGCCAGGGAGGCCTTCATACTTGCCCACTTCACATAGGAAGTGGCCTGGTCCATCACCACCTTACCCACCCTCCGCCCCCATTTCTCACCCTCCCAGGGTATGTGTCACATCGCTCCAGGGTGCTGGGCTCTGTCGGCACTGTCAGCGGGTCACTGTTGAGGGCAGGGGGTGATGCTAACCTGCAGAGAGCTAAGCGCCAGTGCTCCTCAATCTAAGCCAGTCTGACCCCTGCCTGTCTGCTGAGTGCTCGCTCATACCCATCACCTTCTCGGGGAGGGGAAGATGCCTGGAGAGATGAGCCAAGGGTTCGGAGGTCGGCCCACATTGCAGAAGAAAGTGACAGCGGTGTCATACTGCTTGTCGTCAAAGGTTTTAATGTGACACAGGTGTCCAACAATATCCCACGTTCCAGATGGTGCCGCACCACTCTCCCCCCACCACTTCTCTCACCCCCGCCGCCCTCCCCCCCGTGTCCTCAGTGATCCTCAACATGCTTAACCTTCCTTGTTCTACCGCTACGTCTCAGTGTGTACCCAGGATGCACATCTGAGGTGGAGGCAGCCAACAGCTTACCACGTCCCGTGGCCTTCAATGCCCCTGGCGGGCGTCCTCTGAGGCCGGAGGACCCTGGCACAATTGTCGAGGGCACATGCACAGCCGTGCCGCTCTGTCCTGAGTGCTGACTTCAGGACGTGGCTTCATCGGAGGGGTGGAACTTGGGGGAGCTGGTGGCCACCATCCCCACTCCATGGGACGGGACCGGGTTGGCACCCACGCCCTCTTATCCCGCTCGGTGTCCACAGGATCAGGGGAGGCAGTTGGTTCGAGCCCCGGCTGCTGCTACATCATCTGGCTCTGCCAGCTCTGGTGGCTCCCTGAAATCTGAACCATGATGTTGATGCCCTCGGCGATGCTCCTCAGTGATTGGTCCATGAAGCATGGACCAATCATGGGCGACTCAGGTACCCAGATACTGGAAGTTACCTCTGGAAAGAAAAAAAGGAAGGAACCCCAGATTGCGCCCCTCCACCCCAGAGGGTTAACTGGAAAATATTCACTTTTCTCCAGCTTCAACTTATAGCCCGAGAAGGAGACAAAACTCCACAGTAGCTTCATAATTTCATCCAGGGAGGAGACTGGATCTGTAACATACAAGAGCCGGTCATCAGCACATAGAGATGCCCTATGCTCTTTTCCTCCCAGCCTTATCGCTCTCTATTCATCCAGAGATCTCAGTGCTACAGATAAAGATTCTATTGCTCGCATGAACTGGAGAATTGACAATGGGCACCCCAGCTTTGTACTCTTACCCATGTAAAAAATCTGCACTCAACACATTGGTGTGTACACTGGCCATAGGGGCTTTATATAACAACCACACACAAGAGAAATAAACTTCTGCCGGAGTCCAAATCTGCCAAGTACATCAAAAAGGTACTCCCACTCCACCCTGTTGAACACTTTCTCAGCATCCATAAATATGATCACCTGTTTCAGGGGCTGGAGAAGGGGAAAGGACAATGTTCAGAACCGGCGAATATTAGCTGATAACTGCCTCCCCTTCACAAAGCTTGTCTGGTCCTCCACAATTAGCTCCAGACACAGCACACCAATTACAGAGCCAGCACCTTAGCGAATAGCTTGGTTCAAAAGAGAAATGGACCTGTATGGGCCACATTCCGTGGGGTACTTATCATTTTTCAAAGTTCGGGAGATGGACGCCTGATTCAAGGGGCATGATCCAACGGCCATGCTGCGCCAGAAAAGCAGGTCACCGCTCCCGGGATCTACCCAGCTCGCAACGCCTGGCGAGATCCAACATGATCACTTCTGACAAATCTGCATATTAGAGCGAGACAGTAAGCCTCACTCTAATGTGCAGATTCCCGAGTTACCTGAGGCTTTGGGATTCATTTCCTACGCTTCAAAGTCCTCAGGCGAGCGCCGTTCAGCACTGGTCCCCAGAAATGGGGACCAGACAGAATGGCACTTGTGGGGGTCTCCCAGCGGATTAGAAGCCCCCAGCTACATGCCCTTTGGGCAGTGTGGTGCCCTGGCACTGTTGGTGCCACCTGGGAGCCCTGGCAGTGCCAGCCTGGCACCTTGGAAGTACCACCTGGGTGCCAGCCCGGCACTGCCAAGATAACCAGTGGCACTGCAAGCTGGCATGGGCACTGCCATGGTGCCAGGCACTCGCTATGGAACTTTGTTCCCTTTTGGGAGAATCACGCCAATGTATCAGACAACTAACCCTGGGCAAGAGTCATTGAACAAATCTACTTTCAATGGCACCAATTGGTCCACAAGCATTATATAAAATTCGACGAAAATCCCTTCAGGCCAGGGGCCTTACTTGTTTTCCAATACCTGCAGGACCTCCTCAGCACTGAACAGGGCCTCCAGCTCCTCCCTACTCTCTCTTTCCACCGGGAAGGGCAACCCACCAAAAACTACGCAATATCTCACCCACCCCCCCGGAGGCGCTGACCAATAGAAAACTTCAAACGCCACAATAACCTCTGTCGGAGCAGAAACCAAGCTGCCTTCCCTGAACTGTACGATCCCCCGGGAAGCCAGCTGCTGTCTCAACTGGTGCGCCAAAAGATAGCCTGCCTTCATAAACCACCCTCCTCAAACACTCCAGCACGCCCGCCACCTTCCCCTAGACACCAGGTCAAACTGCATTTTCAGCTGCTTCCTAGTTGCCAGAAAATCCGGACTAGGATCCTCCGAATGGCGACGATCTGTTTCCAGGATCGCTTCCCCAGTCGCTGCAGTTCCGCTTTCACAGTCCTGTCTAAGTGCACTTCTCAAGAAATTACTGTCCCAAGATGTGAGTGTTTGGAGAATGATGTCTTTGGAGAATGACCTTGATTAACCCATCTAAAATAGAGATACCAGAAAATGAAACATTTATCTTCTTAAATTGAAGAATATCACTCTGAATTCTTTGTTACATAGAAAAAGAATTAAAGTTAATGCATTTGCCAGTTCTGGCTTAAGATATTGGCAAACACTAATGGCTTAATTGATCTCCACCCTTCATGACTGGATGTTGCAAAGTTGCAGAGTTTTGACCCGTTCCACTGTGGGCTCAATTAGCTTCTACAACACGATGCTTTCACTGATTAGCCTGCATGTGGTTCGGTGTTGTAGCTTCACCAGTTTGACACATCATCTGCGGGTCCACCTAATGCTGTTCCCAGCATGTTCTTCGCACCTTTCACTGAATCAGGTTTGATAACTTGGTTTGATGGTGATGGTAGGAAACAAGGAATATGCTGGATCACAAGGTGATGGCACTGTGATGGCATATCAATCTGCTGCTGCTGATGGCTCAGTGCTTCAAGGTTGCATACTTTTGAGGTGCTAGATCTGTTCTGAATCGAACAATAGAGGACATCTTCAATGTGAAGGTGGAACTTGATCAGAATGAGTATTATGTGATGTTCACTCCTACTAGCGATGTCATGGACAAATGCAGTTGCTGCATTGGTACTACTGAGTAATTATGGTGGTGGATCTTGAATTTCCCTACCTGAAGTACATTCTGGGTGCTTGTCACCTCTAAATAGCAATTGACTGAGGGAGGGTGAAAGTAAGATGTTTTCTTGCCATGTTTGGCCTAGTGTCATACGATTTCATGAATATCATAGGCAAAGTTAAGGACTGCAAGAGCACTTCATCCCTCACCATATACTACTATGCCCCCACTTATGGTAAATCTGTCCTGCTTGTAGATCAGGACATACCTCGTAATGCTGATGAAAGATTCTGGGACCATTGTCTGAAGTTTGTACAATTCTGTTAGTGTGACTATGTCAGGCTATTGATTGACTAATCGGTGGGACAGTTCTCCCAACGTCTGCACAAGTCCTCCTATGTTAGTGTGGGCAGCTTACAGAGTTGACTGATCCCTAGTGGTCCATCTGATTTTATTATTGTTTTCCTTTCTAGTGGTTTAAAACAACTAAGATGTGTCTCTTCTAATATCTGCATGACAAACATGTAAGTATTTGTCGTGTATTTAGTTTGTCCCCAGGATCAAAAGCAATGTAATATTCACTATCAGCTGATCCAGAGAAATTCCTGGCCAAGGTTAAGTACATTCTAAAACATTATGAAAATGTTATTGACTTTATTTTATGAGCAATAAAATGCAACATAATCGCAGAATGCAATTGGAGATAAAGTATTTGGCGATAGCATATTTTCTTACCGATGACGTGAACCATAATAAACAGCTTGGAATTAAATTACAGTAGTTTCGTGAGAGAAGGCAGTTTTATCATAATTCAAATATAGATCTTAATTCCAAATCCAGAGGCTTCATTCTTTTAGTGCTGCTCCTGTAGATTATTTAGTAAAATTAAAATTCCATCGATTTGTGGACTATTTATGAGAATCATGATGCCACAGTCACAGGAAGCCAATCAACTTTGTCAGCTGAATATTGATTACATTGGTAAATGTCATAGGTTTGGAACAGTGATTGACAGGTGGTGGGATGAAAAGGCGCCATAGAATGTCCTTCACGTTCTTAGCGCATTATATATCTGCTATGTGATCTTGATTCTTATTAATGAAGACTTATTAATGGAAGTTAGTGACTGAGTCAGATGCCCTCCCTCCCACTTAGTATGATGCAGGTAATCAGTGAAAATCAGGATAAATTTGTCCAAGATTGAAAATGCCCCAATGAAAATGGCTAATTATTCAGCTTAATTATTCTTCTATCCCTTCAAGTCATGTTGAAAATTAGTTGCAAGTCTACCAGATTTATTTTTGTTCAGAGCTCTGAATTTTCACATGACATTTACAATTATCTGTAGCGCTGTGGCTAAGCAATGCTCTTTTGTGAACATTTTTATTTTTATTGACAGAAATGAAAAATGACTGATTCCATTTTCAGGCACAAGTGGGCTCATTGCAAGCCTCGTGAAATGTAAATCAATATATTGTTTACTAATAAGAAATTGTGTTATTTTAACAAACAATAAGATGTGAACCATAATAACCAAAAATCCCTCGATGAAACAAGAAATTTGTAATCATTGATATTTTGAGGCAAGATATATAACTGCTTTCTAATAATTCCCAAATGTTTCAGTCTCTGTTCTAGCCTTACTGTGCCTACTCATGCCCACTCAGCATACTATGCTGTGTTGTATCTTGACCACATCTGCCTCTTCAGCCTTTGAAGGTAGCAATTTAAAACTAAACCAGTTTAATTTTTGTAAATTTGACAAAATGGGTGGTTCCTTTACAATTAGATTTTAAATATGAATTTTCAAACATTTTCAAAATGCTCATTTTAAAAGTATATACATTTTCAAATAAATGCTTTTTTAAAATTAAGGTACTGGCAACTGTGTAAGCTTCTACATTGCTAAAGTCAAGGTCTAGATGAGTATGGTTAACTTCTCATGTGAGCAGCTCCCTGGTTAAAACTGTAGTGAAAAACAAATGGTTGTTATTCTGGGCAGGTAGCACCTCCAGATCAAACAGGCATTATCCCATGGGTGTATAGAAAGTCAAAGCAGCTGTAACAAGCTGGAAGCTAGAACTGAAGCTACAGCGAAATACCACAAAGGGAAGTCACATAGACAGAATTTGAAAGCAACAAGGCAAGCGTATGATATTCCATGTTAACAACTTAGGTCAAAATACCGAGAGACCTATTTACACAGGAACTTCAGATCTTCCTTGATTTGTATTTATTGCTGCAGTCCCAATGTTCTTTCCTGTGCAAGAAAGCATTATAAAGTAAATACGGAACAAATATGTAGGTGAACCAAATCTACTATGCTCATCTTATATACTTCATTGCTCATTTGCGAAAGCTGCACTCATATGAAATGTAGTCCACAAAATGTATCTTTGGACTTCAACTTTCCTCAAACAAGCATGACTAATTTCAACATGAATAATGGCATCAGCCAATGAATAAGTCTTTTTGTTAAGTTCTACCACACTTTAGAAATGGAGTGTCAGGGTTGCACGCTGGCGCAGTGGTTAGCACCTCTGCCTCATGGAGCCGAGGACCTGGGTTTGATCCCGGCCTTGGGTCAACATCCATGTGGAGTTTGCACATTCTCCCCTTGTCTGTGTGTGTCTTACCCCCAAAGCTGTGCAGGGGAGGTTGATGGCACTGGTGAGCGTAAGTGGACTGATGCAGGGTTTGTGAAGAGGGTGCTGGGTGCCATCCCAGATCTGGATATTCATGAGCTGATAGTTGAGGGGGATTGGAAAATGGTGTAGGAACTGAAAGTGGCCAGGTCTCAACCGCGCTCGCTGGCCCAGTTGGAGGGGGGGTGGGCAAGGAGGTCGGAGTACTCAGCAATCGTGATTTTGGATCATGTGCCGCATTATGTGAATGTGGTTTTGGAGAAGTGGATAACCCAGAGGCTGGGGTGAAGAATGGACATGGGGTCGTTAGTGGGCCGGAACTCCTGTGATATCAGGAAAGTGATCGAGGAATATGTGGGGATTAATTGCACGGGGGAGGTCTGGGAGACTCTAAAGGATTGGGTGAGTCAGGTGATTCACTTGGGGTTTGATAGCTCAGGAGGTGGCGGTATTTGTGGGCAAGAGGGTGATGTTTCAGATGGAGAAGTGGTGACGGATCAGGTGGGCAGGTACGTGATAGTGATGGAGATGCTCGAGGGGCGATGATCTCATTCAAGGCTAAGGTGGATAGGGAGGAGAGGGAGGAATGCCAAAAAAACAATAGAGAAGATTTTGGAGGTGCTTGGGAGATATGCAGGGGACCTTGAGCCGGGCATCCTGACCAAGATGAAAGCGTTGCAGGCGAGGTTTGACCTATTATCCACGGGGAAAGTGTTGTGTCAGTTGAGAAGATTGAGGAGATTGCTGAATGTGGTTCTTTCTCTAGTGGAGGAAAGGGAGACGGTGGTGGACTGGATACAGAGAAGGTTTGACCGGGTAGAGTGGGATTATTTGATGGTGGTACTGGAGAGATTTAGAATTGTGGTGTGGCTGCAGCTGCTGTGCAAGGAACCAATGGCGCATGTTCACACTAACTGCATGAAATTGGGGTATTTCACATTGCACGGGGTATGAGGCAGGGGTGCCCCTTGACCCCACTATTGTTTGCAATGGCTGTGGAGCCCTTGGCCACTGCGCTCAGGAGCTCGTGGTTGTGGAAAGGGATAGTTGGGGGGGTGCTGGAACATTGGGTGTTCCTATACACCCATGATCTGCTGTTGCATATTTCGGAACTGAGCATGTCGGTGGGGAGTATAATGGAGCTGCTCCAGAGATTCAGGACGTTCTCAGGGTCTAAACTGAATCAAATAATAATAATCACTTATTGTCTCAAGTAGGCTTCAATGAAGTTACTGGGGAAAGCCCCTATGCGACACATTCCGGCGCCTGTTCGAGGAGGCCGGTACGGAAATTTAACCTGCGCTGCTGGTCCTGTTCTGCATTACCAGCCAGCTGTATTAGCCAACTGTGCTAAACCAGCCCCAATCTAAGAATCTAAGAAAAAGTGATTTGTTGTGGTCACCCCGTTGGGAGTGGGAGCGGGGGTGGGGGGCTGACATTCCACCTGGTAGCAACCCACTTTAGGTATTTGGGTGTATAGGTGGCCCAGGGTTGGGCAGTGCTTTGGAAGTTGTATTTCGCCAGTTTGCTGGGGAGGATGAAGGCTGATTTGCTGAGTTGGGAATAGAATTTACAGTGCACAAGGAGCCATTCGGCCTATCAAGTCTGCACCAGCCATGGAAAGAGCACTCTACGTAAACACACACTTCCAACCTATCCCCGGAACCCCACTGATGGAACCATCAATTCTACGGACACGTGCTTGTAGGATTAGAATAGCGGTTTTAATATACTTACAACAGAGCCAGCCTGTTAGCCGTTGAACTTTCGGTGAACTGGCTGGCTGACTCTGTGGCACGGATCTTTATACAGCAGCTCCCGGGGGGGGGGGGGTGTTCTGGGCGGAGCCAAGGGGGAGCCCAGTACAAACTCTCGAGTACTCCCAGAGCTACTCCCCCTGGTGGTCAGGTAGTGCAACTGCACTTACAATATCGGTACATATATACACTGGGAACAGAGTGACATTGGTAACTTATAATACCGTGTGAATCTCATTCACCACACCCACCTAACCTTTTTGGACATTAAGGGCAATTTAGCAAGGCCAATCCACCTAACCTGCACATCTTTGGGCTGTGGGAGGAAATCGGAGCACATGGAGGAAACCCACGCAGACACGGGGAGAACGTGCAGACTCCGCACAGACAGTGACCCAAGCCGGGAATCGAACCCGGGATCCTGGAGCTGTGAAGCAAGTGTGCTAACCACTGTGCTGTGCTGCCCAATCTCCCTTTGTCGTTGGCGGGCCAGGTGCAGGCAGTTAAAATGGATGTTTTGCCATGATTCCTGTTTTCGTTTCAATATCAGCTGGTCTTTTTACCTAAGTCCCTCTTCAGGAGGGTGGACAAGTTAATCTCCTTTTTGATTTCGGGGGAGGGAGGAGGAAGGTGGCCAGGATTAGGAGGCTGGTATTGCAGAGGGGATGGCAGATGTGGGGGTTAGGCCTTCAGAAATTGCTGTATTATTGATCGGTGAATATGGAGAAGGTGCGGGGCTGGAGCAAGGAGGGGGAGGCTCTGTGGGTAAAGATGGAGGCGGGCTCTTGATTGCGGTAGCGATTGCGGGCACTGGCGACAGGGTACTCCCAATGGCCCCAGGAAAGTACTCGGTGAATCTGATGGTGATAGCTACGTTGAAGATTTGAAGGCTGTTTAGACAGCATTTTAAGATGGGGGCTAAGTTAGGGGGGATGCCGATCAGGGGGAATCATGGGTTTGAGCCGGAGAGGATGGATGCAAGGTTTTGGGAATGGGACAAGAGGGGGATCGAGGAAATTAAGGATTTGTTCCGGAGGGGGGGTGGGATTGGTTACTGTTAGTTGTTGAGAGGGGCGTGAGGGGCAGGGTTGTTTGGGTGGAGTTGATTTTGCATTGTGAAAATTATGAAAATCTGTCAAATAAAAACACTTTTCAAAAACTGTCTCTCCTGAGACTAGTTTGGGTGGTGTTTTCCATCCCTTCCCGCCACTGGTATTTTTCAGTCCCACCGTAGGCAAACGCCCCCCCCCCCCCGTTGCCTCGCACAGTGGGTTCCCCAGTGGCAGGACGGGCGAGCCGCGCAATGCCACAGACATCGACAAGACTGGAAGATTCCGTCAGTAGCCAGTGGAATGCCGTCTAGGCCACCAGAAAACCTATTGTGGGCAGGGTGGGAGGGTTTGGAAAATCCCACCACTGGACTCCGAATCTTGATGCAAGGACAACATCCCGAACTTCAATGTTCTTTGGAGCTCGAGCAGCTACTAAAACTTTGCATTTAGAATATTTAGGATTCAGTGATTTTTTGTTTCCTCGTTCGGCTGGGAAACATTTTTCACTTTTGCATCACATGAATATCACAGGCCTTCAGAATCTAAAAGAAAATCAAATGACCCCTATACACTGCGGGTCACCAAGATCAAATAGCTAATGCATACTTTATATATAGTAAATCTTGTACACTGCTCAATCCACATTCATATCCTCAGAAAAGTACCAGTCAGATATTTCCATTACCCATGCGAACCATCTTATGCTCTCTTTGAGCAGCAATTTGTGTTAAGTCTGCAATGTGATTTGGGGAGGTTTTCAAATCTGGGGAGGGTTTAAACTAAAAAGGCAGGGGGATGGGAACCTATGCAAGGAGTGCCGTTTTAACTGGTCCCTGTTTGTGGAGGCCAGTACTGAACAGCACTCACCCGAAGTCTCCTGAGGGAAGGGGGTAGATCCTAATGCCTCACGTGCCTCATTGAACTGCATATTGGAGTGCGATTAGCTGTCACGTTCTAATATGCAGATTTGCCAAAAAGTAGACCCCTCACAATGGGCAGGCTTCACATTGCAACGTCTCAAGAGATTGCGTTGGACCTCGCGAGACGTTGCGAGCTGGATAGATCCCAGAAGCGGGGTCGCCCAGCTTCTATCGGACACATTGCGCCGTGGCAGGCTGCTTTTCGGGTGCGGCGTGGTAGTTTGATCGCACCCATTGATTTTGGACAGTTGCGCAGGACTTACATCAATAATTACTCAGGAAATGTTAGTCAAATTAAAACCTAGTCTATCTCTTGTATAACTACAGAACTGACCCCCCAATCACTCACACTGACTCCCCTGAGTACCCCCTGACTCTCCAATTACCCCCAACTCAACAACCCTTTGACCTGACCACCCCTAAAGTCCCAACCTCTCCAAACTACGTCCTCCCGACTTCACTCCGGACAAATCATGACTATTTCTCCCTACCCAACTACCTTCCAACCCACCTACCCAACCTGACAAACATGTCCTCTACCCACTTTCCATCTCATCCACTTACCACTCTGCCTGCCTGCCACCCCGACCACCTGCCACCTCACCCACCTGGTAATGGACCTATCTACCACTCTACCCACATTTACCTCACCCATCCAACATAAGTATCTCACCCAGGTACCATCCTACCACACCATTCTTTTATTCATTTATCCATTCACTAATAGTCACACTGGACCTTTAAAGCGACCATACAGCTTGTGTCATAAAATGTGGGCATGTCTTGCCTTCCTCCCACGTTACAGCATAGCAATGGAGTTCTTCAAGAGAAGCTACATTCGCATTTATGGAAAAGTCGGGTTTGGGAAGCACAACAAGAAATATAAAGCAGTGTCAAGGCAGGGAGAAGTTTGAGTGGAATGGTAATCCGATGATCACAGAATCCCTACAGTGCAGAAGGAGGCCATTTGGCCCATCAAGTCTGCGCCTATCCTCCGAAAGAGCACCGTACATATGCCCACTCCCTCGCTCTATCCCGGCTCTATCCCTGTAATTCCATAACCTTATTTAACCTTTGAACAATAAGGGGAAATTTAGCATGGCCAATCCACCTAACCTGCACATCTTTGGAGGAAACCGGAGCACCCGGAGGAAACCCAGGAACGGGAAGAATTTGCAAACTCCACACTGTCACCCAAAGTTGGAATTGAACCCGAGTCCCTGCCACTGTAAGGCAGCAGTGCTAACCACTGTGTCACCCATGGTGATTGCCACTCCACATAAGATCAAGGCCAATGGGTAGGATTCTCTGTTGGCCGACACCGAAATCGCGGTGCCGATTTGACGTCAAATTGCGATTCTCCATCACCGTGACAGCGACACCAGTGCGTTCCGGAACAAAAGTACAGTAAACACCGTTTGCATATCATTAGCGGACCTGACCCAGTATTCCTTGGGGCCTCCGCAATTCTCCTCTTCTGATGGGCTGACTCCCAACGGCGCGCTCCACGCAGGCTTTTAAAAATCAGTCGTGGGAGAGAGAGGGGGCACGGAAAGTGTCCAACATCACCATAGTTTGCTGACAGTTGAGCCGCTCGCCGGGGGGGGGGGCTTTCTGCCAGGGCCGGAGGGAGTAGCGGGGGGTGGCCTGGAGGTGGCTCTGGGGTCGGGGTGGATGGACATGGAACACCATAGCCGCAACCAGCAAGGTCGCCATGAAGCTGTGGATGCCACTGACTGCCACAGTGAACTTAGTGCCATGGGTGGTATAGGTGTCCCGCCCTAGGCCAGCCCCCTGGATGCCCTCTGGCCCCAGCCAACCCATCAGCTTTATGGACCCGCTCCAGCACAACCAGTGCCATCTTGTTGGCTGGGATGAGTGTGTGTGTGGTGAATGCGGCTGCAGCTCGTCAGCCTCCCGAGAGTCAATCACGGACCCAGCGAATCCCACACCGTTTCTCATTGGAATTTATTGTGTTCCACACGGCGCCATGCTACCCCCTTAACAGTAACGGAATCGGTCTAGGTGCGGCGCCAGTTTTGCTGTCGTGAAAGTCCACAAATTTTGAGTTGGCATCAACACCTAGTCTCAGAAACTGAGAATCCCGCCCAAGATGAAGGTGAAGGAGCAGTGCTCCGAAAGCTAGTGTTTGAAACAAACCTGTTGGACTTTAACCTGGTGTTGTAAGACTTCTTACTGTGCTCACCCCAGTCCCACGCCGGCAGCTCCACATCATGGCTACCCTTGAGGAGGCACTTAAGATTCAATCACGTTGCTGTGGATCTGGAGTCACGTGTAGGCCAGACCAGGTAAGGACGGCAGATTTCCCTAAAGGACATTAGTGAAGCAGATGAGCTTCTATAACTATCGACAATGGTTTCATGGCCATCATTAAACTTTTAATTCCAGATTTTTATTGAATTCAAATTTCACCATCTGCAGTGGCGTGATTTGAACCTGGGTCTCCAGAGCATTACGCTGGGTCTCTGGTTTAGTAGTCCAGTGAAAATACCATGCCCCCAAATCAAAAATATGGTCTGGCTGCCATATTTGGAATTGCTGCATTGTACATTTAAGCTGGTTGATGCACCAAAACAGCAGAAAAATGAATTATTGGTGAACATATATATTTAAATGTTAGTGCCCCATAGTTTAATTTAAGAGTCTATTGGGGAAATTTTAACCCGACAAAATGGGTGGTTTGCAAGCAGGCGTTAAGTTAAAAGAGGGGAAACTACCAGTGTGCCAGGAAACCAAAATAACCTGTTGACTTCTGCCTTCAACCTGAGTGCGCTCTGCAGCATACGGGAAATCCCCATGAGAGGAGGGCCTGCTACTTAAATATATAAAGTGCTGAATATATAAATATATAAGTAAATATATAAAGACCTGACTGCTCTTGTCTGATGCCCTCTTGGTTTAGGAGGCTGGGAAACTCCTGTCAAAAACCTGAAGCAGTACCAACAGGAAATAAGTTAACATAAAAAATCCATGTGGCTACCAGACACAAATAAGAGCTGCAGACTAATAAGAGCTGCAGCAGAGGAAAGAACAGAAAAGGCACATTTACAAGAAGCTGGGGGTTTGTGCAGCACAGCTAAACAGGACCGAAAGCCATAGACAGAGTTCGAGTTGGGATTATGAATTGGACAACTTTAATGCTTCCGAGTTTTGCCAGAGTGGACAGAGCAGGGGTCGAATAAAGGGATGGGATGAAGGAGTCCCTGGGGATTTTGTGCCATCAAGACTGTGATGCACCTACCTAAAAAGATTCTGATGGAGTTTGCTCTTTGGGTGATGACCTCTTTCGGAGACCTCAGATGGAATATGGCTGCCCAATAAGACTCAAAGGCTGAATAAATCGTGAAGGAGTGTGAGATTCCACGTACCAAAGACTGAGTTAGAGAACTTTGGAACTGCACTGTATGTGGTGCCACATGTCTCTGGAGAGTGATACTTGTGTTTATGCAAGAAGTATCTCTGTTGTATTGACTATTTAAAGTAAATTTACCTTTTATTTGAAGTATAATTTGCCTATTAAGTCATGTTTAATTTGCATTCATATTAAAGTAAAGGCTACAAAAAGTGGAAGCTTGTTGGCAACTTCAACAACCATTCAATACATTTGGTTATTTTGATTTACGGTTTCCCCCCCCAGGGATTGTAACAGCCTATATAGAAGCTCCCCAGTGCAGAGTCAATGGATTCATTAATAATAAACATACGCATGTATGTTAGTTGAAGACCAGCAACACAGAACCACAAGCACGGATCAAATGAACTAAAAGCAGATGTAGGAGGAGGGTCATTCCAAGAGGGAAATTAAAAGGCTGGAAACAACACCATGCAGGTGGGAAGTATAACATTGTTCTTGGCAAGAAGGTTTGATTGTGTTTAGTATCCGAGTCATCACTCTGAGTACAGTTCAGAAATGATTATAAGGAACACGAGTCATTTCCAATTCAACCTGTAGTGCCATTATTAAATCCTCCCTGCTGCTGCAAGAATAGGTATTATATGTCAGATAAAAAGACAAAGGAAAGGGGTTCTCATTTTCATAGCTTTGTAGTATCTGTTGGAAAATAAACCTTACAAAAAACAACATGGGCTACATCTGACAGTGAGTTTATTACTTCCAGAAATTCTATACCACAAATTAACCTCAGAATTGTGCTGAATCCAAAAATAGCTTTATAAGAATTTTAGACTGTTTAGCCACGGGAGTTGCTGAATTACATTAGTAATTTAAAAATGTATAATTGGTATAGAAAATATGCCACTGTTACTGTATAAAATAACATGATTGTGTTGGTTAACTAACAGAATTAGCAGACTGGAATCTCAAGTTACATAGTTAGTGCTGAAATATTTTAATGTGCCATGACCTTTGTGGAGCAGTGAAGTTTGAATTATTAAAAACAGAAGCAGTAATACCCCATTATCCCCTCTATGAGTAGAGAAGGGAATAGCTTTTGCTTGTTATTTAAAATACAAAAAAATACTGTCAGTCTGAATGGAAACTGCTTCAAATTGAAAGTGTGCTGATATTATAGATTCACTTTGGTGCTGAATTTTATACCAGTGGTGGTTGCCCTGACAGAGGCTGGAAAGCTGGGGGAAAGTCCATTGCAGCTGTGTCCTGGAGCACTGATGTGATTCTATGCGCATTAGGTAATTTAGTACCTTGCTTTGTGGCTCCCATTCCTTTAACAGTGGAGATTGTGCCTCCAAGAGCTGTCAGTCAACAGGAGGGCCAGCAGCTCCTCAGTTCACTGGGGAGTGATGGCCACTGTGGGGACTGCATTCAGCCAGGCTTGGCAAGATTGAGCAGGCCCAGGGTCAGGCTTAGCAAGGCCTGTAAGCCAGACCCTGGCTAAGGTGGGGTGGGGTCAGTGATGAGGGGGGATGGTCCTTCCTTCTGAGGGATTCCTCCTTGGTACCATATGATGAGGCCCCTTGAGTCCGATGGGAGTTCCTTCCACTGGAACTCTACCAGTGGCAGCTGTAAGAGGCTTTAAGTGATGTTTAATTGGCCATTTACTTAAGGGCCTCAATTGGTCTCTGTGTGGAAAAGCTATCTGTGAGTGGAAAACTGTCATCGACCTTCCTGGCCACTCACTGAAGTGGCTGGAGTTGGGAAAAGTAAGAAGTCTTACAACACCAGGTTAAAGTCCAACAGGTTTATTTCAAACACTAGCTTTCGGAGCACTGCTCCTTCGTCAGGTGAAAGAAAGGAGCAGTGCTCCGAAAGCTAGTGTTTGAAACAAACCTGTTGGACTTTAACCTGGTGTTGTAAGACTTCTTGTTGTACTCACCCCAGTCGAACGCCGGCATCTCCGCATCATGGAATTGGGAAGGCAACACACCCTCTACCCCCTGCTCTCAGCTGAATGTACATCAAGTTAGTCAGTCAATTAAATTTTGCATCTGCTTTCCAATGGTCAAGTCTGACTTCCAAATGTTTTTTAACAACACCTAAAACTTTTAAAATACCCCCATTGCAAAGTAACTGGAAATATTCTGAAACCTGATAGAATAAATATGCTCTTTATTATATATTGCGAGTCACAATAAAAAGTTAATGGATCATCATCAGGCAAACAGCAGGAATTAATCATCACTTCTCTTCGGTAAACTACCTGGCAAATTACCCTCTTTATATACATATTAAAACTGAATTCAGCTAAAGGTCAAGAGGATTGTTTTCAATCAGCACTTGCTTGAAAACATAATTTTCTATATTATAATAATTATACTTGTTTTATTGAAATAGATTATCTCTCAAATACAATAATCTTTTATTATTTTTCCACATAGTACTCTCTGACAAATTTAATATTCATTAAGACTATTCAGTATAGTTCTAAAATATCGGCAGAACACAGCTCCTCAAAGCATTGCATTTTATTTCCTCGTCTATCTAAATTAAATCTAAATACAGGAATATATACAATTACACAGTTCTAGTCATCAAGTGTATAAGTGTACAACTTAAAGAAAATAAGAAATATGAGCAGTGGTAGACCGTATGGTGCCTTAGGCCTGCTCCACAATTCAATATGCTCATGGCTGATCTTCTGCCTCAACCCACTTTCCCATCTGCTCCCGTTATCTTAATTCTCTGACAGACCAAAAATCATTGTGCTATTTGGAATGATTCAGCAGCAGACACCTTTGAGTCAGTATGCTCTGTGGCATAGCCCGTGATTTCATTTTGATGGCTCAGCTACCAGCCAATCACCGCTTCTGGAAGTCCGGAACTTTTCATATTTTCACAGGTGGTTGGTCAAGCACTTCAGAATGCTCTGGAAAACAGGCAAGCTCCATTTTGTAAAGTAGTTTCACTTTTGCGGCTTAGACCTAGAAGGCAGCACAAAGCAGATCTCTCTCTCAGCTGGCAATTTAGGAGGCTTCTGGCCAGACCTCTGGAAGTCACCCCTGTTTAAAAGACTGCAGACAGTAGCCAGATAGGGCAGCACGGTAGCATTGTGGATAGCACAACTGCTTCACAGCTCCAGGGTCCCAGGTTCGATTCCGGCTTGGGTCGCTGTCTGTGCGGAGTCTGCACATCCTCCCCGTGTGTGCGTGGGTTTCCTCCAGGTGCTCCGGTTTCCTCCCACAGTCCAAAGATGTGCAGGTTAGGTGGATTGGTCATGCTAAATTGCCCTTAGTGTTGGGTGGGTTTGCTGGGTTGTGGGGATAGGGTGGAGGTGTTGACCTTGGGTGGGGTGCTCTTTCCAGGAGCCGGTGCAGACTCGATGGGCCGGGTGGCCTCCTTCTGCACTGTAAATTCTATGACTATGACGTGTGAAAGGAACTACTAGTTTAAAAGGTTGAGAGCAGTTTTTCCCACCAGGTCTGTAACAGTTTATTTCTCTGTCTGAATGGCTGGGGATAACCCAGTTTTTGAACTTGCTACACAATCTCTGCGCAGAGACCAGACAAGCAGATTAAAGGCTAGAGTGAATGTAGAATTGGCTGTAAAGAGAGCATTCTCCAGCCAACAGGTTCTGGTTGAAGACACCATTAGGAGATCTCTGGCAATATAGACCGCTACCTTGGCAGCAAAGAGCCAACTAGTACCTCTTAATCCCTTTGATTTGTTTGAACGTTTCCCCCCGTTCCACCATGTGTCTCTCTGGATGGAGTGTGGAATGGGGTTTTGAGAATAGTTAGATTAGCAGACCATTGTTCCATTCTTACCATTATATATTCATCTTCTCCTTGTTGTAAATAAACAACTTTAAAAAAAAGATTTCACAAATAAATCAGGGGCGGAATTCTCCGACCCCCGCCGGCAATCGCGCCACACCGCCGGGGCGCAATTCTCCGCAGTGCCCGGTCCGGCATGCCGATTCTCCAGCCCGGATGGGCCGAGCGGCCGTCAACAAAAAGCCAAGTCCCGCCGGCGGCATTCTAACATCCTCTGAGCCGGCGGGACCTTAGCGTTGAAGGGTCCGGGGGCGGCCTGTGGGGGACAAAAGAGGGGTCCGACGCCAGGGGAGTCTCCGTAGTGGCCTGGCCCGCGATCGGGGCCCACCGATTTGTGGGCCAGCCTTTCTGCCCCCCGGCCTCCTTTCCTCCGCGCCAGCTCCTTTAGCCCTGCGCCATTTGGCGCCTGGGCCGCCGTGGGGAAGAAGGTCACTGCGCATGCGCTAGTTGTCGCCGGCTCAACTGCGCATGCGCGGACTCCGCAGCGCGTGATCAGGCCGGGATCAGCAGCTGGAGCGGTGTAGGCCGTTCCAGCGTCGTCCTAGCCCACTGTGGGCTGCAGAATGGGGTCCCGGAACGGGCACCGACGCTGGAGTAAAACACTCCCGTTTTTATTCCGGCATCGGCACTTAGCAGCCCGTTGGTCAAATCCCGCCCCTGGTGCCTGTAACTCGTTGGAGCAGTCAAGGGTTAAAGATCTCAGGTAAATACACAAATTATGAGTTAATTCACTTAGTTGGGACTTCAGGTCTGTGGGGCTGGAATTGATCGCCCAGGGTGTCGTAACACTATCTGATCCTTAAATATACTCACTGGGCGGAACAGTGGCACAGTGATTAGGATTGCTGCCTTACAGCTCCAGGGACCTGGGTTCAATTCTGGCCTCGGCTGACTGTGGAGTTTGCACTTTCTCCCCATGTCTGCCTGGGTTTCCTCCGGGAGCTCCAGTTTCCTCCCACAGTCCAAAGATGTGCAGGTTAGGTGGATTGGTCATGTTAAATTGCACTTAGTGTCCAAAATAGTTTGGTGGGGTTACTAGGTTCCGGGATTAGGTTGGAGGTGTTCTTTCCAAGGGCCGGTGCAGACACAATGGGCTGAAGGGCCTCCTTCTGCCCCTAAATTCTATGATTCAATGAAATAGAGAACTCTCAACTCTCTTGGATTGACAATTCCAGAGTTGCAAGCATCCAAGTGAAAGGATGTCTTCTCAACTCATAGAACATAGAACAGTACAGCACAGAACAGGCCTTTCGGCCCTCGATGTTGTGCCGAGCAATGATCACCCTACTCAAACCCACGTATCCACCCTATACCCGTAACCCAACAACCCCCCCTAACCTTAATTTTTAGGACACTACGGGCAATTTAGCATGGCCAATCCACCTAACCCGCACATCTTTGGACTGTGGGAGGAAACCGGAGCACCCGGAGGAAACCCACGCACACACGGGGAGGACGTGCAGACTCCGCACAGACAGTGACCCAGCCGGGAACTGAACCTGGGACCCTGGAGCTGTGAAGCATTTATGCTAACCACCATGCTACCGTGCTGCCCACGAACTCAGTTCCGGCAATTGATCCTTAACCTGAAGCTGTACCCCTGGGTTCTAGATTTTCCAGCCAAGAAAAACAACCTCTCAGTGTCTATACAGTTAAGCCCATTTGAAGTCTTGTGTATTTCAATGAAATTACTTCACATTCTTCTAACCTCTAAAGAGTATAGGTCCAAATTAGGTCCAAATTACCGATCTGCTCATCACAGGTCAATCCTTCCATCTCAGAGACTAGTCTATTAAAGCTTTGTTGTCTCATGCTCTAAGGCAAGTACATCCTTCCTTGGATATGAAGACGAAGAACTTCAAGTGTGGCTTCACCAAACGCTGTGCAATTTTGGAAAGATTTCCTTATTCTTATACTCCAGTCTCACTGCAGGACTTCCCCAGGGTGATGTCCTAGAACACCATATTCATAGAAACCCTGCAGTGCAGAAGAAGTGCCTTTGGCCCATTGAGTCTGCACTGACAATCCGAAAGGGCTCTCTACCCAGGCCCACTCCCCTGCCCTATCCCTGTAGCCCCACCCATTGATCATGGCCAATCTACCTAACCTGCACATCTTTGGACTATGGGTGGAAACTGGAGCACTCTGGAAAACGTCACAGACTTGGGAGGATGTGCAAACTCCACACAGACTGCCATCCAAGGCCAGAATGGAACCTGGGTCTCTGATGCTGTGAGGCAGCAGTGTTAACCACTGAAGTGGGACATGAAGGCAGTTCATTCCCACCTTCTCAAGAGGAATTGGAGATGAGAACAAATTCAGGCCTTGCCAGTGTAACCCACAGCCCATGAGTGAATACAAACAAAATTCTCTTGTCCTATCGAAAGGACAGGCAGATGGGCAAAGGGAACAGGGTTGCAGTGTTAGTAAGGAATGAAGTTAAATCGATAGCAAGAAGCGATATACGATCAGAAGGCATTGAATCTCTGTGGGTACGGTTGAGGGATCGCAAAGGAATAAAGACCCTGATGGGAGTTATGTGCAGGCCCCCCGAGCAGTAATCAGGATGTTGGGCAGAAAATAAACCAGGAGATAGAAAAGGCATGTAAAAAGGCAATATTACAATAACCATGGGGGAACTTCAATATGTAGGTGGACTGAGAAAATCATGTTGGTAATGGATCTCGAGAAAAGGAATTTGTGGAATGTCTAAGAGATGTTTTTTGGAGCAGCTTGTGACAGAGCCTACCAGTGAACAGGCAATTCTGGATTTGGTGATGTGTAATGAGGCAGACTTGGTTAGGGAACTTAAGGTGAAGGAACCCTTAGGGAGCAGTGGCCACAATATGATAGAATTCACCCTGCAATTTAACAGGAAGTGGCTGGAATCAAATGTAATGATATTACAATTAAATACATGAGGGACGAGCTGGCCAGAGTTGATTGGAAAGGAGCCTAGCAGGGAATTCAGTGAAACAGCAATAGCAGGATTTTGGGGGGGGTTATTCGGCAGGTACAACACAATTAAAAAAGCAATAATGGGGGAGAAGATGAAATATTGAGTATAAGCTATAATAATAATAATCGCTTATTGTCACAGTTGCTGTGAAAAGCCCCTAGTTGCCACATTCCAGCGCCTGTTTGGGGAGGCTGGTAACGAGAATTGAACCCGCGCTGCTGGCATTGTTCTGCATTGCAAGTCAGCTGTTTAGCCCACTGTACTAAACCAGACAATATAAATGATAGGAAGAGTTTTTTTCAATATATAAAAGGTAAGAGAGAGGCAAAAATAGGCATTGTACAACTGGAAAATGAGGCTGGAGAAGTAATAATAGGAAACAAAGAAATGGCAGAGGAGCTTCTTCACCCAAAGGATTGTGAATCTATGGAATTCCTTGCCCAGTGAAGCAGTTGAGGCTCCTTCATTAAATGTTTTTAAGATAAAGATAGATAGTTTTTTGACGAATAAAGGGATTAAGGGTTATGGTGTTCAGGCCGGAAAGTGGAGCTGAGTCCAAAAAAGATCACCCATAATCTCATTGAATGGCGGAGCAGGCTCAAGGGGCCATATAGCCTACCCCTGCTCCTAGTACTTATGTTCTTATGTAACTGAATAGTTATTTTGCATCAGTCTTCATGGTGGAAGACACCAGTGGAATGCCAGAGCTCCAGGAGAATCAGGGGGCAGAGCCGAGTGGAGTGACCATCATTAAGGAGAAGGTTCTGGGGAAACTGAAAGATCTGAAGGTGGATACATCACCTGGACCAGATGGACTACACTAAAGGCTTCTCAAAGAGTCAGCTGAGGAGATGTGGAGGCATTAGCGGTGATCTTTCAGGAATCATTGAAGGCAGGGAGGGTCCCAGAGGACTGGAAAATGGCTAATGTAACACCCCTGTTTAAGAAGGGAGGGAGGCAGAAGATGGGTAATTATAGGTCGGTTAGCCTGACTTCCTGGCATGGATAGAGGATTGGCTGACTGGCAGAAGGCAGAGAGTGGGGATAAAGGGGTCTTTTTGAGGATGGCAGCCAGTGACTAGTGGCGTGCCTCAGGGGTCAGTGCTGGGACCATAACTTTTCAGAATTTACATTTATGATTGGAAGAAGGAACTGAAGACACTGTTGTTACATTCGCAGATGATACAAAGATCTGTAGAAGGGCAGGTAGTATTGAGGAAGAAAGGGGGCTGCAGAAGGGCTTGGACAGTCTCGGAAAGTGGGCAATGAAGTGGCAGATTGAATACAATGTGGAAAAGTGTGAGGTTATGCACTTTGGAAGGAGATTTGGAGGCATAGACTGTTTTCTAAGTAGGGAAATGCTAAGGAATTCAGAAACACAAAGGGGCTGAGGTGTCCTTGTTCAAGATTCTCTTAAGATTAATGTATAGGTTCCGTCAGCAGTTAGGAAGGCAAATTCAATGTTAGTATTTATGTCGAGAGGGCTAGAATACAAGAGCTCTGAGGCTGTATAAGGCTCTGGTCAGACCCCATTTGGAGTATTCTGAGCAGTTTTGGGCCCCGTATCTAAGGAAGGATATGCCGGCCTTGGAAAGAGTGGATAGAGTGGACATGGAGAGTATGTTTCCACTTGCAGGAAAAACTAGAACCAGTGAACACAATCTCAGACTAAAGGGACAATCCTTTGAAACAGAGATGAGGAGGAATTTCTTCAGCCAGAGGGTGGTAAATCTGTGGAACTCTGCCTCAGAAGGCTGTGGAGGCCAAATCACAGAGATAGATAGGTTCTTGATTGGTTGAATGACAGAGCAGATTTGATGGGCCAAGTGGCCTAATTCTGCTCCTATGTCTGACGGTCTAATAAAGGCCAATATGTAATTTGCCATCCTA
This sequence comes from Scyliorhinus canicula, assembly GCF_902713615.1. NCBI lineage: Eukaryota > Metazoa > Chordata > Chondrichthyes > Carcharhiniformes > Scyliorhinidae > Scyliorhinus > Scyliorhinus canicula. The sequence goes on from NC_052151.1 coordinate 122,475,120, forward strand.
ATTGCTTGTTGTACCTTCTGCATGGCAATTTTGCCTTTACGAGTAACTTTGCAGCAGTAAAATTAATAACTGCCAAGTATCAAGATTGATTAATTTTAGATTACGGAATTTAATTGATAAAATATTATTGAGTGGCATGGGCTGTTGTTCTAATTGCCATTGTATGATATTATAACAGGAAGTTTGGACTGCATTCATGGATAGAGGTGATTAGGTATGGCATGGGGGGAAATCCATGCCTATTTTGTCATCTCCCCATCTGTCCACTGCTGACACCAAGGCATGTGCTGTGTCTATGAACCTTGGAAAAAAAGCACTCTGTCTTGTTGTGCAATCAGACAATCTTTCTCTGACTCAAAATGTCTTCCCCAGCCAATTCTGTTCCTGCTGCAGCCAGAATACACCTCCCCTTTAAGAAGCAAGGGCTGGTTTTAAATAGTGCAGGTTAGCTTATAGAAGCTTGGGCCCCCTGCTGAAAGGTGGCACCACTCAATAGTGCTTTAGTGCTAGGGCTGCACACCACTATCCTTACATGTTGCCTGCATCGGAAGGAACCAGTACAGGGTAATTGAGCATCGAGATCCCCACATCCATTTTTGTAGGCTATCTAATTCCCCCACCCCCATTCTTCAACCCATGGTGTGTTTTAAAAATACATGGTAACTTCTATTCAGGTTTATACATATGACAGGCAGTAAAAGAGCAGCATATATTTTCAGCTTTGTCCTCTGCCAGTGTTCCTGTTTCAGTGCCGTGCAGTGGGCACTGCACCACTTTTTATATGTGGTAGTTAATCTAAAAACACAAATTCCCTATTATCTCTCCAATATTATTTCATATTGCCGCTCGTAGTCATATTTGTCTCTTCGGAAATAAAGTTCAATGAATAAACCTTGTTTGGCCCAGTTTAGAAGTTATTCGTCAAATGATAGGAATGTTCAGTTTCTTCTTCAAATAAATCATCACTCAATAAATGAGGGCATTTTCCCCTGCTTAAGGCAATAAACAAATCCCATTGCACAGTCTGAGGAATTGAGAGAATAGTGTAATTCACCTCGAGGATTCTAATGCAATCTCTTAACACAGTAACAATGCATCTCAGACACATCAACAATGCTGACACATTCCCTTCTGTTTGGTCTGGAAAGCTTAATATGTGCAGCTTAATCTTTATTTAAGAGCATTTTATGTCAAATATCGCTTTCCCTATGGATTGAGACAAAACTGTACTATTCTCAGTGAAAATTTTAGACATTCCTGAAATTTTTGAGAGCAAAAGTGCTAAACACATCTCTAAACAAGTACCATTTATTTTATCCCCATGTGAATGTTATAATGCACAGAGTAAGATTAAGTCAGTATAGATAAGCGTGATGTACTGCAAATGTTGGAACTCACAGGGCTGCTGTAATAATGTGATTTAATAAAGGATTCATTCAGTATCAATGGAATCTAATAAATTGTTTTAGTTAGAACCTTTATTTAAACTATTTTACACAATGTCTTTTGCTACATCCCGAATTGCAATAGTAGTCATGTAATAATCCTTCATGACTAAACATAGGTCATGCTATTTTACAAGAAATATGTACCATGGTTCACATATCTTCTGTGCGGTCTTGGAAACACTCTTGTCTATCATGTTCATGGAAATCATACGATACTGTAGTTTGGTAAAACAGTGAGGCACATATATTGTTAAAATACTGTTCTTTGGGAAGAGGCTATTTTATTTTTTATTCCCCATAGACTATTAAACCACTGCATGCTGATAGCTGACCTGATACTGTGAGAAGTCAGCAATATTTGTAGTGTAAGGCTTGGATAATCTGTCACTTAAAATATAGCATGTGAGGAAATTGGATCAAAAATATTTTTAATTTTATTTTTAATTGCCCTGTGTGACAATAAGTTAATAGGATAGATACAAGCAAGAAATCTAAGAAGAGTAGAATTTTGTCTTGTTGGGCTTCTATATACGTGTGTACATATAAAATAGATTATGGTAACACAGTATAGAGTGGAGTTAACTTCCCTTGTTGAAATCGTAATAGCTACTCAGAAATTCATAGCTATGAAATTCTTTGACCAAGAATTCATCAGCTTAATACTATTTGAAAGGTGAGATCTTGCATGCTGAAAAAGTTAACAATTTTGTGACAGCTTTTGCTCATTTGAAGTTTTTTCAACATTAATATTGGACAGAGATGTATTTTCATTGTTGTTTCCTGTCAGTAATGCTTCACAAATCTGTGTGGAAACAGCTGAATTGGAGATTACGGGCATTATGTTTACCTTCTCACTTATATGGGATTGTCTTCATGATATTCTGATTTAATATTATTTTAGTTACAACTGATCAACTGTTCAAGCACAGCAGGAGGAATATCTGTGCAAAATTCTTTGTGCAATTTTAGCACTGGGGTATTTTATGTAACAAATTTTACACTGGCAATGCACAAAGGAGACATCTTTGGGCTTTCCAAAGTCCTCCTGTTAACTTTGCATCATTATAGAGTTATTCCTGGTAGAATTTGCATCACACAAGTGATTGCTGCATCTTGAGGAAATTAAACAAATGTGTAAGAATTCCTGGGAAAGAGAGGACAGTTCCCTATAGGGATCCCTTCCTGTACCAGCTCTGGCCCTTACCACAAGATTATACTTGAAGCATTAAAATTATAAACCATCTCAATACTGCCATGAAGTATCTGCGAGATTACGTACTCAAAGCTCAGTAGAAAGTTCCCTCTCTTGATCCCGATCAGGTGAGCAGTGTGGAAAAATGCTTGTGTGGTTTTGGACTGACACAGAACCAACATTAGCTCTAATGCCCCTGCAGTGAAACATTCAGCTGACACTCATGTATATTTATACATGAACAATAACCACTTGTAACTACAAAGCTACCAACATTTATGGAACTATGTAACCTGGAGCACCGAAAGGAGAGGGAAGCAAATTGGACTGAGATAATTGATGTACCTCTGTTACCTGGCAAAATGTTAATTAAGAAAAAATAAGTTATATTTGAAACTACATTGGAAAAGCTGTTTGCATTATGCTGCTTACTCAATGCTTACTCGTTTGTACGTTCAACTCATGTCTGCGTGGGTTTCCTCCGGGTGCCTCCCACAGTCAAAAGATGTGCAGGTTAGGTGGATTGGCCATGCTAAATTGCCCCTTAGTGCCCAAAAATGTGTAGGTTAGGTTAAGGGGTTATTGGGATAAGACGGGGGAGTGGGCTTGGGTGGAGTGCTCTTTCAGAGGGTCAGTGCGGACTCGATGGTCCAAATAGCCTCCTTCTCTAAGGATTCTATGATACATCCCACAATCCCATCTCTCCCCAGCTACAATCATGCCGTAATTGCACACTTCTACCAGCTGAATTTTCAACCTATCCTTTTGTAACCTATGAAATTTTGCAAATATGAACTGTGCATATAAATATATGTATGTATAGGGACTGAAATTCTTAAGTCGTAGGATGGGTAAAAATGAATTCTCCACCCTGGGTAGACTGGAATTTGGGGCAAGGTTTCTTGCTGCCGCTGTGATTACACCGGGTTAAGATGAATTCCAATTTGGGGGGGAGGGGGGAGTGTGACGACTGGGGAGATGGGTAGGGAGAGCCTACATCTTCCTTTATGCTATTATATTATTGATTTGATATTGTTGTTAGGTATGGGTGGAAATCTTTCAAGTAGCTGTAGAAACACCAGTGTTTGGCCCACCCACGTAACTGGTTTTGTTCCAATAATTTGGGATTGGGGAAGAAATTTCACAATGTGAAACGTACCTATGGTTCTCTGACTAACCATTATACAGCCACCCCTAGGTAGCTGCCAGGCCCCAGACTCAGCACGGGGACAGTCTAGCAACAGGAAAGTTCAGTCGGCATGGGATTTTGGCATCGGGCATCAAAGTACATCTCATCACTGAATCCTTTCATGTAGCATAGGCTGCCTTTTACAACTGAGCTTTAGCTCTCAGCTACTCATCCCACGGTAGCACAAGTGATTAGCACTGTGGCTTCACAGCTCCAGGCTCGATTCCCCGCTGGGTCACTGTCTGTGTGGAGTCTGCTCATTCTCCCTGTGCCTGCGTGGGTTTCCTCCGGGTGCTCCGGTTTCCTCCCACAGTCCAAAGAAGTGCAGGTTAGGTGGATTAGCCATGATAAATTGCCCTTCATGACCAAAAAAGGTTGGAGAGGTTATTGGGTTACAGGATAGGGGGGAAGTGAGTGCTTAAATGGGTCGGTGCAGACTCGACGGGCCGAATGGCCTCCTTCTGCACTGTATGTTCTATGTAACAACACACCAGCCTTCTTCAGAGAAGAGCAGGCCAATGTTCTTCAAAACAGGATCAAGTCAGCACTCAATAAGTGCATCCCTTTCTGTAACAATGACAAGGTGTGATATTAATGCATATTCTATTTTGTTACAATTAATCCCAAAGTGAACAAGAGCTGATCTATCTTCCCTATCACCATGCTTCTCTGTGACTGGCGAATGTGCCTTCCCTTCTATTCTACTGCTTCTCCTGATCATAACCTGAAGGCCATTAATAGAAGAGATGGATGGTTGATCATGATCTGCAACTGACTCTTGGTTGTGTCCTCTCACGGAAGTTTACTCCAACCAGAGATTCATGCTGGCTGCAGCTCTGGAGCTTGTATCTGGACAACATGATGTTAGCTCTCATGTTCCACTGGCATGGTGTTCTGAGGTGGAAGGTCAGAGCATTGGCATGTTCTGCTATCCTAGGAGATGGCATAACCGGGCAAGTGAATTCCAACTGTTGACATTCTACTGTGCCCGACTAGTCCAATGACAGGTCTCAGATCCAGAAAGCTCCGAGAGACAGAAGCATGCAATTCATTCATCAATTCAAGAATTTAAGATCTGCAGTCTGAGTTTCTCTGGAGTTAGAGCCACTATCTGGTTCTCCCTGCTTCTCCGATGGAATACGGATTCTAATGAAGCTCAACACAAACTCCACTGCTGCCTTCAGCACAGAAAAATTGTTCCCAAAATTAGCACGAATTAGAGCAATGATCTGAAGTTCCAAGCATTAAAGAACTAATACTCAAGCTAGTTCCCAGTCTCTGCAGCGGATGTAGTTTGCACCTAGCACCCACATCTCCTGATTTCAATTTCCTTGAGGTGTGCTTGTGGGTCTGTAAAATGATGGCATTTTCTTCTCTGCATGTGTCTTCTTTGCCTGCTTCTGTGGTAAACATCCACAGTTAGCATCATGGCTACCAGGTTATCATATCTGTATTTATTTTGGCAATCCTGCGACAAAAGAGAATTCTCCTAACTTGCCTTCCTTGTTTCGGTGGTAATGTTTGGTTTAAAGGCCTCTGACTATTGGCTCACTGACTAAGGAAATAGTTTTTACAATATAGTATAATTTATTAAAACGCTTCATAACTTTGAACTCCTTCACAAGATTACCTGTTTTTCTCCTTTATTCTTGTATATAGAGCCCAGCATTTTCTCATCTCCTCAAAACTAAAGCCTTTCATCCTCATTATAATCAGAAAACAATAGCCCTGACATCTTTCCTGAGGTGCCCAAAGCAGAATACAATATTTTAACTGTGAACTAACCAATGAATTGTGCAGCTTTAACATTAACTACTCTGAAAAAATTTCCTTTTTTAGTAGAATCTGTAAAACTTGCAGTTAATATATAATTTAATTGTCCAACTAAGGCAAATCTAATAAGGATGTAAAAAAGCTAATTAGGATGCATGTCATAGCAACAGTGCCAATTGCTGTAGCTCATTAAAATATGGCTTAAACCAGTTATTTTCTACAACGTGACATGATCCGCTGCCCGGCAACGAATGGCTGTCAGAAATAAATGTCTTGTACAACTCAAGGAGAGTGACAAACATGTAAAAATGCAATTATTTTCTCAACAATCAATGAATCTGCTTCACTTGAGCAGCACCTATTTTATGTGACTCAATTTCTGTAAAAATGCAATTTTAAAATCAGTATAAAAGATTTATCTTATTTTTTTTACCTCCACTTCCTCATATTTTCTTGAAGGGTTTTCTCTTGGCGATTGATAATATTGGTCAGCCTCTGGCACTTCACCCATTCTTCATGTTCAAGAAAATGCCAGTAAATTATCTGAGTACAGGGCATCGAAACCGAGCTTGAGCCTGCCGTCACCAAACAGATACCCATGTGCATTTCTATCAAGAGTCACAGGATAGTGATCAAAAGGAAGAACGCAAGGTAATTTTTCTCATCCTAATCATAAATACTGTGGCTACAAGGGCAGGTGAGAGGCTAGTAATTCTGCGCTGAGTGACTCACCTCACAACTCTCCAAAGCCTGTCCACCATTTACAGGGTACAAGTCAGGAGTGTGATGGAATACTCTCCACTTGCCTGGATCAGTGCAGCTGCAACGACACTCAAGAAGACGCCACTGGAGTTGCGGTAGAGCCGGGAGTGCAGGAGGCGAAAGAGGCCGGTGTCCTGGCCTTTGCGTCCCTATAAGCCCATCGAAGGATTCTGCTACAGTGGAAGGATGCAAGGCCCCCAAGTGTGGAGGCCTGGATCAGTGACATGGCGGGATTTATAAAACTGGAAAGGGTCAAATTTGCCCTGAGAGGATCAATACAAGGGTTCTATAAACAATGGCAGCCTTTTCTGGACTTCCTGGCTCAAAGATAGGTATCTTGGTCAATAGTGTCTATTCTGTAACTTTATATTGTGTTAATTTGCGTTGTTGTTAAAATGCTGTGTTGTTCATGGAGGTGGGGCGAATGTTTATGATTGTTAATATTATTGTTATTTTTGGTATTTTTCTATGGTGCGTTATTGTTGTATAAATTCAAAAATTTTCAATAAAAATTATTTTTAAAAAAAGAAGACACCACCTAGGACAAGGCAGCTCATTTGATCGGCACCCCATCCACCAGCTCAAAAATTCACTACTTCCACCACCGGTGCACTGTAGTTACTGGGTACCATCGACAAGATGCACTGCAGAAACTCACTCAGATTTCTTTGATAGCGCCTTCCAAACCTGCAACTTCAACCACCGAGAAGAACAAAGCAGCAGCTGCATCCCACCACCTGCAAGTTCTCCGCCAAGTCACACACTTTCCTCACTTAGAAATATATTACTGTTTATTCATCATCACTGGGTCAAAACCCTGCATATCTATGAGAGCATCTTTATCACAGGTACTGCAGCAGTTCAAGAAAATGGATCACTACCTGATTTTCAAGGATAACGAGGATTTAAAAGTAAATGTCAGCTTTGCCAGCAACACCCACATCCCATGAAGAAATGAAATAAAAGGCGATGAGGACAATTAAGTGTTCTTATCAGCATCCTTGATGAAAACAGCCAAATCGCTGTTAGGGTTCAAGCCTGAAACTTTCCTCACCTGTATAGCTCAGCTGCTCACTGCTAAGCTAACTGGGCACTACAAATGCAGATTGAAACTACAATGGATGCAATGGTGTTAAAATCTCCAAATTTCCACAGGTCACAAACCTAGCAGCAACACTTAAATCAAGTAAGAAAGTGCTTGCCAGATAACCTTCTTCTTTGTAGGTGCATCCACCTATCTGGTCTGGATCCCACTGGTGGAATCCACATCTATTTTCGTCGAGTAGCCATCATTCTAACACAGCACTGAATGAACCTCAGGAATGGACTTGTAGAGTACCCGCAAACAGCATTTACCTTTTAATGTGATTTTTCCACATACAAGACAATGAGAAAACTAGAAAGAATATTGGGGAACCAATGTAACCAGTCTCCCATTAGATTTAGGGTAGGCCGGAGAACTTCCGGTGACGGCGGGTGGCAGGCAGGCGCGCATTGGAGGGCTCCCATTCGGGAACGGCATTTTCAGGGATTAAAGTCCGGTCCCAGGGGCTACAGAGGCGGCAAAAGCAGGGAGAAGGCACAGTGAAGAGAAATGTCAAAAACAAGTTTTAAAAAACGGCCATGAAAAAAGCAGCTGGAAGTCCCGCGGGGAGTGGAAAGGTCACGATAGGGTCGGCAAGGAAAGTGGAGGCTGGGGCACCAGGGCAGGCCGCATTGCCCACGGCTGAAGAAATTACTAAAATGAAGGCCACGGAATTCAAAAGACAGTTCACAAAGCACATGGAGGCGATAAGGAAGGTGATGGGGGTGGTATTGAAAGGGCTGGTGGAGGAGGCGATTGCCTCGGTGAGGGCGGCGGTATTGAGTGCAGTGGTGGAGGTGCGGGAGCAAGGCGAGGCGCTGAAGGAAGTGGAAGAGACATTTTTTCAGCACAGTGATCAACTTACCTCGATAGGGAAGGAGATGCGGAAGGTGATAGAGATCAACAAGGATCGGCGAGCCAAAATGGATGACTTGGAAAACAGATGCAGGCGACAGAATCTGAGGATTGTGGGTCTTCCTAAAGGAGTGGAAGGCCCGAGGCCGACTGAGTATTTTGCCACGATATTGGTGAAGCTATTGGGGGAACGGGATGACCCCTCCCTATATGAACTGGATCGGGCTCATCGGTCATGGAGGCCTGTACCAAAGGGGGGTGAGCCGCCGAGAGTAGTAACTTTGTGTTTTGGTAGGTACAGCGTGAAGGAGAAGGTCCTGTGCTGGGAAAAGCAGAAGCGGGTGGTGCAGTGGGCTGGAGATGGTATATGCATATAACAGGACTACACGGGGGAGCTGGCGAGGAGGCGGGCTGCCTTCAGCCGGGTGAAGAAGGCACTGTACATCAGTAAGGTGCAGTGCGGCATAGTATACCCAGCTAAGTTGAGGGTGACCTACAAATCCAAGGGCTTTTAGTTCGGGACGTCAGAAGCAGCGGAGGAGTTTGCGAAGGCAGAAAGACTGTGGCTGAATTGAGAAGTGGACATGTATCGATGTAGCCTCATGTAATTGTATTTTTACACTGAGTTTGGTGTATGTGCTAAATCAGCTAACGTTGTAGATACTTGGACAAGGGAAGAGATGGGACTTTTGCTTGCAATGATGTTTCTTTGGGGCTTGGGTGTGTATGCGGGGTCTGTGTGCTAAAGGGGAGTTCTTGGTTTTCCTGGGACCGGGCAAGGGGGAAAGAGACCCGGGCGGGGCCCTCCACGCTGGCCGGTTTAAGCCGGCCAGTGAACGGGAGTGAGTTGGCGGGAGGGGCTGCAGCCATTGGAGCCCAGCAGAATAGGACCCGATGAGTCTAGCCGGGGTGGAAAGTTGGGGGGAAGGAACAGAGGTTGGGGGGAGGAGTTTTGTAAAAGGAAGTGGAGGGGAGGAGTCGGGGGGGGGGGGGGGGGGGGGTGGTGGTAGGGCTCGCAATGCGTGGGTGTCATGTACGGTACTCTTTCAGGGATTGGATGGCATTGAATGTTGGGAGGGGGACTCTATAGGTCAACTTCAGAAATGGGACACGATGGATCTTACGCACAGATAACTAGCATTTCAACTGGATGAAAGACTTTTATAATAACACAAACTGCTTTGTACATGCTTTTAGAAAAACATATTTTAATCTTCACTTTGAAACTGTCAGGACTTCATTCCACCTTATCTTTTACACAAGTGTCACAAGATTCTGGCTGTTATATTACTTTGTGTAATACATATATTACTCTTTTGAACCAGCCGAGTTGTTGAAATGAGCAGTAGTCGTCTTGCAAAGATAAACTAATTTATTGAGTAATATAAATAAATATTGGGAGTTCTTTTTACTTAATACTCAACTAGTAAAGCAAAATAACAATTCTAGAGGTAACTAATTAAATTATACAATGCAATGCTTTGATAACTAATAACTTCCTTCTCTATAGCTTTCCTATGTCTGTTCTCTCTGCACTCCTGATACACGCTCCTTCAGAAAGAGTGGATAAGCTATTCATATATGTCCTGACAGTGAGACATCTAGGGCAGGATTCTCCGACCCCCGGCCGGGTCAGAGAATAGCCGGGGGCTGGCGTGAATCCCGCCCCCGCCGTCTCCTGAAGTCTCCGGCATCAGAGATTCGGCGGGGGTGGGAATCGCACCACGCCTGTCGGCGGGCCCCCCTGGCGATTCTCCGGCCCGCGATGGACCGAAGTCCTGCCGCTCCCGCCAGCGGGAATCGAACCACCTACCTTACCGGCGGGACCAGGTGGCGCCTCTGGGGTCCTGGGAGGGGGGGGGGGGGGGTGGCGCAGGGCGATCTGGCCCCGGGGGGGGGGGGGGGGGGGGGGGGGGTGTGTGGCCCCATGGTGGCCTGGCCCGCGATTGACGCCTACCAATCGGCGAGCGGGCCTGTGCCGTGTGGGCAATCTTTTCCTTCCACGTTCGCCATAGTCTTCACGATGGCAGAAGCAGAAGTGGCCCCCTCCCCTGCGCATGCGCGAGGATGACGTCAGCAGCCGCTGATGCTCCAGCGCATGCGTGGACTTCCGCTGGCCAGCGAAGCCCCTTCGGCTCTGGCTGGCGGGGCGCCAAAGGCCGTTCCCGCCGGCTGGCAAGGCGACAACCACTCCGGCGCGGGCCTAGCCCCTCAAGGTTAGGGCTTGGCCCCTAAAGATGTGGAGAAAGCCGCACCTTTGGGGCGGCCTGACGCCGGAGTGGTTCACGCCACTCCATCCTGCTGGACCCCCCGCCCCGCCGGGTAGTGGAGAATCCCGGCCCTAATGTTCAACTGCCTGTACTAGCATTGCATATATTGATCATGTATATTGATATACAAAGATCACTACATCCCTTTTTTAAAAACATTTTTTTGCAAATATTAAAAGAAAATTTTTACATTTGACATGCAGTGGTTACATAATACAGCAATTCCTAGAATTATGTAAAGTTCATAAATTCAGTTGATTTGGTCTTCTACTTGTTTGATCTTTTTAATGTCCCTTGTTGGCAGTCAGATTGGAATTTAGTTGTTGTTCAACTTGCTTTGAAATTGTGTGACGTAAGTCAAAGAGAGGAAAAATCTGTGTTTGATCTTTGATTTAAAGTAGATCATGACGATTTCTTGTATAGATGTTACCATCTGAAGTTTTAATCAGATAAGATCTGGGAGAGATTTGTCTAATGAGATGAGCAATGTCAGACCAACCTCCTTCAGGAGTCTGAATCAAACAGTATTATTTTCTGTTAGAATTGACAAATCTTTTGCATGGAGATCAAAATACTGCATGTCTCTGTTTCTGAAGTTTCGTCACAGCAAGATGTTGTTCAGGATCAGGAATATGTAGCTGAGGTAGAGTTATTCTTATGTTCCTGTTAAATAACATCTGAGCTGAAGATAATCCTGACGCTAGAGGTGATGATCTACAATTAAGTAGTGCTAAATAGATTGTGAATCTTTTGATTTGCTCAGTAACTGTTTCATTATGTGGACGACTGAGGGAAACGAAGACTTGAAGTGATGTGTTCAAAATTGTAAATTATTGAAAATTGTTTCCACTCATAATTCCAAAAACATGGGCCATCGTCACACATGATGGTACGAGGAATACCAGGCTTGGCAAATATTTCTCTGCATGCTTTGATTACAGTATTGGGTGTAAGATCACTCAGCTTCATTACTTCAGAAAGATTTGAAAAATAGTCAATGACTAAAATATAATCCTTGTCCAATGAATGAAACAGATCGATACCCACTTTCACCCATGGTGGCGTAACAATGTCATGCTGTTGCAATGGTTCCTTGCATTGTTGACTCTGATGTGTTTGACATGTTGAACATGATGATATCATGTCAGAGATATCTTTATTTATACCTGGCCAAAATATTGATTGTCTGGCTCGGCGTTTACATTTCTCTATGTCTAGATAACCTTCATGAAGTCTTGTAAGCATTTCTGACTTCATGCTGTCTGGAATGACAATTCGATCCTGTCTCAGCAAAATACCATACAAGATAGTCAGTTCAAACTGTATGCTCTGGTATTGTGGATAGTGACCTTTTGGCCATCCATGTTATAGATGATGTATAACTTTGGTCAAAGTGGCATCTTTCTGTGCTTCTGTTCGAATTTGTTGAATCTTTGAATCAAAGGCTGGAATCAATATCATTGACTGATTCCTCTTGAAGAATATCAGTGTTGATGGATCTGGACAGTGTCAGCTATGACTAAATCTTTACCTGGAGTATATATAAAGATGAAAATCATAAGTCATTGTAGTCTTGGCATCATCTCATTTAAATTATTTTAAATGATGTGGACAAGTGGACGATGGTCTGTCTCAACAGTAAACCTGGGTGAGCCATAAACATAATCGTGAAACTTGGAAATTCCAGTCACAAGTCCAAGACACTCCTTTTCAATCCGGGCGTAACTACACTCAGTCGCAGTCATGGATCTGGATGTGTAGGCTATGGGAACCCATTCATTGAAATGGTCTTGTTGAAGTAGAACAGCACCTATGCCATGTTGGCTAGCATCAGTTGAAAATTTGGGAGGCCTGGTCAGGTCAAAGAAGGATAAGCTGGGAGCTTGGATCAAGTTGTTTCAGATCTGTCTATTCTTTAGTATGACTCTATGTCCAGTTGAATTCAGTATTCTTCCTGATCAGCTGACACAATGCAATTGTTCTACTGGAAAGATTCTTGATGAATTTCCCTCAAAAGTTGACAAATCCTAGAAAGTGTAAGACTGCTTTCTTGTCTTGCGGTATTTGCATTGACTTGATGACTTGTACGTTGGTCTTCGTGCAGCTTGATCATTTGGCTGTAATCTTATCACCTACGAATTTCAAAGACGAGGCGGCAAACATACATTTAGCTTGGTTTAGCTTGAAACCGTAGTTGTGTATTCCTTTGAACACTTCTCTTAAGACGACTCGTGTGTTCTTCTGGTGTTGTAGACCAGATGATTATGCCATCTACATAAACATGAACACCTTCAATGTTCTCTGTCATTTGTTCCATTGTACGATGAAATATTTCTGATGCAGAAATAATTCTGAAGGGCATTCTGTTGAAACTATACCTCCCGAAAGGTGTGTTGAAGGTATAGGGGCTTGTTGGAGTCATCAAGCTGCATCTGCCAAAAACCTTGCGAGGCACTGAGTTTGGTAAAGATCTGGCATTGGCCATTTCTGATGTGATTTCCTCTCTCTTTTGTATTGGGTAGTGTTCTCTTCTAATATTACGATTGAGATATTTAGGATCCATACAGATTCTAATGTCACCCGTTGTTTTTTTGACACAGACTAGGGAGCTAACCCAGTCACTGGTTGTGTTACCTTTGATATGATTACTTGCGATTTCAATCTTTTTAGTTCAGCCTTCAATCTGTCTCTGAGAGGAGCAGGTACACGTCTTGGTGGATTGTTTTTCAAAAGTATTTTGGACTGATGTGACAGTGTTACCATGCCTGAAATACATCAGGGTATTCATGTAAAAGTTGCTGGATGTCTTCTTTCAGTGTAGCTGATTTACACATATTGAGGAAAATTCTTTGAATAAGATGCAAATCCTTACAAGCCTGAGCACCCAATAGTGAAGAACAATTGTCATCCATTATCTTGAATCTGATTTGTTTGTGAATGGTCCTGTTGGTGGCACTCAAATAACACGATCCATGTGAGAAAATTGGATTGCCATTATAATCTTTTGAAGAACACTCTGGAGGAATTATGTCATGGTGACTTTTAATCATAGACAAATCTTTGGAATTGAGAAGATTCGCTGAAGCGCCTGTGTCTAATTTGAATGAGATTGGAGCATCATTAATACGGACAGTAGTCATCCATTCATTGCTGATGACGTTGACATCTTGATCTTTTGTTGCTTGAAGATCCTTTTTATTTTCGTGAAGAGCTTTTTCTGATGCTGAAGATCATTCTTGCTTGCTTGCAGACTCGTCTTCGTGGATGCCTCAACCACTCCAACAAAGTAAGTATTTTCTAACGAGAAAATGTCATCATCTTGTGTGAAATCTTGTTGAGTGTTGACTTCTTCAGCTTTGTCAACAGTTCTCACATTGTAGTTCTTTTTATGTGCAGGAGGAGGATAACTTATGGATGACTGACACTGAGAAGCTTGGAACATCTCAGACAGCGTTTTCCAAAAGCAGGGCAGTGTCCCTTTAAGTGGGCATGTCATCACGTTGTCGCTGTGACATATTTGTGATATTTGCGAATGCGCAGACCTCTTTTGCGGGGTCTCGCATTTTTGTGGGATATGCGTGTGTCCCGAGCTGGAAAGTGCATGCGCTAGGTAGCTGCTGTTCTGAACAGTCTTCTGTGCTGCCCGTGACACCATTTTTATTTTCTTTGCCTCGCGGTAGACTTGCACGCCTTTTGCCTTGGGATAAAATTCTAAATACTGACTTTTGATCTGTTCACTGAAGATGCATTTCTCTATCACAATCTTCAACGTTAAATCATTTTGCCGAATTAAAGCTTCTCCTACAGTATCATCAGTTAATTCATAAAGAATTTAATCTCATACAAAAGAATCATGAAGATCAACATAGTTACAGGTTTGAGCTAGAGTTTGAGATCTGTAATGAAGTTATTCACCAACTTGGAACTTGAACTTACTCCATCGATACTCTGTTTTTGTCGAGGATTCCGAAGTTGCGATGATTTCACCAGTCGAATAGTTGATTCCGATTTTTCTTCTTTTTTTTGTTCAAATTTTCTTTACTAGTCTTTCTTAAAAGCCTAATTTATCCTGGTACCATGTTATATCACTTTGTGTAATACATATACTACACTTTTGAACCAGCCGACTTGTTGAAATGAGCAGTAGTCTTCTTGCAAAGATAAACTAATTTATTGAGTAACATAAATAAATATTGGAAGTTTTTTAATTGATACTCAACTAGTAAAACAAAGAAATAATTGTAAAGATATCTAATTCAATTACACAATACAATGCTTTGATAACTAATAACTTATCTCTCAAGCTTTCCTTTGTCTGTTCTCTCTGAACTCTTGATACACACTCCTTCAGAAATAGCGGGAAAGCAATTAATATAGGTCCTAACAGTGAGACATCTAGTGTTCAATTGCCTGTACTAGCATTACATATATTGATCATGTATATTGATATACAGAGATCACTACACTAGCATTAACAATAATGAGGTCCTACATTATGAAATACATATAATATGAATAAGCCATGAGTGAGAGCTCTTCTGAAATCCTTGTGGTTCAAACATAGGTCCAGATTTTATCTCCATGTGGGGTGTGCAGGAGGGACTAACATTGTGGGCAGATGCTACATACCATGTCCCTGAAGTATTTGCACCCCTTGCCATATTTCTATCTCCTGAATTTTGAAAACATCGAAGCTGCTTGCCACAGGCAGGTGAGGAGCTCATAAATATTTAAATATTTCAGTCTGATGACGTAATGTAGGCCACACTGTCAATTTAGCTCTGAGATGCGTGGACCATCAAAGTCTCGCTAGCAAAAGCTAGCAGCATGCAGCAGCAAGGCCAGAAAGGCCCCTATAAGTTTCTCCTTTTTTTTAAGGTTTCTTGTGCACTTATGGCCACTTTTGAACCAGGCAATACACATTGTGGATCATGAGCCTTCCTTTCAGGCTCACTTGTGAAGATAATTTTCATTCATCAGAAGTGTACATGACATTTGGTTATACACCTGGTGTAATAAATGGATGTGTCAACCTTATACTCAGAGGCAAAAAATCCTTGAATTTCTCTAAAACAATTTCTGCTGAGTGGTGGCAAAATCCTGATTGCAAATCCTATCTATCATTTTGTTACGAGTATCTATTCCATAATTCATGTGTTTTCGAGGTACAGCTTTTAGGTACGTAACTTTTGGGTTTGAAATTTAAGTTTGAAATGTAAGCTACTTGATTAAGAACCTAGTAAATAACCCTAAAGTAAATCACATAAACCTGGGTTACTTACAGTTAAATGGTAACCTGTGCCTATCTTACAAGGCCAGATTTGGAAACTATTGATAGAGCCAGGGTGTTGTGTTATCTCAAATAAAATATTTATATTATTTTTGTAGTTCATAGAATCATAGAATTCCTACAGTGCAGTAGGAAGCCATTTGGCCCATTGAGTCTGTACCAACTCTCCGAAAGAGCACCTTATCCAGGCTCATGGCCTCTCCCTATCCCCACCTCCCCTTTTGGACACTAAGGGGCAATTTAACATGGCCAATCCACCTAATCTGCATATCGTTGGACTGTGGGAGGAAACGCACGCAGACACGAGCAGAATGTGCACACTTCACACAGACAGTCATGCAAGGCCAGAATTGAACCTGGGTCTCTGGTGCTAACCACTGTGCCATCATGCCGCTAGTTCCCTGATGGAAGAAGCTAAAAGTAGCCAATAAGCAAAGAGTTCCTTGGTGAGATGAGTAATTCTGGGAAAGAAGGTTGTATATCCATTAGAGATATAAATTATTCACATGGGTCACAAACGCAAAGGGTTTCTTTGAAGGTAAAGGATAGTTAAATTACATTTCTATTTAGAACATATCAAGTATTCCATATTGCCATGGAGATGGGCGGTTGGGGAATTACGTTTGTGTAATTTATCTATGTGTGTCTGTTTACTAACATAATCAAGAAATCACCAGTTTAGTTTAGGAACTGACAGCAATAGCTGCAGTTAGTGAGGCTTGCACCTTAAATGGAGAAAATACTAACTTTATAATTCATGACATGCAATGCAGGTGGGTCTCAAAGTTCAATTTGTGAGGGAGAAAGGGTGGAAGATTTGCCCAGCTTAGAGTTAGAAGAAGAAATCTGCAGTAATCCTCAGAGTGAAAACAAGCCAGTTAGCTTGAAGAATATAGCAAAGTAATATAGAAAAGTCCATGGTTGTGAAGTTTTGAACAAAAGTCGGCAGATTACTTAGCCAAAAGCTAATGGAAAGATTTCCATGAAATTGTGTACCTCAGAGAATAGTTGGAACACAAAGGAAAAATCCAAGTGCTCCACATTTGCTGGCTGTGTGTTCAGTTGCTTAGGCTCAAGCTCTGGAATTCTCTCCCTACACCTCTGCCTCACTACCTCGTTTTTACCCTTTAAGACACTTCTTTAAACCTACCTTTTTAACCTAGCTTTACGTGGCTTAGTGTCATATTTTACATTGTGTTATATTTTGTTTTATGATGTTCATGTGAAGTGCTTTGGGGAATTTTACAAAGTTTAAGATTCAAATGAATATGTTGTTGTCTCAACTTTAAAATGCTCATTCATATCCCTCCACAGCTTGCTCCACCCTTGCTCTGCAACTTCCTTCAATGATAGTCAATTTACATTCCCACAGATTTTTTAGACCCTGGACTCTTTTTTATCATTCCTTCACCCTGATCTGCCATTGTTGATAGAGCCTTCAGCCACCAAAGTCTTACCCTTTTGAACTCCTTTCCTAAACACCTTTATCTCTCAACCTTTCTTGTAGCCTGCAAAATTCTTACCAACTCTCATTTCTTCAATCAAGCTTTCTGTTGCCTAACTGAACATTTCCACAATTCGTTCCTTTACTCCTCTGTTGAGAAGTTTGGGACGGTTTCCTATATGAAGGGTGGTATTTCAATAGAAATCATTAATAGTGACAATAATTGAGTGTCCAAAGAGGAGTCTATAATTTTCGAGTACTAATATCCCTCATCTTGATGAGTACACAATTTCCAAAAAAAAATGTTAGGGTTAGATTTTACACCCCATTGACTATGCAAGTGATTTCTTGCATTATCTTATTAAAATGAAAACATTCCAAATCATTTAAAACCAGGACAGAGACTACATTAATTGAAGATTAATTGGCAGATTTTCATTTTTTGTACATAATGATTGGGTGGAATGCATGGAGGAAAGATGGATGGGGAGGATCAGGTGGTTATAATATAGTCCGCCCAATTTTCTGTCCATTAATTTAAATGGAAGGCTCCATTATGGATGTGCAAACCTCCCAATATATTTTTTTCTATTGATTCGACACAAATTATTATTCATGCCTAAGTATCGAAGTGTACAACCTCCCCCTAAGTAGCCATGGTGATCTCATCACTGAGAATAATAATGGTTTCAGTGTTTACTAGACCATTATATTTTGAACAGTTGAAAGAAAACCAAGATTCCTGAGGGGAGATTTTACACTCAGTACAAGTGGGGCTAAGCTTCTGTATCACTTGCATTTGATACTGTATTCAGTGGACTAATTATTCACAATTACTTTGCAGAATTTGGCCTTGTGCAGGGATAAAATCTAAATCTAACCAGTTGTTTCAAATTAAAAGCACGTATACATAAAAATATATCTGGCTGTTTGAGGACAAATGTCATTTCAATCTTATAAAGCTTTAAATTGAATTATATATATTTGTCAGTTTTGCCAAAGGATAAAATTAGGGGAGAAAGGAGTCCACAGGCCACATGTGTACATGCAGGCCGCATGACTGTCTGGCGCATATGGAGTGAAGTTCACACCTCTGCACCAGACTCTACTTGACAGATTAAGCACAGATATAGGGATCCAGAAATTCTTTAACACGTCCCTCAATTTCTGATTTTAACTTTTGCAGGAGACCAGTGGAGCCCTGAAGAAAAGATTGGTCCTCTAGAGAAAGCAGGTTCAAAGCTGCCTTCTAGGGTTTCACCATGTCAAAGAATCAGATTCTCATCTGCATAATGTGGGCAAGCTACAAGATCAGGAGGAACCTCTGGACCAAGGGTGGTCCAAGAGCGGCTGCAGTTTAGGCAACAGCTTTCATGGAAGTCCTGACAAATAGGAGACTGGCTAACAAAAACCCTCAAATGATCAGAGAATGGTTCCAAGATGAGGAACTTCAGTTACAAAGATAGATTGGAGAGGTTGGGACTTCTTTCCTTGGAGTAGAGAAGGTTGAGAAGAGATTGGATGGAGGTATTCAAAAACATGAGGGATCTGAATAGGGTAGATAGAGAGAAACTGCTCCCAAGCATGAACGAATTGAGAACAAGACGGCACAGATTTGAAGTATTTGGCAAAAGAATCAAAGGCGACCTGAGGGGAAACCTTTTCATACAGCAAGTGGTCAAACTTTGGAATGTACTAACTAAGAGTGTGGTGGGGACAGATTTAGTTGAGGCATTCAAAGGAGAATTAGATTGTTATCTGAAAAGGAAAGATATGCAGAGTTACAGTGAGAAAAAGGGGGAAATGGCACAAGTATGAGTTGTTCATTTCGAGAGCAGGTGCACTCATGGTCGGCCGAATGATCTCCTTCTGCACGGTAATAATTCTGTGATTCTGTGTTGTGTAGCTGAGAGGAGTACCCCTGCTCCTCTTGACACTTTATTTTTTTTTATAAATTTAGAGTACCCAATTATTTTTTCAATTAAGGAGCAATTTAGCATGGCCAATCCACCTATCCTGCACATCTTTTGGGTTGTGGGGGTGAAACCCACGCAGACACGGGGAGAATGTGCAAACTCCTCACGGACAGTGATCCAGGACCGGGATTCGAACCCGGGTCCTCAGCGCCGTAGGCAGCAATGCTAACCACTGTGCCACCGTGCTGCCCTCTTGACACTTTATTAAGGTAAATTAATAGATTACCTTTGTGTTGATGGCCTCCAGCTGTCCCTTTTCAAGAGTACTGACAAGGCTACATTTGGAATTAGAAAGCTAAGCTGAACATGCTTAGAACATGCTCAGCTACTCAGACATTTCTTAAACAGCATTAGACCTTTCATTAGCAGGCACAAGGGTCCTAACCCCGGTTTCAGGTGGCTGACAGGGACGTCTGAATATGATATTAGCCAATATGACATCAAACATATTTCAGGCATCCTTAGGCACAAAACGCAGTCCTGCAAAATTAAATCATTTTGTCATTGTTACACATCTGATGAGCAGGTAAAACAATGTACAATTTTACTTCAAATGCTGCAGATATTAAGCACTATTGAACAGTCAGACAATGCTACAGTATACAACACAATTTCAGATCAGTGGGATTAAATAAAGTCAGCTGTACTGTTCTGGACCATTACTTTCAAGCATTGTCATCACCAGGACATGATGCTCAAAAATGTGACTTTCTGGAACAAAAATGAGCAGTATTCATTGTCTAGCACACTGTTTTTCAAACTTTTTTTCCAGGGACCCATTTTTACCAACTGGCCAACCTTCGGGACATACACCGGCCGACCTTCGCTCCCCACCATTTTCTCTTACCTTTAATGCGAGAGGTGAGCCTGCTTGGTCCTCATTTACTTGTTTGCTGCTGACAAAATGGACATCAGTATTCGGGGTGCGTGACTACTCTCTGCCTCGCTTCAGGCACGAAGAGTGCATTGAATTTAAAAACAAAATCTTCTCCTGGGTAAAGCATGCTGACGTCAGCAGGAGGCAGTGATTCTCACTGGGCTCCGCACATGCGCACTGATGAGCGGGCATGCATGCGCAGTGCGGCCGCATTTCTTTAAGCTGGTCGCGACCGTCATTTTTAAAGCCGCTCGTAGCCAGCATTGTTACAAGCCGGCTGCTGCGGCTGATGCACGTGAATTCCCGTGATCGGGAACGCCACAATGAATGATTCCACGATCCTCCCTGCGACCCATCCGCGGGTCGCGACCCCCACTTTGAAAATGCCTGGTCGAGCAGAACAAGCCAAAGTTGCATCTCTAGAAGGCGGCACACCTACAGCTCAAGGCCAATATGGGACGATAAAACACATGCGGTAGGAAGAGAAAACCCAAGGCTCAACAATATGCTGATCATCATGGCATGCAAAGCTTTTATGAAGCTACTGGGGCCACCTAAAGACCGAGGCTTAAAGCATAGTATTTAGCTTCTTAAAGATTACAGTGCTATCTGTCAATGCTGGAGTGGGTTGTTCCAGAGATCAATTTTAAAATGGCTCCCCGATCTCCGAGCTTGTTAGTGCAGGAAATGAGCCCAAGTGCCGCCTCAGTAGATCATTCCTCACCGAAGTCCTAAAATGAAGCAGTGCCCCATTTAATAGCGGCGTCGTTCTAGCTGCTCTAAGCGCTGGGAAACACCCCTCTAAACACGCCCAAAACGGTCTCTGTTTCATTTCATTTCATTTCCATTCAAGAAGGCAAAGAAAGGAGAGAAATCATGCTGTGGAAACTGTTGGGGTATTTCTCTCTTGTCCATAGCTGGAAAAAGTCTCCTGAATTACTTATTTCCTGTGGCTGAGGAAATCCTCCCAGAGAGAGAGAGAGACAGTGTGGCTTTAGATTTATGGAGCTATTTCCTGCTTGGTGTTTGTTGCCAAACAAATCCAAGATTAATGTCAAGATCAATACCTGGAACTTTTCATTGCATTCATCGACCTGATGAAAGTGTTTGACTCAGTGAATTGCGAGGCTCCATGAATTGTGCTCTTAACAATTTGGATGTTCCAAAGAACTCATGACAATGCTGCAATTGCTTCATGATGATACAATGATATTTGAGTGGAAGATGCCCTCAACATCAAGACTGGTAGATAGCAGGCCTGCGTGATTACACCATACTATTTACAATTTAGCTCAGCGGGTTAGACAGCTGGTTTGTGATGCAGAACAAGGCCAGCAGCGCGGGTTCAATTCCCTACCAGCTGAGAATTCTGAATTCTCCCTCTGTGACCCGAACAAGCGCCGGAATGTGGCGACTCGGGGCTTTTCACAGTAACTTCATTGCAGCGTTAATGTAAGCCTACTTGTGACAATAAAGGTTATTTATTTATTTAATTAATTAATTCACCTGATAGTGGCTATTCAGCTCAAATATCAAATGGCCTCTTCCATCAGGGTTAAATAGCATTTAGGAGAATGTTCATATCATCACAGTCAAAACTAAACTGATCACCATAGAAATACATGATCTACTGTTTGTTGATAACATGCTATGTCATTGTCCACTCATCTGCACCAGATTTAAAAGCCACTCTCGATCTCTCCAATTTTGTATAGAAGGAACTCAGCCTGTCCTTAAATGTTGCCAAAACAAATCAAAAGAGAAAATGCTGGAAAATCTCAGCAGGTCTGACAGCATCTGTAAGGAGAGAAATTTGCTAACGTTTTGAGTCCAGATGACCCTTTGTCAAAGCTGTACAAAGCTCATATCAATCCACAACTGGTTGGCCAAATACCCCTGGCTGGATTCTCCGCCAGTGGGATGCTCCGTTTTGTTGGCAGCCCGGTGGTTTCCCGATGGCGTGAGGCTGCCCCACAATGGGGAAACCCCATTGATCAGCCGGCCTAACAGAGCATCCCGCCGGCGGGGTGAAATAGAAATGTGGCGTGGCGGGGCGGAGAATCCAGCCCCCATCTCCAACATATATTGAAGGAGGGACTCTAGAATCCATTGAGCACCTTCCCATAACTCAACAGTCACCTCTATCAAAACGGCAGCATTGATGAGGAGATCCAACACCAGATCAGCTGTGCCTGTTCAGCCTTTTATAGAGTACAGCAGCAAGTGTTTGACAACAAAAACCTTGGAAAGTCAACAAAAGTGTTAGCATACAGAGGAGTAGGCATCATCACACTCCTGTAGTGCAGCAAAACTGAGACTGTGTGTTAGTGGGACATAAGAGAGATAGAGAAATTCTATCAGCAAGCCCTCAGCCGCATTCTCCGGATTCAATGAGATGATTACTGAACAGGAGCAATGTCCTTTCTTAAGCCAGGTTCACAAACATTCAAACAAAACTTATGCAAAATTAACTTTGATGAAATGAAAAAATGAAAATGAAAATCGCTTATTGTCACGAGTAGGCTTCAATGAAGTTACTGTGAAAAGCCCCTAGTCGCCACATTCCGGCGCCTGTCCGGGGAGGCTGGTACGGGAACCGAACCGTGCTGCTGGCCTGCTTGAAAATCTAGCGATTTAGCTGAGTGAGCTAAACCAGCAGATGGACCAACCACTACATCTGCATGGTTAAAAATCATCTCCCCGGCTAAGTCCTGATCTCTCAATTCTCAAATGAAGAGGATAAAGAAAATGCTTCAAAGACATTATGAAGCTCACCTTGAAGCATGACAATAGTGACCGTAATAACTGGGAGGAGCTTGCGACCAATTGCAGAGAATTGTGAAAACTTGCCCGTCAAGCTGCATCATTCTTTAGGGATGAGGCAGAGCGATGGCAAGATGGGAAGAAAATGAAGTGAATCCTGCACAGCATCATGGGTCATCCTGCCTCATTCGCTCAAAGGTCCGCAAGTCGAAAATCGGCACACTAAGTCAGATGAAGACATTACCCTGATAAGGTGCCATCCTTGAATCGAAGGACAGCCGACCACGGCTGCACTTCATGGGTGATTCGGAAAATATGGTAGCTTCAGGCTTTGTTTCAGAAAGGTCTACAGACACCTTCAAATTCATAACAATTGGAGATGTGGCACCAGGCCAGCACCTACCTATAACATTAAAAAGGAAATGGAACTGAAATTCCGCTTCATAGCAACAAAATAATTTTAGATTTTCTTACAGTTTAAAACCCTGAATTAATTTTTTGAATTAAAATACGGAAGTTAATGCTATGCGAAGACAGAAGGCAAGCACAGCAGTCAAGCAGACAGCATACTGTGGAATGCAAGCCTCCCACTTGCACATAATTTCTTTAGAAATGAAAGTATAATTCCCAGAGAGCTCATACATAGCAATTGCTCAACATATGATTATTTTCTTCCTGTGTCAATAATGTAATGTTAGAGTTTGAGTCTGAAAAATAGAATTTAGTGCATGACAAAACTGACTGGGAAGCTGCAGAAAAAGCGATACTAACTGTGCACTATCTATTACTCCACACTGTAAAATTAACTTTGCGTAGGTCCTCTCACAAGGAAATAAATCTCTTCTCTACCTTTCATAGAATTTACAGCACAGAAGGAGGCCATTCGGCCCATCCAGTCCTTGGAAAGAGCACCTCACTTAAACCTACGCCTCCATCCTGCCCCCCTGACCCAGTAACCCCACCTAACCTTCTGGACACTAAAGGGCAATTTATTATGGCCAATCCACCTAATCTGCACATCTTTGGACTGTGGGAAGAAACCGGGCACCCAGAGGATACCAACGCAGACACTGGGAGAAAGTACAAATTCCACAGTCACCCAAGGCCGGGTTTGAACCCGGGACCCTGAAGCTGTAAGGCAGAAGTGCTAACCACTGTGCCACCCATTCTTTAGTAAACAGCTGCTGGCTCTTTGGGGACCTTCAGATCTGTACTAAAACATGACAGATCCCCAAATATATGCATGATATACAGTAAGGATTAACAACTTATATTTATATAGGAGGTTTATATAATGAAACGTCCCATGACGCTACACAGGAGCATCCCAGAGTATGACACTGAGTCATAAAGGAGATATTGGGCAGGATTATCTGGTCGCGATCGGCCAGAGAATCCCCGTTTGCGCCAAAATCGGTGGTGGGGCTGCTTTTGCAATGCTCCGCCCCCTCATAAACAGCATACTCGGGGAGTACGTAGCACGCCACCTGAGGCCCTCTCCAATGCTTCGTCCCCGATGGACCGAGTCCCCAACGGCGTGGGGCGCGTGTGCTCACACCGTGCGGGTACCTTGTGTGGAAGCTGCGGACTGAGTCCAGTGTCACCACAGTCGGGGGAGACACATTCCGGGGGTAGGGGGGTGCTGGGGACACTGGATGGGGGTGGTCTGAGGATGATGAGGGGTGTTAGGGAGGCAGTCTTTGGCAGGTCGGGTCCACGCACCGGCACCATGTTGCACGGCGGGGCTGCCACAGGCCGCCGCCGTGCGCATGTGCGGCCGCAGACCTGGCAATTCTCCAGCTGTATCCGAAGGTAAAGCCGGGTGCTTTACGCTCCATGCATGCTGGCCCCCACCGGACGGAGGATTGGTATGGGGACGGTGCCGGTTTTCTGCCCTAAAACGCCACTGTTCCCTCTCCGGCGTCAGCACTTCGTCTGCAAATCGGAGAATCCAGCCCATTAGGTCAGATGGCCAAAATCTTGGTCAAAGTAGAAGCTTTTAAGATGTTTAAAGGAAGCTGTGCGGCACGGTGGCACAGTGGAAGATTTGAAAGAGCTGGTGATGAAATGAGCTGGGTGTTGTTGTCAGTGTATGTGTGAAAACTGTGCCTTCAGATAATGCTGCCAAGGGACAGTATGCAGATGAGAAAGTGAAGGGAGCCAAGGATTGACTCTTGGGGGACACCAGATGTAATGGTAAACGTCCAGGAAAAGGAGCTACTGCAAGTAATTTTCTGGCTACGATTAGACGGATAAGAATGCTGGGTGTCAGTAGAGAGGCATTGGAGGTGGCTGGTGTGGTCAACAATGCTAAAGGCTACAGAAAAATCACGACTTAGAAAGACAGAAAGTTTACCTTTGTCACAATCACATAGGATGTCATCAGTGACTTTGATAATAAACTGTTTCTATTCTGTGGCAAGGGGGGAAATCTGATTGGAGGGAATCAAACATGGAGATCCGGGAAAGATGGCAACAGATTTGGGAGGCAACAACACATTCAAGGACTGAGGAGAGGGAAAGGACATTGAAAATGGGATGGAAATTTCCAAGAATGGAGAGGTCAAGGGTTTTTTCTGTTAAGGAGAAAGGTGATGACAGCAGATTCAAAGGAGAAAGGGATAATACCTCAAGGGAGAAAGCCATTTATAATATCAGCTAACATGGGGCCAGGAGGGTAGTTGGCTAATCAGATGTTCAGTTGGAATAGGATCGAAGGAACAGGACGTGAGTCTCACAGACAAATGGGTTCAAAGGAGGCATGAGGGGAGATAAGGGAGAAAGGATAGGCAAGGAGGAACAGTAAAGGAATTTTGGCCAAGCAGCAAAGTGGCAGAGACAGCTGACCAGGCTGTCTCAATATTAGAAGTCCATGAACTCCTAATATTTGTTTGGGGTGAGGTTGGAGACATAGGAAGAGGGGTTTAAGAAGGTGGTCAGCTGTAAAGAACAGAAGCTGAGATTATAAGATCATAAGACATAGGAGCAGAATTAGGCCACTCAGCCCGTGAAGTCTGTTCCGCCATTCAATCATGGCTGATATGTGCATTCCAGGATAAATCTGGAACAGTGAGCAATTTTAGCAGATGAGAGTAATGTTTTAAGTGGTGTAGACAGACCCAGCGGTGGATGGCCAAACCAGTTGTGTGCCATATCCTTTCCAACCTGGATCCCTGTGAGTGAAGGTGAGGGCTGTACCAAGGCACAGGACTGGAGGAGAGTGAGCAATGGTTTTATTGGGGACTGGGGTGTCAAAAGTGGAGTTGAGGGCATGATTGAATATATCAGTAGCTGCAAAAATGTTGTGGCAAACAGAGGGCAATAGGCTAGATGGTCGGGATAGAAGGTGCAGTTGTAAGTAAATTAGAGATTGTATCTTCCAGGGACAGATACAGAAGGAGGCGAAGTTGGAGCATGGAAGAGAGGGTTAGGAAAAGGAAGATAAAGTAGATGAATGCATGGCTGGAAAGATGTTGAAATTGAAAATAGCTTATTGTCACAAGTAGGCTTCAATGAAGTTACTGTGAAAAGCCCCTAGTCACCACATTCCGGCGCCTGTTCGGGGAGGCTGGTATGGGAATCGAACCGTGCTGCTGGCCTGCTTGGTCTGCTTTAAAAGCCAGCGATTTAGCTCAGTGAGTTACCTGCCAGTCTTTTCACACTTTCACTTTGCTTCTCTGATTTGCTTTTTCACTTCCCCACTGAACGTCCTATATTCAGCCTCTTTCTCCACTGTACATTCACCTGACATCTGCCGTAAGCACACTTTTTCTTCTTCATCTTAAACCCACTCTCTTGTTGCAAAGAACCACAAGCTTCTTGGTCAGCCATTAAGATATTTGTCTGACTATCCTATGAATCATAACTATCTGTTTCTCTAACACAGAATAAGAATTCTCTCCCTGCAACCTTGCAAGTGATCTATCTTGCCCTGAATAAAAAGCTCACTCTCCATTGAGCATCCCATTTCCAGGACATAAGCAGCCAAATCAGTGGTCCTTAAAGGGGTCAGCACACAGAAAAAGACCTCACAGCATTGAAAAATTTTTTTTTTTTTGTGGAGTCAAAGTGCTCCTCCTAACTGCAAAACAGCTGCAGCCCATACTTGCCTCCTTGCCAATAGCTTCACCCTTCCCAATACTGGTCTTAGCCTATATGACTGAGGATCAACACCAGTTAGCTCCAACTGGCAGGCTGTGTCCAATAATTACCCACAGCCTACTGGGCTTCCAATGAGGTGGCCTGAGGATATGTTTAGTATGATCCTCGGGCTTCGAAATTTTGGCGTACACTCATTGCCCACAGCTGCAATAGCGCCTGGGTTTGGCACTGTCCAATTTCTAACCCTCTCCTGCACCCACCAATCTCTGCATCACACAAAATGATCTATAAACCAGATTTTCCAGGGACATCCCTCAGTTACTACAAAGGTAAGCAACTGGCTTTGAGTCGACAGACAGGGGTTTACCAAAGGGTAGCCGTACATCTGAGGATTGTCAGTGTCTTCTGTTTTAAAAGGCTAAGAACAAGTATTAAAATCATGGGCTGGATTCTCTGGTTGGTGATGCCGAAATCGCGTTCGGCGAACGGCCGGAGAATCAGAGTTTCCGACCAAATCGGGGCGGTGCTGCTTTCGCGATGCTCCTTTTCTGGCGTAAAATGGCACAGTTCCCACTCCAGCGTGGTGACATAGCCCCAGAATCGGAGAATCCAGCCCCATGTTTCTGCATGTGAAGACAAAAATCTTGACTTTCCAAAGAGGACAATGACATTGAAATCATTTTCCAATGCTTGAGGGGGAGATTGACTAGCAAAGACCTGCAAATGGAAAATCAAATATGAAGGTAAGTAGGGCTAATAAATCTTAACAGCTTGCTGAATGTCACAGGATTCTGTGTAGCTTTCCTCATATCTCTCAAAAAATATATGGAACTACAAAGTGTGAAATATTCTTTATATTCTCTCTTTTTAAAAAAAAGTTCTTTTGTGAGCATTCATGACCAGCGATGAGAGGAACTTCTTGCCCAATTCTTTTTGTTCCTTATCATATACTCATGCCAGCAGGACGGAGTGCTGGAAAGTAAGCCCTAAAGCACTGGTAACTATATTGCAGCAAGATGTTTGAATAAATAATCCAATAATTATAAACACTTGTCCAACCAAAAAATGTTTTTTTTTAAAAGTGTCAGGGGTTCTTCTATTTCCGTCCAGGTCATAAGTATTTGATAATAACTCCTGTACTTATGTAATGCTGCAGGCCTACAGATGCTACTTCACCAAATTATCTGAAGCAGTAGCTTGAAGCTTGCTATATTGTGGTTGCACACAGAGTGATATGATATGATGAAGAAACACATGAAACTGAGGGCTTGTGCTTGACTGATGACTAAGTCTCATCAAGAATACAAATTTCAAGCAATAATAGATTAAATAAAATAGTTACAATAGAGTATTTGGGCCTGCTGTGGTCTGTTACCCTTCAGCGTTCTTTGAGATAGGATCAAGGGACACTCCATGGGAACGGGAGTTCTTCAAGTGATAAAAGCTTTGCAGGACTTCAGGTGATGTCATGTGAGAGCAAGTTCCATGAAAGGTGGCTCCCACCAAGGTCTTTGTTTTCTTTTATCTCTTTTCCCGTTTAGCGGAAGCTTTTTTTGTCCAAACCCAGTTGGCGGATTGAGGGAACATTTACTCCACGGGGTTATGTCGAAGGTTTTGATGAAAATACCCACTGGGAAGAAAACCCAGATTGGTAGTCCAACAATGCAATCTAAATTGGAGAAGATGGAGGCAGCCGCGCCCACGCTGGCTGTGGTGATAACGCAGGAACTGGAAACATTTGGGAAGCAGATGGATAGGCAGTTCATGGAATCATAGAATTCCTACAGTGCAGAAGGAGGCCATTCGGGTATTGAATCTGCACCGAACCTCTAAAAGAGCACACTACTGAGGCCCACTCCCCCAACCTATTCCCGTAACCCCATAACCCCACCTAGCCTTTTGGACACTAAGGGACAATTTAGCATGGCCAGTCCACCCAACCTGCACATCTTTAGTCTGTAGGAGGAAACTGGAGCACCCGGAACAAACCCACGCAGACACGGGGAGAAAGTACAAAGTCCAGACAGTTTCCCAATGTCAGAATCGAACCCTGGTCCCTGGCGTTGTGTGGCAGGAGTGCTAACCACTGTGCCACTGTGCCGCCCTAATTGAGCAGCAAGGTAAAGAGATGAAGGAATGCTTTATAGCCACTATCGAGGAAGCATTGGGCCTGATGTTAGAGCAACAAGGTAAGCCCTCAAAGGTCTTGGAAGAGCAAGGCGAGACGTTGAAGGGTGTGGAGGAGACAATATGAAGCAGAGTTGCTGCTTGTGGCAGAGAGTAACAGAGGACTGACGGCAAAAGTGGAAGATCTGGAGAACAGGATGAGGTGATTAAATTGAATTTTACCAGCCTAGCAAGTAGGGTTCTGGCTCATCTGCAAAGGTGGGACAGCCTCCCATTATCCTTGGTGGGCCGGGTTCAATCCATCAGAATAAACATCTTACCGAGATTCTTGTTTCAGCATCTACCGGTATTTTTTACCCTCGTCATTTTTTAATGGGATTGAGGGACTTACATCGGGTTTCCTATGGATGGGGGAATCCCCGAGGATTCAGAAAGGGTTCCTTCAGAGGGATAGACAGTAGGGGGGGCTTGCGCTGCCAAATTTGATGTTTTATCACTACTGATGTATCATCAATTGGACGCGAGGCACGATGAAGATCCAAACTTTGGCTTTAATCAGCTAGTTGTTAGCCCGGTGGTCGACTACACAGAAAGGCCGACTGCCGGGAACTCTGGGTACTTATACCCCGCCTCGGGGTCTACTTGCCTCTCGACCAATTGGTGAGCAGTCACATGACTAGTCCCAGCCAATCAGACGAGAGGCACATGACCGGCCAGAGCCAATGGTAAACCAATGCTCTGCACCAATGGCAGTGCTCCCATTCATACCACCACAACTACTAACATGGAGAAGGTGTTGGAGTTGAGACCCAGGGTTTATCTGGGTGCAGATGGAGTCAGAGTCACACAGGGGGTCCAGTTTGAGGGGCTGGTGACTGCGTCTATGTCGTTTGCTCCGGCAAAGCACTTTTCAAACCCAGTGGTTGTCTCCACTTTAAAAATATGCACATTTTAAGCCGTGGTCAGCGTCAAGGTAAGCACCCATTTATATGAACAACTTGTATGAACCGGCAAAATTGGATGTCACATTAGGAGGGTGGAAGGGTAAGGGGCTGGAAAGAGTGACTGATCTGTTTCTGGAGGGGCGGGTGTGCCAGCCTGGAGCAGCTGAAAGAGAAAGTTAGGCTTGTGAGTTCGGACAAGATTAGGTACCTCCAGGCTTGAAATATTGTTTGACGGATGCTCCCGATTTTTCCAGTGGCACTGCCTTCAACCTTAGTGGATAGGTTTCTTTCCTGCTTAGGGTTGGAAGAGGATAGTTTGTCTGCCATATATGGACAGAGTTTGAAGGAAGAATGAGTCGTTTCTTTGAAGGTGTTGAGAATAGTTGCAACTGGTGTTTGCGAGAGCCTGCAAACCACATGCACATGTTCAGGCCCTGTCCCAAGCTTGTGGTTTTCTGGGTCTCTTTTTTGAGCACTATATCGGCAATCCTGAATATTGAGCTGGTGCATTGTCCTTCAGTGGCTATATTCAGGGTATTGGACCGGCTGGAGCTCCGGGCAGATGTGGGCCAGATGGGACAAAAAGAACATTTAAAATACCTGAAGTTAAGTGAACAGAGACCAAGGTGTTATTCAGAATAATTCAGGGAAGCTTAAACAAAGTGTTCTGAGTTAAAGAGACAATTGCAGTAACTATACTTAACAGGGACAGCAGCCTTAAACGGTAACTCAAACATCTGAAGCCGTTTTAATAGTGCCTGGGAATCGAGAGTGAAGGCAATTGTGAGCAGCTTGCAGAACAGTCAAGACAAATAAATCCTAAAGGGGCTGATGCTAAATCCTGGACTGAAAATGCTGTCAAAAGAAGAACTGAAGCTTTGTTCAACAGAATCATTTGTAAAACGTTGACTGGATTTTGGAATGAAAGCATTATTATGAGAGAAGAATTTTGGGAAAGGAGTTTGAAAACTATCATGTGACAATCATCTGGGGGGGGATTCCAAGAAGAAAACCACAGACACTAACTTAGGTTCAGAGCGGAGTGTATATATTTGACCACAGTCATCATGTGTGCTTAAAAGGGGCTGGTTTAGCACAGGGCTAAATAGCTGGCTTTTGAAGCAGACCCTGGCACGCCAGCAGTGCAGGTTCAATTCCTGTACCAGCTTCCCCGAATAGGCGGCAGAATGTGGCGACTCGAGGCTTTTCACATAACTTCATACTTGTGACAATTAAAGATTATTATTAATATTAATTTAGGAACATTAGAGTCGAAATATTGGGACATGTTAAGAGTTGAAAGCCTGTGGCTACTTGTGACAATAAACGATATTCATTTCATTTTATTTGTGTGAATGAGACCACTGTAGATTAAGATGTATTTTGTAATCCATATTAATCCTAAAACATGTGTGT
Source organism: Scyliorhinus canicula (assembly GCF_902713615.1). Classification (NCBI taxonomy): domain Eukaryota; kingdom Metazoa; phylum Chordata; class Chondrichthyes; order Carcharhiniformes; family Scyliorhinidae; genus Scyliorhinus; species Scyliorhinus canicula. The sequence continues at coordinate 122,506,631 of NC_052151.1, forward strand.
AGTTGTTAAAATAAGGAGGGGGGGAGGAGGTTAAAGACGTATTATATCATGATCCAATTTTTTCACCTTTAATGAAAGGTGATTTTTTCACCTTTCATCTTTTCCTTGTTGTTAAAAAGAATTAGCAGTCCTGTGACTGTTCCTCCCTGTTATATGAAAAATAACTAAAAGTCACGATCTTTTAAGCCAGGGTTCCATTCTGACATCTTCCTTTACAATTATAAAACCAACTGGGATTGTCACATAGTCTGTACAGGTTATCATTGTTTGTAACAGAACAAGTGAACTGGAGCCAATAATCCACTGCAAGGAACCAAAGACGGAATTCTCTCAGCCCGGGGTCAGGCCGGAGAATCCTCGCGACCGGGCCAAGCCCCCCCAACGTCGGCATGAGATTCTCCGCAGAGCGGAGAATCGGCGCCGTTGGCGCCGGCTTGGTCACGGGCCGCTCTGAGTGGCCAGCCCACTGATTCTCGGCCCGGGATGTGCCGAGTGGCTGTGGTTTAAACGCTGAGTCCCACAGGCGCCATCCACATCTGCTTGCAGCCGGCGGGAACACTGTGTGAAATAGTCGGGTGGCGGCCTGTGGGGGTTAGGGGGTCTCCGACTCCGGGGGGGCCTCCGATGCAGCCTGGTCCGCGATCGGGGCCCACCGATCGGCAGGCCGACCTCTCTGTGCCCCGGCCTCTTTTCCTACCCTGCCGACCCCTGTACTCCTGCGCCATGTTTTGTCTGGTCTGGCGCATTGAAGGAGGCCACCGCGCATGCGCGTGTTGGCGCTGGCGCCATCGTGCATGTTGGCTCCGGTGCCACTGTGCATGCGCGGATCCTGCAGCGCCCAGTTCGCGCCGGGATCAGCCATGCTGGCCCCTTATAGGGGCCAGAATTACTCCTGGCAGTGGCCCGTTCACACCGTCGTAAAACACGTCGACAAATCAGGACTGGGAAATAAGCATTGAAGGACAGAACATAGTTATTAAAAAATAGAGGGAGGAAAGGTGTGGTGGACAGCTGTACTTTGAGGTTAAAACTGCTATTAAAAAAGTGATGCAGCCATCAGTAAGGCTGAAATGGGATTAATTTGGATAGAGGTGAGATTAAAAAGAATCAACCACACAAATAGGGGTAGTCAACAGACCATCTAATGATGGAAGGGAGGTGGAAGAAGAACTCTGCAAACAAATTAACGTATTTAAAAAAAAACATAGAATAGTAATAATAGTAATAATAGAGAATTTCATCAACCCAAAATGAAATGATCAGAGGATATAGGTAAAGAGGAAAAGTGTGTGTACAACTCTAGTCAGAATGCTACATACAATAGTGGCTCTGGAGAGGATGCAAAAAAGATTTCCAAGGTTGGTATCTAAACTGCAAAGATGTACCAATCAGGGAAGTATGAACAGGCTGAGTGTTAATTTTCTCTTGAAAAGAGAAGGATGAGGCTTGTCAAATCATGAAAGGTTTTTGATACAGTGGACAGAAAGTATTTCCAAGTTTGGGGAAAAGGCTATCCATGTAAGAGAGTCACCATGGAAGCAAATTTAGAACTCAGGAGAAACGTCCTTACCCAGAAAGTGGTGTGAATGCAATCATCTTCAGCCAGGAATATCAAGTGGAAAATCCAGCTTGGCATCCTCTTCTGCCTACTATAATAGATACCAGTCTTCAGACAATGCCATTCACTTTGTTTGATATCAAGAAATGGCTGAAGGCACCATAAATAGCAAAGGCTAGGAACCCTGACAATATCCAGCAGTAGCGTTGATGATGTTTCGCTAGAAATCATTGTTCTCTAGAAATCAGCTGTTCCAATACGATCCAACAATGTGGAAAATTGCCCAGGTGTGTCCTGTTTAAAAAATGCAGGATACTTCCAATCTGACCAATTACTACCCCATCATACTCTCAAGCAACAGCAAAGTGGTGGAATGTGTAGTTGACATTTTTATCAAGCAGCAATTAGTCACTAATAATCTCCTCACTGATGCTCAGTTTGGGTACTGCCAGGGGCACTCACCTCATTCCATCATTCATTTCACCATTGATCCAAAAATGGACGAAAGAACTGAATTCCAGAGGTGGGGAAAGAGTGGCAGCACTTCACATCAAGGCAGCATTTGATTAAGTGTTGCATCAAGGAGCCCAAGTAAAACTGAAGTCAATGGAAATCAGAGGGAAATTCTCCACTGGTTGGAGTCATCCAGAGAGCACAAAAGTAGACGGTTCTGGTTGTTGGAGGCCAAACATCACAGCCGCAGGACATTGCTGCAGGAATTCCTCAGCGCAACATAGTAGACCAAACCATCAACAACTTCTTCATCAATGACCTTCCCTTAATTCAGAAATGTGGATCTATCTAATGATTGCATAGTGTTCAGTATTAGTCACACTCCTCAGTACCTGATGTAGCCAGTGCTCAACTGCAGCAAGACCTGGACAACATTAAGGCTTAGTGGCAAATAACGCTCGTGCCATAAATGTTCCAGGCAATTACGATCTCCAACAAGAGAGAATCTAACCTCTGACATTCAATGGGATTATCCTATCAACTTCCTGAGCATGACCATGGACTAGAGACGTAACTGGATCAAACTCCAGCTGTTGAATTCAAATTCAATTAATTAAACCTGGAATTAAAAACGAGTCTCAGTAATTGTGACCATGGAATGATCATTAATTATTGTAAAACATATAAGGAAGAAGGGATTAGATGCTGATGCCAGAGATAGTAATAATATTTTATTAGTGTCACAAGTAGGCTTACATTAACACTGCAATGAAGTTACTGTGAAAATCCCTCGTCACCACACTCCGTTGCCAGTTCAGGTACACTGAGGGAGAATTCAGAATGTCTAACTTACCTAACAGCACGCCTTTCGGGACATGTGGGAGGGAACAGAGCACCCGGAGGAAACCCACTGAGTCAAGGGAAGAACATGCAGACTCCACACAGACAGTGACCCAAGCCGGGAAATAAATCCGGGTACCTGGCGCTGTGAAGCAACAGTGCTAACCGCTGTGCTATCGTGCCACCCATAGTGTTGGGACTGATGCTTTTGACTCCAATTTTGATAGGACTCCTTGATGCCACACTCAGTCAAACCCCGCCTTGATGTCAAGAGAACTCACTCCCACCTAACGTCTGGAATTCAGCTCTTTGGTCCAGGTTTGAACTAAGACTGGTCCTGGTGAAACTAAGCCAAGCATCAGTGAGCAGGTTACTGTTCGGTAAATGCCATTGATATCATTATTAATGATGTCTTCCATTATGAAAAATGAAAATCGCTTATTGTCACGAGTAGGCTTCAATGAAGTTACTGTGAAAAGCCCCTAGTCGCCACATTCCGGCGCCTGTCCGGGGAGGCTGGTACGGGAATCGAACCGTGCTGCTGGCCTGCTTGGTCTGCTTTAAAAGCCAGTGATTTAGCCTTGTGAGCTAAACCAGCCCCATTATCGCTGTTTAGCTATGCTTAAGGCTGGCTGTGGGAAGGAAGAGAACTTGCTCCATATCAAGTACAATTAGTTTGCCCCTGTGAGAATAATCATATTCAGATTTTTAAAAATCCTCCATAAATTTGGAAAAAGAACATGCTGAAACAGCTAACAAAATACTGTGAATCCTAAAAATTATAAAAATATGCTGTAAATACTCAGCAGTTCTGGCAGCATCTGTGAAAACTAAGTTAACATTTCAGGCCTGTAACCTTTCATCAGTTCTGATCAAAGATCACACACCTGGAGGTTGGATTAGATTGAATTGGATTGGATTTGTTTATTGTCATGTGTGCCGAGGTACAGTGAAAAGTATTTTTCTGCGAGCAGCTCAACAGATCATTAATGACATGGGAAGAAAAGGGAATAAAAGAAAATACATAATAGGGCAACACAAGGTATACAATGTAACTAAATAAGCATCGACATCGGGTGAAGCATACAGGGGTGTAGTGTTAATGAGGTCAGTCCATAAGAGGGTCATTTAGGAGTCTGGTAACAGCGGGGGACAAGCTGATTATGTTTTTTGATCAATCTGCGTGTTGTCCTAATTAGTCTGGCAAATGAGGCATTTGAAGATGTCTCTAACAATTCTGATACTGTAATCTCCCATACATGAACTGATGTTAACGGAGGTGCTGTACAGAGGAACCTAGATGTCGGTTTTCAATTTCATGGCCTTGACCTAGCTAGTTTGAACCAGTCCATTTTGTGTCTGCGAGTTTACTACCCAAGCAGCAAAGTCGAAAATTTAATTTCCACTGGCACTGGATTTGGCAGATAATGATCAGCAAAACAGGCTCACAGCGTCAGGCAGCAAAAGAAACTAAAAATGCGTTTGTCCTATTGAGCACAGATTGAGATTTGCGATCTGCCATGCAGTTCTGTCAGTGTTGGGAAGCAAGCAAACATGGTGTTCCCCTATCATTTATCTGAGAGGAGCATGGGCCCCTGATGATCTCCCTGGAACCCTCTCTGTCTTGTTGTTCCACTTACCATGTTTTAAATTACAGCACAGCGCATCTCTAAGAGAAACAACCTGGTTTCAAAAGCAGGCTGCCTGCACCGCAGACACTCAGCACAATGCTGTTGAGCCTCCTGCTGAGTACAGAAGCAGCTGGCTGCATGAAGAAAAAGGCAGCAGTGCAGAAACCACTCAGCTCCATTCTATAGCCATATTAATGTGGAGAATCAAATCTGCAGGCTACCCATCTGCAATGGAGCCAACAGTGGCAGGTCACAAATTATGCAACGCACCTAAGGAGAATTTTTATACCTTGATCTCTGAGCTTCTGATCCAGTACTGTAATGGCGATACATAGTCTCACTCTCTGCTCCAAACATTAGCGGAGATTTGTTTTGATAATGAGAGGTAAAAAGACTAACCGAAGGGAAAATAGACTGAAAATCTTTATCTCAGCCCACTTAAAGAAACAATTTCTAGTGTATTGCCACTTGCACCTTCCTAATGTCACAAATTAATCACAGCCAATCAATTAGTATTAAAATAGTTATTATGTTATTATTATGTTATCGTTGTCTATTACATAGACAGTCCCACAAACAGTAGTAAGATATATTAGATAATCTCTTTCAGTGATAATAGTTGAATGTTAATTATCAGTCAGAACAACTACAGTGTTTTTTTTAATAAAGTCACGGGTTTCTTTACATCCATCTGAGCAGACAGAGAGGACATCAATTAGTAACTCTCAGCACAGACTCAGAGTGGAATTTAATGTAGGCATCAGTGATATCATCCACCGGCTGGATAGCCAGCCAGAGACCTGCATCACCTCTTTTCGAGAACGTCCTCAACTGGATAACAAGCAGGTCGTCCCCGGGATCAAGGTGGCAGACCCGGCCACCAACAGCAAAAGCCAATCAGAGACCTCCAGTTTTTCATTGCGCAGCAGAACCACAGGAGAACCAGAGTTGCAACCAGTAATGCATTGACCTGACACCTAGGGTCACAAAGGGCCCAGTGAGTGAATGTGGGAGGGGTTTCACGGGACGAAGATTATGGGGGAAGGGGAGAGAGGGGTCAGCAACAAGGGCTGTTGGGGAACACCCTCCCTGAACCCAAAGTTGACTCCCTCAATCAGGCACTTTTGAAGAAGGCTTTCATTGCCCATTTAAGGGCCTTGATTGGAAGTGGAAAGGATTTCCATGAACCTTCCAGAGGTGGGAAGGTCCTCACTTGCCACCGTCCCACCTGATTAAATGGCCCCATCACAAAGTCACCATGGGGGAGGTAATTAAAATCCATCTTCAGAGGTGAATCCAATTGATAGTTAGACAAACCAATATATTTAGAATTCCAACAAAATTCAGCAGGATTTTTGAATAATGCAAGTTTATCAGCAATGTAAATCAATTTCACAATCAATATGATTTCCCTATACTTGCAGTGATACTTCACGAATTTTCTTGATATTCAGAAAGACTGGGGAGGGGACATATAATTAGAAATCCCAGGCTTTGGCGGAACTGGGTAGTGATCTTAGAATCTAGCAGAACTGAGTCTGGAGTTTGACAGTATTGCAGTAGGGCTACTGAATTTGGCAAAATGGATTTGTCCTTTGATCTGGTATGATTGTTGATGAGGAACCTCTATTGTCAGAATTGAGGAACTTGCGCCTAAGACTTAGCACAGACAGCTGGCAATTACATGTGATGTTTACTTAATTGGCAGTTTCCTGGTATCTGTCACCTTGGAGAAACATGACAGAGGCCTGGCAACATGAAATGAAATTAAATGAAAAGAAAATTGCTTATTGTCACAAGTAGGCTTCAAATGAAGTTACTGTGAAAAGCTCCGAGTCCCCACATTCTGGCGCCTGTTTGGGGAGGCTGGTACGGAAATTGAACCGTGCTGCAGGCCTGCCTTGGTCTGCTTTCAAAGCCAGCGATTTAACCCTGTGCTAAACCCAGCCCCCAACATTGGCTGAGGCTGGTGACAATGATTCAATGTCTAGCGGCACTTTCTCAGTGATATCTGCAAACATTAAATTTAGTGCTTGTGATTGGTTCCAACCATCCCTGTGATTGCCTCCATGTCCGTCTATCTCCACCTCCCTCTCACACACATACACAGGAGCTCACAAAAACATAAATATTCTATTCACTAACTATTAGCCATACAAAGGTGCTAAGTATAGTGCTTTCACAATTTAATTCATCGGGTTTTCCTCTCTCGATAAATAACACAGCTGTTAGTAATTAGATAGTCACAACTCGTGATGATCGGGTGAGGTAATTAAAACAAAAGCAAAACACTGCAGATGCTGGGAATCTGAAATAAAAACAACAAATTGCTGGAAATACCCTTATCAGGCAGCATTTGGACAGAGTAACAAGGTTAATGTTTCAGGTCATCAGAATAGGTAACACAGGTCATCGAGATAATTGGAAATTGTTTCCGTCAACTTTCAACCCAAATAAATCCCTCAATTATTATGGGTAAATTACTCTCTATCTCTTTGATCTTGATGCACTTTCCTCAGTACAGAGCAGAAATTAAAAGGTCCAACATGTGTGCAATGAGTACCTTAAAGAAACTGTTCCAGCCAGTGGCACACAATGAGTGATTAAAAACAGACAATGCAGGAAACTGGGTAGCGATTCTCCCGCAACCATGCCACGCTACCCAATGCCGCGATTTTTGAGGTGCGGAGAATCGGCGGCAGTTGCGCCGGCACGTTTGGCGCGGCGCCGGTTGTGGGCCGCTGCCCGCAGCCGGGCCGCCGATTCTCAGACCCGGATGGGCCGTGCACCCCTGGTCGCTGCCGGCGGGAACTCTGCGCGAAGGGTCGGAAGGTGGCGTGTTGGGGGGGGGGGGGGGGGGGGGGGGGGGCTCCGTCCCTGGGGGGAAGCCTCTGATGGGGTCTAGCCTGTGATCGGGACCCACCGATTGGCGGGCCGGCCTCTCCACCTCCCCCAGGCCTACTTTGTTGCGCGGCCGGCCCCTGAACCCCCACGCCATGTTGCATCGGGGCCGGCGCGCTGAAGAAGGCCCCCTCGCATGCGTGGGTTGGCATGGTCCAACTGCGCTTGCGTGGGTTGGCGCCGCGCCCATTTGGCACCAGGAAGGGAGGCTGGAGCGGCTAGGTACGAATCAAATAATAATAAATACAACATTTACTTACAACATACTATCTTACAGTTTCATGGATGCCAGTCAGCGTTAAAAGGCTACGCTTGCTAGGATGAACCCCGCACCCATGTCCCCTGCTTGTGTCATGTGACCCTATCGGACGATCGCCCTCTAAATCCTTTTATGCAATGATAACAGTTAAACTATACAGTCCCCAATAAATGTAATATTTAATACATTCAACTAGTCTCTCATTAATTTAGTCTCTCTGGTAGTTTCTGCTTTTTGCCAGAGTGGCGTAACTGCACCGTCTTGGGTGCTTCTGCTGCCATGATTTCTGCAGAAACGGCTACACTGGTATTTCCTCAGGTACTAACAACTTGGTTTCATCCATTTCTGTGGTGACGGCAGGCTCTCCTCTCACAGATTGACTCGGTACTTCATTACTTGGACAGCCAACAATGGTTCCTCCTGACAATATGGTATCAGGCTGTTGTGCTGGCTGCTGGGACAACTCACATCCACGTAAGAGGTCCACTTGTTTCCAGCAATTATATCTTGTACGGTTCACTTCGCAAAACAGCCGTCCTTTCCTGGCTACAACAACTCCTGGGACCCAGCTTGGTGCACTTCCAAAATTTCCCATATTCATCTATTGCAAACAACCTTGTTGCCCATCAATAATTCCACTGACGGCACTCCTCTGGTAGAATGCGGCATTGTCCAGAATCGTAGAAGAAATCAAGACATTCTGGATTCCAGAGTCCCGCTTCACTACTCTTTAACACCTACCTTGAAGATTTGGATTGCTCGTTCAGCCAGTCCATTGAATGCCGGGTGGTATGGCGCAGTCCAGGTATGTTTTATACAATTAATGGAGGTGAAATTCTGAACGTCAGCACTTGTGAAGGCCATTCTATTAACCAACATGTTACTTCAGAGATCCACTGGGATGCAAAACACTGAGGCAATTCCTCAACGGCAGCGTGTGACATCATAGACTTCATTTTGAACACTTCCATCCACTTTGAATGGGCATCTATCAGGAGCAAAACCATTGTGCCCAAAAAGGGACACACAAAATCAGTGTGAACATGCACCCATGGTCGACCTGGCCATTCCCAAGCATGCATCGGGACTGTAGCAGGCAACGTCTGTTGCAACTGGTGCTGATCGCAGTGCTTCACTAACCACTCAATGTCAGCATCTAAGCCAGGCCACTAAACATAACTTCTGGCAAGCATCGTCATTTTTGACACACCTGGATGGACACTGACACACCTGGATGGACATGCTATAATTCAGTCCCTTCCTGGTACAGGAACGACTACTGTTGCTCCCCAAAGTTATGATGCCGTCTTCATAACTTAATTTGTCTTTCCGAATACAATGTGGCTTCATCAGCCATTGAATGGCAGTGCAGACTCAAGGGACCTAACGGCCTACTCCTGTCCTTATTCTTTATGGGCTTGTCTCTTCAGGCACAAGCTCGTTGGCCCATCCTGTTAATATTCTGTGCTTCACTTTGGACAATAGCGGGTCCCTGCTGGTACTATATTTGGTTTGCTGTGCCCAAACTGGCAACGCATCCAAAATGTTTAGCACATCATAATTTCCAGTCATTCTGGGTGGAGGGTGTCACACTTTCAGGCAATGATAGCAAACCCGGTGCATTTGCAATCTGCATTCCAGGCCAGTGTTGGAATGTATACTCTTATGCTGATAAGATTAATGCCCAATGCCGAATCCTTGCTGATGTGATTGGCTTGATAGTCCTGTCTTGAGCGTGAGATGGCAGCGAGATCCGTCCAGGAGAAGCAAGCGACAACACCAACACCAAACCCATTCGAGTATTGCCCACTGTAATTGTTTCTCCGGCACCCAAATGTATATTTACCTCCCCAGTCTCCCCCCCCCCCCCCCCCCTCTCTCCCCTCCCAACCAACGGTCGCCCACTTATGTGTTGTAAATAATTTTGCCAGGTGCACAGAGTTGCTGCTTTTGAACTGGTGCACAATACTCTACCAGTTATTCTATTTTATTTTTTATTGTATTTTAAAAAATTATTTACTATTTTCTTTTCTTTGGTATGTTTGGGTGTGCCCTTCTCTTCTATATGTGTGTATATATATATATGTCTCTTATCCTGTGTACATAACGGTAAATATTCTTTGTTCAAAAACCCAATAAAAAACATTTATATTAAAAAAAAAGAGCCAAAAGTGGTTTGTGGTCCGTTGCAATGGTAAAATGCTTTCCATACACATACTGGTGAAACTTCTTTACTCCATACACGACAGCTAACCCTTCTTTTTTTCAATCTGAGAATAGCTTTTTTCAGCCTCCGAGGGGGTTCTGGAGACCTATCCTACCATCATCCACTATATGAGACATAAGTGCACCGATGCCATAAGAAGAGGCATCAAAAGTTAACACCAATTTTCTGTGTAGGTCGACATGCACCAATAAACTAGATGAATGTAATAACTGCTTTACCTTGGTAGTTCTTTAGTAACACATGTATGGGGGCCAACAATGTTGACAAATTCTGCAAAAAATGCCCATAATAATTCACCATTCCTCAGAAGAACTTAAGCTCAGATATGTTTTGGGGGCCAGTGCCTCCTTTATTGCTCTAACATTGCCTTCCATGGGCTCAACCCATGTACATCTACCTGGTTAACCAGGTAAGCCACTTTATTGGCCTGAAAAGTACATTTCTCCTTCTTGAGGTTAACTCCAGTTTCTTGAAACCTTCTTAGCACCTATTCCAAGTTATCTCAGTGTTTGGCTTCCATCAATTCATTGTCAGTACATCATTCAGGTACACTATTAATCGTGGCAATCCTTGCAACAAACTTTCCATCATTCTGTGGAATATAGCACAAGTTGATGACATGTTTGATGACTCCTTACCCTGGGGTTCAGTGCCCCTCACACACGCCTCTACGTCTTTGATTCTTAAGAAAGACAAAGAACCGACAATAGTGTGGTTCGTACCAGCCTATCTCATTGTTGAACGCGGATGTTAAGTTACTTGGCAAGATGTTGGCGCCCTCGGCTAGAGCCCTGCCTCCCAAATATAATCTCGGAGGATTGGATAGGCTTCGTGAAGAGTTGACAATTGTCGGCCAATATACATCACCTGCTAAAGGTTGTCCTTTTTCTCTCCTCAGTGCCCAAACCAGAGGTGATTTGTTTCCGTGAATACCGAAAAGACATTTTATAGAGTGGAGTGGGAGTATCTATTCGAGATTCTTTGGAGGTTGTGTTTTGGTCACAAACCTCTTTCTTGGATTTAGCTACTGTATAAGGCCCCCACTGCAATTGTTCGTACAAATGTCCTGAACTCTGGTTATTTTTTGGTTGAATAGGGGCACGAGACAGGGAGGTTCAGTGTCCCCACTCGTGTTTGCTTTGTCAATGGAAGTGGCCTCTATAGTGCTGAAGTCCTCTGTTAAGTGCAGGGGTATAAACCGTGGATATGTGGAGCATCGGGTGTCTCTTTAAGTGGAGAATCTACTTCTCTATATTATGGAGCCAGTACTCTCCATGGATGAGACAATAAAGCTGTTAGTATTTTTGGTTCCTTTTCTGGGTACAAGTTGAATTTGGGTAAGAGTGAATGTTTCTGGTCAACACCTGAGAGAGCAGAGCCCAACTGGGGACGTTACCTTTTCACCTTGCCAAAGCTAGCTTTTGTTATCTGGGGGTCTGTGTGGTCCACAACTGGGCCTCGTTGCATAAATTAAATTTCAGTAATCTGGTTGACAGTATCAAATCAGACTTGCAGATATGGAATAACCTCTCCCGTTATTGGTGGGTAGGGTTCAGACTATTAAACTGAATGTGCTCCCGAGATCTTCATTTCTCTTTCAGTATCTCCCCTTTTTTTTCCCTTAGTCCTATTTTGTTAAAGTCAACAAATCAACATCCTCCTTTATTTGGGTGGGTAAGATTCCTTGAATCCATAGGGGTTTGCTCCCAAAAGACAGAAAATCGGGGGGGCCAGGCCTTACCCAATTTACTGTTTTCCTACTGGGTAACCAATGATCAGAAGATATTGTTGTGGTTTAGCAGTCCCTGTTCCATGTGGGCCAAATGGAAGCAAGCTCCTACACTACTTCTAGTCTACAGAATAGTTACAGCACTCTTTCTTTTTATAAATATAGACTACCCAATTATTATTTTTTTATCCAATTAAGGGGCAATTCAGCATGGCCAATCCACCTACCCTGCACATCTTTGGGTTGTGGGGGGTGAAACACACGCAGACACGGGGAGAATGTGCAAACTCCAAACGGACAGTGACCCAGGGCCGGGATTCGAACGTGGGTTCTCAGCACCATAGTCCCAGGGCTAACCACTGTGCCACGTGCCGCCCCTAGTTACTGCACTGTTACCTTTATCTCCAGTGAGATTTTCCTCCAGTGAGATTTTCCTTGAATCCAGCACTGGTCTCCATGCTGAGAATTTGGAAACAATTCAGGCAATATTTCAAGCTCTTTTCCCTGCCTTCGCTAGCCCACATTTGCAATAACTACCTTTTCCTACCGGCTGGTTTGGATTCGACTTTTAAGTCTCGGGAGGGGAAGGGTCTCGAGAGGTTAGGGGACCTGTTCACGGAGGGGAGCTTTGCTAGTTTTAATAATTGGCTGAAAAGTTCCAACTATCTGGTTCCAGTCTGTTCAGCTATTTTCAAATTCTCAATTTTTTGCACAATGCTTTTCCATCCTTTCCTTTGGTGGCACCCTCGTCCCTGTTGAAGAAGATTTTGTCTTTGGCTGGGTCTGGCGGGGGGACTATCTTGGGCGTACATGGCCATATCTATTACCTGCTCTGTTGAATGAGGTGTGGACGAGAGGGAGGGTGAATTGGAACGCATTCTCAATGATGAGTTATGGAGTGAGGCCCTTTACAGGGTAAACGCCACGTCCTCATGTGCTTGGCTGAGTTTGATTCAATTAAATGTTTTGCACAAGACGCACCTGACCAGAGTTAGGATGAGCGGGTTCTTCTCTGGGGTTGAGGACAAGTGTGAGCGCTGCTCCAGAGGGCCAGCTGACAATGCATATATATTTTGGTCCTTTCCCAAGTTGGTAAGTTTTGGGCCTCTTTCTTTAACAACATGTCGGAGATAGTTCATTTAGATTTGGATCCATATCCGCTTTTGGCCATTTTTGGGGTGTCGGATTCACCGGTGGTTCAGTCTGGGGTGAAAGTGGATGTCCTCACCTTTACCTCATTGATAGCCAGGAGACGTTTTCTGCTTGGGTGGAGGTGTCCACCCTGCTTAGTGCCTCGGTTGGGTGACCTCATGTCTTTTCTACATTTGGAGAAGGTGAAGTACACCATCAGGAGAGGTGGCGACATTCTACATAAGATCACAACCATACATTCCCTTTGTTAATGAGTTAGTCACCGTCAGCTTTTAGGGGTTTAGTCTCTGTGTTAAAGTTAATGTGTTTTGCTTTTTTGTTTCCTTCTTCTATTGGGTATTTCTGTTTAATTGTTTTAGATGGTTTTGTTTAATATGGAAAACTTTTAATAAGCATATATATTTTTTAAAACCCCGCTGACTCCAATTGTTTGCAGGTCATGTGGCACGATCAACCTATCACCCCTTGAAGGGGCCAGACACCCAATTTCCTGCTTTTATTTCAGATTGACAGCATCTGCAACATTTTCCTGTTTGTGTCACATAATTAGAGGGTGTCGGATCATCTATCTGATACTTAATTTCATTGCAGTCAATGGAATTGAACAGCAGCTGTTTTGAATAGCAAATTACTTTCTGACAGTACTTACTTTATACTAGATGAATTTTCAGCCCCTTTTTCCCCCACTCTCATAGCTTCCTCCTTTCTCACAAAGCACTCGACAGTTTTATATGAATGACAAATTTCAAATTGTTTTCTAAAACATTTCAGCACTGGCTGCTAAACATTCCTCTGTACAGCTGAACAATTCGTGCTATAGACAAGATGGGCTGAATGGCCTCCGTCTGTGCTGTAATAATTTTGTGATGTCGCTTGGACAATGTCAGGCTGTGCAAGCAAATTCAGCTCGGAGCCAATGTGCAAAAACATCAAATCTAAGCACAGGCGTTTGAAGCAAGTTAAGCTCTTAAAGTGCATACTTTAAACGTGGTATTAAAAGATACACAGGACAATTCAATGATTAAATATCATTTTATGCTGAAATATATATTTTTATTTGGTTTGAATTTTACCTGCTAAGAAAAAAGGAACCGAAAGATCATTTTCTGAAACCATTTTAATTGAATTATGAGGGTTTGGTGTGATATGTTTACAATTGCAAAAACCACAAACAATGTGAACAATGGAAATTATAATGGGAAAAGGTTGACACAAAAGGTATGACAGAAAAATAACAACAGGAAGTCCAAGTTACACATATTGGAACAGCGCTCGGGCATTAGCTTTTCAATACAATGCAGATCGATTAAAATGTGCATTTAGCAACTCGTCTTTATCTTCTTTGTTGAGCTTCCTACTTTACTTCTGAAATGTTGAATCCAAATACAATTTAGGTCAAAGAATATCATCATGGGCTTCAGTTCAGTAAGTTGCAGCTTTGTTCCTTATAATATGCAATAATTATATATTTTTCCAGTTACATGCAATTTAGTAGACATAAGGAAACCCGATTCTGAACCATATCGATCCTACAGTAAAGATTTGATTGTATGAACTTTCTGGCAGCACATACAATGGCGCAGTGGCAGATTAATTAGTTCAGCGCTGAAAAGAAAATGACTTTTATTTTGTCAGCCAAACAAAAGATGGAAATGGCAGCAATATTCCCACATAAAAGGGAATCAGGTTTGAATAATGGGGAGGAGGTGATGTAGTGGTATTGTTGTTGGACTAGTAATCCAGACACCCAGAGCTGTGCTCTGGGGATCTAGGTTCAGATCCCAAAATGGGAAATGGTGAAAAAGGCTCCATGAAAGAGGCAACCCTCTTCTTCCTACCCAATGGCCAAGCAGGCTAACCTGCCAGCCTCTCTCCTGTCTCTGTCCTCCCACCAGCCTCCCACTGTATTCTTGAATTTTGCTCACCTTTCTTGTGTGACCATGGCACAACTGCATGGTGGGAATTCATGTCCTCTATGACTCATGCCCCCAGAGTCGGATCCCCCCCTCCCCCACACCAGGATGGCACCCGCAGCATGAATGCCGAGGTCCCTTTGGGTAGGACCACACGCGAATGGCGCCGCAGCACTCAGTCAAACTCGGCGGGGCATTCGGCCCGTCGAGCTCGGAGAATAGCGCTGACCGTGCCGGCGCCATTGGCCGGAGAATCGGTGGACCGGTGTCGGAGCGGCATTGCGTGATTCGCACCTCGTTTCCCCCCCCCCCCCCAGCGATCTTTCGACCGCCGCAGGATCGGAGAATCTCGTCCCTTGTCTCCCGCTGCTAGGTGGTTTCTAAAGCAGTTGGCTGTCATAATCAGAGCACTCTGGAATGGTGCACAATTAAACCATCATGGCTGGTCTATGGAAAACAACCATTGACATGTATAAAGAGCTCTTGCAGTCAGAAATCACCAGAACACCAATGGAGCACAACAATTTACTTTCAAGATAATGATCTAACTGATACAAAGCCCCCTGGTGTCACATAGGTAGCATATGTGCCTCTACTCTCACAGGTACATTGCCACTTTATGAAAAATGCACCCTTTCCGAAGCAAAAGTGATGAAGCAATGATCATGACAAATATAGCTTTTATTGATTCCTTGATACAAGTGCACTCATCTGTCTCATCTCAATTATGCAATTTTATCGTCACACTTCTTAAATTATACTTCAAAGCCAGCGCAGTGTCTCCCAACCACAGAAACAACAGACACAGTGAATAGTGTTTTGATGATTAACTTTGAACACTTTGATTTGTTGTACAAATGACCTTTGATGTGAAAAGTATGCAAACTAAGGTTATCGCTACTTTTTGCACCACGTGAAATGTGGGCAGAATTTAATAGCAGACAGGGTTTACCATCTCACCAGCCAAAGAGCTGACAGGGAATGTATCCTCACTGATCACAGTTCCCCAAAACCATTTATACTTATTAGTTGTAGGAAAGACTTCTGTCCCTCAGTGGAAAGAAACTTCCTGCCTCAGGGAGCTCTGTAATCCCAGCAGCATCATAGGGAGCTGTCGTCACTGCTGGGGCTATATCCAGTCTCAGTGAAGAAGAGCCAAGAATTGGACAGGGGCCTCCTTCAGCAGGCGGGGAAGCCAGGGGATGGGGGCGAGAGGAATAGGGTTCTTCAGTGGGTGCGCGGGAAGGAGGCTGACCTGGTGGGGGTGAGGCCGAATTTGGAAAAGAGGAAAATGGCCCACTGAAGGACGCAACCCCCTTCTTCCTATCCAACAGCCAAGCAGGCTAACCTGCCGGCCCCTCCCCTGACCCTGCCTCAAAATTGCAGTTGGATGGGAAGAGTCCCTTATGTGGCCATTAATTGGCAAACTAGTTTCTTGGACTAGTAGTAAATATATGTCCACCCTTGTCTGTATATACATTTTGGAGAGTGAAGATTAGTAGACAGAGTCCTACTCTGGTACAATCCCCAGCTTGGCATCCCTCCAAATTTTCAATTGTTCCTTATTATAATTCATAGGACCTAATCAAAATATGGTAGTACCAAAACCATTGAAATTGACCCTTTTCAGCTACTCAGCCAATCAGAAAGAAATAATCCAAGCCCAGGACGAAGTTTAAGTGGTCAAGGTTCGTAAATGATTCTTCAAAAACGCATGCTTATAAACAAACTATGATCTTCACGTACTTCTTCATTCACACAATTCCCACTTCACTCTCCCACCAACATTCTCCATCAAGCACCCTTCTTTCATAGCCTCACCCTCATGAACTAACCAATGCTGCTAGCCTTGCAGACACACATCTCAGCTTGAACACTGCTTGCTTCCAATTCAACAATGAAAGGCACAAGATGGCACATAATCTCAATAACTAAGTGGCAGGGGTGAGCCACTGTGTCTTCATGGGGAGATGTTGCTGGCCCACATGGGGAGATGTCGCTGGCGGCAGAGCGGCGACGCTGATTGGCTGTTGCGGGGAGTGAATTGTGGAAAGCTGCTGTCAGGTGAGTTTCTAGAACTAATATATTTCAGGCAGTGGCTAAATCCGAGTGTCATATGAGAGCACCTTTCAGAAATGTATGTTTAAGCAATGTACCTTTAAGAAATTGAGCAGCTCATATTACTGAAGTGATGCCAGAGGGTGGGGGAACTGAGCTGAGCTCACTTCTGCTTTTGGTTTCAGGTTTGAGGAGAAAGCTGGGAGTGTTTGTGTGTTTTGCAAAAAGCTGCAAGAAGAAAACACAGAACTGGTCTGTCGATGTCTGAAAATCCAAAGACTATAAGTACATTGAATGTAACCTCATGTCTGTTGTTAAAGGTGAAGTCTTTTGGGGGTTTGAAGAAACATTTTGAGGGATTATTTAGTGTTGTATTATTTTCGCGGTTATCTTTGAAGTAAGTGGTGTTAAGTGCTCCAATGTTTATTTAAAAGGTTAAGTTGAATTCATGGAATAAACATTGTTTTGTGTTTAAAAACCCATGTGTCCATAATTGTAATACCACACCTGGAGAACAAGCCGTGTGCTTCAAACGCAACAATCCATTAAAGGGAGAGGTTGGTTGAACTCCATGATACATTTTGGGGTTCTGTAAACAGCGCTCCCATAACACCGAGACACTACACAGGTAATGTCTCCCACCCATCCTCCTCCTCTAACCAAAAAAAAAGACTATGTGGTGAGTTGGAGAGGTAAGCTTTTCTTTCCTTTTCCTCTCCCCACCCTTCCACCACTTCTAACCTGCGGGGAGTGTGAAAGTCAGGTCAGCTTTTTTTCTCTCTCTGTAATTGACAAGTGGATAAATGGAAGGGATGGCAGAGAGGGCACTTGAATGTTCCTCCTGCAGGATGTTCGAGGTGAGGGACACCGTCAGTGGCCCCGCTGAGTTCACCTGCGGGAAGTGCACCCATCTCCAGCTTCTCAAAGACCGTGTTAGAGAACTGGAGCTGGAGCTGGATGAACTGAGGATCATTCGGGAGCCAGAGTCGGCTATAGATAGAAGCTACAGGGATGTAGTTACTCCTAAGAATGAAGGTAGCTGGGTGACATTTAAAAGGAGGGGGAAGAAGCAGTCAGTGCCAGGATCCCCTGCGGTTGTACCCCTCAATAACAGGTATACCGTCTTGGATACTGTTGGGGGTGGGGGGGACCTACCAGAGGCAAGCCACGGGGACCAGGTCTCTGACACTGAGTCTGTCCCTGTGGCTCAGAAGGGAAGGGGGAATGCACGAGAGCATTAGTTATTGGACACTCTATAGTTAGAGGTACAGATAGGCGGTTCTGTGACAATGATAGAGACTCACGGTTAGTGTGTTGCCTTCCGGGTGCCAAGGTACGTGACATCTCTGATCGTGTTGTCAGGATCCTTAAGGGGGAGGGGGAGCAGCCACAAGTCGTGGTATACATCAGTACCAACTACATAGGTAGGAAAAAGGGACAGGGATGTAAAACAAGAATTCAGTGAGCTAGGGTGGAAGCTGAGAGCCATGACAGACCGTGTTGTCATCTCTGGTTTGCTGCCAGTGCCACGTGCTCGCGAGGTGAGGAAAAGGGAGAGAGTGCAGTTTAACACGTGGCTACAGGGATGGTATTGGATGGAGGGTTTCAGTTACTTGGATAACTGGAGCACATTCTGGGGAAGGTGGGACCTGTACAAACAGGACGGGTTACACCTGAACCAGAGGGGCACCAATATCCTGGGAGGGAAATTTGCGACAGGTCTTCGGGGGGTTTAAACTAATTTGGCGGGGGGTGGGAAACTGATCTGTAGTCCAAGAAATAGCGTTGCTGGAGTTCAGGAAGTTGAGGGTAGTGCAGTACTGAGGAAGGTACCAAGGTCACAAGAGTGGACCTGCAGGCATGAAGGTGGTTTGAAGTGTGTCTACTGCAATGCAATGAGAACCAACAGGAATAAGGTTGGTGAACTTGAAGCATCGATTGGACTACGATGTTGTGGCCATTACGGAGACGTGGATAGAACAGGGGCAGGAATGGTTGTTGGAGGTTCCGGGGTTTAGATGTTTCAGTAAGATTAGGGAAGGTGGTAAAAGAGGTGGAGATTAGCATTGTTAATCAAGGATAGTACACTGGCTGCAGAAAGGCAGTTTGAGGAGGATCTGTCTACTGAGGTAGTGTGGGCTGAAGTTAGAAATAGGAAAGGAGGGATCACATTGTTAGGAATTTTCTGTAGGCCCCCAAACAGTAACAGAAATGTGGAGGAAAAGATTGTAATGCAAATTTTGGATAGGTGCAGTAGTCACAGGGTAGCTGTCATGGGTGACTTTAACTTTCCAAATATTGATTGGAACCACTATAATTTGAATAGTTTGGATGGGGCTGTTTTTATCCAGTGTGTGCAGGAGGGTTTCCTCAATATGTGGACAGACCGACAAGAGGTGGGGCCACATTGGATTTGGTACTGGGTAATGGATCGGACCAAATGTTAGATTTGGTTGTGGGAGAGCACTTTGGAGATAGTGACCACAATTCGGTGACGTTCACTATAGCGATGGAGAGGGATAGGAACATACAGCAGGGCAAGGTTTATAACTGGGAGAAGGGTAATTACGATGCGATTAGGCAAGAATTGGGGACCATAAGATTGAAACAGGAACTGTCAGGGATAGGCACAATTGAGATGTGGAGCTTGTACAAGGAGCAAATACTGCTTGTCCTTGATATGTATGTCCCTGACAGACAGGAAGGAAATGGTCGAGTGAGGGAACCATGGTTTACAAAAGAGGTTGAATGTCTTGTCAAGAGGCTTATGTAAGGATGAGAAAACAAGCTTCAGTTAGGACACTTGAGGGATACAAGAGAGCTGGAAGGAGCTCAAGAAAGGGCTTAGGAGAGCTAGGAGGGGGCATGAGAAGTCCTTGGTGGGTAGGATCAAGGAAAACCCCAAGGCTTTTTACACTTATGTGAGGAATAAAAGAATGACCAAGGTGAAGTTAGGGCCGGTCAAGGACATTAGTGGGAACACGTGCATGGAGTCAGAAGATATAGGAGAGGCCCTAAATGAATACTTTTCTTCAGTGTTCACAAAGGAGAGAGGCCATGTTGTTGAGGAGGATAGTGCGATACAGGCTGGTAGGCTGGAGGAGGTAGATATTCGGAAGGAAGATGTGTTAGAAATTTTGAGAAGCCGGAGGATAGATAAGTCTCCTGGGCCTGA
Organism: Scyliorhinus canicula; assembly: GCF_902713615.1. Lineage (NCBI taxonomy): Eukaryota > Metazoa > Chordata > Chondrichthyes > Carcharhiniformes > Scyliorhinidae > Scyliorhinus > Scyliorhinus canicula. Next base: position 122,526,527 of record NC_052151.1, read on the forward strand.
TGGGTTATATCCTAGAATTCTTTGGGAGGTGAGGGAAGAGATTGCATAGTCTTTGGCTTTGATCTTTATAGCCTTACCTTCTACAGGAATAGTGCCAGAAGACTGGAGAGAGACGAATGTTGTCCCCTTGTTCAAGAAAGGGAATAGGTATAACCCTGGGATTTATAGGCCGGTTAGTCTCAATTCGGTCATAGGTAAATTATTGGAAAGGGTCCTGAGGGATAGGATTTATTACCATTTGGAAAGATACAATTTAATCCAGGATAGTCAGCACAGATTTGTGAGGGGTAAGTCTTGCCTCACAAGCTTTATTGTATTCTTTGAGGAGGTAACTAAGTACATAGATGAAGATAGAGCAGTTGATGTTGTATACATGGATTTTAGTAAGGCGTTTGATAAGGTGCCCCATGGTCAGCTCACGGAGAAAGTAAGGAGGTATAGCATAGAGAGAAATTTGGCCGATTGGATCAGTAACTGGCTATCACATAGAGGACAGAGGGTGGTGGTAGATGGTAAATTTTCAACCTGGAGCCCAGTCACCAGCGGTGTACCACAGGGATCAGTGCTGGGTCCTCTGCTATTTGTGATTTTTATCAATGATTTAGATGATGGAGTTGAAAGTTGGGTTCGTAAATTTGCTGATGACACCAAGATTGGTGGAGTAGTGGATAATGTGCAGGGCTGTTGTAGGCTGCAAAGAGACATAAATAGGATGCAGAGCTGGGCTGAAAAGTGGCAGATGGAGTTTAACCCTGATAAGTGTGAGGTGATTCATTTTGGTAGGACAAATGTGAATGCGGATTACAGGGTTAACGGCAGAGTTCTGAAGAATGTGGAGGAGCAGAGAGATCTCGGAGTTCATGTCCATAGATCTCTGAAAGTTGCCACCCAAGTGGACAGAGCTGTGAAGAAAGCCTATAGTGTGTTAGCGTTTATTAACAGGGGGAGTGAATTTAAGAGCCGTGAGGTTATGCTGCAACTGTACAAGACCTTGGTTCGACCACATTTGGAGTATTGTGTGCAGTTCTGGTCACCTCATTATCGGAAGGATGTGGAAGCATTGGAAAGGGTGCAAAGGAGATTTACCAGGATGTTGCCTGGATTAGAGGGTAGGTCTCATGAGGAAAGGTTGAGAGAGCTTTTCTCATTTGGAGCGAAGGAGGATGAGAGGTGACTTAATTGAGGTGTATAAGATGTTGAGAGGGATAGATAGAGTGGACATTGTGACTTTTCCCTCGGATGGATGTAGCTTTTACAAGGGGGCATAACTATAAGGTTCATGGTGGAAGATATAGGAGGGATGTCAGAGGTAGGTTCTTTACTCAGAGAGTGGTTGGGACGTGGAACGCATTCCCAGCTATGGTAGTGGAGTCAGACACTTTAGGAACTTTCAAGCAGTTATTGGATAGGCAAATGGAGTGCACTAGAATGATTGGGAGTAGGTTGATTTGATCTTAGTTTCAGACCAGTTTGGCACAACATAGTGGGCCGAAGGGCCTATACTGTGCTGTACAGTTCTATGTCCTACGTTCTATAAAGCACCCACAGCTGAAGAGGTGAACAGCAGCTGTTCTGAAACCATAGGAGAGAATAGTATGTTCCTCACATCCACTCCCCACTCATTTGATAATGTATTTTTACAAACAAGCTGCTTTCCAGCTCTCCTCCTTCACCTCAACTCTGCACTTGTGCCACTCATCTTTCAGATTCACAAGAATTGTCACCTTGCTCAAGCACTGCGGAGAAAATATTAAATCCTAGAACAGTAGGACACTGTTAATGATGAAATACTTGCAGTCATAATTACCAGCTTAGATACCAGCACCGCATAAACTTTGAAGGGTAGCACAGGTAAAATCTGCACATTGAGAGTCACTGGGTATGTGGCCTGAAGTCCAGGCAAGGGGAAATGATAATTCAAATGCCTGATTCCTGGAGAGTGAGGGCACATGTTGTTTCTACCGCAGAATTAGGTCTTTAAATACTGATGGGAATGCACAATGAAATGTTGTGTGCTTTGGCTAGCCTGCCAGAAAGCCTGTTATCAGGGAGCGTAAAGGAATCGAGCACCAACTTGGCACAGGGCTTTCATAGAGCTTGGAGCTAATCATTTGCAGCATGGAAGTGGTGGCCAACTCCATGACCATATTTGCAGAGCTCACCATGATGCAGCTTTCAATGGGCCATGGTGCAGCTTCAATTACAGCAGAGGCCACCCAACATCTGAGTGCGACAGTGGAAGATCAGGCTGAGATCAAGAATTCACAGTTAATTACCATCAAGAATGCAGATACTAATGCTCAAAAGTGCTCCCAAGGTCAACAGATTACTGGATTGCTGAGGTACTGACCCGAATGAGATGGAGCAACTCCGAGGAATGCAAACCACTTTCTCAGGATGGCTGACTATGTCTTCCCATGACTACCACTCCACGAGTGCCGCAATTATTGCTTTTTAGCCAGCTAACCATCGCTAATCACATCCATGTTGAGGTGGTGCAGTCCAAAGGCAATCAGATCTATTCAAGGGCATCTTGCAAGGCCATCTGCAGTCTGCTGCCATAAGACCATAAGGCATAGAAGCAGAATTAGGCCACTCGGCCCATCGAGTCTGCTCCACCATTCAATCATGGCTGATACTTTTCTCATCCCTATTCTCCTACCTTCTCCCCATAACCCCTGATCCCCTTATTAATCAAGAACCTAGCTATCTCTGTCTTAAAGACACTCAGTGATTTGGCCTCCACAGCCTTCTGCGGCAAAGAGTTCCACAGATTCACCACCCTCTGGCTGAAGACATTCCTCCTCATCTGTGTTTTAAAGGATCGTCCCTTTAGTCTGAGATTGTGTCCTCTGCTTCGAGTTTTTCCTGCAAGTGGAAACATCCTCTCCACGTCCACTCTATCCAAGCCTCGCAGTATCCTGTAAGTTTTAATAAGATCCTCCCTCATCCTTCTAAACTCCAAAGAGTACAGAACCAGAATCCTCAACCGTTCCTCATATGACAAGCTGTTAATTCCAGGGATCATTCTTGTGAACCTAGGGATCATTCTTGTGAAAGTCATGTTTTCCACCAGCCATCATGCAACCACTGAGATAGCATTGCATAGGTGGACGAGAATGGCCAAAGCCATTCAGGACAGGGACGAAGCAAATGCATCAGGGTGATTAGTTGTTTGGAATATTGGAATGCCGGTTGGATGAAGCTGGTTTTAAATAGTTATTTGTGGTGACTTTTAATTCAGCATTGCGGCCAAGGGAACATCATGATTATCAGTAACAGAGGGTAGATAAGGTGTGGAAAGGGAATTTTGGATTGTGTTCCGTGAAACTGTAGTTGAATGAAGCACACACACATATTCCAATTGGAAACAGGAAGTGTTGATTTACCTTCTTCCTTCCGCCTCCTTCTTCCCTTCTTTCTTCTCATGAGCTGCTCACCATAATCACTGGTAGCAAGATGCGTGCTCTCGCAGTGGCAACGTTGGGGAAAATTTAAAACAATTTGGCAAGGGGCTGGAAACCAGGATATGTTATTAGCAAGAAGAAACAAGTTGCACAAAGGTTTGGGAGAGACAGTGAGCATTGGTGCCATCAATAGTCAGGTATTAGGCGCAGCACAGTGGAGCAGTGTTCAGCACACCTGCCTCATGACACCAAGGTTCCAGATTCGATCCCGGCTCTGGGTTGCTGTCCGTGTGGAGTTTGCACAATCCCCCCATGTTTGCATGAGTTTCACCTTCACAACTCAAAGAGGTGTAGGGTAGATGGATTGGCCACACTAAATTGTCCCCTGATTGGAAAAATAAATTGGGTACTCTAAATTTGTAAAAAAAAAATAGTTAGGTATTAGGAAAGGTCAGAGTAAGAGGGTATGCGATAAGATCCAAATCAGGTTTACAACGCATGTACATTAAACATAGAATGGTAAATAAGGTTGGTGGGCTGCATGCACAGATAACCAGAGCGGGGCTGGTACTACTGGGTGACATGGCAGCGCAATGGTTAGCACTGTTGCTTCACAGTGCCTGGGACCTGGGTGCGATTCCTGGCTTGGGTCACTGTCTGCGCGGACCCTGCATGTTCTCCCCATATCTGCCTGGCTTTCCTCCGGGTGCTCAGGTTTCTTCCCACAGTCCAAAGATGTGCAGGTTAGGTGGACTGGCCGTGCTAAATTGCCCTTTGTGTCAAAAAAGGCTAGGTGGGGTTACTGGGTTACGGGGATAGGGTCAAGGTATGGGCTTAAGTAGGATGCTCCCTCCAGGCAGACTTGATGGGCCAAGTGGCCCCGTCTGTACTGTAAATTCTATGATTTTATACAAGCTGCACAGGAAAGTTGGAAAGGGAAAAAAGGAGTGGCAGTATCCAGGTGATTCACCTGAGGAAGGAGCAGTGCTCCAAAAACTAGTGAACCTGGTGTTGTAATACTTCTTATTGTGCCCTTATTTTTAAACAGTGACCCCTAGTTTTAGATTATTCCACAAGAGGAAACAACCTTCCACATCTACCCTGTTACCTATAGGGGCTGGTTTAGCTTACTGGGCTAAGTCGCTGGCTTTGAAAGCAGACCAAGCAGGCCAGCAGCACGGTTTGATTCCCGTACCAGCCTCCCCGGACAGGCGCCGGAATGTGGCGACTAGGGCCTTTTCACAGTAACTTCATTGAAGCCTACTCGTGACAATAAGCGACTTTCATTTCATTTTTTTTCATATGTTTCAATCAAGTCGCCTCTTATTCTCTGAATACCAACAGGTACAAGCCTAGCTGATCAACCCTTTCCTCATAAAACAACCCTCCTATTCCAGGGATTAGACTAGTAAATCTTCTTTGAACTGTCTGCAATGCATTTACACGTTCTGTAGGACCAACATCCACTTTGCTAACTCTTTTGATTTTTAAATACCTATCTGTCTATATATTTCTAGCTATCTTTCTCAAACTCTAATTTTTCCCTCCATATCAATCTTTTAGTCCTTCTGGGTTGTTTCTTATATTCTGTCCAACCTACTGACCTGCCACCCATCTTTTTCTTTTAGCTGGATACTATCTTTAACTTTTACAGCTAACCACAAATGGTGTGTCTATCCCTTGGAATTTTATTTCTCATGAGAATGTGTCTATTCTGTGTATTTTGAAATATCCGGTAAATATTTGCCACCATACATTTATTGACGTATCCCATAACCTAATTTGCCAGTTCACTTTACTTTCTTCAGCTCTACTTTCATGCCCTCAAAATTGCCCTTATTTGTTTAAAATGCTAGTCTTAGACCCATTCTTATCTCCCTCTAATTAAATGTAAAATACCATCAGATAGATCGAGTAAGTGAGTAAAAAAGCTACTTGTTCATGCAGGGAGCTGGCACAGACTCGCTTGTATCATCAGCTTGACATCGGCCACATACTCCCTTTTTCTGCTTCATCTTAATCTTTATTTCTCTCACCACCTCTTAAAAATAGAGGCATAGAGTATCAAAGCAGGGACATTATGATGAACATCTATAAAACATTGATTCAGCCTCAACTGGAGTACCACAACCAATTATATGAACTGCACTTAAGGAAGAATATTTATGAGAATAGTTCCAAGAATGAGCAAATTCAGTTACATGAATAGATTGAATAAACTGGGGTTTTTTCTCCTCAGAGAAGGTCACAAGGAGATTGATAGAAGTGTTCACCATGAGAAGTGTAGACGGAGCAAAAAGAGAGGAAATCTAATGATTTAAGTTGATTGACCAAAAAAAGGAATGGTGACATAAAGAAAAACTATATTGTGGTTATAATTTTGAATGCACTGCCTTGGAGCATGATGGGGGAAAATTCCATTGCAACTTTCAAAAGGAGATCAGAGAAGTAACAAAAACAAAATGCAGAACTACTAGGAAAAGGATGCAGGTGTGGGACTTGTTCAATTGTTCTTGTCGGGAGCTGGCACGGACTCAAAGGGCCAACTGGCCTCCTTCTGTTCTGTAAGCATTCTATGAATTGAAATCCAGTGGACAAATCTCATTTCATCATTCAAGCCTTTCCCTTACATTAGCCTAATATTACAGTTGATGGAGGAGATGGATCATCACATACCTTCTGACAATAATCACATTTTCTATTAAACAGTGCCTACATTAGCCATGGGACTGCTGCTCTAGTGGTCTAGGGGGATGTATAGGTGGGATGGGGCAGGGGTTGGAGATAATGAGAGGAAAATGGTATTAATAATGGATTGGATTTGTTTATTGTCACTTGTACAGAGGTACAGTGAAAAGTATTTTTCTGCAAGCAGCTCAACAGATCATTAAGTATATAGGAAGAAAAGGGAATAAAAGAAAATACATAATAGGGCAACACAGGGCACACAATGTAACTACACCGGAATCGGATGAAGCATACAGGGTGTACTGTTAATGAGGTCAGTCCATAATAGGATCATTTAGGACTCTGGTAACAGTAGGGAAGAAGCTGTTTTTGAGTCTGTTCGTACGTGCTCTCAGACTTTTGTATCTCCTGCCCGATGGAAGAAGTTGGAAGAGTGAGTAAGCCAGGTGGGAGGGGTCTTTGATTATGCTGCCCACTTTCCCCAGGCAGCGGGAGGTGTAGATGGACTCAATGGATGGGAGGTGGGTTTGTGTGATGGACTGGGCTGTGTTCACAACTCTCTGAAGTTTCTTGCGATCCTGGGCCGAACAGTTGCCATACCAGGCTGTGATGCAGCCAGATAGGATGCTTTCTGTGGTGCATCTGTAAAAGTTGGTGAGGGTTAAAGTGGACATGCCGAATTTCTTTAGTTTCCTGAAGAAGTATAGGTGCTGTTGTGTTTTCTTGGTGGTAGCATCGACGCGGATGGACCAAGACAGATTTTTGCAGATGTGTACCCCTAGGAATTTGAAGCTGTTAACCATCTCCACCTCGGCCCCGTTGATGCTGACAGGGGTGTGTACAGTACATTACTTCCTGAAGTCAATGACCAGCTAATGCTACCTGGTCAACAAAGATCTGCATATTTTTAATTCATTGTTAAAAAACAGTAACTTCTTCTGACAGATTCCAGTGTTGTCATAATTCCCTGTCAAAACCAACAAATGTGTTTATTCTTTTCGTTGTCACGTGTTCCAGCTTATATATTTAATCATTGTGGAAATCTTATGACAAACTCTGTTGTAACATTTTCATTCAGCTTCTCTGAGCTTCTCCATTGCTTAATTAGAATTAGTACATTCAGTATCATGAAATTAGAAACTGACAAAGAAAAATTATACATCTTATGTTTCAATCTGTGCAGCACACATGCAGTTGGAAGCATGACCACTGATTAATTGGCACTGTGTCAATTAGGCTCCATGTCAATCTGTAAAAGAATGAAAAAAGATGGAGCCTCAATTTGAACAGAATTGGCGGACACACACTAGGACAGATAGGGGATGGGGAGGTACGAATGACAGGGCCTCTTTGAATAAAACTTCCCAGGCAGCCTGGCAGATTCCCTATCTGGCCAGCAGGTGAAAATGGGAATTTCATTGTAAGAGGCAACAGGTTTTAGGAATTCCTTTAACATCTGGGAATTTACTTGACATTGCAGGATGGAAAAGGAGGGAAAAATTGGTGTTTCTCTGAAGATCAGGGGAACATGAGGGCGGTTAAACCCAAGGACGCACGGGCAGCACGGTAGCATGGTGGTTAGCATAAATGCTTCACAGCTCCAGGGTCCCAGGTTCGATTCCCGGCTGGGTCACTGTCTGTGCGGAGTCTGCACGTCCTCCCCGTGTGTGCGTGGGTTTCCTCCGGGTGCTCCGGTTTCCTCCCACAGTCCAAAGATGTGCGGGTTAGGTGGATTGGCCATGCTAAATTGCCCGTAGTGTCCTAAAAAGTAAGGTTAAGGGGGGGTTGTTGGGTTACGGGTATAGGGTGGATACGTGGGTTTGAGTAGGGTGATCATGGCTCGGCACAACATCGAGGGCCGAAGGGCCTGTTCTGTGCTGTACTGTTCTATGATCTATGTCTATGTTCTATGACGCCTTGTCCTTGCTGCATCTCCTAGCCCACAAAGAGTTCAAAGACAACAGAGATGGCTGGCCTAAAGCCCTGCTACATTTTTGCTGCTAGACAACACAACATGGGACAACACCTTCCTGGACATTTAAAACACAGTGTGGCCCCAATGACATCATTAGGCCATGACTTTTGCATCTACAGTAAGCTCCTTGCCATAAACACTGCTGACCAGTAATGTGGCAAATCTCAATTATTAGCATGTTTACCACCCAACCCATTCCTGCTTGTGAATGGGAGTTAAAATTGAGACCTTAGTCTTTGCTAGTTTGTCAGTCGTGAAACTATTCACAGGCATGGCGACCAGATGACCAGATCAGAGAGTCTCAATTTTTTATTAAATATCCTGAAGTCACTGCAATTTGTTTAAAATAGTTCAAATGCCCGAGTATATAGCTTTTCACTTTTACTTGAACCATATCAGAGGTTTCCGTCAGCGCTTCACCTTTTCACACAGAATCAGCATATTTTCTCTTCACTCCAAGCCCCTGCCCTTTACATTGTACTTTTGTACATTTACTGTCGCAAACCCAAAAAGCGCCTGGGTGGGAGAGTGGAAGGTTTCAGATATTTACCAGGAGCTTTCGGAGGCGGAGGAAACTCCGGTGGAGGAGCTTAAGGGCAAGTGGGAGGACGAGCTAGGAGGAGAGATAGAGGCGGGTCTGTGGGCGGATGCCCTAAGCAGGGTTAATACGTCCTCATCATGTGCCAAGCTTAGCCTGATACAATTTAAGGTAGTTCACTGAGCACACGAGAGGCCCGGATGAGCACGTTACATTTATCGGGGTAGAGGATAGGTGTGCGAGGTGCGCAGGAAGCCCAGTAAATCATGTCCACATGTTTTGGGAATGCCCGAAGCTTGGAGGGTTTGTAGGGTTTTGCTGAGGCAATGTCCATGGTACTAAAAACACGGGTGGTGCCGAGTCCGGAGGTAGCGATCTTTGGAGTGTCGGAAGAGCCGTGAGTTCAGGGGGCAAAAGAGGCCGACGTCTTGGCCTTTGCCTCCCTGGTAGCCCAGAGACGGATCTTCTTAATGTGGAGGGACTTGAAGCCCCGAGTGTAGAGAGCTGGGTAGTGGACATGGCTGGGTTTCTCAGTCTCGAGAAAATAAAATTCACCTTAAGACGGTCAATGGTCGGGATCACCCTGAGGTGGCAGCCGTTTGTCGACTTTCTTGGGGAAAATTAAAATGTCAGCAGAAGCAGTATTCCAAGGAAGGGGCGGGATTGTTGTTTTATGGTTGGGGTGTGTGAAGACTGGGTTGGAGGTGGTAATGTTTATTATACCATGTTTATGTCATTGTTATGGTTATTTTTATTAAAATTTTCAAATACCTTAATAAAAATATTTTTTTTAAAAACCCAAAAAGCCCCTCTCGTGCTGCGCTGCACCCTGTAAACTGGAATGTCACCCACCCGCCAATCATAACTGTTGCGCCAAAACATTCCCATATGCACGGACATCCTCTCACTGGCATCCAAATCTGGGAGTAAATTTTTTCCCCCCAAAAAAGGTTTTCAAAATGGTCCTCAATGGGGCAGCTCTAATTGTGAAACTTTTGTGTTCTTCCACCTGTCTTCAGCTGCATTAACTTTCTTTACATCCCGTCTCTTATATCTTCCCCGACAAGAACGTTGGGCATGATTTAACCAAAATGTTGCTAAGTGTAGTAGCAAGCGGGAACTGCCGCAAGCGTCCCAACATTCAGCCCGACGAGGCCGTCAATGCTATAAAATATTACCTGTCCACTTAACGAGGCCCCACAGGCTTCTCTTGCAAATGATGGTGCTGCCAGCTGATTCGCCGGGACCGGGCTCGCCAGCCCCCTGCCAACAAGGGAGAGCAACACTTAAACCGATCCTACACAGCCAGCCCCACTGAACTTGCCACCACAACAACCAGCCCCATGATTCAACGATGCCGACTGCTGGAAGCGGTAGAGTCCAGACGGGACGGTCTGTTCTCCCAAGGGTCACAGAAAGTCAGCCACACGGCAGCGCAGCACGAGAGGAGCTTTTTGGCTTTGCGACAGTAAATGGAGTATAATGTAAAGGGCAGAGAATAGGAGTGAAGAGAAAATATGCTGTGTGAAAAGGTGAAGCACTGATGGAAACCTCTGATATGGTTCAAGTAAGAGTGAGTTGTTAATGCCATACTGACCACATGACCATTCTCCTGCAGGACTTACAGCTGACGGCACCAGCCAATCCAGGCCCCCCTCCCACCCCCACCTACCAAGAGAACACCTTGGAGGAGAGCTTTGAGGATGCCACCATAATAGTCACGGCACAGCTACTATCTCCAACCTCTAACAGCACAGAGACACACACCTCGGTGGGCAAAAGTAGTGGACAGGCTTCTGTGGCATAATCTGGTGAGCACCACATTGTTGCAGATGCACATCAGTTGGAGGTCTGTTCAATCAAAAATATCCAGGCGAGACAGCAGTTGGAGGTCTGCTGGATCCCATGGCCCAGCTTGGTCCCAGTCAGATGCTGAGCCTCTGGACCAGGTTTACCCAGAGCTGGTGGGATTCAGAGTGCTAATGACACTCCAGCAGGTCCATAGCCGATTGGAGGAGTCAGGTTCAGGAGATAGCACCGGCAATGAGGCCAACACTGCTAGAGTGGCGACCACAGTGGAGAACCTGGTGCATGCTGTTGGCAAATGTGGAGGTGTCCAAGGTGTGGCTCGGTCGGTGATGACCACGGCTGATCACCTTGACTGGTTTAGCTCACTCGGCTAAATCGCTGGCTTTTAAAGCAGACCAAGCAGGCCAGCAGCAGGGTTCGATTCCCGTACCAGCCTCCCCGGCGGAATGTGGTGACTAGGGGCTTTTCACAGTAACTTCATTGAAGCCTACTCGTGACAATAAGCGATTTTCATTTTTCATTTCATTTCTTAGTCACTGGGGGAAGTCACCCAGTACCAGATGGACCTTGAAGAGACACTGCGGACCATGTCCCAGTCACAGCCAGGCATTGCCGGGACACTCCAGAGTATGTCTCAGTCACCGAGGAGCATCACCGAGGGCATCAACACAATGCTGCAGATGCTGCGGAGCTGCCAGGTTGGGCAGAGCTAAGTGAGAGAGGGGCAGCCGGGGTTCGATCCAGCTGCCACTCCATCCCGAGGTGAACCCCAGAGCCCTAAAGGTACCAACTGGGAGGAGATTGTGCTGGGTATTAACCTAGAGTTTCAACCCCCTGACAACAGTGCATTTTGCAGTCAGTACCTGGTACAGAGCAGCACTGCAGGGTATGTGCTGCCAGCAAGTGCGCCTGGTCCCTCCGGACCCAGAGGATGCCCGCCAGGGGGTAAGGGGAGTAGCAGGGGAAAGAGTGGGGGTTATGATCTGAGAGGGGTGGGGAGAGTGAGACGGCACCATCTGGAGAGTTGGTGGGGCAGTTGGGGACACTTATGTGCATCATTAGGTCCGGCAAGCCCAGAGGGCCAGGGAGGACCTCATCCTCGTCCACTTCACATAGAAGGTGGCCTCGTCCGTCATTGTTCCCCTCCCCCCCACCATTGCTCCTCATTTTGTCCATGCCATCTGAATGTTAACTCATGCCCTTACATGCCTATGGGGACTGGTTTAGTTCAGTTGGCTGGGCAGCTGCTTTGTGATGCAGAGCGAGGCCAACAGCACGGGTTCAATTCCTGTATTGGCTCAGGTCATTCATGAGGCCTCTCACGAGTTTCAATGGCCTCATCACTTCACCAAGTCAGACGCGACCAGGCTGCTGAATTGCACCCTTTGTTATTGAGACGGTTTGGTCGATTGGCAGTGCTGAAGGAGGCCATTCAGCCCATCAAGTCTGCATCAACTCTCCAAAAGAGCATTCTACCTAGGCCTACTCCCCACCCTATCCCCACTGATTATGGCCAATCCATCTAACCTACACATCTTTGGACTGAGAGAGGAAACCGGAGCACCCAGAGGAAACCCACGCACACATTCAGAGAAAGTGCAAACTCCACACAGACAGCCATCCAAGGCCAGAATTGAACTCGGGTCCCTGGCCCTGTGAGGCAGCAGTGCTAACCACTGTGCCGTTCTCAGCAATTTAATTGTTATTATATGGCTCACTGGTTGTGTACAATGTGCATGAATGATGATTGACCATGAGAAGGGGCACAAGTAGACATTGGGGTCGCACTGACAGTGTATATGGCATTGAATTGACAAGAAAGATACAATGGGGCGGATGGGAGGGCGGATGGTGGATCTGTGCAGCAAACCCGGAGTTTGATGTCTCAGAGAATCAAAGTGGGTTTTCTAACCACACCCAGCACTCAACAGCAGGCTGCTTCCAAATAGTGAGCCCAATTTCATTCTGCACCCATTCGGCAGAGCAAAAACTGTGCATCAAGTCATTTTTTTACCAAGATGCATCTAGCTAGCCAGGAAACTTCCCTACTCGAGCTGCCCACCTCAGTGGCCAAAATCCATCCATTGTTCCCAATTGTGGATGAGTATTGAATTTGGAGGGGAGATATAAATACAAGGTAAAGAACTTAGTGTAAATTTCATTGTGGGAAATCCAGACCACAATTTTAGTTTGGGCCTCCAGGTACTCTACCCTTTTGTCATATAGGTGCCGGTATATCAGGTCCGATCCAGGAATAGCTGCAACATGGAGACAATTGCACATTAAAGGCTGAGGTCATGGAGGCTCCGAGCTCCACCCACGTTATTTTGCTTCGACTCTTCAGAAGAGGCGAAAACTCTGTCTTGACAAGACTGCCTGGAAATTTAAGCACAAAGTTCGGACCCAGTGGATCTCACACTAAAGTTGCCTTTGACTCCTGCCAAAATTACAGTGGGAGTCTGCAAGAACCAGAATAGATTTTTTGCCCAGAATATCTGATCTTAAAATTATGTCTGATGCACGACCTGATCCAATTATGCCACATTGTCCCACCATTATTACCTCAAGGCTAAACTTTGTCTTGACTCCTTGCAACACCACTGGAGATTAACTAGCAGAACATAAAGTACCTGGTAGACACCACATACTTTGACCTCTGATTTTGTACAGAAATTGAAGTGATTTCAAGTTTGACTGCAACATACTGCAACACTTGAAAAACCAACTATTTTACAGCACATATACAGCATTTCTTAGTGCATATACAGCATTACTATTGCGAAGGACAGATGAAAGGAGTATCTGTTGATGTAAGCAAAAATGTAGTTGTGTCCAACATATTAAGCGATTGTATATGGACACAAAAAAATTGAACTCAATTATTAAAAAGGTTGAACAGAATGGGGAAGTTGTATTTTTGTTAAACCATGAACTACTTAGCCAAAATAACATTGCCACCGTTTCAGAGGACCAATAGGCTGCTCTCCTTTTTGAGAAAGAGAGAACTGACTGGTGGTGATTTAACCTTCATGTCACCACACGTCAAAGGAGGGGCAAGGTTGAGAAGGCAGGGCCTTCATGAATAACCTCATCTGGTACAGGAATTGAACCCACACTGTTGGTGTAACTCAATATCACAAACCAGCCAAATGAGCTTACCAACCTCCCTTAACCTAAATAGATTGTAAAGCAAAAATATATATTTTCAGCTGTGATTCGTTATAGGATTGCAAATGCGTAACACAACTGGAGCAGGATTCACATGGCATAATTACCCCTTTCAACCCAAGGCTGTTATTACATAATACTAATCCACAGGGTTAATTAGACTTCCTGCTGATATAAAGAGAAGTCCTGAAAATCACTGGCCTGAAAATGCAATGGAGCCAGGCCCTTTTCTTGGATGCTAAACAGAGCCTCAGCCTACAATAAAGCAGGGTGGAAGTATATGCTTATGATAAGTTGGAAGTACACCATCCACCATATCGGTACGGGAAGGCAAAGTTATCTAGGCCTTTGCCTGAAAGAGGTGATAAGGCCCTTTACACCTACAAAGGAGGACTTGAAAACTCTAGTACTTTTTCTTAGCACAACACAGATTGCAAGTCAATATGATATAAATGCTTAAAATTATGAGAGAATGGCACAAGGTTGATAAATGCTTGAGGGATCAAGATTGAGGGGCCACAGATACAAGAATAAACAAAAGAGATTTAGAATAAATGACAGGAAAGATTTTGCATAAAAAGTTGTGAGGTTGTAGAATTCACTGCCATGGTTAGCAATTGAGGCAGAAATGTTGACAGTGCTCAAGATTAGATTGAAAAAGTAGATAAAGGAAAAGGGTGGAGGAATACAGGAGCAATAAATATGATTCAAATTATTTCCTCATGTGGATAGTGAACACTGACATAGACGGATTGGGTAAAATGACTTATTTCTGTATTGTAAGTTCTACATGCAAGGTTGTGTCATCTGCTCCCACAACTTCAAAAGTTCTTCCAATCCTTCCAGGTATTCTCTAATATTGATTTATGACGATGGTGTCATGTAATGGCAAATAGAGCATCCCTTTTGCAGCTGTCTCCACTTCAGCAGCCACAAAACAGAAGATCAATTACTAGATTACTCCATCACTTATCTGTGGAGTCATATCTGCAATCAGAGCCTCTCGTACCTCAACTTCATTATCACTTTTCAAACACTCAATTCAGCCTTGGCAAAGGCTGCCACTGAGTTAATAAGCATTTTCAAACTTTCCATCACCTATAAGATGTTACTTCCCCTCATTGACAACAGGCATCGTTACTGAAATGGCACCATGCTGACCTAGAACCTGTGGAAATACCTAGAGCCTGTGGAGCTGGCCGCTGTTGGTCATTGTCAGAGCCTGCAGAGATGGTTGGTAGTATAATGGTGGATCTGTGCAGCACAGCTCAAGTGGCTCAAGTACATCCTTACCTACCTGGAATGTTTTTTGTCAAGAATCACTTTGTGCCGGTTCAAAGCCAAACCCCACATACTTTAGCTTCACTTGTTGGCCACCACAGATCTTATCACCGCCAATAAAAACATTGTCTCACTTGGTAAAAAGACTAAATTTATTATTGATTTTCACCTTCATGCATGTCATCCTTCAAACCACATGGTGCCTAATGAGCTCGGAATATATCAGTGGACCATGGGCCACAATTTGATGCGACAGTGAGGTGTCTGAGCCACTATAACTCAACTGTATGTCAGTAAATAATAATCCACAGAAAAAAAATTAAACACCGAAGTGATTGTCAAATTTTTCTCATTTACTTTATAGGAACAAATTTTGAATCCTTTTTTCTATAAACAAATGGATTCCAACTTATGAACAATTTTTTTCTCTGGTCCTAAATGTTAGAACTCTAGAGGTGAAAATCAAACAAAAGTGGTTCAAAGAAATTATAGCAGATAAGGTAAAGATATGCGAACGTATACTCATTAAAATCAAAACTCGTTAGCTACCTGAATATAGAGTATATATCTTTTCCCCAAAGGTTCTGCAGTTCCCTAGATAGGCAATGCAACAGACAGATAAATTAAATCCCCATAATCTCCTTTAAGCATTAAGATCACTGGTGGAACTAAATAACCAAATATCCTAATTAAAGATCCATCGCTTGTAAAAAAAAAATTGTTAGCTATTTCCTAGAACAAGCATAATGAAGGCACTTTTAATTATTAGAACCTATAAAGAACAAAGAAAAGTACAGCACAGGAACAGGCTCTTGGGCCCTTCAAGCCTGTGCCGACCGTGCTATCCGTCTAAACTAAAATCTTCTACACTTCTGGGGTCCGTATCCCTCTATTCCCATCCTATTCATGTATTTGGCAAGATGCCCCTTAAATGTCACTATCGTCCCTGCTTCCACCACCTCCTCCGCAGCGAGTTCCAGGCACCCACTACCCTCTGTGTAGAAAACTTACCTCATACATCTCCTCTAAACCTTGCCTCTCGCACCTTAAACCTATGCCCCATGGTAATTGACCCCTCTACCCTGGGAAAAAGCCTCTGACTATTCAGGACAATTTGTCATCAGCAAATACAGTGGTATTAAATGGTAAACCTAACAATACCAGCCAAAGATCGGAAAATCTTGTATTTAGCTTGTTGAGTTATATAATATTGGATGTTGCTTGGGAGAAGGGGTGTCTCAAAGTTCAGGAAATGTGGGTAGTTGGGAACAAAGGGGTAACTTCATGTGATACTGTGTGTTTACAACCATCAGTGTTGTCAAGTGTTGTCGTGCATTATAGTCCTTCTTTTGATTTTCATTAAAATTAATATATATTCTTTATTAATTGGTCACAAAACAACTGGACTATTCCTCCCTGGTTTGCATATCTTTTCTCACAGTATACTAAATTGAAAATACACACCATTAAAAACTGGGGTTCTAAGTTACCCTTCTGGGTTTTGGGATACCCTCGCATTTAACATCAGTGGGGCTCTTAATAACTGTATAAGATTTCCTATGCAGGAAGCTTATGGTTGCAGGAAAAATCTGGTTGATGAAACAATTACACACCGGATTTAATCTGGAAGGAAAGACAGAACTTTAGCAAACAATAAACAGAGGATGTTATCGCACATTTCTTGCGAGTGAGCTAAACAGCTGGCTTGTAATGCAGAACAATGCAGCAGCGCGGGTTCAATTCCCATACCAGCCTCCCCGAACAGGCGCCGGAATGTGCCGACTAGGGGCTTTTCACAGTAACTTCATTGAATCATGGCATAAACCACTCCGGCGTCGGGCCGCCACAAAGGTGCGGAGAGGGGCTAGGCCAGCCCCGGAGTGGTTTGCGCCGCGCCAGCTGGTGGGGAAGGAGCTTGGCGCCACACCAACCGGCGCCGAAGGGCCTCTGCCGGCCGGCGCGAGTTGGCACATGTGCGGGAGTGCCAGCGTGTGCTGGCGTCAACCCAGCACATGCGCAGGGGGGAATAGAGTGCCCCCACGGCACAGGCCCGCCCGTGGATCGGTGGACTCCGATCGTGGGCTAGGCCACCGTGGCGGCCAGATCCCCCCACATCCCCCGAGGACCCCGGAGGCCGCCCGCGCCGCCAGGTCCCGCCGGTAAGTACCTACTCTAATTTACGCTGGCGGGACCGGCCGAAAACGGGCGGCAACTCGGCCCATCGCGGGCCAGAGAATCGTCAGGGAGGCCGCTGCCAGCAGCTGCTGATCAGCGCGGCGCGATTCTCGCCCCGCCAAACCCCGACACTGGGGAATTCGGCAGCCGGCGGGGGCGGGATTCACGTCCCCCCCCCCCCCCCCCCCGGCCGATTCTCCGACACAGCGGGAGGTCAGAGAATCCCGTCCAAGGTTTCAACAAGAGCAAAACAATATAGCCAACACCCCCCCCCCCCCCCCCCCCCACCCCCCCCAACCCAGTAACAAACCCCAGCCAACATGGCTTACACAAACAGGACCTCCTTCTCCAGCCCCCTTTCCATTGGTTTTCCTGTCCTTACTCGACCGCCCCCCATGCCTCCTTTTCCCTCCCCTCCCCCCCTCCACTGACAATTTTTCTCGAAGAAGTTGATGAACGGCTGCCACTTCTGGGCAAACCCCTGCAGCGATCCCCTTAAATCAAATTTAATTTTTTGAGTCTGAGGAACCCCACCATTTCGGGGATTCCAAGTCACTCCATTCGTCTTCGGGCCACCAGGGAGGCAAAGGCCAGGACATCAGCCTCTCACCCCCTAGGCTCCTGGGTCTTCCGACATGACAAAGATCACCACCTCTGGACTCGGTACCACCCCCACTTTTAATACCTCTGACGTAACATCAGCAAACCCTGCCAGAAACCCCTCAGCCTCGGACATGCCCAAAACATATGGACATGGTTCGCAGGACCCCCTGGCACAGCGCCCACACCTATCCTCCACCCCCTCAAAGAACCTGCTTATCCGGGCCACCATCATGTGTGTCCTGTGGACAACTTTGAATAGTATCAGGCTGAGCCCGGCACACAACGAGGATTCATTGACTCGCCTCAGTGCCTCTTCCATAATCTGCCATCCAACTCTACACCCAGCTCTTCTACCCACTTTGTCGTCACCCCCCCCCCCCCCCCCCCCCCCCCCCCCCCGGATTGGGGCACCCTCCCAACCCACTTGTAGATCTCTGAAATCTTCCTCTCTCCTATCTCAACACCATCTTATCCTGTAGCCCCTGGTGCAGCAGGTGCTGGAAGGTCAGAACCTGCCTCCGCACAAAATCCCTCACTTACAGATACGGGAACCCATTCTCACCTGGCAGCTCAAACGCCACCTCCAATTCCCCCAGTCTCAGGAAGCCCTCATCAATAAAATGATCTCCAAATCTCTCAATCCCCGCCCACTGCCACCTCCTGAACCCTCTATCCAGCCCCCCCGGAGTGAACCGATGTTTACCACATATCAATGCCGACACCGATACCCCTTCCAGGCCCCTGTGCTGCTGCCACTGTCCCCACACCCCCAGGGCAGCCGCTACTACCGGGCTTGTGGAGTACCTGGCCGGCGTGAATGGCAGAGGTGCCGTTAACAGTGCCTCCAAACCCGTGTCTTTACATGAGACCGCCTCCACCCACTCCCACACCGACCCTTCCCCACTACCCACTTCCTGACCATTGCTATATTCGCTACCCAATAATAATTTTTAAAGTGGGAAGAGCCAGCTCGCACCCCCCTCCACGCCCCCACTCCAGCAACACCTTCCTCGCCCACGAGGTTTAACCCGCCCAAACAAATCCCCAGATCACCGCATTTACTTTTTTAAAGAATGCCTTGGGGATAAAAATAGTCTCTGAAAGACGAACAAAAACCTTAATTTTCACTGTCTGTACCCATCCCGCCAATGAGAGCGGGAGCACATCCCATCTCCAAAGGTCCACCCTCATCTGCTCTACCAGCCGACCCAAATTCAGCTTGTGCAGCTGCTTCCATTCCCGTGCCACCTGGATACCCAAATACCGAAATCACCCCCCACCACCTTGAATGGCATCTCCCCCAATCTCTTCTGCTGCTCCCTTGTCTGAATCGCAAAGATCTCACTCTTGCTCATATTTAATTTATACCCTGAAAACCGACAATATTTCTCTAATATCCCCATAATCCCTCCAATCCCCCCAGCGGGTCTGAAATGTATATGAGTAAGTCATCCACGTAAAACATGCCCCATGTCCCGCCACCCCCCCCCCCCCCCCATACTATCCCCTGACAGACCCCCGACGTTCTCAGTGCCACTGTCAGCAGTTCTATAGCCAGGGCAAACAGCAGGGGGGAAAGTGGGCTGCCCTGCCTTGTCTCCCGGTGCAGCCTAAAATAATCTAAACTCACCCAGTTCGTCCTCACACGCCACCGATGCATGATATAACAACCGTACCCAGTCCACAAATCCCTGCCCAAAACCAAACCTCCCCAGGACCTCCCATAGGTATTCCCACTCCACTCGATCAAAGGCCTTCTCTGCATCCATGGCAACCACCACCTCTACCTCGCGTCCCTCTGGAGGCATCATGATCACATTAAGTTATCTCCTGATGTTGGCCGCCAGATGCCTCCCCTTCACGAACCCCGTCTGGTCCTCCCCTATTAGCCCTGGCACACAATCCTCGGGCCAAGATCTTAGCCAATAGTTTGGAACCTACATTTAGCAGGGAATCTACATTTAGCAGGGAATTTCCCCCCTCTTTCATGAAGATTCCGTAGTCTTTTTCTTGCTTTGAAATTTACCTTTCCCAGAATATAAAAATCTTTTATGTTCTCCTTATTGCACCATTTTCAGGTCAAATAAAATGTAATAACTTTGCCTTATTTAATTACAATGTTTTCCAAGTTGTAAACACTTTTTGCTTTCCTTTGAAATTTAACAACTGAACCTAACAAACACTCTTCATCTCTTAATGCAAATTTCGACCCATGTCTTATTTGCAATTAGAAAATTTAAATTGTTCATATTGTGGATGTCGGCTATATGGACCTTAGTAAGGCATTTGACAAGGTCCCTCATGGCATTCTAATACAAAAGGTAAAGTTGCATGGGATTCGGGTTGTTCTAGTTAGATAGATAAAGAACTGGCTTAGCAACAGGAGACAGAGAGTAGCAGTGGAAGGGAGTTTTTCAGAATGGAGATCTGTAGCTCGTGCTGTTCCACAGGAACCAGTGCTGAGACCACTGTTGTTTGTATTATATATAAATGATCTGGAGGAAAATGTAGATGGTCTGATGAGCAGGTTTGCAGATAACACCAAGATAGATGGAGTTGCAGATAGCGAAGGAGACAGTCAGAGAATATAGATGGATTGGAGAGTTGGGCAAAGAAATGGCAGACAGAGTTCAATCTGGACAAATGCATTTTGGAAGATCAAATTCAACTGTGCATTATACAGTAAATGACAGAACCCTTAGCAGCATTGACATACAGAGGGATTTGGGTGTTCAGGTTCCATGAAAGTGGCAATGCAGGTGGATAAGGTAGTCTAGAAGGCATATGGCATGCTTGCCTTCATCGGCCGGAGCATTGAGTACAAGAGTTGGGAGGTCATGTTACAGTTGTACAAAACTTTAGTTAGGCCACATTTAGAACATTGTTTGCAGTTTTAGTCGCCATGCTACCAGAAGGACATGGATGCTTTGGAGAAAGTGCAAAGAAGGTTAACCAGGATGCTGCCTGGTCTAGAGGGTGTTAGCTATGAGGAGAGGTTGAATAAACTAGGATTGTTTTCATTGGAAAGACAGAGGCTGAGGGGAAACCTGATTGAGGTCTACAGAATTACAAGAGGTATGGACAGGGTTAATAGTCAGAAACATTTTCCCATTACAAGGCGGCACAGGTTCAAGGTTTTGGGGAGATGTGCAGAGGGTGGTGAGCGCCTAGAACGTGTTGCCAGTGGAGATGCTGGTCGTAGGCATGATAGCAACGTTCAAGATGTATCTCAACAGCCACATGAACGGGTGGGGAATGGAGGGATTCAGATTGTTTGGGCAATAAGTAGTTGGTCTAAATAAGGAATCTGGATCGGCGCAGGTTTGGTGGGTAGAGGGGCCTGTTCTTGTGCTGTAATGTTCTTTGTTCTAACCATTTGTTGTGGATCCAACCAGGGATCAGTCTAATTTGGATTGGGTAATGTGTCATGAAGTAGGTTTAATAAAAAAGCTCAGAATAAAGGATCTCTCAGAAACATAACCATAACATTATCGAATTTAGTATTTAGTTTGACAGGGAGAAACTTGGGTCAGAAACAACTGTGCTTAATTTAAGTATGGGTAATTATAAAGGAATGAGGGCAGAGTTTGCTGGAGTGGACTATGAAAAGAGCTTAGCAGAAAAGACAGTTCATGACTCACAACAAAGATGTATTCCAATGAGGAAGGAGGATTCGAGGAAGGGGATAAGTCAACCATGGTTAACCAAGGAAGTTAAGGATAGTATTAAACTGAAAGAAAAAAAGCTATCATGTGACAAAGATTAGTGGTATGCCAGAAGATTGGGAAAGATTTAAAAAACAACAAAAGATGACCAAAAAAGATAAAGAGGGAGAAGATAAATTATGAGGCTAAACTATCAAGTAATATAAAAACAGATTGTAAGAGCTTCTTTTAATATATAAAAAGGAAGAGAGAGGCCAAAGTGAACATAGGCCCCTCTGAGAATAGGAATAGGGAACTTGGAAAGGCAGAAGAGTTAAATGAAGCCTTTGCATCAGACTTCACAGTGGAAGCACTGAGAACATTAAAAAAACAAAATAATCAAGGGGAAAAAGGGGAGGGGAGGAAATAAATAGAATAACCATCATTGGAGAAAAAGTAAAAGGAAAGCTAATGGGGCTAAAGGTCAATAAGTCCCCGGGACCTGATGGATTGCATCCTAGGATATTAAAGGAAGAAGCTACAGAGATGCACTGGTAATAATCTCCCAAGAATCCTTAAATTCTGGAAAAGTCCCAAAAAGTGAGGCAGACCAAAAATAGGTAACTATAGGTTAGTTAACTTAGCATCTGAATTGGAACAATGTTAGAGCCTATTATAAAGTATGTAATAGCAGAGCATTTAGAAATACTTAACATAAACAAACAGTGTCAGCATGGCTTCATGAATGGGAAACATGTCTGCCAAATCTATAAAAATTCTTTGAGGTAGTAATGAGCAGGTTAGCTAAAGGGGAACCAATAGATGTAATATATTTGGATTTCCAAAAGGAAAGTTTTGAAAGTTACTGTCCAAAAGAAAACTTAATAAGATAAGTGTCCATATTGGGATAGTTATATCAGCATGGATAGAGAATTAGAAGACAGAGATTTGGGATAATAGGGGAATTTTCAGAATAGTGTGCCACAGGGATGTGTGCTGAGACCAACAATTATTTACAATATATACCAATGACTTGGAGAGGAAAGTGAACATAATGTTGCCTTGTTTGTGAATGGAAGTAAAATAGGTGGGAAGGCAAGTGGTGAGGATTACACAATGAGTCTACAGAGAGATATAAACAGGTTAAGTGAGTTTGGCAAAAACTTGGCAGATGGAATATAATGCAGGAAAATGTGAAGTTATGCATTTTAGTAGGAAAAATAAAGGAGCTGAATATTATTTAAATGGAGAAAGACTTCAGAAAGCTGCAGCACAGATATTTTTGGGATGTCTTAATGCATAAATCACAAAATATTAGCATGTAAATTCCGCAGGTAATAAGGAAGTATAATGGATAACCCTAACCCTCTGTTTCACAGGGAATAGAGTTTTGGTCCACTTACCTAAGTATAGTTATACTGGCATTGGAGGCAGTCCAGAAAAGGGTCACTGGATTGGTCCGTGGTATGGAGGGATTTTCTTGTGAGGAGTGGAGTAGGTTGGACCTGTACTCATTGGTGTTTTGATAAATAAGAAGCAAAGTTAATGAGACATATAGGATTCTCAGGGGACTTCACAGGGTAGATGCTGAGAGGTTATTTCCCTTGTGGGAGAATTGAAGACCAGAGAGCACAATCTCAAAGTAAGGGGCTGCCCATTTAAGATAGAGATGAGGAGGAATTTCTTCTCACAAGAGGGTAGTGACTCTGGAATTCATTACCGCAGAGGGCTTTAGAGGCTGTGTCATTAAGTATGTTCAAGACTGAGATAGACAGATTCTTAATCAGTAAGGGAATCAAGGATTATGGAGAGTGGAGGAAAGTGGAATTCAGGATTATATCAGATCAGTCATGGTTGCACTGAACAGCAAAGCAGACTTAATGAGATGAATAGCCGACTTCTGCCCTTATGTTTTATGGTTGTTTTTGACTGTGATCTGTTTTGGACTACCCTGAAAACATGAAAGGCACTAAATAAATGTAAATTCCCTGACCTTTACCTGTTGCAGGTATTAAAGTGACACATCATCTCTACAGTTCTGCAAAGGGGATGCATGAACAATTATAGATTGAATGTTTTTCTGTGGCTTTGTTCCATCCCATAGCTGGAATTTAATACCCTCCTTATAGTGATTTTGATGACAGGGGCATTTAATCAGGCAGAAGGCTGAGGATCCCAGCACCTTCCCATGTTCCCTGGCCTTCCTACCCCGCTGCCAACTGAGAACTTTAAATGGGCAATTGGTTTCCATTCATCCTGCCATTGGCTGACAACCTCCTTACCTGGCCTGAACTGTACCCTGCGATCCCCCTCCTGCCATCACTCACCAGTGGTCCAGAATTCAGCGACCTTACATGGCAGTGGGCGAGTGTCATACCAGCATCAGCCACTGTCACCCTGGTGACAGGTTCAATAGACATGCCAGCCTCTGATTGGCTGACAGCTATTGACAAGTGGAACGTTCACCCTTGATCCTGGGGGAGACTTACTGCTGTCTAAATGGCACTTATTCAGCAAGGCTTTCTCTAACAGAGGTGATGCAGGGCCTGTGCCAGCTCTCCAGTCAGTGGGCAAGATCCCTGTTGCCTCCATTAAATCCAGCCCGATGTATGCAACTGCTTTCAGCTAAAATGTAGCTCACATCTCAGATCGTGTTTCTGATGTTCTGTCTGTCATCCCCTCTAAAGGCTGTAGATAGATGTAAAAGCTCCCATGGCACTACTCAAAGACAAGCTGTCTCACAGTACAAGCTACAGCTCTCAGTTAACAACATCAATTCTTAAATGTTTACAGTGTTTATTAATCATTCTTTCCTTGTCATTTCCAAAGTGGCTAACGCATTTTCTTTCAATGATTATTACTTTTTTTTAAAAATCACAATGGTTGTGAAGTGTTTAGAGACACCATAGCAACAATAAAGGTGTTAAATAAATGTAAATTGTCTTATCTTTACTGGTCCATATCAGTGCATTAGTCTTTACAGATCTGTAAACAGGACGCATCAATAATTCTAACATGAATATTTTTAAAATATGTATATGGAGGGAATGAATCGATTTGATTAAAATCTATAGGAAATGTTTAATTATGCAAATTTTTTTGGAATCCGAGTTTGGTTCTAATTAGATTCTCTTAATGTGAATTACTTGCCAAGGAAACTCAAATTGTCTAGATCATTAAAACTGATGAAGTAGTTCTGTTCCCTAAGCTTAACGACTGTTCAGCAAACTGAAAGTTTCTGCAAAGGCCCCACACTTAAATAACTCACCTGTATGCTCCAAAAGAAATTGCAGGGGACGTTCGTTTCAAGCTGTAAGATGCTAATTAACTAAATAATTTACATTTACACCTTACACAACATCAGAACAACCAAAAATACTTGTAAAATGCAGTCAACGTTGTAATGTAGTAAAAGACTGCAGTCAATTTGTACATAGACAGCCATGACAAACAACAAGAATGTAAATGATCATATATTCTGGTTCAGTGATGTTGGTTGAAGGATAAACATTGGCAGGACACCAAACAACCTTGCCTTTACTCTTCCTCAAATATTGCTATGGGATCCTTTACCCCTTTTGTGAGGACGGAAGGATTTTACATTTAACATCTCAGCCAAGGAACAGCAACTCTGACAGTGCAGCACTCTCTTACTCACTGGACTGCCAGCCTTGGTTATATGCTCAACTCTCTAGAGTGGTGCTTTCGTCTACAAACCTCTGGCCTGAAATTGCTACCATTGAGCCAAGGAAGATACTTTAAGGATATTTTGCCTTTTAAAATTACTTGAATTAGCTTCCCATTTTTGATGCACAACTTTGAAAGGTAACCCATTTTATAATAAGGGTGTTAAATGTAGCAACTATTATTATCGATCATACAAAAAGTCACTTGTTTTACAAATCCTTCACTATATTAAGAGGATTTAAGAATTACCACAAAAATGTGACTGATGGACGTGATTTTTTTACCAATGTAATTATTGAGCAATCAGTTAAAACAGAATATAATTTTGAATAGGATTTTTGAATTGTTCTTTAAATTGATATGAACAAAAATAAATAATTATATCTTGCAGTGCATCTAAAAACCTAATTGGTATGTGAAAATGCTGACAAGATTTGTTCAGTGCCAAAAGACAGATGGAAAATGGGTGAAGACAACCTGACAATCAATATTTTCTCTGCACATAAAATGGAATAATAAGAAGCACTTATTGTCATGATATGCAGACGCACACATAATGATATACAGGCAGGCACAGACAAGCAGCTAAAGGATACATAGAACAGGACATGACCAATAAGCAGGTAGGACACACAGGTGTGAGATCTGACTCTCAAAGACACAAGGCACTCACACTCCACCTCTTTCCACTGATGAACATCTAGAGAGTCAGTCAAGGGTGTTGTTACAATCTCACACCTCCACCACGTGGCTAAGAGCTAGTCTGGTTCAGTCAGAGTAACCACACTTAAGTTAGCAGAGAGTCGAACTCACAGAGAACTGTGCTATTAGTTCAATAAACCTGATTGAACTAACTTCAAGGTCTGGAGTATCTTTTTGATCTACACTGCATCCAGTTGCAGCCAGTGTGATACCAGTGTACCTAACACGACATGATACCATGAGACTACTAATTTAAGGTGGCTTACCTCAGTCCGTTCTGTGATGACAAGCAACTGTATCCCAGCACCATGGAGAAGATTCAGGCTCCTCACCAGCTAAGGCCTCCGGCAATCTCAGTACCAACTGGAGGACAATCAAGCAAAAGTTTCAGCTGTTCATCGCAGCCTCAGACCTCTCCTCTCAACAGCGGGTGATCAAGCCATCAAACTCTTCAACTCGTTTAACTTCACCGAAGGCCAGGACAAGACAAAGTTTCAGATCATCCTGGACAAGTTTGATAGTCACTGTGAAGTGGACACCAATTAAATCTTCGAGTGCTACATATTTGAACAACGTCTTCAAGGTAAAGATGAATCTTTCAATGCCTTCTTAACTAGCCTCCACCTTCAAGCGCTGTCCTGCAACTTTGGTGATATTGCTGACTCCATGATCAGAGACCAAATCGTGTTTGGAGTTCACTCTGATCCTCTGAGAGAGCAGCTCTTAAAAATCAAGCACATGACCCTGCCAGTCGCGATTGAAACATGTACAATGTATGAGCACGCAAAAAATCGGTATTCCCAATACAAATCGGCTGAAAATGAGAAACTTGCCTCCCACGAGGCAGAGTGTGCATCTCCCGGATGCAGTGCCTCAGCATTGAAGACAGCGGCCATTTTGCGCGCTTTTCCCGAAGCCCCACGCATGCGTGATGCTAGCGGGATAACGAAGCGGCCGACACCCACACTGCGCATGTCCAGACGTCTGCTGACCGCACTGCGCATGTGCGACAACTTACACCACGTCACGACACCGACGTCATGACGTATCCAATCTGCGGCAACGCCCACTTAAAGGGACACTGCCCTGCAAGAGGCAGGCGATGTTTAAACTGCGAGAAGCCTGGACACTATGCAGCCTTGTACAGGACTGCACCACCAGTCAGAGACCAGCGCTCCCAATTCCGACGACGGCGAGTCCATAAATTGCAACGATGATTACAGGATTCTGATCCTGGCAGTACAACGGATCCAGAGGACAAGTGCCTGGAGTCCGCCTACCGAGTGGGCATCATTACCACACTTGAACATATCACATCTAACTTAGCTCGCATTCAGTCCATCCTCGCTGTGGATTCGTAGGATGAATGACGTGCGGTGATGCAGGTCAACTGCTGCTCCATCCAATTCAAGCTGGACACAGGTGCTTCTGAAATGAAAATTGCTTATTGTCACGAGTAGGCTTCAATGAAGCTACTGTGAAAAGCCCCTAGTCACCACATTCCGGCGCCTGTCCGGGGAGGCTGGTATGGGAACAGGTGCCGGAATGTGGCGACTAGGGGCTTTTCATAGTAGCTTCATTGAAGTCTACTCGTGACAATAAGCAATTTTCATTTCATTTCATTTCTGCCAACCTCCTCTCACATGCAGACTTCAAACGCATCAAGAAGCCCCCCCAAGGATCTTCCAGCAGCCTTCCAGCTCCTGGACTATAACGGTAATGCCATCACGACACTGGGGTCCTGCCATCTACTCGTCTCCAGCCGGAGCACCCGTGCACGGATAAGGTTTGAAATTGTCAAGCCGGACAGAGCATCCCTACTGGGCGCGCATGCCTGCAAAAAGCTAAACCTGGTGCAGCGGGTTTATTCAACGACATCCTCCAACGTGGATCTTCAAGCTGGCATTGACAACATCCTCGCTCAGTATCCAGATGTGTTTTACGGGATGGGCACTTTGCCATATCTGTACAAGGTCCTACTGCGACCTGATGCCAAGCCATGCACCACGCCATGTCCCGGCTCCGCTGAAGGAGCGCCTGAAGGAACAGCTCAAGGAGATAATTTCCAGGATAACCGAACCGACTGACTGGATCAGTTCGATGGTGGTGGTTAAAAAACTCTCTGGAGACCTGCGCATCTGCATTGATCCCAAGGATCTCAACCGGAATATAATGCGTGAACACTACTCCAAGCCGAAGCGGGAGGAACTCACCAGTGAGATAGCACCTGCAAGGTTTTTCACAAAGTTAGATGCGTCACATGGATTCTGGTAAATCCAGCTGGATGAGTCCAGTAGAAGGCTCTGAACCTTCAACACACTGTTTGGCAGGTACTGCTATAACTGTATGCCGTTCGGCATTGTCTTGGCATCGGACATATTTCATCGCATCATAGAGCAGATGATGGAGGTTATCGTAGGGTTTCCTGTGAACGTGGATGACGTCATCATATGGTCCACAACCCCTGAGGAGCATGTTTCCTGTCTCCAGCAAGTATTCCACCGTGTCCACACCAATGGCCTGAAGCTGAACAGGGCCAAATGTTGCTTTGGCATGTCGACACTCAAGTTCCTAGGAGACCAGATCTCCCAGCAGGGTGTGTGCCCCGACACAGACAAGGTCAAGGCCATCGCAGCCATGAAGGTCCCGGAAGACAAGAAGGCGGTATTGCGCTTCCTGGGCATGGTCAATTTTCTGGACAAATTCATCCCAAACATGGCCTCACACACGACAGCCCTATGAAACCTAGTGAAGAAGTCCACTGCCTTCGAGTGGAAGGCGGCCCATCAGGCAGACTGGTTGGAGCTGAAAGCCAAGCTCACCCCTATACCCGTATTGGCATTTTTTGACCCAGACAGGGAAACAAAAATCTCGACAGATGCGAGCCAGGATGGCATCAGTGCGGTCCTGCTGCAACGCGATGACACCTCATCCTGGGCACCGGTTGCCTACGCATCAAAGGCAATGACGCCCACCGAACAAAGGAATGCACAAATAGAGAAGGAATGCCTCGGCCTTCTCACGGCCTTTTCACAACTATGTCTATGGCCTGCCAACATTCACAATCGAGACGGATCACAAGTCCACATTATCCACAAGGACCTTAATGACATGACGCCTTGGTTGCAGCGCATCCTCCTCAAACTTAGAAAGTACGGCGTTGACCTGGTCTACACGGCTGGCAAGGAGCTCATCATTGCCAATACACTGTCCCGCTCCATCACCGTGCCTAGTGAACCACTGAACGTCATCCGGCACATTGAATCACAGGTTGAGTCACAAGTGCAGCTGTGTGCTAGTACCCTCACGACGTCTTATGAGAAGATGATTCGTAGCTGTGAGGAGACAGCCAAAGACCCCCTCTTGCAGCGTGTTATGCAACACCTAGGCAGTGTCCCCAATTTTTCAATGTAAAGGACGACCTGACGGTGGTTGATGGTATCCTCCTCAAACTAGACCTGATTGTAATTCCACACAGTCTCCAGAGTTTGGTGCTCCGTCAAATCCACGAGGGCCACCTGGGCGTGGAAAGATCAGACGCAGAGCCAGGCAGGCTGTCTACTGGCCCAGGATCAGCCAGGACATCGCAAACACTGTCCTTAACTGTGCGACCTGTCAACGCTTCCAGCCAGTACAGAGTAAGGAGACACTTCAGCAACATGAAATCAAAACCTCTCCGTGGTCCAAGGTTGTCATCAACCTCTTTCATGAAAATGTTTGTGATGACGTGTTAATCATTGATTATTTTTCCAATTACCCTGAAGTCGTGAAGATCTCAGACGTCACATCTCGGACCGTCATCGAGGCCTGTAAGGAGATGTTTTCCAGGCATGGTATCCCACTCACTGTCATGAGTGACAATGGCCCGTGCTTCAGCAGCCATGAATGGTCTCTGTTTGCCCAGTCGGATCAGTTCAAAGACATCACTTCCAGCCCACACTATCTGCAGTCAAATGGAAAAGTTGAGAAAGGGGTGCACATAGTGAAGCAGATCATTTGCAAGGCTGCGGATTCTGCAGCTGACATTCACCTTGTGCTGCCTGCGTACAGGGCGACCCCACTGTCCACTGGCATGTCGCCAGCTCAACTCCAGATGAACACTGACCTGCGAACGACACTTCCAGCCATACATTTGCCCAATCCGGATCACCTCCCGTTGCTGCAGAAGGTGCAGCAACTCCGAGACCGGCAAAAACAGGGCTATGAGGCTCATGCACCGATTTGCCCGTGTTATCCCCGTTAGACGCTGTTCTGGTAAAGAACCCTGATGGAGGCTGGTCAGCTCCTGCTGTCGTTCAACTGGCTTCCCCCCACTCGTATGTTGTGCGTATGTCTGATGGTTCTGTTGTGGGACGAAACAGACGGGCACTGCGCAAAGTTGCCTGCCCGCAACCACATTCTTCTCCATTTCCTTCTGTTGTTTTGCCACCTCCTGATACCTCGACTCACGAGGCCACCAGTCAGGCTTCAATCCCGCCCATCAAGGCGCTGCCATCCCCACCACCACGTCTCCGGCGGTCGACCAGGACCAGATGCAAGCCACAAAGACTGGACTTATGAACATTTGTTCTGTTT
Source organism: Scyliorhinus canicula (assembly GCF_902713615.1). Taxonomy (NCBI): domain Eukaryota; kingdom Metazoa; phylum Chordata; class Chondrichthyes; order Carcharhiniformes; family Scyliorhinidae; genus Scyliorhinus; species Scyliorhinus canicula. Next base: position 122,556,779 of record NC_052151.1, read on the forward strand.
ACTTTGTTCTGTGTTCTCGCATTGGACAGCTGTTTTCACATGCACATATGTTCACATCCACTGCATGTATATATGTTAATATTGGCCGATTCATATAAATACATTCACATATGTCATCCAAACATAAAAAAAAGGGGAGATGTCATGATATGCAGACGCACACATAACGATATACAGGCAGGCACAGACAAGCACCTAATGGACACATAGAACAGGACATAACCAATAAGCAGGCAGGACACTCAGCGGTGGGATCTGACTATAAAAGACACGAGGGACTCACACTCCGCCTCTTTCGTCCCTGCTTCAACCATCTCCTCCGGCAGTCAGTTCCTACCCTCTGTGTAGAAAACTTATCTCGTCCATCTCCTCTAAACCTTGCCTCTTGTAGCTTAAACCTATGCCCCCTAGTCATTGACCCTTCTACCCTGGGAAAAAGTCTCTGACTATCCACTCTGTCTATGCCCCTCATAATTTTGTAGACCTCTATCAGGTTACCCCTCAACCTCCATCGTTCCAGTGAGAACAAACCAAGTTTATTCAACCTCTCCTCATACCTAATGCCCTCCATACCAGGCAACATCCTGGTAAATCTCTTTTGCACCCTCTCTAAAGCCTCCACATCCTTCTGGTAGTGTGACGACCAGAATTGAACATTATACTCCAGGTGTGGCCTAACTAAGGTTCTGTACAGCTGCACTATGACTTGCTAATTTCTATACTCAATGCCCCGGCCAAGGAAGGCAAGCATGCCGTATGCCTTCTTGACTACCTTCTCCACCTGTGGTGCCCCTTTCAGTGACCTGTGGACTTGTACGCCAAGATTTCTCTGACTGTCAATACTCTTGAGGGTTCTACCATTCACTGTATATTCCCTACCTGTATTAGACCTTCCAAAATGCATTACCTCACATTTGTCTGGATTAAACTCCATCTGCCATTTCGCAGCCCAAGTCTCCAAACAATCTAAATCCTGCTGTATCCTCTGACAGTCCTCATCGCTATCCGCAATTCCACCAACCTTTGTGTTGTCCGCAAACTTACTAATCAGACCCAGTTACATTTTCCTCCAAATTATTTATATATACTACGAACAGCAAAGCTCCCCGCACTGATCTTTGAGGAAGACCACAAGTCACTGCCCTCCAATCAGAAAAGCACTCTTTCATTGCTACTCTCTGCCTTCTGTGACCTAGCCAGTTCTGTATCCATCTTGCCAGCTCACTTCTGATCCCATGTGACTTCACCTTTTCTACTAGTCTGCCATGAGGGACCTTGTCAAAGACCTTACTGAAGTCCATATAGACAACATCCACTGCCCTACCTGCATCAATCATCTTTGTGACCTCATCAAAAAACTCTATCAAGTTAGTGAGACACGACTTCCCCTTCACAAAACCGTGCTGCCTCTCGCTAATACGACCATTTGCTTCCAAATGGGAGTAGATCCTGTCTCGAAGAATTCTCTCTGGTAATTTCCCTGCCACTGACGTAAGGCACACCAGCCTGTAGTTCCCTGGATTACCCTTGCTCCCCTTCTTAAACAAAGGAACGACATTGGCTATTCTTCAGTCCTCCAGGACATCACCTGAAGACAGTGAGGATCCAAAGATTTCTGTCAAATATGGCGGCAATGTCAAAAATTAAACCTTGAAAGAGCAGCATATTACAGTTCAGCCTTGCTGTAGCCATTTCGCCATCCTGCGTTTTGTTACAGCTAAGGCAACCAACCAACCATTTAATAGCTGCCAGCGTCAGAAAAAAATGCTTCTCAATTCAAGTGCTTTATTATCATTACATGCATTGAGTGACCACGATATTATGCAAAAATGGTGGCCTAATGTAATGCCATAAGGCCAACTCTTAGCACAGACGAATACAAAACTTAAAGAGAGGAGACCTGAATATTGACTAGCGATCTAATTCTACTATGCTCATTTGCAGAAGCTGAGTCTGGCACAAGTATGTACTGTCTTTGAAATTAATTTTTCTTTACAATAATTCACAGAACTATAAAAGAATATTTTAGGGACTGATTTTAAGTTTAAGAAGGCATGAACGTGGCTACAAGTCATTCCCTCAAGACGTGCAATGAAGTGTAAATTGGTTACAGCCTGTCTTTGAATCCATAATCGATAGATCACCCAGAATGCATGCCCCATCCATGAATCCCAAAATTGGACATTAGGCATCATTTCAGCAATTCAGGTGAGTTGCCTGTCACCATCAGAAGCAGCTTACCTATTTGATGCAAATGAATTTCAAGCCCTGTGCCACAATGACAGTTTCTCAAATAAGTTTGGGGGTGGGATAGAGGGGACAAATAGAATGGGGGCCAATTACAAGACAGCAATAGCCCTAATGTTGGGAATCTGGGAGAAACTCGCTCAGCACTCCTTGATCTGCACGAACTGCCAAAATCTTTTTAGCTCCCATGTTTGCGTGGGTTTAGCCCCACAATCCAAAGATGTGCAGGGTAGGTGGATTTAACACGCTAAATTGCACCTTAATTCGAAAAAAGATAATTGGGTACGCTAAATTAATTTTTAAAAAATCTTTTTAGCTACCATTTTGGTCGTGCAGTTTGCTAGATCACATCCACACAAGGGAAAACTAAGCCTGTTCTACCCGGAGCAAACCAAGTTCTCAGAAAGAATATAAACCAGGCATCGAACTCCTCATTCATACATGAAAGTTCCCGATGGAGCGGTTCATTTGTGCTTTTAAAAATAGTGAAACTGGCGCATGGCTGGTGAGAGAGAGAGAGGAGGTAGGAAACAGAGGGACGTGACTGTGGGGTGCCAGGCTGGCTGGGGTGGGGGGTCTGCCAAGGCTGGTGAGGGGTGACGGGGGAACAGGCCATGTGGCCCGGTTGACCCCCCATGAAAGTGGGTCGGTGTCCAATCAGGGAGCTGCATTACTGCCACCTGCAAGGCAGCCATCTTAATATGCACCGCACTGACTACACACCTTGGTCCCTGATTCTGCAGAATGACACCGGTGGTATGGGGGCCATTAACCCCCTACCCCCTGCACCTCAACCTCCACCATACCCCACCACCCAACGGGCTGCCATCCGATGGTGAGGCATCAGGCAGCCCAACCAGGACAATGCCCACAATAGCCCCGATGGAGGCTCAGGGCAGGGACCAAAGAGCATACAGGTGGTAAGGACAATGCCAGCCGATGGTCCCCCTGGCATCAGGGAAGAGTGCCAGATCCAAAGGCATGTATACCAGCACCGGCTGTCATTCGAGAACCTGCCAAACAACAACTGACTCCTGCCAACAGCAGCACTTTTCACTGATCACCTGGGTGACCCCTGCATGCAAGCTGGTCATTCCATCACATAGTCCCATCAAATCTCTGGGTGACGGTGCCCAAGCTAACCCCAATGTCCACCCATTCCCCCCTCCACCGTCCCTGACCAGTCGAGACCACCCACCCCTCTGACAGATTACTGGAGAAGGGTGTAACAGTGTGAACCGGTGTTTAATGTGGCAACATATATCCAGATTTCTGCCCTAGCCACTATAACTAAACTGTGCCCTGCACCCATGCAAATGTAACTAGTGTCTAACTTTCTGGCCTTATGCGCTCCAACGCTATGTCTTGGTGGATCCCCATACAGTATAGCAGGAGTGGAGGTGGCCTGCTGCGATTCCTGCCCTGCAACCTGGGTCCCCGTTGGCGGCCGTCTTCTGGGACGACCAGGCCTGGATGGGCTTGGCTGCTGGTCGAATGTCCCGGGGTCATGGTGCCTGCTGCCCTCCAGATGCCGAAGGACAGCAATGGCGGGGGGGGGGGGGGGGGGGGGGGGGGGGGGGGGGGGCTAGAGAGTCCGCAGTGCTACGATGTTCCGGGACCGGCCTGGGCCCCATCACCTCCTCCTCCCTCGGGGTGCGAGCTGAGCTAACCAAAGTGGCTCACCCACCACGTGGTGCTACCACTACCAGTCCTGGAGTCTTGCTCTGGTCTCGACCAGGGTCTGCATGCATGCGGCCATGGAGCACAGGGAGTGGACCATCTCTGTCTGGGACTGCGCCCATCACACATTGTCTCTGCGACCACCTTCTGGGAATGTGTCACGTCAGCCAGTGACTGGGCCACCTCCCTCTGTGACTGCATCACATCAGCCAGCGCCTGGGCAATTCCACCAACATTTTCAGCCATGGCCTGCTATGGCTGGACCACGCTCAGAAGCGCCGCTGCAATTTCCAGGTGGCTCCGGCACATGGTTGCCTGTGAGGCGATAACCCAGTCCTGGGCCTCAGCCAGCGCCTGCACAGATGCCCCAGGCCATAGACATGCTGATCCATAGACAAAACCGTCACCCCCAATATCTCCACAGCAGATGCCACCCAACTGTGTACGCAGCAACTCCTGCTCCTGCACGTGGTTGGACTCCTCCAACTGCGCCTGCAGCTACTGCATGTTCGCTCACAAGCCATCATGTAGTCCCTGGATCTGCGCCTGCATCTCCACAATCGATGGGACTCTCCGTTCCAGAAACACAAAACTGGTCTGGACAGTGGCTAGTGCCTGGGGTCGGTCTGCCCACTGGGGTTTCCTACCTCCACCTGCTGTACTGGATCAGCTTTATAGTGCCTAACCGAGGTGAGTGTCTCTAGGTTGGTGGAGGGTGTTGGAAACAGTTGTGACGGAAAGTCGATGCTATCATCAGACTCGAGCTCTGGGTTCTCCAGCGTCTCGGGTGGGGGGCTGGCATCTGAGCTGTTATCCTCGTCGCGGCTTGACTGTCAGAGGGGGTCTCCGGCTATGGCACTGGCTGGGGGCGCGGGACATCATAAGGACCCGCCCCATCTCCAGCAGGTGCTGAAGGATCGTGACAAGAGGCATGATTAGACCGGGGCCGGGGGAGGGGAAATCAGTGCGTGGGTGGGGTGGGGGGGAGGGGAGGGTTTGGTGAGGTGGGGGTTGACACGTGTCATGGGAACTCAGCAAGGTCTCACTTCCTCGCCCGCGGCTGAACTTTGCCCCAGCAACCTCCCTTTCCTCCGGGCTGCCGACCACGTCCAGGGCCCTCTGCTCTGCCATGGTAAGGGGCTGCAAGTTGAGCGGTCCCCCTTCAGTCTTCTCTTGCTCCAGACAGTCCGATGCATGCAGTCCAGGGGTTGGGTAGCTGGTGGCCTCAGTGGCCAGGGCACTCAGCCGTGGCATCAGTTATGGGTGCCGGCATGTGGTGCCGGGTGGGTGTTCGGCCATCCTCCGTGTGGACTGTGGGTGGGGGGAGGTTGGGGGGGGGGGTTCGGGTTACGGGTGCGTGGAATGGAGGTTGGTGTCAGGGGCACAGTGTTGACTACTCACCCTGGCCACCCTGAGGAGGTCGTGCAGTTTCTTCCGGCACTGCTGGTCAGTCCGGACGGTGTTACCCATGGCATTCACCAGCTCTGCCACCTGCCTTACATCCTGGCATGGACTGAGGGCGGCGCCAACCTGCGCATGCGCAGTGGCAAAGCGCCAACCGTCGCATGCGTGGTAGACTCACGGAACTCTCTGGTCCCGACGCTAATGACGCGGGGGTTCTGGGGCCGGAAGCAGAAAAAGCGGGGTGGTGGTGGTTGGGGGGGGGGGGGGGGGGGGGGTGGGAGAGAGAAAAATGTCCGGTCCGCCGATCGGTGAGCCCTGATCGCGGGCCAGACCCTATCGGACACCCCCCCGCCCGGTGAAAGAGCGTTGTTCCCCGCCCCACAGACCGTCCCCGACCTTCGCGCAGAGTTCCCGCCAGCAGCGACCAGGGGTGAACGGCGCCGGCAGGACTCTGCCGTTTCCGCTCGGCCCATTTGGGCCGGAGAATCAGTGGCCCGGCCGCGGACAGCGGCCCGCTTCCGGCGCCGTGCCAAACGTGCCGGTGCAAATGGCACCGATTCTCCGCACCTCGGAGCCGGCGTCGGGGCGACGTGGCGTGGTTGCAGTAATTCTACTGCCCTGCGCGCGGCTGGCAGAATCGCACCCATGGTCTCAGAAATGGAGAATCCAGCGCATTATCTCTGTCATTGCTGATTCTGAGTCATGTTCCAGGATGATTATGAGATTGTATGAAGTGAATCACCCATCTTCTATTGACTTACCCTCTCTCACCAAAGGCTTATCTCTCTTTAACTCAACACACCCTGCTGACTGTACTGATGGAAACACAAAGTCAGTGTGTGTCAATCAATGGTCTAAACATGCATTATGCTCTTCTACAGGAAAGCAAATTACAGTAACAATGTACCAGCAGATTCTGCTAGATACTTTGCACAGACAATGATAATGTTGTTTCCTGAGATTCTCGGGTAGAAATTAAACTTTTTTTTTGCACCCAATTTATAGTTCTAAAACGACAGCCAGTTTCACAAATCAAAGTACCTCTGAAAGACAGTCAAATCAATAATACACATCCCATTATTCAGGCATCCTTGGTTACCACCTAAAATAGAAGTTAGGCTCACCATATTTATAAAGGAGGGGCCTAACACTTGTTTTAGACAATCCTACCAGCATTGGATAGCAAGACTGGCAGAGATTGCAATGGTGGCTGTATGTTTTAAAAAGAAAAATAATTACTGTGAATCCAGAAGGGGCATTTCCCTACTCCACGGTGCTCCCAATCTCTCTATCTCACCATTGTTGCTGATTCCCCACCTTCAATGGCACGGCGTTGCCCTAATATTCATTTTTGTAAGTGGACAAACTGTCTCTGCAAGTGTGATTTGTGCTGGCTGCTTGCCGAAATAATGAATTTTGAATGCCTCCTGTAACATTTGATTATCATTGTTTTCCCACAGTCCTCATTCTGAGCGTGTTCCAAAACAGAACAAGTAACAGGTGTCCCTGAGGGATAGGCATTATCATTGCCTCCTGGATGAAATGCTTTAAGGTGACAAAAAGAAGGCCCAGGTTAAGAAACAAGCCACAGATTACAAAAAAAAAATGTGGCCACAGAGAGGCAGAACTGCTTGGGGCCTGTGACGGATCTCACCTTAATTTTCAGGAGGCAGCGTTTGCTGAGTTTGAAAAAAAAAATTGTGACATTACTGAAAAGCTGTAAATTGGTTTGCTGGTGAGTAATTGCTGTTCTGGAAAAATATTTTTTTGAAATAACCTTTAAGAAGCCACCTCATAACTGATTAAAAGACACAAGCAGAAGGGAAGCAAGAAACTGGTGAATATTGTTGAATGGGGATCGACTGAGTCTTAATAACTGGCAGATTAAAAATTGTTTAAAAATACTAAGTATTAATAACAAGCAATAAGTGAGCAGCTGGGGAACCTCATCTTTCTTTTTTAACGTAAGGTTTATTACTACTAATAAGGTGTATTAATTATTTGTATGGTTTAGCGATATTAGTAAGATTTATTAATAGTAGTAAAGTTTATTACTATTGGAAAAGGTTTATGAGCAGTCGTAAGATTTATTCACAGCAGCCAGGTTATTAACAAACGGCAGAAATGTTCCAACCACCAGAGCGTACATTCTGTGCAATGTAGAAACTCCTGGATTCTTCCCGGATCCTGGAGAACCAGTTGTGCAGCGAGTGTGTCTGAGAACATAAGATAATAAGAACTAGGAGCAGGAGTAGGCCATCTGGCCCCTCGAGCCTGCTCTGCCATTCAATGAGATCATGGCTGATCTTTTGTGGACTCAGTTCCACTTTCCCACCCGAAAACCATAACCCTTAGTTTCCTTTATCTTGAAAACATTGAATGAAGGAGCCTCAACTGCTTCACTGGGCAGGGAATTCCATAGATTCACCCCCCCCCCACCCCCCACCCCCAGGGCAGAACGGTGGCACCGTGGTTAGCACAGCTGCCTCACGACACCGAGTTCCCAGGTTCGACCCCGGCTCTGGGTCACTGTCGTGTGGAGTTTGCACATTCTCCCCGTGTTTGCGTGGGTTTCGCCCCACAACCCAAAGGTGTGCAGGGCAGGTGGATTGGCCACGCTAAATTGCCCCTTATTTGGAAAAAAGTAATTGAGTACTCTAAATTTTAAGAACAAAAATGAAAACAAAAAGATTCACAACCCTTTGGGTGAAGAAGTTCCTCCTAAACTCAGTCATGAATCTACTTCCCCTTATTTTGAGGCTATGCCTCCTGGTTCTGCTTTCACCCGCCAGTGGGAACAACCTCCCCGCATCTATCCTATCTATTCCCTTCATAATTTTATGTTTCTATAAGGTCCCCTGCATCCTTCCAAATTCCAACGAGTACCATCCCAGTCTACTCAACCTCTCCTTGTAATCCAACCCCCTCAACTGTGGGATTAACCTAGTGAATATCCTCTGCACACCCTCCAGCACCAGTACATTCTTTCTCAGGTAAGGAGACCAAAACTGAACACAATACTCCAGGTGTGGACTCACTAACACCTTATACAATTGCAGCATAACCTCCCTAGTTTTAAACACCATCCCTCTAGAACTGAAGGATAAAACGTCATTTGCCTTCTTAATCACCTGTTGCACCTGTAAACTCATGCACTAGCACACCCAGGTCATTGATCAGTCTTGTCTCATTCTACAGGACTAGATCTAGGATCGCTTGTTCTCTTGTAGGTTCTAATACATACTGTTCCAGAAAACTATCCCAGATACATTCTATAAACTCCTCCTCAAGGCTGCCTGGATCGACCTGGTTAAACCATAGACATGTAGATTAAAATCCCCCATGATAACTGCTGTACCATTTCTACATGCATTAGTTATTTCTTTGTTTATTGCCTGCCCCACCATAACGTTACTATTTGGTGGCCTATAGACTACTCCTACCAGTGACTTTTCGCCTTACTATTCCTGATTTCCACCCAAATGAATTCAACCTTATCCTCCATAGCGTCAATGTCATCCCTTACTACTACCCGGATGTCATCCTTAAATAATAGAGCTACACCCCCTCCCTTACCATCCACTCTGTCCTTCCAAATAGTTTGATACCCTTGGAATTTAACTTCCAGTCGTGACCATCCTTTAACCATGTTTCAGTAATGGCCACTAAATCATAGTCATTCACGATGATTTGCGCCATCAACTCATTTACCTTATTCTGAATACTACGAGCATGCAGGTGAAGTACCCTTATGTTGGCTTTTATACCTCTGTTTTGAATCTTAACACCTCTATCAGTAACCTCTACTAAATTATTTTTCCTTTTAACTTTTCTCCTAATCTTCCTTATCATTGAACCTATATCTTGATGTAATAACCTGCTGCTTCGTATTTCATCAATATTTTAACTTTCCGTTTTATTCCTTTTAGTATTACTGGGCCTATTCACCGAGCTCCCCTCAGTCACTGTGGCCCTTTTTGTTTTTTGACTATGGCTTCTCTGCCTTACACTTGCCCCCTTACTGCCTTTCGTTTCTGTCCCCGTTTTACTTCCCTCCGACTTCCTGCATCGGTTCCCATCCCCTGCCACGTTAGTTTAAACCCACCCCAACAGCGCTAGCAAACACCCTCCCAAGGACATTGGTTCCAGTCCTGCCCAGGTGCAGACCGTCTGGTTTGTACTGGTCCACCTCCCCCAAAGCCAGTTCCAATGCCCCAGGAATTTGAATCCCTCACTCTTGCACCATCTCCTGAGCCACGCATTCATCCTATCTATCCTGACATTCCTACTCTGACTAGCTCGTGGCACTGGTAGTAATCCTGAGATTACTACCTTTGAAGTCCTACTTTTTAGTTTAACTCCTAACTTCCTGCATTCAGATTGTAGGACCGCATCCCATTTTTTACCTATATAGTTGGTGCCTATATGCACCACGGCAGCTGGCTGTTCACCCTTCCCTCCCCAGAATGTCCTGCAGCCGCTCCGAGACATCCTTGGCCCTTGCACCAGGGAGGCAACATACCATCCTGGTATTGCGTCCGGACTGCCTGTCTATTCCCCTTACGATTGAGTTGCCTATCATTATAGCCCTGCAATTCTTCTTCCTGCCCTCCTGCACAGCAGAACCAGCCTCGGTGCCTTGAACCTGGCTGCTGCTGCCTTCCCCTTCTGAGCCATCTCCCTCAACAGTTTCCAAAACGGTATATCTGTTTTGCAGGGAGATGACCGCAGGGGACACCTGCACTGCCTTCCTACTATTGCTTTGTGTTTTGGTCACCCATTTTCTATCTCCCTCAGTAATTTTCACCTGCGGTGTGATCAACTCAGCGAATGCGCTATCCACGACATCCTCAGCATCACGGATGCTCCAAAGTGAATCCACCCGCAGCTCCAGAGCCGTCAAGCGGTCTAACACGCTTGTCGTCAAGAGGCAACTTGAGTTCTGGGTTTCAAAACTTGAGCAGCAGTTGGCATCACTGCAGCGCATTTGTGAGGTTGAGAGTTTGTGCATAGCACATTTATAGATGTGATCACCCCATAGTTTAAGACTATACAGGAAGAGAGGGGCCATCAGAGCTTCTCTGACTTTATCTCACTCTCCAACCAGAAATCAGTTCACCAGATACTGACAAAAATTATGGTTCATCTGGGGAGTGCAGCAACAACCAAGCTGGGCACCACAGGTTGCTGTACAGGGATGCATAAGGAAGACTGGAAGAGTAATAATGATCGGTGATTAGATAGCCAGAGAAATAGACAGGCCTTTCTGTGGTCGCAGACGTGAACCAAGGTAGTATTCCTCTCTCATGCTAGGATCAAGGATGTCACCGAATGGCGACAGAACACTGAGGGAGATGGGGACCAGGCAACAATCGTAGTCACATCGTTACCCACAATGTAGGTAGAGAAAGAGATTTAGTGCTGCAGTCAGAATTCAGGGAGATCCAGCAAGCAGGATTTCAAAAATCGTAATCTTCAGATTACTCCCAGTATCACATGCAAATGAGTATAAAAACAGGACGATACAGTAGATGCAATGTGTGGCTGGAAAGATGGTGCATGTGGAAAGGCTTCAGATTCTTGGGACATTGGGACTTGGGAGAGATGAGATGTGTAAAGGCCAGAAGGATTGCATCTAAATAGAGCTGGGACTGTGTTCCTTATGTGGAAATTTGCTCGTGCTATTGGGGAAGGGTTTAAACTGACTTGGCTGGGGTGTGGGAACTAGGAGGAAGTATCAGAGAGGAGTACCAAGAGGCACAAAATCCTGGGAAAGGTAGGTAGCACAAGAGTAAGGAATACTAAGTTATTAGATGGGATCAGAGTAAGATAGAACGTAATAAATTATAGAACCCATACAGTGCCGAAGGAGGCCATTCAGCCCATCAAGCCTGCACCTACCCTCCAAAACAGCATCCTACCTCGGCCCACTCCCCGGCCTTATCCCCGTAACCTCAGGTAATCTGCACACCTTTGGACATTAAGGTACATGGCTTTAGCATGACCTATCCTGCTAACCAGCACACCTTGGACACTCGGAGGAAACTGGAGCACTTGGAGGAATGTCACACAGACATGGGGAGAGTATGCAAACTCCACACAGACAGTTACCCAAGTGCTAACCACTATGCCACCATCTAAAGCAGAGTTGGGTTGCATGTATTTGAATGTATAGTGTGGTAAATAGGATTGGTGAATTACGGGTGCAGGTTGCCATGCGGAAGTATGATGTTTAGTCGAGAACAGAGTCCTGGCTCAAAGTAGGGCAGGTCATGGTATTACGTAATCCTGGATTTCCAATATTCAGGAAAAATAGGAAAGGAAGTAAAGGGGAAGGAATAGCAGGTTTGTTTAAGGAGAGCATTGTATTACTGGTGGTAGAGGGTGTCCCAGAGAGGTCAAGGACAGAATCAATTTGCTGAGAGCGAAGAAACAAAACATAGAACATAGAACAGTACAGCACAGAACAGGCCCTTCGGCCCTCGATGTTGTGCCGAGCAATGATCACCCTACTCAAACCCACATATCCACCCTGTAACCGTAACCCAACAACCCACCCCCCCTTAACCTTACTTTTTTTTAGGACACTACGGACAATTTAGCATGGCCAATCCACCTAACCCGCACATCTTTGGACTGTGGGAGGAAACCGGAGCACCCGGAGGAAATCCACGCACACACGGGGAGGACGTGCAGACTCTGCACAGACAGTGACCCAGCCGGGAACCGAACCTGGGACCCTGGAGCTGTGAAGCATTTATGCTAACCACCATGCTACCGTGCTGCCCCAATTGCACAAAAGAAGTGCAATTACATTGCTCAGTGGAGTCTATGGTCACCAACTAGCGTACAAGGACAAATTTGCAAGTAAAATTCAGAGAGGTGCAAGAAAAATAGGGTTGTAACCTCCGGGCTCCCTCGTGTCGGATTTGGGCGGTACCCCAAAGGTGTGCTGGGAAATCCCTTTTGTAGCTTCACAGGTAGGCATTTGCACAGCAATGATTCAGAAGCACCAACTTCCCCAGGGCAACTGAGCTGTGCTGGGAACCATCCAAAAAAAGCAATTTAAATCACTAATTCAGATGCTTCCGTCAGGGTTAAACTAATAGTTATTCTGAAACCGTGAGAATAATTAAAACCTCTTCTCACTTCCATGTAACAATTTTAAACAGTCGTTAGCACTGTTGATTCACAGCACCAGGGACCCGGGTTTGATTCCCGGCTTTGGTCACTGTCTGTACGGAGACTGCATGTTCCCCCAGTGTGTGCGTGGGTTTCCTCTGGGTCCTCCAGTTTCCTCCCACAGTCCAAAGACGCGCTGTAAGGTAATTTGGACATTGAATTCTCCCTCCGTGTACACGAACAGGCGCCGGAGTGTGGCGACTCTGGGATTTTCACAGTAACTTCATTTCAGTGTTAATGTAAGCCTACTTGTGACACTAATAAAGATTATTATTACTAAACACCCAAACAGATCCCCAGACTATCCAAAGTAACCACCCCTCCCTACAGTGTTCTCCACCTCCACACTGTACTCCCTACCCACCACCACACCACCCCCCCCCCCCCCCCCCCCCCCTTCCAGGGGCCCGACCCAGCTAGAAGCACACTTGCCTCCCCCACCAGAGACCAGATCCAACCTTAAACCCCTGGATACTCACTCCACACTGCAATGTCCAACAACCCCCCAACCCCCCTCCCCCCCCCCAGCCACCCCCCCCCCCCCCCCCAACCCCCCCTCCCCCCCCCCCCCCCCAGCCTAAGGTTCTCGTCCAGCCTAAGTCAGGAAGTTCGAGCGAGACAGGCGCAGAAATAAATTGGTGCAGGTATGTAGGCACGGAGTGGTAATCCGACCCTGATTGTGTTCAGGAGAATTTACTTCAGTAATGTTCCAATCCAAAGAAAACAGGAGCTGAGTAATGGGCTACCTTCAAAGAAGAAATAATTCGGGCACAGTCAAGGTATATTCTCTCAAAAGATAGTGCAAACAATTCCCAATCTCCTGGGATGAAAAATGACATAATGATTAAGGTGACAAAGAAAAAGGGTGCTCATGAAAGATGTCAAGTGGATAACACAGGCTGAACATAGAAGGCTCAGTTCAATTAACAGTGCAGCAGTGCATTCCAGGAACAGCATCAGCGTTGCTAAAGATTAGGTGTCAACCTGGTGAAGTTACACACAGGATTCCTTGCATGCCAAACAAGAGAAGCAGCATCCGTTGAAAGAGCTTAGCCATCAACAGCCAACAGATCAGATCCAAGCTCTGCAATCCTGCCACATCCAGTCGTGAATAGAAGTGGACAATTACTGGCAGCACAGTGGTTATCACTGCTGCCTCAAGGGCAGCACGGTGGCACAGTGGTTAGCATTGCTGCCTCACGGCACTAAGGTCCCAGGTTCGATCCCGGCTCTGGGTCACTGTCCGTGTGGAGTTCACACATTCTCCCAGTGTTTGCGTGGGTTTCGCCCCCACAACCCAAAGATGTGCAGGGAAGGTGGATTGGCCACATTAAATTACCCCTTAATTGGAAAAAATGAATTGGGTACTCTAAATTTATTTTTAAAAAAAGAATCACTGCTGCCTCACAGCGCCAGGGACCCAAGTTCGATTCTGACCTTGGGTGACTGTGTGGAGTCTGCACGTTCTCCCCGTGTCTGCGTGGGTTTCCTCCGGGTGCCCCGGTTTCCTCTCACAATCCAAAGATGTGCAGGTTAGGTGGATTGGCCATGATAAATTGCTCCTTAGTGTCCAAGGTTATGTGGGGTTATGGGGATAGTGTGGGGGTCTAAGCCTCGATAGGGCGCTCCTTCAGAGGGTTGGTGCAGATGGGTTGGGCCAAATGGTCTTGTTCTGTACTGTAGGGATTCTATGATTAAACAACTAACTGGAGTAGGAGGCACCATAAATGAGATTGGGAGCCCAGCATATCACTGCAAAAGACACAGCTGAAGCATTTCCAGCAATTTTCAGCCTGAAGTGCAGGGCAGATGATCATCCTGAGGTCCCCAGCATCACAGATGCCAGTCATCAGCCAATTCAATACACTCTGCGCAATATTGAGAAATGGCTGGAGGCAATGGATATTACTGAGTCTATGGGCCCCCATTACGATCCCAGATCAGACCCCAACAGTAGCTCGGATACTGGACTGAAACCTCAATACTTTAGTTTATTTTAAGACTGTGCTGAAAGAATGATTCGCTCCAGGAGTAATTGCATGAAAAATAGGGCTTTGGTATTTCTAAAACAAAACTTTATTATGCATACAATATTAAGCTTTTGACTTCACACCTGAAATGAACAGTTTACAATTACCCCTTAACATAACTATCCAATTTCCCATTGAACAACAAGAAAAGAAACATACAGCTCTTAATCCATCTTAACGTTAGCAGGGCATACAGTAATACGTGCGATATAGAACAGATTCTGGCTCTTGTTGGAACCCCATCAGACTCTGGATGAATATCTTTAAATAACTGCTTCAACTCAGTTAATTCAGCCTCTTCCTTGTCTTTAGACAAGAATGCTTTGCTTTTGAAATATTATTACTCTTTTTTTCTCTATTCTACTGCGAAAGAAAATTGCCTTTATCTGTGGTTTAATAAAAAAAAATAGTTGTCAGATCAGACTTCAATTCCAAAAGTCTTTGTCTCCAAAACCCGGTCTCTCTCCAAAGCTCCTCAAAATGTCTCTCTGCTTTCCTTAACTCCACCAAGTAATAACTTCATCTCCCCAAGCTAAAAAATCTCTCTGCAGGCACAAAAGCACATTAACTCCCCCGAGACCTCGCAGTTAAACTACATTCGTTAACCTAGACGGAAAAACATATTCCGTCAATTTCCCCTATTGAATAGAAGCAAAAAAAATCCTTTTTAAGACCATGATCACTGCAGCCACAGGCTTTTAACTCTTAACATTTCCCAATATTTTGATGCCAGTGTTCCTAAATTAATAATAATCTTTTATTGTCCTAAGTATGAAGTTACTGTGAAAAGCCCCAAGTCGCCACATTCCGGCGCTTGTCTGGGTAATCTGGTACAGGAATTGAACCTGCGCTGCTAGCCTTGTTCTGCATTACAAACCAGCTGTCTAGCCCACTGAGCTAAACCAGCCCTATTTTTGCAATCTTCACAGCCAGGACAACACATTCCAGCAATAATATTTAAAACCTGTCATTGATAAATCAGCTGGAAATGATTGGGTCTAGACCTGTGCTCCAGAACTAGTCATGCCCCTAGCCAAACTATTCTAGTACAGTTACAACACTCACACCTGGTAATGTAGGTATGTCTTGTCCACAAAAAGGACAAATAATAATAATAATAGCTTATTGTCACAAGTAGGCTTAAATGAAGTTACTGTGAAAAGCCCCTTGTCGCCACATTCCAGCACCTGTTCGGGGAGGCTGGAACGGGAATTGAACCTGCGCTGCTGGTCTTGTTCTGCATTACAAGCCAGCTGTCTTAGCCCACTGTGCTAAACCAGCCCCTGGACCCAACTCAGCCAATTATCACTCCATCAATCAACAAAGGGATGGAAAGTATCATCGACAGTCCTATCAAACGGCACGTACTCAGCAATAACCTGCTAACTGATCCTCATTTTAAGTTCTGCTAGGGATAGTCAGCCCCTGACGTCATTAAAGCCTTGGTCCAAACATGGATAGGAGAACTGAAATCTCGAGGTTGGGTGAGAGTGTCTGCGTCAAAGCAGCATTTAATCAAGTGTAGCATCAAGGAGAGCTAGTAAAATTGAAATCGGGGGGATCCTCTCCATTAGTTGGAATCATACCTAGCACAAAGGAAGATGCTTGCGGTGGTTGGAAGTCAATCATCTCAGTTGCTGCAGCAGTTTCTCAGTGTTGTGTCCTGGACCCAATCATCTCCAGCTGCTTTATCAATTATCAATGACCTTCCCTCCATCATAAAATAAGAAGTGGGGGTATTCGCCGATGACTACACAAAGTTCAACACCATTTGGTACTCCTCAAATGACTCCTCAGATTCTGAAAAAATCTGTGCCCATTGTAAGGGTCCTTCATGTTTATTCCCTGTTTATTCCCTTGTTTCACGTTTATTTTATTTCTGCTATTACATTTTGATCCATGGATCATTAGTGGGACATGTGTCTTTAAGATATGCAGCTTTAATTCAAACAGAAGAATCCACAAACAGGAGAGATCACCACTGTTTGGCCAGTGCTGGTTTGAACTGGATTCTCACACTCACTGGCATCAGTGAAAAAGATGAGCTGAGACGCGGCTTGCTTCATTTAACAAAGCTTTGACAAAGGGTCATCTGGACTCGAAACATTAGCTCTTTTCTTTCCTTTCAGATGCTGCCAGACCTGCTGAGATTTTCCAGCATTTTCTCTGCTGGTTTGATTGATTTGGCTGGTGGCCAATGAATTGGCCCAAAATGCTGTGCTTTAGCCGGTAACAGGTAGTGATTGAATCTTGTTCCAGTGGAATGGTTCCGAGTCCGAAGGAGGTTTCAGTTTTGATTCCAGCAACATGGAGGTAAATGGTCCAGCTACCCCTTTCCACCCCTCTGTGGTTGTCTGTCTTGTATGTTTGTGTGTGTAGAGGGTGGGGGTAATTTAAAATGGGAGTTAGGTATTAGTTAATAGTTAATCACTGTATCTGCTGTATATTTCATTATAGTTTTTGTTATACCTAAACAGTATTTGTGTTTACATTTACAAACCCGATCGATGACTGTAATTATTGGGCAGTCAACGGTCAAAGACTTTGGTATTTTACTAAGAATTATTGGTTAATTCACTTGTGGTGTGACTCTGGAATGAGTGGGGATAAAACTGACCGCGCGTCACATGTGTTGTAACATCATACGCGACAAGACCTGAATGATATTCAGGTTTGGGTTGATAATTGCAAGTAACATTTATGCCACACAAGTGCTAAGCAATGCTCATCTCCAACCACAGAGCATCTAACCATCTAATATTGACATTCATTACAATCGCTGAATACCCCACTATCAAAATCCTTGGCGATACCATTGCCCAGAAACAGAAATCGGCCAGCCATATAGATATTGCGACTAAAAGAGCAAGTCAGAGGCTTGGAATTCTGCAGAGAGTAATTTACCTCCTGACTCCCCAAAGCATGTCCCCCATTTACAAAGCTCAAGTCATCAGTGATGGTATACTGTCCACTTGTCTGGATGAATGCAGCTCCAGGAACACTCAAGAAGCTATCACTCTCCAGGACAAAGCAGTCTACCTAATTGGCACTCCATGTACCACCTTAAATACTCATTCTCTCCATCATTGATGCAGTGTATACTGTTTACAAGATGCACTTCAGCAACTCATGAAGGCATCTTTGACAGTGCCTTCCAATCCTGTGACCTCTACTACCAAAAAGACAAGGGCAGCAGATGTACAGGAACACTGCAAGTACCACTGTGGACGTCCCCTATAACACATGGACTGCACGGGTTCAAAAGTGCAGCACACCACCACCTTCTCGAGGGAAATTAGGGATGGCAAATAAATGCTGGGCTAGCTAGTGATGCCTACATCTCATGAACAAAAAAAAGACACTAGTTCGTTCTCAGTTGGAATATTTGATCCAATTCCAGCTACCGCACTGATTTGAAGGTATTAATGAAAGTGCAGAAAAAAAAATCTTGTTCCAGGTACAAGGAACTTAAGTCACAAACATAAGTTGAAGAAGTTGGGACTCCTATCCTTGAAGAGAAGGCCGGATGATGATTTGAGAGAGGTATTCAAAAACCACATGGAAAGGGAGAATCTGTTCCC
Organism: Scyliorhinus canicula; assembly: GCF_902713615.1. NCBI lineage: Eukaryota > Metazoa > Chordata > Chondrichthyes > Carcharhiniformes > Scyliorhinidae > Scyliorhinus > Scyliorhinus canicula. The sequence goes on from NC_052151.1 coordinate 122,574,903, forward strand.
ACTTGTGAAAGATCGAGAATGAGCAATCACAGTTAATGTAATTGATAAAAGAAGCAAAAAAAATGGAGAAACATTTTCCACACAACAAGTGGTTAAGGTCTGGAATGCACTGCTTGTGAGTGTAGTGGAGGGAAGTTCAATCAAGGCATTCATTGGGGAATTAGACTGAAAAGGAAGAATATGTAGGGTTATGGGGTGAAATGGAAGGGCAATTAGGGATGTGCAACAAAATCACTGGCCTAGTCAACAATGCTCACACCCCATGAGTGAATTTAAAAAAACATCCTGGGCAGAGGGCTTCATACTTTGAAACCTCAGTGCAAAGATGCCTTTAATTTATAATAAAAAGAAAAAATGCTATAAGTACTCAGCATATCAGACAACATGTATGGAATGAGAAATGGACTTCATTTTCCCAGCCCCATGATAGCAGGCATGGTAGTGAGGGAGCCGGGAAAATGGCAGCAGTGGGGGTGCAAGTCATGATGAGTCCGTAATACATTCAAATAATTGGGGTAGGAATCAGCTCACCTGCCCACTCGATTAATGCCCAATTTGGAGCGATTTTGCAACCTTGTTGGCATTTTGTCGCGGTGTGAAAACTGGGGATGGGGATGCATGGGAAGGGGGAAGCATCATCAGAACTAGTGGCTTCAAGCAAAAACTCCTCAGGCAGCACCTAGGCTCCTTAGGCAGCACCCTTAAAACCCACAACCATCTAAAAGGACGAGGGCAGCAGATACCTGGGAACATCACCACCTGGAAGTTCCCCTCCAAGTCACTCACCATCCTGACTTGGAAATATATCGCCGTTCCTTTACTGTCGCTCGGTCAAAATCCTGGAACTCCCTCCCTAATGGCACTGGTGTAGCTACACCTCAGGGATCTCAGTGGTTCAAGGCAGTTCACCACCACCTTCTCAAGGGTAACAAAGGAATATGAATCCTGGCCTAGCTAGTGATGCCAACATCCCGTAAATTAATGAAAAAGAAAGCTTCATTGGTGGGACTATGATCATGAAAGCCGTAATCACAGACAATTGTGATCCAGTGAAGGGGATTCCCTTCCTTGGCTAATGTTCCCGAGACCTAGATTTTGTTTATTTTTGCATTTATCTGGAGATAGCCCTGTGAGAGAACCTCCATGTTGAGAGGTCCTCTCTTTTCCAACTTGCCTCTGCATTGCCCAGCTTGCCTGGGTGAGCTACCAAGGATCCAGAGCTGTCAATCTTCGGATTGGGCATGCAACTTCCAAAGCTTGCTCACTGTCCTGAATTGGATGGCGAATGTGGTAATAGCAAATTAGGAGGCTGCCTCACGGAGCTGATCCCACTGCCAGCAAGTACAGTTTGGAACCCCTATTTGATCCAGATATTAGGGTCCCAAAGCCCACAGCAAAATCCATCACAACATTTCATGTCAATGACTAAAGGTTTCCTGTTCTCTGGACCTTCCTTTCTACGTGGGATCAGCATAGACCAGGAATCAAACCTGGCAACTTTACTGTGTGTAAATGCACCGAGCATTCTGTTGGGACAGGCCTGATTGCTTAAAGCAAAAACAAATTGGATCCACAATTCCAATACGCCTCTGGGCTAATCTCTTATGTAGCTGCTATACAGGGAACAGAGGCTGGGACAGAACCAGATTCTACTGGGTGTCTGACCCATGGAGGAGGCAGAGAACTTCCTATCAGTGAATGAGAAGAAGATGGATCTCCCCATTGTGCTCACCCCCAGCTAAGGGCAACCATCTGGAAGGGTTTCCTGTTGATCAGGCACTTTATAACCTTTTGGTTTCAACACTGAGTTCCATAACATCAGATCATAACCACCACTCTCATTTTCTCCAAATGCAGAAGTTGGTAATGGTTCTGCTACGTACAACTTCCCTGAATCCATCTTTTACTGTCCCATTACCTTTTGTATTACACCTTCATCACTTTTGTCAATCGCATCTTTCTTCCACCCTATCATATTTAATTTGTTTTCCTTTCCCCCTTAGAAACTGTCCAATCTCAAATTTCTTCCCATTCTGATGAAAGGCCATCAAGGTGCCTAAGCTGCTGAATGCACTTTGTACATTTTCTGCTTAAATTTCAGAATCCAGCATTTGACGAGTTTTGCTTTTGTTTGAATGTTTATCACTCTCCATATCTTGTGTACAGTTTGGAACATTTTTCCATTCACCCAAATACCATTTTGGTTCATTTGACACCAATGCACATTACATTTATTCCATAGCAACATGATCAAAGTAAAATGGAATTGATCAGGTTATTCCAAATATTTAATTTATTATATTCAATTATTAAAAACCCACAGAATGAAGCATGCTGTAAGCACCCTCACAAATTTTGGATGCAAACTATATTGCAGCACAAAGCAATGAGCGAAGGGATAATTAATCGGAACAAAGAGAGCTGTGTTAGTAAATTAAATAGCAGGAACTGGGAGAGGAATAGTTATGTTAGAAATCTTCACATTATAGAATTACATTAACACAATTGCAATTTCCAGATACTGCATTTCATAACGATTTCCCATAAAATAAAGTGCAGCACAGAAAATAATAAACTGAAGCTATCACTCTAGCATTTTAATTTGAAAGGCATTGACCACAATCTTAGTTTCCAGTGTTCCAGTGACATTTTTGTTCAGTAATGCAGCAACAAAGGTACAGGTAGCTCAATTCTGCACGATTCCTAATGGAGAATTACATTTTTTTTCTATTAACTTACAGGAAGTGGGTGTCGCTAGTTAGGCCAGCATTTATTGCCCTCCCTAGTTGCCCTTCAGAAGGTGGTGGTGAGTTTACTTCTAGAACCGCTGCAGTCTTTGAGGTATTTGTTGGTACACCCACTGTGAGTGAATTCTAGGATATTGCCCCAGTGACAGCAAAGGAACGGCAATATATTTTCATGTCAGGGTGGTGAGTGACTTGGAGGGGAACCTCCGGGCGGTGGGGTTCCCAGGTATCTGCTGCTCTTGACCTTCTAGATGATAGAAGTCGTGGGTTTGGAAGGTGTTGTCTAAGTTACTGGTGAGTTATTGCAGTGCATCTTGTAGATGGTACACACGGCTGCCACTGTTCATCGATGGTAGAGGGTTTGAATGTTTTTTGTGGAAGGGGAAGCAATCAAGTGGGCTGTTTTGTTCTGGATGGTGTCGAGCTTCTTGAGTGTTGTTGGAGCTGCACTCAACCAGGCAAGTGGAGAGTTTTCCATTAAACCCTTATTAAATTACTTGTGCTGTGAGGATGGTGGAAAAGCTTTTGGGGGTCAGGTGAGTTGCATACCGTCGGATTCTGAGCCTTTGACCTGCCTGGTAGTTACAGTATTAATGTGACTAGTCCAGTTCAGTTCCGATCAATGGTCACCCCCCCTCCCCCACCGCTCCCGCCCCCGCCCCCAAGATGTTGATTGTGGGGGATTCAGCAATGGTAATGCCATTTAATGTATTTGGCTGCTTAGCTTGCTTCATGATTTCACTATTTCTGGGTGCCAGCGATTCCTTGAACTGACACTGGAATGAATGCAACAGTAGGAGAAGTGAATTCCACACCATAGAAATAGCTACACCTTTATGGGCAGCTTCGAGGTCAGCGACAAACATCATTTAACTACTATCGTGATAGTTGGATCATTTTATTCATATCTGGACAAGTCACTTAAAACTAGTGCAGATGTACAAAAAAGGTGAATGGCTGAGTACAATTTTAATCTTATCTAAAGGCTGTAGTACAGTCAGTGGTACAGATCCTTGGTCAGATCCTATCTGAGGCACTGAATTCGGTCATCACCACAAGTGATGACGGAGTTTGACCTTGGCATCGCTCACATTTCTGTTTTCTGACACCAATCCTGTTCTCTACATACAGGCAAAATCGTAACTCAGTAACTTTTGAATTACTGGCAAATAACATGCTTAATGAAGCACATGGAACTGCTACATTACTTTTTCAGATTAAAATGAGAAAGGAACATTTGATGGAATATTAATTGTTTTGTATTCAGGGCTGGTTGAAACAGGTTTTACATGCTTCCTATGCACATCATAACTGGACCTCTGCTCAACACCCACTTCTAGCTTCCTATCCTCACAAAATCACTCCCCACCCTTAAACACACTGGCAAAAACCCACAAGCTGGTTGAAATTATTCATTCTGCACCTCACTTGCCACTCTATTATGACCCGTTGAATGCCTCATCTCAGCCCCTGGCTCAAAGATTGGTGTGGGAGAAGTGGGTTTGAATTCATGGGACATTAGCACCAGTACTGGGGAAGAAGAGACCTGTTCCGCAGGGACGGTCTTCATCTGAATCATGCTGGGACCAGAGCCCTAGCAAACTGCATAACTAGGGCTGTAGATTGGGCTGTAGATAGGGCTTCAAACTAAATAGAGGGTGGGGGGGGGGGGGGGGGGGGGGGTTCCGTTGTAGGGGAAATGAGAAAACCCAATGTAAAGGAGGTGGTAAGAGTGCAGGTTAGCAATGTAGTGGATGGTTACCAGTAAACAAAAGTGAGGGACAGAACAGGTGAATGTCTTTATGCACCAAGGAATTATAGAAGAGTAGGGAAGTCTAACATTAAAACAAATGTAAAAGCTTTGTATCTAAATGCAAGAAGCATTTGTAACAAACGTAATGAGCTAATGGCGCAAATAGAAACAAAAGGTTCTGACTTGGTGGGGATTACTTAAACGTGGTTACAGGGAGACCAGGTCTGGGAATTGAATATCCAAGGGTATGCAGTATTTCGGGAAGATAGGGTGAAAGGAAAAGGAGGTGGCGTAGCCATGCTGGTGAGGAAAGGGACCAGTGCTGTAATGCGAAATGACATCAGCCCTGGAGATTAAGATGTAGAATCAGGCTGGGTAGAAATAAGAAACAGCAAAGGGAAGAAGTCTTTGATAGGAGTAATCTGTAGGTCCCCAAACAGTAGTTCTACAGTGGGGCACAGCACAAACCAGGAAATACTGGGGGCTTGCAAGAAAGGTACGGCAATAATAAGGAGTGATTTTAATATACGCGTAGACTGAAGGAATCAAATTGGCAAGGATAGCCTGGAGGCAGAGTTCATTGAATGTATTAGAGGTTGTTTCCTGGAACAGTATGTTGGAGAATCAACCCGGGAGGAAGCTACTCTCAATTTGGTATTGTGTACTGAGGAGGGATTAATTAATGACCTCATAGTTAAGGATCCACGAGGGAGTAGTGACCATAGTATGGTAGAATTCAAAATTCAGTTTGGGGTGAGAAAGTGGAGTCCCACACTAGTGTTCTCGAGGACAGATTTGGCCTGTATTGACCGGGCAGCAAGGTTAAAAGGTAGGACTGCTGATGAGCAGTGGCAGTTGTTTAAGGAGATACTCAATTCCTCATAACTAAAATATATCCATACATATAGCACAGTGGTTAGCACTATTGCTTCACAGCTCCAGGGTCCCAGGTTCGATTCCCGGCTTGGGTCACTGTCTGTGTGGAGTGTGCACGATCTCCCCATGTCTGCGTGTATTTCCTCCGGATCCTCCGGTTTCCTCTCACAAGTCCCGAAAGACATGCTGTTAGGTGAATTGGACATTCTGAATTCTCCCAAACAGGCGCCGGAATGTGGCGACTAGGGGATTTTCACAGTAACTTCATTGCAGTGTTGATGTAAGCCTACTTGTGACAATAAAAGATTATTATAAAAAAGAGATTATTATCCCAGTGAGAAGGAAAGATGGAACGAGGGATAAAAACATCCATGGCTAAACAAGGAGGTCAAGGACATTATAAAGACAAAAACAAAACTAAGTTACATCATATTGCAAAGGCCAGTGGCAGGCTGGAAGATTGGGAAACTTTCGAACATAAACAAAGAGATGCTAAAAAGTAATAAAAAGAGCTAAGGTAAATTACAGAAAAAAAAATTGCACAGAATATCAAAAACTATATCAAAAGTTTCTACAGGTACATAAAATGGAAGAACGTCGCTAAGGTGAATGTTGGCCCTTTGGAAAATGAAACTGGTGAGTTAATAGTGGGGAACACAGAAAAGGCAGATTTGCTAAATCAGTACTTTGCCTCAGTTTTCATGGTAGAGGACATGAGTACTATTCCTATAGGAAGAGGCAATTCAGAGGTAATAGAAAGGGTGCAACTTGGAATAATCAGCATGAATAGGGAAATAGTACTCAACAAACTCTTGGGATTGAGGGCAGACAAGTCCCTCGGGTCTAATGGCCTACATCCTCGGGTGTTAAAGGAAGTGGCAGCAGAAATAGTGGATCCATTGTTTATAAAACTCTAAAATTCCATTGACACAGACGGATCCAGTGGATTGGAAAAATGCTGACGCCCTTACTCAAAAAAGTAGGGAGGCAGAATGTGGGAAATTACAGACCTGTTAATTTAACATCTGTTATTGGAAAATTGTTAGAATCAATTATCAAGGACGTAAGGGCAACACGGTAGCATTGTGGTTAGCACAATTGCTTCACAGCTCCAGGTTCAATTCTGGCTTGGGTCACTGTCTGTGGAGAGTCTGCACGTTCTCCCTGTATCTGCGTGGGTTTCCTCCGGGTGCTCCAGTTTCCTCCCACAGTCCAAAGATGTGCGGGTTAGGTGGATTGGCCATGCTAAATTGTCCTTAGTGTCCAAAATTGCCCTTAGTGTTGGGTGGGGTTACTGGGTAATGGAGATAGGGTGGATGTGTGGGCTTGGGTCAGGTGCTCTTTCCAAGAGCCAGTGCAGACTCAATGGGCAGAATGGTCTCCTTCTGCACTGTAAATTCTATGAATATCCATCAGAGTCAGCATGGTTTTATGAAGGGCAATTTTCTTGAGTACTTCGAAGATGTAACAAGCAAAGTGGAAAATGGAGATCCTGTATATCTGGACTTCTGGAAGGCGTTTGATAAGGTGCCACACAGAAGGTTAATTCACAAGGTGAGATCACATGGAATTAGGAGTAATTTATTAGCTTGGATAGAAGACTAGTTGATGAGGAGGAGACAGAGTGTTGGGATAAATGGGTCTTTTTCTGGATGGCAAGATGTAACTAGTGGGGTGCCACAGGGTTCGGTCCTTGGACCCCAGCTATTTACAATCTATATTAACAACTTGGATACGGGGATAGAAGGTTCTGTAGACAAATTCACAGATGACACAAAATAGGTGGGACAGTAAGTTGCTATGAGGAAATAAGAACCTTACAAATGGATATAAATAGGTTTGGAGAATGGGCCAAAATGTGGCAGATGGAGTTTCGCATGGATAAGTGTGAAGTCATGCATTTTGGACGAAAAAATAGGAAGCCAACTTATTATCGAAATGGGGAGAGACTTCGGGGTGCTCTAATGCAGATGGATCTGGGTGTTCTCATGCATGAGTCACAAAAAATGAGCATGCAGGTGCAGCAGATAATAAGGAAAGCAAATGGAATGGTGGCATTAATAGAAAAAGAAATTGAGGCCAGGATGGGATCAGCCATGACCACATTGACGGTGTTAGGCTCGGGAGGCTAAATTGCCTACTCCCGCTCATAGGTCATGTGTTCTAGGGAGGAGATGCTCAGGCTGATTTCATAATCCAGCTCTTGGTCTGCAAGATTGAAGGTAACAGATCAGGAACATAACAGCCATGATGGAATGACGGAGCAGACTCAATGGGCCGAATGGCCTAATTCTGTCCTGTAGCTTATGAACTTATGAATAAAGGTAAGGAAATGTTGTTGCAACTATACAAGGTATTGATATGATAGCACCTGGAGTATTGTGCACAGTTTTGGTCCCCTTATTTGAGGAAAGATGTAGTGGCATTGGAGGCAGCTCAGAGGAGGTTCACTAGATTCAAGAGATGGGGGATGTTGTATGAGGAGAGATTGAAGAGTTTGGCCCACAGTCTCTAGAGTTTAGAAGAATGAGGGGAGATTAAATTGTTGTATACAAGATGCTAAAAGCTATGATGGACTGGACGTCTTTCAATATTTTATTTGTTTACAGCTGACTTTAAATCAAGTTTGCAGCTAAGTTCAATGGAAAATATCAATTGAACATGGCATGAGCTGATCACTTGGGATATCTCCAATTTCTATTTCTCCCTCCGTACTTGTTCTCTGCATGCAGGCCAGATTGTAACTCAGTAACTTTTGAATTACTGACAAATGACATGCTTATCAAAGCACATGGAACTGCTAATTTTTCAGTTTAAATTAGAAAGAAGCATTTGATGGAATATTACACCTTTCTGATTCAATGCATGTTCAACCAGGTTTAACATGCTTCCTCTGGACCACTGACTTACCCTCTCCACCAAAATTGCAATACACATGCCAATTTCATGGTAAAATTCTCCCAAAAAATGACTAAAGTGCCAGGTTTGCACTTCCCTGCCCTGACCCAGGGTCTCCTATGGCCTCCGAGCCCTCTGGCATGGTCATCGGGTGGCGTGTCGCGTCTTTTCGTCCGACGTCATTTCGTCCAACGACACTTCGTCCACGTCTTTTGGTCCAACGTCTTTTTGTCCGCCCGTCTTTTGGTCCAACGTCACTTCGTCCAATTAACCAATTGCAAATCAACTCCGTATAAAAGCATTTAATTGATAGAAAGCAGGCACAATACAGCAAGTGAATTTAATTGCTAAAATGCAAGCAATTGATGAAATTCAAGTAAAATGCAAGCTTAAAAATGCAGTTAAAAAGTTAAAAAATCTAAAAATGCAGTTAAAAAGATCTAAAAGTTTACTACTGATGAATTCCCGAAATTACTTAAAATTGATGTAAATTGTGAGCAACATTCCTCAAGAAATCAATTTTCGCTGTGGGATCATATTCAACGACCAATCTTTTGAGGCGTTCAGTTATTTTCTTATATCGCGTACATGAAGTCGCCTGATCCCCCCGAAGAATTTGAGCCATTTTGCCTATTATTAACCCTTCCTCTTCCTTCAGAGTTTTGATTAACTTCCAGATATTCAAATGAGCTCCACCCGCCGAACGCTTTATCGCAGAATGAAACCCCTCAGCAGCATTATTTGTTCTCGGTAGATCTTGTAGAACACGCTGATTAACATTCCATACAGCTGTCGGGAACGTAGGTGTTTCTCTCCTTCGTCTGGCACCACGTCCTCTCAAAATGCCTATGTAAGTCAAGTCGAAGTAAACGATGAATTCAGCAGGTATTTCTTCATCGTCTATCAAATCTTCATAAGCCTCTTCGACATCTTCAACGGGGAGGAAAGCTAATGCTGAAAAACATCGAATTTTAAGGAATGATGAATTATTATTCGGCAGTAATGCAAAGACCCGTTGTTGACTGCTACCTTTAACTTGTACATGAATGCAGAACAGTTGAAACCACTGTTGTGGCACAATCCTGAATGTTCCATCACATGCCCAATGACGATATGATGCTAAATCCTGAAGAGCACTTTCTGATGCAAATACTAGTAAGCGCTGTTGATCCTCGACGCCCGAATCGAACCTCAGAAACTGCTGGCCATTGTCAAGCTTGCAATATTTGTCAGGTATTTCAAAACCGTGTCTAGCCGCTGGATTAGCGGGAAATCCAGAATTTTTTTGTCGGCACCTTTGAATAGTCCTTGAGACGACGGGCAGCCTTGGGAGTTGAGAGCAGGTATTTTCTGATAGCTGCGTAAACTTGGCCGCTAGTATGCTACGCGAACTTGCTGCTATGTTTCCCACTGCTTCATGCTTTATTTCTGCAACTGCTTTTCTAGCATTTAACGAATCGACATCAGCTGGATGAAGGTGCTCATTAGAGAAATAAATAATTTTAGGCTCATTGTTTTCCGTGACCGTGTGAATCCGCACTGAACATAGCCTTCTTTTCTCACATCTCCAGTATTCTTTTCCTAGGTTTGCACTGCTCGAATGAAAATCGTAGATATAGTTATTTCCATCAGCCACCTTCCGTTTACTCTTCGTTGACACAATGAACTTTGCCATTTCGGGATGGGTGAATTCGGGATTAGGAAAGAGACAGATAATATCTATCCTTTAACGAGGCTCGTTAAAGGGGAGAGAACGATAATAACTATCCTTTAACGAGGCTCGTTAAAGGAAAGAGGCCGGTAATAAAGATCCTTTATTGTATATTATGTGCATTAGAGAAGATTTCCATGTACAAAAGTTAAAGTGGAGTGGAGTGCTACTAAGCAAGTTACTAAAAGTTAAGTTACAAAAAGTCTTTGACAAAAAAAATCATCCAGCAAAAACACGTAAAAAGTCACAAAAAATCTTTGACGAAAAAAATCACCGGACAAAATGACGTTGGACCAAAAGACGGGCAGACAAAAAGACGTTGGACGAAAAGACGTGGACGAAGTGTCGTTGGACGAAATGACATCGGACGAAAAGACCATCGGGTGGGACCAGTAAATTCCAGAGGCTGGGAGATCCCGGCCTCGAATGGCCTACACTTATTTAAATGAGTTGAAGTATTAATTTAAATATGCAAGTCTGGTTCATGTCCAGCGAGGGCGTGATCCACATTGCGTAGAGCGCTGCAGGTCAGGAGCATCACGCTTCATTCAGCACCCAGCGCGAATCCCGTTTAGGGGCTCTCCAGCTATTTTCCAGGAATAGTGAGAGGTATGTCGGGCACAACACAGGGCATAATCGCGGCCAAGGTCTTTTTGCATTCCCACTCTCCATACCATTGGCAGTATTTAATGGAGCCTGCTGGAGAGGACAGGTTCATGGATGGCTGGAATAATAGCTTGAGAACATTTCTGACACCTGGCAACACACTGGAACTGTGTGTGGCATTGAATCTAGTTCAGGAGGTGGTGACGCACCAGACTAATGATTCAGAGACCTATGTGATGCTCTGGGGATCAGGGTTCAAATCCCACCATGGCAAATAGTGAAATTTGGGCAGCACGGTAGCATTGTGGACAGCACAATCGCTTCACAGCTCCAGGGTCCCAGGTTCAATTCCGGCTTGGGTCACTGTCTGTGCGGAGTCTGCACATCCTCCCCGTGTGAGCGTGGGTTTCCTCCGGGTGCTCCGGTTTCCTCCCACAGTCCAAAGATGTGCAAGTTAGGTGGATTGGACATGATAAATTGCCCTTAGTGACCAAAATTGCCCTTAGTGTTGGGTGGGGTAACTGGGTTATGGGGATAGGGTGGAGGTGTTAACCTTGGGTAGGGTGCTCTTTCCAGGAGCCGGTACAGACTCGATGGGCCGAATGGCCTCCATCTGCACTGTAAATTCTATGATCTATGAACAGGAAATCCTGTTCCACATTTAGGAAGTAGGAAGGGGCTGATACAGGAAACCCATCCAAAAGCAATTAGGTTAGATATATGCCACTGAAGACCAATTATCCTGAGCCCACTGAGATTTTATCATGGCTCAAGTTTAGACAAGACTCATACAAGTCTTCCATGCCTCCAAAAGGTGACACATATTGGCCCCAGGAAAGGGGTTCCTCAATTATAAGCACTCATTGCCCAATCAAGGGAACTGGCATCAGGGAGGGAACTGGCATCAGGAGCTGGCACTGAGAATCACACCCCCCACACCTCAGCGACGAGTCCAACCCCATGAGCCCTATCACACCCCACCTACGACTTCCCAGGGATCCAGGAACAATCGAAGGCGAAGGCCAAATTGTGTTACAGGCAGCAGCAACCTCTCCTGCTGACTGAATCCAGTGGGAGGCTCAACTCGTTTGCGCCTACTTTGTAATTTCATCAGGCCTCCCATGGAAGTGACATGGAGTTTCAAATTACTGTCCAATGAAGAATCCATAGAGCCCCGACAGTGCAAAAGGAGGATTTTGGCCCATTGAGTCTGCACCGGCTCTCCAAAAGAGCAGCTTACATGGACTCCCCACCCTATCCCTGTAACCCCACCTAACCTGCACATCTTTGGAGACTATGGGGCAATTTTAGAATGGCCAGTCCACCAAACCTTCACATCTTTGGACCGTGGAAGGAAACCGGAACACCCAGAGGAAAACGACGCAGACACAGGGAGAACATGCAAACTCCACACAGTCACGCAAGGCCAGAATTGAACCCGGGTCCCTGGCACTGTGAAACAACAGTGCGAACCACTGTGCCACAATGCTGCCCATGGAAGCTGATGCTTTGCGATAGAAGCAGTAATTTATGTATACTTTTTCCTTTATCTGCAGGTGTAGAAATAGTAAATGATGGAATTATGACAAACAATACTTTACAGAGTTCCATTTGTAAAACGGCAAACTAGAGCTAGTGTTCCTCGATAGTGCGGAACTCACACCACAAAAAACAACTCTATTAAAGAGAAATGGTTCATTTCCTTCAATTACTTTGAAGATACATCATTGGTGTGTGGATGTATAGTTTGCTTTGATAATAGAACTCAGAACAGATTTGGTGAAAAACTCCCTCCTTTTAAGACAAATTGTTAGATTGGGAGTGAAGTTAAAACCCAGATATTAAGCTCATTAGTAGAGGAGAATGAAGTTTTAATAGTGTCTAATGGGGTCCAACCAGATCTGGAGCTTTTGTTTTCTTTATTCGTCAATGGGATGTGGGTGTCACTGGCTGGGCCAGCATTCATTGCCCATCCCCGAGGGCATTTTAATTTAATAATTTAATAATCTTTATTATCACAAGTAGGTTTACATTAACACTGCAATGAAGTTACTGTGTAAAGCCCCTAGTCGCCAAATTCCGGCACATGATCGGATACACAGAGGGAGAATTCAGAATATCCAAATTACCTGACAGCACATTTTATGGGACTTGTGGGAGGAAACCGGAGCACCCGGAGGAAACCCACACACACACGGGGAGAACGTGCAGACTCCGCACAAACAGCGACCCAAGCCGTAAATCGAACCTGGGACCCTGGCGCTGTGAAGCAACAGTGCTAACCACATAGGGGCTGGTTAGGCATAGTGGGCTAAATAGCTGTCTTGTAATGCAGAACAAGACCAGCAGCGCGGGTTCAATTCCCGTACCGGCCTTCCCGAACAGGCGCCAGAATGTGGTGACTGGGGGCTTTTCACAGTAACTTCATTGAAGCCTACTTGTGACAATAAGCGATTAATATTATTATTATTATTGCTAGTCTGGAGTCACATGTAGGCCAGACCAGGTAAGGATGACAGATTTCCTTCCCTAAAGGACATTAGTGAACCGGATGTCTTTTTGCGACAATTGACAATGGTTTCCTGGTCATCATTAGATTTTTATTTCCAGATTTTTAAAAATTAAATGAAATTCCACCATCTGTCCTTGTGGAATTCAAAGTCGGGTCCCCAGAGCATTACCCTGGGACTCCGGATTATTAGTCCAGCAACAATACCACAAAGCCACTGCCTCTATTACGCCACTGGGTAAAACATTACTACACCAGATATTACCAAAAGAGCTACGCCGTTGAATCTTTTCATCTTGCACTCATCAGAACAGATGTAAGAATGCCAAATTTCAAAGGGAGGAACTGCTTTTAATTCAAAAAGGCACAATGCCTGAACATATTCCTTTAGTCTGCAGAACACAGGCCCTTGCATATGAATATATGTAGCTTCTAGAAAGTGTAAGCGAGTTGCATTGCAAACCTGACTGATAATTAATTGTTAGTACAATTCTTAGCATAGTCAGGGTTGTTCAACAAGTGCTGCCTAACTGAACAATAACATCTAGTGTCAGATATTATATTCTGTGTTTTGCAAGCAAGGGCTGGTTGAGTATAATCAGTACTCTTCCTATTGCAAACATTCAAAGAGATGTGCTATTTGATATAATCTACCGTCATTGGGATATACGACCTACATACTTGGCATCCTGCCAGTAATTCAATTCATGTACATTACTTATTTGTGTCGTGGGCAAAATGTATTTTTGGCTTGACAGCAGCATCCTGTTTGTGGGAAATATAACATATGCTGTTACTGCACAGCAGCATCATAAAATGGCTTGCTTCACATGTTGCATAGATTTAACCTGTCAGGGTAATTTGACATAGACTGGGGCAATCTCAGGTCTGAAAGTAGCGAGCTCAGGTCAATTAGTGAGGATGCACAATATAGCAGGCAGTGGTGTTATTGGGGAGCCATTAACACTCAGGATAAAGAAGGCTCGAGCCTTCTTTATAAGATTGCCGATAAGACCAATCTTATTGTTCATGGAGCTGTAGGCCGCTGCCGTACGCATGCACAGCCACAGATCCGGCAATTCTCCAGGCCTTATTGCCAGCTAGAGTTGGGTACTCTACGTTGCTTCCCTGCCAGCCCCCAGCAAAATGGGGAATCGGTGGCCATTTAGCACCAGTTTTCCTCGTGTAAAACGCCACTGTCCCCACGCTGGCCTGGAGACATGGGCGGGATTTTTTGACTCTGTGCAGTGCTGGGTCGGAGAATCGCCGGGAGGACGCGAATCATGCGACGCCACTCCGACGACGGTCTGCCGATTTTCCGACGGCCGGAGAATCAGTGCCATTGGCGCCAGGGTGGTGCCGGTCGGGGGCCGTGCAGCAATTCTACTCACGCAATGGGCCGAGTGCCCGGCAGGTTAGGCCGAGTCCCACCGGCGTCGTTCTCGGTTGGCCTCCACCGCAGCGATTCCCGCAATCAGTGACTACCGATCGGCGGACGCACTCATTCCTCCGCGCCAGGCCCGAGTAGGTGTCTGCCATGTTGCGCGGAGGCCGGCGCGAAGAAAGTCCAGAGTGCTTCCTACCCATTTTCCGGCGGGCATGGGGTCTTTTCCACGCCGGCATGGGAACAGTGAAAACTGGTGCAAAACGGCCACCGATTCCCTGTTTTGCTGGGGGCTAGCCGGGAGGCAGCACAGAGCACCCGGCTCTAGCTGCCAATACAGCCTATAGAATTGCTGGGTCCGTGGCCGCCACGTGCATGGCCGCGCCGTGCTTCATAGCAGATGCGGCTCGCGGACCCGGCCCGAGAAATGTTCCCCTTTGTTTGCCCTTTGGCCGGCTCTCGTGCGCCGGACCGCCCCACCACAGTGCCCCAGCCCCGAAAATGTCCACCCCTGCCCGCGGATCGGCCCTGCCCATACTGTGGTGATGATGGACTGAGTCCGCAGCCGTTACCCTGAGTTCCCGATGGGTGAGACCATGAAAGACCTACGCCATCAGGAACTCGGCCAGTCGGGGATGGAGCATCGAGGGGCAGGCCTCAGCCAAACTACGGAGGCCATGGATATGAGGGATTTTGACATCATCGGGGATTCTCTGCCCCGTTACCAAACGCGATTCTGGCATCGGTGATCAGAGAATCCAACCCATGTTTCTTATGGAAACTGACAAAACGTTAGTGAGAACTGGGCCGAGAGGGAATCTCATGGCAACACCATCTATTTCAGCATCCATGCTACCATTCAGGCTGAACTCAACTGCACAATTTGCTAGTTTCATAAAAATCAATTAACAGATTCAGAAAATGGCGACATATCCAAATCTGACTGCAGAGGCATGTAAGAATTTTCTTACATACCTTAATAGGCTCTGATGTTTTGGGCTGGCTGGGTCGATGTGGACTGCACTTGATGCAGTATAGTGAGAGACAGACCTCCAACACTTGATGAGATGCAACACGATTTTATTTAACATCTAAACTATTACACATGTTCAGCTGTGGGTTGACACTATGCTGACTTGATGGAGACCTGACACTAGCCTGACCAGACTTACTAGCTACCACATGGTGTTTGCACTGGCTAGCTCACGAACTCTGACTGTCTCAGAGGCTGGGTCCCGAGAGAGCGGGAACCCTCGTGCCCTCTGGTTTTATAGTGGTAGTGTCCTGTCTGGTGATTGGCTACCCTGTTCTGTGTGCTTACTGGTCATCCTGTGTGTCAATCACTGCCTGTCTGCACTCCATTATATACATAGATGTATACTGACAGGCTCCATTCCGCGAGTTCGCACGTAGGTTGTATTCTCCGCACCGGCCCTGGCACAACATGGCGGAACCCTACAGGGGCTTGCCGCGGAAGAACATAGGCCCCCACCGGGATAAGCCCGCCCACGGGTTGGCCTTGATCGTGGGCGAGGCTACTGTGGAGATCCCCCCTGAGTCAGAACCCCCTCCCCCCTACCAGGCCGGCCCCTGCAGCGAGAAAGCTGAGGTCCCGCCAGGTGGGATCACATATGAACCACGCCGGCGGGACTCAGTGGAACTCAGCGGGCACTCGGCCCGTCGAGTGCGGAGAATCGCCGCGGGGGGGCGCTTTCAACCGCCCCTGACTGGCGCCGCATCGATCACGCACCTGGTGGTGATTGTCCGGTCGCCGGAGAAACGAGTGCTGGCGTGGGAGCCGATTTTGGATAATCCCAGCCCATGCACCGAGCGCGGTTTGTGGTAGTGTGGGTCAGAGAATCCCGTCCAAAGTCTCCAAATTGGAGAACCAGCCCCATGTTTTTAATGGAATGACATCTGTAGTTTACTTACATTCCTGGAACAGGAGTCAGTTGAGGCACTATCAGCTGTAGTTGGTTAAGTGTGCAGCAGGTTTAATCCAGTTTCCAAAGCATTATTTTTGAGGTCTATGAAAGAAGTGTCATGTCATTCACCCTGGGGTAACACGGACTGCAACTGGATGCAGTTGTACTTGAAAGTAGACTCCAAACTGTGATGTTGGTTCAATACGCTTTATTGAACTAATTAAGCAGTGCACACAGTTCGCTGTGGGTTTGACGCTCTACTAATCTAAGCGTGCTTGTTATAACTAACTAGACCAGACTAGCTCTGAGCCACGTGTCGAAGGTGCTAACTGATATATACACTCTGACTGTCACTACAGTTGTCACCAGTGGAAAGAGGCAGAGTGCTGATGCCTCGTGTGTTTTATAGTAGGAAACCCCCTCTAGTGTTCAGCCTGGTGATTGGTTGTGTTCTGTCCTGTGTGCTGATTAGCTGTACTGGGTGTCTGTCACTGCCTGTCTGTATCTCATTATGTGCATGAGTGCATATCATGACAAGCAGTGCTTACTTGTCTGCACTGTGAGTGCCTGCTTGGCTGAACGAGTGTGCTTTTGGAGTTGAACGAACAACAGGGAGTTAGGTAAAACTGGGAGAAGGTGAAGCTAAAAAGACGGAGTGTGGAACATAGCTGAGTTTCATAAACACCAAGGCCGGATTCCTGTTCTTGTTGACTTCGCTGTCAGCATCACAGTGAGGGAGTCATGAGTATAAAAAATGTTTTTTTTTGAGGAGGGGAATAACTGAGAAACAGCACAAATAGGTGTAAGTCAGGGTCTTTATGATAAACTAATAGGAGTAAACAAAGTAGGGTAAGGGAAGTATAATTAGTCTAAGAGAGGTAAGTAAATAGTATTCTTATATAGCTTAATTTCTTGTGAAAAAGGGAGTAAGTAAGGGGCTTAAGGGTAGTCATGGCAGGAGAGCTTGCACCTGTGATATGATCCCCCTGTACTATATGGCAAATCAAGGAAGCTTCAGATGCCTGTGGCCACAGAAGAGGTGCTGGAGGACTGGAAGATAGCCGATGTGGTATCATTATCCAAGAACGGAGGAAGGGATAAACCAGGAAACTACAGGCCAGTCAGTTTAACCTCGATGGTGGGGAAACTATTGGAAGCAATTCTGAGAGATGGAATTAATCTGCATTTGGAGAGACAGGGATTAATCAAGAACAGTCAGCATGGTTTAGTTAAGGAGAGGTCTTGTCTGATCAACTTGGTTGTATTTTTCGAAGAGGTGATCAGGTGTGTAGATAATGGAAATGCATTTGACATAGTCTACTTGGACTTCAGCAAGACTTTTGATAAGGTTCCACATCGAAGACTGATAGGGAAGATAAGAGACCATGAGATCCAAGGAAATTTGGCAAATTGGGTCCAAAATAGGCTAAGTGGTAGGAAGCAGAGGATGATGATCGAGGGATGTTTTTTCTGACTGGAAGCCTGTGTCCAGTTGAGGCCTTTGCTGTTTGTGGTTTATATAAATGGTTTAGATATGAATGTAGGGTTGATCAGTACATTCGCAGAGGATTCAAAAATTGGTGGGTTGGTAAATAGTGAGGAGAATAGCCTCAGATTACAGGTGTATATAGAGGGCTGGTCAGATAGGCTGATCAGTGGCAAATGGAATTCAATCGGATAAGTGTGAGGTGATGCACTTGGGCAGAACAAACAAGGTAAGGGAAAATGATAAATGGCAGGACCCTGGGAAGCACCAAGGATCAGAGGGACTTGCTGTGCACGTACACTGGTCCCTTAAGGTAGCTGAGGAGGTGGATACAATGGTTAAGAAGGCGTATGGTATACTTGCCTTTATTAGCTGAGGCACAGAGTTTAAGAGCAGGGAGGTTATACTGGAGCTGTATAAAACGTTGGTTAGGCCACAGCTAGAATATTGTGTGCAGTTCTGGAATTCACATTATAGGAGGGATGTGATAACACTGGAAAGGGTGTAGAGGATATTTACCAGGATGTTGTCTGGGCTGGAGAGTTTTTGTTATGAAGAGAAACTGGATAGACTTGGGTTGTCTTCCTTGGAGCAGAGGAGACTGAGGAGGGATATGATTGTGATGTAAAAAATTGTGAGGGACATAGATAAAGCAGACAGGAAGAAACTTTTCCTCTTGGTGGGAGGATCAATAACCAGTCGGCATAGATTTAAGATAAGGGACAGGAGGTTTAGATGGGATGTGAGGAAAAATAGTTTTACCTAGAGGGTGGTGGGAGTTTGGATATTGCTGCCTGAAAGAGTGGAGGAGGCAGAGACTTTCAGAACACTGAAAAAGTATTCAGATGTGCATTTGTGAACCCAAGGCATACAAGGCTATGGGCCGACTGCTGAAAAATGGGATTAGAATACTAAGGTAATTGTTTTTGACCGGCACAGACATAATCAGCCGAAGGGTCTTTGCTGTGAAGTGGGATTATATTACTTTATGACCTCCTACACTTTGCATTTTTCCAATATATCGATGATACATTTGCTACACTTTAAGCTGCAGCTGCATACAAGAATTTCCTTAGACAACTTCATACATATCATCTCATGCTCAAATTGACCTTTGAAATGGAACAGTCAAAGGAGCTCCCTTTCTAATAATAATAATAATAATCTTTTATAGTCACAAATAGGCTTACATTAACACTGCAATGAAAAGCCCCAAGTCGCCACACTCGGGCGCCTGTTCAGGTAATAAGCCGGTTCAGGAATTGAACCCGCGCTGCTGGCCTTGTTCTGCATTACAAACCAGCTGTCTAGCCCATTGAGCTAAACCAGCTCAATGTGCTGGTTGAGAAATCCTTTAATTTACCTTTGGTCAATATACCCATTGGTTTTCCTACAGCTCTGCATGCTACTATTGTGACAGGATTTTTAAAAGAAGCACCTGGGAGGGGGTAAGAGTGAAGATTGGGAATCAAATTCATGACACCATGGCCAACAGGAAAGTCTTGTACAAATGAGACCCTGGGCATATGTTTACTGTCTCAAATCTCTCACTTTAATTTACAAGACTACTGTCCAACTCAGCTATGACACAATAACAAAGTCAGCTGACAGGGAAATGGTTGCATACAATGCTTAAAGCAGCATCTCCTCGAGGGCGTGGAAGCTTGTGGGCCTCACAAAACATGTGCAGACATCTATGAGTGCCTTCCTCCTGGTATCAGAAAATAATTTCTTGTTTGCCTTCACTGAAAGCTATTTTGCTGATGATGCAAACTTGTCAATGCAGCTTCTATTTCTGATTTTAATAGAGATCCTGAATGCCTCTTCATTTGGATACTGTTGAGGGGGGATGACGGTTCTGTGGCAAGGAAAGAGACTCACGGATGGTATGTTGCCTCCCGGGTGCTAAGGTCCGTGACGTCTCGGACTGTGTTTTCAGAATCCTTAAGGGAGAGGGGGAACAGTCACAAGTCGTGGTACACATTGGTACCAATGACATAGGTAAGAGAAGGGATGGGGATTTAAAACAGGAATTTAGTGAGCTAGGGTGGAAGCTAAGAGCCAGGACAAACCATGGTGTCATCTCTGGTTTGTTGCCGGTGCCACGTGCTAGCCAGTTGAGGAACAGGGAGAGAGTGCAGATAAACACATGGCTGCAGGGATGGTGTAGGAGGGAGGGTTTCAGTTACATGGATAATTGGAGCACATTCTGTGGAAGGTGGGACCTGTACAGTCAGGACAGTTTGCACCCGAACCAGAGGGGCACCAATATCCTGGGAGGAAAATTTGCTATGGCTCTTCAGGAGGGTTTAAACTAATTTGTCAGGGGGATGGGGAAACGAGCTGTAGTCCAGAAGCCAGTGTTGAGAGTAGTGAGGTACTGAGGAGGGTATCAAGATCGCAGGCGTGTACCGGTAGACAGGAAGGTGGGTTGAAGTGTGTCCACTTCAATGCAAGGAGCATCCGAAATAAGGTTGGTGAACTTGGAGCATGGATTGGTACCTGGGACTACGATGTTGTGGGTATTACAGAGACATGGTTAGAACAGGGACAGGAATGGTTGTTGGAAGTTCCGGGGTATAGATATTTCAGTAAGAGAAGGGAAGGTGATAAAAGAGGTGGAGGAGTAGCATTGTTAATCAAGGATAGTTTAACGGCTGCAGAAAGGCAGTTCGAGGGGGGTCTACCTACTGAGGTAATATGGGCTGAAGTTAGAAATAGGAAAGGAGCGGTCATGTTATTAGGAGTTTTCTATAGGCCCCAAATAGTAATAGAGATATGGAGGAAAAAATTGCAAAACAGATTATGGATACGTGTGGAGGTCTCACGGTAGTTGCCATGGGTGACTTTAACTTTCCAAATATTGATTGGAACCTCTATAGGTCGAACAGTTCGGATGGGGCAGTTTTTGTACAGTGTGTGCAGGAGGGTTTCCTGACATAATATGTGGATAGGCCGACAAGAGGTGGGGCCACATTGGATCTGGTACTGGGTAATGAACCGGGCCAAGTGTTAGATTTGTTTGTGGGAGAGCACTTTGGAGATAGTGACCACAATTCGGTGTCTTGCACTATTACAATGGAGAGGGATAGGACCATATGGCAGGGCAAGGTTTATAATTGAGGGAGGGGTAATTATGATGTGATTGGGCAAGAATTAGGAGCATAAGATGTGACCAGAAACTGTCAGGGAAAAGCACAAATGAAAAATGGAGCTTGTTCATGGAACAAATACTGCATGTCCTTGATAGGTATGTCCCTGTCAGGCAGGGAGGAAATGGCCATGTGAGGGAACCATGGTTCACAAAAGAGGTTGAATGTCTTGTCAGGACGAAAAAGGAAGCGTCTGTAAGGATGAGAAAACAAGGTTCCGTTGGGTCGTTTGAGGGTTACAAGGTAGCAAGGAATGAGCAAGTCCTTGGTGGGTCGGATCAAGGAAAACCCCAAGGCTTTTTACTCTTATGTGGGAAATAAAAGAATGACCAGGGTGAGGTTAGGGCCGGTCAAGGACAGTAGTGGGAACTTGTGCATGGAGTCAGAAGAGATAGGAGAGGCGTTGAATGAATACTTTTCTTCAGTGTTCACCAAGGAGAGGGGCTATATATTTGAGGATGAGTGTGAGATACAGGCGGGTAGGCTGGAGGAGGTAGATGTTCTGAGGAAGGATGTATTAGCAATTTTGAAAAACCTTAGGTTCGACAAATCTCCTGGGCCAGATGGGATATATCCAAGGATTCTTTGGGAGGCAAGGGATGAGATTGCAGAGCCTTTGATTTTGGGTCCTCACTGTCCATGGGGATAGTGCCAGAGGACTGGAGAGTGGCGAATGTTGTTCCTCAGTTCAAGAAAGGGAATAGAATTTACAGAATTTACATAGAATTTACAGTGCAGAAGGAGGTCATTTGGCCCATCGAGTCTGCACTGGCTCTTGGAAAGAGCACCCTACCCAACCGCACACCTCCACCCTATCCCCATAACCCAGCAACCCCACCCAACTCTAAGGGCAATTTTGGACACCAAGGGCAATTTAGCATGGCCAATCCACCTAAGCTACATATCTTTGGACTGTGGGAGGAAACCAGAGCACCCGGAGGAAGCCCACGCACACACAGGGAGAACGTTCAGACTCCGCACAGACAGTGACCCAAGCCGGGAATCGAACCTGGGACCCTGGAGCTGTGAAGCAATTGTGCTAATCACTATGCTACCGTGCTGCCCTTACCAGGAATAGGAATGACCATAGTAATTATAGGCTGGTTAGTCTTACTTCGGTGGTCGGTAAGTTAATGGAAAAGGTCCTGAAGGATAGGATTTATGACCATTTGGAAAGATGCAGCTTAATCCGGGATAGTCAATACGGATTCGTGAAGGTCTTGCCTCACAAATTTGATTAAATTCTTTGAGGAGGTAACTAAGTGTGTAGATGAAGGTAGAGCAGTTGATGTCATATACATTGATTTTAGTAAGGTGTTTGACAAGGTTCCCCATGGTCGGCTCATGAAGAAAGTAAGGAGCTGTGGGATAGAGGGAAATTTGGCCAATTGGATAAGTAACTGGTTATCACATAGAAGACAGAGAGTGGTTGTGGATGGAAAATCTTCAGGCTGGAGACCAGTTACCAGCGGTGTACCACAGGGATCAGTGCTGGGTTCTCTGCTATTTGTGATTTTTATCAGTGACTTGGAGGAGGGGGCTGGAGGGTGGGTCAGTAAATTTGTGGATGACACCAAGATTGGTGGAGTAGTGGATGAGGTGGAGGGTTGTTGTAGGCTGCAAAGAGACATTGATAGAATGCAGAGCTGGGCCGAAAAATGGCAGATGGAGTTTAACCCTGATAAGTGCAAGGTGATTCATTTTGGTAGGAAAAATTTGAATGCAGATTACAGGGTCAACGGCAGGGTTCTGAGGAATGTGAAGGAACAGAGAGATCTTGGGGTTCATGTCCACAGATCTCTGAAGGCTGCCACTCAAGTGGACAGAGCCGTGAAGAAGGCCTATAGTGTGTTAGCGTTTATTAACAGGGGGCTTGAGTTTAAGAGCCGTAGGGTTATCCTGCAACTGTACATGACCCTGGTGAGACCACATAGAACATAGAACAGTACAGCACAGAACAGGCCCTTCGGCCCTCGATGTTGTGCCGAGCCATGATCACCCTACTCAAACCCACGTATCCACACTATACCCGTAACCCAACAACCACCCCCCCTCCCCCCCCCCCCCCCCCCCCCTCCTTAACCTTACTTTTTAGGACACTATGGGCAATTTAGCATGGCCAATCCACCTAACCCGCACATCTTTGGACTGTGGGAGGAAACCGGAGCACCCGGAGGAAACCCACGCACACACGGGGAGGACGTGCAGACTCCGCACAGACAGTGACCCAGCTGGGAATCGAACCTGGGACCCTGGAGCTGTGAAGCATCTATGCTAACCACCATGCTTCCGTGCTGCCCTTTTTTTTTGTTTCAGCACATTTGGAGTATTGTGTGTAGTTCTGGTAACCTCACTATAGGAAGGATGTGGAAGCATTGGAAAGGGTGCAAAGGAGATTTACCAGGATGCTGCCTGGTTTGGAGGATAGGTCTTATGAGGAAAGGTTGAGGGAGCGGAGGAGGATGAGAGGTGACTTAATAGAGGTTTATAAGATAATGATGGGGATAGATAGAGTGGACCTTCAGAGACTATTTCCTCGGGTGGATGTAGCTGTTACAAGGGGGCATAACTATAAGGTTCAGGGTGGGAGATATAGGAGGGATGTCCGAGGTAGGTTCTCTACTCAGAAAGTGGTTAGGGTGTGGAATGGGCTGCCTGCTGTGATAGTGGAGTCAGACACTTTAGGAACTTTCAAGCGGTTATTGGATAGGCACATGGAGCACACCAGAATGACAGGGAGTGGGATAGCTTGATCTTGGTTTTGGACAAAGCTCGGCACAACATCGAGGGCCGAAGGGCCTGTTCTGTGCTGAACTGTTCTATGTTCTAACACATATCTATAACTCTTCAGTATTTCAGGAGCAATCTGCAACAATTAATCTGTAATTCCATCTTTAATGTCCTGCTTTTCCATCAAACGAACACGGAGCAGGAGTAGGCCATTCAGCCCCTTCTGCTCCGCCAATTAATAGGATCATGGCTGATCTGACAGTAACTTCAAACCTACATCCTGCCTACCCCCGATAACCCCCTTGCTTACAAAGAATTTATCTACATCTGCCTTTAAAATATTCAGAGACTCGGCTTCCACTGCCTTTCAGGAAGAGAGTTCCAAAGACTCAGGACACTCAGAGTGTTTTAAATGGAGAACTCCGTATTTCTAAACAGTGACGCAGAGTTTTACATTCTCCCACAAACCTCTCCATATCCATCCTGTAAATACTTATATGTTTCAATCAAGTCGTCTCTTACTCTTCTAAACTCCAGCAGATACAGGTCTAGCCTGTCTAACCTTTCCTCATAAGACAAGCCACCAGATAACTCCAGCTAATAGTCTGGTAAACATTCTTTGAAATGCTTACAACGCATTTAGCCCTTCCCTAAATTAAGTGACTAATACTGTACACAGTATTTCAAACGTAGTCACAATAGGCCCTGTACAACTGAAGCATAACCTCCCAACATTTTTAATCAATTCAGTTTGCAATAAATTATAACTTTCTATTAGCTTTCTTAATTACTTGCTGTATCTGCATGCTAGCCTTTTTGTCATCATACACTGAGATACCCAGATCCCTCAGCACCTCAGAGCTCTGAAATCTCTCACTATTTATGTGGGGTTACAGGGATAAAGGGGATAGGGTGGAGGAGTGGGGCTTAAGTAGGGTGCTCTTTCCAAGGGCCGATGCAGACTTGATGGGCTGAATGGCCTCCTTCTGCACTGTAAATTCTATGATTTAGATAATATGCTTCTTTTTTATTCTTTGAGAAAATGGACAATTTCATATTTTCCCACATTATACTCCATTTTCCAGATCATTGTCCACTCACTTCACCTATCTATATCCCTTTGTAGCCTCCTTACACCTTCTTCACCACTTACTTTCCTACCCATCTTTGTGTCAACAAAGAATTTGGCAATTATCTATTCACAGAATCCGTACAATGCAGAAAGAGGCTATTTGGCCCTTGGAGTTTGCATCGATCCTCTGAAAGAGCACCCTACCTAGGCTCACCTCCCGTCATATCCCCAGAACACCACCTAACCTGCACATCCCTGGACACTAAGAGGTAATTTACCATGGCCAGACCACCTAACCTACATATCTTTGGACTGTGGGAGGAAACCAGTGAACCTGGAGGAAATCCACGCAGACACAGGGAAAATGTGCAAACTCCACACAGTCACCCAAGGCAGGAATTGAACCCAGGTCTCTGGGGCTAACCACTGTACCACCATGCTGCCCAAGTCAATTCTATAACATGTAAACAGTTACGGTCGCAGCATTGATCCATATGGCACACCACTTGTAACATTTTGCCAACCTGAAAAGACCCATCTATGCCGATTGTCTGCTTCCTGTTAGCCATCACATGTTCTACCCATGCCAGACGTTACCCTGTATAATATGAGCTTTTATTCTCCGCAAGAATCTTTGATGTGGCACTTCTGGAAATCTCAGTACAGTATACCCACTGGTTCCCGTTTATCCACAGCATATGTTACTTCCTCAAAGGAGTCCAACAAGTTAGTTAAACATGATTACTCTTTCATAAAACCTTGTTGACTCTACCTGATTACTTTGACCTTATCCAAGTGCCCTGCCATAACTTCTTTAATATTAGCTTTGAAGATATCCCCTTAGACAGATGTAAAGCTAACTGACCTGTAGTTTTCGCCTCTCTGTCTCCCTCCCTTTTTGAATAATGGAGTTACATTTGTTATCTTCCAATCCAATAGGACCTTTCCCGAATCTAGGGATTTTTGTAAAATTAAAACAATGCATCAACTGTCTCACTAGACATTTCTTTTAAGACCCTTTCTTTTAAGATCCATTAGGACCACACTCTTGTCAGCCCACAACTCCAACAATTTACTCAGTTACGGTAAAGTCGCCATAGATCCAGATGACCATAGGCTGCTTTCCACTTTGATGGGGAGAACTGACCACTGATAGTGGTTTAACTTGAGGATCATCACACCTCAGACCTTCACGAATAACCTCAGCCAGTAGAGGAATTGAACCTGTGCTGTTGGATTTGTTCTGCATCACAAACCAGCTGTTGAGCCCGCTGAGCTAAACCAGCCCCCATATTAAGTGAATGGGCATGTAAGGGGCATGACCTGGAGCCAATTCAAAATAACAAGGCGACAGGTTGGGGGGGGGGGGGGGGGGGGGGGGGGGGGGGGGGGCATTATGGTGCTTTCACTGCAAAACTTGTCCATGCCAATACTTTATGCCGAAGGGCAAGTGAGATAACTTTTTCCCTTTTACTTTTCCTGTTATTGTAAAATCCAGGCTACTGTATTTTTTTTATTCTTAATTCTTTGGACGTGGGCAATATTGACAAGGCCATCCCTAATTGTCCTCAAGTGGCGGTGAGCTGTCTTTTTGAACTGCTGCAGTCCATGTGATGAAGGTGGCCCAACATTCCTCCCAGAACAGGTCTTCCAGGATTTTGACTTCACAATGGTTAATGGTCAGCGCTATATTTTGAAGTCAGGGCTGTGTGTGACTTGAAGGGAAGTTTCTATGCGTATTCTGCCCTTGTGCTTCTCGGTAGTAGAGGCTGCAGATTTGGGAGGTGCAGATTTGAGGGGGGTTTGGTAAATTGCTACAGTTCACTTTATAGGCACGATAGACACTGGTGGTGTAGAGGGATGAATGTTCAAGTTGTGTAGAGGTGCCAATCAAGCCAGCTGCTTTGTCCTTGGATGTTCTTGATCTTCTTTAATATTACTGAAGCTGCAGGCATCCAGACAAATGAAGAACATTACATCACACGCCTGACTTGAACTTTGTAGATGGTGGAAGGACTTCGAGCAATCAGGAGGTGAACTATTCATTTCAGAATGCCCAGCTACCGATGTGCTTTTGTAATCACCTGTGTAACTGGTCCAGTAAAGTCAATGGTGACCTCCAAGATGTTGATGGTGGAGGGTTTTGACAATGATAATGCCATTAAATGTCAAGGAGAGGTGATTAGACTTCATCTTTCAGGGGATAGTCATTGCCTGGTACCTGGGCCGTGTGGGTATTACTTGCCACTTATTAGTCCAAGCCTGAATGCTGTCATTATCATGCTACATGCGGACACTTACTGCTTCATTATCTGAGGGGTTACCACTTGAACTGAACACAGCAATTGGCAGTAACATCCCAACATTACGATGGAGACAAGGCCATTGTTGGAGCAGCTTAAGCTGGCTGGGTCAGGACATTGCTGTGAGGAATCCTTGCAGCAGTCTTGAGACAGAGATGGGCTGAGATGATTGGTTCCAAAAACCACAATAATCTTCCTTTGTGTTTGGTATATCTCAAGCCAGTGGAGACGTTTCCTGCTGATTCACAGTAATTTTGCTCGGGCTCCTCGTGTGTCTAGTTCAGATGCTACCTTGATGTCAAAGGCAGTCGCTCTTACCTCACCTCTGGAATCCAACTCTTTAATCCATGTTTGGTTCAAGGTTGTAATGAGGTCTGGAATCCAATCGTCCTAGCAGAAGCCAAACTGGGAATCAATAAAGGTCACCTGATAATACTGTCAATAAGCTCTTCCACCACCTGTAGGCTGTTAATTGAGTCTTGACTGATTACTGTGTTTGTGATACCAAAATATAGTGCAAAAACGTGAGATTTAACTTGGGTCCTGTAATGTTGGCAGTGGTATTCATTAATAATAAAGATGTCAATAATGCTTTTATAACATGACCCAGTTGAAGATTTTGTTTCTTATATGAGCAGATGAAATGTTGGCATTGTAATTTACTGTTTGGAAAAGCAGCCAGACTAAACCCATACTTTTACTTCGAATTTCTGCACATCCCAGAACACTTAGGTTACACCAATTATCCTAGATGTAGACCAGACCTGGGGCTGACATTTACTGTGTAAAGGCCAGACTATTCTCTCTGGGTCCATTATGTCACACAGTAGCAAGGAAGTATGTATAGCAAATGTACAATAAACTGCTTTAAATACTTCAAGGCTATGCAGAATACTGCAACTTGGGTTCAACTTGGAAGCTGACTGACCATAGTACATCAATAAAGGTAAAGGTAGCACTGCATAATTCAATGGAAATCAATTTTTGAAAGTCTGACATATTAAAAGGAAGAACTTGCATTTATATAGCATCTTTCATGACCTCAGGACATCCCAAAGCACTTTGTCATCACTCTTCTAACATAAATAATTTAAGTTCAGTACGGCTCCACAATTAGCAATAAGATACGAATATAAGGACTTAAGAAATACGAGCAGAAGCAGTTCATACGGCCCTTCAAGCCTGCTCCAATACTTAACAGGATCATGGTTGATCTTCATCCTGCACTTCACTGGTTTAGCACACTGGGCTAAATCGCTGGCTTTTAAAGCAGACCAAGCAGGCCAGCAGCACGGTTCAATTCCCGTACCAGCCTCCCCGAACAAGCGCCGGAATGTGGCGACTAGCGGCTTTTAACAGTAACTTCATTGAAGCCTACTCGTGACAATAAGCGATTTTCATTTTACTTTTCCACTCATTCCCATATCCATGGGGCGGGATTCTGCGGGAACCGGCGGGGCGGGCAACTCCGGCGCGAAGGAGTGGCATGAACCACTCCGGCATCGGGCCTCACCGAAGGTGCGGAATCCTTTGCACCTTCAGGGGCTAGGGCGGTGCCGGAGTGGTTTGCACAGCGCCGGCCGGCGCAGAAGGGGCTTGGCGCCACACAAAACCGACGCCTAAGGGCCTCCGCTGGCCAGCACAAGTTGGCACATGCCAGCGTGTGCTGGCATCATCCCAGCGCATGCGCAGGGGGGGTTCATCTCCACGTCGGCCATCGCAGAGGTCCACAGCAGCTGACGCGGAGGAATAGAGTGCCCTCACGGCACAGGCCCGCCTGCGGATCGGTGATCCCCGATCGCGGGCCAGGCCACCATGCCCCCCCCCCCGGGGCCAGATACCCCCGCACCCCCCTGAGGACCGCGGAGGATGCCACCGGTAAGTACCTGTTGTAATTTTTGGAGGGGTGGAGAATCCTGCCCATTATTCCCAAAAATCTACAAATCCAATCTTGAATATACTCAGCGATTAAACACCAAGAATCCCTTGAGTCAAGAATTCCAGTTTCATAACCCTCTTAGGGCAGCATGGTAGCACAAGGGGATAGCACTGTGGCTTCACAGCACCAGGGTCCCAGGTTCGATTCCCCGCTGGGTCACTGTCTGTGCGGAGTCTGCACGCTCTCCCAGTGTCTGCGTGGGTTTCCTCCGGATGCTCGTTTCCTCCCACAGTCCAAAGACGTGCAGGTTAAGTGAATTGGCCATGCTAAATTGCCCTTAGTGTCCAAAAAGGTTAGGAGGGGTTATTGGGTTACGGGGATAGGGTGGAAGTGAGGGCTTAATGTGGGTCGGTGCAGACTCGATGGGCCGAATGGCCTCCTCCTGCTCTGTACGTTCTATGTTTCATGTTAGTGAAGGGGTGGCAGATGGAACTGATGCCAGGAGCGAGGGGGTAACTTACCCTTCCAGCTCGTTGGAAGTCGTTGGTCTCCTTCCGAATGCTGACCGCACTGACAGCGACTGTCTCTGCATCTCGGGCCTTCAGGGGAACAGGGTGTCCCTGCCTCTCATCCAGAGTGTCAATAAGTCTTGTAAGATCAGCATCCCCAAAGCGAGGTGCAGATCTGCGCGCTGCCATGCCTTTGAGTTAACTGGATGTGAGTGGTGAGGATGTGCTTAAAAGCTGCTTCCCCTTGTTAGTGGTGAGCTGCTGAGGTGTGAGACGGCCGGGGGGGAGAGTAATGTTGAGAATCTCGTGGGGGCTCTCATTTGACACTAAGTGCCATTGAATACAGGCTGCAATCGTGCCAAATTGGCCATCGTGAACCTCCGCACCAACCATACCTAAAACTGAACTTTGAAATTTTCCTGTTGAATCGCACCCATTGCTTTTCTATTCTTCCTACTGCCACGGACAGCAGTTTCTCCTCTCCCTGCCTGTCTGGGAATGGAAAGGTGTTTTGGTTTAATTTCCCCTTTTATAAGCAATGTGTATTTCCCAACCCCTTGGTTTTAGTGTGATCCAATTTTCTATCAATAACCTTTGAGTTAAACCCAAGACAGGTTGAACATAAAAGGGTTAGATTATTTGTACATACTCAAAACAGGAGGAGTGTCGCCACTTTACCACCTTTGCATTCATACAGTAAACAAGGGATACAAAAAAGAAAGATTTACAGTGCGAAGGCCACAGTGAAATATAAATTTTGTTTTACGTGGGTCCCAGAATCAAAATCCAATGAGGTATTTCTTCATGCAGGTCAGCGGGTTGAAAACCGATGCTGTATAATTCAGTTTTCCGGTGGTGTAGCATTCACACAATGAGATAGGCCTGCACTGATAAATCTTCCGGAAATGGGCAGAACCTCCAGCAGAAACAGTATAGAGGGGGGGCCCAGTGTTCAACCTGTGCTAGATCCCCTGTCTGTGAGGCTGTTAGTCAGATGTTAAAAGTGCAGACTGAGACTTTACAGTTTATTGGTTCCACAAGCCAGAGGCCCAGATCACATGACTTACACCTTTCTAACTGTCTTTGACAAAAGAAGCATATCCCTCGTCTGGGTCCCCGAGATTGTTAGATGTCTCCACCAGGTCTCTACCATTAAGAATTGAAAGGAAGGTGGGGAATCCTTTGTCTTCGCAGACAAGAAGACTCCTATTGGCCAGCCTGGTTATGAAATACAGAAGGCCTCTGTACAACCTTTTTTGAATATAGACTGTGCAGTCCATAAGGAGTCATTAGTGGCTCTTCGAGGATGATGATATGTGTGTTCCCCAATACTGCCAGGTAGCTTCTTTTGTTAGGGGTTACAGACAGACATAGATTCAGCTATTTTAGGTCTTCATCCACTTCGAAATTTTGAGATAGCAATGAGCATGTCTCTATATATTTTATAAGAAAAATATACAGGGTGAGGTCGCAGACCCTCACACCACCAGAGTGAATAATCTCCCATTTCCCCACATTATGCTCACATGTCACTTTTTGTTCACTTATGTATATATGTCTCTATAACATGTATGTATCCCATGCAGATTCCTTGTATCCTCCTTACAGCTTACTTCCCCTTTCGGTTTGTATTGTCAGCAAAAGTAGATACATTACACCCGGTCCCTTCACCTCAGTCATTAAAATAGATTAAGATAGCTGAGGTCCAAGCACAATCCTGGTACACCTCAAGAGTAACAGCCAGTCAAGCTGAAAATGAAATAGGAACAAAATGCTGGAAATACTCAGCTCATCTGGCAGCATCTATAGAGACAGAAACATAGTTAATGTCTTAAGTCAAATATGACTTCTTCAGAAAATTATTTTTTATTCCTACTCTCCATTTTCTATCCAGAGCCAATCCTCTATTTATGCTGATTTCTTACCCCCCAACGAATGATCCCACTGATATCAGACTATCTGGCTTGTTATTCCCTGTTCTCTCTCTCTCCCTCCTTTCTTGTTTAACAGTGTCCCATTTGCCAAACTCTAGCCTATTAGATCATTCTAGAATTCAGGGTATTTTGGAAGATGCCAACCAATGCACTCACATCACTACAAATCCCTCTTTCAGAATTCTAAAATGTAGGCCATTAGGTCCAGGGGATTTGTTAGATTTTTATCCCATTAATTTTAATATAACTTTTTCTTTGTAATATCAATTACTTTAAGTTCCTCACTCTTCTTAAACATGAATTTCCCTATTATTTCAGGCATGTTTTAATACTTTCTTCTGTGAAGACAGATATAAAGCTTTTGTTTAATGTGTCTGCCATTTCCTTATTTCCCACCGTAACTTACCCCATTTCAATTTCTTAAGGTACCTACATTAAAGTTTACTGTTTACATCCTTTCTAACAGTTGTGCCTATTTTCTCCGCCGTCATTTTTGGTCATCCTTTGCTGGTCTCTAAAATTCTCCTAATCTATGGGTTTACTACTCTGCTGAGCAACATTAAAAACCTCGGGTGGGATTCTCTGTCCCACCAGCCCCATTTTCCAGAGCAGCGTGCCCCCGCCAGCTCCATTCTGGCAGCCAGCCAATGGGGTTTCCCATTGTGGCCATCGGAAAACCCACGGGCGTGGGTGCGCTGCTGGCGAAGTGGAGGATGCCACCTACAGATAATCCCACATCTTTTCTTTTGATCTAGTGCTATCCTTAGCCTCTTTAGATAGCCATGTAAAGATCGCTTTTCCTGTGGAGTTTTTATTTTTCAATGGAATATATTTGTCGAAATATTTATTTGAATGCTTGCATTGCTTTTTTTACATAATTTCTGAATCTACCTTACCCAACCTCATGCACATGTAAATAGTTTTATTTCATTCCTAGACTCTAATTTTGGATTAAGTGCATCACGCACAAACACAATATGAAATTCCATCATAGAACATAGAACATAGAACAGTACAGCACAGAACAGGCCCTTCGGCCCTCAATGTTGTGCCGAGCCATGATCACCCTACTCACACCCACGTATCCACCCTATACCCGTAACCCAACAACCCCCCCCTTAACCTTACTTTTTTATTAGGACACTACGGGCAATTTAGCATGGCCAATCCACCTAACCCGCACATCTTTGGACTGTGGGAGGAAACCGGAGCACCCGGAGGAAACCCACGCACACAGGGGGAGGACGCGCAGACTCCACACAGACAGTGACCCAGCCGGGAATCGAACCTGGGACCCTGGAGCTGTGAAGCATTTATGCTAACCACCATGCTACCCTGCTGCCCTTATCATATTATGACCATTCTTCCCCAGAATATCCCTTACTGTAAGTTTATTAATTAACATTACACAATCCAAGATCTAATTTTGGTATTTTCTTTGGTTCCTTCCTCAAAATTATGTTCTAGGGAACTGTCTAGAGTATATTCCATGAACCCATCCTCCAAAAACTTTTGACAATTTTATTTAATTAGTCTATAGGAATATTAAAGTTTCTCATAATTAATGCATTTCTGTTATCACAAGCTCTTCTTATTTTGTGATTAATACTCTGTCCAACAGCATAGCTACTGTAATGGGATATAAATTACTCACACCAGTGTTCTTTGTTATTTCTTAAATCCACCCATACTAGTTTTATTTCCTGATTCTGCAGTACGGTTTTTATTATCCTTTCTTATCAGGGCTATCCTCCCCTACTTTACTATTTTGTCTTTTGAAATGTCAAGTGTAACAAACTCCAGATACTTACCATAATTTTAAATCGCAGTCAGAGCTCGAGGCCAAGTACTTTAGTTCCCAGCCTCTTGAGGATACGCCAGCCAGGAGATGGCCGTACATATGCAGTCTATTTTTTTTAAGGTTTTCGTGTTCCGTGCATGCACTGGCTGGAGAATTACAGTACATATAGAATTTGATGTCACAATTTTCAGACTGTGCGCAGAAGGAAAAGAAGAAATGTGAAATGGTGCAAAACTGAAGGTCAAGTGAACTGAAAAGAGCTATTCAAGAAAAGGTGTCACAGAGAGCAAGACACAGGGAAGGGGCAAGGGGAAGGTTCCAAACTAGGAAATTCTCTTGAACCCATCCAGCCTCTTTAGTTTGATGACCTATCAACAATCTCATTAGGGCAGCATGGTAGCACAAGTGGATAGCACTGTGACTTCACAGTGCCAGGGCCCAAGGTTCGGATCCCTGCTGGGTCACTGTCGGTGTGGAGTCTGCACGTTCTCCCCGTGTCTGCGTGGGTTTCCTCCGGGAGCTCCGGTTTCCTCCCACAGTCTAAAGACGTGCAGGTTAGGTGGATTGGCCATGATAAATTGCCCATAGAACCAAAAAAAAGGTTGGGAGGGGTTATTGGGTTACAGGGATAGGGTGGAAGTGATAGCTTAAGTGGGTCAGGGCAGACTTGATGGGCCGAATGGCCTCCTTCTGCACTGTATGTTCTAATCTCAGTTAATTGATTTGCTAGGACACTGGTCCCAGATTGGTTTAAGTGGAACTCATCCCAGTGGAACAGCTCCCTCTTTTCCGACTACTGGGATGAGTGCGCCATGAATCAAAACCCATTTTCTTGCACCACTCTTGGAGCAATATTTTCAAATGTCGGATCTGTTTGTTGCTATGCCAATTTGATTGCAGCTCAGGTAATGATTCTGAGGAATCCTTATGGTTTCACATTTTAGCTATAAGCTCCCCGAACTCCCTGAACCTTATTCCTACTCTTACACGTCATTGATTT
The DNA here is from genome assembly GCF_902713615.1 of Scyliorhinus canicula. NCBI lineage: Eukaryota > Metazoa > Chordata > Chondrichthyes > Carcharhiniformes > Scyliorhinidae > Scyliorhinus > Scyliorhinus canicula. Next base: position 122,609,178 of record NC_052151.1, read on the forward strand.
CTATATAAAGCATGGCAACTGGATCTTGTCCCTCGTGCTTCAAGTCTTTGCCACCTATGAGGAGATCCTTAATCCTGGTACAGGCAACACAGCCTTTAGAATTCCCAGTAACAGTTGCAGCAAAGAGTATCTATCCCTTTGTCTAAGTTATTTCCAACCCAGACAACATTATTTCTCAATTCCCTAATTTGAATGACCTCCGTACCACAATACCATGGTCACATTGTCCATTCCCCTACAGTCTTTGTTCTCATTAATATAGGCAGTAAGAGATAATGATCAAGCAATCTGTTTTTCTTTTCAGTTTTGTTGAAGACAATGGCTTTACTAAGACAGTATACACTGAATTAATTCACAATAATTATGGAATCACTGTGTTCAGTGCTGCAGATAATCACTTTATTTAGCAAATATGTAGAAAATAAAAATGGAAAAATTTGTCCCCCATTTTTTTGGTTCCTATTCATTGAATGCAATAAGTCCATTATGAAATCAATACACTGGCCAAACACTAACATTACAGAATGTTGACTGACACAATGCCTCAAAACATAGACAACGTCCTGCCTACATATCTTATTGTATGTGCAAAAGATGTCTTTGTTAATCAATAACCCTGACTGTCTTCAGAAGTTTAAATTGAAGTTAGTTGTATAATTAGAAGAAATGCTTCTTTTCTTACAGATAATTTAGGTACTTCAGTTTAAAAGGATCACTTCTGCAATTTATTTTGCACAAATTATTAAATTATGGGCGCGATCTATTGGAAACCAACACTAAATGGCTCCCGCTCGGGATCTCAGAGATGAGGCCATTAGATCCCGCGTCTTGGATAACTCAGGCCTAGACATATTCAAGTGACACTAACTACTCACTTGAATATGCAAATCTGGATTCCGCCCCAAGTTACAAAGCCTCATGAGTGGGGGCGCGTCTATGGACTTTTTCAAGACTCCACCAGTATTAATGTATTAATGAAACTATATCTACTTCAGGGATGCTTCTGCCAACGTAAAGCTCAATAATTGAACTTGATTCACAGACAACACAAAGTACAGAAATATCTGCCTTTTATTATATTTTACACAAGATGACAAATATCCAGTTTTACATAAGACTTATTATAGCAGTATTGTTTCATAATTGGAAATGTTATACATTGATCACCCCTTGTTTTTTTACTATAAAATTTCTCTTCAGTGATAGCATGGAATATACACTTTCTCTAGCCCTTTTCACATGTTATCATAGAATTTACAGAGCAGAAGGAGGCCATTCGGCCCATCGAGTCTGCACCGGCTCTTGGAAAGAGCACCCTACCCAAGGTCAACACCTCCACCCTATCCCCATAACCCAGTAACCCCACCCAACACCAAGGGCAATTTTGGACACTAAGAGCAATTTATCATGGCCAATCCTGCACATCTTTGGACTGTGGGAGGAAACCGGAGCACCCGGAGGAAACCCACGCACACACGGGGAGGATGTGCAGATTCCGCACAGACAGTGACCCAAGCCAGAATCGAACCTGGGACTCTGGAGCTGTGAAGCGATTGTGCTATCCACAATGCTACCGTGCTGCCGTTCCAATAACATTACAAATGAGGAATGCTACTCAATGTATTTGGCTCATTCATGTAATAATAACAATAATAATCTTTATTAGTATCACAAGTAGGCTTACGTTAACACTGCAATGAAGTTACTGTGAAAATCCCCTGGTCAGCACATTACGGCACCTGTTCGCGCACACTGAGGGAGAATTCAGAATGTCCAATTCACCTAACAAGCACGTCTTTCGGGACTTGTGGGAGGAAACCGGAGCACCCGGAGGAATCCCACACAGACACGGGAAGAATTTGCAGACTCGGCACAGACAGTGACCCAAGCCATGAACCGAACCCGAGTCCCTGGCGCTGTGAAGCAACAGTGCTACCCACTGTGCTACCATCATTGTTGTGGGAAATTACTCGAGTCTAAGTGACAACAGGGTGATGGAACATCTGAAAATTTTCAGATGATTAGAGAAAGACAGTGTGGATTTGTAAAAAGGAGATCATGTCTGACAAACCTGATTACATTTATGGAAGAGGTGATCAAAATAGGGAACAGGGAAATGTCTATTGATGTTATTTATGTCGACTTCCGAAAGGTATTTGATGAAGTAAAAGATCCTCTCAAGAGACTGTTGGCTAACATTAAAGCTCATAGAATTAAAGGCAAAGCAATTCATCTGGTGAGGAAATTACTGAGCAGGGACCGGGGCAGTTAGCAATATGTGTCTAGTGGTGTCCTGCAAGATCTGCGCAGGGCTCAGCTATTCACCATATAATTAACAGTTGGATGGATGGAATATATTTTGGCTATTCCAACATTCCTCAAGGAAAATATCAAGAAGTCACATGAGGAGGGAATTCTGTACTAAATGGCTACATCTGGAACATTACTTATAAGATAAACTAAAGTAAGAAGACAGTTTGAGATGAAAGCAAATTACTGCGGATACTGGGATCTCAAACAGAAACAGAAAATACTGGACAATCTCAGAAGTTTTGACAGCATCTCTGGAGAGAGATGCTGTCAGACCTGCTGAGATTATCCAGTATCTTCTGTATTTGCTTCAGACAGTTTGAGAGATATCTTTAAAAGTGTGAGGCTGGAGAAACATGTGACGGGAACATGGGAGCGACTGCAATTTTGCAAGCTCCTGCTTTGTTCATCTTTCAATCTTTATTTTTATCCTTGTGCACATCTCTTTTATGTCTTTTTTGGGTTAACATGGCTTTTACTTTGTGCCAATTTTTGTTTGTCATTGTTTCAGCACTTTTAAGTCGAGACAATATGCTTAATTCCTTGTTGATTTGTGGCAGCTGGAAGGAGTTTGGGTGGGCCCTGGTCTTTGGTGGTACAGCTGCCTTTGAGAAGTTTCCTGACCTGATGATGCAGTGTACACCGACAGCTGATGACTGCTAGCAATGAAGATGATCCGTCTGATAGCCCAATTTTTGATCTGAAAGCCCAATTCTAAGATTTGTGAGGCGTCTTTATGGAGGCGGTGATGGTGCACGAGGACGTTCTCACTGCAGAGAGAGCACTGTCTCTGGCGGAAGCAAGCCTCTGCACGTTTGGGGTCTAGTTACATGGCCTGGCGTCCACTCTGAGGGGTTTGAGTGAGAAAAAGGGGAACGATGAGGAGCTCAGTCATGCCTGGTGTCTCCAGTGAGGTGGCAGAGAAATTTCCAGCCAAGTTTGAGAACTGGCTGCCATGTTTTGGGAATCTTGATCTAGAGGCCGAGCAGCTCAAATTTGATGGAGCACATTTAATCCTGTCTCCAAGGCCTGGGGTTGGGTTGGCCTTCCTGCCTGGGTCGGAGTGGTCTTGTTCCTGTTGTCGGTCGAGAGGGGTTGGGTCGCCAGAGACCTGCTAGAGCCTAGGTAGTTGACCGCCTTGGCATGATTGAGTCGGTATGTTGGAAGTAATAAGGACAGCATGATTTTATGAAGGGGAGGATGTGCCTCACTAATTTGATCGAGTTTTTTGAGGAAATGACAAAGATGATAGATAAAGTAAAGGCAGTAGATGCTGTATACATGGACGTCAATAAAGCCTTTGATAAGGTACCTCATGGTAGACTGGTACAAAAGGTGAAGTCACACGGGATCAGGGGTGAGCTGGCAAGGTGGATACAGAACTGACTTGGGCACAGAAGACAGAGGGTAGCAGTAGAAGGGTGCTTTTCGGAATGGAAGGCTGTGACTAGCGGCGTTTCACAGGGATTAGTTCTGGGACCTTTGTTGTTTGTAATCTGTATAAATTATTTTTAAGAAAATGTAGCTGATCTGATTCACAAGTTCACAGACAACACAAAAATTGGTGGAGTTGCAGACAGTGAACAGGATTGTCAGAGGATACAGCAAGATATAAACTGGTTGAAGTCTTGGGCGAAGAAATAGCAGGTGGTGTTTAAACCGGACAAGAGTGTGGTAAACCACTGTACTGCATTGTACTGTGTTGTTACATGCCTGGGCTTGTCCCGGCTGGCTTCGCCTGTGGCTTCTCCCCTCGGGCTCATGTATAAAGGTGGCTAGTCTCCGCCTCCGATCCAGTTCGGGATTAGAGGCCAGGAGGCTTGCTGTTTAGTGTATTAAAGCCTCAGTTACGTTCATCACTTGTCGTTTGTTTATTGATGGTATGTCAAAGTGTGAGGTAATGCACTTTGGAAGGTCTAATGCATGTACGAATTACACAGTAAATGGTAGAACGCTTGCGAGTATTGACAGGCAGAGAGATCTGGGCATGCATGTCCACCGATCACTGAAAGTGGCAACGCATGTGGATATGGTGGTCAAGAAGGCATTCGGCATGCTGGCCTTCATCAGTCGGGGCATTGAATATAAAAATTGGTAAGTCATGTTGCAGCTGTACAGAACTTTAGTTAGGCCTCATTTGGAATATTGTGTACAATTCTGGTCGCCACATTACCAGAAGAGTGTGGATTCTTTGGAGAGGGTTTGGAGAACATTACACCAAAAGTATTTACAGAAGTGGTTTACAAGGATGTTGCCTGGTATGGAGGGCATTAGCTATGAGGAGTGGTTAGATAAACTCGGTCTGTACTCACTGGAACAATGGAGGTCGAGAGGTGGCCTGATAGAGGTCTACAGGATTATGAGTGGCATGGATAGAGTGGATAGTCAGATGCTCTTTCCCAGGGGACATCTTTTTTAACTTTTCCCACGCACTTTAAACCTATGTGCAAGGCAAGTTTTTTTACACAGAGTGTGGTAAATATATGGAGCATGCTGTTTAGGGAGGTGGTGAGAGCAGGTACGATAGCGGCATTTAAGGGACATCTAGACAAATATATGAATAGGGTGGGAATGGAAGGATAGGGACTCCGTAAGTACACACGGTTTTAATTTAGGCAGGTTCCATGGTCGGCGCAGGCTTGGAGGGCCGAAGGGCCTATTCCTGTGTTGTATTGTTCTTTATTCTGTAACGATCATTGGAATCCTTGGAAGATCCTGAAGAGTGCATTTCATTTCAGATCTTGCTTTATCCTGGATGTCTACTTTCTTTGTGTACCAGTGGAGTGGTATTTATCCTAAAGACTGCCTCGTTCCTCAGTTGTTATCCTGGATTTTACTCCCTGATAATTGTCATAATATACATCCAGGTATATGATGGAGTGCAGACAGGCTGTGATTGACACACAGGATGACCAGTGAGCACACAGAACACAGCAGCCAATCACCAGACAGGACACGGCCACTATAAAGCCAGAGGGCACCAGTTTGCCCGCTCTCTCGGGATCCAGCCTCTGGGACAGTCAGAGCTCTTGAGCAGCAGCTAGAACAAACGCCATGTGGTAGTCAGTTAGTCTGGTCACGTTAGCCTCAGGTCTCCAGTCAAGTCAGCATAGTGTCAACCCACAGTTAAGCATGTATTATCGTTAGTTGTTCAATAAAATCATGTTGCATCTCTTCAAGTGTTGGAAGCCAGTCTCTCTCTCTACACTGCATCAAACACAGTCCACGTAAACCCAGCTTACCCAACACATCAATAATAATGTTGTTTTCCGTTAATGTTGTTAATTTATCTGTTTGCAGGGAAGTAAATATTTTCGGTGTGATGTTCTGCACTGGAACAGGCTGTTCTGATTTAATAAGGGGAAGCTGAATATTGATCCAAGAAGTACACAGTTTCTTTATCATAATATACCGGAGTGGGGAGGGGGGGGGTGTTGTTATTGATGACTGTGAGGGAAGGCTGTGTTGGAGTTGGATGGTGATCTTTGGACCTATGTTGGCTTTTGGGTGGTCTCATCCTTTCTTCTTTTGAGTGTTCCTGGTTGTTGCGAGATGGGGGGGGGGGGGGGGGGGGGTGCTCATGGGTCGGCCTGACGGCTCTCCTATCCTGGAGCAGGTTTCCTCCCCCTGTTTTTTGATTGGGACCAGTTTATATTCCTTTTAGTTCTTGGCCCCAGAATATCATGTTGTCCTCTGAGGGAGGTGGTCCAGTGGTCAGTTTCGTACTTTGATCTGGGGCTGGGAGATGGGATTATTGAAGTCTGGATTCTTGCTTTTGGATATTGTTCTTGCTCTCTTTTTACTTCTTCTATAGGAGACCCCAGGGTGAGTATTAAGGTTTGGTTCTGCTTGGTCCTCTCTGTCTTTGCTATTTTGCCATCTGGAAGATATAGGATGGCTGCCTGTTCCGGAGTCTGGATGTGGAAAAGAGTTGAAATTGTAAGAGTTAGTCTATGTCCTCCTCAGCACGGGGTTCTCGGGGTATTGTTTTCTTCTTCTGTCATTTTGTTTCATAGCTATAGGTGATGCAGGTCTATCATGTTGCCTGTATCTGTTTGGGTGCAGACAGCTCATTTATCTGTGGAAGGAATTTATTGGATATTTTGTCCCTGATTCATCTGGCTTAATTGTTCCCAACTATCTAATGACTATTATTTTGTGGCGTCTGTGTACATTAATACCTATCGCTATCCCTCTGCGCTTCCTGCTTTTGTTTGTTGATGCAATTGGTTTTAAATTGAAAATCCCAATACGTAGATTTTTTTTTTTTTTTAAAAAGGAATTGGACAAATACACTTTCTGAGAAAGGAAATTTCAATGTAATTTGAGCAGAAGCTCCAGGGTTGAATTGCCTTCTCCTGTTCATATGTTGTAAAATGATGGGTGGGTGGGTGGGGGAAACTTGGGACAGTTATAATAACCTCCTTTATTTTCAAACAAACAAGGGCCTTGCTGCTGGAAATTATTTAATTGGGGTTCTCATCCTGAGAATAAGGAAACACACCGCTCTTAGACAACATCGCGGTTACAGGCAGTGAAAGGAAACATATAACTTCAGTGAACTAAGTTTCTGTCTTCCACTATTGGTTCTTAAAAGGAATTAACCTTTAGGATTGTTCTTACCCAACTTGGAAGACTGATTATCTCATTTAAAAAGTGAAATATTTCTCTCACATCAACATTTAAGCAGGAATTGTAAAAATCAGTGCGACAATTAAGAATCGTAAAAAGCAGTTTGACAATTAAAAATTATAAACATATATTGCTCATCTTTTCTTTTCCACTGTTTAGCCTACTCTGAGACTCATAATCTGTCCAGGGAACCTCAAGTCCTTGCAGCCCATCTTAGTCCCAAAGCAGCTGTTTGCCTCAGAGGTAGTCTCGTTACTCATTGATGATGGTGGTCTTGGAGACTCCACCGTTTCTGTACGGCTGTTCCTATCTCCAGCTTCCACCTCGGCTTCTAGGTGAGTCAACTCCGAACTCCTAGGTCCCCTCTGCTCTGGTGCAGTCACGGGGCCATTGTTGGAACCTTTTAGTGCTCCGGGACGGGGTTGTTGTCCCTCAGTTTCTCGTGTGGTCGACATGCTTCCGCTCTGTCTTATTGTTCAAGTCTACCACATACAGGACTGGTCCAGACCCAAATACAATCCAATCTGGTAACCAAGGCGGGCCTGAAGTGAAATTGCTGACAAGAACCAGATCACCCTCTTGGAATGACCTATCCCCATTTTGGAGGCCTGATGTGCCTCCACCCTCCGTGGAGGTCTGGAAGTGACCGCCCATAAACAATTCCGTAGTAGTGATCCCTGTGGTAGCATGTGGGGTCTCATTAAGAGAAAGTTGGCCAGCCTTTGGCATAATGGGTAGTCTGATTGCTTCCTCATGGCACCTTCTAAGTTTGCACAGCTCTCTCCGCCAACCCTTTGATGCGGGGTGTTAGGGGGCTGTTTTGGTACGATGGATTCCATTAGTCTGGAAAAAGTGTAGAAACTCCTTTACAATGAAAGGAGTGCTGTTGTCGGAGACTATGGTTTCGGGGAGGCCGTGGGCGGCAAATATACAGCAAGGCTTCTACCATGTCTGCCGAAGTTGTCAGTCACACCGGACAACCATTTTGAATGAGCATCTACTAAGATGAAGAACATTCTGACCAAAACTGGGCCTGCAAAGTCCAGGTGCACCCTGGTCCATGGCCGACCAGGCCACTCCCAGGAGTGGAGATTGTATGTGGGAGGCAACTACTCTTGGCAAGGATTGCACTGCTGCACCACATTTTCAATGTCTTTATCTATCCCTGGCCACCAAATGTAAGTCTGAGCTAGCATCTTCATTTTCGTCTGGTCCGGATGGGCACCGTGCAATTCTTGCAACAGGGGCTCCCTTGCTGGGAGTGGTACTACCACTCAAGACCCCTAGACTATTACCCCCATCCTCACTAGTGAGCTCATCCCTGCAAGTGTGGCAAGGCCTCAACTGGTTAAAATTATCATGGTGCCAACCAGTTAATATCAATTCTTTCAGCTTGGCTAATACATGGTCCTACTGGGTGCAAATTTGTATGTGTCCTGATGACACCAACAAGGTGCGAAAGAAGTGAAGCACCAAAATAATTTCTTGGGACACTGGAGGTGGCGGCAGGCTTTTTGGCAAGGGGAGTTGACAATGCAACCTCATTAAAGATTTGGGTGCCAGGCCTGTGTTGAAAGATATAATTGTAGGCTGCTAGCAACAAGGCCCATCATTGCATTCTGGCACAGGCGATTGCGGGTATCAGGTTAGCTTCCCTAAGGAGTCCCAACAATGGTCTGTAGTTGGTCATTATTGTAAAACTTCGCCAGTAGACATATTGATGGAACTTTGTAATGCCATTGATTATGGCAAGACCTTCCTTTCCAATCTAGATGTACTTGCGCTTAGCTTCTGAGGGGGTTCCGGCGGCAAAGGCAATTGGCCTCTCTGATAAGTCTTCCATTTTATGGGTCAGAACCACCCCTAAGCCGTATAGCGATGCATCATAAGTTAGAATGATTGGCTTCACCGGGTCAAAATGAACCAAAAGACTTGAAAACTGTAAGGCTTACTTGACAAGTTGGAAGGTTTGCACTTGTTACTCCTTCCAGAGCCAACAATGGTATTTTCACAAGAGGAGGTGAAAGGACACCAATATTGTGGCTAGGTTGGAAATGAATCCACTGACATAGTTGGCCATCCCAGGAAAGACTTTAACCCGGCTACGTTCTTGGGTGCCGGGACTTTTCATATTGCTCAAACCTTTTCTTTGAATAGGTGCTGACCTGTGGTGTCCACTCTGAACCCCAAATAAGTGAGTTCTGTGGTCTGGATGGTGCATTTCTCACATTTCAGATGGGCTCCTATGTCTCGAAACCTCTTCACCACCACTTCCAGGCTTGACATGTGTTCCTCGTGTGTTGTTCCTGTTATTAGGTCATTATCTGAGTATACCATCACCTTTGGGATACCCTGAAGTAGGTGTGCTGGAATGTCACACAAGTCGAGGAAATGCTGAAAGGTAGCCTAGCGTATTGCAAAAAGCCCTTGATTTTGGTGAACTTTTAGAACTTTATCAATTCTAGCTGAGGGTAGGCATGGCTGAGGTCCAGTCCGGATTAAGTGAAACCCCCCCCCCCCGCCAACTTCACGTAGAGGTCCTTGATTCTGGGAACTTGGGCCGCTGATTGATTGGTGGTTTGTAGTCCCTGCATTTTCTAATTTAATGGTCTGGTTTCAGTAAGGAGATAATGGGGACTGCCCACTCGGAAAATTGTATGGGTTTAATAATTCCCAGTTGCTCCAGGCGCTTTAGTTCAGCTTCCACTTTGTAAAGGAGGACATATGGGACTGGTCTTACCCTAGAAAACTTTGGTGTTGAACCCAGATCAACGTGAGCTTTGGCCTTTACTTCCTTTATTCGGCCCAACTCATCCTTGTATCTACATAATATGTCCTGGAAAACTCTGCTTGAACGTGGAAGATCTCCAGCCAATTTAACTTAATTCACGACAACCATTTTCACCCATTAGGCTTGGCCTATGTCCCTCTACAATTATCAAGGGCAGCTGAGTTTCTTAACCCTTGTAAGACACTGTCGTACTGGTCGTCTCCAAAACTTTCAGGGTTTCCCCCATGTAGGGTCAACAACGTGAACATCGTGTTGCGCAAATTCAAGGACTAAATCTCTTCTCGAGTATAGTCGAACGTTTTCACACCCACAAAAGTGACCGATGCCTCAGCTTCCATCTTCAGGATTCTTCCATTCACCTGCAAGACTACCTCGATTGCGGCTGTTTTATTCACTTGGACGGCATTTACGCGGTACATGTGTGTTTCTCATCAGAATTCCTTTCCACTTCGTTCGCCGCCGCCATGATTTGCTGCTGCTGTGCTTTTTTTAATTGACATGCTCTGCCTGGCCCGGCAGCATGCCTGGATATGGCCCTTTTGATTGCAGCAGAAACAGACAAACTCACAACAATAGGATGCTTCCTGGGGGTGGTCCCCCCAACATCGGTAGCAATCCTGATCTCTCTTGGGCTGATGACCTGTTTGATTCCCGGACTGCTGACTGTGATCTTGTCCTGAGGACTGTGGCTTGCTCTCTTCTGTGTCAGTCCACCATCTTATCATTATCTGTGTGGTTTCCTTTGGACCTCAGAATTGTATACTATGATTGCTAGGTGTTTTACAATTTTGCCCCTTCATTTTCTCTGTGCCTCAGGAACTCCCTTCCTAACAACATAATGAGAGCACCTTCACCACAGAGTCTACAGCTGTTCAAGAGAAAAAAATCTACCTCACTTGCTGGCTCCACTTCCGGCTTTTCCAGTCATATTTTTTGGTACTTGTTCAAACAAAATCCTGGAGGCGGGTCCCATAACATCACACAGAGATCGGGGTGCCTTTCTTTGAAGGACTCCCCAATCCAAACAAAATTAAAATGAGAGGTTCCGCCCCTCGGAAACATGAACCCCCTTGACCCACATACACGTCTCCTCCCCAGGGAATCCCGCACCCATAGAGACGGGAAACCGCCCCATACACTTGCACCCCCAGGAAATTAACTCCCTCCTCAGACACAGGAACGTCACCCCCCCCCCACCCCAAGAAAATGCTTCATTCCCCCCCAAGGATCCCCCCACCCCCCACCCTATGCAAAACCCCCCACCCACCATCACAGGAAATCACCTCCCTTGGACCTCTCCATCGGAAACCCTCAGCACCACCAGGGTACTGCCCAGGCATGATCCTCTCCCCTCTTGGGGCTGGACTTACCCATGCCTCCCTGGCAGGTTCTCTTCATCAGGTCCTCCTTTGTCAAAACCTGACGCCGTGACAGAATTCTAAATGTGGGGGATAATAGAGTGGGAAAGCCTGATAAAGACACTGAACTATATGATAATGAGGTCACCAACCTTTCATGGCAGGAACCCCATTACATTATTGGCGGAGAGTGGGTGTAATGAAATGTATAATGCAAGTGTAGTAAAAAGTCAACTTCAGAAACTATGTGTAAATCAAACACTGGGTGGCATTACTTAATTATTGTATATAAGGCAGCATCTCTCAGACTTCTGGGAGAACATGATGAGGAGCTGAGGAGAGCAGAGTGAGAAGTCACTGTAGAGATATAGCGCGAGGTCAAGTCATAGTGTAGTTCAATAGTTAGATAGAATATTGATTACTGTACTACAGATTCAGTATTATTGGTTTATTACTCAGTAAAGTGTGCAAACCTAATTAGGTTTAGTTGTGTAAAATAAAAAATTTTTGATTCAAACTTCTTATTTTTATATTCTTTGTCAACACTACATATCTTTGAGCAAAAGGCAAGGAATATAACATGAATATAACCGGGATATTGTAAGAGTAATTCAGATTGATTAGAAAGACTCTAACAGAAAATCTAGCACGCGACTCAGACTTCAAAGAACAGACTGCTTCCAGACCTGCTACTTCAAAATACAGAAGAATCCCAAACTCATGGAGAAAGTGCAACCTCTACGACAGCTCAGGATATCTGGTACACGAGATGTAAATTGGAAAGTTTTTAAGCTACAGTTTCAGCTATATCTCCCTGCATCTGATTTAGACAATGCCGGTGATAATAGAAAACGAGCATTATTCTTAACAATGGCTGGTCCACAAGCTATTGAACTGTATAACTCCTTTAAATTCTCAATAGAAGAAGATAAAACGAAATATGATGTTGTCATTGAGAAATTTGATCTGCACTGCAGGACTCAAATAAATGAAATATATGAAAGATTTGTCTTTGAAAAGGATACAAAAAGATGGGGAATCTATTGATTGCTTCATAGCAGATTTAGAACACAAAGCTCAAACATGTAACTTCTTTATATTATCAGACTCTATGATCAGAGATCAAATCGTTTTTGGGATCATAGATGAAAAGCTCAGAGAACATTTCTTAAGCCAAAAAGATCTGAAGTTAGAAGATGCTATTGAAATGTGTCAAGTGAATTGTCTAAATGTCAGTACCCTGAGATTCTGAAAAAAGAATAGGGCGCGAAAGCTTGGAGCTGTGGCGCAGTTCAGAAAAATGCGCGTTTTGGACGTCAACCATACTGCGCACACGCATTCCCGACCCGCACATGCGCACTTCACCAAACGATGCGAGATGGAAGACGACCGTCTGCGCATGCGCAAAGACAATTTGAGCGTGACGAAATTAACGTGTGGACGTTGTGGACACGCCCACACCCACAAAACAAATGCCCAGCACTTGAAAAAACTTGCTCAAAATGTTACAAACTCAATCACTTCCTGTGCAATGCAGAACTTCATTTAAAGCAACACAATATAAATCTGCAAATCTACCCAGGACACACATAAACATAAGAAGTGTTGATACAATTGCAGAAAATTTCAAAAGTGATAACATTGACAATTATCTTGATGTTTAGAGCTTAGAAGATTCCTTCTTTGTAGGAATTATTGAAAAGTTCAATGATACTGCAGATGATACTTCTAATCCTCAAATAGTACCATCTAGTAACACGAAATCCGAATGGAATACACCGCTTTAAGTAAACGGTTCCAAAATCATGTTCAAGCTGGACACAGGAGCTTCCGCGAACATGATAAACATTCATGACCTTTCGCGACTTAGTCAAAGTCCTAAAATACAGAAAACAGATTGCCAATTGCGTGATTATGATGGCAACACTATTACCTCATTGGGATCTTGCTATCTTGTAGTGACAAATCACAGCACCGTGATAGCCTTACGGTTCGAAATTGTTGAATCCAATCGATCTTCGCTATTCGGTGCACAAGCCTGTCAGGATCTTCACCTAGTTCGAAGAATCTATAGCACCAGTGCACCTCTTCCACCTATATAGAAAGATATTCAGAGAATTCTTGATCGATTTTGTCATGTCTTTGAAGATATGGGTACTCTTCCATTTCAATACAAGATACAATTGAAACCAAATGCCAAAACAGTGGTACACCCTCCTAGAAGAGTTCCTGTTCCATTATGTAAGAAATTAAAGCAAGAACTTGCACGAATGCAGAAACTTGGAATCATCTCCAAGATTACAGCACTAACTGATTGAGTCAGTTCGATGGTGTGTGTCAAGAAATCATCTGGAGAATTGAGAATATGTATAGATCCAAAAGATCCAAACAAGAATATAAAGCGTGAACATTATCCAATACCCAAGCATGAAGAGATCACCAGCGAAATGGCAAATATAAAAATTTTCTCTAAACTGGATGCCTCCAGAGGATTTTGGCAAATGCAGCTGGCTGACGCCAGCAAGAAATTATGTACGTTCAACACACCGTTTGGTCGATGTGTTTCAACAGACTGCCATTTGGTATAATCTCAGCGTCGGAGATATTTCATCATGCAATGGAACAAATGACTGAAGGCATTGATGGAGTACGAGTTTACATGGATGACATCATCGTCTGGTCATCTACCCGTGAAGAGCATAATGCAAGGCTATTGCAAGTCTTCCAGAGGATACACATATTTGGCTTAAAACTAAACAGAACCGAATGCAATTTCGGTATCTCAACTTTAAAATTCCTGGGTGATCAAATCTCAGAACATGGTGTGCAACCTCACGATGACAAAATTGCTGCCAAACAGAAGATAGCAGTCCCAGAGGACAAGAAAGCAGTGTTAAGATTCCTCGGCATTCTAAGTTTCCTTGGAAAGTTCATTCCAAATCTTTCTTCAAGACCTACAGCTTTGTGTCATCTGATCAAGAAATCCACGACGTTTTCATGGACTGATGAGCACCAATCAGAATGGATGGACTAAAGTCAGCATTCACTACCACATCTGTTCTTTCCTTCTTTGACCCTGAAAGAGAGACAAAGATCTCAACGGATGCGTCAAAGTGGAATTGGAGCAGTTCTTCTTCAAAGAGATGATGATTCTTTGTGGACACCCATTGCTTACGCATCGCAATCAATGACATACACTGAGCAAAAGTATGCTCAGATAGAAAAAGAATGTTTAGGTTTACTTACTGGAGTTCTCAAGTTTCATGACTATGTCTGGCCTACCAACATTCACAGTCGAAACATTCTATGGAATTCCCTGCCCAGTGAAGCAGTTGAGGCTCCTTCATTAAATATTTTCAAGATAAAGATAGATAGTTTTTTGGAGAATAAAGGAATAAAAGGTTATGGTGTTCGGGCCGGAAAGTGGAGCTGAGTCTATAAAAGATCAGACATGATCTCATTGAATGGCGGAGCAGGCTTGAAGGGCCAGATGGCCTATTCTTGCTCCTAGTTCTTATGTTCTTATGAAACTGATCACCGACCACTTGTTCACATCATTCACAAAGATTTGAATGACATGGATCCTAGACCACAGCGTATTCTGATCAAGTTAAGACAATATGATTTTCAACTTGTCTATACTCAGGGCAAAGATTTGATAATTGATACATTATTTTGTTCTATCAACTCAGAAGAACAACCACCAGAGTTCATTCAGCAGATTGAAGCTCAAGTACAGCTTCGAGCTGAAACCCTTCCTGCTTCGGATGACAAACTCAAACTCATCAGAGATGAGACAAGCAAAGATGAAATGTTGCAACGTGTCATTAACCATTTGAATAATGGTTGGCTCAAAGGACACTGTTCCAAATTCAGAAACGTTCAATCTGAAATCACTGTCGTAGATGGTTTTTTTACTCAGTCTCGATCATATAGTTATTCCTATGAGACTAAGACCCATGATACTACAGAAAATACATGAAGGTCATCTGGGCATAGAGAAATGCAAACGAAGAGCGAGATAGGCAGTATATTGGCCAGGCATCAACAAGGACATAACAAACCTGATTCTTAAATTTCAAACCTGTCAATACAACCAATCAACGGAAAGTAAAGAAACACTTCTACTTCATGACCTTGAGAAGACTCGGTCAAAGGTTGGAATCGATTTATTTCACTTTCATGGTCGTGATTATATTCCAATCATTGATTATTTCTCAAATTATCCCAAAGTAACCAAATTGTCTGACTGAACTGCAAAATCTGTGATCAAGGCAACAAAATAAATTTTTGCTCGGCATGGGATACCTTGCAAAGTCATGACAGACACTGGACCTTGTTTTGACAGCTATGAGTGGACAGAATTTGCTAAAGCATACAATTTTGCTGACATAACTTCAAGTCCTCTCTATTCGCAATCCAATAGCAAGGTTGAAAAAGGAGTTCACATCGTGAAACAACTTTTCATAAAATCGCTTGATTCTGATTTTAACACGTACTTGGCTTTATTAAATTACAGAGCTACTCCTCTTGCAACTGGTTTATCTCCTGCTCAACTATTGATGAACAGAACATTGTGTACAGCTGTTCCATACATAAGTCTTCCTGATCCGGATCTTCAGCCAGTCATCAAGAAAATGCAATATCAACAAAGCATTCAGGAGAAATACTACAATCAGCATGCAACACCACTGGAACCACTGAATCCAGGTGATCAAGTGAGGATTCGTATTCTCACTGGAGGATGGTCTGCTCTTGCGAAGGTAATACATCAAGCAGCACCTCGTTCATACATCATTCAGACGAATGACGTTTCGATTGTTAGAAGAAATCGCAGAGCACTTCTGAAAGTTAAATCTTCCAGTACGTTATTTCCTGATCTTCAACACAATGAAAGTTTATTTCGTACTACAATAACATCTTCAAGATACCAGATGACTTCCAGAGGACGTTCAAGACTTCTACCATTCCACTTACTGATTAAGAAAATCGTCCCGGATAAGAAAGAAACCAGACAGACTTACCTTGTGAAGAAACACAAATGACCTGTTTGAATAAATTTTTCTTACTCACTTGTTAATTGAGTATACGTATCAATGTATTATGTACTACCGTTAGACATTTTTTTCTTTTGTCATGTAGAAAAGAAATGTCTAAAAAAAATGGGGATGTAATGATATGTATAGTGCAAGTGTCGTAAAGGGTTAACATCAGTAACTATAGAGGCGATTCTCCCAAATGGAGCCTAAGTGTTCGCGCCGTCGTGAATGCCCACAGAGGGCCAGCACAGCCCTGGAGCAATTCACGCCGCTCCAGCCTCCCTTCCCAGCGCCAAATGGGCGCCGCGCCAACCCGCGCATGCGCAGTTGGGCCGCTCCAGCCTGAGCATGCGAGGGGGACTTCTTCAGCGCGCCGGCCCCGACTCAACATGGCATCGGTGTTCAGGGGCGAGAAAGTAGGCCGGGGCGGGAGAGGCCGGCCTGCCGATTGGTGGGCCCCAATCGTGGGCCAGACCCCATTGGAGGCCCCCCCCCGGGGACGGAGGCCGCCCCCCCCCCCCCCCCCCCCCCACAGGCCACCCCCCCCCGACCGTTCGCGCAGAGTTCCCGCCGCCAACGACCAGGGATGAACAGCGCCGGCGGGACTCTGTCGTATCAGCATGGCCGCTCGGTCCATCCGGGTCAGAGATTTGGCGGCCCCACCGATTCCAGCGGCCCGTGGCGCACCACGCCAACCCCGCGCCGGGGCAAATGGCGCCGATTCTCCGCACCTTGGTGAATCGCGGTCGGGGCGTTTTGGCGCGGTTGCGGTGATTCTCCAGCCCGGCGTGGGGCTCGGAGAATCGCCCCCTATGTGTAAATCAAACACTGGATGGCTTTACTAAGTTATTGTATATAAGGCAGCATCTCTAGGAATTCTGGGAGAACATGATGAGAAGCTGAGGAGAGTAGAGTGAGAACTCACTGTAGAGATAATAGCACGCGGTGAAGTCATAGTGTAGTTTAAGAGCTCGATAGAATATTGATTACTGTACCACAGATTCAGTATTATTAGTTTAGTATCTGTTACTCAGTAAAGTGTGCGAACCTAATTAAGTTTAGCAATGTAAAAAAATTTGTTATGATTCAAACTTATTTTTCTATTCTTTGTCAACAATACATATCTGGCTATCTTGGAGGAAAAGGCAAGCAATATAACAGGGGGAGGGGGAATTGGAATGGGAAATCCTGACGGCGTGTAAGACGGCTGGTGGGTGGAAAATCATAGCCATTGCATAAGATTAGTGATCAATTGGTACAGGTTGAGAATCCCTTATGTCAAATTCCGAAAACTGTAAAATTCTGAAATCCGCACTTTTTTTCAAGCACAGACGTGACGTCACGAGTGCGAAATCCCACAAGGCTCTGGGAAGGCTCCCGGGTGATGCGCACACGCCGTGTATGCGCAGGGCCCGGGAACAGACCGTTCCACCCCTCGAAAATAATATTCCACAATCCGATACACACTCGGCCCGAGGAATTTTGGATAACATAAGAACATAAGAACATAAGAACATAAGAACTAGGAGCAGGAGTAGGCCATCTGGCCCCTCGAGCCTGCTCCGCCATTCAATTAGATCATGGCTGATCTTTTGTGGACTCAGCTCCACTTTCTGGCCCGAACACCATAACCCTTAATCCCTTTATTCTTCAAAAAACTATCTATCTTTACCTTAAAAACATGTAATGAAGGAGCCTCAACTGCTTCACTGGGCAAGGAATTCCATAGATTCACAACCCTTTGGGTGAAGAAGTTCCTCCTAAACTCAGTCCTAAATCTACTTCCCCTTATTTTGAGGCTATGTCTCCTAGTTCTGCTGTCACCCGCCAGTGGAAACAACCTGCCCGCATCTATCCTATCTATTCCCTTCATAATTTTAAATGTTTCTATAAGATCCCCCCTCATCCTTCTAAATTCCAACGAGTACAGTCCCAGTCTACTCAATCTCTCCTCATAATCCAACCCCTTCAGCTCTGGGATTAACCTAGTGAATCTCCTCTGCACACCCTCCAGCACCAGTACGTCCTTTCTCAAGTAAGGAGACCAAAACTGAACACAATACTCCAGGTGTGGCCGCACTAACACCTTATACAATTGCAACATAACCTCCCTAGTCTTAAACTCCATCCCTCTAGCAATGAAGGACAAAATTCCATTTGCCTTCTTGATCACCTGTTGCACTTGTAAACCAACCTTCTGTGACTCATGCACTAGCACACCCAAGTCTCTCTGAACAGCGGCATGCTTTAATATTTTATCGTTTAAATAATAATCCCGTTTGCTGTTATTCCTACCAAAATGGATAACCTCACATTTGTCAACATTGTATTCCATCTACCAGACCCGAGCCCATTCACTTAACCTATCCAAATCCCTCTGCAGACTTCCAGTATCCTCTGCACTTTTCGCTTTACCACTCATCTTAGTGTCATCTGCAAACTTGGACACATTGCCCTTGGTCCCCAACTCCAAATCATCTATGTAAATTGTGAACAATTGTGGGCCCAACACGGATCCCTGAGGGACACCACGAGCTACTGATTGCCAACCAGAGAAACACCCATTTATCCCAACTCTTTGCTGTCTATTAATTAACCAATCCTCTATCCATGCTACTACTTTACCCTTAATGCCATGCATCTTTATCTAATGCAGCAACCTTTTGTGTGGCACCTTGTCAAAGGCTTTCTGGAAATCCAGATATACCACATCCATCGGCTCCCCGTTATCTACTGCACTGGTAATGTCCTCAAAAAATTCCACTAAATTAGTTAGGCATGACCTGCCTTTTACAAACCCATGCTGTGTCTGCCCAATGGGACAATTTCTATCCAGATGCCTCGCAATTTCTTCCTTGATGATAGATTCCAGCATCTTCCCTACTACCGAAGTTAAGCTCACTGGCCTATAATTTCCTGCTTTCTGCCTACCTCCTTTTTTAAACAGTGGCGTCACGTTTGCTAATTTCCAATCCACCGGGACCACCCCAGAGTCTAGTGAATTTCGGTAAATTATCACTAGTGCATCTGCAATTTCCCTAGCCATCTCTTTTAGCACTCTGGGATGCATTCCATCAGGGCCAGGAGACTTGTCAACCTTTAGCCCCATTAGCTTGCCCATCACTCCCTCCTTAGTGATAACAATCCTCTCAAGGTCCTCACCTGTCATAGCCTCATTTCTATCAGTCGCTGGCATGTTATTTGTGTCTTCCACTGTGAAGACCGACCCAAAAAACCTGTTCAGTTCCTCAGCCATCTCCTCATCTCCCATTATTAAAACTCCCTTCTCATCCTCTAAAGGACCAATATTTACCTTAGCCACTCTTTTTTGTCTTATATATTTGTAAAAACGTTTACTGTCTGTTTTTATATTCTGAGCAAGTTTACTCTCATACTCTATCTTACTCTTCTTTATAGCTTTTTTAGTAGCTTTCTGTTGCCCCCTAAAGATTTCCCAGTCCTCTAATCTCCCAGCAATCTTTGCCACTTTATATGCTTTTTCCTTCAGTTTGATACTCTCCCTTATTTCCTTAGATATCCACGGTCGATTTTCCCTCTTTCTTCCGTCCTTCCTTTTTGTTGGTATAAACCTTTGCTGAGCACTGTGAAAAATCGCTTGGAAGGTTCCCCACTGTTCCTCAACTGTTCCACCATAAAGTCTTAGCTCCCAGTCTACCTTAGCTAGTTCTTCTCTCATCCCCTTGTAATCTCCTTTGTTTAAACACAAAACACTAGTATTTGATTTTACTTTCTCACCTTCCATCTGTATTTTAAATTCCACCATATTGTGATGGCTCCTTCCGAGAGGATCCCCAACTATGAGATCATGAATCAATCCTGACTCATTACACAGGACAAGATCTAGGACCGCTTGTTCCCTTGTAGGTCCCATTACATACTGTTCTAGGAAACTATCGCGGATACATTCTATAAACTCCTCCTCAAGGTTGCCTTGACCGACCTGGTTCAACCAATCGACATGTAGATTAAAATCCCCCATGATAACTGCTGTACCATTTCTACATGCATCAGTTATTTCTTTGTTTATTGCCTGCCCCACCATATCGTTACTATTTGGTGGCCGATAGACTACTCCTATCAGTGACTTTTTCGCCTTACTATTCCTGATTTCCACCCAAATGGATTCAACCTTATCCTCCATAGCACCGATGTCATCCCTTACTATTGCCCGGATGTCATCCTTAAATAACAGAGCAACACCACCTCCCTTACCATCCACTCTGTCCTTCCGAATAGTTTGATACCCTCGGATATTTAACTCCCAGTCGTGACCATCCTTTAACCATGTTTCAGTAATGGCCACTAAATCATAGTCATTTACGATGATTTGTGCCATCAACTCATTTACTTTATTCCGAATACTACGAGCATTCAGGTAAAGTACACTTATGTTGGTTTTTTTACCTCTATTTTGAATCTTAACATCTCCAGTTTTATTCCTTTTGTTATTACTGGGCCTATTCACTGAGCTCCCCTCAGTCACTGTACCTTGTACTGTCGCCCTTTTAGATTTTTGACTATGTCTTCTCTGCCTTGCACTTTTCCCCTTACTTCCTTTTGCTTCTGTCCCTGTTTTACTACCTTCCAACTTCCTGCATCGGTTCCCATCCCCCTGCCACATTAGTTTAAACCCTCCCCAACAGCTCTAGAAAACACCCCCCCTAGGACATCGGTTCCAGTCCTGCCCAGGTGCAGACCGTCCGGTTTGTACTGGTCCCACCTCCCCCAGAACCGGTCCCAATGCCCCAGGAATTTGAATCCCTCCCTCTTGCACCATCTCTCGAGCCACGCATTCATCCTATCTATCCTGACATTCCTACTCTGACTAGCTCGTGGCACTGGTAGCAATCCTGAGATTACTACCTTTGAGGTCCTACTTTTTAGTTTAACTCCTAACTCCCTGAATTCCGCTTATAGGACCTCATCCCGTTTTTTACCTATATCATTGGTGCCTATGTGCACCACGACAGCTGGCTGTTCACCTTCCCCCCCCCAGAATGTCCTGCAGCCGCTCCGAGACATCCTTGACCCTTGCACCAGGGAGGCAACATACCATCCTGGAGTCTCGATTGCGTCCACAGAACCGCCTGTCTATTCCCCTTACGATTGAGTCCCCTATCACTATAGCCCTGCCATTTTTCTTCCTGCCCTGCTGTGCAGCAGAGCCAGCCACGGTGCCATGAACCTGGCTGCTGCTGCCTTCCCCTGGTGAGCCATCTCCCTCAACAGTATCCAAAGCGGTATATCTGTTTTTCAGGGAGATGACCGCAGGGGACACCTGCACTGCCTTCCTACTCTTGCTCTTTCTTTTGGTCACCCATTTTCTATCTCCCTCAGTAACCTTCACCTGCGGTGTGACCAATTCGCTAAACGTGCTATCCACGACCTCCTCAGCATCGCGGATGCTCCAAAGTGAGTCCATCCGCAGCTCCAGAGCCGTCAAGCGGTCTAACAAGAGCTGCAACTGAACACACTTCTTGCACGTGAAGGAGCCAGGGACAGTGGACGTGTCCCTGAGCTCCCACATCGTACACGAGGAGCATGACACGGGTCTGGGATCTCCTGCCATGTCTTAAACCTTTGGTAAACTTAAACAACTAGAATTTCAAAATAAAAATAAATAAATTAGACAATGAAAAGAAAAAGAGAGACTACTTACCTGTCACTTACCAGGGTTAAAAAGCACCTCCTCACACTCTGCACTGAATTACCTCACTGCACCAAATTACCAAGTTTCAATCCCCCACTCTGGATGAGTCTCACTCCGGATGAGTCTACTGGAAAAGTGCTCGCACATAAGGGATGCTCAACTTGTAATTGCTTAATTAGATAGACTGTCATTTGTTCTAAATTTTCTTTACTGATGAATGTAAGAATTTTTATCTCACAATACCCACACCATAATTATATAATTCTCGCTGTGAAAAGGCAGGTGGTGGTAAATGCGATGACTACTTTGAAAAGGGGACTGAAAGAAACAGACATTACATAAAGAAGAAACAGGCTCTGTATATGCCAAGATGTTTTCATATTGTTAGTTTGAAATTTTTGAAACATTCAATGACTCAGACAGAAGTTTCTACAGGCTCTTCAAAGCACTCTTAAAAAGAAAGTCAATTTGCAGTCAAAAACTAAGTAGACAATAATATTGAGCAGCACTTTATTTAGGCGTAATTTTCAACTTGCTGTGTGGATGTAAAGCTAGTATTAGATTTGAAAATGAAAGTCAGACAGTTTATAGAAAGAGAGCCAAAGTCAGCATTACACAAGTTATGAATCAACCCCAAAGGAATGTTTCGCACGTGAGCTACATCCTTCATAAAGCTACAGTTATTTAATGGTGGTCTAAAATGACCCCTTCAAAGAACAAGACCATCTTAATTACTTTTTAATTTTTTAAATTATAAACTTGCTTCTTGAGGAGAAATTCCTTTACCTACACATTTGGATTATAGTTTGGCTTGTGAATCTCATAATTTCCACACATGGGGCTGAATTGTATGGCACCCTGGGAGCAGAATGCTACGTGCGGCATTTCCAGCACCTTCCTGCTGACTGCTCTGCAATTCTCCCAGGAGCAGAGGTGGTGGCAGGAGGCCAGTTAAGACCCTGAAGAGATCCATGGGAGGGGGTAGGCCACTGCAAACAGTTCAGCCTGCCATGTTTCATTGGGTGGGATATTGGCCAGCAATTGGGGGAGGGGGTGCCTTCTTTTGAGCCCCTGTGCCCATCAGAGATTCTCTCTCTCCCCCCCCCCCCCCCACCACCAAGTGCTTCAGCTCCATCGTAACATGCTTCACTTCCCTTCGGGGCCACTGCAATCCCAGCAGTGGCCATCGTTCCCAGTGGTGCTGCTAGGGCCAGAAAGCTGCTGGATATTTAATTGGCTGGACTTCTTCCCCACTGGGCCATTTCAAGCTAACTAATGTCCTGATGGCTGTAAATAGCTGCACTGCAGCAAAGTGAGCCAGCCAAGGTAGGGTGGGCTTGATCCTGATGTTTATGGGAACCTTGCCTTCAGCATAAATGCAGTCCAAGAATGGTACATGGTGCTTGCAAAACATTCTATGTGAGACTGATGGAACTATGTACCATCTACAAGCATCAAACCACCTGATAGTCTCACTCAAAGCAGTGTAGCAATGTAGGTTTATATTTGGTTGCATACTACATGTCCTGTGCTGGATTTACACTGATGTGAATCAGCTATCGAATTCATGGAGTCATAACTAAACATAATTGCCCTGATTTGCATTTTCCTTCTTCTGTTCATTTATTTTTAAACCTTGGAAGCGGAACCTGAGCAATTCTTACAAGGATTCAAGATACAATGCACCAAAGGTTGCGGTGCGATAATTTACATTTAAGATCTACTTCTTTTGGAAATAGTCTCTGGTATGTTTAAAATTCTATGATTCTATGATGAGTTTTGAAATCATCATCCATTCTCTATTCCTACAATCTTCCAGAATATTTGTGTGTTTTCCCTCAGGCATGAAATGCTTTAAATAAATGTTTTCTTTGCATCTGCAAACCACAAATGACATACAGGTTGTTTTTCAAATAGATTAAATAGACTTTGTAGAAAGTGCTGCTTGCTCGGTTTGTCCACCCTGGGGTACAATTTCAGCTGTTCATATAGCAGTGGATCAATTGCAATAGGTATTGCTGTAGATCAGGTAAGATATGCTGACAAGAAAAACAAAGGTTTGACTTCTTTAAGACATTAGCCATTGCAAATTGTTGACAGTAGTATCGCTACAATAAGTGCACCAACCTCCCAGCAGCTCGTCCACCTGATCCCCCAAGCATCACCTGTCACACATGTGACAGAGTCCACATATTGTGCATTGGACTCATCAACTATCTCAGAACTCATCGAACTGGACTGAAAGCAAGTTATACTCAACCGCAAGGGATTACCGAAGTGACAATAAATGTAGAAGTGTGGAGATTTGGAAGTTTCCTATCAGAGCAATAGAAGGAGCTGATGTGAATTCATGTTCCATAGTGCTAGCATTTGACCTCGGCACCTCACCCCAGTATCACTCGATATTATGTATCAGCAAAACCCTCTTGGATGTGTGACGGGGTGACGGGGGATGGGGGGGGGGGATGAAAGTGGAGGTGGAGGCAAGGGGACGAATCACAGCCCAATCTTTCCTCACCCAACAAACAAATTTCCGAGGTGGTATCTTTAGTTACCAATTAAGAATAAGTGCCTTGCCTGTATTTTTCATGTAGACACAGAGACTAATTGGATTGTCCTTGTTTCTCTCGCAGCTGATTTCATCATTGACAAAGGGTCAGCTCTCCTGCTTTGTATGTCTCAATGCTAAGGAAGGCATGCAGTCCCCCACTATACCATTGACACTCTCATACCTTATTTAGTTTTCTTGAACGTTTTGGTAGTGATTAACAAGCAATGGAACCAAAATAAATCTTTAATAGTGAATTTCTACTTGTTAAATGGATGTATATAAATATAGACACTCATTTTGGGCAATTGTGATGATTGGAGGATTTTAGTAAATTGGCTTCAAAAATTTTGGGTAAAGTTAAGAGTTAAAGACCTGGGGGCATAGTGTGTATGGCGGCAATATTCAGGTTTTTAAAAAAAGGATTTTGTTTTTTTTCTAGTAAACAGAAGTGAAATTGACAAGGAATGTATTTATCAGTCTAGGCTAATGGACTGTAGTTTGACTGGGGAGGTCCCTGGGAATTAATGTGCGTTTGCAGCCTGCAGAGATCATGGGGCAGTTCTCCGTCCCACCTCACCGGATTTATGGTACAGCAGGCCATCAGGATTCTCTGTTTCGCTCGCTGGTCATTGGAGTTTCCCGTTGTGGGGCAGCACTATGCCGTCGAGAAACCCCCGGGCTGCCAGCAAATCGGAGAATCCCATCGGTGGAGAATTCAGTACCATTTGTTTTTTTAATTTGGGGAGATCAGGTCATTCCTGGGTGGAATCCAGAAAGGCAAAGAGGCAGTGAGTTTGGAGAAGCTTTGAGAGAAAGAGGAGTTGAGTTCTGCTCTGCCTGACTCTAGAGTCCAAATTCTTTCCAAGTAGGAGTTTTAAAAATGGAGTAATCATATTTTAAAGCAGAAGTCATGTCTAGTTGAAGCAACTATTGGAAGATATTCAGTCAGATTCTGAAGGGGTTCCAACTGGAGCCAAATCTGTTTTATTATGCAAGTATTACTCTATGTCCTGCTAATTTTAAGGTAGATTAAGAGCTGTATGTTTATTTTCTTGTTGTTTAATGGGTAATTGTAAGTGGTTCTTTTCAGTTGTGAAAAGAAAAGTTTTATATTGTGTTCATAATAAACTTTTGTTTTAGAAATACCAAAGCCCTATTTTACATGCAATCAATCTGCACAGATTGATACATATTGGGGTTTTGGTCCAGGATCCTAGGCACTTTTGTGGTCTGGTCTGGGATTGTAATAAAACTGGGGGCCCGTCCGTGATCGTAAGTATAATTCCTTGCTTGGCTTGGGGTAATTGAACTTAAGGAGAGTGAGTGTGTGTGGAACAATTGCATTCTTTCAGGTTTTGAAATTGAAATAGGGAGTGACTGAAGATGTCTTTTTCATTTGCCAAGGTTTTTCTGGGTATGGAAGAGATTACTCAAGATTGTTTACAAAGGGAGACTAATGCAAAACTTCGAGTTTGGCAGAGAAGCTGCAGTTAACCTTATCAAAAGGGGTGAGGAAAGTAGAGATAATATAAGCCATAGCTCAATATTTAAATTTGCCAGAGACACAGCCCGAATCATTAGAATTAGCTAGAATTCAACTACAAATGAAACAATTTGAAATACAGGGAAAGATAAACAGAAAGAAATACAATTGGAAATAAAGGAAAAGGAGAGATAGGCAATGGCAGTAGAAAAGGAAAATTAGATATTGGTAATGGCAGAAGCAAAATAAAAAGAGAGGCAGAAAAGGAAAAAGAGAGGGCTTTTCAAAAGGAAATAGAAAGGAGGAAAATTGAGGTAGAAGTGGAAAGATTAGCAAAGAAGAAAGGGATCAGGAAAGAGACAGAGAATTTGAATTTCGGAAACTGGCACTGCAAGGAGAACATCAATTTAAAAGGTTGTAGTTAAAGGCAGCAGAAATAGATGAGGATTATGAATTGGTTCATGAAGCAAAGTTTGATTGTTGACATCAATTTCAATCTGTGATGGATAGAAACTGGGGAAATGAGAAGTTCACAGGTGGTCAATACAAATGAGGTTAAGGAGAGTGTGCCTCAGAGTAAGAAGGAAATCTATGATCGTGCAGGGAGATAAGAAAACGCAAGTGTTTTCATTATAATAAAGTTGGACATGTGAAGTTGTGGTGTTTATTGGTGGCTTCAGAAATGTACTGGGAAGCCATTGGGGTTTATGTAAGTGGGAGGAAAAAATATTCCCAGTGGAAGAGGTGCAACATAGTGTACAGCCTGTTCAGAAGTTGGTGGATAAGCAGGTATCAGAACTTTTTAAGGATTTTATCTGTGAGAGTAAGGTTTACTCGTGCGTACAAGGTGGAGGAGGTAAGGAAATTACGATCTTAAGGGATATAATGGCAAGTCAATCTTTAATGGTGAGAGATAAGGAGATATGTAGTTGGAAGGAGTATTTCCAGAGAAGGTGGTTATATCTGGAATTAGTGGTGAGAGCAGTAGTGTGGTGCTATGTAATGTCAGGTTAAAGAGTCCAGTGAAAAGTGATGAAGTGGTAGTAAGAGTAATATAAAAGTTACCTTTTTCAGGGGTACAATTTATCCTAGGTAATGCTATAGCTGGATAACATACGTGAATGTAGCCAATGTGGTTGAAAAGCCAGTGGAAAGTCAAGCAACTGAGCTGTTGCAAGAAGCATATCCGTGAGTGTTTCCTGTTTGTGTGATCACCAGATCACAAAGCCACAGGGTGGCACAAGAGGAAGAGAATTTGAGGATTGCCGATAGGGAGGCTGAGATTCAATTGTCAGAAACCATGTTTGATCAGATGGTTAGTAAAGAACAAGAGCAGGTGATGGTTGAAGTGAATATCTTTAGATCAAGCAAGTTGAATTACAACATAAAGATTCAGAGATAAAGCAGTTGTATCAAAGAGCATATACAGAAATGGAAATCGGAGTGTATTACAGAGTGTTCTTACATTATAAACAATTTATTAATAATGAAAATGAAGACCGTTACATTCAAGCAGATGAGAAATGAGCAGCAGTTCAACGAGTGGTATTACTGGTGGGTTATAGAAAGGAGGTTTTGCCACTAGCGCACAAAGTTCAAGTAGGGGGTCATTTAGGAGAAAGGAAAACTCAAGCAAAAATACCAATATTTTTATTGGCCTGGACTGACTGCATAAGCATGTGGTTGACTTTTTCCATACATGTCACACATATCAAATAATAGGGAAACCTCAGGTGGTAATTAAACCAGAACCTTTACTATCCATTCAGCATTTGAGGAGCCTTTCACTAGGGTCCTATTTGATTGGGTGGGACCCTGCCTAAAACCAAAAGTGGGAATCAGTATCTTTGACCATAATGGATGTGTCTACTAGATTTCCCGAGGCAATTCCATTAAGAAACATTACACCGAAGAGGGTAGTAGAGGAGTTAACCAAATTATTTACTAGATATTTGGATTGAATTGGATTGGATTTGTTTATTGTCACGTGTACCGAGGCACAGTGAAAAGTATTTTTCTGCGAGGAGTTCAACAGATCATTAAGCACCTGAAAATAAAACAAAATAAAAATACACAATAGGGCAACACAAGATACACAATGTAACTACATAAACACAGGCATCGGGTGAAGCATACAGGGGTGTAGTGTCAATCAAGTCAGTCATAAGACGGTAATTTAGGAGTCTGGTAACAGTGGGGAAGCTGTTTTTGAGTCTATTTGTGCTTGTTCTCAGTATCTCCTGCCCGATGGAAGAAGTTGGAAGAGTGAGTAAGCCGGGTGGGAGGGATCTTTGATTATGCTGCCCAATTTTCCAAGGCAGCGGGAGGTGTAAGTGGAGTCAATAGATGGGAGGCAGGTTTGTGTGATGGACTGGGCTGTGTTACGACTCTCTGAAGTTCCTTGCGGTCTTGGGCCAAGCAGTTGCCATACCAGGCTGTGATGCAGCCAGATAGGATGCTTTCTATGGTGCATCTGTAAAAGTTGGTAAGTGTTAATGTGGACATACCGAATTTCCTTAGTTTCCTGAGGAAGTATAGGCGCTGTTGTGCTTTCTTGGTGGTAGCGTCGACGTGGGTGGACCAGGAGAGATTTTTGGTAATGTGTACCCCTAGGAATTTGAAACTGTTAACCATCTCCACCTGGGCCCTGTTGATACTGACAGGGGTGGGTACACATGGGTACTTTGTTTCCTGAAGTCAATGACCAGCTCTTTAGTTTTGCTGGCACTGAGGGATAGATTGTTGTCGCTGCACCACTCCACTAGGTTCTCTATTTCCCTCCTGTATTCTGACTCGTCATTATTCAAGATCTGGCCCACTATCGTCGTATCGCCAGCAAACTTGTAGATGGAGCTTAAACCAAATTTTGCCACGCAGTTGTGTGTGCACAGGGAGTATATAGTAGGGGACTAAGTATGCAGCTTTGTGGGGCCCTGGTATTGAGGACTATTGTGGAGGATGTGTTGTTGTTTATTCTTACTGATTGTGGTCTGTGGGTCAGAAAGTCGAGGATCCAGTTGAAGAGTGAGGAGCCAAGTCCTATATTTTAGAGCTTTGATAAGAGCTTGGCTGGGATTATGGTGTTGAAGGCGGCTCTGTAATCAATAAATAGGAGTCTGATGTAGGAGTCCTTGTTGTTGAGATGTTCTATGGATGAGTGTAGGGACAGGGAGATGGCGTCTGCGGTAGCAACGGTATGTGAATTACAGTGGATCAAGGCGTTTTGGGCGTATAGAGTTGATGCCTTCATGACCAACCTCATGAAGCACTTCATTACAACGGACGTCTGGGCCACCAGACGGTAGTCATTGAGGCACGTAGCCTGGTTCTTCTTTGGCACCGGTATGATGGAGGTCTCCTTGAAGCAGGTGGGGACATCGGAGCGGAGTAGGAACAGGAGTAGCAGCTGGGCTGCGCAGGCTCTGAGTGCACGACCAGGGATCCCGTCCGGACCCGTCGCCTTCCGAGGGTTCAATTTCAGGAAAGCCAATCTGACTTTGGAAGCTGTGATGGTGGGTATGGATGTGTTATGGGCTGCTGGGGCACTCGACAGCGGATTGTTGGTTTCCTGCTCGAACCGAGCATAGAACGCATTGACTTCATCGTGGAGGGGTGCGCAGCTGCTGGAGATACAGCTCAGCTTGGCATTGTAGCCTGTTATGTTGTTTAGGCCTTGCCACAACCGCTGAGAGTCTGTAACACTAGTCTATGTCTATAGCTTGTTCTGATATTCTCTCTTGGCATCTCGGATGGCTTTGAGGAGGTCATATAGGTCAGGGTCGCCTGACTTGAGAGCCTCAGACCTGTCCTTCAGTAGGGAGTCAATCTCGCGATTGAGCCATGGTTTCTGGTTGGAGAACGCACGTACTGCTTTCTTTGGCATGCAGTCATCCACACATTTGCTGATGAAGTCTGTGACGGTGGTGGCATACTCATTTAAGATGGTTGCTGAGTTCTTAAATATGGACCAGTCCACTGTCTCTAAGCAGTCACGTTGGAGCTCTTCTGTTTCCTCAGACCAGCACTGCAAGACCTTCTTAGCTGGATTCTCCCGCTTGAGTTTTTGCTTGTATACCGGGAGAAGGAGCACCGTCTTATGGTCTGATTTTCCAAAGTGCAGTCGGGGGATGGATCGGAAGGCTCCCTTGATTTTTGAGTAGCAGTGGTCAAGAGTGTTGTCGCCCCTGGTGTGACAGGAGATGTGCTGGTGTAATTTTGGCAGTACACTCTCAAGGTTGGCCATGTTGAACTCCCTGGCCACAATGAACAAGGCCTCCGGGTGTTCTGTTTCATAGTTGTTTATAACTGTGCACAGTTGTATGGCTACAAAAAGAAATTCAATCAGATCAGGAACCCAATGTTATGTTGAAATTCTTCAAGGAAGTTATGTTCAGCTTTGGAATAAAGCAATTTAACTCAATGGCATAGCATCCGGAATCACAAGGGGCATTAGAAAGGCGGTATCAAACTCTAAAGGGGTTGTTTAGCACAGGGCTAAATCGCTGGCTTTGAAAGCAGACCAAGCAGGCCAGCAGCACGGTTCGATTCCCGTGCCAGCCTCCCCAAACAGGCGCCGGAATGTGGCGACTAGGGGCTTTTCACAGTAACTTCATTTGAAGCCTACTTGTGACTATAAGCGATTTTCATTTCATTTTTCATTTCATTAAGGACCATTTTGAGGACTAATAATCAAGATTATCCAGAGGATTGGGATCAAAGAATTCCAGCTGTACTAAATTTAATTAGAGATGCATCTAATGAATCAACGAAATTCAGTCCATTTTAATATATTTTTGATCAAGTGAGAGGACTACTTAAATTGATCTAAGAGAAATTGGTGAGTCAACAGTCAGAGACTATGGGGGGTTCCTCTGGCCCACCGCACCAGATTTATGGTGTGGCACACTGTTGGGATTCTCCATTTCGCCGGCTGGTCAATGGGGTTTCCCCTGGTGGAGTAGTCCCACGCCGTCGGGAAACCCCCAGGCTGCCGGCAAAATGGAGAATCCCGACGGCAGAGAATTCAGCCCTATGTTTTTGGACTATGTGTCAAACTTTAGGGAGAGATGAACTAGAACTGGTGAGTTGGCTGGGAAACATCTAAAACTGTCACAACAGATAATGAAAAAAGATAAGAAATTTGTAGTTTTGTTAGTGGGGAGAAAGTACTAATGTTGTTACCAATGGTAGGTGACCATTAAAAGCAAGATTTAGTGGACCTTATCAAATTGAAAGGAAATCAGGTGAGGTGAATTATCGGATAAGAACGGCAGACAGAAGGAAAACTCATAAATGCATCATGTTAATATGCTCAAAAGATATATTGATAGAAGAGGAAAGAAGGAGGAAGTGTTAGTCATTTTGGCTCAAGGGGAAGAGGTAAATCCAGATGATTCAGAATTTGACATTCCTCAAATTATTTGAATAATGAGAAGTATTATAAAATTGGGATAAATTGTTGAGTTACCTTCCGGAGGAAAGTAAATATGACCTAAAAGAGCTATTAGTCATATCGAGCTGTATATGGAAATAAATTGGGAAGTACCAAAGTAATTATGCATGATGTAGATAGAGGAAATGTTGGCGAGACCCTCCAGCCACGTTGCTGGGAGAGGCTTCCAGCGAACCTCCCGACAGGCTCCACGCTTCGCGAGATTTTCAGGAGTCCCAGGAGGCATCGGAGTCAGAGCCCCGCTCCAACTGGGCAGGACCAAATGTTGCTCAAGGAAGTAGATCTTAAATGTACTTATGACCTACTTGCCTGGGATCCACAGGCCTCCCTCAACTCTTCGGGCACCCCAGCGAGGTTGCAGCCAGGCGCCTATTAGTGCTGGTCCACACAAACCTGAACCAAGTGGAAAGGCACCTGGGGGGTTCTCCCGGGGCATTGGAGACCACTGGATAGAAAGGGTAAGCGCAGGATGGTTCCCTGGCCCTCCCCCTGGAACCCGGACACCTTGGTGTATGGCACTGCCAAGCCAGCAGGAGCATTGCCTGGGTGACAGGGCAAGGGTCCCCGAGTACCAGGGTGGCACTGCCAAAGGCCAGGGATGCAGTGGGGGGGGGGGGCATACCCATAGAATGGAGGGTGGAGGAGGGGTTTCAAGGATGGGAGGGTGCAGGGTAGATAAGTTGGGGCCTCTGGGAGGTTGGAGGGCTAATGGAAGGGAGGGGGTGCTGTAAGGGGGCCTGAAGAGGGGAGACCCACCCCCAGGGACCCGAAAGCAGGGTATACTCACTTGGGGGGGGGGGGGGGTGTAGGGTAGTGTCCATGTGTGTCGGGGTGACATTGCCCATGGATTGAGGGTGTGGGGGACACTCAAGCTTAGGGATCGGGGCACCCTTTCAAAATGGCGGCTCTGAGTTCAGCTCCCCAGTGCGAAGAAAAATTCAAGGGATTGATTCTCCCACCCTGACCACTGCTAAAACGCCACAGGCGCATCAGGTAGAAAGGAAAAATCCATTGACCTTGTCCGGGGTTCTCCAGGCACCAGGCGAACGTGGCCAGTGAATCCCACCCTAAGTTTGGATAAACCAGTGAGAAACTCCCCAGGGCCCGAAAAAGTGACTAAGTGTCACTGAATAACGGTGGGGAACTCGCTAGCAGAGCTGGTGGGAAACTCCCTGAAAAACCCACCACAAATTAACTGAGAAAATTTTTAGGAGAATCGAGCCCATTATTCCCATTTAACAACATCCGTCCAGGCTCAATCCACTAAAGTTAGCATTGGTACAAATGGAGATGGCTAATTTATGTACACATCAAACAGAGCTCCGTGCCAGAGTTAATGAAGAGCTGATTGTTGGGAGCACCTGGCACCGGAGCCTCATCAAGCAGAAGGTATCAGTGATGGTTACACAGAAGAGAAAGCTAGCTTGGAAAGGCAGATCCGGGAGAAAACTGAGATGCAGCATCATATTGCACAGAAACTCTAGCATACTAGGAGCCACCTGCATGAGCTAGAAGGGAGGAAATTAATCACAATGCAGCAGGTTGCAATGAAAGAAAATGCAGGAACTGTGGAGCTCCAAGAGCAGTCAAATTCCTGTCATGGTTGTGACATAGGAAGCAATGATACTTGGATCTGGTCAGGAGAGATAGATGAAAGACTGGAACTGTCTTAACTTTTCACAAAGAGCATCGTCAGTGGTGGAATACTGAATCCAGAGCTGGTACAAATGTAGCCAGAATATTCAGCAAATTTTCAGCATAAAAATGATTGTTGCCTTGAACTGTTTGAATACACCAGCTAGTACCAATTACTTAGGCTCTGCTCAACAGACCCCAAATGAAGCAGAATGCAAAACAGTTGATAAATGCAAAGAACTGATGATGAATGCTGCAGCATCGATCAACAACCTGTCTTACTATCAAGTGAAGGATTTTGCAGGCAGGGCCAGGCAACTATATATAACTGAATTGTTAATGAAGCTTTTGTAGTGGATGCAATCTTTGAGGCCTCGCGGGTTTCTGAAAATAACTCTAGCTCTAAGGAGTGGATACATTTATGATCATGACTGTGACATGTGAGAAGACTAAAAAGAACTACATTTATGTGAAGTTTGCCATTTAAAAATGTAAAAGGATATGTTGTAAAGAGTATAAGTTATATGTAATCTTGAGAAATTTATAACATTAAAATGGCTTTAGAAAAATTACACCATCTGTTTACATTGCTGGTTACTTTCTTTTTAAGGGCTGCAATGCTCAAGTTTTTAAAATTGTTTTGCTTTGAGTAAATAGGAGGTGAAATTGACATGGAATGTGTTTTTAAGTCTAGGCTAATGGATGTGGTTTGATTAGGCAAGTCCCTGGGTGTTAATGTGCTTCTGCAGCCTGCAAAGATCATTTATTTTTTCACTTGGGGAGATGATGTCATTGCTGAGTGGAGCCTAGAAAGGCAGTAAGTTTGGAGAAGTAATTCTTTCCAAGTAGGGTAGTTAGAAAAATATATATTTTAAAGCAGAGCAGGTGTGTCTGAAGACAAGGAATAGGCAGAAACAAGCTAGTTCAAGCAGCTGTTTGAAGATATTCAGCCAGAGTCTGAAAGGATTCGAACTGGAGCCAAATCTGTTTTAAAAGTAAGTCAGAAAGCTGGATTAAGAGCTGAATGTTTATTTTATTGTTGTTTAATAGGAAATTGTATAGTTGTGTTAAGGGGTCATTGTAAGTTGTAATTTTTGGGTGTTAAATTAAAAGTTTAATATTGTATTCCTAATAAACATTTGATTTAGAAATACCAAAAGCCCTATTTTTCATGCAATCACTCCTGGAGTGAATCATTCTCAGTCTTAAAATAAACTAAAATATTGGGGTTTTGGTCCAGTATCCTAGCCACTGTTGGGGTCTTGTCTGGGACCGTGAAACAATCTAGACACAGAAAAAGCAGTGGTCAGCTGGTTGAAAGGGCAGTGGTCAAAATGACTCATTAACATTATATTGACCAGAAATATAAATATAAAATCAAGACTTTTCTACAGAAACTGCTTTAGAAAAGACTAACACTGGACTAAACTACTGCAGTTGCATCCAATTGTGTAATCAGATAAATCATTCTCGATTGAATTATGAAATATACAGTACAGTAGATGTCTCATTCAAAAACAGTGTGCTTAGACAGAGCAGAAAAATCAATGCTATAGATCAAACTATATGACAGAATCAATTTTATACACTTGATTTCCTTTTATGTTTAAAAAGATGAGGGATGTTTGCACTGGACAATGACTGTTTCAAGTCTGGAATTTATAATGGCAATAACCATTTTCAGACAAAATGTAGCACTGATATATTAATGGTAAATCGCCAGATGTTTGTGAAGTTCAGTTTCGGAAGAGCATGCCTACAAGTTAGGATTTTTTTTACTTCTGTCACCTTTTTCATAAGGCTTTACAGCCAGTGTTTCATGTAGCCTTTCTGAAGAAGCTGAGGTTAATGAATTAAATACATGCACAGATATTTTATTTAATCGAGGAAGGGTATTCCAGCTTCAGGATCCATAGAAGAGCTGAGAGAATCATAGATCCCATTTCCCTTCAAAAAGTGCGTTGGTGAGTTACAGGTATCTCAGGGAGTCCAGGTTGCTGTGGGAACATTCATTTTGACCTATACTTTGTAGCCTGAAGCTATAATAATCTTTATTCGTGTCACAAGTAGGCTTACATTAACACTGCAATGAAGTTGCTGTGAAAATTCCCTAGTTGCCACAGTCCGGCGCCTGTTCGGGTCACAGAGGGAGAATTCAGAATGTCCAATTCACCTAACAAGCACGTCTTTCGGGACTTGTGGGAGGAAACCGGAACGCCCAGAAGAAACCCACGCAGACACGGGGAGAACTCCGCACAGACAGTGACCCAAGCCGGGAATTGAACCCAGGTCCCTGGGTTATAAGATAGTGATGGTGGTTCCAACTTTCTTTCCATCACATGGCTGACCCGAATCTCTCTCTCTAACTCTTACCACCTGCTACTGGCATGTTGGAAAGATTTTCAGGTTGATAATCAACCTGTTCAGCCTCTTTGTGAACACACCTTCCTTGGCTATCAGGTCCTTCTATTGGACTCGAACCCGGAGCTTCTGGTTTTGGTTCACAGGCAGGGGCACGACTCACTGCATCACAAGATCTCCCTTGAGAAGAGTGAAGTATGATAATCCAACATATTAGACTTCTTTCTCATGGTGTAATGAATAACATCATAAGCAATGTTCTCAAACTGTTCTGGGCATTTTTGAAAACTGCAATATATTTTTTGCAGATAATATTGTATTGTTAGACTCGCCTAAGGATCTGCTGTCCATTCTAATCAACATCTTGATCAACAGACCCAATATCGTACTGGATGTTTCAAATATTGTACTATTAATATGCACCTCAAAATAATTTATCACACAATATCAGACATATTTGTCTGATTTATTGTTAAATGTTGTGACCTCAAAATTCTTCCAGGCCTTGTCTGATCTAGCTCTGAAGTACATTTATGAAAGAATGATTGTAGGGACAAAAAGATCTGGCTTACACCCATTTGCCCTTCTCATGCAGGCATGTCAGTCACATCTGACACATCAAGCATGTCTTTTGCCAATGGCGTCAAATGAGTTGAACAATTTGTGAAGACTAGTTCTGGTATGCACTACTGGATTTAAATGTGCAGAACACAAGCTGCATGTATGTAACCTTGTATGCATTTCCCTCTTTGAAAGCATTGTCCATTCAACGACAAACAAGAAAATGTATGAGGTACCGGTACATGACTGCTGGAGGGCATTACCTGAGAATGGATATAAGAATATATGTTCATATAAACAGAGCTGATTGGACTACAAACCAACTGTCCACATAGTGAGGGCTCAAACCCAAGCTTGACATTAGTATCATGTCCACCAGCAACTGTCCTTCGAGACAATGGTGGTTTAGAATCAAGTCAACTCTCTGTTGCAGACTTAATAAACTGACACTTTAACCAAGCAGGTCTCCTGTATTTGAAGTTAACAGCTAGCCTCAACGCAAAGTGGCAGAGGTAGAGGAGGCCTGCCACTGGAGATGACATTTTTTTCTCTCCCCCACTTAAGTCCAGATAACTCCATGAAACTGAAACCTTAACAGGTAAAATAGTGGGAAGTTTATCAGCGATAAATGCAAGCATTTTGCATCTCCCCATTATCACCAATCAGCTTCGTCTACAACTGGTCTGTGGTAAAATTTTGTTTGGCACTTATTCCCCACCTTCAATCTCGCTGCCACCACCATTTACCCCAGTCTCTTTATGTTCCTAAATTATAACAAATTCTTAATATCAATTCACAGAAATTGCAAGCTGAGATTTTGCAATTTGCCAATATGTACTCCAGCCATAAACCAGGAAAAAAACCAGGAAATTTGCCCTCAGCAAGTTTACTGGCAAATGTAACAAATTTCCACATCAAAATCAACAAAACCTCAAAATGCTTAAAACACCAAAACATGTATGGATTTCTAAAGGTAGCCATGATGTGGAGATGCCGGCGTTGGACTGGGGTGAGCACAGTAAGAAGTCTTACAACACCAGGTTAAAGTCCAACAGGTTTGTTTCAAACACGAGCTTTCGGAGCACGGCTCCTTCTTCATTCACCTGAAGAAGGAGCCGTGCTCCGAAAGCTCGTGTTTGAAACAAACCTGTTGGACTTTAACCTGGTGTTGTAAGACTTCTTACTGGATTTCTAAAAGCATGCATACAACTTAAAACATCAAAAAAGTTTCATGAGAGATTTTCAACAGCAATGAGCAGGCAAGTAACAAAAAATCCATTCTGTTTTTAACTGTCAGCAAAGAAATAGTTTTAAAAGTTCTGCTAATCAGAGATAGTGTTTGTCTAAGCAATTCATTCTCAACCAAGGCAATTGTTAATAAACATCAACTTACTTGAAATAAAGCTTCCAGAATTCAACTGCCAGCTTTTCAGCTTCTTTTGGAAAAAGTAAAACTAAAACTGGAGTCTCAAAGGATATGACCAACCATCCTCCACCCTTCTGCATTTCAAGTCATGGGACTGGATTCTCCGCTTTATGTTCTCCCACTGGAGGTGAATTGCAACCGGTTTATGATCCCCCTGGGAGTGCAAACCACAAACCAGCAAGCAATTCAGCGTTCCCAAACATGCAAATTTATGCATGGTTTGGAATATAAGGGATTCCCGGCTGGCCAGCTCCCTGCACCGCAGATCAGCCCCAAACCAGCCACCCCCAGCAGCCCCCACCCTCAGAATGCCTGGGTGCCCCCCCAACCCCAAGTACCGCCGTGACGGGATGCTGCCCCCCAGGGACCCTTTTAATAGACACCCCCCAGGGACCGCTAAAATAGGGATCCCCCTCAGGGATCTCTGATATCCCCCATAGGGATCCCTGTAATAGGGAGACCCACCCAGAGACCCCGGTGATAGGGAGACCTCCCAGAGACCCCTGTGAAAGGTAGACCCTCCACAGAGACCCCTGCGATAGGGAAGCCCCCGCAAGGCCCTCTGTGATAAAGAGACCCCCCCCCCCCACAGAGACTCTTGTAATAGGGAACCACCCCCCCATCCTCCCCACAGGGAGCCCCTGTAATAGGGAGAACACCCCCCACCCCGACAGGGACCACTGTAATAGGGAGAACCCCCCACAGGGATCCACTGCCTAATGGGATTTCCCTTCTCCCCAGAGAAGCGACCCCTATCTGGAAGCTAGGGTGTAGTCTAGACAGGATAGGGCAAATAATTACAGCTATAACACTTACCTTTAAGCTTCACTTGACCATTCCTGGAAGGAGAGCAGCTGAGA
Organism: Scyliorhinus canicula; assembly: GCF_902713615.1. Classification (NCBI taxonomy): domain Eukaryota; kingdom Metazoa; phylum Chordata; class Chondrichthyes; order Carcharhiniformes; family Scyliorhinidae; genus Scyliorhinus; species Scyliorhinus canicula. The sequence goes on from NC_052151.1 coordinate 122,647,308, forward strand.
CCTGTGTCTGGTTCACACAGATCCATTAGCTGCAAGCCAATCATCGCTTTCTAGTAGTAGTCTGGGGTTGACAGCTTCTACAAACCACCTGCAGCTTTGATACATTCATATCCCTTCACACTTCAGTGGCCTAAGTGGTGAAACTCCAATGTCTGTAAACAGTGACCATATCAAAGAGAGATAAGTACACTCAGTCACTCAAGCGTGTGATTTTTTTTGGTAGGTTTACAGTTTATATTATTAGTGTTTAGCGTTTATAGATATGTTTAAAATGCAAATAAAGTGAAAGGAGGTTATATTTTTTTTATTAAACTTTGGTTTGTCATGAGGCTGTCAATTCCATTTAAAGGGTACCTTACTGCATAGAGTGAGTTTGGAGGCACAGAAAGTGAAAGAGTTTTTAAACTTTGGTTTGTCATGAGGATGTTAATTCCATTAAAGGAACTATAATCAATTGAATGCAGTGATTACTCGCTAATGAGTATGATTGTCCACCTAAGATATTCCGTGTTACAGATCACGAGTTCTGTGCGGTTCTTGCATGGCTGATGAGCTCGACCCTAGAGCCGCATCTTCAATCACTCATTTAGCAGTTTTCAAAAGGTGGGATCGGTCCTTGGAAGGTAAGGCAAGGGACTCCTTTCTCAGTTTCATTTTCCAGGCCTCCTTTAGCCGTTGGGTGTTTTCAAAGAATTGTGACCCTTCAATCTAGAGGTTCCTCCAAGTCGGTCTCTTCCAAGCAAAGGTCTCACAGCATTGATGTCTATGTTTGGTTTCTTGAGGTAAGTCTTCAAGTTGTCTTTGAAGAGCTTCCTCTGTCCTCCCCTTGTTTAAGATTGTTCCTTGAGCTGGATGAAGAAGATTTCCTTTGGCAGTCGGGACTCTGACATCTGAATCATATAGGCAGCCCAGCAGAGTTGGTTCCGGATTATCATGACCGTGATACTGGTGCTATTGACTCCTTAAAGGATATTAATGTTTGCACCCCTGTCCTCCCAGCTGATTCAGAGCTAAAGTATATTTAGATTTTGCAATGTACTTTAAGGTGTGTTGTTTAAGAGTCTCACTGATGTAATGTTCACCTTACAAGCCCTAGTGGTTACTTCAAATGATTTAACAAGGTTTAATGCCTTAGTTGACATATCCAAGCCTGCTATAAGCTAAGGTGAACTATCTCTCAGACAGGTATTTCAGCAAAGCAATTACCCACCTCTAAGAGCGTACTGCCAAAGGCCATCCCAAAATGATGTCAGAGGAGGTGTGCCATGATACTGCACTTCAGCAGCTTCTGCTCATCACCTTTGAGCTTGTTACATTAACAATTGATATGTCAAAACCCTCCCCTTCCCACCTTTACAAATAGACAGAACTGCTGTGTTTTATGTGGAAAAATATTTTATTGATTGTTATGTTTAAGTGAGAAATTATGTTTTATGGCAAGAAATTTGTAGAAGTTGAGGTAGTGTAATGTCATTGCCCAGCTGATAAAGTTAAATGTTAAGTTAAATGGTAACTGGTTTCAAAGTTTTGTATTTATAAAATTATTTTTGTGAATGAATATTTTCTATTAAACTTTACAAGCTTCTACAAATATCTTACTGAAGCATCAAAACACTAAATTTAATTATCAGATAATAATAAATGAATAAAATAATTGAAGTAAACAAAGCAGAAATATAATAACACGGGTAACATGGCACCACACTGGTTAGTACTGCTGCCTCACATCACAAGGGGCCCGTGTTAAATTCGGGTCTTGGGTGACTGTGATTGCTCATTCCCCCTGGCTGCATGGGTTTTCTAGAACCATGGAATAGAACCATAGAATTCCTACAGTGCAGAAGGAGACCATTTGGCCTATTGAGTCTGTACCAGCCCTCTGAAAGAGTACCCTATCCAAGCCCACGCTCCCACCCTATTCATGAAACCCAACTTGTACATCCCTGGACACTAAGGGGCAACCCACGCTGACACATACAAAGTCCACACAGACTCTTACCCATAGTGGAAATTGAACCCGGGTCCCTGACGCTGTGAGGTAACAGTGCTAAACACTGTGCCCACGCAGTTTCCTCCGGGTGCATCGGTTTTCTCCCACGGTTCAAAGATGTGAGGTTAGGTGGATTGGCCTTGCTAAATTGCCCCTTAGTGTCCAAAGGTTAAATGGGGTTACAAGGATAGGGCAGGGCATGGGCCTGGGTCGAGTGCTTTTTCGGATTGTTGGTGCAGGCTCAATGGGTGAAATGGATTTCTTCTGCACTGCAGTGATTCTATAAACACAAATCCAAAAAAAATCAGATATTATAGCAAAACTCCCTGGGGTGCTTTTAAAACCTTATGACCATAATCTAAATTGAAACAAACAAACACTTTTAAGCATGCCACCCATAAAAGATATATAATAATATAGTGCAGATTTAAATAGCTTCACAGATTGAAAACAAAGAACTAAACCTATGCTCACATCTAAATAATCGCAACAAAAATTTAAAATTACTTTAAAAGAATCAATAACAACAGTGATGCCTGAATAAAAAGGTCAAATAAAACTGTCAAAGAAACGTGTACATACCATTAAAACACTTGTTAAATACGTTGCCTGTTGTCTTCATCTGCAGTTTAAATGTCTGCCCTCAATGAGCGTTGCCAAGCTGGCCCCGTCATAAGGGGAAGGGGCTGCACTCCTCCTGCGCCGCGCTCCTTTGAGGCCACGGCAATGGTAGTCTGTGCCTGGATACTGTCCCAGTTCCGTGGGGTGGGGTCACCTCAGACCCACGGCCCGTTACCCTGTCATATGCCCCCCCCCCCACATCCCAACCCTGGCAGGTACCCCCACACGCCAGCCTGCCCGGCCAGTATCCGGCCCGGCAGCCCACGGTCACGCCTGTGTGTCCTACCTCCTCTCTCTCCCTCATCAGCCATGACGCCAATTTCACGATTTTTAAAAGCACAAGTGAGCATCACCTTCGGAAATTCGGCCCATTGGAGGCAGAGAATCGCGTAGAATTCTACGGAGAATTCCAGGAGAATATGAAATGATATGAAAATGGCATTTACTATAAATGCGTTTTGAAACGCATTGGCACCGCTGTCACGGAGACGGCGAATTGTGATTTGGCGTCAAATTGGTACCCGCAGCAATTTCGCCGTTCAAACCGATTCTCTGCCCAATCACATTTCCCAATTTTGCCTTCGGCGAACAGAGAATCCTGCCCAATGTGAAAGAAAGTAGAACGTGTAAAGGGCATGGAAAGAGATTTATAAAGACGGAAAGGAGAAAATTGCAATCAAACATCATGGCCTATATCTTCCTGGTTCCCCAACATTGCATTTAGGGGAGTACCCCAATGATGTGCTGAGGAATCCCTTTAGGAATATCCCACATAACGGTTTACAGAGCAATTGCCCAGAAGTGCTTACTTCCTCTGGGCAATTCTACTGGGCTGGGAACCATTCAACAGAAGCAATTTAAATTGCTAACTTCAGGTGATTCTGCCAGTTTTACCCTGATAGTTACTCTGAAAGAGTGAGAGGAAAACAATTACTTCTAACTCCAGAATAACTATTCAAAAAGCTCAGAGGTCGCTGAGACTGGCATTCCACCAGAGATTGTCACTCTGAGGAAATTACGAGCCAATGAATGAAATACATAAATACAGAAAGATGTGAACACAGAAAAAGCCATGGGGAAAATAATTTCTGTTTTGTGGCCAAATTGCACTGTTATTTGGATGGAAATAACCAAACCAGGAGAAAAATTAGGACATTTAAAAGAAACGGAAATTGTATCTTGAATCACTTACATTCTTGCTTTCCATAGTATTTTATGGTGGTTTCTGTTTTGATTTGCTTAAACATGGCCCGGCGCAAGATACCGGTAGGATGGTTTAAAAGTTTTTCATATTCAAAAGCAATTTATATTATACTTTTTATATTTATAATTGGTAGAACAGAATTTGAGAATTTCTGAAAGAAGAGACATGGTATTAAAGCTTTTCATCTTGCACTCAATCGGGGTAGCTCGCAAGATAACGGGTACAGTAATTTATACCACATAAGAAGAGAATGCTGATTGGTTGATAAGTGGACTCTGATTGGTAGGGGCAATGCTATTGGGCATGCAGCAGAGAACAGTCAACTGCCAAGCCTTTTTTCAAATTCAAACCAGTCAGGTCATCTGATTGGTCAAGGCAGTGCCATACAGAATGAACCAGGTAATGGATGTCCCCCAAGCTTTCGTTTAGTTGGAAAAGATACAACATGTGGATATGCTTCTTCAGTCTGCAATGGACAGTGCCCTGACAGTGCAAATATATGTGGCTTCAGCATGCGTAAGTGAATCACACTACAAGCCAGACTGGTCATCTTAAATTAGTTTTCAGTGTTATTCTTAGCATAATCAGGATTGTTTAGCAAGTGTTACAAATCACAGAATCATATCTAATGTTGGACACGGTGGTTGGAGATTTACAAATACTGGCTGGTTGTGTTCAGTACTTGGCCTATTGCAAACAGTACATGCCATTTGATATGATCTAACCGGAATTCCCATGAAGCCAATAGAAAGAAACCCAACAGACAAGATTTCACTTTTTAAAACTTTTACTGTAACAAACCAACTAAAATCAACATATTTCAAAATATCAAGGAACTGGTAAAAAAAAATATTGCAAATAAAAAGGTAAATTTCACTTTAAATAGTTGATGTAAAGATATTCTGGCCCTTTAGTTGCATTCACCAGTAACTGTATTCCATCCGAAGTCCCCAGACATGCTTACCATCAACGTTTACATCTACGAACCCTCTCTCACTCAGGTCACAACACTCTGTGCATAGAATTCCTAGAAAATTTCTGCTCTTTGCCCTTGGACAGTCTTGCGGGCTCTGGCACCACTTCAACAGCAGCAATGATCACTGTCCAACCCATAATCCCTCACCTTCAGTGTTTTCCTTTCCAACTAGACAGCACACTCAATAACACAGTCTCTGCTCTATTCTCAGAGACCTACTTAAACACCAGGGTCTGTTCGAACGCAGTCAAAAAGAAGATTGTTCCACTCAAAGACAACCTTGTTTGTTTTCTATTTTCATTCATTCTCAGTGTTCTGAACTGCAAAACAGAAAAAACATGCTCACCAAACCCCACTGCAACTTCACTTTTTATTTACCTTTTGTTTCTTAGTTTTTCGTCAACATTGCAATCCCAGATCACATAGGCATTTCTTAGAAACTAATGATCAGGAAACTAATTAACCCTCTTTTAAAATACTCCCCAACCTACATTGTTTTTTAAAGGGACATTGCATGAAAGAAAACACAGGCTTTTCCAAGCACCTAGGTCACAATGAAACTATTAAATAGTTCAGTATAGTTATTTTTAAGCGATACTAAATCACTTGAGTAGACAGGACATCTAATTTAAAATGATTCATTTTTAACTCTCTTAATGAAAAATACACCAGACTACCATTGATAAATATATTGAGAAATGGGAAGGAAAAAAAAGTTACAATTACATTTGATTACACTGCCTGATTGCACTGGTTCATGGAAGATTTGACTTTTGTGATTATGCAAATGATTTTTAGCAGAAACATGAAGCATTACCTAACCAGCCTAATTTCAGTTGCTTTTTGGATGCAATTTCCCATTACATACCAAGAAGGAACTCTACAGTAAACATGGAAATAAGACAACAGAATGAAGGAGAAATATACTCAAGAGTAAGAAATATGGAGGTAAATACCATGTTAACCAGCACTACATTTTGAACTGCTTTTGTTCTGCCTCTTTCAGCGCATTACTGAGATAGCTGTCCATACAAATGACAATTGTTCAGCTTTTAAAAATTACGGTTTACATTATGAGCAACTATTACAATAAACAGCTATAAACAATGTTCATTCTTGGGTCACTTAAGAAAGACATGATACAAACACTTTATAATATTCAGCAAATTAAAATTAAAGTTACATGGTATTATCTCCTGTCATAAAAGTACATCTTCAAACTTACAACGAGCAGTGCCACAGGAGCTTAGTTAGTCTGCTGTCTAGCATCTACTGCATGTCTACCATATGACGCATGGCAAACAGTCTTATAAAAAAAGTCAATCATTAATCTAAAATTGGAAATTTACAAGCATTTATATCCATCAGATCAACCATGGCAATTTTTACCCAGCTATAATTATCTGAATTTGGTTATTAGAGCTGTAAGTTATCATGTAACCATACTTCAGATATAGTATTTCCTGTTAGCAATGCCAAAAGTGAATAGCTGATAATACAGAATATATAGGAAGGAGCTCTGAAAACTCCGATATCCTCTGTAGAAAGATGTCACACCCCTGCACAGTACTCCAATGCAGTACCATTTATATAAGTTGCATGTTGAAATTATGCAGTAAAACAATGTGGTACACATACCAATAGAGTGCACTGGATGTAATTATCTCAGTTGTTATTAGCAGAAGTTTAGAAATAATTACTTATTTTTTAGAGCCTTAAAATGTATTTGAGTGCTACTTATATGAAGATAAGCACCTCGAAAATAAGTGTACAGTACTTGTATTATGTAATGTAGCACTAAATTTGGTACATTCAAATATACTACAATATCTGAATTGAGTAACTGATGTTGTCCTGTAATTTACTTTAAAAGTTCAATAAAATATACACATAAAAATTATAAGCCAAACCAACATTCACATGTTATGCTATTGCAGTAGGTAGACCCAGCTTGAAAATAATCTCTCCATGACAAATATTGTGAACAGTTTTGGTTCTCTTATCTGAGGAAAGGTGTATTGGCATTGGAGGCAGTCCAGAGATGTCGCATTAAGAAATTTGGCATATCTTGAAACAAGTTTTTGTACTCAATGATTTATCAATGTTTATTCCATTAATATATTTATAAAACATTTTCTTCAATTAAAATAATCTCCATATGGGAAACACCAGTGCAGCAATGATCATTATATCCTCAGTTGGTTAAATTTACATACAATTTAATGTTAATGTCAAGTTTCAAGAAGACTAAAATTTCACAAATGAGGGACTATTTGTCGAAGGCTTATTAGGGTTGTTACCAGACATCAAAGGAAATAGAGAAGAAAATAGAGTTATTTCCAAATGTTACAAATGGAAAAGGAAACTATGTATGTTTCTTCGACTAAAGCAATAAATGATATGCCCAAAACATTATTTAGCAAGTTTTGTGCAAAGATTATCTCAAAGATACTTTGCCAAAAAGACATTAAATGACAAGAAAATAGAGACAGATTCAAGAGACAGTTAAGGGTAACAAAATCTGCTGTTAGAACTGTAACGTGGAGAAGCCGGCGTAGGACTGGGGTGAGCACAGTAAGAAGTCTTACAACACCAGGTTAAAGTCCAACAGGTTTGTTTCGAATCACTAGCTTTCGGAGCACTGCTCCTTCCTCACGTGAGGAAGGAATAGTGCTCCAAAAGCTAGTGATTGGAACAAACCTGTTGGACTTTAACCCGAGATTAGAACTGTAAGTAAGGCAGCAGTGCCAAGATCTTTTCCAATATAACAGGGGTGTGATAAAGAACAGACAGTGTCTTTGAAAAAACTTTGTAGCTAAAAACAGGATTATGACTTGAGGTGCTGAATGGATACTTCACAGCAGAAGATTATGCTAATATTTCAAGAAATTAAGGAAATTTAGCATGTCCACATTGACTCTCACCAATGTTTATAGATGCACCATAGAAAGCATCCTATATGGCTGCATCACAGCCTGGTATGACAACTGCTCAGCCCAAGACCGTAAGAAACTACAGAGAGTTGTGAACACAGCCGGGTCTATCTCGCGAACATGCCTCCCATCCACTGACTCTGTCTACACCTCCCACTGCCTTGGGAAAGTGGGCTGCATAAACAAAGATCCCTCCCACCCGGGTAATTCTCTCTTCCAACCTTTTCCGTTGGGCAGAAGGTACGAAAGTCTGAAAACTTGCACTAACAGATTTAAAAACAGCTTTTTCCCCACTGTTACCAGACTCCTGAATGGCCTTCTTATGGACTGAACTGATCTTGCTATGCATCTTCTCCACTGTTGTATTCGTATTGTGTATTTATCATGTCCCCTATGTTTGTCATGTACGGAACGATCTGCCTGGACTGTATGCTGAACAACCTTTCAGTGTACCTCGGTACGCGTGACACGCGTGACAAATCCAAATCAAGTGGTGATTGTGAAAACGTGTTCCCAAAATTAAACCCTTAGAAGTCAAAGTGACAGTGGTCCTGGTAAGATTACAATTCGTGAGGTTGATGGACCTTTAGGATATGATGAAATTATCCCAACAGTATGTAAATTCACTATGAGAGCCACTGGCTTATATCTTTAAGACGTTATTGATATCTGGGATCATTCCTATAAAGAAGAGCACGGTCAGTGTTTTGTCGATGTTTAAGATTCTCGGAATGACAAATCAGATAACTTGACTTTAGTAAAATGCTGGAATGCATTGTTAAAAGATGTGCTGTCTGGTTGCTCGGAAAACATGACCGTTTCTAAAGAATTCCAGGACGGCTTTGGGAAATTGAGGTCTTGCTTATGCAGCCTTCAACAATGCTATCAAGGGGAAATTACTTATTTTAGGTTCGGCCAAGATCATTTTACCTCATTTCTGTTTTAAATGGGTGACACATTACTCTAAGATTATGCCTTCTAGCCCTCGGCTTTCCCTCAAGGGGAAATAACCTCTCAGCAACTACCTTGTCAAGCCCCCTGAGAATCCTGTATGTCTCAATAAGGTTGCCTCTCATTCTTCTAAACTCCAATGAGTACAGGCCCAATCTAATTAACCTAACCTCGAAAGAAAATTCCTCCATGCCCAGGATCAACCTCGTGAACCATCTCTGGACTGCCACCAATGCCAGTACACCTTTCCTTAGATAAAGGAACCAAAACTGTTCACAATATTTGTCATAGAGAGTGATAAAGTATTGGAGGTGTTGGCAGGCTTAAAAGTGGACAAATCTCCAGGACCAGATGAATTGTGTCCCAGGGTGCTGTATGAAGCTAGGGTGGAGATTGCAGGAACTCTGACACAAATTTCTAATTCCTCTCTGGCCTCGGGGGAGATGCCAGAGGACTGTAGAACAGCTAATGTGGTCCCACAATTTTAAAAAGGTTTTTGAAATGAGCCAGGGAACTACAGATCAGGGAGTCTCATGTCAGTGGTAGGGAAACTATCTCCATTTGGAGAGGCAAGGTTTGATCAGGAATAGTCAGCAAGGCTTTGTCAGAGGAAGGTCATGCTTAACAAATGTGACTGAATTTTTTGAGCATGTGACCAGGTGTGTAGATGACAGCAGTGCAGTTAATGCAGTTTACAGTTCATGGATTTCAGCAACTCCTTTCACAAGGTCCCATATGGGAGATTTATAAAGAAGGAAAATTCACATGGGATACAGGCTAACTTTATATAATGGATTCAAAATTGGCTTAGCTTTAGGAGACAGAGGGTGATGACAGCTTTAGTCACTGGAAGCCAGCATCCAGTGGTGTACCACAGGGATCAGTGCAGGATCCGCTATTATTTGTCATTTATATAAATTACATAGATGACTATGTGGAGGGGGTAGGATCAGCAAGTTTGAGGATGATACCAAGATTGGCCAGTATTAATAGTGAGGTCGAGTGTCTTGGGTTACAGGAAGATATAAACGGGATAGTCAAATGGGCAGAAAGTGGCAGATGGAATTTAACCCATAAAAGCGTGAGGTGACACTTTGGAAGGAGTCATGTGTGAAGTATTCAATGAATGGCCTGATATTGGGATGTTCCGAGGAACAAAGGGACCTTGGCATGTTTGTTCATAGATCTCTGAAGGCAGAAGGGCAGGTTAATAGGGTGGTGAAAAAGCCACATGGGACACCTGCCTTTATCAATCAAGGCATAGATTACAAAAGCAGGGAGGTCATGTTGGAGTTGTATAGAACTTTGGTGAGGCCACATCTGGAGTAGTGTGTGCAATTCTGGTCGCCACATTATAGGAAGGATGTGATTGCATTGGAGGGGCTGCAGAGGTGATTCACCAGGGTGTTGCATGGGATGGAACATTTACGAAGAGAGGTTGGATAGGCCTGGGTTGTTTGCAGTGGCGTGCAGAGGGGGGGGCCGACGGTGCATTGGCCCCGGGCATCCATTTGATGGGGGCATCCAATCAGAGAAGGAAAAAATAAATAAATTTTTTTTTTTTTTGAAAATTTTTTTTTTTAAATTTAGATTACCCAATTATGTTTTTCAATTAAGGGGCAATTTAGCGTGGCCAATCCACCTACTCTGCACATTTTTTGGGTTGTGGGGGCGAAACCAACGCAGACACGGGGAGAATGTGCAAACTCCACACGGACATTGACCCAGAGCCGGGATCGAACCTGGGACCTCAGTTCCGTGAGGCGGTTGTGCTAACCACTAGGCCACCGTGCTGCCCCAGAGAAGGAAATAAGATAGTAATTTTAAAATTTCAGCGGTGATAAATCAATTTTTGGAGGCTCACCACACTGCAGAGGCAGTTGTTAGCCCTTTATTCCTTTAACATGGTGTACCCTTTCTGTCTAGAGAAAATGGTCCTTCTCCCCATCCCCCCCCCACACGCATGCGCATGATGTACGTGGTCCAACCATCAAAAGCAACAAGCAGACGTGGCTGTTCGTTCCTGCGTTTCCTCGAGTCATTTCTTCAGCTTTTTGTGCATCTAGATTAGTTCTTTTACCTACTCAGGTCAGTGAATAGCTCTAGAACAGGTGCAACTACGGTTTTTATTGGTTTTTTGGCGATATTTAATGAAATATTTACGTGGGATGTAGTAAGAGTGAAGCCTGGATGATCAGAGGACTGCTATGGCATTTAATCTCGGAATAGGAGACATTTATTCCTTAACATGCTAATATTCGAATACAGATACCACTAATTTGCAAGTCTATGATATAAATTGCACAAAATTATCAGTGGAGAATCAGTGTGAAATAATTTGATACGAAGGAACAAAGAAATGAAATATGGTTTATCCGTCTGCAACTGACCGATTGTTTACCATTTTCTTCCCATTTTCTCATGCGTCTTACGGTTTTTGAGATAGAAAATGAAATGTTACGAGTATTTCGTGTACAACCGAGTGGAGCACAGAACAGGAAAAAAAAGAGGGCCAGAGTCGAAGAAGAGTCCCATCAAAGAGGGGCATTAGATGCATGGATAAAAAGAAGTAAAGAAGAAGTAGGAGGAGCTGGAGAAGTAAAAGATGATGTGGGTGCAGAGAAGGATTTTTCTGATACGGATTCAGCTCGGTCAGAACATAATACTCTCTCTCCTCAGTCTCGTTGTCAGGATGATGATCCATGTGAATAAAATAAAGAAGATATTTGCATATTTTTGCAAAGAAGCGATTTTGGCTGTTTAAAGAAACCGATTCCAGATCATTTGAAGATGACAATATTACAACATGGCCCTGAAAGATATCATAATAAAAGTGGTCCATTTGCTGAGAAGGATGGGAGATCATTTTCCAAACAGTGGTTTGATAAAGTTTCCACAAACGGAGAAATTGTGGAGAGAAAATGGTTGTTATACTCTCCATATCGGAAAGCATGCTACTGTTTTGTTTGCTTTTTGTTTTCAAAGGAGCATTTGTTGTCTGTGTCAAACTTTGGAAAGGAAGACGGTTTCTCCACTTGGAGAAAATTAAATCCAACAATACCTGACCATGAGAAAAGCCCTTCTCATAGAGCTCACATGAGGGAATACCTGAACCTTGTAGTTCGACTCCATCATTCAACTACGATAGATGCTGAACTTCAACAGCAAATGTCTGCTGAAAAGAAAAGATGGAAAGCTATAACTGAACGGATTGTCGAGGTTATATCCTTTCTGGCAAAACAGAATCTGGCCTATCGTGGACATCGAGGAGAAGGAATATCTGGGTTATCAGAGCCAGGGGAGACAGTCAGTGAAAATACAGGAAACTTTCTAGCAACAATCAGACTTTTGGCCAAATATGATGACATCTTAGCAAAACACTTGCAGAGAGGGAAAGAGAAACCAAAAAGTGTCACCTACTTGTCCAACAGAATTCAAAACGAAATAATTAATCTTCTTGGTGAAACTGTCAAGAAAAATATAATTTCCGAAATTAAGGACGCAAAATATTTTAGCATAATGCTGGATTCAACTCCAGATATTGCCCATGAAGATCAGGTTTCTGAAATTCTGCGTTACATTCATATTGATGAAAACAGAAAAGTAGAAATAAAGGAGACATTTCTGGGATTTTTTCAAGTCAACAAGAAAGATGCAGTCAGCCTGGTAAATAAAATTCAGGAAAAATTGGAAGAAGACAAAATTTCCATGAATGACTGTCGTGGTCAAGCATATGATAACACAGCAGTTATGGCTGGAGTGAGAGGAGGTGTTCAACAAAAAATTCTTGAAGTTAACCCAAAAGCTGCGTTTGTGAACTGCGAGAACCACAGCCTCAATTTGTCCTGTGTCCATGCAAGTGAGGTGCAACCTGTTGTTGTTACATTTTTTGGCATTCTAGAAAAACTCTACTTTTTTTTCTTCATCTACTTCTCGTTGGGAAGTGTTAAAATCATTTGTCACTCGGACTGTGAAAAGACAGTGTGACACAAGATGGAGTTCCAGCCATGATGCTGTGCAAGTAATCCATGAAGAGTGTGACAACGTTATTGCAAGCCTTCAACACCTGCTGGAAGGAGAATTTTCAAGGGAAACTAAATCTGATGCAGGATCGCTACTGAACTCTATTCAACAGTTCCCGTTTATAGCTTTATTAAATTTTTGGTACTCAGTTTTATCATCAGTGGATAAAGTCTCAAAACGTTTGCAGGATCCGAAAATGGGGTTCCATGAAGCTTCTTGTGATCTGAGTGGACTTATTCATATCTTGAATTTGAAGAATGACGAAAATATCCACAATGCAATAGATTTAGCCAATGAATATTGTCAAAATTGGGGAATACCAATTGCACGAACAAGGAGAAGAAGAATAATGCCTGGAGAGTCAGCAAGAGATAGTGGACTGACGGCACAAGAAGAAATGAATAGAGTAATGGTAGAGATTGTGAACAGATTAAAAACTGAAATTGAAGACCGCAGTGTCCATCTTCAAAGACTCAGTGACCGATTTTCTTTTCTTCTGAACTTGAATTCAGGAGTGATTGAAGATGAACAAGAAAGAGAGAAATTAAAAAAGGAATGTTCAGACTTTGCAAATTATTATGACAATGATGTGGTTGCAATTCAGTTATATGACAAAATTATTGATTTTGTGATGCTCCTTTGAGCTGGAGGGAATAGAGTTCCCCCGATCCTAAAGATGCTCTGGAGTCTTTACTGCAGTATGGGAGGGATGTCTTTCCGACGCTGTGTGTTTCATGCAGATTACTGCTTACAATCGCATTTTCAGTCGCAAGCTGTGAAAGGTCATTTTCAAAACTGAAATTAATAAAAATATATCTGAGGTCTTCTATGTCACAGGAGCGACTGACCAACCTGGCTTTAATAAGCATTGAAAATGAATTTCTCACAGCTGATGTAAAAAGTGAAGTAGTTCAGGTGTTTTGTGACAGGAGGTATCATTTGGGGAAAAGAACTTAATAAATTTGATTGATTTATATTAAAATCGAATAAAGCGTTTATTTCATGTTTCATCTGTGTTTATATATTCAAAATGTTTTCCTTTCTCATAATATTTCTCAGTATATTAGGCCTTATACTTGAGTCTTTGGGGCATACAATCAAGATTTGCCCCGGGCATCACCAGACCTCTGCACGCCACTGGTTGTTTGCACTGGAGCAGAGAAGGCTGAGGGGGGACCTGATCGAGGTGTACAAGATTATAAGGGGCATGGACAGGGTGAATAGGGAGCAGATGTTCCCCTCAGTTGAAGGGTCAGTCACGAGGGGACACAAGTTCAAGATGACTGGCAGGAGGTTTAGGGGGAATCTGAGGAAAAATATTTTTACCCAGAGGGTGGTGACGGTCTAGAATGCACTGCCTGCGACGGTGGTGGGTTGCCTCACATCCTTTAAAATGTACCTGGATAAGCACTTGGCACAACGTAACATTCAAGGGCGAAGTGCTGGCAAATGGGATTAGATATGCAGGTCAGGTGTTTTTCATGTGTCGGTGCAGACTCGATAGGCCTAAGGGCCTCTTCTGCACTGTATTATCCTGTGACTCTTGTGAAAAGGCTGGTATAAGTCTGCGGAAATCGCTCAAAAGAGAGGCTAGCTCAGTTGCTAAGGTTGGAGGATGACTCAAGTTATAGAAGGTAAGTGGGAACTACGTAAGATGAGTTATGCAGTCTCCATGAAGCTTAATTTATTGCCTTCAAGAGTTGGAAAGTTATTCATATATGGGCCTGAATCTTTTTTCTTCAGTTTTTTGCCTCTTGAAAGGAATTGCAACACTAGAGGGTAGATCAATGATTCAAAGCAGTAGCCCTATTTCTCAATAAAATTGCTTGATGGACCAGGTGATCGTTCCTTATTCTTTTCCATATGTTTACAATATGTACTTGGGAAAATGTTAGAACTCTGATGTTAATCTAACTTAAACTAGGGTGGAATAAATGCCCCATTTACTGCTCATCTGATTTTCTGCTTCAGTTCTTTGATGGAGTGTAAAATTCAGCAGTGTGCAAAACGAGAATCCATCGAAAACCTCTCCCCTCCTTGTTAGGTATGTAGAAATCAGGGCCTAATACTGGTCTATCAATGCTGTAGCAGCATTTAATAAGGACAGCAATTGAAGTTAAGCCACGCAGAAACACTGGCTCAAGCAACGTTTACAATTTTACACCCTCCAAATAATCAAGGGCAACTATCATCACTTCAGTTCATTCACAATAATATTGTGCATTTAGTAACAAATACATGTGCAAGAACTGCAAAATTTGACGGCAAACTATTAAAACACGAGGCAGGTCAGCTGAACACGAGTGATCTTTCGCTTTTAGAATCGTAGAATTTACAGTGCAGAAGGAGGCCATTCGGCCCAGCAAGTCTGCACCGGCTCTTGAAAAGAGCACCCTACTTAAGCCCACACCTCCACCCTATCCCCGTTACTCAGTAACCCCACCTAACCTTTTTGGACACTAAGGGAAATTTAGCATGGCCAATCCACCTAATCGGCACATTTTTGGACTGTGGGAGGAAACCAGAACACCCGGAGGAAACCCAAGCAGACACGGGGAGAACGTGCAGTCTCTGCACAGACAGTGACCCAAGCGGGAATCGAACCTGGGACCCTGGAGCTGTGTAACCACTGTGCTACCGTACTGCCCATTTTAACCTCATTAATTATCGAGGAGGCCCCAACAGGCTTTCAATTACTGAAGGCTGTGTGATGCAGAACAGGGAATCCATGATGCTGAGAAAAACCAAACCATCAGCACTATGCTTCAGCAAAGCCTCTCTACGAATTCTCTTTCAGGCCATCCATGAAAGGTGGGAAGTACTTTTTCTGAGCGATAGGTGCAGGATGTCCTCCCACCTGATTACCCTGCCCGGGAGGGGTTTGGCAGGGAAGGACAGCATGATGGCATAGTGATTAGCACTGTTGCCGCACAGCTCCAGGGACCTGGGTTCAATTCCGGCCTCGGGTGACTCTCTATGTGGTTTCACCTCATGTCTGGGTGCTCCAGTTTCCATCCACAGTCCAAAGATGTGAAGGATAGGTGGATTGGCTATGCTAAATTGCACTTTAGGGTCCAAAAGGTTAGGTGGGGTTACTGGGTTACGGGGATAGGGTGGAGGCGTGGGTTTAAGTATGGTGCTCTTTCCAAGGGCCCGTGCAGACTCGATGAGCTGAATGGCCTCATTCTACACTGTAAATTCTACTATTCTATTCTTATGATTCTGTGGCAAACAAATAAAGTTGTCTGCAGTACCACAATGTGATGAATGATCTGCTCTGCTCTGCCAGTGTCAGTGAAACTTCTACTTACTCTAAATTCACAGTAATAAGGGCATCAGTCAGTCTCAAAGTCCAAACGGAACATCACATAATACCAGCAGATAGGACATCAACACCAATTGTCTTCTAGCTACTTTAAGATCGCCATCTCACGCAAGATCCTTCACAAACAGCATCTTTATCCCTACTGCGGAGGCTCAGCAAACACAACAGCAAGAAGCTTCTAAACTACTATTTAACCAATACTGCTTACAGTCAATCCATCTGACATTATGCAGGACAAGATCTCCCATAACATGAGGGAGAGAGCTAAGACTGGTGGTGGGAGGCCAGAGTTGAAGACACACTCCCCGTGAGAGGATCAGGCTGTAGAGCTGCCTGGAGAAGATAGTTACTGAGGATAGTTACTTCGCTTCTGCATGGAAGGAGAGGTCAGACTCCCTCAACAAACAAGTGAGGATGCATCCAGTATACATTGACAACATGTGGAAAATGGCTGAGTGATTGATGAGTCTGGCTAGTCAATCACTAATTCTCTATTCTAGGTACCAACAAAAATGTCCTCCTCCGGATGAATTAACTCCAGCCCCCAGACAACCTCAGATGAGGAAGCAGACTTACCATCTGATGAAGAACCATCACTGCATTCACTTGCACCCTCCACCATTGGTGTTACATGCACCTCAGTGGGACCTAGTTCTAAACTAGGTTAAGGTTCACAATCCATCGATCACCTCACTGACACATGTCCAGAGCTGGCGGAGGCAGTGATGGCTGAAATTACACCATTTGGAGGACTGCTGATGACCAGGCTTCTGCCAAGCCCAAGTCTGATGATGAGCCTCTGGATTCAGCCAAGAAACATGCTGGAGATGCAAGACAGGCAAGGGAACATCAAGTACAGTTGTCAAAGACTGTCAGCAGATTGGAACGGTCAATGGAGGAGTCCATCCACATTCTGTCTGACTTTGTGGTTTAGGCATGAAAGCGCATCAAAATCGCCATTGGAAGGGTGACAGTAGCCCCAGGGTCGCTGGATCTAGCAGTTTTTGCCGGATGTCCAATTGGACCTGTACACCATTACTCTAGCCGTTGGGATGTTCCAGCAGTGGCTATGAGAGGTGGTGGACAGGGCAACTTGACTCCCTCCAGATGCTGCGTCACTTTAAGGAGTCAGGAAGGAGTCATCAGGCACCCAAAAGGGAGGAGGAGTTTCAGACAGCCACCCTGGCGACATGCACTTCGGACCTCCAAGCATGCCCGACTGCTCCAACTCACCTCTACCAGTGTCCCGATCAACTCCAACAGGTCACACCAAGGAAGGCGGATCTGTTCCAGTAGCCTTTATTTTCACATCTGCACATCAGCAAAGGCACATCATAAGTGACAATGATGGATGGCCGATACATCTGTCATCCCTAAATCTCAGGCAGACATTATTTGGGTTCAGGAGAATTGCTCATCAAGGTTAGTAATTATCTTGCTGCTGTCAAAACTGATGACTGATGTTTGTGGATAGCACAAATTCTTAGAGTGACTAATGTCTTAAGCATTTCTTCAAAGTGTATTCATAATGGCATTTATTTTATAAGGGTGTTTGGAAAAAGTAGCATGCATTATTGAGCATTATAGACATCTGTGCCTCTCTGCAGCTTGATATTGCTTCCACATTTAAGGCTGAACATCATTCCATTCTTAGTTCCCTTTCTACCCATGCATGATGCGGAACTAAGGAAGAAAAGATCAATCGGTTACATTATAAACGTCTGCAAGAGGGATGTCAGGGGTGTGTGCTCATCTTGATGAAGCCATCTCTTTACGTCTCAGGATCTTACTTTGCTTTTGGATGGTTGCTTATCAGTGCTTTATGTGATCCTTGCGTAAAGGCGCAGCAAACACTCAATATGGAATTCACTGCATAATGGAAACCCATTGACTTTGGGTATATGGAGAAGATTGGCCTTTTGTCAGCTGGACAATGTCGAGGACAGTCATGACCTGAAAGCGACACTTTTACTTTTGCACATTTCCCAAGTCTTCAGCAGAGTATCTGAAGGGAAGACTTTCATTGACTGCTGTGTCAATTCTGACTGGGTCACATTTCTCCCTAATGCAAATGTTACCCAGGACAGAAACTTGGCAGGGTCCTGGGCGTTTGTAATTAATAAAACCAAGGCCCTAGTGAGGAACTGTCTGAGGATAATGCAAACAAATATCACAGCTTTGGATGCATGATGTTCAGGTACAGGTCACTGCATCCTGATGTGTAGTTGGCACTGTTGCTTCACAGCACCATGGACCCAGGTTCAATGCCTGGTTTGGGTCACTGTCTGTGCAGAGTCTGCACATTCTCCCTGTGTCTGCATGGGTTTTCTCTGGGTGCTCCAGTTTCCTCCAATAAGTCCCAAACGACGTGCTTGTTAGATGAATTGGACATTCTGAACTCTCCCTCACAGTGTACCCGAACAGGCGCCGGAATGTGGCGATTAGGGGATTTTCACGAACGTCATTGCAGTGTTAACGTAAGCCTACTTTGATTCGATTTGTCACATGTACCGAAGTACAGCGAAAAGTATTTTTCTGCGGCCGAGGGACATACACAGTATGTAAATCGTAAACAAAAAGAATAATCAACAGAGAACATTGACAAATGGTACATCGACAAACAGCTTTCAGGTCATGACTGTCCTCGACATTGTCCAGCTGACAAAAGGCCAATCTTCTCCATATACCCAAAGTCAATGGGTTTCCATTATGCAGTGAATTCCATATTGAGTGTTTGCTGCGCCTTTCCACAGTGTCCACAGTGTCCGAGGGGGAGTTATTGAGGAGTCTTTTGGCTGTGGGGAAGAAGCTGTTCCTATGTCTGGATGTGCGGGTCTTCAGACTTCTGTACCTGCTGCTTGATGGAAGGATCTGGAAGAAGACAATGCCTGGGTGGGAGGGGTCTCTGATAATGAGGCCTGCTTTCTAAGGCAGAGGAGGTGTAGACAGAATCAGTGGGAGGGTGGCAAGCTTGTGTGATGCATTGGGCTGAGTTCACGACACTCTGCAGTTTGTTGCGATCTTTGGCCAAGCAGTTGCCATACCAAGCTGTGATGCAGCCAAATAGGATGCTCTCTATCGCACATCTGTAAAAGTTTGAGAGAGTCGATGCAGACATCCCAAATTTCTTTAGGTTCCGTAGGCAGTAGAGACATTATTGTACTTTCTTGACTGTTGCATCAATGTGAGTGGACCAGGACAAACTGTTGGTAATGGTGACCGCCAGGAACTTAAAACTATCGACCATCTAAACTTCGGAGCCATTGATGCAGGCGACGTGCGTGTCGTGCTATGCTTCCTGAAGTCGATGATCAGTTCCTTGGTCTTTCCAACATTTATAAAATGAAAATGAAATGAAAATCGCTTATTGTCACAAGTAGGCTTCAAATGAAGTTACTGTGAAAAGCCCCTATTCGCCACACTCCGGCACCTGTTCGGGGAGGCTGGTACAGGAATTGAACCGTGCTGCTGGCCTGCCATGGTCTGCTTTAAAAGCAATCTCTTTAGCCCTGTGCTAAACCAGTCCCATGTAAAGGTTGTTAAAGAGGTTGTTTTCAGTACACCATGCAACCAGGTGTTTTATCTCTCTCCTGTAGTCTGATTCGTCGTTGTTTGAGATATGGCCCACCACAGTCGTATCATCCGCAAACTTACAGATTGAGTTGGAGTTAAATCTTGCCACTTAGCCATGTGTGTATAGGGAGTACAGTAGAGGACTGAGCACACATCCCTGTGGGGCCCCAGTGTTGAGGACTATTGTGGAGGAGGTGCTGTTACCTGTCCTGACAGGTTGAAGTCTGTTGGTGAGGAAGTCAAGGATCCAACTGCACAGGGAGGGGTCAAGTCCAAGACTGCAGAGTTTGGTTATTAGTTTTGTCGGGATGATGGTGTTGAAGGCGGAGCTGTAGTCGATGAACAGCAGTCTTCCATAGGTGTCCTTGTTGTCGAGGTGTTCCGAGTGTTGGATGTAGAGCCAGGGAGATAGCATCTGCTGTGGACCAGTTGTGGTGATAGGCAGACTGCAGTGGATTGAGACCGTCTGGGAGGCTGGCAGTGATCCATCTCATGACTGGCCACTCAAAGCATTTCATGATAACAGACGTCAGAGCCACCGGTCGGTAGTCGTGGAGGCAGGATACCTTGTTCTTCTTTGGTACTGGTATTATGGTGGTCTTCTCGAAGGAGGTGAGGACCTCAGAATGGAGGAGTGTGGTGTTGAAGATATCCGTTAAAAAAGGAGGTAGGCAGAGAGCAGGAAATTATAGGCCAGTGAGCTTAACTTCGGTAGTAGGGAAGATGCTGGAATCTATCATCAAGAAAGAAATAGCGAGGCATCTGGAAAGAAATTGTGCCATTGGGCAGACGCAGCATGGGTTCATAAAAGGCAGGTCATGCCCAACTAATTTAGTGTAATTTTTTGAGGACATTACCAGTGCAGTAGATAACGGGGAGCCAATGGATGTGGTATATCTGGATTTCCAGAAAGGCTTTGACAAGGTGCCACACAAAAGGTTGCTGCATAAGATAAAGATGAATGGCATTAAGGGTAAAGTAGTAGCATGGATAGAGGATTGGTTAATTAATAGAAAGCAAAGAGTGGGGATTAATGGGTGTTTCTCTGGTTGGCAATCAGTAGCTAGTGGTGTCCCTCAGGGATCCGTGTTGGGCCCACAATTGTTCACAATTTACATAGATGATTTGGAGTTGGGGACCAAGGGCAATGTGTCCAAGTTTGCAGATGACACTAAGATGAGTGGTAAAGCGAAAAGTACAGAGGATACTGGAAGTCTGCAGAGGGATTTGGATAGGTTAAGTGAATGGGCTAGGGTCTGGCAGATGGAATACAATGTTGACAAATGTGAGGTTATCCATTTTGGTAGGAATAACAGCAAACGGGATTATTATTTAAACAATAAAATATTAAAGCATGACGCTGTGCAGAGAGACCTGGGTGTGCTAGTGCACGAGTCACAGAAAGTTGGTTTACAGGTGCAACAGGTGATTAAGAAGGCAAATGGAATTTTGTCCTTCATTGCTGGAGGGATGGAGTTTAAGACTAGGGAAGTTATGTTGCAATTGTATAAGGTGTTAGTGAGACCACACATGGAGTATTGTGTTCAGTTTTGGTCTCCTTACTTGAGAAAGGACGTACTGGCACTGGAGGGTGTGCAGAGGAGATTCACTAGGTTAATCCCAGAGCTGAAGGGGTTGGATTATGAGGAGGTTGAGTAGACTGGGACTGTACTCGTTGGAATTTAGAAGGATGAGGGGGAATCTTATAGAAACATTTAAAATTATCAAGGGAATAGATAGGATAGATGTGGGCAGGTTGTTTCCACTGGCGGGTGAAAGCAGAACTAGGGGACATAGCCTCAAAATAAGGGGAAGTAGATTTAGGACTGAGTTTAGGAGAAACTTCTTCACCCAAAGGGTTGTGAATCTATGGAATTCCTTGCCCAGTGAAGCAGTTGAGGCTCCTTCATTAAATGTTTTTAAGGTAAAGATAGATCGTTTTTTGAAGAATAAAGGGATTAAGGGTTATGGTGTTCGGGCCGGAAAGTGGAGCTGAGTCCACAAAAGATCAGCCATGATCTCATTGAATGGCGGAGCAGGCTCGAGGGGCCAGATGGCCTACTCCTGCTCCTAGTTCTTATGTTCTTATGTTCACTTGCCAGCTGGTCTGCTCAGGCTCCGAGTGCTCACCCAGCGACTTTGTCAGGGTTTGTCGCTTTCCGCGGATTCACTTTCAAGAAGGCAGCTCTTACCTCTGAGGGTGTAAGAATGGGTATGGGTGTGTCCAGGGCTGTTGGGGTGGGTGGCACTGATGCATTGGCTGACTGCTCAAAGCGGGCATCGAACGTGTTCAGATCATCGGGTAGGGATACTCCAGTCCCAGATATTCCGCCTGACCTTGCTTAGGCCCTGCCATAGTCGTCGTGGGTTTGTGTCGCTGGTCTGGGACTCCAGTTTGATGCCGTTTTGTCTTTTTTCATCCCTGATGGCTTTCCGTACGTCGTACCTGGATTTCTTATATAGAACATAGAACAGTACAGCACAGAACAGGCCCTTCGGCCCTCGATGTTGTGCCGAGCAATGATCACCCCACTCAAACCCATGCATCCACCCCATACCCGCAACCCAACAACTCCCCCCCTTAACCTTACTATTAGGACACTACGGGCAATTTAGCATGGCCAATCCACCTAACCTGACATCTTTGGACTGTGGGAGGAAACCGGAGCACCCGGAGGAAACCCACGCACACACGGGGAGGACGTGCAGACTCCACACAGACAGTGACCCAGCCGGGAATCGAACCTGGGACCCTGGAGCTGTGAAGTATTTATGCTAACCACCATGCTACCGTGCTGCCAGGATATAGGTCAGGATCGCAGACTTGAACGCCTCCGTCCGGAACTTCAGCAGGGAGTGGACCCTTTTGTTGAGCCAGGGTTTCCGATTGGGGAATACCCATATTGTCTTCTTTGGTACATGGTCCTCGACACACTTGCTGATGAAGTCTGTGACGGTGGTTGCGTACTTGTCCAGGTTAGCTGCCACGGCCTTGAATATGGAACAGCCCACAGACTCCAAGCAGTCACGGAGGATGTCTTCAGATTCCTCAGACCAGCACTGCATGGTTTTCTTGACTAGCTCTGCATGCTTGATTTGCTGTTTGTAAGCCAGAAGTAGGAATACCGACTTGTGGTCAGATTTGCCAAAGTGTGGTCGAGGAACGGAGCGGTAGATACCTTTGATGCTCGTGTAGAAGTGGTCCTGGGTGGTTGCACCTCTGGTGGGGCAGGAGATATGTTGATGGAGTTTGGGTAGGACCTTCCTGAGGTTTACTTGTGACACTAATAAAAGATAAAGAACCAGCAGAGGGCAGCATAGCAGAGCTACTGATCAGCTGTTCTGGGGAAATTTGCATACGTGCAGTGCGGTCAGCCTAAGTTGAAGGTGAACCTGCGAAGAAGACCCAAGGAGTTTGAGTAAAGGCAAGCAACCAGCAGAGGGCAGCATAGCAGAGCTACTGATCAGCTGTTCTGGGGAAATTTGCATACGTGCAGTGCGGTCAGCCTAAGTTGAAGGTGGTTTGTGGAGGGGCTGTTGGCAAGTGACAGTTAAACCCGAAACACTTTGTGAGTGTTTCCCACCCTACCTCCTCCTCTAACCAACCCCCCCACCCCACGGTGGTTGGGAAGCGGGAGCAGGGGCCTGTCGTGAAGGTGAGTGAGTGCCTTTAAATTTGCTTACCTTTCAGCGGGATCAGGGTTTGAGGTAATATCAGGTAAGCTCTTCCTTTCTTTTTCTTTTTCTTGTTTTTTTTTAATCTAGAGGGGATGTCAGGGAAGGCAGTACAATGCTCCTCCTGCAGAATGTTTGAGGTGAGGGACGCCGTCAGTGTCCCTGCTGATTTCATCTGTGGGAAGTGCACCCAACTCCAGCTCCTCAAAAACCGTGTTAGGGACCTGGAGCTTGAGCTGGATGAACTTCGGATCATTCGGGAGGCAGAGGGGGTCATAGATAGGAGCTTCAGGGAAGTAGTTACACCAAAGACTGGAGATAGATGGGTAACTGTAAGAGGGACTGGGAAGAAGTAGTCAGTGCAGGGACCCCCTGCGGTCGTTCCCCTGAGTAACAAGTATACCGTTTTGGATACTTGTGGGGGGGACGACTTACCAGGGGTAAGCCATGGGGTACGGGCCTCTGGCACGGAGTCTGTCCCTGTTGCTCAGAAGGGAAGGGGGGAAAGGAGTAGAACATTAGTAATTGGGGACTCAATAGTCAGGGGCACAGATAGGAGATTTTGTGGGAGCGAGAGAGACTCACGTTTGGTATGTTGCCTCCCAGGTGCAAGGGTACGTGATGTCTCGGATCGTGTTTTCCGGGTCCTTAAGGGGGAGGGGGAGCAGCCCCAAGTCATAGTCCACATTGGCACTAACGACATAGGTAGGAAAGGGGACAAGGATGTCAGGCAGGCCTTTAGGGAGCTAGGATGGAAGCTCAGAGCGAGAACAAACAGAGTTGTTATCTCTGGGTTGTTGCCCGTGCCACGTGATAGTGAGATGAGGAATAGGGAGAGAGAGCAATTAAACACGTGGCTACAGGGATGGTGCAGGCGGGAGGGATTCAGATTTCTGGATAACTGGGGCTCTTTCTGGGGAAGGTGGGACCTCTATAGACAGGATGGTCTACATCTGAACCTGAGGGGCACCAATATCCTGGGGGGGAGATTTGTTAGTACTCTTTGGGGGGGTTTAAACTAATTCAGCAGGGGCATGGGAACCTGGATTGTAGTTTTGGGGTGCGAGAGATTGAGAGTAGAGAGGTCAGGAGCACAGTTTTGACTTCGCAGGAGGGCGGCAGTGTTCAGGTCTGTGGTTTGAAGTGTGTCTATTTCAATGCCAGGAGTATACGAAATAAGGTAGGGGAACTGGCAGCATGGGTTGGTACCTGGGGCTTCGATGTTGTGGCCATTTCAGAAACATGGATAGAGCAGGGACAGGAATGGTTGTTGCAGGTTCCGGGGTTTAGGTGCTTTAGTAAGGTCAGAGAAGGGGGCAAAAGAGGGGGAGGTGTGGCGCTGCTAGTCAAGGACAGTATTACGGTGGTAGAAAGGATGCAAGATGGGGACTCTTCTTCCGAGGTAGTATGGGCTGAGGTTAGAAACAGGAAAGGAGAGGTCACCCTGTTGGGAGTTTTCTATAGGCCACCTAATAGTTCTAGAGATGTAGAGGAAAGGATGGCGAAGATGATTCTGGAAAAGAGCGAAAGTAACAGGGTAGTTGTTATGGGAGACTTTAACTTTCCTAATATTGACTGGAAAAGATATAGTTCGAGTACATTGGATGGGTCGTTCTTTGTACAATGTGTGCAGGAGGGTTTTCTGACACAACATGTTGACAGGCCAACAAGAGGTGAGGCCACTTTGGATTTGGTTTTGGGTAATGAACCAGGCCAGGTGTTAGATCTGGAGGTAGGTGAACACTTTGGAGACAGTGACCACAATTCGGTGACCTTTATGTTAGTGATGGAAAGGGATAAGTATACCCCGCAGAGCAAGAGTTATAGCTGGGGGAAGGGCAATTATGATGCCATTAGACATGACTTAGGATGTGTTGGTTGGAGAAGTAGGCTGCAAGGGTTGGGCACACTGGATATGTGGAGCTTGTTCAAGGAACAGCTATTGCATGTTCTTGATAAGTACGTACCAGTCAGGCAGGGAGGAAGGGGTCGAGCGAGGGAACCGTGGTTTACCAAAGAAGTGGAATCTCTTGTTAAGAGGAAGAAGGAGGCCTATGTGAAGATGAGGCGTGAAGTTTCAGTTGGGGCGCTTGATAGTTACAAGGAAGCGAGGAAGGATCTAAAGAGAGAGCTGAGACGAGCAAGGAGGGGACATGAGAAGTCTTTGGCAGGTAGGATCAAGGAAAACCCAAAAGCTTTCTATAGGTATGTCAGGAATAAAAGAATGACTAGGGTAAGAGTAGGGCCAGTCAAGGACAGTGGTGGGAAGTTGTGTGTGGAGGCTGAGGAGATAAGCGAGATACTAAATGAATACTTTTCGTCAGTATTCACTCAAGAAAAAGATAATATTGTGGAGGAGAATGCTGAGACCCAGGCTATTAGAATAGATGGCATTGAGGTGCGTAGGGAAGAAGTGTTGGCAATTCTGGACAAGGTGAAAATAGATAAGTCCCCGGGGCCGGATGGGATTTATCCTAGGATTCTCTGGGAAGCCAGGGAAGAGATTGCTGAGCCTTTGGCTTTGATTTTTAGGTCATCATTGGCTACAGGAATAGTGCCAGAGGACTGGAGGATAGCAAATGTGGTCCCTTTGTTCAAGAAGGGGAGTAGAGATAACCCCGGTAACTATAGGCCGGTGAGCCTAACGTCTGTGGTGGGTAAAGTCTTGGAGAGGATTATAAAAGATACGATTTATAATCATCTAGATAGGAATAATATGATTAGGGATAGTCAGCATGGTTTTGTGAAGGGTAGGTCATGCCTCACAAACCTTATCGAGTTCTTTGAGAAGGTGACTGAACAGGTAGATGAGGGTAGAGCAGTTGATGTGGTGTATATGGATTTCAGTAAAGCGTTTGATAAGGTTCCCCACGGTCGGCTATTGCAGAAAATACGGAGGCTGGGGATTGAGGGTGATTTAGAGATGTGGATCAGAAATTGGCTAGTTGAAAGAAGACAGAGAGTGGTAGTTGATGGGAAATGTTCAGAATGGAGTGCAGTTACGAGTGGCGTACCACAAGGATCTGTTCTGGGGCCGTTGCTGTTTGTCATTTTTATAAATGACCTAGAGGAGGGCGCAGAAGGATGGGTGAGTAAATTTGCAGACGACACTAAAGTCGGTGGAGTTGTAGACAGTGCGGAAGGATGTTGCAGGTTACAGAGGGACATAGATAAGCTGCAGAGCTGGGCTGAGAGGTGGCAAATGGAGTTTAATGTGGAGAAGTGTGAGGTGATTCACTTTGGAAAGAATAACAGGAATGCGGAATATTTGGCTAATGGTAAAATTCTTGGTAGTGTGGATGAGCAGAGGGATCTCGGTGTCCATGTACATAGATCCCTGAAAGTTGCCACCCAGGTTGATAGGGTTGTGAAGAAGGCCTATGGTGTGTTGGCCTTTATTGGTAGAGGGATTGAGTTCCGGAGCCATGAGGTCATGATGCAGCTGTACCAAACTCTGGTACGGCCGCATTTGGAGTATTGCGTACAGTTCTGGTCGCCTCATTATAGGAAGGACGTGGAAGCTTTGGAACGGGTGCAGAGGAGATTTACCAGGATGTTGCCTGGTATGGAGGGAAAATCTTATGAGGAAAGGCTGATGGACTTGAGGTTGTTTTCGTTAGAGAGAAGAAGGTTAAGAGGTGACTTAATAGAGGCATACAAAATGATCAGAGGGTTAGATAGGGTGGACAGCGAGAGCCTTCTCCCGCGGATGGAGGTGGCTAGCACGAGGGGACATAGCCTTAAATTGAGGGGTAATAGATATAGGACAGAGGTCAGAGGTGGGTTTTTTACGCAAAGAGTGGTGAGGCCGTGGAATGCCCTACCTGCAACAGTAGTGAACTCGCCAACATTGAGGGCATTTAAAAATTTATTGGACAAGCATATGGATGATAAGGGCATAGTGTAGGTTAGATGGCCTTTAGTTTTTTTTTCCATGTCGGTGCAACATCGAGGGCCGAAGGGCCTGTACTGCGCTGTATCGTTCTATGTTCTATGTTCTATAATTATAAAAGCCAATTGTGGGTCAGTAGCAAGGTGATGCCTCTGCATTATTCAGGCATGAGAACTGGCGATTGGAGAGATGGAGTTTTACGGATGCTGCTTTCTCTTGAGACTTTCAAGCACAAATATTCACAAATGTTTTTGTTTTCTTGAACCACCTTGCTAAGCTGGTGTCATACTGACATTAGTGCATCCATGTGTGCATTGGCTTTTTAGCCGCTTCAAAGTTGCCACGCTGACTGACTTGTTTATGCCATGGTTGAAAGGATGAGTGCTAATCTCTTTCTAAGTGGCCACATGTTGCTAAGGCTACTTTGCCTTCCAAGGATGACCCCATCATTAGGGCATAAGGTGACTTATGCTGCTTCTGTGATCATTTTGAAATTTCTGAGCTTTCCCAAGATGTTCATATTAAGAATGCAGGTGTTGCTGCATCACTGCAAAGAAGGCTGAAAGAGAACTTTGATGGGGAAAATTTGTCATCCCCTTATTCCTCTTGGAATCTTGTGATTGAGGTTGTCACGGGAACATCTGCAGTATTGTGCCGGGTTTTTTAATTCTTCCATTGATTGATTTATTGTCACATATACCGAAGTATAGTGAAAAGTATTTTTCTGCGGCCAAGTGAACGTACACAGTATGTACAAGTAGACAAAATGAATAATCAACAATAATAATAATAATCTTTATTATTGTCACGAGTAGGCTTACATTAACACTGCAATGACGTCACTGTGAAAAGCTTTAGTCGCCACATTCTGGCACCTGTTCGGATACACAGAGGGAAAATTCAAAATATCCAATTCACCTAACAAGTATGTCTATCGGGACTTCTAGGAGGAAACCAGAGCATCCAGAGGAACCCCACACAGACACTGGGTGAACGTGCAGATGCCACACAGGCAGTGACGCAAGCGGGAATCGAACCTGGGACCCTAGTACA
Source organism: Scyliorhinus canicula (assembly GCF_902713615.1). Taxonomy (NCBI): domain Eukaryota; kingdom Metazoa; phylum Chordata; class Chondrichthyes; order Carcharhiniformes; family Scyliorhinidae; genus Scyliorhinus; species Scyliorhinus canicula. The sequence goes on from NC_052151.1 coordinate 122,675,524, forward strand.
AAGTACATCGACAACTAGTGATTGGTTACAGTGCGGAACAAGGACCAAACAAAGCAAATACATGAGCAAGAGCAGCTTAGGGTGTTGTGAATAGTGTTCTTACAGGGAACAGATCAGTGCAAGGGAGCATCATTGAGGAGTCCAGTAGCCGTGGGAAAGAAGATGTTCCTATGTCTGGATGTGCGGGTCTTCAGACTTCTGTATCTTCTGCCTGATGGAAGGGTCTGGAAGAGGGCAAAGCCTGGGTGTGAGGGGTCTCTGACAATGTTGTCGACCTTCCTGAAGCAGCAGGATGTGGGCATCGCTGCCTCAGTATGCCCTCTACCCCCATGGGTAAATTTCCTTTTTGCTCCCTCATCACGCCTACTCCTTATACAACCATTTCACTTTTATATGCCGATAGAAGACTTTGGCATTTCCTTTTATGTTAGCTGCCAGATATTTTTCTTTATCCTTCTTTGCTTCTTCATCTCTCCTCTGAACCTTCTACATTGAGCCTGGTTCTCAATTGTAGTTTCTGACTGACACTTGTCATAAACACACCTTTTGTTCATAATCTCAATTTCAATCTTCTTTGTCATCCAGGGAGGTCTAGATTTGTTTGCCCGACCTTTCCTTCTCGAGGGAATATACCTTGATTGTGTCTGAATTAGCTCTTCTTTGAAGGGAGCCAGTTGATCAGTTATCGTTTTTCCCACCAGACCTTGAGTCCAATTTATTTGGCCCCATTCTGTTTGTATCCCATTGAAATTGGCTTTCGTCAAGTTAACTTTCCTTGTGGACTTTTTGTTCTTTGTCCTTTTCCAAAGTCAGCCTGAGTCTTATGATACAATAAATGTTCACCTGATGTTCACCGATCAACACTTGGCCCAACTAATTTCCAAGAAGGAGAGGCTGGATTCTCCATCGGCCGCGCCAGTATTGGGGTCCATGATGTGATAAGGAATCGCGAAATTGGGATCGGCATTGGCTGGTGCTGATCCGAACTCGATGCTACGACCTCCCTGATGCCGGCAGAATCGAGGTCCATGACCGAGCACCAGGGTTAGCATGTAAATGAATGCAAATAGGTCTTAATGACCCATTTGCATCCATTTAGGTAGTACAGTGTTAGTACTGTTGCTTCACAGCTTCAGGGTCCCAGGTTCAATGCCCAGCTTGGGTCACAATTTGTGCAGGGTCCACATGTTCTCCCAGTGTCTGTGTGGGTTTCCACCCGGTGCTCCGGTTTCCTCCTACAAGTCCCGAAAGATGCGCTGTTAGGTGAATTGGACATTCTGAATTCTCCCTCTGTGTACCCGAACAGGCACTAGAATGTGGCGACTGGGGGATTTTCACAGTAACTTCATTGCAGTGTTAATGTAAGCCTACTTGTGACAATGAAGATTACTATTATTATTTAGCTGACCCAGCACACTATGCTCCAGCCCGCCGTGATTTTCCGTTCTCCGGGGACGGGAATCACGTGGGCGTGGATCAATTGTGGTCTCCACCAGTATAGCCCATGTGTGAGACAACTATGGGTTAAAGGGGTGACACCCGAGGGAAGTTAACCCCAGAGTCCTTCCGAGGGCCAGCTGCTCCCCCCACAATGCACCACTACCTGTCCACCCCTCTTCTACCAGATCCCTTTCCACACCCTCCCAGGGACCCGCTTAATGGGGAGACTTCTCCAGGGCTCCCTTAATAGAGAGATCCCCCACAGGAACACCCTAACTGAAGAAACTCCCCACAAGGACCCCCTTATTGAAGGAACCCTCCACAGGGACCAGCAAAGTAGAGGGACATCCCAAAGGGACTCCCTAATATGGGAACACCCACAGGGACCCCTTAATAGAGGGAACCCCAGGTGTCCCTGGTGGGTCTCACTATTACATGGGTCCCTGGGGTCCACTTGTTAGGTAGTCCCGGGGAGGGGGGGAAAATATGGTCACCCCGGAATTGGGGGAAGGGAGGCACCCAGGCAATCCCGGGGTGGGGGGGCTGCTTTGCAGTAAGGGGGGTGGAGGCTGATTTGCGGTGTGAGGGGGTCGACAGCTGCGGGACTTCACAATTGGGATGCCCGCTCAAAATGGTGGCCCAATAGTGGGATTACCTTGGGAATCCCTCGTCATACATAGATTTGCATTGCAGGATATATGGCACTGCATCCCGATTTGCACTCCCAGGGATAAAACGGCTGCAATTCTCCTCCAGCGGGAGTCTCCTCAACAGATAATCCACCCCATGGTTGAGCAGTGCCACCTTCCTCATTGGACTGGGAACACACTGATGAATCAACTTTTCCTGAACACACTTTGGGAACTCTGGATCCTCTCTGCCTTTTACATTAATTATACTCCAATCAATATTTGAATAATTAAAATCCCCCATTATAAGTACTCTACACTTTTTCATCTCTCTGTGATTTCCTTCTAAATTTCTTCTTCTTTCCACGAGTTAGTGGCATCTAGACCACACTGAGCAAAGTAATACCACTTTTGTTCCTTAGCTCTAGCCACATAGGTTCTGTCCTTGACCCCACTGGGCTATCTCTTTCTCCAGCACTACAATGCTCTCCTTAATCAATACCGTCTTTGCTCCCATTTTTCTTCCTTTCCTGAACACCTTGTACCCAGGAGATATTTAACACCCAGCTCTGCCATTCTTTTAGCCAGGACACCCGTCATAACCACACATCATGGGCGGGATCCTCCGTAACCCGATGCCAAAATCGGGATCAGCGATCGGGCGGAGAATGGACTCCGATGCCGAAATCGGGGGCGTGGCGATTTGACGCCGGCCCGCCATGCTCCAACCCCTCAAAAATGCCATCATGTTGTGCGCCGCTTCAGCACCGTTGGCATGCATCGGCCGGCCCATCTGCGATGCTCTGGTATTGGAATCAGTGAGGGGCAGCGGCGAATTTCATGTAGTGAAAATCAACACATTCTACGCTGGCATCAGCATTTGATTTCCAGAATAGAGAATCCAGCCCCATTTTTCTACATGGCGATCTGGGTCTGTACTTCACCAATCCTATTTAGCACACTCCACACATACGCATACATGCACAGGAATTTTAATTTACACTCTATTGCTTCCTCTTTTTCACTGATCCCACCTATCAACTTACTATTCCCTACATATAGGACGCAATTCTCCCCAATAATTTCTAATTAAATTTGTGGCAGGTTTTTCAGGGAGATTCCCACCAGCTCTGCCGGAGTTCCACATCGCTATTATGATATTTAGTCACTTTCTTGGGCCCTGGAGTTTCACACCGGTTTAGCACACACGGAAAATTTTTTAGCACTGGAGAGCTGAACTCCAAGTTCAGGCCACCATTTTGAAAGGGTGCGCCGATCTCTAAGGGTCCCCCCCACCCCCCCACCCATGGGCAGTGTCACCCCCACACACTCCCCCACATTCCCCAAATGAGGATCCTCCACTTTGGGGTCCCTGGGGTTCCTCCTCTCAGCCCCCCCCCCTCCCCCCAGCACCCCCCCTTTCTCGGACCCCCACCCATCATCCCTAACCTCCCAGAGGCCCCTACTTACCTGATCTGCACTCCCCCACCCTTCAAACTCCCCCCTCCACCCTCATTTCATGGGCATGGACCCCCTCACCCCCTGAACCTTGGCACTGTCACCCTGGGACCCAGACAGGCCTACTGCTGGCTTGGCAGTGCCATCCGGGAACCTTGGCAGTGCAACCTACTTCCGGGATCGCCGTTTGGCCACGCTCACTTGGGGCGGAGTTCCCATTCCGACATTTTGCAGGACTTCAATGAATCCTGCAAGGTGCGGAGGCTATTCTCTGACCACATTGTGCTCTCGCTCTAATGCAAAGTGGCCGAAGAATCGCGCCCATAGTGCCATCTATCTTTACCAATATTCTGTGCACCTTGTTATTCCTCTCTGATATTATCCCCTGGTTCCCGCACCCCTGCTGAGATAGTTAGTTTAAAACCTCCCCAGTAGAGCTAGTAAAATGCCCCAAAGGGAACTCATTCCCGGCTCTGTTCAGGTGCAAACTATATGGCCTGCATTGGACCAATCTCCCCCAGACCCTGTTTCAATATCCCAAGGATCTAAAATCCTCCCTCCTGCACCATCTTTCCAGCCATACATTGATCTATCTTATCTTCCTTTTTCTGTACTCACTTGCATGTGGCACTGGGAATAATCTGGAGATTACTACTCTTGAAGTCATGCATCCTAATTTTCTTTTTTAAAAAGATAATTTGTTGAAATTATATCCAGAAAATATGAAAACACAGTCAAAAAACAAAACAATATGAAACAAGCCATAATACAGTAAGTTCACCCAACACTATAGCAATATAACGCAGCAGGAACCCCCATATATAAAAACCCATCTACCACACACCCAAATAATTTTTCAACCCAAATAAACCCCCTAACCCTTAATAGCCAGTAGTTGCGACACCTCACCACCCTCCCCCAGCCTTTCACGGAGAACCTCTCATCCATTCCTTTAATGGCAAATTTTTTTTTCCTTTTTTTAAAATAAATTTAGAGTACCCAATTAATTTTTTCCAATTAAGAGGCAATTTAGCATGGCCAATCCATCTACCCTGCACATCTTTGGGATGTGGGGGCGAGACCCACGCAAACACAGGGAGAACGTGCAAACTCCACACGGACAGTGACCCAGAGCCGGGATCGAACCTGGGACCTCGACGCCGTGAGGCTGCAGCGCTAACCCACTGTGCCACCATGCTGCCCTTCCTTTAATGACAAACCTAATGCTCTCCAAACAAAGAAGCTCAGCAAGATCCCACACCCAAGACCAGATACTTGGTAGATCCGAGGACCTCTGGTTTAGCAAAATTTGCCTCCGAGCTAACAGGGAGGCAAAAGCCACAACATCGGCCTCTCTCCCCACCAAGACACACGCACCCTCAGACACTCCAAAAATAGCTACTCATGGTAAAGGCCTGACCACTATTCCCAACACCTGAGACAATACATCCGTGACTCCCCACCAGAACCTCACCAACTTTGGACAGGACCAGAACACGTGGCATGATTCGCAGGGGAGCTGGCACATCATGCACACAGATCGACTACTTCTGGGAAGAATCGGCTCAGCCTTGCCAGTGTCATATGTGCTCTGTGTACAACTTTTAAGCTGAATACGACTAAGTCTTGATGAGGATGCATTAATCCTACGCAGCGCTTTCTTCCCAAATCCATCCTCGCACCATGCCTCGCAATTCTTCCTCCCATTTTTGTTACATTGCCACCATCGAAGCATTCTGCCTCTTGGCCAGATCAGCTCTTGCTCCCCGAATCCTGGCTACAGGACCACATCCCTCTTTCTACTGTCATTGGTAACGATGTGGACCATGACTGCTGGCTGTTCACCTTCCTCCCCCTCCCCACAGATGCTCTGCAGCTGCTCAGTGACATCCTTGCCCTGATACCAAGGAGGTAAAAAAAAACCACATCCTGGATTAAGCCAGAAATGCCAATCTGTTCCCCAACTATCGAATCACATATCACTATCGTTCTTCCAGTCTTCCTTGTTCCCCACTGTGCAGCAGAGACATATATGGTACCATGGACATGGCTCTGGCTGCACTCTCCAGGTGAAGCATTGCTCTCATCAGTATTCAGAACTGAATACTGATTGGAGAATGGAAGGCACTCAAGGAGTCCCCCTGGATCTCTCGCTCTGTCCTCATGATGAATTTTTTTTTGGTTGTGTGCAGATTGTCCAGTTTCTCAATGCATGAACCTGGCAAAAAAATTGCCCTCTGTCTATAAGAGGTACAAAGCAAACTCTGTATTCAATTTTCCTACTCTCAAACCTCTTTCCAACCTGTCCACCTTGATCAATGTAACTGCAATCACTGCATTTAATCATACGCCCGACGCTGATAGTAGTAATTTACAATTCTCAAAGCCAATTTATTATAAAATGATGATGTATTTTCCCACTAAAATCATTAAGACTTGTGGGTTACTGCAGTATAAATTTTAGAAAGGATTTTGATTTTTAAGAAAAGTAAAATAAAATATTTTGGTTGGTAAATAAGCCCAAGTCTATATTTTGCAGAATACTACTTATATATTTATTTTTCACATCATTCAATTAATATATTTTCTATGATTCCCGGCACGACAAGCTTTTCAGTGGTGAAACCTGTCATCATTTGGCAATGCTGCACCTGTGGGTGGGCTGTAAAAGGGCCTCCTCATCAAACAATGCATATGGTCACAACTTTTACTTCCCAACTCCATTGTCATCATCAGACTTATTGAGAGCACAAAGTTGGCACCAGCTTTTTTTTCTGAATTAAATTTTACAAAAATATTTTGCATTACATTTGTTTCACTTTATTCATGGTTATTTGTTGAGAGTTGCTTAGTCAGAGCTAAATATACTGGTTAACTTCGTGGTTGACTCACATTGATGATTACAAAGGAGTTAGGGACATTCCCTTTATTGTTGAAGAAACAATGTGTTGTTTTTGTTCACTCTTTACTAAATATTCATGTTAGTGTCTAGTATTGTACTTACCACTTTGTGGGACACGGCTGAACTTGCAGGTTCATCTGGCCCTTCTTTCTATGCACTGCAAAGGACGTTGTCCAAGATCACTCTCAGCGGGATAAGTGAAATGTTGTTGGTAAACTCAAAGCCCTAAAGCAGGCATTTTCAAAGACAGGGTCGCGACCCACAGGTAGGTCGCGGGCGGGTGTCGGGAGGGCGGAAGGCTGGGAGCGGCCTTCAGAATGACGGCCGCAACCATTTAAAAAATGCAGGTGCACTGCGCATGCATTCTCTCTATAATGAAACAAATGAGTCGAACATAGAACATAGAACAGTACAGCACAGAACAGGCCCTTCGGCCCTCAATGTTGTGCCGAGCCATGATCACCCTACTCAAACCCACGTATCCACCCTATGCCTGTAACCCAACAACCCCCCCCTTAACCTTACTTTTATTAGGACACTACGGGCAATTTAGCATGGCCAATCCACCTAACCCGCACATCTTTGGACTGTGGGAGGAAACCGGAGCACCCGGAGGAAACCCATGCATACACGGGGAGGACGTGCAGACTCCACACAGACAGTGACCCAGCCGGGAATCGAACCTGGGACCCTGGAGCTGTGAAGCATTTATGCTAACCACCATGCTACCCTGCTACCCTGTCCTTAAAAAAGAATTGTTAAACGCCGGCTGGATGGACCCAGATTTGAACAGTAGTGACACTGCTCTTTAGGCCCCTCATTTTCCCCTTGACTATTGAGCCCACCATCCATCACAACACACCTAGGATGCCAGACACTTTCCACTTAACTCCACCATGCCGCCGACCCCATTCTCTGTCCTCCCTTGGAACTCCCTTCCATTCTTCCATGTTCCTGACCCACTTCACACCACAACCGTGTCACCACTTACTCACCCTTGCTGGTCCCAAGCCTCAAAACAAGTTGCCATTCTTCAGTTCATCACCAGTGTGCCGAAGAGTTCAACAAGGAAAACCGAAAACCATTAACTTCAGACACAGCTGCACAAAGCCGACTGGTATACATACCATTAAACAAACCTGGTCCCAGTGCGACAAGATTTACGTATGCCATTAACTTTATCTTGAAGGTATTTTTTTAAAGTTTCTCATGAATATTTAGAGAATGCAAATATATTACAAGAATGAATCCGCCACAGGACGGCATGACGAGACAAAAACTGACACAATGCATTTCAACCAGCCATCAGGAAATCAAAATTGCCCAACCCAGCTAATTTGGTCACCCCACATGGCTTGCAGGCTATATCAATTTGCCTTCAAAATTTCAGCTTCATCTGCCTCCAGTCTTGCCTCCTCAGATTCAGTCCAAGATTTCACTTTAATGTTGTTATTTTGCTTTTAACAGTTTTTTTCAATGCCTACCAGCAAGAGATGGTTTACAACTGTTAACAAATGTATTACAGCATGTTAGAAAATCCTATGGTGAGAAATCGATTGCAGTTCATTTAAAATCTTCAATATAGATTTGGAAAGTTATTCACAAGATGGTATCATCGAATTTACAGAGCAGGAGGCCATTCAACCCATCGAGTCTGCACCAGCCCTGGGAAAGAGCACCCTGTGAGAACAATAACTTGCAGTATGTTATAAACATAACTCAGTACACACACTTTGAAAGGATTTTTTTCCCAACTGAGTGTGACACAACATGTATGTAATAAAATGTATCTGACTGGAAAGCTGTGCCAGGTTTTACCAATGGTCTCTCAGTCACATTAAATTAAATCTCAGATTTGTATTGAAATGTTATGGTACAATACTAAGGAAAACATTCATACTTTGTCAAAATTTGGATGAATAGTCATTGACCTGAAATGTTGACTATTTCTCTCCCCAGATGCTGCCTGACCTGCTGAGTGTTTTCATTAGTTTCTGATTGTATTTCAGATTTTCGCATCTGCAGCATTTTATTTTTGGGTTAAACAAAATTAACATGGATTATTACATAGAATTTACAGTGCAGAAGGAGGCCATTCGGCCCATTGAGTCTGCACCGGCTCTTGGAAAGAGCACCCTACCCAAGGTTAACACCTCCACCCTGTCCCCATAACCCAGTACCCCACCCAACACTAAGGGCAATTTTGGACACTAAGGGCAATTTATCATGGCCAATCTACCTAACCCGCACATCTTTGGACTGTGGGAGGAAACCGGAGCACCCGGAGGAAACCCACGCACACACGGGGAGGATGTGCAGACTCCACACAGACAACGACCCAAGCCGGAATCGAACCTGGGACCCTGGAGCTGTGAAGCGATTGTGCTATCCACAATGCTACCGTGCTGCCACTGACAGTGAAGTGCCCATTTTATTTTGGAAGGTACATAGAACTAGGATCAGTGCAAATTTTTTTAAAGTGTTTTCAGTAACAATACATTGTTTATCTAAGAATATTGGACTCTTAACAGGGAAAATGAAATTCATAATCAAATGATATTTCAACTAAGGCTGAATAGAAGGTGAATTGTGCGAAGCTCAAATCAATTTGTTTGTTTTAGAGATGAAGTGAAAAACAAATCGCTTAGTTTGTTTCCTCTGTAATGTTGAAATATTGGAAAATAAAGATACCATAACAAAAAATTGCAACTTTTTTTAGTAATTCCAAAAGGATGCATACTTCAATGGTTAATAATACATAAGCATGTTGAATTGAAAATAAATGTTTGCAGCTTTATGCCCAGAGAAATAAAATGGTTCTCTAAATCTTGTTAAAATATCAAATATTGAAAATAAATAAGCATTGCACTCACTTATAGCTGATATGGTAATTCTGCTATGAATATTTTGGAAGTTGCAATACAATGTCGAAGCAGGATTAAATAACATCCTTCCTGGAGCTACATTAACTCCTACATAGTCATCAACAGGAGGCAGTTTGCAAATACAAGTCAATTTTAAAAATGTGTTCTTGGTATACGTTTAAGTCAAGATGGTATTTGATTTGTAGAGAAATTAGTTGTGATGGTGTTCTCATGATGCAGATCCTCTTATCTTTTTTCATGATAACAGTCTCATGAGAGGGAAGAACTATTGAAGTAATCATGGCAAGCTGATGCACTGCACTCTGCATACTGTTTGTACTAATAATAATCTTTATTATTATCACAAGTAGGTTTACATTAACACTGCAATGAAGTTACTGTGAAAATCCCCTAGTCGTCACACTCCGGCGCCTGCTCGGGTACACAGAGGGAGAATTCAGAATGACCAATTCACCTAACAAGCACATCTTTCCGGACTTGTGAGAGGAAACCGGAGCGCACGGAGGAACTGTGATGGAGGAAGCAGATAATGATTTAAATGCCAGTGTGTCGGTCAAATTGCTTTTTGAGCATTGTTGCAACTACCTTTATCCAGGCAGATGATGATATTTCAACCCTGATGGTCTTTATTATATTTTGTGTACTTAGACTGACTGATTAACATATACCTACAAGAGACGCACCCTCAAAGAAGTTGCGCCCAACCTGCAGCGGGGAGGTCACGTGCAGAAGTTACATCTGCACCCTCAAATATGCCTCATTCCCCCCCACCCCCCCTCCACCCTGGTTTTCTACCCTCAGATGCCAGGCAATACAATTCTATTTATGCTTGTATTTTTATTTGTAAGTTAACCTCTACAAACTTTGTGGGGCTGGAGTTTTGGAAAGGGCCGCGTTTCGTGCTGGTAGGTCACTATGTGACGAGACACAAACACAACACTGACATTATGCATTTCAAGCATTCACATCAGTACACAATGGTCGACCACTGTAAGAAACTTACGATATGTGCAAATTAAAATGGACATGGATTTACATTTTTTCTTTTCAATGACTCTATGGAGACCAAGCCATAAAATCTGGAGACATTAAAGGGCATTCTCCAAGTAAAAACAAACCCAAAGTGGAAACAAATATTTAATTTACATTTAGCAATAGAATATAAACAGATGAAATATTGCAGTATCGGCGTCTGATCTTTCATCACCACCGTGTCCATGAACCAGGCTACAGGAACACAGGGAGCATTAATACGTGACCCACGGGGCCAGAAGAGAATACACAGTCAACACATATATCAGGCCTTAAAAACATCTACAGACGGCTTGAGTAAGTCTCCCGACATCCTCAGCCTGGTAGTAAGCCCACCAAAATCCTCCCCTCGCCGCACTCCAGGAAAATGAGACCGAAAGGCGACTGCCTTCTTTCTTCCTTCCCTTCCCAGAAGGCAGTAAGTAAGCCCAAGGGGAAGAGGCAACAGGCAAGCAGAAAGGCAGCCAGCAGCAAAAAAACTCGCAGCCACAGCAACCTCCAGGCATCAGCCACAAGCAGGAGCGTGTAGAAAACACAACCTGCAACTGTGAAGCGTTCACAAAACTAACAATGCCAATTCCTTTTTTGCAATAGCCTTCAGCTGTGCAGTCAGAGGCTGCTCACAAAAGGGATTTAAAGTGACCTTCACCATATAACCACAGACAGGGCTCTCTCTTGAAGTGTCTGGCGGGGCAGACAGGCAGCAGCTGTAGTTGCCCCTGTTATGGGTATACACAAATCGGAGGATAGCCTGTGGGATCCGATGACGCCCAGCCCCCGACAAGCTCCCCCCCCCCCCCCCCCCCCCCGACTGACAGGGGTCTTCCGATCCACCTCCCCCCCGGAGGAGTCTTACTCCCCCGTCCCCCATGCCAGTCAGCCGTCCATGTCCCCAAGCACTGGGGCAGCTGCTCCGGTGCCTCTGGACTGCATGCCAGAAAACAAAGATTTTCTTTCAAATTTAGAGTACCGAATTATTTTTTTCCAATTAAGGGACAATTTAGTGTGGTCAATTCACTTACCCTGCACATCTTTGGGTTTTGGGGGTGAAACCCACACAGACACGGGGGCAACGTTCAAACGCCACACAGACAGTGACCCGGGGCTGGGTTTGAATCTGGGTCATCAGCGGCGTAGGCAGCAGTGCTAACAACTGTGCCACCTTGCCGCCCACGACAGGAAACAAAGATTGAAACTCACCTCCTCCAATCCCCTCAGCAGTTATTGTGCTAGGTTCCCATTTTTAAATAGGAGGGCTAAACAGCACCTGCGTGATCTCTTGCTGGGGAGCTGGTTTGTTCCAGGAAGCCATTAGATGGGGCGTCCATCTCACAAATAAGATGGAGATTGTCCTTAATTTGTGACAATTGGTGTCTTGCCATGTCTAGGCAGGATCCAGAACCTGCCAAAGGGAGTGGGCTGGTTAGATCGCGAATCGATTGGTGCCCAGCACAGATCCCAATTTTTCCTTCTCTCGCGATTTAACCAGTTGTCAAATGCATTGTATAATATCCACTGATTAATATCATACAGGTGTACTTTATACCACTGCATAAGTGCATGCGTGTAACCTTATTGTCAGCCAGCATTCTGTGTTAGTGGCAAAGATAATGTGAAGGAAACAAGATTTTTGAAAAAGTTGTTCTGTTCCTCATGACATAAATACACTAGGCAATCATGGAATGCTAAAACCGGATTGCAAAAAATTTCTTGTGATTCTCATTCTTATATTTGTTATTACCAATGTAAAAGTATCTATCAACATAGTATGACATCTGTAAGCAGAGATGGGACAGACTAAAACCTATCATCAACAGATATTCCAGCTCAACTGTTGCCAATGAACAGATCCATCATTTAACATTCATACCATAAGTTTTACAAAAACACCATAGACCATTTCAGTAGTAATGAAAGTCATTACTAAGAATCTACATGAAGAAACTTCCGGCACGTGGAGGTCGCATGTATGGTGGCTCCTGCCAGCTGTTTTTTTAAGTTCCTTTTTGGGAAAATTTGTACGTGAAAAGTTGTGGGAAGGTCTGAAGCATTTCAAGAATGTCAAAAATCAGAAAAAAGAACTCAGGGAGAAAAGGAGTAAGCGAAAGTCTGCCGTCTAACATGGTGAGGAGTTCAGCGGGAGCGAAGATGGTGGAAGAGAGCTCGGCGGGTGGGATTGCGTCCATCACGGTGGAAAAGTATGATACAGCGAGGGGAGTCCAACGAGTACCTTAAAAGTATTTTTATTCAGCCACAGCATTATCACACACAGAGCCCGGTTACATTTCACTGGGTCCTCGCTCCTCTTTAGCTGGTTCTACAGCTGCCAGCCTTTTATACTAGTGCTGGGTTAACTCCGTCCAATGAGCATGGGGAAGCAATCATCCCTAGCTGGAATGAGTCCTGTGCAACTTATTAAACATCTCTCCCCACCAAAGTCCGAAAACCCTCGCAAGGATCATCATTGAGGAAGAGAGGATCAAGGGGTTGCAAACCCCACAATGGCCAGACAACAAACCCAAAAAAATAGATTGGATTTGATAAGGCACCACCAAAAGGGGAAGCAGGATGGACCGGCAGGTACTCCACCAAGCATTATGTCCGACCTGACACTCTCACCAGTCACACAGGGGGCAAAGCTGCCAATAACCAAACCTGGTAACAGCGAGAGCCACAACATCAGACCCATGAACTCAAGGCCCAATCGGTGTGGCATGCCTTCCAGCCACAGAGGGAACAGGTTGCGGCGGGGGAACATCAGACAACATCCATCTCAACGTCCCATAACTCCAAAACGCCCCTGAATTTAAAAAAAAAAATTGGGCGCTCAGAGTTTACCTAAAAATAAAGCATGTACCAAAATGCCCAGGGAGCTGTCGCCCCAACATTCTGACAGTACCTCTACACAGGAAAATAAACTCTCAGCGCAAATAAAAAAAACAGCAGGACACCGTGCAAGCCGCCACAGGACCAGAAGTCACATATGGATGCCCAGTCAACTCAATACCAGAATCTCTGGGCACAAAACCTGCAATCGTACAATAACTGTTGTACAATAACAATTAGCTCATAAGAACATAAGAACATAAGAACTAGGAGCAGGAGTAGGTCATCTGGCCCCTCAAGCCTGCTCCGCCATTCAATGAGATCATGGCTGATCTTTTGTGGACTCAGCTCCACTTTCCGGCCCGAACACCATAACCCTTAATCCCTTTATTCTTCAAAAAACTATCTATCTTTACCTTAAAAACATTTAATGAAGGAGCCTCAACTGCTTCACTGGGCAAGGAATTCCGTAGATTCACAACCCTTTGGGTGAAGAAGTTCCTCCTAAACTCAGTCCTAAATCTACTTCCCCTTATTTTGAGGCTATGTCCCCTAGTTCTGCTTTCACCCACCAGTGGAAACAACCTACCCGCATCTATCCTATCTATTCCCTTCATAATTTTATATGTTTCTCTAAGATCCCCCCACATCCTTCTAAATTCCCAGTACTGTCCCAGTCTACTCAACCTCTCCTCATAATCCAACCCCTTCAGCTCTGGGATTAACCTAGTGAATCTCCTCTGCACACCCTCCAGTGCCAGTATGTCCTTTCTCAAGTAAGGAGACCAAAACTGAACACAATACTCCAGGTGTGGCCTCACTAACACCTTATACAATTGCAACATAACCTCCCTAGTCTTAAACTCCATCCGTCTAGCAATGAAGGACAAAATTCCATTTGCCTTCTTAATCACCTGTTGCACCTGTAAACCAACTTTCTGTGACTCATGCACTAGCACACCCAGGTCTCTCTGCACAGTGGCATGCTTTAATATTTTATCGTTTATATAATAATCCCGTTTGCTGTTATTCCTACCAAAATGGATAACCTCAGATTTGTCAACATTGTATTCCATCTGCCAGACCATAGCCCATTCACTTAACCTATCCAAATCCCTCTGCAGACTTCCAGTATCCTCTGCACTTTTCGCTTTACCACTCATCTTAGTGTCATCTGCAAACTTGGGCACATTGCCCTTGGTCCCCAACTCCAAATCATCTATGTAAATTGTGAACAATTGTGGGCCCAACACGGATCCCTGAGGGACACCACTAGCTACTGATTGCCAACCAGAGAAACACCCATTAATCCCCACTCTTTGCTTTCTATTAATTAACCAATCCTCTATCCATGCTACTACTTTACCCTTAATGCCATGCATCTTTATCTTATGCAGCAACCTTTTGTGTGGCACCTTGTCAAAGGCTTTCTGGAAATCCAGATATACCACATCCATTGGCTCCCCGTTATCTACTGCACTGGTAATGTCCTCAAAAAATTCCACTAAATTAGTTAGGCACGACCTGCCCTTTATGAACCCATGCTGCGTCTGCCCAATGGGACAATTTCTATCCAGATGCCTCGCTATTTCTTCCTTGATGATAGATTCCAGCATCTTTCCTACTACCGAAGTTAAGCTCACTGGACTATAATTTCCTGCTCTCTGCCTACCTCCTTTTTTAAACAGTGGGTCACGTTTGCTAATTTCCAATCCACCGGGACCACCCCAGAGTCTAGTGAATTTTGGTAAATCATCATTAGTGCATCTGCAATTTCCCTAGCCATCTATTTTAGCACTCTGGGATGCATTCCATCAGGGCCAAGAGACTAGTCTACTTTTAGCCCCATTAGCTTGCCCATCACTACCTCCTTAGTGATAACAATTCTCTCAAGGTCCTCACCTGTCATAGCCTCATTTCTATCAGTCGCTGGCATGTTATTTGTGTCTTCCACTGTGAAGACTGACCCAAAAAACCTGTTCAGTTCCTCAGCCATTTCCTCATCTCCCATTATTAAAACTCCCTTCTCACCCTCTAAAGGACCAATATTTACCTTAGCCACTCTTTTTTGTTTTATATATTTGTAAAAACTTTTACTGTCTGTTTTTATATTCTGAGCAAGTTTACTCTCATACTCTATCCTACTCTTCTTTATAGCTTTTTTAGTAGCTTTCTATTGCCCCCTAAAGATTGCCCAGTCCTCTAGTCTCCCACCAATCTTTGCCACTTTATATGCTTTTTCCTTCAATTTGATACTCTCCCTTATTTCCTTAGCTTGCAGGCTAATCCCACAGTTCGAGCAGCCACAGAACAGTCTTTCAAACACAACACCGCACTCACGACCAGAATGACGTTCCAAAAGGGCAGCGGCAAACTCAAGAATGGATTCTCTCATGGACCACTCTGGCAGCATCATTATACAACGGCAGACAGAAACAGACGAAATGCAGCGCGACTATCACCAGAGGTCTCTCAGATGATACTGCATCCGGTACTGCCGGATACACCAGACTTCAAATCACACGCAGCAGACATACTTCGCAAGCCGGTAGCAAAACTTCGGCCCAGCGCTCACCTTCCATAACATTACAGGCTGCGAACAAAAACACCACAGAAACAAACTCAGTACCATAGAACACATTTTAAAAACAATTCGAGGAGGTAGCTCAACCAAATAGGCAGCACGCTGACAGCTCCAATTCATCATCATCGCCAATGTGATAAAGCGAGGGGAGTCCAACAAGTTCCTGACAAGTCTTTTTAGTCAGCCACAGCATTATCACACACAGGGCCCGGTTACATTTCACTGGGTCGTCACTCCTCTTTAGCTGGTTCGGCAGCTGCCAGCCTTTTATACTCGTGCTGCGTTAACTCAGTCCAATGAACACGGGGAAACAATCATCCCCAGCTGGAACGAGTCCCATGCAGGTTATTACAGGCTATTACAAAAGATGGCTGAAGTGATGACCGGGGAGTTTGAGCAGCTGTCCTCAAAATATTTTGAACTGGTTCGGTCAAAGATGATGACCTCACTTAAGGAGTGGGTGGGTGAGACCCTTGTCCAGATGAGAGAGGAGTTGGTGAAGACTTCGACAGCGGTGCGGGAGCAAGGGGAGAAAATGAAGGGGGTGGAGGAGGCATGGTTACTGCATAGTGACCAGTTCATCTCAATGGGTGAGTAATGGCGAAATGTGGCAGAGATCAACAGGGGGCTAAGAGCCAAGGTAGTGGACCTGGAAAACAAGTCACAAAGGCAGAATTTGAGGACTGTGGGTGTGCCTGAGGAGATAGAGGGCCGGAGGCCGATGCAGTACTTCGCTGAGTTGCTGGTGAAGTTGAATGACGAGGGGTAATACCCCTCCCATAACGAATTGCACAAGGCCCACCGGTCGCTCTGGCTGAAACCAAGAACAGATGAACCACCGAGAGCTGTGAACGTCTACCTTCACAATTTTCAAGTGAAATAGAAGGTGCTGAGGTGGACAAAGCAGAAGTGGGAGATAGAGTTGGACGATAACGGTGTACATATACCAGGATCAGACGAAGGGGTTAGCGAGGAGATGGACGGCCATTGGTTGGGGTAAAGTGGGATTGTATAAACACAACGTGAGGTTTGGTGTGGTCGACCCGCCGAAGCTAAGGGTCATGCATAACGGCAGGGCGGAGGCAGTGGTGAAAGCAGAAGGGATGGGGCTGGACTGAGTTTGGATTTTGACAGTTTTGACTGGGTTTTCCTTTATATTGTTCTTTCCCTTTATGGATGTTATGGTTAACTGTTTTGTGTAAAAGGTGTTTGGGTTTGGGGAGGACGATTTGGATTTATGGTCTGTTGAGTTTTGTGGTTTGTTTGGATGCAGGGTGCTGGGAATTTGGAAGGGGTGGGTGTGGGGGACTTTGGAGTTGGTGTGTTTTTTCAATCTGGAGGAGGGGGCTCTGGCAGGGGCTGCTGCGCGAGCAAACGCAATATTGGCTAGTGAACAGGAGCGAGGTGGGAGGTAAGGGGTTGTGGTTGTTGCAACCTGCAAGTTTCAATGGGCCTGTGAGGTAGGGGGGATGGGAACGATACTGGGTGGGTTTTCGAGAGGAAGTGGTTTGGGAGTTTCTGATGGGAGAGGGCGCGGTGACTAAGGCATGGGCTGGGTTTCGCCTGCTAGGCGGAGCCTGGGGGGATGGTCATGGCGGGTAGGAAGAGGGGTGGTGAGAGATGATGCACCATCAATTGGACTCGAGTCGTAGTGAAGTTCCAAACAACAGGCTTTAATACGCTAGATGTGAGCCTCGCAGTGGTCATACAGAGAAAGGCCGACTGCCAGCCAGTACGAGCTCTTATACCCTGCCTTGTAGGCGGACCTACCAACCTCTCAGCCAATTGGCGGGGAGTCACATGACCAGCCACAACCAATTGGCAGAGAGGCACATGACTTGCCTGGGCCAATGGGCAGCGAGGCTGCTGTACCAATGGCAGCTTAGTTCTCAGGTAATATGATCTCTCTAGCCATAGTACCACAAGAGTGGTGACATGGAATGTGCGAGGGTTGGGGTTTCCGGTGAAGATATTGTGGGCTTTCTCACACTTGAAGGGCCGGAAAGTGGATGTGGTGCTGTTACAAGAGACCCATTAAAGACTAAAGGACCAGATGAGGCTGAGGAAGGGCTGGGTGAGCTAGTTGTTTCATTTGGGCTTCAACAGCAGGGTCAGAGGGATTGGCGATACTGGTGGGGAAACGGGTGAGGTTCCAGATGCAGAAGGTGGTGGCGGACCTGGCGCAGTGGCGTGCAGAGGGGGGGGCCGACGGTGCATTGGCCCCGGGCATCCATTTGATGGGGGCATCCAATCAGAGAAGGAAAAAAAAAAAAATTTTTTTTTTTTTTGAAATTTTTTTTTTTTAAATTTAGATTACCCAATTATGTTTTTCAATTAAGGGGCAATTTAGCGTGGCCAATCCACCTACTCTGCACATTTTTTGGGTTGTGGGGGCGAAACCAACGCAGACACGGGGAGAATGTGCAAACTCCACACGGACATTGACCCAGAGCCGGGATCGAACCTGGGACCTCAGTTCCGTGAGGCGGTTGTGCTAACCACTAGGCCACCGTGCTGCCCCAGAGAAGGAAATAAGATAGTAATTTTAAAATTTCAGCGGTGATAAATCAATTTTTGGAGGCTCACCACACTGCAGAGGCAGTTGTTAGCCCTTTATTCCTTTAACATGGTGTACCCTTTCTGTCTAGAGAAAATGGTCCTTCTCCCCATCCCCCCCACACGCATGCGCATGATGTACGTGGTGCAACCATCAAAAGCAACAAGCAGACGTGGCTGTTCGTTCCTGCGTTTCCTCGAGTCATAACTCGTCTTTTCTTCAGCTTTTTGTGCATCTAGATTAGTCCTTTTACCTACTCAGGTCAGTGAATAGCTCTAGAACAGGTGCAACTACGGTTTTTATTGGTTTTTTGGCGATATTTAATGAAATATTTACGTGGGATGTAGTAAGAGTGAAGCCTGGATGATCAGAGGACTGCTATGGCATTTAATCTCGGAATAGGAGACATTTATTCCTTAACATGCTAATATTCGAATACAGATACCACTAATTTGCAAGTCTATGATATAAATTGCACAAAATTATCAGTGGAGAATCAGTGTGAAATAATTTGATACGAAGGAACAAAGAAATGAAATATGGTTTATCCATCTGCAACTGACCGATTGTTTACCATTTTCTTCCCATTTTCTCATGCGTTTTACGGTTTTTGAGATAGAAAATGAAATGTTACGAGTATTTCGTGTACAACCGAGTGGAGCACAGAACAGGAAAAAAAAGAGGGCCAGAGTCGAAGAAGAGTCCCATCAAAGAGGGGCATTAGATGCATGGATAAAAAGAAGTAAAGAAGAAGTAGGAGGAGCTGGAGAAGTAAAAGATGATGTGGGTGCAGAGAAGGATTTTTCTGATACGGATTCAGCTCGGTCAGAACATAATACTCTCTCTCCTCAGTCTCGTTGTCAGGATGATGATCCATGTGAATAAAATAAAGAAGATATTTGCATATTTTTGCAAAGAAGCGATTTTGGCTGTTTAAAGAAACCGATTCCAGATCATTTGAAGATGACAATATTACAACATGGCCCTGAAAGATATCATAATAAAAGTGGTCCATTTGCTGAGAAGGATGGGAGATCATTTTCCAAACAGTGGTTTGATAAAGTTTCCACAAACGGAGAAATTGTGGAGAGAAAATGGTTGTTATACTCTCCATATCGGAAAGCATGCTACTGTTTTGTTTGCTTTTTGTTTTCAAAGGAGCATTTGTTGTCTGTGTCAAACTTTGGAAAGGAAGACGGTTTCTCCACTTGGAGAAAATTAAATCCAACAATACCTGACCATGAGAAAAGCCCTTCTCATAGAGCTCACATGAGGGAATACCTGAACCTTGTAGTTCGACTCCATCATTCAACTACGATAGATGCTGAACTTCAACAGCAAATGTCTGCTGAAAAGAAAAGATGGAAAGCTATAACTGAACGGATTGTCGAGGTTATATCCTTTCTGGCAAAACAGAATCTGGCCTATCGTGGACATCGAGGAGAAGGAATATCTGGGTTATCAGAGCCAGGGGAGACAGTCAGTGAAAATACAGGAAACTTTCTAGCAACAATCAGACTTTTGGCCAAATATGATGACATCTTAGCAAAACACTTGCAGAGAGGGAAAGAGAAACCAAAAAGTGTCACCTACTTGTCCAACAGAATTCAAAACGAAATAATTAATCTTCTTGGTGAAACTGTCAAGAAAAATATAATTTCCGAAATTAAGGACGCAAAATATTTTAGCATAATGCTGGATTCAACTCCAGATATTGCCCATGAAGATCAGGTTTCTGAAATTCTGCGTTACATTCATATTGATGAAAACAGAAAAGTAGAAATAAAGGAGACATTTCTGGGATTTTTTCAAGTCAACAAGAAAGATGCAGTCAGCCTGGTAAATAAAATTCAGGAAAAATTGGAAGACGACAAAATTTCCATGAATGACTGTCGTGGTCAAGCATATGATAACACAGCAGTTATGGCTGGAGTGAGAGGTGTTCAACAAAAAATTCTTGAAGTTAACCCAAAAGCTGCGTTTGTGAACTGCGAGAACCACAGCCTCAATTTGTCCTGTGTCCATGCAAGTGAGGTGCAACCTGTTGTTGTTACATTTTTTGGCATTCTAGAAAAACTCTACTTTTTTTTCTTCATCTACTTCTCGTTGGGAAGTGTTAAAATCATTTGTCACTCGGACTGTGAAAAGACAGTGTGACACAAGATGGAGTTCCAGCCATGATGCTGTGCAAGTAATCCATGAAGAGTGTGACAACGTTATTGCAAGCCTTCAACACCTGCTGGAAGGAGAATTTTCAAGGGAAACTAAATCTGATGCAGGATCGCTACTGAACTCTATTCAACAGTTCCCGTTTATAGCTTTATTAAATTTTTGGTACTCAGTTTTATCATCAGTGGATAAAGTCTCAAAACGTTTGCAGGATCCGAAAATGGGGTTCCATGAAGCTTCTTGTGATCTGAGCGGACTTATTCATATCTTGAATTTGAAGAATGACGAAATTATCCACAATGCAATAGATTTAGCCAATGAATATTGTCAAAATTGGGGAATACCAATTGCACGAACAAGGAGAAGAAGAATAATGCCTGGAGAGTCAGCAAGAGATAGTGGACTGACGGCACAAGAAGAAATGAATAGAGTAATGGTAGAGATTGTGAACAGATTAAAAACTGAAATTGAAGACCGCAGTGTCCATCTTCAAAGACTCAGTGACCGATTTTCTTTTCTTCTGAACTTGAATTCAGGAGTGATTGAAGATGAACAAGAAAGAGAGAAATTAAAAAAGGAATGTTCAGACTTTGCAAATTATTATGACAATGATGTGGTTGCAATTCAGTTATATGACAAAATTATTGATTTTGTGATGCTCCTTCGAGCTGGAGGGAATAGAGTTCCCCCTGATCCTAAAGATGCTCTGGAGTCTTTACTGCAGTATGGGAGGGATGTCTTTCCGACGCTGTGTGTTTCATGCAGATTACTGCTTACAATCGCATTTTCAGTCGCAAGCTGTGAAAGGTCATTTTCAAA
Organism: Scyliorhinus canicula; assembly: GCF_902713615.1. Taxonomy (NCBI): domain Eukaryota; kingdom Metazoa; phylum Chordata; class Chondrichthyes; order Carcharhiniformes; family Scyliorhinidae; genus Scyliorhinus; species Scyliorhinus canicula. The sequence goes on from NC_052151.1 coordinate 122,696,825, forward strand.
ACTGAAATTAATAAAAATATATCTGAGGTCTTCTATGTCACAGGAGCGACTGACCAACCTGGCTTTAATAAGCATTGAAAAAGAATTTCTCACAGCTGATGTAAAAAGTGAAGTAGTTCAGGTGTTTTGTGACAGGAGGTATCATTTGGGGAAAAGAACTTAATAAATTTGATTGATTTATATTAAAATCGAATAAAGCGTTTATTTCATGTTTCATCTGTGTTTATATATTCAAAATGTTTTCCTTTCTCATAATATTTCTCAGTATATTAGGCCTTATACTTGAGTCTTTGGGGCATACAATCAAGATTTGCCCCGGGCATCACCAGACCTCTGCACGCCACTGACCTGGCGGCAGGTACGTGATAGTGATGAGGGCATTGGAAGGGAGGCTGGTCGTGCTGGTTATAGTGTATGCCCCAAACTGGGACAACACTGGGTTTGTGAGTAACATTCTAGCAGCCATACCAGATTTAGATACTCACCAGTTGATGATGGGGGGGGGGAAAGAGACTGGAATATGGTATTGTATCCGAAGGTGGACAGGTCCTGGCCAGGTTCACAAGAGGGTGGACCCGTGGAGGTTTTTACATCCGTGGGACAGGGAATGTTCGTTCTTTTCACTGGTGCATGAGGTATACTCAAGGATCTATTTTTTTCATGGTTGGGAAGGTACTGCTTACTGGGGTGAAGAAGATAGAATATTTGGTGATCGTGATATCTGACCATGCTCCACACTGGGTGGATGTGGTCTTGGCGAAGGGTCCTGCCACAGGCCGGCATGGAGGCTAGATGGGGAGTTGATGGCTAACCCGAACGTTTTCACTAAAATGGGAAAGGTGATTGAGGAGTATGTGGAGTTTAACCGGAATGGGGAGGTCTCGCCATTGGTGGTCTGACTGGCATTGAAGACGGTAATGAGGGGTGAGGTCATTCAATCTAAGGCAAAGGTGGACAGGGAGTTGCGGGAGGAATGGCAGCGGCTGGTAGAGGAGGTTTTGGAGGTAGATGGGAGATATGCGGATGACCCGGACCCGGGACTCTTGGTGAGGAAGAAGGAGTTACAGGCGAAGTTTAACCTTCTATCCATTGGTGGTTCAGGCGAATGAGGGGGTCATCTATGAGTATGGTGAAATGGCCAGTTGATTACTGGCGGGCCAGCTCTGTCGGCAGGCAGCAGCGAGGGAGATCATGCAGATTAGGGATGTGACAGGTGGGTTGGTGGTGTCACCGCAGCAGGTGAACAAAGTGTTTGAAGACTTTTATTGGGACTTCTATAAGTCGGAGCCGCTGGAGGATGAGTTAGAGAGGAGGGAATTTCTGGAGCGACTGGACTGTCCGGATGTGGGGAGGAGGAGAAGGCGGGATTTGAGGAACCAAAGGGGTTGGGAGAAGTGCAGGCAGCAATAGGGAAGATGAAATCTGGTAAGGCCGGATGGATTCACGGTGGAATTTTCCAAATATTCAAGGATACGTTGGCACCCCCCAATGGTAGAAATATTTGAGGATGCAGTGGTTAGGGGACTATAGTTAGAGGTGGTGGGGCAGGCATCCATCTCACTATTACATAAAAAGGAGAAAAATCCGATGGCGTGTGGGTCATAAAGGCCCATTTCTCGACTGAACGTGGATGGTAAGATATTGGCAAACGTGTTGGCGATGAGGTTGTAGGAGTGCCTTCTGACGGAGGTGGGGCAAGATCAGAAGGGATTGGTCAAAGACAGGCAGCTGTCGTCGAATGTGAGGCGTCAGATGCTGAATGCGGTGCTTTCTACTGCAGAAGGAAGGGAACTGGAAGTGGTGGTGCTGTTAGATGCAGAGAAGGCGTTTGACACATTGGAGTGGAGTTATCTGTTTGCGGTGCTGGAGAAGTTTGGGATTGGGCCTAAGCTTATGGCCTGGGTGAAATTGTTATACAAAATCCGGCAGCATTTGTGCGGGTGAACAATATGAATTTGGGGTACATTCCACTATTTCAGGCAGGGATGCGCCATGACCCCTCTTCTGTTTGCACTGGCGATTGAGCCCTTGGCCATTCCGCTGAGGGGTTCGGACTATGGAAGGGGATAGTGAGATTGGGGGGGGGGGGGAGCATAGGGTGTCTCTGTACATCGAGGACACAAGCTCACCAGTGAGGGCTCTGATGGGGTTGCTAAGTGTTATGGGCCAGGGCTTAGAGAACCCCAAATTGTATCATGGAGTTCATCTGACCCACAACTTTTAATAGATTGTGGTATGGGGAGCACACGTCCCACTCTACAGGTGTGGTACAGCAGAAATGGAACAGAGTTTTTAAAACAAAACAATGTTTATTCTATGAACTCAAGTTAGCCTCTTTAGAAGATACAGTGAACATCTTAGCAACCATCAATTCAAATACAACCCCTAAAGAATACAACACTAAGTCACCCTTAATAACGTCCCAAACATCCAGAAGACAAAAGAAACACTTTTTAACAGAAGCACATCAGGTTTACATTCACTACTGAGAACATTTATAATTCTCAATTCACCAAATGATCAAGAGATAGTCTTTTCATGGCAGAGAAAACAGCAGTACACCTGCTTTGTCTGGCTTCAGCTCCAACACTGAAAACTAAGCCAAAAAAGACACACCCAAGCTTTTCTTAAAGTGTCATGGTTCATGGCCATGTTCTGAAGCTCAAGCTCGCTCTCTTTATCTTTTTCCCTGATCTGTATCTCCCTTTCTCTTTCTTTTTCCTCTCTATCTCTTTCGTATTCAAGCTGCTTTAATTGTTTCTCATGTTCCAGTTGTTTAAGTTGTAACTGAATTTTTGCCATTTCCAATGGGTCAAACTGTATCTCAGGCAACTTTAAATGCTTAGCCACCGTCATAATTACCTAATCTTTTCGCATTTTGTCAGGTAATGTCAACTGCAATGTTTTTGCCAAATCTAACAGTCTGCTTTAGTCTCTGTCCATAAGGTACTGCGTGTGACCGTCTCTACCCCCAAAACCTTCAGAGCCTCTGAAAGAGCCATTATCCACAACACACTCCCTACATAAACTAGAATACCACACCTGACAAGCAACCACAATATGCTCACCCCTCACTGTCTTTAAGTTCACTCAGCCAATCCAATAGATAGACATTTATCCACCTCGAGCCCCCAATTTGTTATGGGCCAGGGTTTAGAGAACCCCAAAGTGTATCATGGAGTTCACCTGACCCACACCTTTAATAGATTGTGGTATGGGGAGCACACGGCCCACTCTACAGGTGTGGTACAGCATAAATGGAAAATAATTTTTAAAAACAAAACAATGTTTATGAATTCAAGTTAACCTCTTTAAAAGATACAGTGAACACCTTAGCAGCCATCAATTCAAATACAACCCCCAAAGAATACAACACCAAATAATCCTTAATAACGTCCCAAACAACATCCAGAAGATAAAAGAAACACCTTTCAACAGAAGCACATCAGGTTTACATTCACTACTGAGAACATTTATAATTCTGAATTCACCAAATGATCAAGAGATTGTCTTTTCATGGCAGAGAAAACAGCAGTACACCTGCTTTGTCTGGCTTCAGCTCCAACACTGAAAACGAAACCAAAAAAGACACACACAAGCTTTTCTTAAAGTGAAACTAAAAAACAGAGCCAGAGCTCAGCTCCACCCACACTGACATTACTGCAGTAACATGAACAGCCAAACATTTCCTAAAATGACATTCTCATGACACCTCCGCCCAAGAAAAAAAAACCCATCAACTTCAAGATGGTTTCATTTTTCACCTTCTGACTATCCTTTAAGAAATGCACACAGTAAATATACTTTTTCGTTTCAAAAAACAGCACACGCAAACAGGTATAATAATATAGTCCATTTTTTTTGTTCTTCTTCCGCCAACTGGAATCCCTCTCGATTGACAGTCTCTTTGAACAAGAAGGTCCTTGCACGATCCGTCCATTTCTCTACGCCTCGGCATTTCTCTTAAAAGTCAGTTACTTTAGTTCAATCTGATCAGAGTCCCTTGTAATTCTCCAACAGATGAGTGGTTATCACAGTTGTCAGGCAGTCAAATGCCTGTTGAAAGTCCGCTGTCCATTGAAATTTTCAACGTTTCTGCAGCAAGTCCATCAGTGGAGCAACTACGCTACAAACGTTTTTCACCAATGTTCGATCAAATCCACTCATGCCAAGAAATCATATTATAACCCTTCGTCTCGAGGGTATCGGAAACTCCTCAAGGAAAGTGACTTGGGGTTTTCCAAATTCACTTTTGGCTAGGTTTATCATAAAACCAGCCTCCTAAAGTCGATCGAATAACTCCATCTGATGTTTTAAATGTTCTTTCTATGTCTGACTGAAAATTACCAGATCGTCGATGTATACCGCACAATTGGGTAATCCTGAAACGACTTTGCTAGTTAACCGTTGAAATGTGGCTGGGGCGTTATCATGCAAAATAGCATAACTTTGAATTGGTAGATACCATCTGGAGTCACAAAAGCTGAAATCTCCTTCACCCTTTCGGATAAAGGTACCTGCCAGTAACCTTCAAGTAAATCCAGTTTGGAAATAAAAGCCGATTGTCCCATTTTCTCAATGCAATCCTCCAAACATGGGATAGGATAAGAGCCCGTTCTTGTAACTGCATTAACCTTTCTATAATCCACACACAACCATTGGGTACCATCTGGTTTAGACACCATCACAATGGGTGAGCTCCATTGGCTGCAACCCACTTCAATTATGCCATTTTTAAGCATAATTTCAATCTCTTTGTTAATTTGCGCCAATTTTAAAGGGTTAAGTCTGTATGGATGTTGTTTGTTTGGAACAGCATTTCCGACATCTACATTATGTATAGCAATTTTAGTACTTCCCAATTTATCTCCACAAACTTGCCCATGTAATATCAATAACTCTTTCAGGTCAGTTCGTTTTTTCACTGTAAGGTAACTCAACAATTTATTCCAATTTTTAAGAATATCCTCGTTTTCCAATTTAATTTGAGGTATATCAAACTCAGAGTCATCTGGATTTGGTTCATCACCGAGTTAGAATCATTAAAACCTCTTGCTTTTACTCTCCTCCCCTTTCAAAATATCTTTTCAGCATATTCACGTGACACACTCGGTGAGTCTTCCTTCTATCTGGTGTTTGTACCACATAATTCACCTCACTTAATTTCCTTTCAATCTGAAAAGGTCCACAAAACCTTGCTTTTAAAGGTTCACCTATCACTGGTAACACTACTAAAACTTTATCTCCACTGGCAAAACTGCGAACTTTGGATTTCTTGTCCATTACCCGTTTCACCACATTTTGTGCAACTTTTAATGTTGTCTAGCCAATTCACCTGCTCTATTTAATCATTCCCTAAAATTTGACACGTAATCCAATAATGTAATTTCCGATTTCTCACTCACCAATTTTTCCTTAATCAATTTAAGTGGTCCTCTTACCTCATGACCAAAAATTAGTTCAAAAGGACTGAATTTGGTTGACTCATTAGGTGCATCCCTAATTGGAAACAGTACGAATGGAATTCCTTTGTCCCAATCCTCTGAATAACCTTGACCATAAGACCTCAACATTGTCTTTAATGTCTGATGCCACCTTTCTAATGCTCCCTGCGATTCTGGATGGAGCGCAGTTGATTTAAATTGTTTATTCCTAAGCTATTCATAACTTCTTTGAATAACTTGAGGTAAAATTTGATCCTTGATCCGATTGTATTTCTGTGGGCAGCCCATACAGAACATAAAACAGTACAGCACAGAACAGGCCCTTCGGCCCTCGATGTTGTGCCGAGCTTTGTCTGAAACCAAGATCAAGCTATCCCACTCCCTGTCATTCTGGTGTGCTCCATGTGCCTGTCCAATAACCGCTTGAAAGTTCCTAAAGTGTCCGACTCCACTATCACAGCAGGCAGTCCATTACACACCCTAACCACTCTCTAAGTAAAGAGCCTACCTCAGATATCACTCCTATATCTCCCACCCTGAATCTTATAGTTATGCCCACTTGTAACAGCTACATCCACCCGAGGAAATAGTCTCTGAAAGTCCACTCTATCTATCCCCATCATCATCTTATAAACCTCTCAGGCCTTACTGGACCTGGTATTGGGGAATGACCCCGGCCATGTGACCAAAGTTTCAGTAGGGGAACATATTGTGAATAGTGATCATAATTCTGTAAGTTTTCAAATACACATGGATAAGGACCCGAGTGATTCTCGAGTGAGTGTGCTAAATTGGGGGACAGCCAACTACAACAGAATGATGGATGTTGAGGTTAGGGATGGGTGTGAATACTCTAGGACATGTCAACATAATGAAGGAGGAAGTGTTGTGAACCTTAAAATGCATTAAGGTAGACAAGTCTCCTGGGCCAGATGGGATATATCCCAGGTTGTGTGGGGAGGGCAAGAGAGGAAATAGCTGGGGCCTTAACAGTTATCTTTGCATCATCTTTGATCATAGGGGAGGTTCCAGAGGACTGGAGAATTGCCAATGTTGTCCCTTTGTTTAAGAAGGGAAGCAGGGATAATTCAGGTAATTATAGGCCGTTGAGCCTGATGTCAGTGGTGGGGAAGCTGTTGGAGAAGATACCGAGGGACAGGAATTATTCACATTTGGAAGCTAATGGACTTGTTAGTGACAGGTAACATTGTTTTGTGTGGGGAAGTTCATGTCTTCAGAGATTTTTGAGGAGGGGACAAAATTCATTGATGAGGGAAAGGCTATGGATTTTGGCTCATGCACTTCAATAAAGCATTTGACAAGGTCCCTGATGGTGGCCTGGTACAAAAGGTAAAGTCACATGGGATTCAGGGTGTGCTAGCTGGATGGATAAAGAACTGGCTTGGCAACAGTGGATAGAGAGAGTAGCAGTTGAAGGGAGTTTTTCAGAATGGAGATCTGTAACTAGTGGTGTTCGACAGGGATTAGTGCTCCATTCACTAAATGTATATAAATGATCTGGAGAAAAATGTAGATGGTCTGATTCGCAAGTTTGCATATGACACTAAGATATTTGAAGTTGCAGATAGTGAAGGGGACTGTCAGATAATACTGGAGAGAATAGATAGATTGAAGTTGGGTGGAGAAATGGCAAATGTAGTTCAATCAGAACAAATGTGAGGTGATGCATTTTGGAAGATCAAATTCAGGTGTGAATTATATAGTAAATAGCAGAAACCTTAAGAGCATTGTTGTACGTTCAGGTCCATAGTACCATGAAAGTGGCAATGCAGGTGGATGAGGTGGTCAAGAAGCCATACGGCATCTTTGCCTTCATCAGCAGGGCATTGAGTACAAGAGTTGGGAGGTCATGTTACAGTTGTATAAAACTTTAGTTAGGTCACATTTGGAATATTGTGTGCAGTTTTGGTCGCCACAGTACCAGAAGGACATGGATGCTTTGGAAAGAGTGTAAAGAAGGTTTACCAGGAAACTGCCTGGTCTGGAGGGTGTTAACTATGAGGAGAGGTTGAGTAAACTTGGATTGTTTATGTTGAAAAGATGGAGGCTGAGGGGAGACCTGATTGAGGTCTACAAAATTACAAGAGCTTTAATAATAATCTTTATTATTGTCCAAAGTAGGCTTACATTAACACTGCAATGAAGTTATTGTGAAAATCCCAGAGTCGCCACATTCCGGCGCCTGTTCGGGTTCACTGAGGGAGAATTCAGAATGTCCAAATTATCTAAAAGCATGTATTTCAGGACATGTTGGAGGAAAACAGAGCCCCTGGAGGAAACCCACGCAGACACAGGGAGAACATGCAGACTCTACACAGTCAGTGACCCAAGCCGGGAATTAAACCAGGGACCCTAGGGCTGTGAAGCAACAGTGCTAACCACTGTGCTACCGTGCCACCCCAGGGTGAAAAGCCAGAAGTGTTTTCCCAGGGTGGAAGACTCAATTACAAAGGGGCACAGGTTCAAGGTAAGAGGGTTACGGGAGATGTGCGGGGAAAGTTTTTCATGCAGAGGGTGGTGGGTGCCTAGAACACATTGCCAGTGGAGGTGGTGGAGGCAGGCACAATAGTAATGTTTAAGATGGATCGTGATAGACATATGAATGGATGGGAATGGAGAGATACAGATTGTTTTGGCAATAAGTAGTAGATCAATAAGGAATCCGAATTGGCACAGGCCTGGTGAACCAAAGGGCCTGTTCCTGTGCTGTAATGATCTTTGTTCTTATAACAAATATACTGATAAGGCACATAAGTTTGTTCATCGTATACCTTGGAGTGCATTATACCAACTATTTTGATTAGTTTATTTTAATAACTGCCAATGGACTGTCTCTTATTACCCTGCAAAACCCAGTACTTTAAAAAGAAAATTAACAGGGTATTAAACAGCTAGTAAATGTAGCTTCAGGCATTTTGTTGATCCTCTTCAATTACAGTAGAATCGATGACCATGGCTCAGCATATTAACAGACCAGTGATTTTCAATTGAAGAATGAAAGATGTGGGTATAAGCAAGCCTGTTTATCTTTTTAAAAACTCGATTGTGCAAGAATTGTATGAATCAGATTGGAGTCTTCTGTCAGGAAAAATAGTGACGTTATGAAATATCAGGAAAACTTAATAAATTGGAATGTTTCTGCTCGTAATATTGTTTTGAAACTAAGGCAAGCTTCTGACAATGGGGAACAGAACATGGGGCAGGATTCTCCAATAATGGGGCTCTGTTCCCAAGCCAGCATGAAAAGCGGTGGCAACCACTCCGGCGTCAACGATCCCCGATAATGGGGAATGCTCCCCTTCCAAGGTGGCTAGGTCGGCGCCGGACTGGTCCCCGCAGCTTCAGCCGGTGTGGAAAGGTCGGCACGAGTTCACGCATCTGCGCTACGGCTGCCACATTTCCACGCATGCGCAGAACGGCCAGCATGATTCCGCACATGCGCGGGGGTTCCCTTCTCCACACCGGCCCCCGGGCAATATGGCGGAGCCTTACAGGGGCCCAGCACGGAGGAACATAGGACCCCACAGAACCAACCAGTCTGCACCCCCCCCCCCCCGCCGCAACTCCTCCAAGACCGCTCCCGCAGACTCACCGTGTGGGACCCGAGTAACCCAAGCTGGCGGGACTCAGCCAAACTCGTCAGCCACTCAGCCCATCGGGCCTTTTTAGAATCGACCGGCGCGGCAGAAATCCCATGGCCTCAGTCGCCCCGATTCCCCAGCACGGCTGTCATGGGAGCTGTTTGACATTTTAATTGACCATTTTTAAAAAAAACTAGATATTGTTTACCAAAAGAGATATAACCGGATCAAGGGTCAAAGGCTGCTTGTGGGAGTCATGAAGACGCCAGAGATAAAACAGTTTAATTGGTCTGAATCACAAGAGCATTAGAGAGATGGCAGCAGATTTTGAAGACCATGATAGAGCATATAGTCAGAATTACCCTAAAGTCTGGAAGACAGGATTCCGTTCTTTTTATTTGCCATTCACTGGTAATGACTACACAAAACATAATCATTTTGAATTGATATATGGTCACGAGATGAAAGAACCACACAAAATAATTCAGAATGTTAGCAAGAATTCAGAAATCACACTCTTAGACTATGTATCAAAGTTCAGGGCAAGGTTAAGTGGAGTATGTGAATTGGCGAGAGAACATTAACAAATATCACAACAGGCGATGAAGACAGAAGCAGATAGAAAAGCAAAAACAGCAGTTTTATGGCTGGGGAGAAAATATTGATTTTGTTGCCAGTATTAGACGAACCATTAAAAGTCAGATTTAGCAGGTCATACCAAATTGAGAAGTGTGAGGGCCCGAGATCACAGAATCACAGAATAATACAGTACAGAAGAGGCCCTTCGGCCCATCAAGTCTGCAGCAACACATGAAAAACACCTGGCCTGTCTACCTAATCCCATTTGCAAGCACTTGGCATGGAAGGCTGATTGGAAGCCTGTGGCCAGCTGCTTATCACAGGAATCTGTGCTGGGACCTTGCTGTTTGTTAATGACTTGGATGTGAATGTAGAACATAGAATTTACAGTACAGGAGGCCATTTGGCCCATCGAGTCTGCACAGGCTCTTGGAAAGAGCACCCCACCCAGGCCCACATCTCCACCCTATCCCCATAACCTAGTAATCCCACCCAACACTAAGGGCAATTTTGGACACCAAGGACAATTTATCATGGCCAATCCACATAACCTGTACATCTTGGGACTGTGGGAGGAAACCGGAGCACCCGGAGGAAACTCACGCACACAGGGGAAGAACGTGCAGACTCCGCACAGACAGTGACCCAAGCCAGGAATCGAACCTGGGACCCTGGAGCTGTGAAGCATTTGTGCTAACCACTATGCTACCGTGCTGCCCTATAATTAGTAACATATAATTAGTAAGCTTGCAAATGACACAATTGGTGGTGCTATTGGTAATGACGAGAATAGTCTTGGGTGGCAGGCTGATATTGATCAGCTGGTAAATTGGGCAGAGCAATGGCAGATGGAATTTAATCCTGATAAATGTGAGGGGATGCATTTTGGGAGGTCTCTAAGGCTAGGATAAAGACAATGAACAGTAGGTCCTAGTAAGTATTGAGGAACAAAGGGACCTCTTGTTCACGTCCATGGATCACTGAAGGTGGCAGCTTATGTAGTTTGGGTGGTGAAGAACACATACAGAATGCCTGCCTTCATTAGCCACTGAATAGAATATGAGAGCAGGAAAATCTTGGTACTACTTTATAAAACATTTCTTAGGCCACAGATGGAATATTTTGTGTAACGCTGGTCGCCACACAGTTGGAAGGACATGATTGCATTGGAGAAGGTGAAGGGGAGACTCACCAGGGTATTGCCTTGGATGGAAAGTTTCAGCTGAGAAGACTGGATAAATTGGGTTTGTTTCCATGGAGCAGAGGAGGCCGAGAGGGGGATTTGATTGAGGTATACAAAATTATGAGAGGCAGGTACTCTCACAACATTTAAGAAACATCTCAGCGAGCACTTAATACACCAATGCGTAGTAGGCTATGGACCAAGTGCTGCTGGTAAATGGGATTAGCATAGATTGGTAATTGATGGTCAGCAGGGCCTGTTTCTGTGCGTGTATGACTCTCATAAAGGTTGTTCGGAACTGGGACAAGTTAGTGATATGGTGTATAGCCATTGTTTTAGTTAAGGGCATTTCTAGTTTATTGTATTGTTGTTTATTTTATTTTAAATTATCATAAAACATATGGGACATCATTCTCTGGATTTCAAGCCTTTCCTCACATTATATTAAAATGCAAAATACAGTTGATGGCAGTTGTTTCAAGTTTCCCTCTGGGATTTGGAATAACATCAGCCCTGTTCTTATCACTTTGCATATAATTAAATATAATCTGGCAATATAAAGTTATAATTAACTTTATTGTATAATTAAGAAAAAACATTTATGGAACATTCATGGCCCTAAAAAAGCAAAATTAACCATCTCTAAGTTTTTGATAATATAGATGTTATAAATCACAATTTTGCCATTATCATGTTGCATATTTTGTTGTCGTAGGTTTTTATTTAGGAAACTTAATAGTTTTCTAAATGATACATTATTGAATAATATAAATTATTGAAATACTGTAATAATCTTGGTCATAATTTTGGCTGATAGATTAACTAATTAGGAAGTAACAAAAAATGCTGACAAGATAATGAAATATGTTTAATCTATGTTCAATTCATTTATATGCCTGCCATTATGTTGTGATTCTCCTGTTCAATTTTGCTTCAGAGTTAGAATTGACTTAAAATTAACCCCAACATTAGATTCATGTTCTGATGAAGGGCTGTGCTATAGCAATATTTCTCTTCTCCTTACTTCTCTTTCCAGATACTGCCTTACTTGTTGAGTGTTTCCAGCATTTTCTGATTGTGCGTCAGGTTTCCATTGTTTTATAGCTTCAGTAACAAAAATCAAATTAACACTTTTCACCCGCTGGGCTAATCCAACAATTGTGTTGATAAATCCTGGCTACCAAATAGTTACTGAACAGTTTGCATTGACCCAACCCAACAGTTGTTCTAATCAACTAAAGCCACTTAAAGGTGTGAAACTGTTGGCTGGTGTTATTCTTACAAAAAATCTGACTTAAAAGGTTTTGTAAAACTCAGTTGTGACATAAATATTTGAATTGTTCTAAAATGACCAAAGGAACATGTTTGTATCAAGTAAAATGAACAAAGGACAGCCTTGTGATAATTAATTGTCAACTGAATAGTTTTTTTATGCAACACTGATATAGTATAATTTTTCATCAGGATTTTTTATACTTCATAACAAAATTATGTTTGTAATGTATTCAGACGAACAAAGTCTTAACTACAAACACTTAACATATACTGATACCTGATTCCATTTTAAAACACAATCAAATAAAGTTTGGAAAATACAATTTATACTGGTTTCCACTGCCTTCATTGAAGCACAAAGCATCTGTCTCGGGCATTAGCTGATGCAGTGAGTTAGAATACTGTTCTTTTGCTTCTGTGTTCCAGGTTCTCATCTAGCTCAGACTGATGGGATGAAGACCATTTCTTACATTGGATTTAAGTAATCAGTGTATAATTAGATTGTGAAGCCTTCATTCTTAGGGCGCTTGAGCAGTGTCCAACTGACACCAATATTGGAATCTGACCAACAGCAACCACAAGAATGTCTGAAATGGGAAGCTGTCAAATCCGGAGATATTGACACAGCACTGACTCTGTTATGACAAATTCTGAAGTTTGTGCAGGTGAACACTGGGAAGATTGAAACTTATTGATTTTGGCTATGGCTATAAACTTCACTTCTTTCCCACTGATCCCTCAATTACTTTCTCATATAAGATCAAGGAAAACTGTTGCCTTCCGTTCATCCCCAAACTGAGCTGCAAACTCCACATTTTGTCCGTTACTAAACTTTCATACTTGCATTTCCACAGCATTATCCACTTCCACCACCACTCACCATGCCCTATCAGTTATTACTTTATCCATGTTCATGTCATCGCTGAACTTTCTGCAATATACACTACGCTGCCTTTCCAACTTCTATAAACTCCAACTTGCTCAGAATTAAATCTCCCCTATTCCTACCCCACAATAGCACAAAGCCTTCCTCTGGCATTACCCCTTACTTGCTGCCCTGCATTGGCTCCATGTCCACCCATACATTGGATTTAAAATTCACAATTCACACTCGTTTTCCCAACTTTGTTTTTTCAATATATCTTAGCAACTCAGTCCATCTTATGTTCTCTTAGTCCTCCGATATTGTTCTTTCTTCCATTATATCATCTTTGGTGTAAAGCTGTCCTAATTTCTGGCAATTCCTTCCAAAAATGTCCTCCGCACTTCTCTCCCAACCTTTAAGAATCTCCTCAAAATTAATCTTTTCAATGAAGCTGTCAGTCACCTTCCCTAATGATTCATTGCCATTATCTATTTTTTCTTCTCTCCTTTGCAAAATAACTTGCAAGGTTTTCTAAGTTGAAGACATTAAATAAATAAACATAGATGTTTTCATCTCCATTATATCATCTCCAAGTGTTTTCAAGGCAAGGCTGGTGTCGAGCTTTGATTGTAAACTATTTTGCATAAACATTATACACTACACACAGATTAAAGTCTCACATGCAAGTAGTTCATATATCTGTTTTAAAATGTTAAATAACTTTCAATGGAAATACTGTGTATAGTTTGTTCATCCGTGTTAACAAAGCTGCATTATCAGAACATGCAGGTTTTCAAACAACAAATTCTTCTCATTTCATTACCCGGTTGTTAATTTCCAGAAGCTGGATAAGAAAATGAGGAACAAGGGGATTTAAGAATGGAGTTAGATCAGGTGAGAGAAGATGGGAGGAGGCTCAAGTGAAGCCTAAACACTAGCATGTATTTGCATGGACTGGTTGGAGCAAAGGGCCTGTTTATAGAATATACAGTGCAGAAGGAGGCCATTCGGCCCATCGAGTCTGCACCGACCCACGTAAGCCCTCACTTCCACCCTATCCCCGTAACCCAATAACCCCTCCTAACCATTGACTAAGGCAATTTATCATCGCCAATCCACCTAACCTGCATGTCTTTGGACTGTGGGAGGAAACCGGAGCACCCGGAGGAAACCCACGCACACACGGGGAGAATGTGCAGACTCCGCACAGACAGTGACCCAGCGGGGAATCGAACCTGGGACCCTGGTGCTGTGAAGCCACAGTGCTAATCACTTGTGCTACCGTGTGCCATATGTCCTTTGTAATAAAAAATAACGCAACTCTCCTTATCTTTTTGAACTAATCAAAATTTAGAACAAGACGACTATAATCACAGGCCTTAAGAATGCAAAAACTGATTTGCTTTAAATTGTCGTGTCAAGCTACAAATCAATGGGTGTGAATTTTAGCACCAAAATTCCTAAAGTAAATATTTAATCAGAAGACCCCTCATCGTATTGAAAATACCTTGACGTGTGCACAGAACATTTGTTTCCCCAACACCTGAAAATTCACTATGTTCAAGAAAAAATTCAAGGGGTGCGAAAAGAAAACCTACAATTATGGTCATTACATGCAATTAATTGCTTTGGAGTGTGGTGACTGTTGTAGAAATGGATTGGTTTATTGTCACGTGTACTGAAGTACAGTGAAAACTATTGTTCTGCGTGCAGCTCAAACAGATCATTCCATTCATGAAAAGAAAATACATAATAGGGCAACATAAATACACAATGTAAATACATAGACACAGGCATCGGGTGAAGATGTGTCAAGACATCAATGAAGATGGCATCCATTTTTCAAACAAAATATAACCTATTACAAGAATTATCCAAGAGTTGAACTTTTACAAGATGGTATTGATTGAAGCAGAAATGTTGGCCAGGACACTGAGAACTTCCTGCTTTTCATCAAATTGTATTGCAGAACCATCAAATCCACCTGAACAAATATAGCAGGCAGACATGACCTTAGTTAATTATTTCATTCAAAGACAGCTCCAAATGGGCTGCATTCCCTCAAGATTATACTAAAGTGTAGGTCAAGAGCTTAGACTGTTGGTACAGACTACTTCCTCTAAGTTTTGATTCAACCGTTCTGAAGAAAAATTAATTGAATGTCTGTAATCAATTACAAAAAATAGAATTTGATAAGGAGAGAAGTCAACACTTGATTAAAATCTAATCAAACTGCTGCACTGTGGTAGCACTGCATGCCTTAAAAGAGATACAAAAATACACATGATTCAAATGAACAAATAATAGAGCTCAGCAAAGTCTGTAGAACATTTTGTCAGTTTAAAATAGAATAAATATTTTAAATGTTATGAATGACTGGCTACAGATAGACATGCTTATAAAATAAACAATCTTTGCACACATTTATTGGAAGGCATTTGTTAATTCCAAAACAAAATATCAAGATCACATGAAAGCTAAGCAGAGGCAGAAATATACATTAGTACATTTTCCAATTTTAATACCAGACTCAGAATCATAGAATTGTTACAATGCAGTGGCAGGCCATTCAGCCCTATCTACATGGTTCTCCAAAACTGCAACTCTTCTTGTGCCATTCGGTCCCTTAAACTGCAATCTTGCATATTCTTCCCTTTAACAGATAACTAACTTAACACTCTATTAAACACATACTTTAAATATGAAAGTCACAACAGACCAGATCCTGTTCTACTTTTATTCCCATCCATCAGTTGCCTAATACTCTACAGGATCTTCAGGGTTCCATCACTTATCCAGGACCAAACCCAGGTGTGCCACCACTGTCAGATATTCTCTTTGATTCTTTTAAATGTTCCTGCCCTTCTATATCATCTTGCTATGACAAGGTATGACATTTCTTCAGGTCCTTCCATTAGCACCCAGCTAGGTGAATCCTCCAACTCTCCATGCAAGATAAATGAAGTGCTTTCATTTACCTTGTATTAAAAATTCAAACCTCAACCGAAAATGTTATAATCTTAAAACACATGAATCAAAGTTAGATATTTATAACATTGTGCATTTAGTCAAACCTAAGGAAAGACAGAGATCATCAACAATCGAATTACCTGTACTATATTTATACCATCAAAGAAATACCCTTCAGAGCAATTAATCATGTTGTATCACTATCTTCTGGATAAATATTCACTTAATAAACACTAAAATATTCAGCAGGTAACAGTCAAATAAATATTGTACAAATATCATATATGAAATAATTAAGCAACATAATCCATATAGAGACTTGTAGCTTACAGTACTGTCATTTAATAGATTGCTCCTCTCAGTTCACCTAATCAACACCATAATATTTGTTGATGCGCAGTCTCAAAATATGCACAATATAGTACAAATTTTACTGCTAGATAAACAATTTTTAAAATGTTCCTTCAAATTTTCTTTTTCAAATTTTTCTTCATAAGTATTCTGATATTCATGATGCTGATGGCCAGAAAGATGTACATGCAGACAATTTCAAACTTGGCTATTTTTGAAAGGAATCCTGAAGGGTGCAGCAGTCTGATGATCAGGTTTCCACATAACTGATTCCAAAGTTGTTCGCTCTAATCAGCCAAGGGATGGATTGACAAAAATGTAAATGATCTCATTTACAAAACAATTTAAGAACATTACATCAAGTATTACAACATTATATCAATACGTACCAATAAAATTTAAAAATAACATCACTGCAAATGTTCCTTTTACTTTTTACTGCCAAGGTGGTTTAAAAAAAATCAAATTTGATGCCAGTGCAATGATATACTTATTTACATAGAGCAGGGTCATTTTTAATTTCAGAGTGGGAAACTCGACTGTGGATGCCAAAGTAGATGATGAACCCTTTCTATGCAGGACAAATTTAAACATGAAAATAAATCTAGCCAATTTAAGAGCTTGAATTCAAGCTAAGCTGACATCAGTATGGGTAGCAGTTCAGGCAGCACAATTGGACTCACTGTCCTTGATCCAGAGAAGGAAAAATCAGCCAAGACATCCACACCTAAGCAGTATTCACTAACATCTGGTAGAAAGTACACATCTACATGTATCAAATGAAAACAATACTGCAGAGGAAAAAAATCATGGGTTATGCATATGTTGCCATTCACTGAATAACGAGCGAAGGAAAAAGTAAACGCAAAAACTAAAACACTTGATTGGGTCAGGGCTGATAATACAAAGATGAGGGGCAAGCCAGTTGAGGTGAGGTAGAAGAGGAAACTGGCAGTTTGCAACAAGAGATTATAATGGTAGAAATTGAATCCATTGTTAAAATATTTAACAATGAACTGATTAAAAACCTCAGTATGTACTGAATTATGATATGCATCTTGAAAAAGTGGGCTAAAAATTGGGTTGCCTGGTTTCCGTCCTGGTTTCTTCAAAGAGCAGGCCATGCAGGAAGTGCCAACAGCATTGGTCACACATGAACAGGCCTCCATAGCATTACCATGTGAGGCAATTTCACAACCATAGAGTTGAATATTCATTCCAGGGTAGATAAAGCGCACTGGCCTACATCCTAGTCTTCCCAAGGCTGCCTCCCTCCCCATGTTTAACCCTCAGTAGTGGGGGAGACCCACCTCAGCTGTAAAATTCTAGTTGTTGTCGGCAGTGTGGCCTTTATCAGCCCTTTAGATGGCCTAATTGGCTACATGTCTCCAGATCCATCCCGAGAGGTGGGAACATGCCAGAAACCTGGTACACTGTCCCATGCCCATCTGCCTGTTTCTGGCGCCACTTCTGCAGCAGAAGTAAAGTCTGGAGATTCAATCTGTAAGAATTTATATGGTCTTTAATGAATGGCTGAAAATATGATTTTTGATTTAAAATGCAATATATAGCTAAACTTTTTTCAAAATTGCATTTAGCAGATATTGAAATTTCCCAAATTTACTAGAGAATATTTTTCAAAATGTAATGAGTAAGTAGTCACGGTAGTCCCAGATTGCGGTAGGTTGCTTCCCCCTTTGAGGGTGCCACAATATGTGGATAATGTAGAGTATATAAAGGGTTAATGTAATGTTACTACTCTAGTCACTAGATGGTGCTATAGAGCAACCATATAAATATCCTCCTTGACTTCTGGGAGAAAGTGGGAGAGAGCAAGAGAAATAGAGACAGGAGGTGTGAGATAGTTTAACTAATAGCATAGTTTAGTACTGTAAATGTACAGTATAATCTTTATTTAACTAATTCCTTAATAATATGTTTGAATCTAATTCAGTGTAGTGTGATAAATTAGTTTTGTTAAACACTGCTTGGTGTTCTTTGTTAACACTACAGCCTTCACCATCCTGAAAGAACAAAAACAAAGAACACAAGGGGGAGAGTTTACTGGTGGTGATTTAACCCGAGGATCACCATGCCTCGGCTAAGGAGCAAGGTTGAGAAGGCGGTCCTTAGGGCGCCATGTGGCACAATGGATAGCACTGGGACTGCAGCGCTGAGGACCCCGGTTCAAATCCCGGCCCTGGGTCACTGTCCGTGTAGAGTTTGCACATTCTCCCCATGTCTGCGTGGGTTTCACCCCCACAGCCCAAAGATGTGCAGGTTAGGTGGATTGGCCACGCTAAATTGCCCCTTAATTGGAAAAAGAAAATAATTGGGTACTCTAAATTTATTTTTAAAAAGAGAAGGCGGGCCTTCATAAATAACCTCAGCGTGTACAGGAATTGAACTTGCACTGTTAGCCTCACTAACCATCTGCCCCGCCAACTGAGCTAAACCGGCCCCAGGATACACGTGTATCCATACATATACCAACATGGAGCAAATAAGCAAGGGGTATTACTATATTCAGTCTTTCAGTTTATGATATATACTGAACCCTATTCAATGGCTACAATACTTATAAGCCATCAACACATATCTAATGTTCTCTTATTTTAAGTGTAAATCATCATGGCATCTTGGTCAAATATTGTTAACACCTTTCAACGATTAGACATTTCACATTCCTATATTCCTATTCCTGGAACTATATTTGCTTTAAAATTTGTGTACCCCCCACCATCAACCCTCTCCACAAACCTCAGCCATATGATGATTGGAAGTGAAAGTCATGGTGGAACCAATATTAAATACATATTTAATTTTGTTTTTACAATTAACAATTTAAAATGCTGTATAAACAGAATACATTATGAAGTCCCATGAGACACAATTCATATCGCACTCATGACACATACCATAATTCAGTCGCAACTGTAGCACCTGCAAACTCTCAGGTCAACCCACGCACGAGAGATAATCACATCCCATGGGTCTAATGTGTTTTCCACATCTTCATACCGATTATGTCATTATTCAGGTGCCAGGGCTGAGAATACTTTCATGCTAATCCACCAATTGCCACAACCAAGTCCATGTATGCCTTTGAATGTCACATTTGGCAGAGCTGTTTCAGGCACAAATATGTTAACTCAGTTTATAGATTGTTCAAATACGTAGGTCTGAAATAAAACAAATACTTACCACTTTAATTCTGTCCAACAGCAAATCTAAATTTTATTGTATTTACATTTAGACACCATACTGTGAATCACAGTTAAGTCACATGCATTTAGCATGGCGCTAATGACTGAATACAATTCATATTTGGAAGATTTTCAGGTTCCAATCATCTCCGAGAAGACAAGTAGTAACTCAAATAAACCAATAATGCTCAACGATCATAATTCCCTTAGATTCAAATTTAAAAGATGCAAAATCATTTAAATTATTTGGTATTATAGCCTCATGAAAGGGACTGTGGACTATATTGGCAGTATCATAGTGCCAACTTAACTGATAACCAAACGACATTTGTTGAAAATATTTATTCGATAACATAATCTAATTATTATCCTGTGTCAGTAGTGCACGGCATTTTGCTGAATTATTTCTGATCCTTTGATTATGTGAATTACAGACTTAGAAAACAGGTCCAAGAGATAGAACTTGAGAATTGTGGGCCTCCCCGAAGGTGTGGAGGGGTTGGATGCGGGAGTATTTGTGTCCAAGATGCTGGAGACGTTGATAGGGACGGGGGTATTCCCTCGACCCCTGGAGCGGGACTGGGTGCAGAGAGCCCTCGCAAGGAAGCCCAAGGCGAATGAACCGCCGGTGGTGAGATTTTATCACTTCTCGGACAAGGAACTTGTCTTGCGATGGGCCAAAAAAGAACGGTGCAGCAGGTGGAAGAACAGGGTGATACGCATCTATCAGGACCTGGGTGTGGAGCTGGCCACGAGGTGTGCTGGATTCAACCGGGTGAAGGTGACCCTCTTCAGCAAGGGCGTGAAATTTGGGATGCTACACCCAGTGAGGCTATAGGTCACATACAAGGAATGGCATCACTATTTTGAGACGCCGGACAAGGCGTGGTCATTCATCAAACAAGAAAAGTGGGACTCGAATTAAAGGACGGCTAAGCTTTGGTGGAATGCAGCGGTGGGGCTGGGAAACACGGTACCGTTTCTAATATAAGATTGTATACAATGCTGGGTGCGTGTAAGGGCTGTGGTGGTGGCTGGAGGGTGCAGTGTTTTCGGCAAAGTTGAGATACGGAGGGGGCCCTGTACTTAGTGTGAATTTTCGGGAAGTTGGAGCCTTGGTTCAACAAGTGTCTCCTCACGGGGCAATGTTAGTGTCTTCTGTTTATTTTTTGTTTCGTATTGCTATTTACTCATGGGGGCTGGAGAGGTAGTTTAATTGGTTTATTCATGTGGGAAGAAGGGTCCGGACACTGATGCGACAGTCTGATCGGCGCCAGGGACAGGAGCTGCCAGGGTCAGCATGGGTCACCTGACTCTCGGGAGCATGGTGGGGGGTGAGCAAGTGCACAGCTGGTGCTTGGCAGGGGGTTTTGGGTCGTGGGGCTGTTGCTTCGCTGACAGATGAGGTATCAATTTCGGGGTACCAATTGAGGGTCAGGGGCGGCGGCTCCCTGTGGGGGCACTCGAGGAAGCGAAGGGCGCGGGCTCGAGGTTGGCCAAGAAAGGGTGATGGCTAGTCGTCAGGATGGGCGGGCGTTAGCCCCCCATCCAGGCTGATCACGTGGAATGCAAGGGGTTTGAATGGGCCGGTCAAAGGAGCGCGCGTGTTCGTGCATCTAAAAGGGTTAAAGGCAGTGCTTCAGGAGACACATTTAAAGCTTGCAGATCACACGAGATTGAGAAAGGGATGGGTCGGCCAGGTATTCCATTCAGGGCTGGATTCGAAGACCGGGGGGGGTAGCAATTCTGATCCGTAAGGGTGTGGCATTCGAGGCTGGGAGAACTGTGGCAGATAAGGGGGGCAGGTATATAATGGTGAGTGGAAAGTGGGAAGGGGTCTGAGTGGTGTTTGTGAACATCGATGCTCCGAATTGGGATGATGTGGAATTTATGAGATGCATACTTGGCAAAATCCCAGACTTAAGAGTCACACAACCTGATCATGGGGGGAGACTTTAACATAGTCATCGACCCCGAGCTGGACCAGTCGAAGTCCAGGACAGGGAAGTGACCGCGGTGACTAAGGAACTGAAGGGTGGGGGGGGGGGGGGGGGGGGGGGGGGGTGGGGGGTGGATCCCTGGAGGTCCGCGTGGCCGAGAGCGAAGGAGTTCTCTTTTTTTCCTCCCACGTTCATAAAGTTTATTCCCGCATAGACTTCTTTGTCTTGAGCAGGGCGTTAATCCCCCAGAGGTGGCGGGGACCGAATACTGAGTAATCACAGTCTCGGACCATGCCCCGCACTGGGTGGACCTGCGGCTTACTGAGAAGAGAGCGCAGCGCCCACTCTGGAGACTGGATGTGGGGCTGCTGGCGGACAAAGAGGTTTGCGGGCGGATTAGCAGGAACATCCAGGATTACCTAGAAACAAACAATACGGGTGAGGTAGCAGCGGCAACGGTCTGGGAGGCTCTGAAGGCAGTTGTCAGAGGGGAACTCATCTCAATTCGATCCCATAGGGAAAAGAGAGAAAGAGCAGAGAGGAAGAGACTGGTGGAGGAGATACTCCGGGTGTACAGGAGATACGCGGAGGCCCCCGAGGCGGGGCTACTGAGGGAGCGGCAGAGTCATCAGGCGGAGTTTGAACTGCTGACCACAGGGAAAGCAGTAGCACAGCTGAGGAAGGTAAGGGGGGCAGTCTATGAGTATGGGGAGAAAGCGAGTAGAATGCTGGCACACCAACTGCGAAAGAGGGAGACAGCCAGGGAAATCGGGAGAGTAAAGAATAAGGAGGGTAACACGGTCTTGGATCGGGGGGGGGGATGGAGTCTTTAAGGAATTCTATAGTAAACTATACGAGTTGGAGCCCCCGATGGGAGCGGAAGAGATGAGGCAATGTTTGGACCAGTTGAGGTTTCCAAAGGTGGAAGAGGACCTGATGGAGGGGCAGGGGGCCCCGATTCAATTGGAGGAGATTGTCAAGGGTAAAGAGGGCATGCAATCAGGTAAAGCCCCGCGGCCGGACGGTTGCCAGGTAGAATTCTGTAAGAAATTTTCGGTAATATTGAGCCCACTCGTGATGAGGACCTTCAATGAGGCTAGAGCGAAAGGAACCCTCCCCCCAACAATGTCACAGTCTTTAATTTCACTCATTCTTAAACGATGGAAGGACCTGGAACAATGCGTGTCATACAGGCCGATTTTGCTTTTAATCGTGGATGCCAAATTGCTAGCTAAAATTCTGGCCACAAGAATTGAGGATTGCATCCCGGGGTGATAGAGGAAGATCAGACTGGG
Organism: Scyliorhinus canicula; assembly: GCF_902713615.1. Taxonomy (NCBI): domain Eukaryota; kingdom Metazoa; phylum Chordata; class Chondrichthyes; order Carcharhiniformes; family Scyliorhinidae; genus Scyliorhinus; species Scyliorhinus canicula. Next base: position 122,719,535 of record NC_052151.1, read on the forward strand.
TTTGTTAAAGGCAGACAACTCAATACCAATGTCCGGAGACTTTTGAATATTATGATGCCCTCAGAGGGAAGGGAGGCGGAGGTGGTAACAGTGATGGACGCAGAGAAAGCCTTTGACCGGGTGGAGTGGGAGTACCTGTGGGAAACGCTGGGGAGGTTTGGGTTTGGCCAGGGCTTTATTGGCTGGGTGAAATTGCTGTACTAGGCGCCTGAAGCAAGTGTATGTACAAACCGGCTGAGGTACTTCGAGCTTCACCGGGGAACGGGGGGGGGGACACATCGGGTCTTGCTAAACATGGATGATTTGCCCCTGTACATTTCGGACCCTATGGAGGGGTTGGGGGAGGTTCTGCAGATCCTGAGGGATTTTAGTAGTTTTTCAGGGTACAAACTGAACATGGGAAAGAGTGGGTTGTTTGTGATCCAGGCCAAGGGGCAGGAGGATAGACTGAAAGAGCTGCCGCTCAGGGCGGTAGAGAGAAGTTTTCGTTACCTGGGTATACAGGTGGCCAGGAAATGGCATGCCCTGCACAGGCTGAACCTGACCCGGTTGGTGGAGCAAATGGAAGGAGACTTTAAAAGGTGGGACGCATGCTCCCGCTGTCACTGGCAGGGAGGGTGCAGACTGTGAAAATGACTGTCCTCCCCAGATTTTTGTTTGTCTTTCAGTGCCTCCCCATCTTCATCCCCAAGGCCTTTTTAAAGCTGGTGAGTAGAATCATTACGGGCTTTGTATGGACGAATAAGACCCCGCAAGTAAGGAGCACAGTCGGGGAAGGGTGGGTAGCTATGATTAGGAAATGGGCGATGGGGGGGGGGTGGCGCACCATGGGAGCAGCTGGAGGCGGCGTCACGTAAAAGGTACTAGTCTGGGAGCTTTGATAACAGCTTCTTTGCCGTTCTCGCCGACATGTTACTCCACAAGTCCGGTGGTGGTGGCGACACTGCGGATCTGGGGACAGTGGAGGAGGTACAAGAAGGTGGAGGGAGCGTCGGTCTGGACCCCGATATGCAACAATCACAGGTTTGTCCCAGGTAGGATGGATGGTGGGTTCCAGAGCTGGCAGAGAGCAGGCATCAGAAGGATGGGAGATCTGTTCATCCACAGAAGCTTTTCCAGTTTGAAGGCGCTAGAGGACAAATTTAATCTGCCGCCAGGAAATGCCTTTAAATATCTGCAAGTACGAGCCTTCCTGAAAAAACAGGTAGTGGCCTTTCCGACGCTGCCACCACTGAGGATACAGGACAGGGTGGTCTCTGGCACCTGGGTGGGGGAGTGGAGGGTGTCGTATATCTACCAGGAACTACAGGAGACGGAGGAAACCCAGGTGGAGGAGCTCAAGGGCAAGTGGGAGGAGGAGCTAGGTGAGGTGTTGGAAGCGGGTCTGTGGGCAGAGGTCCTGCGCAGGGTTAATTCCTCCTCATCATGTGCCAGGCTCAATCTAATTCAACTTAAGGTGGTTCACCGAGCACACATGACAGCAGCGAGAATTAGCACGTTTTATGGGGTAGATGACAGTTGAATGAGGTGCAAGGGCAGCCCTGCAAACCATGTCCACATGTTTTGGGCATGCCCGGAGCTTAGTGTGTTCTGGCAAGGGTTTGTGAGGGCAATGTCCAAGGTACTTAACACACGGGTGGTGCCGAGTCCAGAGATAGCGATCCTTGGAGTGTCAGAAGACCCGGGAGCTCAGGGGGCTAAAGAGGCCAACGTCTTGGCCTTTGCCTCCCTAGTAGCCCGGAGACGAATTTTATTAATGTGGAGGGACTCAAAGCCCCCAGGTGCAGAGACTTGGGTTACCGACATGGCTGGGTTTCTCAGCCTCGAGAAAATAAAGTTTGCCTTAAGAGGGTCTACGCTAGGGTTCTCTGGGAGGTGGCAGCCATTCGTTGACTTTCTCGGGGAAAATTAAAATGTCAGCAGCAGCAGCAATCTGCGGGGGGGGGGGGGGGGGGGGGGTTCATTGGGATGGTGTGGGAAGACTGGGGTCGCGTGGGTAATGTCTATTTAATTGTTATTGTATATTCTCTTTTTGCACTATGTTAATGTTCACTCTGGTTTGTTTTGTTATTATGGTTACTACTGTTTTATTATGAAAAATTCTGCCAAAAACTTAATAAAAATAATTTAAAAAAAAAAGATTATGCGAATTACATTTATAAATTCATTCATGTCTAAACAGCTCATTAGTTTTCCATATCCATATGACAAATATCACTTGAGATACTCACTACGGCAGCACGTTAGCAGTGGTTAGCACAGTTGCTTCTCAGCTCCAGGGTCCCAGGTTCGATTCCCGGCTTGGTCAATGTCTGTGCGGAGTTTGCACATTCTCCCAGTGTCTGCGTGGGTTTCCTCCAGGTGTTCCGGGTTCCTCCCACAGTCCAAAGATGGGCAGGTTAGGTTGATTGGCTATGCTAAATTGCCCTTAGTGTCCAACAAGGTTATGTGCGATTACTGGGTCACAGGGATAGGTTGTGTGGGCTCAAGTGGGATGCTCTTTCCAAGGGCTGGTGCAGACTCGATGGACTGCATGGCTTCCTTCTGCAATGCAAATTCTTCTGCAATGCAAATTCTATGATTCTATACTCTTGTACTTAATCGAAGGGCCAACAATCTTCAAGGCACATTTTATGGAAAGCATCGACAAGACACAGGAGACTACCTGGTCACCCATTGCAACCTGATCTATCTCCGACCATGTATAGCTCTCTTGCCACTGTATCAAGATAGGTCAGGATGAGAAAGTGCAAGGCTGACAATGCACAATTCTCCCTTACTATAATACAGTTCACTTCCAAGTCATGTTCATCATCTGCCATCCATCATCTACCTGTCACAAGTCCTGTGGCAATGGGAAAATGATGCAGCAGCAGGTGTTGATTCACTAGGAACTGTAGCTGTTGTCATGAGAGTGTCCCTTTAAGAAATCTTTTTATTTTATCACATGGCTTCAGTGATGTCATTGTGTGGATGGAGCTGGGCTGTGGCACTGGGAGTTCATTTTACTTTCGCTTTGGTTTGGGGCTTGTTTGTGGCTCTGAGTTTTTGCTTTCGTTTTCACATTTGGCTGTTGTACGCAAAGAGAAGTATCTTGGAGTGCCTCTCTCTATCTTTATTTTAAAAGCTGTTTCCAGACTGCTTGATAATTTGAAAAGGAATAATTGCTTTCTGGAAGGAATTCAAACCTGCTGTTTTAGAAAGGAAACAAGAGCATCCATACCAGGTCTTGAGTGCTGTTTCCTGCGCCACACCTTTGAAAAGGCGGTACTGGTTATGGGATCTTGTTATTAAATTGGAACAGTTAAAGGGGGGAATTAATTAACCGTTATACATAGATTACTGTAGCTGTGTGGGGTAGTTATGTGTGTAGTTGCTTAAAATGCTTACGGTGCGTGTTTATAAAAATGTTTTAACTAAATTCGTAGAATAAAGCTTGTTTTCATTAAACGTGCTTAAGGCCTCTGTTGATTACCACCTGAAGGGCAGGCCCTCTTCGTAACCAAAATCGATAAACAGTTGTAGGTCAGGTGAACTCCATGATATACTTTAGAGTTTTCTAAACCCTGGCCCATAACACTGTGAACCTGCACACAGGCGGCTCAGGCTATGTGATCTACTGGAATGAAACAGAAATAGAACTCAGCATATCCTTCAGTGTCTGAGCAGTACTCTTTCAGGATCATAATTTTCACATCTCTACTGTGAAGAAAGGGTGTGTAAGAGGTGCCCTAAACATTGTCTGCTTCACCTTCCTGACCAGCAGGCTACAGCAGGCAGGATCCCATTAACATGGTCATAAGTCAATCTCAAAAAAGAATGTCACGATGCACATCCTCATGGACAATATCACAGCTAACAGACCCGAGAAAAGAATTGTGCTTGTTGGTAGAGAGATGGCTAGGTACAATGCCCAGATCACTGCCCTCAGTGAGACTTGTCTACCCGAGGAGAATCAACTCAAGGAAATTGATGCAGGTTACACATTCATTTAGAGTGGCCATGGAAAAGCAGAATGGCGCAAAGTTGTTGTAGGCTTTGTTATGAACTGTCTCATTAGTAAGTTGATTTGCTTTCTCAATGGCATTAAAAATTGTCTAATGGTGCGTGAACTCCCACTGCACAGCACAGCAACATTCTATGAAGATTTGCACTCCTTAATTGCTACTGTCCAAAGTCAGGCAATCTAATAAAGTTCAATCAGGTAGTCATAAAGGAATCTCTCTTGGAGAGACTCGAGTCACCTGAGTAGAGTGAAAATAGACACTTGCTGCATAGAGGATAACTGGGCAATCTTCAGAGACATAGTGTACTCCACTGCTCTAGATCCCTTTGGTCCTACCAAAAGATCAAGATTGGTTTGATGAAAACAATGAGGAATACATTAACTACTGGAAGAGAAACATTGCATCTACAGGGTTTATCAATGACAAGTCATTACTATTCAAGCAAGATGTCCGCAGGGCTGAAATGCAAGATGCCTGGCTGAATCAGAAAGCAGATGAATCTCAGTCATATGTAGACCACAAAGTCTGGAAGAAATTCCACAATGCTCTGAAATCTATCTACTGGCTCAACACCAATCCTTGGTGCCGAGTGGCCAATTCTACTCACAGAAAAAGCTCAAATTCTAGAAATTCACCACATCTTCAACTGACCATGCATCAATGAAGAAGCTGGGAACAGGTTATCTATTTCTCTCTTGATGACCTGTAAAATGCAACCAAACACCTGTCTGGTGCCAAAACTCCAGGAGCTGTAACTCAACCAGTTGAAATCTACAAGGCTAAGGTAATGTCTGGTCAAGAAGTTCACTAAACTTTCTACATCTATGTGGGAGTGTAAGGAAAGAAAGATGCCTCCATTGTCCACTGAATAAAGGGAAAGTAACTCCACAATCTTGCAAAATCAGATAAATCATTGCTATCCATCAGTGACAAAACCTTCACCAAAATCTTTCTAAATCGCTTTGTGCAACATCTCACAAGAACACAGGAACAGTAGGCCATTCAGCCCCTTGAGCCTGCTCATCACTTTAACTAGATCATGGCTGATTTTCCAACTCAATGCCATCTTCCTCCCCTATCCTCATAATCTGGGTCACTGGGATCCAGAAATCCATCATTTTCTGCTTTATACACACTCAAATGATTGATCCACACAACCGTCTTTTAAACCAGGCTGTTTAAAAGATTACTGCAGCAGATACATGCGCACCCTAATCCAGGCTTTTAAAACATTACTGAAACAAATACATATAATACAATATATATACCAATTTCTTACATTCATCATAATCCCACCTGTCATGTTTTTGTCCCCTCAGTTAAGCCCATCTAAATCTGCATGCCCAAGATCTGCTCCCAGAGAGTCAGTGTGGTTTCAGAAAAGATTGAGAAACCGCTGATTTAGTGTTTTCAGTTAGATAGCTCCAAGAGAAATGCCAAGAACAGAACATGGACTTCTACACCACATTTATTCACCTGACCAAGGCACGCGAGATAGAGATTTGGCTGTCCTATGAAATTCATCACCAAGTTTTAACTGTTCCATGAAGGCATACTCACGATGGATGATGGGGACCAGTTTAGCTCACTTGGCTAGACAGCTTTTCATGATGCAGAGCAAGGCCAGCAGCACGGGTTTAATTCCCTTCCGGCTGAGGTTGTTCATGAAGGACCTGCCTTCTCAACCTTGCCCCTCGCCTGATATATGGTGATCCTCAGGTTAAATCACCACCAGTCAGCTCTCCCCCTCAAGGGGAAAAGCAGCCTATGGTCATCTGGGACTACGTGACTTTACCTTAGGATGATGGTGAGTCTTCTGACCCATTCCCAGTCACTAAGAGTTAAGCAGGATTGCATTCTAGCACCAACCTCTTCAGCATTTTTTTGTTTGCCGTACTCTCCCATGTCTTCCATGATGGTGATCCTGGCATTGAAATCAGATGTTGTACGGGCTGACTGTTACTCAATCAATTTGGGCAGCACGGTAGCATAGTGATTAGCACAGTTGCTTCACAGCTCCAGGTTCCCAGGTTCAATTCCCGGATGGGTCACTGACTGTGTGGAGTCTGTAAGTTCTCCCAGTGTCTGCGTGGGTTTCCTTCGGGTGCTCCGGTTTCCTCCCACAGTTCAAAGATGTGCGGGTTAGGTGGATTGGCCATGCTAAATTGCCCTTAGTGTCCAAAAAGTTTAAGAGGGGGTTTCTGGGTTACAGGGATAGGGTAGATATGTGGGCTGGAGTAGGGTGCTCTCTGTAAGGGCGGGTGCAGACTCGATGGGCCGAATGGCCTCCTTCTGCACTGTAAATTCTATGAAATCAGAGATGACTGCAGTCAAAATCTAAGGTCTCCATCTGATCTTTAGAAGTCTCTAAGGACAGACATCACAATTTCCTGTTTGTTAAAGCTGTTGGCTCAAATCTGGACACATAATGGACTTGTTCTCAAATGAATGTGACAATTCAGCCTTATGATCAGCAGAAAGAAAATACCATTTTACCATTTATCTCGGCAGAGCTCTCTCAATCTGTTCACATTGATGACGAGACACCGCAAGAATTGCCAATGAAAGCTGATCCTTCACCAGACTTTAAACATCAGTCTAAGAATGAAGAGAAAAATGTTTGCCTACAAACAAAGTCTATAGAGTAATACTCTGCTCGACATAGGTCATACTCGGACTATGAACCAACGTCATGCCAAGAAGCTCAATCGCTTTCACCTGATCTTACTTTGGAGGCTTCTAAAGATCAGATGGCTGAACAAAATACCAGACACTTGAGGTGGTCATCTGAGCTGGCATGCCAAGCATCCACATGCTGTTGAGACAGTCACAACTGTGTTCGGCTGACCATGTAGCGAGAATGCCTGACACTTGCTCATCAAACCATCTTCTATGGAAACTTTGAGTCTGTGGTGTACTCTTATGGGTGGTCAAAGGAAGCATTATAGTGAAACCCTGAAGATTTAACTTACAAATTTTCATACTGACTTCAAGTCCTGGGAGAGGCTCGCCTATGATCGTTGCACCTGCGCAACAAAATATAAAAAGCAGGCACATATCAGAAACAGAGTGAATCCTGAGCCAGCAACTCATCCAAAGCTCAATAGACTGTGGTATCTCATCCTATCTGCAGAAGGACATTCCAGACACAGATCAGCATTAGCAGTCACCTATGTACTCACCAGAATCCTACCAAACAGATGATGAGCATGGTAATCTTCACCTTGAAGGATGAACAAGGAAAGAATCACTGCTGCCTCTATCAATCATAACTGGTTAACATCCACTGGTCCGGTAACCATTCAAGCTATTTAAGCGGTAAATGAGCCGAATTAGAAGAAAATCTTATTCACGGTATGAAATTTTCCAAAGAGCAAACCCATGTCACCCACTGAGGCAGCTTTTAAAAATCTTTTTTATTGTTCTCCGGAGGGTAATCACCAGTTCTAACCTGTAATGAATACATATTGCAAATAGTGCCATGTTTAATTGCTTTCAATAACAGTGGCTGTTAGCCCTCAAGAGATGTTGCTAACAAGAGCAACGCTAGCTGCAAATATTTCATAAGTGATCTTATTCAACTGTATGTAAAAGTATAGTAACAGTTGGCTGGAGGTGGAATATAAGAACATAAGAACTAGGAGCAGGAGTAGGCCATCTGGCCCCTCGAGCCTGCTCCGCCATTCAATGAGATCATGGCTGATCTTTTGTGGACTCGGCTCCATTTTCCGGCCCGAACACCATAACCCTTAATCCCTTTATTCTTCAAAAACTATCTATCTTTACCTTAAAAACATTTAATGAAGGAGCCTCAACTGCTTCACTGGGCAAGGAATTCCGTAGATTCACAACCCTTTGGGTGAAGAAGTTCCTCCTAAACTCAGTCCAAAATCTACTTCCCCTGATTTTGAGGCTATGTCCCCTAGTTCTGCTTTCACCCGTCAGTGGAAACAACCTGCCCGAATCTATCCTATCGATTCCCTTCATAATTTTAAATGTTTCTATAAGATCCCCCCCTCATCCGTCTAAATTCCAACGAGTACAGTCCCAGTCTACTCAACCTCTCCTTATAATCCAACCCCTTCAGCTCTGGGATTAACCTAGTGAATCTCCTCTGCATGCCCTCCAGTGCCAGTCCATCCTTTCTCAGGTAAGGAGACCAAAACTGAACACAATACTCCAGGTGTGGCCTCACTAACATCTTATACAATTGCAACATAACCTCCCTAGTCTTAAACTCCATCCCTCCAGCAATGAAGGACAAAATTCCATTTGCCTTCTTAATCACCTGTTGCACCTGTAAACCAACTTTCTGTGACTCATGCACTAGCACACCCAGATTTCTCTGCACAGCGTCATGCTTTAATATTTTATTGTTTAAATAATAATCCTGTTTGCTGTTATTCCTACCAAAATGGATAACCTCACATTTGTCAACATTGCATTCCATCTGCCAGACCCTAGCCCATTCACTTAACCTATCCAAATCCCTCTGCAGACTTCCAGTATCCTCTGTACTTTTCGCTTTACCACTCATCTTAGTGTCATCTGCAAACTTGGACACATTGCCCTTGGTCCCCAACTCCAAATCATCTATGTAAACTGTGAACAATTGTGGGCCCAACACAGATCCCTGAGCGACACCACTAGCTACTGATTGCCAACCAGAGAAACACCCATTAATCCCCACTCTTTGCTTTCTATTAATTAACCAATCCTCTATCCATGCTACTACTTTACCCTTAATGCCATGCATCTTTATCTTATACAAAACCTTTTGTGTGGCACCTTGTCAAAGGCTTTCTGGAAATCCAGATATACCACATCCATTGGCTCCCCGTTATCTACTGCACTGGTAATGTCCTCAAAAAATTACACTAAATTAGTTAGGCACGTCCTGCCCTTTATGAACCCATGCTGCGTCTGCCCAATGGGACAATTTCTATCCAGATGCCTCGCTATTTCTTCCTTGATGATAGATTCCAGCACCTTCCCTACTACCGAAGTTAAGCTCACTGGCCTATAATTTCCTGCTCTCTGCCTACCTCCTTTTTTAAACAGTGGTGTCACGTTTGCTAATTTCCAATCCATCGGGACCACCCCAGAGTCTAGTGAATTTTGGTAAATCATCACTAGTGCATGTGCAATTTCCCTAGCCATCTCTTTTAGCACTCTGGGGTGCATTCCATCAGGGCCAGGAGACTGGTCTTTCTTTAGCCCCATTAGTTTGCCCATCACTACCTCCTTAGTGATAACAATCCTCTCAAGGTCCTCACCTGTCATAGCCTCATTTCGATCAGTCACTGGCATGTTATTTGTGTCTTCCACTGTGAAGACCGACCCAAAAAACCTGTTCAGTTCCTCAGCGATTTCTTCATCTCCCATTATTAAAACTCCCTTCTCATCCTCTAAAGGACCAATATTTACCTTCGCCACTCTTTTTTGTTTTATATATTTGTAAAAACTTTTACTGTCTGTTTTTATATTCTGAGCAAGTTTACTCTCATACTCTATCCTACTCTTCTTTATAGCTTTTTTCGTAGCTTTCTGTTGCCCCCTAAAGATTTCCCAGTCCTCTAGTCTCCCACCAATCTTTGCCACTTTGTATGATTTTTCCTTCAATTTGATACTCTCCCTTATTTCCTTAGATATCCACGATCATTTTTCCCTCTTTCTACCGTCCTTCCTTTTTGTTGGTATAAACCTTTACTGAGCACTGTGAAAAATCGCTTGGAAGGTTCTCCACTGTTCCTCAACTGTTCCACCATAAAGTCTTTGCTCCCAGTCTACCTTAGCTAGTTCTTCTCTCATCCCATTGTAATCTCCTTTGTTTAAACACAAAACACTAGTATTTGATTTTACTTTCTCACCCTCCATCTGTCTTTTAAATTCCACCATATTGTGATCGCTCCTTCCGAGAGGATCCCTAACTATGAGATCATGAATCAATCCTGTCTCATTACACAGGACAAGATGTAGTACCGCTTGTTCCCTCGTAGGTTCCATTACATACTGTTCTAGGAAACTATCGCGGATACATTCTATAAACTCCTCCTCAAGGTTGCCTTGACCGACCTGGTTAAACCAATCGACATGTAGATTAAAATACCCCATGATAACTGCTGTACCATTTCTACATGCATTAGTTATTTCTTTGTTTATTGCCTGCCCCATCATAACGTTACTATTTGGTGGCCAATAGACTACTCCTATCAGTGACCTTTTTCGCCTTACTATTCCTGATTTCCACCCATATGGATTCAACCTTATCCTCCTTAGCACCGATGTCATCCCTTACTATTGCCCGGATATCATCCTTAAATAACAGAGCAACACCACCTCCCTTACCATCCATTCTGTCCTTCCGAATAGTTTGATACCCTTGGATTTTTAACTCCCAGTCATGACCATCCTTTAACCATGTTTCAGTAATGGCCACTAAATCATAGTCATTCACGATGATTTCATAGAATTTATAGTGCCGAAGGAGGTCATTCAGCCCATCGAGTCTGCACCGGCTCTCAGAAAGAGCACCCTACCCAAGGTCAACAACTCCACCCTATCCCCATAACCCAGTAACCCCACCCAACACTAAGGGCAATTTTGGACACTAAAGGCAATTTATCATGTCCAATCCACCTAACCTGCACATCTTTGGACTGTGGGAGGAAACCAGAGCACCCGGAGGAAACCCACGCACACACGGGGAGGATGTGCAGACTCCGCACAGACAGTGACCCAAGCCGGAATCGAACCTGGGACCCTGGAGCTGTGAAGCGATTGTGCTATCCACAATGCTACCGTGCTGCCCTACAATGCTACCGTGCTACCCTACAATGCTACCGTGCTGCCCTACAATTTGCGCCATCAACTCATTTTCTTTATTACGAATACTACGAGCATTCAGGTAAAGTACACTTATGTTGGTTTTTTTACCTCCGTTTTGAATCTTAACATCTACAGTTTTATTCCTTTTAGTATTACTGGGGCTATTCACTGAGCTCCCCTCAGTCACTGTACCTTGTACTGTCGCCCTTTTTGATTTTTGACTAGGTCTTCTCTGCATTACACTTTCCCTCTTACTTCCTTTTGCTTCTGTCCCTGTTTTGCTACCTTCCAACTTCCTGCATCGGTTCCCATCCCCCTGCCAAATTAGTTTAAACCCTCCCCAACAGCTCTCGGACATGGAGATGGGGCAATTTTATAATTTCTCATAAAAAGTTTTACATCAACGTCATGATGCATTTACTTTCAAACGAATGCTCCTGTTTAGCTACAAATATGCAAAACTCCCTACTTTAAGAAATAATATATATGCTGAACTTCATTAATTTAAAAGAGAAGCATGGTTTGAAGGCCAGTGTGTGTAGTCATGTAGACTAGTTCGATTGAAACAGATTTGATACTCTATTTATATTAAACTCCAAGTCTATAACCATAAACAAGCAAGATAAATACAGCTTCTTTAGAAAAGGTATCTGGTGCTGAATGTTTTTACAATTCTCATTGTAGTTAAAACAGTTTTTTGGACCGGAAGATTGTAAACAGTGGCGTCCCTCAGGCATATTGGAATCACTGTTCTCTCTCTTATAGGACTGTAAGCAACGTTAACAGGTCAGATAGATGGGAGATGAAGTGTAATGCAGGGAAAGTAATGGGAGAAAATACAAGGAAGGGAAATATACACTAAATGCTATTTAAAAAAATAAGAGCACAGAAGCTTTAAAAGAGCCTGCATTTTAAAATGAAGGTACAGTGTACAAAAGAAAGTAATACCAAACATGCTTCAATCATTGGTTAATAATTAATAATATTTATTGTCACAAGTAGGCTTACATTAACACTGCAATGAAGTTACTGTGAAAAGCTTTAGTCGCCACATTCCGGCACATGTTCGGGTACACAGAGGGAGAATTTAAAATGTCCAGTTCACCTAATAGCACATCTTTCGGGACTTGTGGGAGGAAACCGGAGCACCCGGAGGAAACCCATGCAGAAATAAGGAGAACGTGCAGACTCCACACAGTCAGTGACCCAAGCAGGAATTGGACCTGGGACCCTGGAGCTGTGAGTCAACAGTGCTAACCACTGTGCTACCATGGTTAGGCCGCAATGAGAATATTATATCTAATTTTGGGGCAAGGATTTTCAGGATCCCATTGGGAACCAACAAAATGGCTACTGAGGAAGGAAGTTAAAGGTCCAGCTTCCGTTCCCATCTTCAGCCATTCTGACAAGGGTAGTGGAGGAAGCTTACTGCAATTAGGAAGCAAGAGGCAGTGTTCTGTGCTCATTGAAAGCCCAGGCAAGGTAAGTTTTTTAAAATTTTCTTAAGAGATGGCTTGACCTCAGCAGATATTTTTACAACAGCTGACTGTAACATTATACTCTGCAGTCTCTCCTTCCTTCCCTATGTATGGTATGCATTGTTTGTATAGCATGCAAGAAACAATACTTTTCGCTGTATACTAATACATGTAACAATAATAAATCAAATCAAACAGCTGCATGGAGTCATGGACCATGGTTTGGAGAATGAAAGTGTTTTTAAAAAGTAAGCAAAATGATTTTGTCACCTTGACAGTTCATCATAACTATCGAAAACGCCCCCTTAATCAAAGCATTTGCCAAATAGTTATTTGTACCAATCAGCAACCTGTCAACACTAAGTGTATAAATATGAAAAAGTCTTCAGATAAGTTATAAATTTTATCTAATGGATAAAAAGGTAGAGTACATTTCATACTATCGAAAGGTAACCTAGTCTGATAACCGAGTGTAAATGTTGAATATTTTCCCATTACCTTTCTGTAATCAGTCTAAACTATTGTTGAGATAATAGTCTTGTTTGTTTACTGAGGGGGTTATATGGTTGCAATCCAACTGTCTAATCATTGTACAAGTGTTTGATGTTGTTTACACAGTTGGTTTGAAGGATCTTTGACATCCAACTGCTATAATGAGGCCTAAGATTTCTGTTTATAAAGTGAAAAAGTGATTGTGTGTGTGTGTGTGTGTGTGTGTGTGTGTGTGTGAGTGTGTGTGTGTGAGTGTGTGTGAGTGTGTGTGAGAGTGTGTGTGAGAGTGTGAGTGTGAGTGTGAGAGAGAGAGAGAGAGAGAGAGAGAGAAGCTTTTTGGGATCAAAGACAGGACTTTTACTCGCCATGGCAGGCCCTCATCCAGGCCATGAGGACCCACCTTTTGGCAGTCACGAGGTGGAATTCCAATGGCAGAATGAGCCCCATCTCCCAATTCTTGCCTTCAATGGAAATCTGGCCCTGGATGTCTTATATTTGGGAGGATGTCAAGGCTACAGAGAAGGGATTCCCTTAAATGACACTAGAACTGAGTAAGTCTCATTATCAAGTGAAATATTTCGTGTCAATATAAAAAATTGACAAGGCCTTAGAGAGCTATCATAAATTTAATTTTGGTAAGGTAAAATCGGAAAAACTCATTCAACCTTTATGCAGTGTGAAATGAAAATCGCTTATTGTCACGAGTAGGCTTCAATGAAGTTACTGTGAAAAGCCCCTAGTCGCCACATTCCGGCGCCTGTCCGGGGAGGCTGGAACAACAGTGTTGTTCAGACTTAGGAATTCCCATCATAAATGTGAAAGCAGAATCCCTATTGGGCTGATTTTCCTCTCCCAGCAAACTCCAAGAACAATTTGAGCAAAGCACACTAGATTTGCACTGATTTTCCTGCTGGGACTAATTTAAATATTATTGGTACATTCCTCGTCCAAGAGACTGCTGGGTTAGTAAGAGGAAATACGTCAGTAAGAGATAGCTTGAATTTTCCGGAGATTTTCAAGACAGTATAATAGGGTGCAAATCTAGTTTTGTCCACTTTAATGCAAAATAATTTCAGTGGTTTCATGGAAAGAGCCAAAATCTTGCATGGCAGGATTGAAAGTGGCAGCTTTTACCAGTATGCTAAGCTTTCTTTGGTCTGGCATTTTATTTCCTCCTTGTTTAAGAAATGGGCTCCATTGATCAATCTGACTTTCAAAATTATAGAAGTGAAGTAATTAAACAATGGATGTATTAATCAGTCAGTTTTATGGACAGACGCATTGCAGATTTTTCACTGGGTTTACAGATTGATGGGCAATTCAGCAATGAGAAGGCAGAAAATGAAGTAAGCTGCCTTTAAAGCCTCAAGAGAGTGATTCACTTAGTTTGGAAGCACACTATGCTCAAAGTTGATGGAATCAGGCTTGCATACTATACATTAAAGGTCCCCAAAGAGACAGATTTGTGTGTCGTCCAGTGTTTAGGAAAACAGGACTGTTAACATGTCAGCTGTTCCTGAATATTTAAAAGTGTTGAAACCCATTTCTGGCAGCAAGATGTTAAAATTTACATGTCTCTTCTTCTCTTGCTTGTTTTAGTGTGCTGTTCCCATCAACATGCTTACACTGTTGTTCTAATCTGGGTGACAGCAGCACCCCAAGGAGGAGTTTGGGTGCCTCTGCCATTTGCAATAAAGGGAACTGATTATATCACAGCAGTGCAGTGTCAAGCAGACTTGAAGGAACAGGGCGAACAAATGAGAGCATGAAGAACAATATTTCAGGAATAGGACAAGAGTAATTGTTTAACTGCATGCTTTACTTTAATCCAAGTGCAATTGAACTGGCAAGAGGAGCAAGAAACCTTGGATGAAATTCCCCACCTTACGCTGCCAGTAGCAGAGTTCCCAGTGAGTCGGAGAATCCAGCGGGCGTGAAGAAAACGGGATTGGCGCCCATTTCCGATACTCCAGGACCCTGCTGGCATCAAGATCGAAGTTCACTTCCTGCACCAGTGGGAGGAAGAAAATGGGTCATTACGACCCATCTCCATCCACTTAACGGCTAGACACCATGTTCTCTGGGCCTGCATGATTATCCGGTCCTCTGGGCCGGGAAACCCGCGGACAAGACCCACTACAGATCTTGACACTACTTGACCCTGATGTGGTGGATCTCACGGTGGGCCAAGGGTGTAAATCTTTAAGGGAGTTGCTCCCAAAGTCCATCCAAGGGTCACGCTCCACACCACAATGCAAGAACTGCCACCCCAATCCCACCATAGAGACCCCCTAAATAAAGAGATCCCAAAGACCCCTAAATCGATAGACCCCCACAGAGATCCACTTAATAAAGAGACCCCCAAATAAAGAGACCTCCCCACAGAACCCTGCCAGGAAGCCCCCAGAAAATAGATCCCTGTCAGGAACCCCAACTCAAGAATCCCCCGCCCCCCCAAAAAAAAGAGACCCCCGTCAGAAATCCCCCCCCCCCCCCCCCCCAACAAAAAAAATATCCCCGTCAGGAATCCACCCAAAAAAAGAGACCTCCGTCAGAAATTCCCCACCCCCCCAAAAAAAGAGACCAGTCAGGAAGCCGCCCCAGAAAATAATCCCCCTGACCAGGAGCCCCCCAGAAGGGACACCCTGGGCTGGATTCTCTGTTTCAGGGGCTATGTCCCCATGCCATTGTGAAAACTGCGGCTTTTTACACCAGAAAAATTGGCATCAAAAGGCCACATATTCACAGCCCTGCAGGGGGCTAGCAGGGAGCTAGCAGGGAGCCATCGTGAAGCTCGCAGCTCCAGCTGCAGATATGGAGCCCCCCACTTCCAGATCAGAGGCTGCGCATGCGTATGATGGCAGACTCCAGCAGTCGTGCCGTGCTCCATGACGAACACAGACCGTGGATCTGGACCGTGGAAATAGTACCCTGATCGACCAAGCGCCCGATCTGGACCGCCCGCTTAAAAATAACCCGGCTTGGTATGAGGCCCACCTGCTCTCCGATCAGCCCACCCGCGACCATGGCGGCAGCGGACTGAGACCGCAGCCACCACGCGGGTATCTCGATCGGCAAAACCATGAGTGGGCTACGCCGTCGGGACTTTGCCCGGTTGGGGGCGGAGAATGGCAGACTTCTGGCAATGGCCGCAGCTGGGAAATATATGTGGCGCGCGTACTCCCAGAGTACGCCGCTTTTTAGGGGCTGGAGAATCGAAGAACTGGCGCCGTTCCCGATTCCATGCACGAAACTGGATTCTCCACCCTGGCGGCGGATGCGATTTCGGCGCCGGGGTGCGGCGAATCCAGCCCCCTGTCTGTAAGCTTGCGAGTACTCCAGACAGAGGCAGTGAAAATGATTCCTGCTTTAACACTCACCTGGAAAATACACCTGCTAGCTCAATCACAGGAAGCACAATTTGTGAATTCCTGGAAAGAGAAAACAAGTCAGCAGTGTTTAAATCAGTGTTCTTCAAACTCGGGGGCGCGACCCACAGGTGGGACGCGGAGCCGTCCTTCGCAGCGCTCCCGATCGCACAAATCTCCACGCAGCAGCTGACTTTTAATAACGCCGGCTGCAAACGGCCATTAAAATGGCCGCAAATATGTAAAAAAAATTCAGCTGCATTTCGCATTCACGCACGATCATCGACGCGCATGCGCAAAACTATGCGCATGCGCGCCGATGATCGGGCGCTCATGCGCAGTGCGGCCGCTATTTATTTTTTAAACGGTTGCAACTTTTTGTTTTACAAGTTCAGGGGCTTTTTATTCATTTTATTCTTTTATTTTATTCATTTAATTTTCATTATTTTCCGTTTATTTTATTAATTTTATTTTTGTTTAAAGTTTGGGGGTGTTATACATTTTTTTCATTTATTTTATTCATTTTGTTTTTATTTTTTTTACAAGTTCGGGGGGGTTTGTTTGATAAAATTTTACAGGAAAAAAATGCAGAACTTTGGACAGATGGAAACTCCATACTTTCCGACACCAGATGGCTTCACCTTCATCCAACAAGTTCCATTGGAGGAGCGTGTCCGAGGGCAAACGGGACCCAAAAACCATTTCCTCCATTTTTAGCAGCAGCAAACAAGCTAAGAGAAAATGGTGGGTCGCTCAGGTCAGCCGGCGTGGATCACGAAGGTCGGCGGGTTGGTAAAAATGGGACCCCGGAAAAAAAAGTTTGAAGAACACTGGTTTAAATCCCTCAGATCTTTGAACTGCAAGCTATTCATTCATTTCTCTTTGATACTGATTTTACTAGGCTACCACACACGCACAGCTGTCAGCATTGCTCCATTCATCTCCCTTCAAAACTGAGTAATCTAAAGTGCCCTAACCACAATGTTTATAAACATCAAGCCTTGATTGACAGGTTCTGGACCACTTCAAACAGAGTTAAGTGCCTTCAATTTCCAGCTGACTACTTCAAAATCACTCAAGCATGAAGGGAGGTGATTGGAAAGTATTTTGGTGGCTAGGGTTTTCAGTAACATCCTCTCCTGGAGTAAACATGGCACTGAAGTTGATTTCTTGCTCTACAGTTCTCTGTGACACAAATCTTCGAGAAGCTCACATAGAAAGAATAAACGCTGTGCTACTCCACTTTATGAGTCACCAGGAAAAAGGGAGTGTTTGAACATGGACACTTTGCTAGGCAGCCTCCTTGGTCTCATTTTGGTCTGACCTCATTTAAGTCAGCTTTCCTCCTCTGATCTCCTTCACCAGAACTTTGAAGGCTGCATCAATAATCTGTGCACCTGCTCCTTTACCCTTGAGCCATCCTGCAACGTGCTAAACTGGCTAAAAAAATCCTAAATTGTAAAATCTGATCATTCTACCTTACTGGTAGTTCAGTTACTAATGAGTGATGAAGATAATTATTCTTATTTAAGATACACAAAATATGGTTGGGATTTATCCACTGAAATAATTTCTACGGACTATGTCACTTTTGAGAGTCAACACTATTTAGATGGTTAATAATTTCCTCAAAATAATCTACAATCCCAGGATTTAAAGACTTGTAGAAACATTAAAAGACAATGCTTAACAAATTTGAAAGCAAAACTTAAATTACTTACCTCAAGAATGTCTAACAGATCTAAGCCTAGTCCAGAGTTGACAGGTTCACAGATGAAGATTCTGAAATGCTTTTATGTGGTATCTGGGAGAGGATATACACACCACTTTGCAGACAACCTACAAGGAGAGCAGCACAGAGCAATGGCAGGTTTTGGAAAAGTGCCAAGGAATTGGCCGGGTCCGTGGTCATGCATAGGCACTGCGACAATCTGCAGCAGTCGCGCTGTACAACATGGCGCTGGCTTTCCAGATAATGCTCCCCCAGGTGATGTCCTGAGGCCATCCCAACGGTGTGCAGCGTACTCCCCAATGGTGCCATTTTGGAGGGGGTGGAGAATCCAAAAACAGTCGCCACCCCGATTCGGTCATAAAAAGGGATACTCCGCCCGATCGCTGATTACGATATTGGCGTCAGGCAATGCAGAATCCCATCCTATGTTCTCCCGCTGGAGCTGAATTGCACCATTTTTATATCCCCTTGTGATCGTAAAATGGGATGCAATTCAGTGTGCCACGCCATAACATTTCTGCACGACGTGGAATACAAGGAAATTAAACTACCACGCTGCCATCCTGTGGCCAGCCACCCCACCCCACAGGGACCATTGTAATAGGATCTCCCCCACAGGGACCATTGTAATAGAATCTCCCCCACAGGGACCTCTGTAATAACCCCTCTCTCCTCTCTCTCCCCCCCCCCCCCCCCCGCACAACCACCCCTCTAATCGGGTCTCTCTCCCCCCCCCCCCCACCCCCACAGGGACCCCTGTAATAGGGAGCCCCACGCACACAGGGACCCCTGTAATCAGGTCTCTCTTCCGCCCCCCCCACCCACATAGGGACCCGTGTAATCCGGTCTCTCGTCTGCCCCCCCCCCACCCACACAGGGACCGCTGTAATAGGGTGCCCCACCCACACAGCGACCCCTGTAATCGGGTCTCTCTTCTCCCCCCCCCCCCCCCCCCACCCCCCCACCCCCACATAGGGTCTCTATTCCCCCCCGCAGGGAGCCCTGTAATCGGGTCTCTCTTTTCTCCCCCCCCCCACACAGGGACTCCTGCAATAGGGTCTCTTCACCCCCCCCCCAACACACACACAGGGACCCCTGCAATAGGGCGTGTCCCCCTACATACAGGAACCCCTTTAATAAGGTGTGTGGCCCCACACACAGGAACCCCAGTAATGGGGTGGTCCTCCCCCCACACACAGGAACCCCAGTAATGGGGTGGTCCTCCCCCCACACACAGGAACCCCAGTAATGGGGTGGTCCTCCCCCCCACACACAGGAACCCCAGTAATGGGGTGGTCCTCCCCCCCACACACAGGAACCCCAGTAATGGGGTGGTCCTCCCCCCACACACAGGAACCCCTGTAATGGGGTGGTCCTCCCCCCACACACAGGAACCCCAGTAATGGGGTGGTCCTCCCCCCATACACAGGAACCCCTGTAATGTGGTGTTCCTCCCCCCACACACCTGATAGTTAGTGGTACCCCCACCTCACTGAGACTATTATTAACAGGGCCCCCTCATTGGGACATCTGTTAATAACCCCACTCCCCCACAGGGACCCTCCCGCCTCCCATAGGGACCTTTGTTAATAGCACACCTCTTCTCCCCGCCCCCCCCCCCCCCCCCCCCCCCCCCATAGGGAGCCCTGTAAAATGCACACCCCGCCTCAGAGAGCCCTGTAAGTACCCCCCTCCCCCCCCCCCCCCCACCCCCCCCCCCCCCCACACCCCCCCCCCCCCCCACAGGAAGCCCTATAAATAATACCCACACACACACCCACAGGGAGCCCTGTAAATACCCTCCCTCAGGGAGCCCTGTAAATACCCCCCCCCTCCCCCACAGGGAGCTCTGTAAATACCCCCGCCCACCCACACCCATAGGGAGCACTGTAAATACCCCACCTATGCAAAGGGAGCCCTGTAATAAGGGGACCTGATTCATAACTTCATTGAAATTTTGGGGCTGTATCAGGGTGAATCAATGAGGGCAGCATATTTGTTGCAGCCTACATAGATTTTAGCAATGTTTTGACAGGGTACAACACAGCAATCTAGTCAGTGAATTTGGAGCCCATGGGGTTCAAGGCAAGTGGCAAGTTCAATCCAAAACTGGCTCAGTGATAGGACGCAAAGGCCAACAAGTTGATGGGTATTTCTGTGACGGAAAGGTCTTTTCCAACAGGGTTCTGTACTAGGTCCCTTGTTATTTATCGTATATGTTAATCGTTTAGACTGAAATATAAGGGGCATAATTAAGAAGTTTTCAAATGATAGAAGTCAGATGATGCAGAAGATCATGCAATGATTGATAGTGAGGAATAAAACAAAATTAATTAGACCACAGTTAAATTACTGCATACAATTTTGGAAACCGCGAGTGCGATCTACTGACCACATCGGGCCCCAATGGGAGTGCAACGTTGCCGGTAGATCCTGGGTGAAGCCTCCCGTGGGCTTCCCAACAGCAATATCGCCTCACTGGATTTTCCCAAGTCCCGCAACGCATCGCGATCAAGAACCCGCCACAATGCTTGGGACCAAGTCATGCTCGCGTAAACTTACTTATGGCCTATTTACCCGCTATCTATCCACCTCCCAGGATCTACCGGAGGCAGCAGCTGGGAGAAATTTCTTCAACCAGAGTGGAAAGCCAATGAAACTCGACATCACAGAAAGGAGTTGGGGCCAAAACATTTTATGTTTTCAAGAAGAAGTTAGATATAGCTCTTGGGCCATAAAGGATCAAAGGAAGACAGGAACAGGCTATTCAGTTGGATGATCATAATGAATGGCAGAGCAGGCCCGAAGGGCCAAATGGCCTGTTCCTATTTTCTATGTAGTCAGCAGCCATGTCAAGGGCAAGGCTGGTTCATTGGTCAGTTTACCAGAGGGAAAATGTTGAGCCAGTCGTGTTGTGACAGAATCAGATGAGGAATGTAATTAGACAGCATACAAGAGAAGACTGATGGTCATGCAAACTGCGATGCTGGGTGCACTGGCTGCTCTGCCATACATCCTCTTGTTACTGTCAAGGAGCATGGAAGAGTTTGGCTCCAACTTGGTAAAGGACATCACACAGAGCTCTCTGCAGCTTCTGTTCAATCTTTGTCATCCTACAGACTAGCAGCACTGTAACTGCTGCCCCCATATCTGTTGAAATCTTTGTCTTGACAGGTTACAGAAACATCTGCCCTCCTGGTGGAAATGCAGCAGCACTTTCTGCAAAATTCAAGGACTCAACACTGTACCTCCAGACACTTTGCAGCAGCAGAAGTTCTTAAAGATCACTTTATCTGCAATTTGGGCACCTGGCCCTTAAGCAATTAATGTCGGTCCCCTCTTGCAGATGAATGCCTGATCTTTGTTGAGTGAAATGCAAATTCATCCAATAAACCTCTCTGGCTGTGTGATGCCAAGATAGCATCTGGATATCTGTTTCTGGTATACATAGAGGTTGCCTGTGTGGATGCCCTCCTCAAGATGGTGAGCTGCACCAGAACCAGCTGCCCGCATAGCACACAACGTCATGGAGGGGAAGCGACTTCAATAGTGCAATGGGAGGTGACACTACAGGGATTAAATTTGCATCAAATTTAAGATCGTACTTCCAGTGTGATAAGACACAACAGAGGAACAACCAAGCAGCTCAAGTGGTTGGCAGCTCAATTCACAATGTGAATATTCAAGTTCTCCAACCAAGTACTACTTCAACTTGCTTTTTTCAGTGAATTCATTTAATCAATTCTTCATCAGGATGGTGCATAAAGGACAATGCAGAAGCATAAAAAGGAAAATTTTAAGAAACATTAATGAATGAAAAATTCATTGCATTATATCAAGCAATGCTACTCACAAACATGAACCTCCAGATTATTCCACCTTTCCTAGCCAGAAAAACCATAATAGAGTTTATCTGCAAATGGCCAGATACCTAAAACAAAGTAGTTTGCATCCACCAAATAAAATGTGGCTTTTGCAATATTTGCAGAAAACATAAAACAGAAGTTTTTAAAATAACACACATCAGAAATCAGCTGACAGCAGCAGTTATCAATAATTTTTCATTAATTTAATCAGCGACCTTTTATCTTGCAGCCTTCTGTGTAACCAAGCTCAAGGTCCAATGGCCGTAAGAATTTCTGCAATCATTCTCCGCCAACGGGATTCGCCGTTTTGCCAGCGCCCGGGGGTTTCCCAACAGCGTGGGGCTGCCCCACAATGGGAAAACCCCATTGACCGACCGGCCTAACGGAGAATTCCGCCAGCAGGTCGGGGCCGAAATGTGGCGCAGCGGGGCAGAGAATCCAGCCAGGGCATTCTAATAATGACGTTTGATTATAGGTTCACAAAGAACAATGAGACAGGTGCATCTGGTGTAGCATTTCATTCATTTTCTCCCCACTGTTCCTAGAATACAAGTTGATTTAATCTGCAAATGATCAAAATATATGTGGTCAGTTTTTGAGAATTGTTGCCATTAACAATACATTTGTACTTAATACTGCCAGAATACACAGAGTTCAAAACTGCAATACCAATTTGTGGTGGTAAATATATGTCAGGTCCATCCGGAAATTATACCTTCATTTGCCATTGCCAACTGTCTAAATTAAGTTGCTGAATTAGTACAAACATAAACCACATTGGACTGAATTAAGATATACAGCATCACCAGAAATCATACTCAAATTACTGCTGGTGCTTTGTTTCTTTTCTCTTATTTGCTGCAACTATATCACTATTTATCCCTTTCTGCAACTTTGACAGACAACAAAAGCTTGAGCTATTTAGGAGATTATATGGGTTGTTCAGGTATTTGACCCAAAAGAGAAATCTTCGCTCCTTGGAGGCAGCTTTAACAATAGGAGAGACACGGGAGCAACACATTTGAGGTCAGAGTAGGCAATGAAGCCAAGAATATCAATAGATGAAATAGGACTGAGGGTAGAGCCAGCAAAAATAGAGGTTGGCAGCAATGGGACATCAGAACAGTTTTATTTATTCTGGGTGTACGCAAGCATAAATATAACAGCTGGCATTTCAGTGCATGTTACAGAAGGAAATATATACCAGCTTTCACAACCAGAATATATCCAAAAGTGCATCGGCAATGAAATACTTTTTAAGTGTAGTCAGTGTTGTAATGTACATCCGGGGGCAGCACGGTGGTGCAGTGGATAGCACTGCAGCCTCACGCGCGAGGTCCCAGGTTCGATCCCAGCTCTGGGTCACTGTCTGTGTGGAATTTGCACATTCTCCCCGTATTTGCCTGGGTTTCGCCCCACAATTCAAATATGTGCAGGGTAGGTGGATTGGCAATGCTAATTGCCCCTCAATTGGAAAAAATGAATTGGGTACTCTAAATTTATTTTTTAAAAAGTGTTGTAATGTAAATCCCAACCACCTCCTATAATGTTGCACACCCTCAGCACTGCTCTGAAGTGTCAATCTAGATTACATACTAAAATGGGCTTGAATCCAAAATGGGGCTTGAATCCATATCTTTTGATACAAAGGTGAGACTGCTAATTCTGTTTCAATAATTTAAGCACTTAAGATTTTCCGAGCAACATAATTAGGCCAACTTTGCCGAATCCACTTACGAAGGCTTAAACACTGATCTCAAATTACAATTCTTGGTTCAGAATAAGAAATACAGACCAAGCCACACAAATACTGTTCTGCACTAACATTGCGAGAAAGAGGCCACATTTTGTTTTGTTGCCGTGGAGCTATGCTCTCTGAAATAGTTTGGTGAATACAAAGTGCAGCTAACAGCAGTTGCAAGAGTGCTACCCCATAAGTAATTTGTTGATTTGCTTGTTGGGGTGGCTGAAGGTATGGATAGCCGTGGCCTTTCATAAACTTATGTTAAAAATCTTTTGGATGCATGTACCTCCAGTCCACAAACTTCACTTCCTACTGTCATCATTTCTGCCACACTTTATGTTCAATATTTAACTTTAAGTTCTTTATGTAATCCCTTAAAATTGAATGCACCTACATAATATGCCAACCACTCCTTGTTGATAAACCAATCAAAAAATAAACAAAGTTGTTTTCATTCAATCACCGAAACTGAAATGGTCCAAATGAGGCTTCAAATTTTTTAAAAATCAATTAAAAAATACACAATAATTTCACAATATCAATTCACAATATCAATTTAAAGTTAATCATTTAATTATTATCCAAAGATTTAATTCAAGGCCCGAGTCCCCCTCGAAAGTTTGAACTTTGATTTTCTTTTTCAAAACTCTCATCAGTTGAAAATAGCTTCCAACCACATATGTGCATCTGTAATTTTCACAGCTTCCAAATATGCAATCTGTTCATCAAGAGGATTGAGAAATAGCAGAGTTCATCCATAATTCCCATGAGGACTATCAACAACAGATTCTGCCAGTGAAGAGAAACGTGTGTGAGATGCAACACCTGTGATCAATATATCACTTATAGTTAGAAGAAAGAAAATGCCTAGATATTTCTGGATGTTGAAAGCTCAATTAAAAAGTATCTCTATAGGCTTACCAACAATGCATTTGATTTTTCATATCTGCATGCATGGCACACCCCAGGTCCAGAGTTTCATGCGAAGGCGATGGCCTGCCCCGGCTGAAAGGTCAGAGGTGAACCCACCTTCGCATTGCTGGGAAGCTTGGACCTAATTTTATGGCCATTGGGCTGTTAACCTGGCTTGTAGCTTCTGCCCTAATCTGGAAGGAAGTCCTGTCACTGAGAATCGCTGGCCAGCCAGATAGCTGGAAACAATTCCTTTGTGCCACTGGGAAGCATATGCAGCCAGTCCACAATGATCATCGCAGAAAGCCAGACATTAAGATAAGTGGAGCATGTTTCATCAAGACCAATGAAGCAGGACCTAGCAAGGTGAGGAGGGCCACGGGTAGCAGGCGAGGTGACGGTGGAACAGGAGGCACACCTCCATCCCACAGGTGATGGTAAAATTCCACATCGAAAATGCACATCAAGAAGCTGTACACTCCAAACCAATAACGTAGCATCAATTAAATTTGTGCCATGATTTAAAACACAAATTTAAAGATACAAAACAGGTGACAGAGGAGAAAATCACAGTGACGTACTTTAAATACCCGCAGACAAATGAGCAGATGAGAATAAAATTGTGGGAACATAGAACATTGGTTTGGGCACTGATAATTTTGAAAGGGACCAAAAGCAGTTTGGAATACATTCTCAAGAGCTCCTTCTCCCATTAAACTGCAATACCCTGCTGTCTCCAATATTGCTCCCCCACTGTATAAGGCAGTGGCATATTTCCTAATCCCTCGGTTTTGGTGTGATCCAATACCTATTAATAACCTCACAGCAACCTCAAAATGGGATTAACTAAAAGTTTATGTGCACACACTCAAATACTGGAGGGAGGATCACAACATTGCCTCCTTTGAATTAATACAGTAAAAGGGGGGGATAGAGAAAAGATCTTCAGGGCAAAAACCACAGGGAAAATAAATGGCGTTTCATGTGGTTCCAGAGACCCGAATAAAAGCCCAATTAGTAATTATTCTTGGAACTCAGCGGGCTGAAAACTAATGGTGATTAATTCACTTTTCCGGTGGTATTAACTTCACATGATGAGGAAGGCGTGCAGAGGTGAATCAGTCTGGTTGGCAAAGGAACAAAAGTTCCAGTAAAAACCATGTAGATAGGGCATGGTATTTGATCTAGACAGACACCCTTTTCTATGATGCTGCTGGGTAGATAGTAAAATGGCAGACTGCGACCTTTCAATACAAGGCAATATATCTGGTTATACAAGCTAGAAGTACATGTCACATGAATCCCACTTCTCCACACTGTCTTTGACCCGAGATGGCTAAATGCCCTAACCATTAAGAATTGAAAGGAAGGTTGCAGGCCCATTGTTCAAGCAGCCAAGTAAAATCCGATTGGTCAGCTTGGGTTATGAATTGCAGATGCCTTTGTATACTTCTCTTTGAATTTGGTCTCTGCAACCCTCATGGGTCATTAGCGTCTCTTCAGAGATAACGAGGTGCACCTTTACTTCAAGGGTCACAGACAGCCATAGATCCAGCTATTTTAAAAAGTCTTTGTATATTACAAAAATATATGCAGTGTGAGGTCTTGGTCCCCCACTCTGTCCTCACTCCGAACATTGTTATATTTTAATTGTTCCTTCTGCATACTGTCTTTCAGGGACCTAGTTCAACCATTATTTCTCCCATTAAATCAGTTTTTTCTAGTAAAATTATTTGCTTTGAAAAAACCCAAAATAAAATAATAGTGTAATGGGGTATAGTGAACTAATCACGATAAAGAAATGGGCAGAGAGAAATAGCTGCAGCAGGGATAAGAAATTAAATAAAGTAGATGAATGATGTGTAGAGAGATAGAACTTCGGAATATTTTGAGGAATGATATCCCATGTGGATTGGGTAAAGCGTTATGCTGTGCAGTATCTTGACTTCCAAAAAATATTTGCCAAAAGCTAGTAATTAAGTTCAAAGCAGTGATGATTTAAGGTAAAACTAGCAAATGGTTAGGAAATTGGCTGAGGGTGGAGATCAGTCTGTACTTGTTGGAGGAGTTATGTCACTGTTAGGAGAAGCAGACTTAACGAGTGGGCTTTTTCAGAGTTCAGTATTGGGACCAATATTATTTCTAATTCACATTAATGACTTGATTCAAACATTTAATACTTAACAGGTTAAATACTGCTGCACGGTAGCATTGTGGATAGCATAATTGCTTCACAGCTCCAGGGTCCCAGGTTCAATTCCGGCTTGGGTCACTGTCTGTGCGGAGTCTGCACATCCTCCCCGTGTGCGCGTGGGTTTCCTCCGGGTGCTCCGGTTTCCTCCCACAGTCCAAAGATGTGCAGGTTAGGTGCATTGGCCATGATAAATTGCCCTTAGTGTCCAAAATTGTCCTTAGTGTTAGGTGGGGTTACTGGGTTATGGGGATAGTGTGTAGGTGTTAACCTTGGGTAGGGTGCTCTTTCCAAGAGCCGGTGCAGACTCGATGGGCCGAATGGCCTCCTTCTGCACTGTAAATTCTATGTAAATTCTATGATACCAAACGAAGAAGGATAGTTGTTTCTGAGGAGTGGTACAGGACATACAAAATATGCAAGGAGGAAGTGAAATGACTGATAAGATTTAATACAAATAGAAAGAAAACAATTGGTAGCATTATTGAGCTGCTAAAGTGAGAGTGTGTTTCCCCATAGGCGATAAGGAATAACTAATTCAGTAGCCTGTCTCAGCAATTGAATATAAGAAAAAAGACTTTGCACCCATCATATTTGGAAGGCTCGGGTTCCAGGCACAAAAGGAAGGGTTTAACTGGTTTATGCTTCTACTGGAAAATGGCAGGTGATAAACATCTACAAACCTAGCAAAAGCTAGAACATGCATTTAAATAACAAAATGATAAAAAAGCAACACTTTTCCACACCAATGAATTGTACAAAAGCAAAGTATTGCAGATGCTAGAAATTGGAAACAAAAACAGAAAATGTTGGAAATACTCAGCAGGCCAGGCAACTGTGAAGAGAAACGGAGTTAACATTTCAGATCAATAAACTTAGATCAGAACTGGTTCTTATGATGAAAGGTAATCGATCTGAAATGTTAATTCAATACGCTATGTTACTTGACTGAAACAAAATAACTCCCAACTCACCCCGTGCATTCTCTTTTTAAGCCGAGCCAAAGATTTCCCTTTAGGCCTTTGCTAGATCTGTAACCCATCATTCTTCAGTAGTAGGGTAGGCCTGTCAGATTAAACCTCGCCTGTATGCCAGAGACCAGAGCCTTCCAAATATAATGGGTGTGAATTTTTTATTTAATTGCTGATACAGGCTACTGGAGTAATAGTCTATAGTGAAACATACCCCCCTTTCACAGGTGAATAATATTATGTGCTACAATGTCCTTATAGAACTGTGCAACCTGTGACTTACTAGGAAATGTCACTAGATATCAATTTCTTACATATGTGGGTGTTCAAATCACCAAATAGTTTACTTTGCATAGTCATTTTGCTTCTGTTAAGCAATGGTTTTCTTTTTGTTAGATTATAATATTGTTTAGAAAATCTGTCAAGAGGATATGGTGAGCCTCTCTCAGACTATCAAATGGTACAAGTTATTTTGCTTCACTTTGCCAGGAAAAGGCTGCAATTCAAAATTCCCAGCGACACTGTGCCACTGTCTCAACAGATTAAAAAGGATTTTTCTTACAGTTTTGCAGTTTATTCAAAATCGTGCGCTTGGGTCAGGAAGACTCAGTTAACCAAGATGCATGCGTTAGTAATTTCCATCAACACCAAGCCTAAAAAGGGATGGAAATCAAAGATAGCAGAATTTGCCAAGCCAAATACTGTCAATTTCCAGAAAAAATTATTTCCAAAAAAATTCTTAAAAGAGGTAATTAAACCATGATTTGATTTTTGGATTATAGGGAACAAAGTCATTTACAGAAACTGCTGTGAAACTGTTGCCAAATGGTTTCAAGAAGACTTCTGTTTATGCAGGACCTGATCATATCTCTCAAAAATGTCTCAATGCACTTCATAGAGAATAGACATTTAATTATTGAGTGCAGTGACTACTGGGTACATACATTTGACAGTAAATTGCGGATGTTAAGATGAAATTTTGATCATCTGAAAATCAGTATGAGTGTTGCAAAAGGATACTGCAATTCAAGACTGCCATCACCTGCCATTAATGAGTACATCAAGAAACTGCAGTCTCTAGCCTTTAATATTATTAATACCCTTGAGGAAGATGAACACAGGCTGTATTCCACTCTCATCATTTCCAACAACCGTTAGCAAAAGGTAAACGTTATCAACACAAAGAGTGACAATACATCGCTGCAATCCCTCACTCGCAAAAGATTTTTTGAAGCGACACATTCACTGTTTGACAACATCCATACTTTGCCAATTAGACACTTCCTACTGATAGTATAATATATTTAGAATTCTACATGATGATCCATGACACAAAACCATGGTTCTAAAGTAATTACTGAACTTAAGAAAAAATACACATGTACAGACCACCTAACTATCAGGACAGCATTGATATTCATGAGTTTCAGTTGTAGATGTGTTTTACCATGGTATGTACCGATGTCTCAATTAATAATTACAAATCCTAAAGTAAAAAATACTGGAAATATACAGCAGATCTATTCAGTTCTAAAATAAGAAGAGACAAGTTAACATTTTGGGTGAAAATCCTTTGTCGGAACAGTCATCGCAAAATGTCTCACCTGAAACATTAATCTATTATGTTTCTCTTTCAAGATACTGATCGACCACATTTACTTCCAGCAATTCTAAATGTCAAATATTTGTAGCTTTCCTTTTTTAAATTCTAAAGTAAAATTATTATTTTTCTCCTGGATAGATGTGTACATGCAGAAGATGTGAATCAAATTTCTATCATCCATCTTTAACGATTTAGTAAACTATATGAAATTAATCCGTATGTGCATGCAGATGGAATCAAAATAGTCAAAAGCACAGAAGGTGGTCATTCATCCCATCGTGCCCATGCAGGCTCTCTGCAAACTAATCCCACTTGCCTGCACTTTCCTTGAAGCTCTGCAAATTTTCTCTCTTCAGGTGCTTATCCAATTCCTCAATTCATTTGGGAACCCACACCTGAATCTGCCTCCACCACCCTGAATGTAGAATATTTCTAAGGTTGAAAGGGTTAAAAAATTGGTATAGTGAAAGCATAAAGGGAAAAAGTCATCTAAATTGAAGACCTCTGCATCATAATATACTCAAAGAACACTGCACAGCTTGCTTACTATAGTGAACCCTCAAAACAACTATAACACCATAACAACGAAGCAACACAAAATTGCTGTTACACAAATAGAAACTTTACTATTACAGCATTCAAAGTCCTCCAACAGTCATAACAAAAGGCATACAATGCCTCATCAGAACTCTAAAAAGTGCTTTATGTACACAATAAATTGTTTGTGTGTAATAAACACATCATCCATTTTCCATATAGAAAGGCTCTACAAACTGCAATGCGTGAACTATCAATTAATATTTTTCTGATGTTGCTTCAAGCAAGAATGCTCAATAAGGAATTGGAAGAAGTCTATTCTCTTCGACAGGTGCTGTGGGATCTCTTATGCCCATCAGGAATCGTATTCCATTCCGAGGCGTGAAACACTGCAGAATTTCCTCAATGCTCTACTGGGGTATTATTATTAAAATGCATTGAATAGTATGAATTTACTGTATTTGAACAGTAGATTCAAACTAAATGTTTTCTTCAATGTGATGTTATCAGCTCAAACTTTCAGCAACTTGCCACACAAAATGTTTTGAAAATCCAAATGTAAAAGGGAAGTTTAACTGATGTCAGATGCCATTAGATGTCCTGCCAAACAAATTATAACCTCATGTAGAAAATATGCCATCCCTCACTTCCCAAATCTCCTCCACAAGAAACAACACTGAGATGGTATATATTATAAATGAGCACTAAAATAAATCCAAAATATCTATTTTTCGCCTTAAATCTTATATCTCCAGAGAATATACACAGGGATATTATACTGAAAAGATTTATATTTATTAATATATTTGCTTTAGGAGGAGTCTGCTGAATAACGGTTACTAGAGTTATAGAGACGAATATTTAAGTGGTCCACAAAAATGAAAGCATGGACAAATCCATTAAAGTGGAAATTTCTCATGTGCTTGAAGTAATTTTCAAAATACATGACACAGGGCTTATCCATTCCATTTACTTCTAGTTTGGCTACAGCGATGATTAACAGTCCCAAGTGGCATGCTTCACTTTATTTTCATAAGCATGCTTTTAATTATTCTTCAAAAGGCATTATCTTTAAACAATTGCCACTTATAGGTGGGAATATCAAATTTAGTCAAAGCAGTTCATGTTGACTTTAGGTTATTCAAAGTAGTTTTTTTCCATAAAAAGTAATTTTAAATAAGTTTTATTACAATATAAATTGCCCAGGATAACAAATTATTGCATGCCTAATTTAACCATTTAAGTCCAAGTAAGCATATAATTAATTTCAAGCACAAATGAGCTTATACCTGTAGCTTGACATGAAGGATTCTTCAATTTTCAAATATACAAAGTATTCAAATTAAATTTTGAAAAGGTATGAAACTTTAACATAACAATGTCTGGGTTAAAAGTTGTTGTGCAGCAACAAACTTGAAATACTACACATGAAACAATAAATCAGTTCATTAGAGTGGTGATTATTAAGATTGTCTTTTTTAAAATTATATCCCAAACTAGCCACATAATTCACAAACATGTATGAGGATTTGTTTAAAATGTAAGGTTAGGATCACTCATCAGAATATTAAAAGTTTGAACTTTAATTAGGACTGATGTGGAGATGCATTTAGTGTTTAAAGTACACTTAACTCTACATTATCATATCTTCACAATTTAACATCAACCCTGTATTAAAATTAATATCTATTTTTGGAACAATTAGGGTAAAATTGAAAGATTAAAATATAACTCCAACTATTCAACTTCCAAATGTGCTAACCTGCTCAGTATTTATTATTTTCACTATGAAAGGGTCACAATATAAATACCTTCCAGAGGACAAACTACACAATTGAAAATCAATAACCTCATTCAATAAATCAGAATTGGCCAGAATTGTGAAACCGCTTAATGTAAATAAATGCTTAACCAAACTGAAACACGATTTGTGTGTGAACATTTGCGTACAAGACTTCAAAGAGAGCAGTAATCAAAAGGGGCATGTTGATCAACAGAACTAGAAACATGTACTTTTAAACAATTTACTACATTCTGCAACAATTGCATAACCTCAAATACTGTTATTGATTATAAACTTTGTAGCTATTTATAAGAAATTGAACTTGCAGAAAAATATCAAAAAGCTTCATCCATCGAAGTTCAGCATACATATTCTCTTGAATAACAGTTTACAATTAGGTGAAGTCACGTTAAAAATAGAAAATAGTGAATATTTTACTAACCATCCAAAAGTAAAAGACCAACGCTTTGGACAAAAATCAGAATTTACATGATTCAACCTTCAGAACATTTCCAAATATTTGGGAAATAAAGTTTATGATAGTGTCACTTCAAACAACAGTGCAGTATCCAATTTACAGCAAATTTCTTAAATCAAGAGAAAGTCAGTGGTAATGGGGATTGTGGGCCTGTTAAAGAAATGCAGATAAGACTACAATGGGCAATAAGTACATGGTAGACTTATTAAATGGACACTTCCCATGTGTTTTCACAGTGGATAAAGAGCACAAAAGAACCACAGTGCTGGAACCTATCAATAAATCAAGGATAAGAAATGTTTAAAATGGTGTTGAAGAAAATAATGGGACTTAAACATGAAAAATCTCATAATGGTTTCCAGCTCATGGTATTAAAAGAAATAGGAAATTGTAGATAGGTTAGTCAATAATTTTCCATGCTATAAATCAGAAATTCTGCCTACGGATTAAAAAATTGCAAACATCTTTCTATTGTTTAAGAAAAAAAAGGGTGGGGCAGGAGAAAACTAGGTAACAACAGTCCTGACAGTTTCACACTAATTGTCAATTAACACATCAGCGGAGACTATGGGTGGGATTTTTCAGTCAACTAACTTTTGGCCATTCTCCCAATTTTCCTGTCCCACAGTCAACCTCCCAGCCCATGTTACTGAACATTTAGACAGGTATGAGCTGATCATGTCTGACTATTCCAACCTCGGGGTCAAAATTTGATTAAAGTCTGTTTGCTGCTCACAAGCTCCAACTAATATTTTCAGATCTTCAACTACCTAATCACCAGTCCTTAAAGTGACCACTGCCGAGGGCGGGGTAAAAAGGCTCCAAAACTTCCTAAAAAGGTGTATTTGGAGTTAGAAAAAGCAAATTCTCTCCAACAGTAGCCACTGTTGTCCTGGCCCCACAGCCACCCTGCACTCCTCAACTTCACCTCAAATCTCTACTGGAAACAAACTTTGTAAGGCCTGACATGCCAACTGCATCATGGCATCTAATTAACACCCAAAATTTGCTGAATTATAATGAGGAAACCATAGAACAAATGCAGGACATGTCTTGCTCTGATTTGCCATCTTCTGTGTCACCAGAATCTTACAGAGAAATTAATTTGGCCCTATTTGTACATATGGAATGAGGAAATTACAAAGGTAATAAATAGATTACAAGAGTGTGAAAAACTGTCAGATAATTTAATGTGTGGCAGTGTGAAATAATCCACTGCTTATCAGCGAAAGGCAAATTAGAATATTTCTTAATCAGGAGAGACTAGGAACTGTGTTAGAACAAAAGGATTTATGTACAAATGCACTCAATACACTAAAAACTAATGCACAAGTACAAACAGCAATCAAAAAAGGTTAACAGAATGCTGGCACTTATTTCAAGGTGTTTAAAATACATAAGTTAGGTGATTCTTGAAGAGCCTTAGTCATATCCCATCTGGAGTACTGCTTTCAGCTTTGGGCACCAAACCAGAGGGAAATTTTATTAGCCTTGGAAAGAATGCAGCACATATTTAATAGCATTCAAAATTATAAGGACAGATTGCACAACCTTGGTTTTTATTCCCTTCAATTTAAAAGATTGAGGGTTGATCTTATAAAGGTCTTCAAAATTCTAAATGTATTTCTCTATGGGCCGATTCTCTGGCGGCGCCCGCCCAGAGACCAAAAATTCCCTCAGGGCCAATGGAACATAACATGGTCCGCGTCCTGCCCGAGGCAAACGTGTGGTAGCAGGGTGGAAGAATCCAGCCCAAGTATCTATCCTATTTCTGATGGTGGGTTATCCAGACCAAAGGTCATCATCTTAAAATTAGAACTAGGATTGTTACAACAGACGTCGAAAGTACTTTTGCACACAAAAAGTGGAGGAAATTAGGATCTTTCATTCCACCCCATCCATTCTCCCCCAAAAGGTTGTGGATGCTGCAACAATTCCAGCTTTTCAGGACTCCGATCGTTAGATTGTTGTTAGAGAAGGCTGTTAAGGGAGATGGAGAAAAAGAGGCGCAAATGGAGTTGAGGTACAGATCACTATGACCCACCAAAATGGCAGGCTCCAGGGGCTGAATAGCCCACTGCAGTTCAAGTATCCCTGTTCGTGATCACCCGATTGGAGAGAATCTTTCACTTAGCTGATCAATTCCTTATCCACAAATCCAGTGGAAATATTTCTGTCCATTTTTTTGCAATTCATTCAGTGATGGATATTTAAGCTATGCAACAGCCAAAGTTTCAGATGCATTTAATTAACTATTTTATTATAAGCTCTGGTCAATAATTGTCCTTGGTACTTCTACTGGCATAAACACAATACTTGTGTGTCATTCAGTAAGCACTGCACCAACGACAATGATTTTTTTTTATTGGTCACGTTGGGTTGCATAATCAGCCCATATATTTTGTGGTTTTCCAATTGTTGGGCTATAAAGCCACGTGGCAAGTTAAAAATTGTGACATTTCAAAACAACTGCTAATGTGTTTAGTTGTTTGATTGTAAGTAACATGGAAATTGCATTACAATGTAAAGTGGGTAAAAAGATTCTGTAACACCAATACCTAATAAACACAACTTACAAGATGCTTTAACAAAAACTATATCAATAAAAAATATTTTTGACACCAAGCTATAACAGGGAAAAGCAAAGAGATGAGCAAAAGTCTGATTAAAGAAGTGGATTTTTAGAAGTACCATAAAAGGAGAAGAGAGAGGCTGATGGCTAGAGGTTTAGGGAGGGAATTCCAGAGCTTATAACTAAGGCAGTTGAAAGCACGGCCAATGGCTGAACAATTCAAATCAGGGATGCGCAGGAGAGCAGAATTCAAGGGCTTCAGAGAAGGCTTGAAGGGCTGGAGGAAATCAAACAGATGGGAAGGGGGATGCCGTGGAAGGATTTGAACACAAAGGTGATGATTTTGAAACTTGGCTTTGTTGCATGGGGAGCCACAGGTGTCAGGTCAAAAAGTAATAGGTGAATGGGATTTGGAATACATTTAGATCCACAGAGTTTTGAATGAACTCAAGATTATGGAGGTGAAAAATTGGAAGCTGGTCAGGTGAACATGGGAATGATCAAGGCTAGGAGGTAACAAAGGCATGAAGAAAGAAAGACAGAGCATAAATTATCAATAAAATAATTTGAGTCTCCCAAGCAGGAATGTTTGGATGATGATACAAGTGCTCCATTAAAACATTTCAACTGTTTTGATGAATTTAAGACGTAATTATGTTATAGCATATTCAAGTCAAGCATTATACTTCCTAACTTACTGACTATTAGTGTAAGCAAATTTTAAAGTGGCAATTTATGACACATTTGCAGAAGATCAGTGGTATTTCAGAAACTGATGTCAAATGTACCAGCAATCATGTACACCATGTCTATATCCATCAAAACCAACAAGTGATACAATATATCAAGAAACATCAGCATATTTGATCATCATTGAAAACAAAATGAAATAATCATTGCTGATAATTGTATTCAGTGCATGAACATATACTACACTCTGCAGGAATGACAGCTTAAGCACTTCCATGTAACTCAACGTCTTTAATAGAATCAAAAGGATTAAAGCTTGTTACTTACTTTTCATATTCTTCATTATCTTTATCACACCTGGCATCTTTGTGTTTTTCCCAGTCCTTCCCATGTTTACAAGTAGTTAACAAAATAATATCTTCTCCATTATGTACATGATACAAAGCATTTCTGGTTTCTGACCCAATACCAGTTAGGTATCTTTTACCTTTAAAAACCAACAGGTATTTTCTTGTGGGTGGCACATTATTGTACATAAGCCAGCCCCTCTCGCCTCCTTTTTGAGCATGGTCTTTGGAAAACAAGGGGATGGACACATCAAAATCAGATCGGAAGTTATCCTTACTGATACTGGCTTTGGCTAACATTGCCTGCCCAATATCAAACCCTAAATCTTCTGTGTAATCAGGCCAGGTCCCTGAATACAGGTTGAATACAAGATGATTTCTCCCACTATTCCACAGTGGGAGGCTTTGAATTTTAGCTTTCACATTATGAACATACTGAAATGAAAGTTGATCTCTGTCCAAGGTATCAATACTGAGGACAAACAAGCATGCTTGTCTTGGATCTGATGTATAATATCTGGAATCCTCAATAGTAGTAAGGATTTTCTGATAACTTTCAGAAATCTTCTCCCCCTTTTGAAGTGGATAGATGTACACTTTGAATCCATTCCTTTGGCAGAGTGAGGAATCAAAGCAAGTCTCCATCCTGCATTTCCGATTCTTGTAAATGTTTGATTTGATCTCCCTCCTCTCCCTTGGAGAAAGTCCAGAGTTGATGCCAAGATGGGCTCCCTCCTCTTCATTATTTTGCCCATCTTCTAAGCTGAAATAGCTGTTCAAGCGGTTAATCCACACAGGCCAGTGGTGTCTGATTGGAGGTGAAACCTGGTTTCTGACATTGTGATGATGACCCGATGACGATGATGAAGATGAAGGTAAATTTGGGGACAACTGTCGGACCCGTGCTCCTCCCAAGTAGAAAAGCAGCAAAAGACAGGCGCCCAATGACACTAGAAGATACCTTTTCTTGGCCTGCATGTGGACAAGCAGGGGGCCGCTAGAGGTGCATAAAAAAGGATGGGGGGAGGGGGTCATGGTAGGGAGAGAAAAACAGTTGCCACTTTAGAATTTGATAATTCCATATAATATCATAAACTAAAAGAGAATAATTGATCACAAATTCTCACTTAAAAAGTTAATTTTCAATGGCAAAGGTTATAAGAAAGCTAACACTAAAATATCTGCTTTTATGGTTGATGTGAGAGTGTGTGAAGCCCAGTAATTTGTGTAGACAGAGAGCTGAAGGAGCGGGGGGGGGGGGGGGGGGGGGGGGGTGTCGTCGCGGAGGGAGGATGTTCACAACTCAGCTCCCTCCGGTCCAAACTGGAGAAGCACCCTCCTGCCGCCATGCCAATGCGGTTACAAAAGCGAGGAGCAACTCGCCTCCATGCTCTACTCACACTGAACCTGGCTCAGAAACCTCACACTTCCACCACCACGCCGCCCCCAATTCTGAATGCCAGACAACGGGAACAGTAGCAAAGGCGAGTGTTAGCAGTGAGAATCACTGTCATCTTACTTTAGAAATATCAACAGAGTCCCCACGTGCTTTAAATTGGCCGTGTGGTCGACCTAAAGAGGTTTCTCATCAGAAATCTGTCAGCACAATTAGCGGCAACTAAACAAGACAAATCACAAACTAATAAATCAACTTATAAAACAACCTCATAAAATAAAACTGAGATTTGGGAACCCAGTCCCAATTACTATTAAAGATGTCCATTGCACAGAAGTAGTATTTTTCTATCAACGATGGCTTCATGCATAATTATCCAGTATATTACCTGGATCTTGTCTGGGAGTTACAGTGCAGGAGCCTGTCATCAGGAACAACTTTTTCCCTTTTTCATTCTTTTACTCTTGGAGATGATGACAGTCATCCTGCGTTCGTTTGGGTACATTTCATAACTGTTTATGTTGCTGAAATCCTTTTCGTTGGGCTGTCATCTGGAAAGATCAGTGTCCTTGATTTTATTTATTTTTAATTATTCAAATCTATCGCCAAGTCGGCGGAGAAGCCAAGGTCACCATCCGCAGAGCAAACATATCTTCCCGGCGATTCTGATCTAGCTGCACAGACTTGCCGTGAGAAAATAAAAAGTTTCTCCAGTCCACCGTCAGTCGTTAGTGATAAAAGGTCCTCATTTTATTAATAAAGCAGGTGGGGAAGGTCTCCCAAGAGGAGGAATTAATAAATCTATTTTTATTTTAATCAAAGGAACTCCCAACTTTGGAAAACCTCGTCCGTTTCAAACAACTCCTACCATCCCATTCACAACGTGGGCGAGTAAGTGCCCCAGATCAACGTGCACACAGTGTGAAAGAGCAGAGACATCCATCAGCGGCAATCCCCCTCAATGAGATGGTCTCCCGGGGACTCGGATGTCTTCAAGTGCAGCAGACGCCGTTAGATTCTCTGCTAATTTCTTCCTGTCAGTCTCCCTCCTTCACTGAAGCACCAGTAAGGAAACAGGTTTCCCCCCCTCTCTATGCTGCGGACACACTGACTCCTACAAGCTTTGCCTCGGCGCTGCAGGCAGAATTTCCTCGCCCTGTTTTTGCTGGTGATTCGGACATTGTGCACCCGTCTCGGAGCCCCTCGCGCCCTCCTCAGCACCGGCTCCAGCCGCTTGTCCAACCGCCCTCTCCCTCTCGCACTCATCTGACTCGACAGCAGCTCTCCGTACCCGCCCCCATCCTTTGCTCTTCCATTGGCTGAAACGGCCACCACGCCCGAGAGGTTCCCTGCGCTGATTGGACAATCGACACGTCAATGACTGCGAGCCGGTGGTGTTGCACGAGACGCCGGTGAGCGCCGTGACATCATCGCTCCTCCCTCCCTCCCTTCCCTTTGCGGAGTTAAAGGGACAGGTGTGTCTCCCTCAGAGTGCAGCAAAGTGGTACCGCTCTGGACAAAAGCAACATAAACTGCGGATGCTGCTAATTTGAAAAAAAAACACAGGGCGGTGGAAATACTCAGCAGGGCTGGCAGCATCTGTGGAGGGAGAAACAGAGTCAAACAGTTCAGGTCTGCATGTGACCTATCATCAACAACTCTCTGCCGCTTTGCCTAAACAAAATCAACAGCGCCCAACATCCAAATTGTGGCCATTCCGAGATCAATTGCAACCCAAAATAATTACTCATATTTGAATAGGTGCTTCAGATCTCTATCCTTGGACCACTTTTAATTTAGATAAAGAATCTGGAGTCAGGAACACAATTGTAAATGGTTAGGTTTTCAGATTATACCAAATTAGGAGGGCAGTGGATTTGGAAGCAAAACGTCAAAAGCTTCAGAATGAATTGGATAAGATAAATCAGTATACAGAACACTGACAGATATATTTAATGCAGAGAAAAGTAAACCACTAAACATAGAAAACAGAAATAGATACTGAGCATATTACAGAAATTGTATTGAAATATCTAATGATGAAGCTGAGAGTCTTAAGAATCTTTATAGCCTCAATACGAAACAAAGCAAATAACATAGAGCAATAATCAATAAAGCCAAAATTAAAACAGAAAATGCTAGAAAGACTCTGGAGATCAGGCAGCATCAATAAACCCAGTTGGATTTTGATCTACAAACCAAAACAATAGAATTGCCAGTAGAGGCAGTGGTCAAACTTTACATCGTGCAGACATATAATAGAAACACCACCACATGGAAGTTCCACTCCAAGCCACTCACCATCTTTACTTTGTGCCAGGGTCCCAGGTTCGATTCCCTGCTGTGTCACTGTCTGTGCATGTTCTCCCCGCGTCTGCGTGGGTTTCCTCCGCGTGCTCCTGTTTCCTCCCACAGTCCAAAGACAGGTGCAGGTTAGGTGGAGTGGCCATGCTAAATTGCCCTTAGTGTCAGTTGGGAAGGATTATTGGGCTAAGGGGAAAGGGTTGAACTGAGGGCTTAAGTGGGTCGGTGCAGACTCGATGGGCCGAATGGCCTGCTTCTGCACTATATGTTCTATGAACCACTGTAGTCCATATCTACACCTCCCGCTCCCGTGTAGAAAGCGGGCAACATAATCATAGACCCCTCCCACCCAGCTTACACACTCTTCCAACTTCTTCCATTGGGCAGGAGGTACAAAAGTCTGAGAACACGCACAAACAGATTCAAAAACAGCTTCTTCCCCGCTGTTACCGGACTCCTAAATAACCCTCTTATGAACTGATCTGATTAATACTACACTTCTGTGTGCTTCACCCAAGGCCGATGTCTATGTATTTACATTGTGTGCCTTGTGTTGCCCTATTATGTATTTTCTTTTCATGTACTAAATGATCTGTTTGAACTGCTCGCAGAAAAATACTTTTCACTGTACCTCGGTACACGTGACGATAAACAAATCCAATCCAATCCAGTGCTGTTAGGGAGGGTGTGACAGGAATTTGACCCAGCAACAGTGAAAGAATGGTGATATGCCTCCAATTCAGGATGGTGTGCAACTTGAAGGGGAACTTATAGGTGGTATTGTTCCCATGTATCTTCTGCCTTAGTCCTGCTTGATAGTAGTAGTCGTGGATTTTGAAAGTGCTATCTAAGGCAGGGTTCTTCAAACTCATGGGTCATGGGCAGATGTCAGGAGGTGTCGGGCGGTGTCCGGAGGGTCACAGTGCCATCGTACCTGTCATTCGCATGGCAGTCCTGATCGCAGGAGAAATGCCAAACAGCCGCTACCGGCATTTACATGGAGAATTGCGGCCGCTGCCATTTTTTAAATGGAGATACAAATTGGCTACATGGAGTCTTCCAGTCAGAAGCAGCAGCACAGAGCAGATCACATGCCCTGACGTGAAGCTCCATCCAGAGGCATGCTTTTAGTGCCAAAGCATGGAATAGAATTTCTTTGATTTTGCAGCTGTTGGCAAGCAAGGCAAGTGAACTGTGAAGATTATTTTTTTTTTTAAGTAAGAGAGGGCCCGCCAGAGACTGTAGGCAATTTACCAATTGGAGGGGATCTCACAACAGAATCTGATGGAGAGAGCTGCACAAGAGAGTCCAGGGCAGGACAGAGCAGTGATAGTGTTAAAAAGCTCCAGGGCCTCTGATTAGTGGCCCTGAAAAAAGGAACGTACCTCAAACCAAAGAAGTATGATGATGGTTTCTTGAGGTATGGTTTTGTCAATTGTGATAATGCAAATCCGGAGGCAAAGTCCATATGTGTTCTACGCAAGGAAGTATTGGCAAATGAGAGAGGTTTTAGAACTTGAAAGAGAACTGGTATGTGAAAATGTCCTGTTCAGGTTGAGACCCCAGAGTCAGTTATTAACTTACAGCTGACTCCAAATTAAAAGACTACATTGCGGCAGCTTACCTGTAATACCACTTTAAAAATGTCAAAAGATCATGAGGTTGTCAGCATTCTGGTGTAGCACCTTCCAGTAGTATCCAGTGCTGAGTAAAACATGCATTTTGTTGCTTTTGCCCTTCACGAGAACTCCATGTGTAAGGTTGGATTTTCTGTTTTCTTAAAGGTGAAGACAGCACAAGGAAACTGGCTGATGTCTGCATTGTCCTCTGCTCCTTTGAAGTGGATTCAAGTGAGACCATGAGGACAAAGCAGACAAGCCTTTGTTGGACGTTTAGCTGCTGTTGTATAAAGAGTCAAAGGTAAAGCTCCTTTTTACAAACACCTTTATTTCACTTTAACAGACTCTGCACAAAACTCTGTCTTCACATCACCTGACACAAAGGCCACCTGAAGCCTCTTTACATATCAGTGTCAAATATTGGATACTTAACATAAATGAGACAACTATTTGGAATGTCTCTCAACCCATTACTTAACAGCCTCCCCTTCTTTGGAGAAAAAAAATAATGAGGTGAAAACAAAATTATAAGAAACTGAAAAACACACACGCAATTTCCCCCCTTCTCTTTGTGTTCATTTTTTTGGAAGAAAGAAACAGGCGCCCTTCAGTAACAATATCCAAACATTTCTGCGAAATAACCCCTCTTGTTGTAAAACAATCTGACAATTGAGAGCTACTGTCGACCAATTTAATTTTTGCTATCTCCCCTCTGTCCAACATCTGCTTCAAACTTGCGATGTCTATCCTTAACCTTTCTCAATGACACTTTTTGTAGAGTGCACATTTTCCCACAGGGATTTATTGTCAATGTGACATTCAATAGGTATATTACCAAATCCCCTAATCCCAAAATGTCTGCCAATATCTGAGATATATAAAAGGCCAAACCAAGCCTCTACAAGGCTTAATGTCTCAGCAGCCAAAGTGCTTTTGACCACTCTCCTTATTTTCTTTGTTTTCCACACAAGAGGGCAGCATTTACCATTGTTCCCCAAAATGAAAATTATTAAACCTCCTGCACTTGAAACCCCATCACAAAATTTCCATAGGACGCATCACTATAAACTATGAGTTTCAAGTGCCTAAGGTCACCTACAACCGGGAACCTCAGAACACACTCCTGCATTTTTAGTTTCACCAATGCTTTATTTGCTCTTATTATGTCTTCCACTTTGGTATCATTCATTTTTGTACTCAACTCTAAGACATCAAAACTCACATCCGGTCTAGTCTGTCTACCTAACCAATTTAGTTGCCCAATTAAACATCGCAATTGCTCTTTTTACATCTTTGAAACCATTGCGTCTTTTTGTGAAACCCGGCCACGACTAATTGCTATTGGGATAATACTTTCCAAATAAGATTGCTGACGTAAAGTTGCCCCTAACTTAGTCTGTCCGATTTCCAGTCCAATATATTTAAACGCACCGGAAGCCTGACTTCCAACCCTGAATTCTTTCCTCAAAACAGAGATTACAATAGCTTTGAAATCACTAGTCCCACCCCACAAAAACCATTGACATGCATCATAAAGATGCCAGAAAGATTTCCTTTATAGTGCCAGTAAAACATTGCCAGATCTGCTTTCACCTGGCAACAACCTAACTTCAACAAAACTGACCTTACCGGAAAATACCAGACTCTAGATTCATCATTTAATCTATATACACATTTGTTCAACTTCCAGAGTACCCCTTCTGTGTTAGCTGCCTCTTTAGGAAGACAGAGAAAAATGTCTCTCTGGAGCCGATGCCCCTGCAAAAAGGCAGCTTGTATATCTATAGATTTGCATTCACATGCCTTGTGACTAATAGAGCCAAGAAGATCTTTAAAGTAACCTTTCCTGCCGCATGTGAACCTACCCTTAAATCCTGATCTTCTAAGTTTTCTTCAAAACCCTTGAACAAGCCTGGCCTTTGCCTTATAAGTTTCATCTGGAAGAACTTTTGCCATGCAAATCAATCTGTGGAATAGAGCTTTTTGTCCCTTATCCGGTACTTCCGTGTATACCCCAAATTCACTCCAACTATGCAGTTCTTGCTGTTTGACATCTTTGATAACTTTTTCATCTAATTTATTAGAAGCTACCAAAATTTCATGTGCATGTGGGCTTCTACTCCTATTAGTATTCGTAGCCTTACTCATGTTCCGAGATCTTGATAAACTACGTCCCCTCTCCCACCTGGTATCTCATTCCTTACTGCTACTGCTTGATCTTTCCCTTCTGCTGTGGGATGACCTTTCAATAGTTCTCGACCTTTTCCTGCGGACCTGTTCACTATCCGATGTACTATCTGAACTGGCACTGTGTTTCTGTGCCCTCCAATTTTGAATTATGTGTTCCCAATCCATTGTCTTGACTTCTTCCTCTGAATGCTGTACATTCAACCAATGTTTATACTTTCCAATGGTGTTCCCTGTTCTGCTAATAACAGTTTCATACTTCCATTGACTAGACCCTTCAGGCAAGTATGTCACTTTTGTACCAACTTTTAGCAGTTGTCCTTTCGGAAAAAAGGCCTGTTCTAATTCATCAGAAGTATTGTGTTCCTCCACAGAAACCCTGTCTATATCAGTTAACTGGTCCTCATAGTTCTGTAACACATCCGTACCAGATGACTCTGGTTCCTCATCATGTCTGTCTGCTCTGTCTAAATTTGAAAATTTGTAATCTGTACCCATTATCCTTCATGAATGTACCCTAACAGTTTGATTGCCATGTTGCAAAATAATAGTTTTGCCATCTATGCCTATGATCTTCCCTGGGCCTTTCCATTCATTAAAATTGTCTCTCTTATAGTATACTATGTCTCCTTGCTGAAAAACGGTATTTGATGGCCGTACATTATGTCTTAAAGCTCTACGAATTCTTTCAGAGACTT
Source organism: Scyliorhinus canicula (assembly GCF_902713615.1). Taxonomy (NCBI): domain Eukaryota; kingdom Metazoa; phylum Chordata; class Chondrichthyes; order Carcharhiniformes; family Scyliorhinidae; genus Scyliorhinus; species Scyliorhinus canicula. The sequence continues at coordinate 122,763,338 of NC_052151.1, forward strand.
CTGCTTCCAAAAAACCTTTTCTACTGCTATGTAATGCATTTAAATGCTCAGAAAAGGCCGACCTAATTGTAGTCCCTTCCCAAGCTGGAGGCTGGTCATCCAAAATGGACGGAAGTTTAGGATTTCTACCAAACACTAATTAATAGGGGCTATACCGCAACCATCTGCAATGAATTCTTTGCATGTACTGCCCATGCTAAAGCTGAATTTAGCTTGCAGTTTGGTCTATCTGCCAAAATGTTCCGGAGCATGTCATCTATTACCGCATGGTTTCTTTCACACACACCATTACTAAATGGGCTTTCCGGAGCCATATTCATAACTGTGATATTTACGTTTTCACATACATCCCTAAACTCATCATTAGCAAATTCTCCCCCATTGTCCGTAAGGAATTTTGCCGGTGGGCCCATTCCTGTCGCTATGCATTTTTTTCACGATTTGATCCAGAATTACTCTCTTTTCTTTACTTCGTACAATCGTTGATTGAATAAATCTGGTTGCTAAATCTACAAAATGCAAAATAAATATATTATTGGTTTTGTCCCAGATCTTAAGGTCCATGGCCACAATGCGTTAAAATCTCTGGCCAAAGGTAGGGTTACTATCGGTCGTGCTGGTTTCCTTCTGTACTTCCTACAAACTTCACAGCGATCACTAAGTTGTTCCATCAGTTTAGTATAGTCTTCATCCCTTACCCCTGCATCCTTTAATAAATTTTTCAGCCGCCGAGGAGACAAATGCGCAAATTGCCCAGGCAGTTTTAATACAACAAGCTTTTTATCAGCTAAAGTCCCATTTTCAACTACCATTAACACATCCTTAACAACTCTACTTGAAATATTATTTGTCAGTAATGGAATACAATAGTGTCCTGATTGTGTAAATTGTAAGTCCACCGTCTTTCCAAAAACTGTTGCCTTATCCTGTTCAATTTCCAGTTTCATGTGTGCTTTCTTCATCAACGGTCTGCTCAGACGCAAAGGTTGAAAGAACATCCATGCTAATGAAATGATTCACTCCGGCAATATTGCAAGGGATCACCACTCTTTTCAGCGACTTCAGAGTATTATCATCCCCAAACCTGAAACTTGTGGAACTTTCAAATTCCTTAACCTTGTTACAATTTTCAGCATTCAAGGAGTCCAAGTAACATTTTAGCCAGTCAATTCCACACACAGTAGATGTGAAGCCACTGTCCAAGACAGCACAATTGAAGGATTCTGCAACCAACACCCTCATTACCAGCGTAAAACTGTTTGTTAATGGGACAATGCCTTCTTTCTGGTCACTATCTTTTTCCCCTTCTGACTCTTCCATGTCATGTGTCACTTCAAGCACTCTATTATAACCTGTTGGACAGTTGAAAGCATAATGGTATTGAGAGTCACATCGAAAACATCAATTTATCATACCCTGGGCATTTCTGGGGTTCATCTTCCTATTGTAGGTTCTAACTGGGTTTCTGACTTCATAATTTCCGGGTCCCAATCTCCTTCTATAGTCTTGAAACCTGTTTGTAGCTGTACGATTTTGCCATCCTAATCGTAGTGTATCTCCCATATTCTGCTTTATTGCAGGCTGACCTATTTGGGTCATCAGAGCCATCGGAATCGAATGTTTCCCCAGAAACTTTTTTAAAGCTTCTGTTAGCTGATCGAATAAGGTATCCTTATCCGCAAACAGAAGTCCTGTCAAAACCAGGAGCCTATCCATGTTGCTCTAGCACTCAAGTAATTTAAAGGCCAACACAGACTGTGGAAATTCCAGGTTGTGTTTCTGCAGCCTTTTATATAGTCTGCCAAATTCCATTATATAGTCTGCCATGGAGAAATCCTCTATTTTCCGGAACCTATCAAAATCCGACCATTCTTCATATGCACTTAACAAGTCATCCTTTTTATAATTCTTATCCATATAATGTAATAGAGTCTCCAGACCTTCTTCTGAGTCTAACACTTCCAATTCCAGCTCAGAAAATACTTTGCTTCAGATTTTACTGTCGTAAGGTAGAGAAAGAGCCAATGCCATACCTTGTTTTCTCTTTCCCAAGGCAGTTATCTTAGTCCGCATAACTACTGCATTTCTCCATTGGTCGTACGATCCCCTTTCAGAAAATAAGGGCATAACTGGTCATCTTTATCCTAGGTTCAGCCATATATCTTTTTTCTCTTCTCACTCACACCTTGGCTTTATCTGGAAAAGTTGTATCTTTCAACCCTTCACATTTGCACAGCAACCATCCTCAGCTACCATTTGTTAGACGTTTAGCTGCCGTTGTATAAAGAGTCAAAGGTACTGCTCCTTTTTGCAAACACCTTTATTTCACTTTATCAGACTCTGCACAAAACTCTATCTTCACATCACCTGACACAAAGGCCACCTGAAGCCTCTTTACATATCAGTGTAAATTATTGGATGCTTAACATAAATGAGAAAACTAATTGGAATGTCTCTTAACCCATTACTTAACACCCTTTCGCATTAAAGGTAACCGAACATGGCGTGTGTCACGAAGGTCAGTCGCCGTGTGTCGGGAAGGTTAGCCAACATGGGTCGTGAAGGTTGGCCGGTGTGCGTCCTGGAGGTTGGCCGGTTGCCAAAGTGGATCCCAGGGGAAAAAGTTTGAAAAAGACTCGTCTAAGGAGCCTTGGTGAGTTTCTGAAGTGCATCTTGTAGATGATACATTCTGCTGCCACTCTACGACGGTGGTGGAGAAGTGAACTTTTGTGGGTAGGATGCCAATCAAGCTGGTAATTTTTCTGAATGGTATCAAGCCTCTTGAGTGTTGTTGAAGCTACACTAATCCAAACAAGTGGAGAGCAGTCCATCACATTCCTGACTTGCGCCGTGTAGGTCGTGGGCAGGCTTTGCAGAGTCAGGAAATCAGTAACTTGCCGCAGGATTCTTAGCTTCCAACGTGCGAGATTATGTTATTGTAGAATAATTTAAGAAATAATTGAATCCTATAGTATGGAACAGCTTTCTGTGGATAAATTATGATGAACCAAAATGTTTTTTATCATCGTTAATTAACTTTTTCTGGAATATAACTTTTTTAAAAGCATTACACATCTGAGAAGAGGAAAGATGCCTTGATGTTTCAGATGGCCTTTGCATTAAAAGTTAATTTGTAATTAATGTATACATGGATTAACAAATACATTTAAAGTGAAATATAGAGGAAATGCCACCTGCAAATCCTGGTTCTCTGGGATTGTTCTAGGTTAGCTGCATGATTGAAATGGCAGAGGTCTTTTTAAAAATAGCCAAAAAGACAAAACTAAGAGTAAAACATTTTTCATTACTTCCCAGCCAACTTTGAAGAATAATCGCTATTGTTGCGCGAGCAAATATGGCACAGAATTTGTGTGTACCAAAAATCGCAAACAACAATTAAATAAATGAACAGCTACTCTGTTTTTGGAATTTTTGCAGAGATAAACGCTGACCCCTAATCATCTTTGGGCATTGCTCTAGGATTATTTTTTTTTTAATAATCTTTATTGTCACAAGTAGGCTTACATTAACACTGCAATGAAGTTACTGTGAAAATCCCCTAGTCGCCACATTCTAGCGCCTGTTCGGATACACGGAGGGAGAATTCAGAATGTCCAAATTACCTAACAGCATGTCTTTCGGGACTTGTGGGAGGAAACCGGAGCCCACGCAGAAACGGAGAGAACGTACAAACTCCGCACAGTGACCTAAGCCGGGAATCGAACCTGGGACCCTAGCGCTGTGAAGCCACAGTGCTAACCACTGTGCTACCGTGCAGCCCATCTGAATAGATTTCTAATTTGTATCAATTCAGAAACAATTACATTTTGTAAAACTTGCAGTTGATACCAATCAGAGTTGGACATTGGTAAATGGGGTAGAAAGTAACCAGAAATTATAGATTCAATTGGAGAAAATAAGCATGTAGACTAAAATGTGGCAAAGAAAACTTACTATAGAAAATGTTGACATGGTGCACATGTTGCATTCAGATCATTTCAATGTAACTATTCATGCCTAATTTGGACACAACCTTTATTCCTTTACTATATCCATTATCCCTCTCTTTGGCTGTTGTATTTATGAAATACGTTGTTATTTAATCTCCCCTGCTCTTCACAGGCCTTCTAATTTGTTCTTTGTGCCCCTCCACTGGCTTAAACATTTACATTTCTTTCCTCAGTTCTGATGAAAGGTCATTGACCTGAAACATTAACTGTGTTTCTCCCCACAGATGACCTGATCTGACCTGATGAAGTTTTCAACTTTTTTTTCTTCAATATCAAATTTCCAGCATCCACAGTATTTTGTTTTATTTATCTTTCATGGGATGTGGGCATTGCAGGCGTGGCCAGCATTTGAGTGGCATTTTAAGAGTAGGCCACATTGCTGTGGATCTGGAGTCACATGTAGGCCAGACCAGGTAAGGGCGACAGATTTCTTTCTCTAAAGGACATTAGCAAACCAGGTCATTTTTACAACAATTGACAATAATTTCATGGTCATCATTTGACTTATAAAATTCCAGATTTTAAAAATTTAATTTAAATTTCACCATCTGCCATGGTGGGATTCAAACCCGGGTCCCCAAAACATTACCCTGGGTCTCTGGATTACTTGGTTTACTAGCCCAGCAAATATACCACTACGTCACCGCTTCCCCCTGTAAGGCAAATGACCAATTCACTTCATGAATTGTGTTACATAACTAAAGCTGAAACTAAAATATGGATTGGCGTCTTAGTAGATCAGTATTTTACATTTATAACCAGTGCAGGGCAGAATACTGAAAGACATATCTAGCACAGCAGCATCCAAGGTAGAGAAGATTGTGACCAAACTGCACCTTAATTAGTATGTTTAATTGATCACAGTGAAGACATGCAAGCACTCAAGGCAGAGAAGAGCCATGAGGCATTTGAGTTATGATGAAAATCTGGAGAAATTTGGTTCAACCTGAAAAACAGATCTGTGAGTCATCTTATACTGGATTGCACTGGATACCAGGAAGGTAAGGTTATGAAAACAGTAAATCCAGAATATTAACTTTAAATTTAATTGTCAGAGTAGAACAAGCCAACTCAGATTCTAACAAAAGATAGTGACACCAAGAAGGTCTGCTTCATATAAGCATGATCAACAATTGGATCAGAGAGTCGGTGCAGACTCAATGGGCCGAATGGCCTCCTTCTGCACGGTAAGGATGAATAGAATTCCAAATAGTTGGGTGGAAATTAAAATCTTGGAATAACTTAAGGAAGATATTGAGTATTGTAATGGGTACATTTGTAAAGTGGAATTGCCAAATATGGCTGCTTGTTATTTTATCACTGACCTCAGTTGCTTGTTTTGCGATTTTGGTTTCATTTGCTTACGCAGACAATATTTGCATAATTCATCAAATAATTGACATTCATTGCATACGCATTATGACTCACAAAGTAAATTAAATGTTTTAAAAGTGCCCACACATGTTACATAATTTTTTCAATGCATCCACACAACTCAGTTTTAAAAAAATGGTTGTATTCACTTTGCCTGCCTCACATTTATCAGTATAATTGTTGATATTCCAGTCAGGTATGTTGAAGTTTTCAAGCAGTGAAGCATCATATTTAAACAGATACGTTGGTCTTCATCTGCAATTGGAATTGTGTTCCATTTCACTCAAATAGGTAAAAACGAAAAAACAGTATATTTTTGAACATCTGTTGTATCCAATCTTGCATTACTTGGATTGCATCTGCCCATAATCTCATGTGATACAACAGAGCACACGCTGGGCATTGCCGAACAGACCTGAGACTGTTGGTTTTCGACAGCATATACTAAGCCTTGTCTTGGAAACAGTAAAACTAATCCTCCTTGTACATTTATATCTAGTGCGGCCAATCTTCATCATTTTATTGCGAACAAAGAAAACACATTTAGTTGATATTGCACGACTGTTTATTTTGGATCAAAATGTAACTAATTATCAAAATAGTAAACAAATCTATGCACGTTTCACAGTTTAGAAATATACATCCAGATTTTCAGCTTATTTATTTTGTGATTGTATTGTCAACCAAAATACCGTGGTCCCGAAGGAAGCATTTTCTATTCTTGGACAATTAAGGTTATTTATATCTTATTTGCATTTACCCATTTAGTTACATGTAGACATACATTCTAAACAAACGCAATCCTGTATATTTTTTAACTTGTCCCTTGAGATTAAGTTTTGTGGTAGTTACTTGAAAGTTAATTAAGTAGAACGCAAGGAGCTATTTTTATTCCAGCACAAAATTACACGAGTGATGTGAGATTGCATTAATTTGCAAAGTTAAGAACTCAAAGAGTGCAGAATCTGTAGACAAGCATTGTTTTTGCTGTGTTCAGTTTCTTTGTAAAGCGTTTAGCGGTACTGCCTTCTTTAGAGCAATCGCTAGCTTACAGTACAGTAGATTTTTTAAAAACCACTAATTAATAAATTCTGCATACTGATGAGTAATTTGTTATGTATTAATCTAATTTGCCTCGTGAGGCGAGTCTCTTGGGAGTGTTCACAATAGAGCGGAGAACCTAACGCATGTTGAACAGAACAAGCGTTATTAAAGCACATCCTTGAGATATATTTTTTCTCACTCAAGTGCAGTGCGGTATTAACACTCAGTAATAAATCTAAACGTACAGGGGAAAACTTTTATTTTGTTTTGTGTAAATGGCATGGTTGAACCCTCGCTCGTGTACTTTTAAGGATTCTCTGGATTTTGACGTGAAGTGGATGTTATATCTGCAATACGTGCAGGGCTGTCAACATATCGGTTTGAAACGGTTCATTTTAGTTTGTTTATTTCACTTTGGAAGCAGTTGAGTGAAATTATTCACTAAAAGCGACATCTAGTGGTTCCACAAGCTGCGAAAAATGTTAATAAAACTTTGAAAAGTAGAACATTAATTCATTAAATGTGGAACTGCTGGTTTCCTAATCATGCTCGCATACAAGCATACACATCTACCGTAGAAAATAGATTGCACCTTGAAAATGGTATGTCTGACTCTCTCATATAATTTTTTATCTTTCTATATTTTGATATATATTCCGCGTGGGAATTATTTAAGTTTACATCCGTATGAATTGGGAAAATATATTTCACCCGCCATTTACATCCAAAAGGGCTTCAGGCTTCATTTTCGTGGGAGAAACAATCTTGAATAATTCACTATGAAATGTAATACCTCTATTTCATTGATGAAGGGACCAATCAATGAACTAGCACCTTTTGTTTTGTGTCGAAAGATACAGACCTAATTAAAGCAGGAGCTAATTGGCTTGATTTTCAAATACCTGCGGCGGGAAGAAACGCGTGTGGACCTGCGTTAAAAATCACCCCATTCCCGAGAACGACACCGAATTCCCATCACACCCACCGAACACAATGCCATTCTCCTCAGAGGAGCAGTTCTGGACTCCCGGGAAGTCGCAGCCTCTAGGATGGAGCTGTTTGTGAACACATTTCCGATTTAACTATATTGTCAGGTGGGCCAAAAATATTGTCCTGCCTACAGTCCAGGCAGATGGTTCCATACGATGCATTGGTAAAAACATATTTAAGACCCAGGGAATAATGCTAGGCTGCACAGAGTTGTCATTTTTGATGTTGTGAGCCATTTGTGAACAATGAGTGGTACAATTCATAGAAACATAGAAAATAGGTGCAGAAGGAGACCATTCGGCCCTTCAAGCCTGCTCCAACATTCATTATCATCATGGCTGATCATCCAACTTAATAGCCTCATCCCACGTTCCCCCATACCCTTTGATCCACTTCATGCTAAGTGCTATTCCTGAGAAAGATTTGAGGTTGCTGGCATTACTTGGGCAGCAGAGGAACCCCCGGAGAACAAATAATGGGAAGTTGAGGGAGTTGAAATGAGAACAAGCAACTCTGACATTGGGCAGAATACTGAGCAGCAGCTACAGAAGAAGGCCTTCTGGTCAAGAGGAGAACAGAGAGACAAATGAAGGGCTGCAAGCAGAAGGCAGTACACAAGGCCTAGAGTGTACTGCGCAAGAGTCAGCTACCTTCAAATGGCAGTTCATCGTGCTGTCAAGCAGATTGTGGATCAATATTCCAGAGTGTGGAGGAGCTCAATGCGTTTTCAGATATATGGGGCAATGCGCGTTTAGAGGCCATTCAAGTTTGCTTCCATTGATGGCTTCCCTCAGGAACAGAGAGGTATTGATTGTGCAAACATAACCATCAAGGCATGTAGAGACCAACCAGCCAGAGGTATGAACAGATAAAGCTTCCATTCGCTGAATGTGCCACTGGTCTGTAACTACAGGAAGTTCATCTTGCAGATCTGCCAGGTTAACAGGCAGCTGAGTGTCCCTGCACAGTCATCACTAGCCTCATCAGCAGGGGGAAACTCCACAAAGCCTTCACTTCCATGTCAGGCTTCCACACTATTCAGTGACAGTCACACTGACCTCAGTTGGGTTTACATCCAGCTTAGAATGGGAAGCATTGGGTGAGCAGTGTTATATTACGATATTATAGTATATATATTACTCCTTTTGTCCAGTCGAGTTGTTGAAATATAGACGTAGTCTTCCAGTTTGGTTAAGTAATTTAATGAGTGACTTCCGGTTGAGGTGATGCGGAGCTAAGCCGCACGTTCGGTGGCTCCCGCTTTTTTTGGTCTTTTGGGATCTTTTAAGGGCCCCGTAGCGGCGCTGGCTGGACTTTTCCCGGTGGGGGAACACATCTGCTGCGTTTATCTGCCGGTGGATGGACTGGACCAGGAGCGGGGCGGTCAAAAAAATCGGCTTTGGAGCAAAGAAAGGTGCGAGGCAGGAAGAACAAGATGGCAGCGGGCGGGGAACCGGCAGCGTGGCAGCAGTGGACACAGGAGCAGCAGGAGCTGCTTCAGAGAGCTGAAAGCTGAGCTGCTGGAACCGCTTAAGGCCTCACTGGATAAGCTCATGGCGACTCAGACGGCTCAGGGTGCAGAGATCCGCGAGTTACGGCACAAGGCCTCGGAGAACGAGGATGAAATCCTAGGCCTGGCAGTGAAGGTGGAATCGCACGAGGCGCTCCACAAAAAATGGCAAGCGAAGATGGAGGAAATGGAGAACCGCTTGCGGCGGAAGAACTTGCGGATCCTGGGCCTCCCGGAGGGGTTGGAGGGATCGGACCTGAGGGCTATGTGGCCTTGATGCTGAACTCGCAAATGGGTGCGGGGTCCTTACAAGGGCCCTTGGAGCTGGAGGGAGCGGAGGTGGCGAAGAGAAGGGCTGGTTTTAACCGGTCGAAGGCAGTGCTGCACAAGAAAGGGGTGAAGTTCGGCCTGCTACAGCCGGCACGCCTCTGGGTCACTTATAAAGACTGCCAGCTCTATTTTGATCCAAGATGCCTGGGCCTTCGTCCAGGCAGAGAAGCTGGACTCAAACTGAGGACTGAGGGGGGGTTGGGGACTGATGTATATTGTCCGGTGGCTCTGTTCTCCCTGGTTCTTCTTTGTTGGTCCTTTTTTGTTTTTTCTCTTTTTGGGGCTTTTCAACTATTTATTTCAGTGCCTTTTTCACTGGTGGAGAGTTGGGGAGCTGTATTTCAGGCCCGTTGGGTCGTACACCCTTTTCTTTCCCACGTTTTAGGTCGGGGAGCGGGGTTTCAGATGGAAGCGCGGGCTTTTTTCCCGTGCTGGAGGTGGAGTGGGAAGGGCCTGCACCAGGCGGGGGGAGTGGCGGTTGTGTCACACCGGGGGGGTCGTTGGGGTGGCGGGAGTAGCCGGGGTCAGCAGGAATCATCTGACTTACGGAAGTACGACGAGAGGGGCAACGCAGCTAGGGGGGCCCTAGCTAGGGGGGGGGAGGGGGTGTTGGGGGGAGTAGGGGGGTACCGGGTTGCTGCTGGAAGGGCCGAAGGGGAACAGATGGTGATGGGGGGGGTCGGGTTGGGGATCTGCCACCGTGGGGAATGGGCCGTGGGTGTACTGCGGGCTCATGATGGGCCGAGGGAGAGTCATGGCTGACCGGCGCGGAGGGAGGGGGAGGAGCCCCCCGATTCGGCTGGTGACATGGAATGTAAGGGGGCTGAATGGGCCAGTGAAGCGGGCCCGGGAGATGGCGCACTCGAAGGGGCTAGGGGCGGACGTGGCTATGCTCCAGGAAATGCACCTTTGGGTGGCGGATCAGGTTAGGCTGAGGAGAGGGTGGGTTGGACAAGTGTTCCATTCGGGGTTAGATGCGAGGAACCGGGGGGGTGGCGATTTTGGTGGGAAAGAGCTTGTCGTTTGAAGCGTCGAGTGTGGTGGCAGATAGCTGTGGCAGATACGTAATGGTGAGCGGTAGACTCTAAGGGGAGCGGGTGGTGCTGGTCAATGTGTACGCCCCAAATTGGGATGATGCAGGCTTCATGCGGCGCATGCTGAGCTGGATTCCAGACCTTGAGACGGGGGGCTTGATATTGGGAGGAGATTTTAATACAGTGGTGGACCCGGCCCTGGATTGTTCCAGGTCCAGGACGGGTAAGAGGCTGGCGGCGGCCACAGTGCTGAGGGGGTTTATGGAACAGATGGGAGGGGTGGACCCTTGGAGGTTTATGAGGCCGGGAGGTAGGGAGTTCTCGTTTTTCTCCCACGTCTATAAGGCTTACTCCTGGGTCGACTTTTTTGTCTTCAGCAGGGCGCTGATTCTGAGGGTGGTAGGGGCGGAGTACTCGGCGATAGCCATATCAGACCACGCTCCACATTGGGTGGACCTGGAGCTGGGGGAGGGGAAGGATCAACGCCCGCTGTGGAGGTTAGAGGTGGGGCTGCTATCGGATGAGGAGGTATGTGTGTGGGTCCGTAGGTGCAGAGAGGGGTATTTGGAAGCTAATGACAATGGGGAGGTGCAGGTGGGGGTGGTCTGGGAGGCGTTGAAGGCAGTGGTTAGAGGGGAGCTGATTTATATTAGGGCACACAGGGAGAGGGGGGAGAAAAATGAGAGTGAGAGATTGGTGGAAGAAATGGTAAGGATGGACAGGAGGTACGCGGAGGTCCCGGAAGAAGGGCTTTTGAGGAAGCGTCGTAGTCTCCAAGCGGAATTTGACATATTGACCACTCGGGAAGCGGCGGCACAGTGGAGGAGGGCGCAGGGGGCGGTATATGAGTACGGGGAGAAGGCAAGTCGGATGCTGGCCCACCAGCTCCGGAAGCGGGAGGTGGCGAGGGAGATAGGGGGAGTTAGAGATGTAGGAGAGAGTCTGGTGTGGAGTGCAAGGGGCATTAACGGGGTGTTCAGATCCTTTTATGAGGAGCTGTACCGGTCTGTGCCCCCTGGGGAGGAGGGCGGGATGGACGGCTTCTTGGACAAGCTGGAGTTCCCGAGAATGGGGGAAGAGCGGGCGGAGGGTCTGGGGGTGCCAATCGAGTTGGAGGAGCTGATCAAGGCGATGGGGAGTATGCAGTCAGGGAAGGCACCAGGGCCTGACGGGTTCCTGGTGGAATTGTACAAGAAGTTTTCAGACCTGTTGGGCCCGCTGTTAGTGCGGACCCTGAATGAGGCAAGGGAGGAGGGGGCCTTGCCCCCGATGATGTCCAGAGCATTAATTTCTTTGATCTTGAAGCAGGATAAGTACCCCCTCCAGTGTGGACCTTACAGGCCGATCTCGCTCCTCAACGTGGACGCGAAGCTGCTGGCCAAGATACTGGCCAGGAGGGTGGAGGATGTGGTCCCGCAGGTCATTCACGAGGACCAAACGGGGTTTGTGAAGGGGAAGCAGCTGAATGTCAATGTGCGGCGGCTTCTTAACGTCATAATGATGTCGGCGATGGACGGGGAGGTGGCGATAGTGGCAACAATGGATGCGGAGAAAGCTTTTGACAGGGTGGAGTGGAGCTACCTGTGGGAGGTGTTGAGGAGATTTGGGTTTGGTGAGGGATTCATTAGGTGGGTGAGGCTGTTGTATAGTGCTCCGGTGGCGAGCGTGGTGACGAATGGGAAGAGGTCGGAGGACTTTCGGTTGTCCCGGGGACGAGGCAGGGTTGGCGATCGAACCCCTGGCCAGGGCACTGATGGAATCGAGGAACTGGAGGGGGATTGTGCGGGGTGGGGGGGGGGAAAGCACCGGCTCTCACTGTATGCGGACGATTTACTGCTGTACATTGCTGATCCGGTGGGGGGGGGAGGGGGGGGGGGGGAGGAGGGGGATGCCAGAGGTGATGAGGATCCTGGGGGAGTTTGGAGACTTCTCTGGCTATAAGTTCAATGTGGGGAAGAGTGAGCTGTTTGTGGTGCATATTACATAGAATTTACAGTGCAGAAGGAGGCCATTCGGCCCATCGAGTCTGCATCTTGGAAAGAGCACCCCACCCCCTATCCAAGGTCAACACCTCCACCCTATCCCCATTACCCAGTAACCCCACCCAACACCAAGGGCAATTTTGGATACTAAGGGCAATTTATCATGGCCAATCCACCTAACCCGCACATCGTTGGACTGTGGGAGGAAACCGGAGCACCCGGAGGAAACCCACGCACACACGGGGAGGATGTGCAGACTCCGCACAGACAGTGACCCAAGCCGGAATCGAACCTGGGACCCTGGAGCTGTGAAGCGATTGTGCTATCCACAAGGCTACCGTGCTGCCCTATGGGGGACCAGGAGAGAGAGATAGGGGAGCTCCCGCTGAAAAGGGCAGAGAGGAGCTTCAGATACCTGGGGGTCCAGATAGCCAGGAGCTGGGGGGCCCTGCATAGGTTAAACTTCACAAGGCTGGTGGAACAGATGGAGGAGGAGTTCAGGAGGTGGGATGTGTTGTCACTCTCCCTAGCGGGCAGGGTCCAGTCAGTTAAGATGACGGTGCTCCCGAGGTTTTTGTTTCTCTTCCAGTGTTTACCCATTATGATTCCGAAGGCTTTCTTTTGGAGGGTTAACAGGAGCATTACGGGGTTTGTGTGGGCACAGAATATCCCGAGGGTGAGGAGGGTATTCTTGGAGCGAGGCAGGGAGGTGGGTGGATTGGTGCTGCCCAACCTGTGTGGGTATTACTGGGCTGCAAATGTGGCAATGATTCGTAGGTGGGTGATGGAGGGGGAGGGAGCCGCATGGACGAGGATGGAGGTGGCATCCCATGTGGGCACGAGTTTAGAGGCGCTGGTGACGGCCCCGTTCCGCTCCCCCCGGCAAGGTACTCTTTGAGTCCGGTAATGATGGGAACCCTCAAAATCTGGGGGCAGTGGAGGAGTGTAGCCACCTAAGATGGACACTGGGCTAACAAAATGGAGAACTGCTAAGACGTAGGGAGAAAGCAGTTTAGCCAAGACAAGCAGTCTGCAAAGACTGATTAGCATTCTGCACGTAGCAAAATTAGTTTCTGGCCAGGTGGAAGTTGGAGGCTGGACACCTCGCATGCACTTTAGTTTGTCCGCAGATACCTCTGAGAACTTTCTATGGTGAGCAGCTCACCTTATCGTCTGAAATGTCTGAAGCCCAGCTCATTTTTCCAAAAGGAGCATCTTGGCTCCTCCATTGTTTTTAGGTGCCCCTCTATTCGGCGAATAGAGGCTGCAAATCCACGGTAAACACATTCTTGCCCGTTTAATCCAGGTTACTCAGGCAGTGGACAAACGGCACTGAGGACCCGCCCTGTCTGAGAACCCACTTTGGTCAGCCAAGCTCGGGTATGGCACAGCACGCCCTACCCGGGGATCCCATTCAAATCGTACCCGTAGCGGCCCATACGCAACCCATTCGACCTTTTCTTTCAAATTTGTTTTCATTTTTCGTTAGGCAGCCCTTAGGCCGCCATCCCACATGCTATTTACATCCAGGAACATTCGGATGGTAAATGAGCAAAGCCTGCGAGACGGCTCGCAGGAGGAGAGTTGTTAGGTGTATTCTGGTTCATAAATTCGCATTTTGAAAAAAAAATGAGGGGAGTCACAGGGTGTGACTTGGCCAGTCATTTAATGGGTCAATTGGAATTAGAGGACAGATACACTAACAAGTACGGATATTAAACTGTATTGACAGATACTGTGCTTGATCCCATAGCTTTCGAAGGACGAAAAAGGGTTCACAGCAAGGATCAGCCATACAGGAGGAAGAGAAAGAGAACAAAAAGAAGACCATGATGGAAGCCTGCTTATTACTGTTAAATGTTATATTTGTATGTGTGGAAGCAAGACACGTTTCCCCCACAACCCCCGCCGTAAATGTTTCACTCACAGCAACTCCCCCGTGCTCATCTCTGATCAGTGAAGTTCAGACCTGGTGCACAAAATTTATGACATGGTACTCCATGTCATACGTGATTGAATCACTGCTAGTGATCGCAATCCTCTGCATAATCATACAGACCCTCAGGTTGAGGAAATGGAAAAGGAGAGCCTCCCGTTCCTGCCCCTCAACCGTCTATGGAGTACGATCCCCTATTTTTTGGTTTCATCAATCCCCTTTGCCCCTTGATGAATAAAGCACTGTGTGAATAAAATAAAATATACCCATGTATTATATTGTCCTGGACTCGACTGCCGAGTCAGGAAATGTTATGTGATGTGGTATGAATGGATGAGGTTTAGTCTGTAATGAAATGTTTAAGGTAAGATAAGGATAGTTGTGATAGGTAGAGGTTCCCGGGTTTTTGGTAATGCATGTCCCCTTTGACATAGCGGCAAGTAGAGATGTCAGGTAAAAAAAATTTCTTCCCATAGTCAAGGACAGAGTAGACGCTCAGGAACTTGCCGAGGTCAGGGAACACCAAGAAGGCACCCAGAAGCACTCGAAGCAACGTGCATAGGTGATCCTGCACAATATTTTTAATTGTGAGGATCACAAGGAGGGAATGTAGCCACCTAAGATGGACACTGGGCTAACAAAATGGAGAACTGCTAAGACTGCAGGGAGAAAGCAGTTTAGCCAAGACAAGCAGTCTGCAAAGACTGATTAGCATTCTGCACGTAGCAAAACTAGTTTCTGGCCAGGTGGAAGATCTCAACCAAAGGTGTTAATAGCAAAACGCTTTGCATATTAATGAGGCAATCCAGATCTGGGCACACACAATAGCAACATTTGGTTTTGAATAGATACTTAAAGTGGAGGCCCAGACAAAACGGCACCAGAAGTATCCATCAGAAAAGACCCTAGAGACCGCCCCACACATCGAGAAGAGACCCTCAGATTGGGGGATTTGTGAGACATCGATTGGGAATTGATCCAATCAATTCATGACAGGCAAAGCCCGCCCCGAAAAGGCACGGACATTGGGGGCCACTATAAAGATAGACCCCGCACATGGTCCTGTCTGTTGTTTCTGCTCCGGCTCCGCTGTTGACTCCGTTGCTGTTGTATCCTGACTCCGACTCCAGCCGTTGATCCTGTCTTCCATAACCAGCCGTTGAGCACCAGCCATCGTTCAGTAAGTCCCAAAACGACGCTTGCTACTTGAACTTATACAGTACTCGTCTAATAACAAACAGAAGGTGCAGCCCAGAAAGGAACAAAGGCCTTGTCCCCTGACCTTGCTGGTTCCCACTTAGATAAGTATTTAGTCGTTTAATAGTAGAAATAGGTATTAGTCTTTAGCGTGTGCATGCGTATTTATTATATTTGTATAATAAATATTGATCGTTGGAACTTACTAATCGGTGTATAGTTTATTACTTTGAACCTGACCTTGAGATACTTGTGAGGTGTTTATATACGACACCTGGCGACTCCGAGCTGAAATTACACATACAGAGCCTAGCAGTGTTAAGCACACGGCCTTTAAACAGAGGCGTGTTAATACACTCCAATAAACGCGTATTACACTCAAGTAAAACGTGCAACAGGAGGCATAGGGGGGAAGTGAAGGCCTCTGTTTGGTCCCCGATACGGAGGAACCACCGGTTTGTACCAGGGAGGATAGATGGAGGGTTTTTGAGTTGGCACAGGGTAGGTATCAGGTGGATGGGGGACCTCTTCCTAGACGGGAAGTTTGCGACCTTAGAGGAGGTGGAGGGGAATTGGGGTCTACCCCCAGGGAATTCCTTTAGGTACATGCAGATTAGGGCGTTTGCTAGGCGGCAGGTAGCGGAGTTTCCGCTATTGCCGCCAAGGGGGGTCCAGGACAGGGTACTCTCGGGGACATGGGTCGCGAGGGTAGGATCTCTGCAATTTATCAGGTGATGCAGGAGGGGGAAGAGGCCTTGGTGGAGGAGCTGAAAGCGAAGTGGGAGGAGGAGTTGGGGGAGGAGATTGACAAGGGGATGTGGGCGGACGCCCTGGGGAGGGTGAATTCCTCCTCTTCTTCCGCACGGCTTGGCCTAATCCAGCTAAAGGTGCTGCATAGGGCGCATATGACTGGGACCAGGCTGAGCCAGTTCTTTGGGGGTGAGGACAGGTATGGCAGGTGTTCAGGGAGCCCAGCGAATCACACATGTTCTGGGCGTGTCCGGCACTGGAGGGTGTGGCGCTAACAATTATACTCAAAAATGAGAGACAAGTACAATAGAGGCTTTATTGCTGTGCGATGCTATTCCTCCATCTGCAGCTGTAGACTAGGGTCTGAGTGACTCACACGCATATTTATACACAAGCTCCCTGTGGGCGGAGCTAGCCGGCAGGGGCTTACCGGAGGAGCCTGTATTACAGGTACAGGCATACATCCCTCTACTGCAAGTACACATCACTACAGTGGTTATATCACCACAGAGGGTTTCTGGAAGGGGGTGGCGTGGACCTTGTCCAGAGTGGTTGGCTCCAGGGTGGAACCGGGCTGGGGGCTCGCTATTTTTGGGATAGCATCGGAGCCGGGAGTGCAGGAGGCGAGAGAGGCCGGTATTCTGGCCTTTGCATCCCTAGTAGCCCGGCGAAGGATCCTTTTGCAGTGGAAGGACGTGAAGCCTCCGAGCCTGGAATCCTGGATCAACGACATGGCCGGGTTCATTAAACTGGAGAGGGTCAAGTTTGCCCTGAGGGGGTCGGTGCAAGGGTTCTTCTGGCGATGGCAACCTTTTCTTGATTTCCTGGCGGAGCATTAGAGGGTGGTCAACTTCAGCAGCAACTCGGGCGGAGGAGGGGGGGGGGGGGGATTTGTGGGGGGGGGGGAACTATTGGTTCGTTATGGGGGTTTGTTCTTATGGTTCTATGTTTATTACTCTTTCTAGTTGTTAATTTATTGTTTTTGTATTGGGGTGGGGTTATTGTTTTTCTCTTTTCGTTGTTGGGATAAAATCTGTTGCTGCAAAATTTGAATCCAGTGATGATAAAATAATTTAATGAGTAATATAAGATAATCTTGTGAGTTCTTTTTACTTAATACTAAATTAGTAAACAAACAAATAACTAGATTAAACTATTAAATAAGATAATGCTAAATACTGATATCTATTAACTTCTTCTCTCTAGCTATCTCTTTTCTGTACTCTTGGCAACCCAGACACACTCTCCACAAGGAAAGAGTGGGGAATCCTTTTCATAGGTTTTTAGATGGATTTCTTCTATCTCACACCAGGAACAATGGCCTGGATTCTCCCCTACCCGGCGGGGCGGGGGGTCCCGGCGTGTCGGAGTGGCGTGAACCACTCCGGCGTCGGGCTGCCCCAAAGGTGTGGATGTCTCCACACCTTTAGGGGCCAAGCCTTCACATTGAGGGGCTAGGCCCACGCCGAAGTGGTTCCCACTCCGCCAGCTGGCGTGAACGGCCTTTGGCGCCATGCCAGCCGGGGTCGAAAGGACTTCGCCGGCCGACTTAAGTCCGCGCATGCGCCAGAGCGTCAGCAGCTGCTGACGTCATACCAGCGCATGCACAGGGTGGGGGTCACTTTCGCCTCCACCATGGTGAAGACCATGGCGAAGGGGGAAGAAAAAGAGTGCCCCCATGGCACAGGCCCGCCCGCCGATTGGTGGGTCCCGATCGCGGGCCAGGCCACCGTGGGGGCACCCCCCAGGGTCAGATCGCCCCACGCCGCCCCCCCCCCCCCCCAGGATCCCGACGCCCGCCCACGCCACCAATCCCGCCATTAAGAGAGGTGGTTTAATCCATGCCGGCAGGAGAGGCTAGTCAGCGGCGGGACTTCGGCCCATCGCGGGCCGGAGAATCGCCGCGGGGGTCCGCCGACCAGCTTGGCACCATTCCTGCCCCCGCCGAATCTCGGGGGGTGGGGTATTCAGGACACGGCGGGGGCGGGCGGGATTGACGCCGGCCTCAGGCGATTCTCCGACCCGCCAGGGGGTCGGAGAATCCCGCCCAATATCTCTCATTAAAAGTCTTGGCTAATGCCTCAAGAGAGGTACCAGAGAACCTTGGGACTATCTGTGGCTGCCTGCGCCTGCTAATAGTGGCCCTCCTTGCAAACCCTCTTATGTCATTTCCGCAGTGAATGGTAAGCTCAGTCATGCTTGCTACTTGTCTTTTTAAAGTAAGAAGTCTTACAACACCAGGTTAAAGTCCAACAGGTTTGTTTCAAACACGAGCTTTCGGAGCACGGCTCCTTCTTCAGGTGAAACATGAATTCACCTGAAGAAGGAGCCGTGCTCCGAAAGCTCGTGTTTGAAACAAACCTGTTGGACTTTAACCTGGTGTTGTAAGACTTCTTACTGTGCTCACCCCAGTCCAACGCCGGCATCTCCACATCATGTCTTTTTAAAGGTTACTCAATTTTCATATTGTGCCCCTAAGAGACATGGGATCAAGATCCAAAAATGTTCCAGGAGTAAGGTTCACTAACCTCATGCCTGCCTTAATATGCTGTTGCAAATCAGCTTCAGTAGCCATTATCAGAAAACCCTCCATTTTATTTCAAGTACCATTTATAAGGATATGCAGTGTCAGTGTTACAGAATAATAGAACATTTATCCACTTGAAAGTATTCCTGATCACAGCCCTGCCACC
This sequence comes from Scyliorhinus canicula, assembly GCF_902713615.1. Taxonomy (NCBI): domain Eukaryota; kingdom Metazoa; phylum Chordata; class Chondrichthyes; order Carcharhiniformes; family Scyliorhinidae; genus Scyliorhinus; species Scyliorhinus canicula. Next base: position 122,782,188 of record NC_052151.1, read on the forward strand.
AATGGACCTCAGAAGAAGGGTTGAAATCAACTGGGAGGTTACCCGTTGATGCTCCAGGAGGTCAGGTTAAAAAAAGTATTGGCAAGAAGGAACAAATGTTAATGAAGCCCCCTTCAAGACTTCAGGATGTCCCAAAGTACTTTACAGCCAAAGTAATTTTGAAATGTATTCGTTGATGTTATGGAGGAAAGTAGGTGGCAATTTATGCACAGCAATGTCCCACAGACAGCACCTAGATAATGACCAGTAAATTATTTTTTTGGTTAATTGAGGTATAAACGCTGGACAGGATACCAGGCCAACTCGACATGCCTCCTTTGAATAGTCCAATGGAATATTTTACCTTCAAACCAGAGAGAAGATAAGGCCCTGATTTGACATCACATCTAGAAGACAGCACCTGTGACAATGTGGCACTCTCTAAGTACTGTGCTGAAGTATTAGCTCTAGTTTTTGGATGGGACTTAAAGATACAACCTTTTAAATTTGCGATGTGAGTGCTGTCGCTGAGTCAAGACTGATGTCTAGGATCAGAACATCTATATCATTTTGTGGAGGAATGATGCAATGAAGCCATTAAATTTTACAGCATCAAAGGAGGCAATCTGGCCCATCAGTTTGTGCCAATTCTTTGAATGATTATCTCTTATTCTTCCTCACAGCTCTGCAATTTTTTACTTTTCAATCATATGTTCAATTACCTTTTGAAAGTCATTGTATCTGTTTCCAATACCCTATCAAATATTGCATTCCAGATCACACAGCCCACTCCACTTTTGCCCACTACTTTTGCCCACTATCTTTTAAAAAAATAAATTTAGACTACCCAATTCATTTTTTCCAATTAAGGGACAATTTAGCGTGTTCAATCCACCGACCCTGCACATCTTTGGGTTGTGGGGGCGAAACCCACGCAAACACGGGGAGAATGTGCAAACTCCACACGGACAGTGACCCAGAGCCAGGATCGATCCTGGGACCTCGGCGCCGTGAGACTGTAGTGCTAACCACTGCGCCACCGTGCTGCCCTTGCCCACTATCTTTAACTTGTATTTTTTGGTTATTAACCTACCAGGTAGTTGAAACAGTTTTTTCTGGTTTACTTTATTTAACCCCCCCTAAATCTTCCCCTAATATTCGTAGCTCTAAGGAGAAGAACCCCAAATTGTCAAGCTTAATGCAAAAAATGTTACCCATCCCACAATCTTACTTTCTGAATTTCTGTTGAAGTCATTTGTTTATTCAAAACAGCAGTGTCATACTGAACACCCACAGATGATGCATGTTCCCTAGAAATTGAACTGACATATAATTCCAGAGAAAATTGGAATTATAGTGATGCTGCTTGAGATTCTGGAAATCTATACAAATAAACAGAAAGGTCTCCTGTGCTGAATAGCCCTGATGCTCAAAAATATTACAAGGATCATCCTGTTTAAACTCTGTTTATTTTCTTATTTTCCCCTTTGTTTTTTGCTATTAATTTTTATCCACAGATGATTAATTGACCTGTGATTTAATGCAGACTTCGCCTTTAATTCAAGCAGGAGAGCTCAGTGATGACTCAGTTTGACTGACTTGGCTGGTGGCCAATGAACTGGCTCAAAGTTCTGGGAGTTGCCAATAACCAGTGGTGATTGGTTCTGATTTCTCTGGAAAGTCTCTCTCACCAGTAAGGCTGGGTTATTTTAGTTTTGTTTTGGTTCTGTGGCTGGAAGAATGGGCTCTGTTTCTCTCTCTGCAATGATGAAATCTCCCTGAAAAACCTAATCTTCTCCACCTGGAAAAAGTTGTACAAGTCCCACAGCCAGTCTGCCATCCCTCCAAGTCAACATGATCCTTCACCAGGCAATCAGAGAGGAGAAGGCCACTACAATGGCCCCCTTCCCCTCCAGCAGCTCCAGCTCCTCTGAAACCCCAAAGATCACCAGCACAGTGTCCGGCCTGACCTCAGCCCCCACTAGCCTGGATAACATCCAAAACACTGCCTCCTGAAAGCTCTCCAGCTTCTCGCAGCAGCAGTACATGTGAGCATGATTCGCCTGCCTCCACCCACACTTCTCAAACCCATTGGTCATCCACTGGAAGAACCCACTCATCCTCGCCCGAGTCATGTGCACCCTGTGCACCACCTCGAACTGTACCCAGCTCTTCCTCGTGCAGGAGGAGGTTGAGTTCACCCGCTGCATAACTTCACACTCGAGTCCCCAACCCATTTCCCTCCCCAACTCCTCCTCCCACGTATCCTTTATCCTCACCAACAGTGCCTTGCCCTGCTCCCCAACCACGTGTATATGTCCCCAATTCTACCCTCTCACAAATTGTCAGTGAGCAGCTGTTGCTCCAACAACATGTACTCCTGTAACTGGGGGAACGCCTGCCATTTCTTTCGAGCGAAGTCCCGCACCTGCATATATCAAAACTCGCTACCCCTCAGCAGCTGAAACCTCTCTGGCAGCTCATCCAGCAACACAAACTTCACCTCCAAAAACATATCCCTAATCGACTCCCGCCTCCTCCACGTCCCGCACATCCTATCAAACCCCCTGGCTTAAAGCTGTGGTTCCCACACAGTGCCGTTAGCACCAACATTTTATCCAACTTAAAACGCCTCCTCAACTGGATCCACATCCTGATAGTCGACTGCACCACCGGATGGGGCCATTACCAGTGTCCCCAAGCTAGAAGCGCTGCACGACACCTCCTCCAACCTGATCTACTCTTCCCCCTTCTTCCCATCGACACTTCACCTTCTCCACAGTCACCGCTCGTTAATAATATATCAGGTTTGGGAGTGCCAACTCCCCTTTCTGCCTCTGCCTCTGTAGCAGAGCACTCTTCACCCTTGGTAGCCTAGATGTTATTTTATTGAAACTGCAAACAAAATGAAATTAAAACTCAGGCTGGAAGCTGGGTTTGAAGTGAGATAAAGAGTCTTAAGAGATGAGTAGACCCAAAGGGGACCTTTGAGTTGAAAGCCCTGTCTAATAAAGGCTAAGTGCCTCTCCAGAAGAAATCCTACTGTCCGTGAGTATTGAACAAATGTTTCTGCTAGCAGACATCACCAACCTGGTGACTGTAAGTTATTGGGCAGCTAAGGGTCAAAGATTTTGGGACTTTTTAAATGATTCACTTGTGATGGAACTCTGGGGCCCGTGTGGCTGGAATTGACCGGGCACTATCCAAAAGGGTCGGAAAAGCAGTAACGAAGCATATTGTTTATAAATTAAAGAAACCTCCCAAAGTTTGGAAATTTTAACAGGGACGTTCACAAAGTTCCAAATAATCAAAATCAATACTCATAGAATCAAAATAATAATACAGCTCAGCTGGATGCCATTCAGCCCATCAGGTCTATACTAGCTCTTACAAAGAGCAATCCAGTTAATTCCACTCTCTGTCCTTTTCCCTGTAACCCTGACTTTTAAAATTTCAAAGTATTTTTTCAATTCCCTCTTTCATATTGACCCTCTATATACCACCTTACTCGGCAAAAGTTTCGAAATCCTAATCACCTGTTGTGGTCACTAAGTTTTTTCCTCATATCACATCTACTTTTTTGCTGATAAATTTGTTCCCTCTAGTTGTTGACCCTTCAGCGATTAGAAATATATAAAACCCAAGATCCAATATGCTTTATTATCCGTCTTGTCTTGTCTTGCAACCTTCAAAGCTTTGTGCACAAGCTTACCCAAGTCCCTCTCTACTTGCATTCCAGCATAGATTCATGGAAACATAAGATCCATACAGAAGGGGGCCATTTACCCATTTTAGTCTGCATGTATACTCTCCTCATTCTCCTATCACAATTTTCTGGGTTGAATTTTGTCTGCCATGTGCCCACCCATTCCACTAGTCTGGTGATATTCTCTTGAAGTCAATTATTGTTTTCTTCAATGTGTATTACACTTCAATTTTTTGTGAGATCTGCAAGTTTCAGAATTGTGCTGCTGTACTCGCATGTCTAAGTCACTGTCAAAGCTGGTAGTGGTGTCAAAGCTGGTAGTGGTTTTGGTACCACACCTTCAGGAACTCTACTGTATACCTCCCTCCAGCCATTTGTCACAATCTGCTTATTTACCCTTGGCCAATTTTTTATCTATGCTGCTGCTTCCAGTTTTGTTCAATGGGCTTCAGTTCTGTTAACAAACAAAATGTGTGGTACTTTGACATTTGCCTTTTGAAAGTCCATAGACACAACCCTCATCCACCCCTTCAGTTACCTCATCAAAAACCTCAATCAAATTCGTTACACATGATTTGCCCTTAATAAATCCTTGCTGCCTCTTATTTTATTAGCTTGTCCAAGTGGCTATTAATTTTCTTCCGGATTATTGTTTCTAAAATCTTCCAACTATTGATATTACATTGACAGGCTTGCAATTGCCAAGTTTATATCATCCCTTTTTGATCAAGGGTATAGCATTAATGGTTAGGGTTTGGGTGCTTCTGCATTACACTGTACCTAAGGAGGATTGGAAGATTGTGCCAGCACTCATGTGATTTTTATCTTTATTTGCTTCTGCATTAAATAATACATCCCATCCAGATTGGGTGATTTATCACTTTAAGTATTGGCCAATTTTTTATCTATGCTGCTGCTTCCAGTTTTGTTCAATGGGCTTCAGTTCTGTTAACAAACAAAATGTTTGTTTCTAGTACCTCCTCCATTATTATCTCAACACTTATCCGGTAAAGCGCCAATACCCTAATTTGGCAAAGTCCTCTTCTTTGGTAAATGTACATTTAAAAAAAAGAAAGACTACAATTTATATCCTGCTATTCACAACCACCTCAAGTCTCAAAGTGTTTTACAGCCAGTGAAATATTTGTGAAGAGTTTGTTGTAATGTTGGAAATGCAACAGCAAATTTGTGCACATCAAACTCCCACAAACAGCAATATGAGAATTGTAATAATCTCACCAAGGCCAGTCTGCCGACACCATGCCCTTTTATTTACATAATGGAAAAGACTACAGCCGTGGCTGACAATGCACATAGAATGCTGCCATCTCAGCACTTAGTTCCTCTTTCTGAGATATGGTTTCATTCTCGAAATCCACCATCAGGATTTTTTGACAGGGTTGGGTGTTTTTGCAGCCATGCCTTACTTTGCCTGGTGGCAAAGTCTCTAATTTAGGGTCATCACATCCTCTTCCAACGCCGGTAAAGGAGCCAGACTTGTAGTTAATGGGAAGCGGCTCAACACATCGGATTAGATATCTGGATTCCAGGGCAGTGCTCTAAAAGGTATTCATAAACTGCAAGTAACAGGGCCCAACACTGTATCTGGGCAGAGGCAATAGGGGAAATTGCCTTATCCTCTTTAAAAAGTCCCTATAAGGGCTTGTGGTCAGTTACTATTTTGAAACACCTACCCACCTTTGGTACTTCCTTTGGTACTTCCATAGTAGAGTATGCAAGGGCATCAGTAAAGGGGCTAAATTTGGGATGAATTTCCTGTAATAATTCACCAATCTCATCTTCATTACCAATGTAATAATCTTGCCAAGGCCAGTCTTCCGACACCATACACATAACGGAAAAGGCCGCAGCCTGGCTGACAGCCACAAGTCCAAGCTCGGGGACCTACACAATACTGGCCCAAGCAAGTGAATTTTAAACTCCCGCTACTCATTTCCCATTGGGTGAACTCCCGCCCGTCCAATAGGGAAGTTCATACATCATGAAGCTGAATTACTAGTCCAGTGACATGATGACTACACCATTGTCTCCTGCTAACAATGCAATGATTTTTACCTTCAAAAATCATACTTTTTAACTTCCCTAGCTCCTTAAACTGTGACTGCAGGACCTCAATCCTTTTCCTCATTATTTTGATGGCTCTGCCATGGATCATCAGTCTGGCTTCTCCTCCTCAAGGGATAGGCACTGACAGTATACACGTGCCCTGATGCAGCGCTTCCTTTGCACCTCCTCCTCAGCATGTCGAACGGCCAGCACACAAACTTCACTGGCTGGCCCATACTCTTCTGGGGCAGGTTCCTCTTGTGCAGGGTCCACTCTGAGCTGGCCCTTCCTCTCCAGCCTCCACAGCTCCAGCCCCTTCCCACCACCACCCTTCAAGCACCCCCTCGATATATCCTCGTCCACACCGTACCTCGGTCCTGCGAAGTTGGGAGCCCCTATCCTCACCACCCATCCGTGTCAACTGGGGTACCAGTGGCTACCGCAGCCCATGTCAGCAATAGGCTCTGTGGTCCCTGTCCTGTTTCCCCCGGTGGAGTCTACTGTGCGTCTCCTCCTAGTTGGGCAGTGTGTTATCCCACCAGCAGGGTGGCACCTGGTTATGTGGTGGAGAAAGTCACTTTGTGCCACCAATCACCTCCATGCTTAGAGGCTTGTGTGTGGACAGTTTCTGCAGATGGGGGCGTGTGGTGGAAGTGTGCATCTGCTGGGAGGTTAGCTGCAGTATGATGTGGTCCTGGGTGTGACACATGATGTAACAGACAACCTGACCGGGGTCATGAGAGACAGGGTGCGGTGGGCAGGCAGGGCTTGGAGATAGCTGCTGATCCTGAGAGGTGGGCTAGCTGATAATGTCACTAGTTATGCCTCTGCCCTGAGAGGGCAATGTGCCAAAGACCAAGGTGCAGGTGTCCTTTGTTTGGGGTGATCTCTGCTAGTCCCCTGCTTCCCTTCAGTGGGGCAGCACTTCTGATGAGTGCGCTAAGGAGGGCCAATAGCTGCTGTGTCACTGATTGAGCTTGGCCACACCCATCCCCTCGATAATACAGCTGGGGAATAAGGAGTTCCAGAGGGATGGCCGACAATGTTTGAGAGTTTTTAAGGGTTCTCTTACCTTCTTGCTCCCCCTCAGCAGCCATGATGGCCTGGCCCCGCATGTACATATTTACACCAATTTGCACCCTCGTGACTTCCACCTAAGAGGATGAAGCATGAAGTGTTCAACCCGCTAATGACATTTAAATCCATGCAAATAATGGATTTTCTGGGTGCAAACCTGAATTGTTTGATTTTGTGCAATTCTCCACCCGATCGCGATTCCGGGGTCATGAAGCGGAGAATCCAGGCCTTATTCTAAAAGGATGTCTTCTATAACTAAACCGACCTTTGTCCATTACAATGGTGAGTAACGAATATGATTCGGCAGCCACATTAATTTGTAGACATGCCTGTGAAAAATCTATTTTACTGAATTTCTGTCCTATTAAGTCATAGAACCATAGAATTCCTACAATGCAGAAGGCGGCTATTTGGCCCATCAAGTCTGTACTAACCCTCTGAAAGAGCACATTATCTAGGCCCACTTCCCCACCCTATCCTTGTAACCCCACAACCCCATCTCACCTGCACATCTTTGGATACTGAGTGATAATTTAGCATGGCCAATTCAGCTAACCTGTACATCTTTGGCCTGTTGGGAGGAAAATGGAGCACTGGAGGAAACCCACGCAGACACAGGGAGAAAGGGCAATCTCCACACACAGTCATTCAAGGCTGGAACTGAACCCGGCTCCCTGGCGCTGTGAGGCAGCAGTGGCACCCAGAAAATCCTCCAGAAAGCAAATCTTCAATCAACGGTAGGCCAGTAGCAGTTCTAAAATCTCCACAAACTCACCGAGCTATTCCACTTTAGTACATGATCAATTGTTGTTGCCCAATCACTTGTAGCAACATGTTTAATGACTCGTATCCAACTAATCTTTCTAGTTCTTTTTCCACTTTAGGCTTTATGACGTATGGTCCGGTTCTAGTTTTGAGGCATCTGGGTGTGCTGTCCGCTTAGGTGTAGCTCAACTCTAGTCATAGAGTCTAGTGAATCTTCAAACACCCTCTCATACTTCTTCAGTTGTTGAAAATTGCTCCTTTTATCCATTAGTTGATTGACTGCTTTCCTGTTAAGCCTAATCTCAGCGAAGCAAGCTGTGACAGATGGAGCAGGTAAATTTCCACATATAACGTGAATAGGCAACTTCACCTTTGCCCATTTGCTTCTACTTTCACAACAATGCTTCCTTTTAATGGTCTGACCTCTTCAGTAAACATTATTAGGATCATGTTGGATGGTTTTAAAGGCAGTTGCTTAGCTTTTGGTGATAAATTGTTTTAGGTATTAGTGATACTGCTTCACCCTTATCAGCAGCTTCTATTTTAATTTCATGAACGTCAAGTTTTGGATATGCCCAAAAACATTGTTGATCGTCCTGCATTGACAAGACACCTAACAAGCTCTTGCAGGAGCTAGGTTTCGCTACCTTTTGAGTGATCATGAGCTTCATCCACTAATTTATAGACACGACTAGATTGTTCATTTGTATTGTTCTTCTTGCACTTGCTTGGTGTAAGAGAGGTTTTCTGAGCCCATCATGTTTTGGCAATGTGGCCTTTCTTACCACAGTTCTTGCATGTATTTGATTTACCCCAGCGTTCCCCCGCTGAGTGTCCAACCTGTGACATAGTTGAACCTTTGCAGCCTATTCCTTGAGGTATCCATTTGGTGGATCTTCTCTCCAGTCCCTATCTGCAAAACCTCTCTCATAGCAAGCTGCATAGATGTGGTAACTTCCACAGCAGCTTTCAGAGTTAAATCACTTACAGTAAGCAGCTTCCTCTGAATTGCTTCACTGTGTAACCCACAAACCAGCTAGAGTTTCATCAAGTATTGGACCAAATTCACAATATCTAGCTAATCTTCTTAAAGATGCTACAAACTGTAAAATTATTTCACTTTCTTCCTGACTAAGGCAGTGGAATTGAAACTTTTCTGCAATCAATACGGTTGAGGAGATAAATGCCTCTCTAAGATTTTCATTAATTCACTGAAGGATTGTCTCCTGGTTTTGCAGGGTGAACAGGATTCTGCAGCAGCATAAACGTTTTATGGCAAACTGAGTTAGGAAATGTGACCTTTAGGTGTCTGATTAACTATTAAAAACATGTGGAATCTTTCTTCATATGAATTCTTCATTTCATAAATCTCATCAAGCGCATCCATGGCGCCCATTTTTCCTGCCATTTTTGGATCCCTGCTCCTAGGCTCCTCCTCACTTTCCGATTGTGTTGGAAAGTATGGCACAAACAACACCTTGAACAAGCAACTATTTTTGCCTGAGTATATTTTGCCTTTTCATTTGTGTAGTGACCCACGCAGAATCGGCAGACGTTGAAATCCCCATTCCCCGCATCCGTGTAACTTTGCCACGTGCGTGGTTCCTGCAGCCCAGACCCCACCCACTTCAACACAAGCAAGTATTCCCCTTCTGCCGGTCTTCTTACTCACAGTTGCTGTTGAAAGTCTTCACATTGGCGGCAGTGCTTTGCTTGAAGTCTGTGTGTGTGTGTGTGTAGTGTGTGGGTGTGTGTGAGTCCATTCCTGAGAAATGACCGTTACTCCCGATGCTGTCCCACAATTAATCAACAAAAATCTTCTTTCCAGCCATTTTCTGCCTCAATGCTCATTGCCTGTTTTATCTCCTGTTATATTTCTTCGTTACCACAAAAAGAAAAGCCATGGAGGTTCCCACATTCTGATGAGAGGTTTATGAAGGGCATTTCTCATACAATCAAGATGGTGATCTGTTCAAAGCCCGTGCAACACTCTGCTGATGTGACTACACATCATGTGATGCAGAACCAAGAAGAATATATCCCCAGATATATAACACACATTTGGGGCCTTCTCGAATGTAATGCTGGTGAAATTGAATGAAATTGATGCTGTACAGTCTGATCAGTGCCTTCTTAAAATGACAATCAGAATTCCATGAATATCACAGGTTACCAATTTACTTATCAAAACTGGTGTTCTGTTTGAAACAGGTAGACACTTCATCTGCCTGGCAATAAGACTCTAAAGCCAATTGAGCTGAGCTGATTGTTGGGTTTAATGGTGTAAGCCTCCTGATTCCACTTTGAAGCTGTTACTTTCACATAATACCAATTAATATGTTAAAGTCAGCCCCCTAGATCTTTGAAATTTAGAGCGCAGGTCGTAAAGGTTTGCATCAGTATTCACCAAAGAGACGGAATTGGTGGATGTTGAGTCTAGAGAAGGGTGTGTTGACAGCCTGGGTTACATTGAGATCCAAAAAGACGAGGTGTTGGGCGTCTTGAAAAATATTAAGGTGGATAAGTCCCCAGGGCCTGATGGGATCTCCCCCAGAATATTGAAGGAGGCAAGAGAGGAAATTGCTGAGGCCTTGACAGAAATCTTTGGATCCTCACTGTCTTCAGGTGATGTCCCGGAGGACTGGAGAATAGCCAATGTTGTTCCTTTGTTTAAGAAGGGTAGCAAGGAACTACAGCCCGGTGAGCCTTACATCAGTGGTAAGGAAATTACTGGAGAGAATTCTTCGAGACAGGATCTACTCCCATTTGGAAGCAAGTGATCGTATTAGCGAGAAGCAGCATGATTTTGTAAAGGGGAGGTCGTGTCTCACTAACTTGATAGAGTTTTTTGACGAGGTCAAAAAGATGATTGATGCAGGTAGGGCAGTGGATGTTGACTATATGGACTTCAGTAAGGCCGTTGACAAGGTCCCTCATGGCAGACTGGTACAAAGGTGAAGTCAGACGGGATCAGAGGTGAGCTGGCAAGATGGATACAGAACTGTCTAGGTCATAGAAGGCAGAGAGTAGCAATTGAAGGGTGCTTATCTGATTGGAGGGCTGTGACTAGTGGTGTTCTGCAGGGATCAGTGCTGGGACCTTTGCTGTTCATAGTATATATAAATGATTTGGAGGAAAATGTAATTGGTCTGATGAGTACGTTTGCGGACAACACAAAGGTTGGTGGAATTGCGGATAGCGATGAGGACTGTCGGAGGATACAGCAGGATTTAGATTGTTTGGAGACTTCGGCGGTGAGATGGCAGATGGAGTTTAATCCGGACAAATGTGAGGTAATGCATTTTGGAAGGTCTAATACAGGTAGGGAATATACAGTGACTGGTAGAACCGTGAAGAGTATTGACAGTCAGAGAGATCTTGGTGAACAGGTCCACAGGTCACTGAACGGGCAACACAGGTGGAGAAGGTAGTCAAGAAGGCATACAGCATGCTTGCCGTTATTGGCCGGGGAATTGAATATAAAAATTGGCAAGTCATGTTGCAGCTGTATAGAACCTTAGTTAGGCCACACTTGGAGTATAGTGTTCAATTCTGGTCACCACACTACCCGAAGGATGTGGAGACTTTAAGCGGTATCTTGACAAATACACAAATAGGATGGTAATAGAGGGATATGCACCCCGGAAGTATAGAAGATTTTAGTTTAGATGGGCAGCATGGTCGGCAGAGGCTTGGAGGGCCAAAGGGCCTGTACCTGTGCTGTACTTTTCTTTGTTCTTTGTTCCAAAGACCACAAAACATAAATCGAATTTTGTGGTTTTATAGATAAGGCATTGAATACAAAAAAAATGAAGTCACTGTGATGTTTTGCAAGAATTGGTTAGGTTCTGTTGCACGTTTTACTTGAGTGTATTACGCGTTTATTGGAGTGTATTAACACGCCTCCGTTTAAAGGCCGTGTGCTTAACACTACTACAGCTCTGTGTATGTAATTTCAGCTCGGAGTCGCCAGGTGCCGTATTTAGACACCTCACAAGTATTTCAAGGTCAGGTTCAAAGTAATAAAACTATACACCGATTAGTAAGTTCAAACGATTGATATTTATTATACAAATATAATAAATACGCATGCATACGCTAAAGACTAATACTTATTTCTACTATTAAACAACTAAATACTTATCTAAGTAGGAACCAGCAAGGTCAGGGGACAAGGCCTTTGTTCCTTTCCGGACTGCACCTTCTGTTCTCTAATAGTCGGCTAGAGTATAGGTAATGCCGGGGTCACGTAGCGAGCGTCGTTTGGCACTTACTGAACGGTGGCTGGTGCTCAACGGCCGGTGATGAAAGACAGGATCTGGAGGCTGGAGTCGGAGTCAGAACAGCAGTCCAAGCCGGAGCACAAAAACAGACAGAACCATGTGCGGGGTCTACCTTTATAGGTCCCCCAATGTCCGTGCCTCTTCGGGGCGGGCCTTTACCTGCCATGTATCGATTGGGTCATTTCCCAATCGATATTTTACAAATCCCCCAATCTGAGGGTCTCTTCTCGATGGGTGGGGCGGTCTCTAGGGTCTTTTGTGATGGATACTTCTGGTGCCGTTTCGTCTGGGCGTCCACTCAAAGTATCCATTCAAACTCAAATGTTTCTATTGTGTGGGCCCAGATCTGGATCGCCTCATTACTATGCAAAGCGTTTTGCTATTTACACCTTTGGTTGAGATCTTGCACCTGGCCATAAACTGGTTTCGATACGTGCAGAATGCTAATTAGCCTTTTGCAAACTGCTTGTCCTGGCTAAAACTGTTTTCTCCCTACAGCCTTAGCAGTTCTCCATTTTGGTAGCCCAGTGTCCATCTTAGGTGGCTACAGTTCACAAACGCATTACAAAAGATTGTTATGGACAGGATTTATGTGGTCCCTTTGGTTTGTAATCAGGATTTTTGTGGGTAAGGCGTAATTTAAAATTTTTTTAAATAAAATGCAGCAGCAGGCTTTCTAGTAATCGTAAAAAGTAAATAAGATTATTTATTATCACAAACTTTTTCTTTTTTTAAATAAATTTAGAGTACCCAATTCATTTTTTCCAATTAAGGGCCAATTTACTGTGGCCAATCCCCCTAGCCTGCACATTTTTGGGTTGTGGGGGCGAAACCCATGCAAACACGGGAGAATGTGCAAACTCCACACAGACAGTGACCCAGAACCGGGATCGAACCTGTGACCTTGGCACCGTAAGGCTGCAGGGCTAACCCACTGTGCCACCGTGCTGCTCTATTATCACAAATTAGCCCTGGATGTTTTAACACAACTAGTGCGATTTATCGACTGTGACCTGCCTGAATCTCCTCATCGAGGAGACCCCAATCGGGCGTGGTTTAGCACTGGTCACTACAAACATTGACCAGGAGGAACGGAACTTGGGGGGGTGGGGGCTTATCCCAGGCAACCGGAGGCCCCTGGGTGGTTGGTATCTGCGCAGGGTGACATCCTGACAGTGCAGATGCTGCCTGGGTACCGTGGTAGTGCCACCTGGTCAGCCTGGCAGTACCAATTTCCAGTCACCATGTGGACCAAAGACTCCCGCCCTCTTCACTGCTTGCTTTTCCAACATATTTTAGTATCATCCAGAAATGTTGCTATTTTACACTCTTCCCTGCGTTCAGATCATTTATATAGATTGTAAACAATTGAGGTCTGAGGACTGACCCCTGTGGCACCCTGCTAGTTACAGTTCACCTGCCAGAGAAGGACCCCATTTATCTCGACCCTCTGCTTTCTGTCAATCAGTCGACCTTCAATCCAATCTAATACTCGACCCCCATTCACCAATGATCTCATCTTCTGGATCAGTCTTTCATGCAGCACCTTGTCAAATGCCTTCTAGAAGTCTAGATATACCACATCCACAGGTTCCCCATTATCCAGCTTACTGGTTAGGTCCTCAAAGAAATCAAACAAGTTTGTCAAGCATGACAAAGGCATGGGCAGCACAGTAGCATTGTGGATAGCACAATTGCTTCATAGCAATTCGATTCCGGCTTGGTTCATTGTCTGTGCAGAGTCTGCACATCCTCCCCGTGTGTGCGTGGGTTTCCTCCGGGTGCTCCGGTTTCCTCCCACAGTCCAAAGATGTGCAGGTCAGGTGGATTGGCCATGATAAATTGCCCTTAGTGACCAAAATTGCCCTTAATGTTGGGTGGGGGTTATTGGGTTATGGGGATAGGGTGGAGGTGTTGAGCTTGGGTAGGGTGCTCTTTCCAAGAGCCGGTGCAGACTCAATGGGCCGAATGGCCTCCTTCTGCACTGTAAATTCTATGACTTACCTTCATAAAACCAGGCTGACAGTGATGGATTGAGCTTTCTCTTTCCAAATGTTCAGTCATTTCCTCCTTAATGATTGATTCCAGCAACATCCCCACCACAGAGGTCAAGCGTCCGGTCTATAGTTTCTTACGTTTTGCCTCTCTCCATTTTTGAATAGGGACATCACATTAGCCTGTTTCCAATCCTCTAGGACTCACCAGAATTCAGGAAATTCTGAAATATCATAACCAATGCATCCACTATCTCTGCTGCCACTTCTTGTAATACCCGAAGGTGCAGGCCATCAAGTCCTGGAGACTTAACTGCCTTAAATCCCATTAGTTGATTCAATACCGTCTCCCCAGTGATTGTTATTGCACCAGGTTCCTCTGCATTAACTGGTGGGACAAAAGGATCCTGCTGGTGGGAACGGTTGGAAACCCCACCCAAAATCTTCATTCTTGTACTGGACGTGACAAGACTATTAAAGCCATGGAAAGAATAAAGCAAAGTTCACTAACGGCACGGCATTAGTGAAAAGTATTTTCATGAAGAAGTTGGAAAATTCAGAATTCTTTCATTAGAATTAAGAAGGTTTAAGAAGAAGAATTAAGAAACCTCGATTAGGTTTTCAAACCTATGAAAGGTTTGGAGAAGTGAAAATAAAAGTTTGCTTCCCCTGGTTGGTGATTCAATATAAAGCAGGCAAAGGTTTTTTCTAGTGGGTTGAGCAACGTCTGACAACACTGAAGAAACAATCTTCTGGGATGCGTTAGATTGAGCTGAGCAGTGTGCATAGGCATTCTGTGGAAACACACCATCATGAATAACAAAAGCTGTAAGATATTGGCTTTGCTGTGCGAATGGTATCTGAACATAGCTCCTTCATATGTTGAGCTTCATGAAGATTGTGGAGTCATGAAATTGTGGTTCTCGCTGTTGTGTTAGAGGAAACTGATAATTATCTGGAATAATAGATTGTTGACTGCATTAAGGTTGACACACAGTCGAAGTTTGCTACTTTTGAGATGCGCAATGACTAGACTTGACATTCAGGCAACGATTCGATTCACTCAATGATACCATCTGCTTCTAGTCGTTTCAGTTCAGCTGACACTTCAGCACAGATAACAAATGGCAGCCATCCCAAATTTTGCAAAATTGGCAGAATTGATATGTTGCCACAAGGAACATGACATTACTCCTCGATCTCCCCAACCCGTAAATAAGCATGGATGCCTGAGTGTGCAGTCTGCATTACTGATCACGTTAATTTGTACTCTGTGAATCCAAATTCATCAAAAAGATTTGCTCCTGTATGGCTTTGGCCTTTAGCCACATGGAATATGAATCTGTCTCGGGTGATGGTTTTTGCAGTGCACTGGGAAGGTGGTCCTTTCTAAAACCAGAATAATTGAGTCATTGTAAGCTTAAAGAGCACTTGTCATGAAGTGAGAAAACTGCCAAAATGAACCTATCCCTTTTAGAATTGAACTATCTAGGCTTGGCTGACATCATGGTGATGGCCTTTGCCACAACGATTTGCTTCAAAGTATGTTGCAAAATAATTTTCTAAAACTTTGCTGTTTGTCTTTTGAAACAAGTAATAGTTAAAGATTTCTGAAAATTAAACATAATCTTTTGTAATTTTTTAATGCGTTAACTTCCTTGCAGATGGTAGGTGAGCAAACATGACTTGCATTTCTTGGAAAGTCACAATGCTGTTATGTTCTGTGTTGTGGCCCTGATACAGATGCACAGAACATCTAGTTCTTTGACTAGTAAGATAGTTTATTCACAAAATTAACACATAATCGTAATCATCATCATCGTAATCATCATCATCGTGGTCATCATCATCACCGTCTTCAATAGCTGCTCCTGTGAAGTATAACACTGCTCATGGAATTATGTGTTCATGCAACAAGAGACCAATTTCAAAGTAGCAGCGAGTCTTGCTGCAGAACCTTCACCTCATTCCCCATCCTCTGGAACTGCAGGAAGACTAAAAAAATTGAAGAAAGAGTCATTTGGTACTGTCTTCGTAACAGTTCTACCAGTGCGCTGACCCTTATGCATCTGCTTCATTTTAATGGTGATGTTTTTTCCTTTCTTCCAGTCGATCTGGCATCCTGTGCATCTTATCATTTCTGATTCATCAAAGAAGAAAATGTCTGACTCATCAGGCTGCAACTCCAACTGGTATGTTTTTGTCACTGCTTCATTTGTGAAATGCTCATTTGGCTCAAACTCCAGAGTAAAACTCATTGGCTCTCCAGGATCTGAAAATGTCACTTGTAAATCTTTTAAATGCTTTAAGATAGGCTCATCATGTGCCTGGATCATGTCACTGAGCAAATCCACATATTTGAAGACTGTTAACCAGAATTCTGGAATTACTTTTGACTCTTCCATCTCTTCATCTGGTTTATCTTCCTCCACCTTGGCTTTTGCTTTTATCTCATCAGATAACTACTCCACTTCATCTCATTGCCATTTGCAAAGATCATCTGTCGCAGCACTGTCTGGAATACAGCTGCTCAACTAGGTCCAGTGCCTCACACGTGTCCGCTCCTATGATGGACTTGTGTTCCGTGTCCACAATGGAAAATGTTATGGTGTGACTTTGGTTATGTATCCATGCTTCGAGCTCACATGCACTTAACGCCGCAATTTCCTTCCCATTCTATCTCCCTGGCTCTACAATCAACACTCGAACACCTCAACAACAAGGACACCTATGTAAGCCTGCTGTTCATCAACTACAGCTCCGCCTTTAACACCATTATCCCTACAAGACTAATAACCAAACTCCGCAATCTTGGACTTGACCCCTCCCTGTGCAGCTGGATCCTCGACTTCCTCAGCAACAGACCGCAATCTGTCAGGATAGGCAACAGCACCTCCTCCACAATAGTCCTCAACACCGGAGCCCCACAAGGATGTATGCTCAGTCCTCTACTGTACTCCCTATACACACATTACTGTGTAGCAAGATTTAACTCCAACTCAATCTATAAGTTTGCAGATGATATGACTGTGCTGGGCCGTATCTCAAACAACGACGAATCAGACTACAGGAGGGAGATAAATCACTTGGTTGCATGGTATACCGAAAATAACTTCTCTCTAGATGTTGGAAAGACTAAGGAACTGATCATCGACTTCAGGAAGCGCAGCACGACACACACGTCGTCTGCATCAATGGCTCCGAAGTGGAGATGATCGATAACTTTAAGTTCCTGGGGGTCGCCATCACCAACAGTCTGTCCTAGTCCACCCAAGTTGATGCAACAGTCAAGAAAGCCCAACAACATCTCTAGTTCCTATGGAAGCTAAAGAAATTTGGCATGTCTGCATTGACTCTCACAAACTTCCACTGATGTACGATAGAGAGCATCCTATCCGGCTGCATCACAGCTTGGTATGGCAACTACTCAGTCCAAAATCGCAAGAAACTGCAGATTGTGTGAACTCAGCTCAATGCATCACACAAGCCTGTCACCCCCACATTGATTCTGTATACACCTCCCGCTGCCTCAGGAAGGCAGACAGCATTATCAGAGACCCCTCTCACTCAGGCATTGCCTTCTTCCAGACCCTTCCATCAGGCAAAAGGTACAGAGGTCTGAAGACCTGCACATCTAGACATGGGAACAGCTTCTTCCCCACAGCTACAAGACTCCTCAAAAACTCCCCCTTGGACTGATCTGATCCCTGTAAGAACACTGTTCACGACGCCCTATGCTGCTCTTGGCTCATGTATTTGTTTTGTTTGGCCCGTTGTTCTGCAATGTAACCAATCACTGTTTGTCGAGGTACCATTTGTCAATGTTCTCTGTTGATTATTCTTTTGTCTACTATGCACGTACTGTGTACGCTCCCTCAGCCGCAGAAAAATACTTTTCACAATACCTCGATACATGGGACAATAAATCAAAACAAATCAAATCAAACCACTCTAGTCACTCAGCAGAATCGTTTGATTGATGACTATTGGTTTGACGCTCAGCCTGTTCACATCTGACAAACTAAGAATATTGGCCCTTGATCCCGTGTCCAGCTTGCATTGAATTAAAGTGCCATTGATCAGCAATGGAATCGTCCATCTGTCTTCCATTGTATCAGCATCACCATCACTATTGCCGCAACTGGTAAGTAAGACTTCTTTACTTCGCATATTCAGACTCATCTTGTCCTCAGTCAAAATCAGATCAACGAAAAATAGGTCTTCAAAGCACATTTCCTCAATCACATTAAGTGATCCTGTTTGGTTCACTGTTGGATGTGCAAAACATTGCTTCACAAAGTGATTTGTTCTGCTACACTTGGAACACATCTTCCCAAATGCTGGACATTCTCATGACCCATGTTGATTGCTGCAATGCTGGCACAAGATGGCAGATCCGGTCGGCTGCTAAAAATGTCACTGAGACCACATTTCTTCTTTACATCAATATGCTTATGGCGCTGCCGTCTTTTGCCACATTGGCGCCAAAATGTTTCAGATTGAGCACGCTTGCAGGCATGACAAATATTGATAGCATATTGTAGTTGAAGCTCTTCTTCCCTCCATAGCCTCTCACGTACTTTATCATTCAATATCCCAAACACTATCTGATCGCTGATCATTGGCGACTGATGCACAATCAATGGACACGAAACGTAGGTGAAGTCCGAACTAAAGGCTTTAATTAGCAAGAAGTGAACCCGGCAGCAGACGTACAGGAGAATGGCTGGGTGCCGGGGAACACGGGTTCTTATACCTCGCCTGGTAGGCGGAGCTACCTTCTTCTTAGCCAATTGGGCTAAGAGCACACAATACCTGGGCCAATGGGCAGCAAATCCTCTGCACCAATGGCAGTTCACACTCCCAGGTACCGTAATACCCCTAGTCATACTACCACATTCACCCCTTGTTGAGAAAGGAACCGAGGGGGGGGGGGGGGTGGGTGTACGGGGAATACGGACATGGAGGGGGGGGGTGTGTCCCGTGAGTATACAAGAGACTGGTAGTATGACTAGAGATGTTGGATCGTACCATTTCACTGATGGCTGCCCACTGGCCCGCAACTATTTGCAGGGTTGAGTCAAAACACAGTAACTATGTACAGTTTGGGGAATGGAAAAAAAATAGATAACAAGCAAAAACAAGAGTCCATCAACAGTTCACATGGATTCGATCAGCCGATCGGGTGCCTTGGACGTCCTGTGCGACCTGCGGAGCTGTGCCGGCGACGTTGGAGTGGTGGTGGTCCGTGACTCCGGGAGCGATGATCCTGTTCTTGCGGTTGCGTCCGTACTCCTAGTCAGAGCTAGCGGGGGCCAGGCCAGGGGAGGGTAGTCCTGTCCACTAGGCAGCGCGTGTAAAGGTGTCGGTGGGGCCGGGGGGGGGGGGGGGGGGGCGCCTGCCGGGGACAGTAGGGGTTGGCGGGGGGTTGGGGGGGCTGGCGCCGGGGTGGGGGTGGCCGGGATCCGGCGGGTGCCAGGTCCCGTAGCGAGACCGTGTCCTGTCGGCCGTCGGGATTCTCCACATATGCGTACTGCGGGTTCGCGTGGAGCAGCTGGACTCTTTCGACCAACGGGTCTGACTTGTGCACCCGCACGTGTTTCCGGAGCAGTATGGGCCCGGGGGTAGCCAGCCAGGTTGGGAGCGGGGTCCCTGAGGAAGACTTCCTGGGAAAAACAAGAAGGCGGTCATGAGGCATTTGGTTAGTGGATGTACAGAGAAGTGAGCGGAAGAATGGAGGGCGTCTGGGAGGACCTCTAGCCAGTGGGAGACTGGGAGATTTCTGGACCGTAGGGCCAGCAGGACGGTCTCCAGACCGTACCATTCTCCCTCTCGACCTATCCGTTACCCCTGGTGTCGTAACTTGTCGTCCTGCTGGAGGCGATGCCCCTGTTGAGCAGGAATTGACGCAGCTCGTCACTCATAAAGGAGGACCCCCGATCGCTATGAATGTAAGCAGGGAATCCGAACAGGGAGAAAATGGTGTGTAGGGCTTTAATGATGGTGGTTGTGGTCATGTTGGGGCAGGGGATGGCGAATGGGAAGCGAGAATACTCGTCAATCACGTTGAGGAAGTACGTGTTGCGGTTGGTAGAGGGGAGGGAACCTTTGAAGTCCATGCTGAGACGTTCAAAGGGGCGGGAAGCCTTTATCAGATGCACTTGTTTGGGGCGGTAGAAGTGCGGTTTGCACTCCGCGCAGATGTGACATTCCCTAGTTACTGTCCTGATCTCCTCGATGGAGTAGGGCAGGTTGCGGGTCTTTATAAAGTGGAAGAAGCGGGTGACCCCCGGGTGGAAGAGGTCCACGTGGAGGGTTCGAAGGCAGTCCACTTGTGCTTTGGCGCAGGTGCCACGGGACAGGGCATCGGGAGGCTCGGTTAGTTTCCCAGGACGATACAAGATGTCGTAGTTATAGGTGGACAGTTCGATCCTCCACCGCAAAATCTTGTCGTTCTTTATCTTGCCCCTCTGTGCGTTGTCAAACATGAAGGCCACTGACCGTTTGTCTGTGAGGAGGGTGAACCTCCTACTATGGCCTGTGCTTCCTTCTCGACCGAAGAGTGGCGGATTTCGGAAGCGTGGAGGGTACGGGAGAAGAAGGCCACGGGTCTGCCCGCTTGATTGAGGGTGACCGCCAGAGCTACATCGGACGCGTCGCTCTCGACCTGGAAGGGGAGGGACTCGTCGATAGCGCACATCGCGGCCTTTGCGATATCCGCTTTGATGCGGCTAAAGGCCTGGCGGGCCTCCATCGACAGGGGGAACGTGGCTGATTGGATGAGGGGACGGGCTTTGTCTGCGTAATTGGGGACCCACTGGGCGTAATATGAAAAGAAGCCCAAACAGCGCTTGAGGGCTTTGGGGGAGTGGGGATGGGCGAGCTCCATCAGGGGGCGCATGCGTTCCGGGTCGGGGCCTATCACTCCGTTACGCACTACGTAGCCGAGGATGGCTAGACGGTCAGTGCTAAACATGCATTTGTCCTTGTTGTAGGTCAGGTTCAGGAGTTTTGCGGTTCGAAGGAATTTTCGGAGATTGGTGTCATGGTCCTGCTGGTCGTGGCCGCAGATGGTGACGTTATCGAGATAGGGGAAGGTGGCCCGTAAACCGTATTGGTCGACCATTTGGTCCATCTCTCGTTGGAGGACCGAGACCCCGTTTGTGACACCGAAGGGAACCCTTAAAAAGTGGTAGAGTCGCCCATCCGCTTTGAACGCAGTGTACTTTCGGTCACTCGCGCGGATGGGGAGCTGGTGGTAGGCGGACTTGAGGTCCACCGTGGAGAAGACCTTGTACTGCGCGATCCTGTTGACCAGATCGGAGATACGTGGGAGAGGGTATGCGTCCAGCTGCGTAAAGCTGTTGATGGTGTGACTGTAGTCTATGACCATCCTCTTCTTCTCCCCGGTCTTTACCACCAGCACCTGTGCTCGACAGGGGCTGTTGCTAGCCTCGATAACCCCCTCCTTCAGAAGCCGCTGGACCTCGGACCTGATGAAGGTCCGGTCGTGGGCACTGTACCGTCTGCTCCTGGTGGCGACGGGTTTGCAATCCGGGGTGAGGTTTGCAAACAAGGACGGCGGATCGACCTTGAAGGACGCAAGGCTGCAGACAGTGAGTGGGGGCATAGGGCCGCCGAATTTGAATGTTAAGCTCTGGAGGTTACACTGGAATTCTAACCCCAGAAGTGCTGCCGCGCAGAGGTGAGGGAGGACGAATAGCTTGTAGTTTTTAAACTCCCTCCCCTGGACCGTGAGGTCCGCTATGCAGCACCCCGTGATCTGTACCGAGTGAGAACTGGAGGCCAGAGCGATTTTTTGTTTACCTGGGTAAACGGGAAGAGCGCAGCGTCTTACCGTGGCGGGGTGGACAAAACTCTCTGTTCTCCCGGAGTCCAGCAGGCAGCTTGTCTCGTGGTCATTGAGGAGGATCTTCGTGGTCGCTGTTGAGAGGGTACGAGTCCGCAACTGGTCCCATGTGACTGAGACGAGTCGTGACAGAAACTCAGAGTCGTCATCAGGCAGGGAGTAGTCACCTGCGGGGTCCTCGCTGCCGATCCAAGATGGCGGCGCCCATCAGCCGCACATGGTGGGGGGTGGACAAAATGGCGGCGCCCGTTTCCCGCACGTGAAGTCGGGGGTCCAAAATGGCGGCGCCCGTTTCCCGCACGTGGAGTCGGGGGTCCAAAATGGCGGCGCCCGGGGATCACACGTGGCGGTGGGGGGTGGGGGCAGCGAGGTCCGCGGGCCGCTCGGGGCCCCTGTGGAGAGCGGGGGGGGGGACCCATGGTCGCTGCTTGGGACCGCAGCGACCGCTTTAGACTGGCAAACGGCCACAAAGTGGCCCTTCTTACCGCAGCCCTCGCAGGTTGCGGAACGGGCAGGCAGCACTGATGGGGGTGCTTTTCCTGGCCGCAGAAATAGCAGCGGGGCCCTGCGGATTTTTCGGTGCGCCCTGCAGCGCAAGCCTGGGTGGGGTCCGAGTCTATGGGGGTGAGAGAGGTCGCGTTCCACGCTGCCCAGGGGGCCACCGCGCGGTCGGGGGTGTACGCACGAGCGTTACGATTTGCAACGTCTAGGGAGGAGGCGAGGGCCCGTACCTCCGAGAGGCTTAAAGTTTCTCTCTCCAACAGTCTTTGGTGGATCTGCGAGGACTGCATACCTGCAACAAAGGCGTCTCGGATCAGAAGTTCGGTATGCTCGGCAGCAGACACCTGTGGGCAGCCGCAGTTCCTCCCCAGCACGAGGAGGGCACGGTAAAATTCATCCATGGACTCACCAGATATCTCCTGCCTCGTGGCTACTAAGTGCCAAGCGTAGACTTGGTTCACAGGCCGTATGAAATGTCCTTTAAGTAAGTCCATAGTCGCGTCGTAGTCTGAGCGTGTACACGGTGGTGCCGACGCACGAGTGGAGGATGTGCAATTTCTGTTCCCTCGTCGGGACGTTTTCCGCTGTGCTCAGGTAACTATTGAAGCAAGCCAGCCAATGCTTAAATGCGACTGTTGCATTTGCTGCGTGGGGGCTGAGTCGAAGACACTCTGGCTTGATGCGAAGCTCCATCCTTTAAAATCTTGCTAATTAAATTGATGCACAATCAATGGACACAAAACGTAGGTGAAGTCCGAACTAAAGGCTTTAATTAGCAAGAAGTGAACCCGGCAGCAGACATACAGGAGAATGGCTGGCTGCCGGGGAACACGGGTTCTTATACCCCACCTCATAGGCGGAGCTACCTTCCTCTTAGCCAATCGGGCTAAGAGGCACACGATACCTGGGCCAATGGGCAGTGAGTCCTCTGCACCAATGGCAGCTCACACTCCCAGGTACCGTAATACCCCTAGCCATACTACCACAGCGACGTTAAAGTACTGAAAGTACACGACTATGCCTTCAATCGCAAGTCGGTTTGAGAACTATGAAAAGATTTGCCTGCCTTTTGAGTACATGTGCGAAAGATGTAACACTCAAACGTTTCATTATTTTCCAATGAGCAATGTTGATCAAAGTATTTTATTACCTCATCAAATATTTTGCATTTTGCTTCACTGGGGACGGTATTGTAAATTTTGATGGCTTGAGGACCTGCTACCGTGAGCAGCAACGCAATACACCTCTTGACAGGCTGTGCCTGCAAGCCAAGGTCTGCAACATAGAGTTTGAATTGTTGCTTAAAATCACACCAATTCCTGTCCACATTACCGCTGACTTGAAGCTGGTGAGGTGCCGTCAGACCTTCCCTCTCTAACTTCACAGTCTTTCCATGCGTTGAGTTCCAGTTGCCGGTAGTTTACCAGGTTGGTAGAAGAATTTTCTTTTCTCTTTCTTCGGTCTGTTTCGTCCCATCTACAATTGTTCTGCACTCTTGGTATCATGTTATGTTCTGTGTCATGGTCGTGGTAAATATGCACACAGAACATCTAGTTCTTTGACTAGTAAGATAGTGAATTAACAAAATGAACACGTGGAAAGATAACTAATGAACTATAATACAAACGGTAATGAATAAGTAAATTCTACTGGAGCTATTTTTAACGTGACTGTCCTCTAGTACGGCTGACTGCCAACTGCCAATCTGTGACGTCAGATGGTGGAGCACCATCCCCACCTGCTGGTCGGAGGTCGTACATCCAGCTATATACATTGCTATACATATGCATATCACCACAAACAGAATCACAGGAATGTGAGTTGTATAAAAGCTGGTGTTAAACAGAATGCAAGATTTAAACTGACTAATGGGGGAATTTTAACATGCAATGGCAGGGGGGATAGAGGTGTGGGGAGGGGCCTGTTAAAATTCCAAAAATCTGAAACCTGCCCCAGTGCATCTGGAATACGGGGCTGGATTCTCCACCACCGGGATCCTCCATTTTACCTGACAGCGTGGCGGTACCCACAATGGGAAACCCCATTGGCCGGCTGCTGGAATGCAGAATCCCGCTGCCGGTGGGGGGGGCGGGGCTCGCACCAGAAAATGGGTGCGGCGGGATGGAGAATCCTGGCCACCTGCTCTCAGTATTAACAGAGATGGAATTGAGGGACAAGAAAATAACCTCGTCTTCAGAGGCGGGCCATCTATTTAAATATGTTCATGAGTCTGCGTGCCTCCAATTTTAGCAACCATTTATATTTAATGGCTGAGGATTGGGTTTCATAAGAACTTAAGAAATAGGGGCAGGAGTAGAGCATACCACCCCACTGAAACCTCCCCACTATTCAATTCGATCATGGTTAATTTTTGGCCTCAACTCCACTTTTCCACCCATTCCCCATGTCACTAAATTCCCCGTGAGACCAAGCACCTGCCTCTCAGTCACAGGCATAGTTCTCTGAGGTAGACAATTCCAAAGACTCTCAACTCTTTGAATGAAAACATTTCTCCTCATCTCCATCCTAAATGATTGGCCTCTTATCCTGAGATTGTGCCACCATATTTTAGATTTCCCTACCAGTGGAAACAACCTCTCAGTGTCCACCCTGTCAAGCCTCTTCAGAATTGTATATGCTTCAATGAGATCACCTTTCATTATTTTAAGCTGCAGAGAATGTAGCCACAATTTACTCCCCCTCTCATTATATAACAACCTTTTCATCCCAAGGACCAATCTCGTGAACTCTCACTGTACTGCATCAGTGCAACTATATCCTTAAATATGGAGACCAAACTGACCACAGTATTTGCGTTATGGTCTCAGTAAAGCTTAAACAATTGTGGCAAGACGTCTTCATTCCAATATCATTTCACTCCAATATCCTTACAATAAACACCAACATACCATTTGCCTTCCTCGTTGCTTTCTGTACCTGCATGCTAAATTTCGTACTTTCTCAGGGCTCAAGACATCAAACAGTTGTGGGGAATTGCAAACTACTAGATTCAGCAATATGTGCCTTTCCAGCTCTGCTTGTAGGCCAGAAGGAACAGGAGTGCTTTCCTGAGCCCCCCAAGCTAACTTGCCTCCATCCCCCAAGGTCCAGCAACCTTTCCAGTGATTGCTTCAACACTGACCCACAATTTCTCATCTGAGCCATGATCATTTGCCACCTATCCCACATGATCTATAAACCCTCTCTGATCTCTGATATACAATCTCCTCTCGAGACCCATGTCCTCCCGGATCCATGATCTTTCCCCAACCCACAATTGCCCCTGACCCACTAACTCCTCCACGACCCACAATTTCCCCACCCCACCCCTAATCACCTGCTTCACAATACATTGAACTCCCTGTTCCATAATCTGTTTCACTTTCCCTGACTGCGGTCTTCCAGCATCCAACAACCAGTTTGCCTCTCAATCTGGCTGGCGATTGGCCATGAAATTCAGGAAAAAAATTCAACATGGATTCGCCGTTGATTTAGCAAGATATACTGTTATTTCTATCTAGGTTTCACAATCGCTATGACACCCCCTCCTCCCCCCACACACACACCTCCATCCCCTGTTACTTTCATCTAAATATTGTGCCGTAATGTTTGGCCTGAAAGTAAAATCTTTGGAACTTCAGAGCAAATTAAGCAGTATTATTTTTGTATATTTCTAAAATTCATGTTAGTATCATTTTGTGCAGGGTAGTTTTTTGAGACAGATTTTTCAACTATATTATCAATTTTCTACACTTGTTTAATTTTGTTTCCCAGTTAATCTTTACTGGAAGTCACAACAAGAGGATATGGAAAGGAGATTAGCAGCAATTATTTCCTGATACTTTCATACTTTCACGTTAGGTCTAAATTTCGTATCTGATAAGTCATGTGGAAAGACCATGTCAAACCCTGATGCTTTACTATACTTTGGTCAGTTAGCTCAGTTGGCTGAATGTCTGGTTCCTGATGTAAAGCGACACCAACAGCACGGGTTCAATTCCTGGACTGGCTGAGGTTACCATGAAGGCCCTGCTTTCTCTGTCTTGTTATGCTCTTGGCGTAGCATAAGCGGCTTCCTTGATGTTCACTCTGACAAAGGAAGGTTCAGACGTGGAGACAACTCCAACACGTTTATTCAACTATTTACAATTGTTCTACTCGGGTTCGCCACTACTGTTAATCCTTCTATAGCTACTCAGACTGACAAACCAGTCTGCTACAATCCACGTGGTGGGTGTGATATTGAATCAACCCTGTGTCTGTGCTCACTGAGTGTCTCCACTGGAAAGAGAGGAAGATCATGTGTGCTGTGTCCTTTATATATGAGTATATGAGTTGGTGTAATGCACCCCTGTGGTAGTGTCACCTCTGTGTGTATCGTGAATGCCCATTGGTCGTGTCCTATCTTACTGACCTACTGGTTGAGTGTCTGTGCGTCATGTCTCTGGTGCTCCCTCTAGTGTCTAGCTAGTCTATGTGTACTTACATTAACCCCATATGTATCTACAGTGATGCATATCACCACATCCCCCTTTTTTCATTTTACGTATTTTCTGTACACTTAAAGAAAATTGAACAAAAACACAGGTAGATACGCAATGCTCTGCAAATTATGCAAATTATGAGAACAGTGATCACTAAACAATAAGTTCAAAACATATGTGTGAGTCCAAAACCCATCAATGATCATGGTCGAATGTCTTTCTTGTTGGGTTGGTGAGTTGGTGATTTTGACGGTGGCATGTCCTTGTGAACGCCATCAGTGTCCCTGTGCATAAGGTACCAAGAAGTGGTCAAATCACTTTGTTGTCTGATTTGGAGTCTTTTTATTTTCCGATGCTTGTGATAGCGATGTTGGATGGCATCTGTCCTGAAAGCCAGGTTGCCTGTTGGTAGTGCAGCGCATGTGAATTGGGAAGATGCATCGTCCTGCCATGGTTTGTCATTGTACTGAGCTGAGCAGTAACAGTGTTCCTCATGGGTAGAGTTGTACCATGTCGTACCTGTCGTAGTTCCATTGGCGTAGTCTTTGTCGTGCTTGCTGTCGACGATGTTGCCTTTGGTACGCGTCGTGTCATTGTCTTTGATATGGGTTTCATAGGTTGTGATGTTGTGTTGGATGGTTCTGTTGTTGTGTTTGCTGCGCTCAAGGACCACACTCTGTGGATAATACGAGTCCTTCACACAGTTACTCGTGTCAGCGTGCTTTGTGGCATCTGCTGTTTCCTTGAGCGTGCCGTCACTGAGTTCGCAGCGCTCCCCATCTGGAGTCATGTCCGGCTTACTTGAATCAGCTTTGGTGTTTGGTTGCTCCCCATCTGGAGTCTGGTCTGTTTCACCTGAGTCACTGTTGGTTTGTCGATGCTCCCCGTCTGGAGTCTGGTCGGTGTCACCTGTGTCAGGTTTGGTTTGTCGATGCTCCCCGTCTGGAGTCATAGCAGGTTCACTGGAGTCAGCTGAGATTTCTTGATGCCCCACGTCTGGAGTCAAAACATTCAGGAATGCATTTGCTTGTGGAGAGGCTTGTGCGAATGAGGTTTGAAGTAACGTGGTGTCACCGGAGTCACCAGTGGTCTCACTGTGATTGTCGAGTGCCTCTGTACACACTAGTCTGTCACATTGCACATCTTGTATGGGAAGTGGGATGCTGTCGTCACTTGTCTCACATACAGTGGATAGACCATCAGTCTTCTTCTGGTGGCTCAAACAATGTGGGTGGACTTTCATAGTTGCTTTGTTGTTCAGTGGAGCGTGGTAGACTGTCATAGTCTTCTTGCTGTGCACTTGAGCATGGCAGACTGTCATAGTCTTTCTGTTGTTCACTTGAGTGTGGGAGACTTGCATCGTCTGCTGCTGGTTGCTCAGAGGAGGTTGCTAGACCCTCATGGTCTTGTTCATGCAAGGACTGTGCTTTGGAGTCTTGCATTTCTTCTATCGTGGAGCCTGTCCACGAGCTCGCTGTGGAGGCTTGTGACATTGGAATCACTTCTTGTGTGGAGACGTGCAATTGTCTCGCTGTGGAGTCTTTCATAATTTTCTGTGTGGAGGCTGGGACCCTTTGTGGTGCGTGAACCACTCTCTGTGTGGAGTCGGGAACCCTTCACGGGCGTGGACCACTCTCTGTGTGGCAGCAGGCCACTCTCTGTGGGCTTCCAATTGGATCGAAATTCAAGAAATTCATTGCTCTTTTCACAGTTAAGCTCCAACATTTCATCAGTTTTAGTGATTAATTCTGCATTCAACCAATTGTTCTGATTGATCAGTAGTTCCTTTTCCTGTTCCAAGCACTTTTCATACTTGATAGATACTCCTAATACATGAAGCTCATCAAGTTCTGATGATTCATTAGAAAACTTATCTTTCGTATGTGAATGTTGGTTTGCTACACAAACAGTTTTCCTTTGGAGATTCCTGTGTGCTACAGTAGTCCCCCGTTATACCACGCTCCGCAATACCGCGGTTCGCGATATACGGCGGGGGGGCTTATGGACCCCAACTGTCAGCTTCCCTCTCCGGATCAAAGTGAGCTGGCCGCTGAAGTTGACACTGCCGGCTGATTGGAGGGAGATTCAGTGAGAGAGGAGCAGCTCACACAGCGTCCTGGAAGTGGATAGTGCAGAGCTACAGCTGCCTCAACCCTGCACAACAGACAGGTTCTTTAAACCGGTGGCGGTCAGAACATATTTTTGAAAGGCAATCCTTTCCTCCAGTTTGGTGAAACCCACCAGAGTTCCTGGTAAGTTTCTGTGGGTTTCCCTCTGGAATAACTCCCAGCCTCATTCTGTGGCAATCAGAGAGCTTGTTTTAATTAGATCCACGATGGGGGTTTTAAATTTATTTAAAAATCTATGCATGCGCTTCCCATTGTGAGTCTACGGGGGTCTGACCTCTCCCCCCGCCCCCCGTAGACTCACAATGGGAAGCGCATGCATAGATTTTAAAATAAATTTAAAACCCCCATCGTGGATATCCGCGGCTCGGATGCAACGTGGGTGGCTGTCTTGGACCCCAACACCCGCGTTATAACGGGGGACTACTGTATTCTTAAAGCTCATATTCTTCAATTTTACTTCTGTTGGTTGCATGTTTTGGTAATTTCAATTTGGAGACTGGCTGTTTAAGATTTGATGGAGTACATCATATTCTGCCTTTGAGGCCAAGGGTTGGTTTGGTCTACTGATCACTGGTCTTGTATTGTCCTATTCCTGATGCTCGTTATGAGGGGTTGGAGGTGGCTGTACCGGTCAAGTCATTCCCCCCACCCCCAGCTAAGGCCTAGGTGATGAACCGCCTGTGTGTTGGTGAGATGGCATGGTGGAAATAATAGTGTCTCCGCTTCAAATGTTGGAACCCTTGAAAGATTCTGAAGAGTGCTTGTTAATTCTGTTTTATCCTTGGCTTTTGCTTTCTTTGGGCGTGCAAGGACTACCCTGCTCAGGTGAGATTTCTGACCCCCAGGATTTTGATTCCAGGGCAAGGCCCACTGCTGACCTCGGCAATGCCTGATTGGCTTGTGGTTCAGCATTCCTTCCCAAAAAGGAGCAGTGCGAGCCTTTCACTGACTCTTTAGGCAGCAGATGAGACCCCCAATGCCTCAGTGGGTATGTGCATTGACTACTATTTGAACATAGTATGAGGTGAAGGAGGGAAGCTGGGTCAAGGGAAATAGGGTAAGTAGTTGTTTCCTGGACACAAAAATTAGTTTTTTTTTATTATCCAAATGACATACGAACAAAAATTTCAAAAGCAACATCCTTAATCAATTATCCTTTCTCCTTTCTCTATTTGATTTCTTAATAATTTGGTATCTAATGGAAGATAAAATGAAGTAGGAAAGCTTTGTGAACTTTCACCTTGACCGCTTTGACATCTAACCAGCAACATAACCTATTGTTTGCTGTGCTAATGTGCATAAATATACATTTACTTTAAGATGCATCGGCTCTGGCCACCTATTGATGATATTGCCACTAGAATCTAAATCATGGCTGAGAAATACAAGGGATTGTCATGATCCGACAAAAACGGAGATTGGTCTAGAATATGTGCCTAAAATATGGAGGCCTGAATGTCGCTTCTAATGAATGATTGTTCTCATTTTTCTATAACCAGTCAGGATGACCAATTGGGCTACCTATATATTTTTTTTAAATTTCCAATTAAGAGGCAATTTAGCGTGGCCAATCCACCTATCCTGCACATCTTTGGGTTGTGGGGGTGAGACGCACAGAGACACGGGGAGAATGTGTGAACTCCATACGGAGAGTGACCTGGGGCCGGGATTGAACCCGGCTCCTTGGCGCAATGAGGCAGCAGTGCTAACCATTGCACCACCTTGCTGCCCCTCCAATTGGGCACTCTGATGCAATTTGTCAGTTGGGTCTTTCCTAAAAAATTCCTGTTCAGCTGCCAAGCCAGTTAGGTCCTGTAGTGAATGTGGAGGGGTGAGGTTGGGGTTGTGGGAAGGCAAACAGGAGTGGGGGTGAATACCCCTGTTGGCCCTTGCTCCACCTAAAGGCAGTGTAAAAAGGGGAGGTTGGTCATGTCAACATAAACCCTGAAAATCTGAATGCACAATATGTAGCTTTTGCTGAATTTAGCATCAGGCCATTGAAATGAGATTAACATATTCAAGTGGCCTGAAGCTTGATTTCATTAGGTACCCCAGAATCTCGGAAGTAGCTAGCTGTGCCGTGCTCCGAAAGCTCGTGTTTGAAACAAACCTGTTGGACTTTAACCTGGTGTTGTAAGACTTCTTACTGTGCTAAATTAAGAGAGATGGGGTGTGTGAGATTGCACCTGTAACAATTACGCACAATGGAGGAGGTTGCTGTGAAATATTTGGTCACCTTTGTTTGTGCTTATCTCTGCAAACTTCAATCCTATTCTTCATCAGACATTTAGCCAGCTTTTTGATTGTTTAATATTACTTTTCTACATGTACATAAAAACTTAGAGAATAACATGTAGGAAAGGACAAGACCAGACCATCAACCTGCCCCACACTTAGTAATAGCTGTATCATCATAACTAGACATCTCCTACATGCCTGTCCTCACTGACCTACAGGCATATCATCTCTTGAGAAAGCAAAAATAGAGAAAGTCTCAGGGCCAATAAAAGGGGAGGAAATACTTGGAAAATTTCTTCCCAGCTTTTCCATTCTCTTTCAGTTCTGAGTCCTATTTTGTAACAAAGAGTTCCAAGTTCGCGAATCCTTACTAGTTTTCTCTGAACTTTTTCTGATATTTTGGTATTCTTTTGAAGGTACCCTGTCCAAAACCGCATAGAATATCATAATTGCAGCCTCACCAATAATCTATAGGAGGAAAGAAATTTTTTTTCAATTATAGTACAATATCATTGACATATATCGCAACAGGTGAATTGTTCTGGCTGGCATTAATGAACTCACCTGCATTTAGAACATAGAACATAGAACAGTACAGCACAGAACAGGCCCTTCGGCCCTCAATGTTGTGCCGAGCCATGATCACCCTACTCAAACCCACGTATCCACCCTATACCCGTAACCCAACAACCCCCCCCTTAACCTTACTTTTATTAGGACACTACGGGCAATTTAGCATGGCCAATCCACCTAACCCGCACATCTTTGGACTGTGGGAGGAAACCGGAGCACCCGGAGGAAACCCACGCACACAGGGGGAGGACGTGCAGACTCCACACAGACAGTGACCCAGCCGGGAATCGAACCTGGGACCCTGGAGCTGTGAAGCATTTATGCTAACCACCATGCTACCCTGCTGCCCTGGGCTAAATATATTTGTGCAAGCCAGATGGTTCTCCAGCAAGGAGGTGTCACTTGGAAGGTGTTCAACTAATGTCGGAGAGGAAATTCAATCAAGTCTGAGAGGGCTATAGAAACAGTAATGGCTTCTAGTCCATTTGGCTGCTATCCAAATACAAGCTCAATTTCCACAGATTCCTGGGTAACAGAAAGGAAATGAAAATCTGGTGTAATGGGTCTACACACCTTTTCCTTTTGTTTTGAACTGGGAATCGAGTATTCCCAGGCACTTAACAGAGGAAAATCAACTCTATTACTCTAAGGATGGGGAAGCATGCATGCATGCATTGATAATTTTAAGGGACATTTTTCACTAAGGACTTATAAAAGTAAATTCGGAAGCGTAGACGATGTTAGCATTAGTTTTATATATACCTTTGCTGATTGTTAAGGTTGTTCTGCTACCAAACACAACACGAGTATCAGTCAATGTAGGCAGGGCTTCTTTTGAACCAGTCTGGCTTAACCTCAAAGTCCACACCCTGACAAATAGGACTGAATTCTACTGGTCTGTAGGTAGTAGGATTGGAGATGGGAGGTGCCATACCCTGATGCCTGGAAAGTTTCCCAGTAGTAGGTAGGAAGCAGTTTATGGGGCAAATAGGCTGCCTGTTCCTGGGAGGTGGGCAGCCAATTTCCATACTTGAGATTCCAGTTATGGGCTGTTTCATGAGGACACCGGTATTTTGACAATGGCAGAGCTGCAGTCCCCGCAGCACCAATAATCCTCCCAACCTCCCCAAGAGGCTTTACTTCAGTTCCTCGGGGTTAACCAGTTTGAGACAGCCTTAACTTTCTGACCTATATCCGCAGTGCCTACCTCTCCCTCTGATTGAGCCAGCGGCAACAAGGGCCTGTTGGCATCCATAATTGGGCAACGAGCTTGCAAGTAGACAATTCATAGGTATTACAGAAACTGAGTCAGCTGTCAACAGTGGCTAAGAGACTGAACCAGAGCCATAACTTTGTTATGTTTTAAGACGGTGCAGAAAGATTGATTCATTCCAGCAGTGTTAATATAAGAAATGGAGCTTGGTTATTTTATAAACAAACTTTGTTAAAAGAAAAGAAAACAAAACAATATTTAAACTATTAAACTTCAACCCTAACAATTGCAGATTACATGTAGTTTCTTAACCATAACACACTAGTTCACATTAAATAGCATTTTACAGAACGTGCAGCTCTCATGCCACTTGCACCAGCAGACAAAGACAATACTTGCATTTACGAAGCAATTTTTCTTCGGTTAGAGACATTCGTTTGGAACCCTTTCCCAAAGCATGCCTCGGTAGCAACTTTCATGACCTCTCTCAGTCGATTTCCAAAGCCTTCTCCTCTGTAACTTTGAAGACCTTTCTCGATCGATTTCCAAAGCTTTCTCTCCTGTAACCTTCATAACCTCTTTAGGTCGATTTCCAAAGCCTTCTGCTCTACGTGTTCAAAACAGGATTGTTTTTCTCTCTCTCTCTAAGTCCCTCAAACAAAGGTTCTCTGGGATTTCCAGACTTGAACCTATCATTGTTATCTTGGCAGTTTGATGGCCTACTCCCATTTATACAAAAGAACAGAGTCATGTTATTGATATGCAACTAACCTCCCATTGACGGACAAAGAGACCATCAGACTCTGTAATGGGCCACTGGTTGGTCAAACAGGAGTGTCTCGAAGGACAATGGATCTGGGGAATCCTGTGCATTCCTACTAATGAGTTTCAATCTGACTGGGATAATGTAACTTGGCCAGGTGTGACATTTCTGTCTGACTCCGGGCTCACAGTTCTTTCCCCTGTTTAACCCCTAAATTGCATGTGACATTGGGGTCTCATTTCTGGACCCAATTTCCTAATATCTCCTTTGAGTAACAGGCTACATGCAGCAAAATCACTTTTGCTGGCAAGTTCAGACTTGGGACTTGCTTTATGTCCAACATCAGAGCCCCGAAGACAATGGTAAAATTCAGACTATAATCTAAATACTTAGATGCATTACGTCTTTGTATACCACCAAGTTTAATGCACCAATGTATTCACCTATGAGCTCTATGCAGTTACAATATACCATGGTTTCATAGTATTTGGCTATGCATGACCATTTCTAAAAAATAAGGTTGCATGAAGTTCACCATTGCAGCACAATTCTTTCCCTGTGCAAAGTAACAGCTTAGAAGCTTTGCTCTGAGAAAAATGGGCCTTCTTCAGAGCAGGGATCAGTTTCAATGATACAAAATTTATGCCCTTATTGTCCACATGTTACTGACTGTGACAAAAATATTTAGAGCAACAAATGGAGGTCAGTCCTATCAGGACACAAAGTACTCATCATTCAAAATGATCTTAAGAGTTAAATATGTTTGAAATGAGTGCCAAAGGGAAAATAGATGTTTTGTAGATGTGGGAAAATATAATTATGAAGCAACTGTAAACTACTTCAGCTTTAATTCATGTTCTGACAGCTGGACTAAGAGCAGAGCTTGTTTCATTTTGTATTTGTTTGCTTTATTATGAGTTTTCAGAGAAGAATATTGTTGAGGCAAACCATATGGAAGACGGGCTCGTCAGACATTCCCCTTCCTCCCTCGTTTCTTCAAACATGAATCACTGGTCCCATGTTACTGCATCAAATGTCAAAATCTTCCACTACGGCCATACTTGATGGTAGGCATTGAGCGAGTTGGATGCTTAAATTTTTTATGTCAAATAGTTTTAAACTGTAATTAATTATAGTTGAGTAAATATTAATTTTGAAAAAATGTGTCGATAGACCACAAGCTAAAGCATGTGATAGCAGGGATTGACACTCTAGTCTGTCTACTTCCAATGTGACAAGTCAATAGTTCCGGACATATTTACCTGATCAAATGTTGTCCAAAATCCAACGCGTCAGTTTTTAGATCACAATCTTGTCTTGGCCCAGAGCACTCATACCTCTGTGTCATGTTGAGTCTTATATTCACGATTGAGGTTGACAACTGGCACAGAACTCAGGGAATGCTGCATTGTTTGAGATGCTGTCCTATTTGCATGCTTGGGTTATGTTAAAAATTCCATTGCACTCTTTGAAGAAATGCATGTGTTCTCTCAAAACGAATGCCATCGTAAAGAGACTGAGTGGTCATTCATCCCATGGCTGTTGCTGAGGCAGAACAGCTACTGTTCTTACAACAGACACTAAGAGTGGTATTATTGCCACTTATTAGCACATCCCTCCACTAGGGCTTAAATCAGGAGGCGGTACCGCTTTGGTGGGTGGCGGGACTCAGGGACTTATTTCCAGTCAGAAGGCTCAGTAAGGTCAGCACCACATTTCTGGAGCTGCAACACCAGGTAGAGGGTATGTTAATGGTCAGCTTTTCTTGATGATCAGGTAGGCCTTGGGGAGGCAATTAAGGCCTGGCAGCCAGGCCTCAGACATGGGTGAGGGGCGAAGGAACACCAGTGGCCACTCCATGGACCATAAAGTTCCAAGTAAAATGGGGTTCCCCAGCTTCACCCAGCAGTCTCTCTACAAACTGGCAGGTGCCTCCTCATACGAATAACATGCCCGCAGAGACAGGTGATGGCCCTTAATTGGTCACCAGTTGGATGGCCATTTTCCCATATCTAGTAATACTGCATTGCAGTGGGAAGGCTGTCTTCACCGCCTCAGCCATTCTGGCAGCACACCCCCCCCCCCCCCCCTCCGCCCTCCCGCCTACCACCGCCGCCCCTGGAGGTGCAATGCTATCACTGCTGGGGTGCCCTGGTGACACAGCTAGGGTGCCTGGGTGCCAGGGTGATGGCAGGATTCCACCCTGCCCTGCCCCGACCACCTGGGGGTGTCTAATGGCCAGCGAGACCTCTGAGATGTGCCATCACGCCTGGTCCACGTCTGTGGGATCCAGTGATAAATGGCTCATTTAAATATCCAGATCTAGATCTCGCATAGCCAGGAGGTGATGCAGATCACACTGGGCCGATCGCTCCACCTGGCACGGAGCTCGATTTGGGGCTCTCGTGCAATTCATCCGTTATGCCCAGATTCACATCGGGCGCAATGCAGTTGCTGAATCGCACCCCATAAGAAAGCATGACAAAAAGAAAAGAAAATTCCGTTGAGTGGCCCATTCCAACAACCCAAGTGTGATTTGCTCTATAATGAATTACAATGTTTTAATCGTCTGACAGAAATAAATACGCACAAGTAAATATTTAAGAAAAGAAAATTGCCATATTCTCCTTATTCACCACTTCTACAAAATGTAATGATTGGAAGACTAAGGATGTAAAACTAATATTACCATCTATATTACTGAACCTTGAGAAATTGCATTCCAAAGCTCAGCCGAGAAATTGAGCCGTGCAGTATCTGTTTTTTGAGCAATGAATTGCCCACAATTCTCGGCAGAAAGAAAAAAAATTCAGTCTGACCCAGGTGGCTCCAATCAAGAAGTGTACAAGTCAATTCAAAAAACCTCAGGAGTGACAACAGCAAATAAATGCTGAGATCGGGGGTACATTACAGTAAAAGTAACCAATTTAAATTGTCATCCACTAAATGTAAAACCTTTTCACAACTGAAACTACGAAAGGGGCATATCATATTACTGTAATTTAACGAACACCAAGAAATTAAAGATAAGAAATGACAGCCTAATGCGTGTTCTATGTTGCTCAGCATTTAATTTATTTTTGTCATGTTTCTCGAAGAAGTTAATGAAAATTTGAAGTTTGCATATTTTATCATCACACCAGTGTATTGTCCAAATCTGTCCTAATGGTTCTATCATACATAAGAAAGATCCATCTTTAGAACCATTCTATCAATTTATATAGCTGATTGGTGTATATGTCCTTTCACAAAATATTTATATGTCCCATATATGCTTGGTTGTGCGGAATAAGGAAAAAAAATACATACGGTCCAGTTGCACGAATATGTCTGGAAGATGCGTTACTGTTGCTACCAAGTAACTCCAAAAAGCAATGGCTCAAAACCTTCCAGATGCACACTTTACACTTGATTTATTTTCTCAAGAGCTACACTTCAGTCAACAAAACAAATTGCTCTGCTTGTGCCAACATTTACCACTCATAATAAGGTTAGGTATTTTGGACATGGACCAAATTAGTCAGGGCTTAAATAAACAAATTTTAATTCTACCAAGTACAAGTGACAATTGCAAATAATCACATATACCTCATATATCAGAATGATTGGATACCCACACGTACTAAACAGATGTAGAAAGTGATAGCCATGAACAGCTGGAACTGAAAGACACAACCCTTGATTTTCCCTCCCCATTGAGCCGTTTGTCACCCACATCTTCTACAGCTGAGAGGCTTCCTGATTCACATCAATGCCTCTTCATCATTGCTGGACAGAAGATTAGGTTCAAATTGAATGGGTCAGATGTAGGCTGTTTATTCAAACCCCTGCTGTTGTATCTTGACAGTCTCTATTTAGCAACCTAGCTAAGAACTGCCTGAGCTTGCTCAACAAATGACAAGCAGCCTTGCAACAAAACTTCTGACCTTGCAGTTCAAAGACGGGTTACCCTTGGATTGTCCAAGATCATTATTATTGATGTTTAAGAAATTTCCCTTAGAACTGGGCTTATCGCCACATATCCTTATGAAAGAAGAATATTTCTTGCATTAGTGTTTACTTTTCCCAGAAACTAAATGGCCATAACATTTCTCTGATATTGCATGTTACATTTTTTCTGTAGACTTTGATTTTATTGTAACTTTTAAAAATGCGAGAGCAATCACAACAGTGATTGATAAGTAAATTACTGAATTATTTATACTTTAGTGTTGCACCAGATTTTTCAAATTAATGTAATCTGATGTGAATTAGTTATAATGATTAGTTGGAAGATCTAAATTTAATCCATCAAAGTTTCATTGCTAACACAAGCCATAGCTATGATATAATTTGCTTCTGAAACATTCATTTTTGTATATCTAGTATATTTGGAGATATGGGCGAGATTCAGCAGCCTTATCGCGGTGACGTGGTATCATGACGCGGTCAATGAATCTCGCGAGAGGACTCTCATGCGATTCGAGATGCTTGAAATGTCTCGCGAGATTCTCTGGAATCTTGGAGTGCATTGCAATCTGGGTAGCACTCTCGCTGTTATTAGGCTCATTTATACATGTATTTGCTGGATTCACCCGGGACTGTGTTTCACTGACCTGGCCAGCGAGGCCTCAACCAGGTGCCATTTGGTACTGTTTCACCAAGTTATGAACAAGTCGTGATGCCACCTCGGGGGTCTGCTTGGGGGGGGGGGGGGGGGGGGGGGGGTGAGGGGGGTTGAGCAGGGTGGTACCCTCGTACTTCCCTGTCACCTGGGCACCTTGGAATTGCCAGCCCAGCACCTTGGCATTGCTGGGCTGGCACCCTGGCTGTGCCATCCTGCACCATCAGGCTGGCAGGGGCACTGCTAGGATGCCAGGCTGGCAGTGTCAAGGTGCCCAGGTGCCAATGTTCAGTCCCAGGGTGGGTCTTGCCGATAAGAGGTAGGTTGAGGCTCGAGGACCCCGGAAGGGACAAGTTGGGTAAAGTAGGGGATGGTCCTGGGGCTATGGTGGGGGCTCTGAGGTGGGTCGAAAGATCTGGGGCAGATCTCCCTTCTACCGCACCAGTTTTCTGATGCAGCGCGCCCCAGCCAGCAGCGGGATTCTCCGTCCCGCCAGTCGGTTAATGGGGTTTCCCACTGTGGGCAGCCCCACATCATCGGGAAACCCCGGCGGGGGTGTGCCGCAACGGAGAATCCCGCCAGCGGAGAATCCAGCCCCAACGCTGCCTTTTGAAAATGGCACTCCAATCTGCGAGAAGTCTGAGCTTGTGAAAGCAGGAAACTCCTTGGTGGGGAGTTCCTTGCCGGGGCCAACAAAAGTGCCATTGAATGCTGGGGGTGCCAAGAAACACCCCACTAAATGTGCCGTTAAGCAGACTTTAACTCGGGTCCATTGAATCACGCCCATGATGTCACTTATGAATGTTAATTTCCATGCAAATTGTACTGTAATGTTTGGATTTCAGCATTTTCAATATTATCCAGTTTCCCATGACCATAGGCAGCTGAGGGGGTGTTGTGTAATATAGAAAAGATGAAAAAGTCAACTTGGAGATCATAAATAAAATAATTGTCAAATTAATTTCTTACAGGAAGACTAATAGCAACATCTGAGCAATGGATTTGGGACTTAGAAAACAATTCATTACAGCGACATGTGTTAGAAAAGCTTTTAACCATTTTAAATGATTTATCATAATTACTGCTCTATAAAGGTCACGAGAGGTGAATAATTCAGGATTAGAGCCATCGCCATCCCATTTTTAAAAATAATAAAAAAGCCTGTCACAGCTTCACAAGTCTGCTTTTGAAAAAAAGTTCAAGATGCTAAAAGTCAATGCAATTTTGCGATAGTTAATGTTTGTTAATGACAAAGTTTTATTGATGATCTTAGTCTTTGTGAAGGGAGCCCATGTATATCAAAAATAAGTTTATGATTTTACAACATGCAATACGTTGAGGAAATCTTCCAGGTTTATATCTAAAAGGATAAGTTCTGTAACTCTTCAAATATTACAGATTTTTTCAGTTTGTTTAAAGGCTACAATGGATTATAAATTAGCCTAATTTCCAAACTCTGACTTTTGTGGCCAGAGGATGTTTTGCACAACAGCTGTTTCTGCATCAGCTACATTTAAATGATTGTAAGCTGGACTTCCGGTAGCAGCCATGGTGTGAGTGGTCGCACATTTGGTCGCTCCCGCTTGTAGAGGTGTTTCTGGACCTCTTCCCGGCTAACGGGTGAATTTGTTGAGGAAAAAAGGTGCAGGAGTGGTGGAAGGAGAGGGTGTCCCATCTGTGGATGGATTCGTGGACCAGGAGTGGTGT
The DNA here is from genome assembly GCF_902713615.1 of Scyliorhinus canicula. Classification (NCBI taxonomy): domain Eukaryota; kingdom Metazoa; phylum Chordata; class Chondrichthyes; order Carcharhiniformes; family Scyliorhinidae; genus Scyliorhinus; species Scyliorhinus canicula. The sequence goes on from NC_052151.1 coordinate 122,822,140, forward strand.
TAAATTAGGAGCAGTTGCGAGAAGCTGTAACTGCAACGCAGCAGAAGATGGCAGAGGATAAGGGTCCGGCCCTGACATCTCAGTGGTCAGTGGAGCAGCTGGTGGACTTCTTGAATGAGAAGTTCACCCAGCAGTGGAAGAAGACTTCGGAGGACCTGGCAAGGTAGACCTTATTAAGGCGGCAATTGACCGCCTGGAAACGAGGCTGGAAGCTTAGGTGATCCAGGAGATGGAGGAGAAGGTGGGGGGGGGGGGGGAGGGGAGCATGAGGAGCAGCTCACCTCGATGGCAGCCGAGTTGTGGGGTGATGCACGATTCACAGAGGTGACTGAAGGTGGAGGATTTGGAGAACAGGTCCTGGAGGCAGAATATGAGCATTGTGGGGCTGCCAGATGGCAGCGAGGGAGCAGACGCTGGCTCGTACGTGGCTTGGATGTTCACGAAGTTGCTGGGAGAGGGGACCTTTGAACAGACCTTGGAGTTGAGGAAGCCCCAAGCTAACGAGCCGCTGAGGGCGATGGTGGTGCAACTGCACCGGTTTTTGGATAAGGTGCGGATCTTGGGATGGGCCAGGCAGACGAGGCGATGTACCTGGGAGGGCAGTGAGCTTCGAGTGTACCAGGACCTGGGTGCGGAGCTGGCCAAGAGGAGAGCTGGGTTCAATAAGGTGAAGTTTGCTCTCTTTAAGAAGGGGTGAAGTTTGGAATGCTGTATCCGGCTTGCCTTTGGGTGACATACAATGGCTGGGAACTTTATTTTGGGACACCGGACAAACCAATGGAGTTTGTGAGGGACAACGGACTGGCAGGAGAAGGAGAACATTGAACTTTGGAGGAGGTGTTCTTTTTTGTTCCATTTGGGATTTTATTTGGTTTTTTTTCTCTGGGGGCCATTGTTTCTGTCTCCTGCTGTGGGGGATATGGAAAGTATTGGAGGGGTTATGGGTATATTGGAGGAATTTGGAGGGTTCTCGCGGTACAAATTGAATATGGGGAAGAGCAAAATCTTTCCGATCCAAGCGAGGGGGCAGGAGAAGAGGCTGGGGGAGATGCTGTTTCGGGTGGGGTGGGGGGGGGGGGGGGGGGGGGGGGGACACTTTCGGTACTTGGGCATTCACGTGGCGCAGGGGTGGGAGCAGCTGCACAAGCTGAATTTGACTCGGTTGGTGAAACAGATGAAGGGGGATTTTAGGAGGTGGAATGTACTCCCGCTGTCATTGGCGAACGGGTGCAATCGGTGAAAATTGTTCCAGAACTTCCCGATTTTTATTCCGAAGGCTTTCTTTAGGAGGGTAATGATTTCAGGGTTTGTTAGGGTAGGTAAAGCCCCCTGGGTGGAGAAGGTGCTGCTGGAGCAGGTTCGAGGGGGGGGGGGGGGGGGGGGGGGGGGGGGGGGGGTTGGCTCTCCTGAACTTCATGAATTATTACTGGGCAGCGAACATAGCTGTGGTTAGGATGTGGGTAATGGGGGAGGGGTCGGTGTGGGAGCAATGGAGGCAACCTCTTGTAGGAATACGAGTCTGGTGGGCTTTGTTGACGATGTCTCTGCTGTTCTCACTGGCCAGGTACTCCACAAGGCCGGTAGTGGTGGCGACCCTGAGGGTGTGGGGACAGTAGCGGCAGCACCTAGGGCTGGAGGGGGCCTCTGTTTGGTCACCGATTTGTGGAAATCACCGGTTTGTTCGGGGGTGGCAATGGGCAGGGATTGAGAAGCTTGGGGATATGTTCATTGAGGGCAGCTTTCCAAGCTTGGAGGAGGAATCTGAGCTGCCTGTCAGGAATGGGTTCCGATATTTGCAGGTGCGGGACTTTGTTCGGAGGCAGGTAATGTCCTTTCCTCACCTGATGCTCCAGGGGCTACAGGACAAGGTGGTGTCAAGAACAGAAGTAGGGGAGGGGACGTTGTCAAAAATTTACAAGGAGCTGATGGATTGAGTGGGAGCCCCAATGGGGGCAGTGAAGCGCAAGTGGGAGGAAGAGCTGGGTAGGGAGTTGGAGGCTGGGCTGTGGGAGGAGGCCCTAAGGAGGGCCAATGCATCCTCGTTGTGCACTCGGTTTAGCCTTATCCAGTTTAAGGTGGTCCACAGGATGACTGTGGCCCGGATGAGCAGGTTTTTTGAAGGGATGGAGGATAGGTGTGCGGGGTGTGCGTGTGGGCCCGCAAATCATGTCCGCATGATTTGGACATGTCCGAAGCATGGTGGATTTTGGAAGGGGTTTGCTGATGTCATGTCGGAGGTCCTGAAGATGAAGGTGGTCCGAAGTCCAGAAGTAGCGATCTTCGGAGTGTCAGAAGACCTGGGAGTCCAGGGGTGAGAGAGGCTGATGTCTTGGCCTTTGTCTCCCTGGTAGCCCAGAGACAGATATTGTTAGAATGGAGGTACTTGGGCCCCTGAAACCGGGGGTTTGGTTGAGTTACCTGGTAGAGTTTCTCAAGCTAGAAAAAGTAAAGTTCACCTTGAGGGGTTCTGTGGAGGGATTTGCCCAGAGGTGGCAGCCGTTTATCGACTTCTTCGAGAAAATTTAAGATGTCAGGAATGGAACGGTGGGCGGTGGTGGTTAAAATGGGGAGGCAGGGGAGTTGGGATGTGGGGCGGGATTGGAGGTATTTTGTTCAGGTTGTCATTTGCAGCCCTGTTGGATTGTTTTGATTTGTGATTATGTTTGATGTGTGAATATATAAGTGCCTCAATAAAATATTTTAAAAAATGATTGAAAGCTAAGTGGTGGGATTCTCTGTAGCCCGACGGCGAAATCGTGTTCGCCGATTGGGCGGAGAATTTTTCACGCCAAAATCGGGGCCGGTCCAGTCCGCCATGCTCTGCCCCCTCCACACTGGCGTCATCGTGATGCGCGCCATGCGCTGTTTCAACGGTGTTAGCGCATCATCGGCTGCCCACCGCAATGCTCCACCCCCGATGGGCTGAATTCCCGACAGCGTGGGACACGTGTTGCCCCAGCGGCCGGGAACCCCGTGTCCCAGCTGCTGACTGTGTCCAGCGCCGTCACACTCAGCTGGGATCCTTGCCGCTGTCCAGGGGAGGGGGGCTTCTGCTAGAGCTGGGAGACTGGTGGCGGGGTGGCCAGGGGGTGGGCTGTGGGGTCGCGGATGGCAGGTTGGGTTTGCGCACGGCTGGCACCATGTTGTATGACGCGTCCGCTGCAGGTTGTCAGCCGTGTGCTTGCGCGGCCCAAGACCCGGCCATTCTCCAGCCATTTTCGATGTGTGAGGTGGGAGTTTTAGTCGGTGCCGGTGCTAGCCCCTCACTGGTGCCAGAATCGGTGAGGGTTTCCCGCCGATATTTTGGTTGTAAAAGACCGTACATGCTCCACTGGCTCCATTTAGCCGCTGAAACGAAGAACCCAGCCCACGGTTTTTCTATTGTTTGATAAAGGGTATATTTTTCTTCAGTTTTATGTCAAGATTATAATAAGATTGAGGGCCGGTTTAGCTCAGTTGGCTGGACAGCTGGTTTGTAATGCAGAGCAAGGCCAGCAGTATGGGTTCAATCCTTGTATCAGCTGGGGATATTAATGAAGGCCCTGGATTCTCAACCTTGCCTCTCACCTGAGGTGTGGTGATCCTCAGGTTAAATTACCATGAGTCGGCTCTTCCCCTTAAAGGGGAAAGCAGCCTATGGTAATCTGGTACTATGGAAACTTTACCTTTACCTATAAAAAGATTACAGATGTTGGTGGTTCTGAAGGCATCATGTAATATATGAGTTGCCATGAGATTGGATGTATTGTTCCATGGTAGCCTCCAAGTGAAAATACAGGTGAAAATCATTCCCGATGCGAGCAGGGTTTTACATCCCTCAATATTAAATTCCAAACCTCCACCCTACTATTCCGCAGTGCAAGATTTTGTCCTAAACCCCCTCCACTGAGCTAAATGCAAGCCCTCATGCCAACCCCAGAGAACTACATTTCAGCTTCATCCCACTTCACCTACAGGTTTTCAGACGTTAGCCATCTCTTTGCACCCCACACCCAAACACGCGTCAGTGGTCCTCAAATTCCTTCACTCACCCACTGAACAATATTTATCTCTCACTGAGCAGGATTCAGATTTAACAACCCTTTACCCTTTTTGGCCTCACCTAAAGTAGGATTTTCTGCATCCTTATGACACCCTGGGCCAGTGCCCATTCAATTCCAGCCCCACTTGGTCCGGAGTTGCAACATGTTGAAATTAACATTTATTTTAAGATACCCGAGGTCTTCAGCTGCCCAATAACTACAGCCATCAGGTTTGTAAATTTAAACACAATTAATGTTTTATTGTTAAATAGGTAACAAATACGAGTTAACTATTATCTAATCTCTAACTCCCCCCATCGCAGTTCTAACTCTCCCACCCTGTACACACGCACACACAAACACACACAAACAGACAGGGGTGAAATAACTAATGGAAGTAAACATTTTGGATGGACGTCTTCCGGTTAGTTTCTTCTTCATCTCGGCTTTCAGAATAATGTTATCTTTTCTTTCAGCTTGTAATGGTTTTCACTGTAGACTCACAGAAATAGGAGGTGGGCAGCATTCAAGAGGAAGAGAGACAGCTTCTTGTTTAAGGATCTAGAACTTCTGCCTTCAGACAGTACGCAGAAGAGCAGAGAGAGAGAGAGATGGTTCCACCTTGAGGATCCAGTGGCTTCTCCTGGGTTCTCTCCAAAATCCCCACTTGATAGGAACCAATTGCTGTTGGTTACCGGCTCGAATACAGTCCCTAGCCAATCCATTGGTCTCGAGCCAACCAATCAAAACAAAACCCTCCAATCTCTTGGGTGCCATAAATTCTGGGTTCTTCTGCCAAACTACAGAACTTTATAACACAGTGTACTATTTTGATGCTTTGAGTTCCTTACTGCCTCTGCTAGACCGAAAGGTATGTCTCCATTAATGATACCCAAACCAAAAGCGATAAAGACTAAATAAAAGAAATAGGAACTAAGGGAATCAAAAGGAAGGGCCTTACATACCTCCCTCCCAAAAAGGAGTGAAACATCATGGTACGGACATTTCATTATCAGATATATATGACATAAATCGCAAACATATATCCATTCATCCTTTCTCGTTAAAAATGTTACCCCCCCCAGTTCATACATTGGTAACTGATCAGCCTTTAAACCCGCAACAAAGCATCCACTGTTACATTGTCCCTTCCAGGTATGTGTACAATTTAACATTGAATGGCTGGAATAATAAACTCCAATGAACAATCTTGCATTCTGAGTTTTAACCTTTTCAATAAAAGCAAGCAGATTATGGTCCATATAGATTAAGCTTTGTTTATGGTCATGCCGGATATATAGTTCCAAATGTTGAAGGACGAGTAGCAATGCTAAGGCTTCATTCTCAATGGTGGAGTATGTTCTTTAGCTCAGACTTAGTTTTTTTGAAAGGTATCCCACCGGCCTCTCTATTCTTGCCCTGTCATCCTGTATTAGCAATGCCCCCACACCATCTCCCTGGCTTTCCTGGCCATTTTAAAGGGTTTTGAAAAATCTGGGGCGACCAACATTGGTTTGCTTCGCAATATGTCCCGCAATTTCTCAAACGCTACTTGACATTCTGCATGCCATACTATTTCTGCTCGTTTCTGCAATACATTGGTCAAAAGTACCGCTGTGGTATTGAGGATAAATACAAATTTCCTATAGAACCTGCTCATGCCCAGGACCCTCATATTTTCCAATTTGGTTTTAGCAACAGAAAAACCTTGTGATGCTCTTACATTTACGTTCTGGACATCATTCATCTCTGTTCAACAACGTGCCCCCGGTAGGTCACTTTTGCTTTGGCAAACTTGTTTTGGGTCAAATTGATGACGAAATTGGCCAACTACAATTGTCTGAATAGCTCCTTCAGTTGTCCCACATGCCCCTTCCACGTCTTACTCTAACTATTACATTGTCCAAGTAGACTACGCAATCTAGCCAGTACTTGGTATATATATTATTGAAAACGTGTGCTTTCGAAACCGAACGGCATTATCTTACACTAATACAACCTCCTGGGAGTCACAAAGGCAAATGTCTCCCTAACCCTGGACCTGCTAATATCCTTTTGGTATGTGGATTTTCGACAGGAATAAGGCACTGCCTATTTCATCAATACAATCCTTGGAATCTGATACAAATCTATTTTGGTGGTAGCGCAGTGGTTAGCACTGGGACTATGGCGCCGAGGATCCGGGTTCGAATCCCGGCACTGGGTCACTGTCCATGTGAGTTTGCACATTCACCCTGTGTCTGTGTGGGTTCCACCCCCACAACCAAAGGTGTGCAGGTTAGGTGGATTGGCCATGCTAAATTGCCCCTTAATTGGATGAAAAAATAATAATTGGGTACTCTAAATTAATTTTTAAAAACTCCGTTTTGGTGAAAGCATTGAATGTCTGGTAATCTATGCAGAACCGGATGGTCCCATCAAGCTTAGGTGTCAATACGACTGGCATCCAGCTACTCTTACTCGGTTCAATTAACCGATTCTCTATCGTGTATTGGATTTCTGCTTATATCTGAGCTAGTTCCTGTGGGTTCAGTCGATATGAAGGTTGTTTTACCAGGCCGGAGTCACATATGTTTACATTATGATTAGTTAGTACAGTGTGCACCCTGGTGTGTCCCTAATAAAAATCTCCTTTTGCTTTTTGTTATAATCCGACCAGAGACCATAGTTGGGATGTACGAGGCAAGTTTTTTTACACAGAGGGTAGTGGGTGCCTGGAACTCGCTGCCGGAGGTGGTGGAAGCAGGGACGATAGTGACTTTTAAGGGGCATCTTGACAAATACATGAATAGGATGGAAATAGAGGGATATGGACCCAGGAAGTGTAGAAGATTTTAGTTTAGACGGGTGGCATGGTCGGCGCAGGCTTGGAGGGTCGAAGGGCCTGTTCCTGCGCTATACTTTTCTTTGTTCTTTGTTCTTTGGGGGCCACTGAATGGCGGGCGCGCGTGATCTGGGGGGGCCTATTTGTACGGGCCGGCTTGCTGTGTGGGTCCGCCATGTTGCACGGGGCCACCGCCACAGGCTGGAAATGCAGGGCCCCGTATCGGCATCTGGGGTGGATATCTAGTCTATATCTATATATAGTCCAGATATACCCCATGTATTGGCTCCCCGTTGTCTCCCGCACTGGTAATGTCCTCAAAAAATTTCATTAAATTAGTTAGGCACAACCTGCCCTTTATGAACCCATGCTGCGTCTGTCCAATGGGACAATTTCCATCCAGATGCCTCGCTTTTTCTTCCTTGATGATAGATTCCAGCATCTTCCCTACTACCGAAGTTAAGCTACCTGGTGTATAATTATCCACTTTCTGCCACGTCCTTTTTTAAACAGTGGTGTCACGTTTGCTGATTTCCAATCTGCTGGGCCCACCCGAGAGTCTAGTGAATATTGGTAAATTATCACGAGTGCTTTTGCAATTTCCCTAGCCATCTCTTGTAGTACCCTGGGATACATTCTATCAGGGCTGGGAGACTTGTCTACCTTTAACCCATTAGCTTGCCCAACACTACCTCCTTAGTGATAACAATCATCTCAAGGTGTTAGCCCAGAGTTATGTATGGTGGCCCGGGATAGACAGGGACATCGAAACATTGACGAAACAATGTATGCAATGCCAGCTGCACCAGAAATCTCCGCCTGGAGCTCCACTCCACCCATGGCAGTGGTCGGGTCGACTGTGGTCCCAACTCCACATTGATTTTACGGGACCTTTCCAAGGAGCCATGTATTTACTCATCGTAGACGCCCATTCGAAGTGGGTGGAGGTCCACCACATATCCACGACGATATCGCGGGCTACGATTCAGAAGTTCCAACAAACTTTCAGTACTCATGGACTTCCTGAGGTGTAGTGTCAGACAACGGCATGGCTTTCACAAGCGTGTAATTCAGCGCTTTCATGAAGATGAACAGAATCCATCCAATGAATTAGCCAAATGGGCAGTACAGATTTTTCAGTTAAGAATGGGGAACCAGACCTGCTGGCCCTCTTCTATTACCTATCCTGCCTCATGCCATGAGCACCCTCGGAGTTGTTAATAGGCTGTTGGCGGGCGATGAGGTCTCTGTCAGGAATTTCGCCAATGGGGCATTGTGGATCCTGAGGATGGTGATGCAGCGATCCGGCCCGGGAAAGGAATTGAAAAGGCATGTGGACCACCTCCGCAGCTGTGACCTACAGGACACTGAGGGAAAGCCGAAGCCCCCACGCCCAGTGGTGGCCCTTCCTCCAGTGCAGCCACCGTTGATACCTGGTGAGGCGGTGAACCCCTTGATCTTGAGATGTAGGATGCCGACTCATCAGACCCCAAATTGGGCATGGAGATCCTGCCAACGGAGGTCGCAACGGATCCGACACCCACACGGTGGAACGATTCAGCTACTGTTAAGGGGCTAGCACTAGCACCACGTGGAACACAATCGATTCCGTTGAGAAAAGGTGCCGGATTCGCCGAATTCATGATTGACACTCAGGAGGCTGACAAGCTGCAGCCGATATACACACTTCACTCCCCACACACACCATCCCAACCAATAGGATGGCAGCGAGGAGAGTGGCATCCCGCTTTACGGATGAGCTTGTGTCTCTGCTGGGTGCCGTGGAGGTGGGTGACCTTGTACCCTGCCCTGGGAAAGAGGATGCCAACCACCACCATTCGCCGTGTCTGGGTACAGGTGGCAGAGGCGGTCAGCGCCACCACCAAAACTGTCCGGACCAGCCTGCAGTGCCATAAAAATACTGCACAACCTCCTCAGGGTGGCCAGGGTGAGTAGGCAACACTGTGCCCCGAGCACTAACCCCGTGCCACACACATGTAACTCGAAGCCCCACCCTCACTTGGAGAGTGGCTGAAACCCCACAATGCACCATATGCCGGCACCCATACTGACCCCCATGGCCCGGTGCCCTGGCCACTGAGGCCACCAGCTACCAGCCCTTGCATTGGGCTATCTAACACTGTGCAAATTAATAAGACACCTTGTCTTGTGTCTTGCAGGACGTACTGATGATGGGGCAGGCCCATCCGGTGTCCCCCGCCCCCAGTCAGTGCAACAGCAGGAGTCCCCCACGTGCTGACCAGCGATGAGGAGAGCAGCATGGATGGCAGCCCGAGACAAGAGACCCAAGACACCCAGAGTTTGAATCCGAGGATGACACAGATTTTCCATCACAGCTATCTCCAATGCCCTCCACCAACCCACAGACACTCACCTTGGTTGGGCACTTTAGTGAAGAGGCTCCTGGGACACCTTCTGGTCCGCACCACACAGTTGCTCCAGTGCATCAGGTGGAGGTAGGAAATGCGAGGCAATGGACATTTGGAGGGCAGGCCGACCCCAGGGTCCAGCTGCGATCCACATGGGTTTCGGGCTTCTGGAATGGACAGTCCCATTGATTATAGAGACACAGTCGCTGAGCAGGGACTACATGAAGAGTTGTCGGCAAGTATCCAGCACCTGCAGGTGCAGTTGGAAGAGTCCAACTGCGTGCAGGAGCAGGAGATGGTACTGACCATGTGTGCCCGGATGTCGTCTGCGGTGGAGGCATTGGGTATTAGGGTTTTGGCTATGGATCAGCATGGCGCGGGGCATTCTGTGCAGGCGCTGGCCAAAGCCCAGGGCAGGGGTGCTGTCTCACAGGCAGCCATGTGCCAGAGTCACCTGGAAATTGGAGCAGCTGTCCTGACCGTGGCCCAGTCACAGCGGGCCATGGCTGGGAACGTCAGCAACAGTGTCCAGGTGCTGACAGATGTGGCACAGACACAGAGGGTGGTGGCCAATCCCAGCATGATACGGCGCAGTCCCAGATGTATTGTGCCATCCGGGTATATAGGAGTGAGACAGCTAGTCTGGGATATAGGACCTCCATTACGGCGCAGCACCTGTGCACCGAGGGATGTGAAATCCTGGACAGATCCCCATTCGGCGCCTGGAACGATCCCGTGGTGTAAAGGTTCAGGGTGACCGTCACCTTGACGTCCACAGGGAGCAGGTGTCCTCTCACATTCCCCCCGCGGTGCAAGGTGCACCATGATCTGGCAGATATGGCGCACTGTCCCTCTGCTCTGCCAGAGACTTCAACAGCATGTCCAGTCCAGCAGATCCTCGAATGACAGGTGCTGCCGGTTCTCGTGAGGCTTCCTTTACAACTCTTCCTTCTCATTGATTTCAGGAAGCAAAGTATCGTACACAACCCTGTCTGCATCAATGCTGAGGTGGAGATAGTCGACAGCTTCAAATTCCCAGATGTGCACATCTGTCCCGGTCCACCAAAGTCGATGCTACGAATAAGAAATCACAACAGCGCCAATACTTCCTCAGGAAATTAAGGGAATTCAGCATGTCCCACATTGACTCTTACCAGTTTTTACAGATGCATTACAGAAAGCATCCTATCTGGCTTCATCACAGCCTGGTATGGCAACTGCTCGGCCCCAGACCATAAGAAACTACAGGGTTGTGAACACAGCCCAGTCCATCACACGAACCCACCTCCCATCCACTGACTCTGTCTACACCTCCTGCTGCCTTGGGAAAGCGGGTAGCATAATCAAAGACCCCACCCATCTGGGTTATTCAGTCTTCAAACCTCTTCCATATGGCAGGGATACAAAGAGTTTTGTTATGGTTTTGTTAAGAGTAGGCGATTATCATCTAAAGTGCGACGGTTGCTAAATGTGGTGCTGTCCTCGCCTGAGAGGACGGAGCAGAAGGTCATTGTTTCATTGGATGTCGAGAGGCTTTTTCTAGGGTAGAATGGGGGTATTTGTTTGCAGTATTGGAACGGTTTGGGATAGCGCCTAATTTGTGTCGTGGGTATGATTGTTATAATGAACAACGTGAGCTCGGGGTATTTTCAGTTGAGTCGGGGAACAAGACAGGGCTGCCCTAAGTCTCCCCTCTTTGTGTTGTCGATAGAACCTTTGGCCATTTCCCTGAGGGCTTCAGATAGGTGGAGGGGGATATGAGAGGAGGGGTGGAACACAGAGTGCCCCTGCACGCCGACAATATTCTAATGATAATAATCTTTATTTGTGTCACAAGTAGGCATTAACACTGCAATGAAGTTATTGTGAAAATGACAGACTCGATCCCCACCATGGGCGATATAATGGTGCTGCTCAGGCACTTTGGCTCTTTTTCAGGGTACAAATTGAACGTGAAGAAAAGCGTGTATTTCCCGGTTAATCCACGGGGAGGGAAGTCAATCTGGGGGTGTTGTCATTCCACTTAGCAGGTTCTCAATTCAGGTATCTGGGGTTCAGGTGGCTCGGGATTGGGCCCGCTCCGTAAACTGAACTATACGAGCCTGGTGGGAAGGGTCAGGACTGATTTGCAGAGGTGGGATAGTCGCCCTCTGTTCTCGGCGGGCAGGATTCAGTCAGTCAAGATGATATTTTACACAGATTTCTGTTTGTGTTCCAGTATTTGTCAGGTTTTCTTCCAAAGTCCTTTTTTGGGGAGTTGAGAAATTGATTTTGTCCATTCTGTGGATGAGCAAAGTGGCGAGGATCAGAAGGACAGTCCTTCAGAGGGACCGATAGTCAGAGAGCTTGATGTTGTCATAGAATCATAGACTTTACAGTGCAGAAGGAGGCCATTCGGCCCATCGAGTCTGCACCAGCCCTTAGAAAGAGTACCCTACCACACCTCCACCCTGTCCCCACACTTCCACCCTATCCCCATAACCCCACCTAACCTTTTTTGGACACTAAGGGCAATTTAGCACAGCCAATCCACCGAATCTGCACATCTTTGGAATGTGGGAGGAAACCCATGCAAACACGGGGAGAACGTTGAGCCTAATATATTACTACTGGGCAGCAAATGCGAAGAAGTGTTGGGGTGGTGTGGGGATGTTGGGTATGGATGGAGTGGAAATCATGTAGGAGGTCTGGGTTGAGGTCACTAGTGATGTCCTCTCTCCCGTTCTCGCCAGTGAAATATCCGGCAAATCTGGTGGTTTTCTCCACCCTGAAGATATGGAGACAATTTTGGCAACATTTAAAATTGGGAGCAGTATAGAAGTGGTATCTGCGTGAATCGTGGGCAGAATTTTGCGTTAGCCGATGCCGAAATTGGGAAATGCGATTGGGTGGAGAATAGCTTCCAACGGCAAAATTATGGCAGGCACTGATTTCACGCCAAGTCGCAATTCTCTGTCACCTCAAAAACAGTGTCAATGCATTTCACACCGCATGAACAGTAAATACCGTTTGCATATCATTAGTGAGGGTATGGGGGAGGACACCCGCTCCCAGTGCCCGTCAAGTTGACAGTCGCCCTGGGGGGACCTATCCGGGATCTCACAGACCTCAGTGCAAAGATGCAAACACGCTGTCACGGAGACCCTATATGCCCAGGTGATCAATACATCCACTTTGATGTGGGCCAAGCTCACCTGGATGCCCGGTGAGCGAGATTCACCGGCATCGCCGGGATGTTCAGGGAGTGGTCGATGATATGCATGTCCTCCTAAGGGCACTGGCAGATAACAGGCTGCTCTACAAAAACTGACAGGGGTTCCACTTGATGAATGTGCAGCTGATATGTGACTATCCGCTATGCATCATGCACGTCTGCGCCCGGTACCCGGGCAGTGGGCACGATGCCTTCATCTTGGCACACTCAACAGTCCCTGACATGTTTGAGATTCCCCTGCTGGCTGAGGGGTTGGCTCTGGGTGACAGGGGTTATCCACTGCGGTCATGGCTGATGCCGCCTATCCGAAGGCATCAAACCAACGCCGAGATCAGCTACAATGACGCCCATGCAGTGACAAGGGCTGTGATTGAGCGGTGCTTCAGCATCCTGAAGATGCAGTTCAGGTGCCTGGGCCACTCTGGAGGGGACCCCAGTATGATGCTGAGAGGGTCGCCTCTATCATGGCTGCCTGCTGCATTCTCCACAACATTGTACAGCAGAGGGGCAATATGCTGGAGGAGGGTGACGAATGTCAGGCCTCATCCGAAAAGGAGGATGCAGGGTGGGTGAGGGTGGGCATGACATCAAGTCCAGGCAGGCATGGGAGGCCGCGCGATGTGTGCGCCAGAGCCAACATGCAGCGGCCGCTCTGACCGCCTCCAAGTTCACCGACTAGGAAGGGGGATGGAGGGAGGAACTGGCCAGGCGTACGGACATTGCATCCGAACCCCACATTCTCTCACCTGCCACCCCAGCAACACCTTTCGTGATACATACCTGGCACATTATGGGGTGGGCGCCCTGGATTGTCAGCAACAGCAGGTATGATCCATGGGATGGAGGATAATGATGACTCCCTCTGCAATGAGCTCTGGAGCATTCAACAACGTCTGGCTGCTGCACCCGGTAGCACTTTCCACCATCGGCCTGGGTGATCACTGCATACGAGCTGGCCATTCCATCACACGGCCCAGTCAAATCCCTGGAGTGACGGTGGTGGGGATGGTCGGCAGAGAGTGGGGGAGGAGGGCAGAGCACGGGCCACCAATAGTGTCTGCACCATTCCCCCATCCCCCCAATGTCTGCCCATTCCCCCCCCCCCCACGCCCCCGGCCAGCCCAGACCTGCCCGCCCCTCACACCCACCAGACAGAACACCAAGGCAGGTTGTAACTGTGGTAACAGCTGTTTATTGTGAACAACTATATACAGGTTTGTGCTCTAGCCCCAATAACTAAACTGTGCCCTGCACCCGTGCCAACTTAACTGATGCTTGACTAAGTTTTTGAAAGCAGTTACCATACCTAAAGTGGAAGAAGAACTCGAGAGGTTACTGAAGACAGGAGCTATTGAGCCTCTGACAACCAGAGATTGGGTAACCCCAATTGTCCCAATCTTAAAGAAGGAATATGCTAATATGCAGGGATTTCAAAAGGACTGTCAACCTGAATTAGATCAGTACTCTCTCCCACTTATTATAGATCTTTTTGCAGATCTCTCAGGTGGTCAAACATTGAGCAAAATTGATCTTTCCCAAGCCTATCGGCAAATGAACTATTGAATTGTTACTGACCATAATAACACACAAGGGTCTCTTTTGGTATTATAGACTTCGTTTCGGGATAACGGCAGCACTGGCTCTCTTCCAGCGATCCATGGATCAGATCTTGAGTGGGCTATTGGCTGTACAATGCCACCAGGATGACATTTTGGTAACATGTTTCAATGATGTAGAACTGAAGGACTTGGAAGCTACTCTTGCAAGGCTGCAACTACATTATCTCAGGGTCAATAAAGAGCAAATTTAAAAAATCTTCTATTCACTATCTTGGACACATCATTGACCAAGAAGGTCTTCATAAAGATCCTCAGAAGATAGTGGAGATACTGGATTCTCCACGACCTCAGAACTTGACTCAGTTAAGGTCATTTGGAAAGTTCGTACCGCACTTAGTATGAAGGCTGAAGCCTTTGCACATGTTGCTTTGTAACAAGCAAGCTTGGCTCTGGATGAAAGATTGTGAGGATGCTTACCAAAATGTCAAAAAGAATTGTAGGTCTAGGAATTATTGGTCCATTATAAACCAAAATTGAAGATGCAGCTTTCTTACAATCCCTTTAGAATTGGAGCAGTTGTCTTACATAAAAAGCCTTCAGGCGAAGGATGACCAGTAGCATTTGCTTACAGAAGGTTCACGAGCACAGAGCCCATCTATGCTGAACTTGAGAAGGACGTTCTCAGCATTATATTTGACATTCGAAGGTTCCATCATTATTTATTTGGCCATCAATTTACTCTATTGGCAGGTCAGCTTCCTTTAACAACAATTGTTAATAATAATAATCTTTATTAGAGTCACAAGTAGGCTTTCATAGGCACCATCTATATACGTAAATAACGGGATGAGATCCAACAAGCTGAATTTGGGGAGTTAGGAGGTAAACTAAAAAGTAGGACCTCAAAGGTAGGAATCTCAGGATTGCTACCAGTGCCACGAGCTAGTCAGAGTAGGAATGTCAGGTTAGATAGGATGAATGCGTGGCTCGAGAGATGGTGCAAGAGGGAGGGATTCAAATTCCTGAGGCATTGGAACCGGTTCTGGGGGAGATGGGACCAGTACAAACTAGACGGTCTGCACCAGGGCAGGACTGGAACCGATGTCCTGGGGGTGGGGGGTGTTTGCTCGAGTTGTTGGGGAGGGTTTAAACTAATGTGGCAAGGGGATGGGATCCGATGTAGGAAGTCGGGGGGGGGGGGGGGGGGGGGGGGGGGGGAGAGAAGTAAAACGGGGCCAGAAACAAAAAGCAGCAAGGGGGAAAGTGTAAGGCAGAGAAGCCATGGTCAAAAATCAAAAAGGGCCACAGTACAGGGTACAGTGACTGAGGAGAGTGTGAAAAGGAAGTTGGCCAATGCAGGATTGAGGGTGTTGTACCTAAATGCGCGCAGTATACAGAACAAGGTAAAAGAGCTTATTGCACACATTGAAATTGGCCGGTACGATGTTGTGGGCATCACAGAGATGTGGCTGCAAGGAGATCAGGGCTGGGATCTAAATATCCAAGGATATATGTCCTATTGAAAGGACAGGCAGATGGGCAAAGGGGGCGGGTTGCATTGTTAGTAACAAATTAAGTTAAATCGATAGCAAGGAGCGATATAGGATCAGAAGGCATAGAATCTCTGTGGGTAGAGTTGAGGAATCGCAAAGATAAAAAGACCCTGATGGGAGTTACGTACAGGCCCCCGAGCAGTAGTCAGGATGTGGGGCAGAAAATAAATCAGGAGAGAGAAAAGGCATGTAAAAAAGCTAATAATACAATAATCATGGGGATCTTCAAAATGCAGGTGGACTGGAAAAATCAGGTCGGAAGTGGATTCCAAGAAATGGAATTTGTGGAATGTCTAAGAGATGGTTTTTTGGAGCAGCTTGTGGTAGAGCCTACTGGGGAACAGGCAATTCTGGATTTGGTGATGTGTAATGATCCAGTCTTGATTAGGGAACTTAAGGTGAAGGAACCCTTAGGGAGCAGTGACCACAATATGATAGAATTTACCCTGCAGTTTGAGAAGGAGAAGCTACAATCAGATGTAACGGTATTACAATTAAATAAGGGTAACTACAAAGACATGAGGGAGGAACTGGCCAGAGTTGATTGGAGAAGGAGCCGAGCAGGGAAGACAGTGGAACAGCAATGGCAGGAGTTTTGGGGGGTTATTAGGGAGGCCCAACAGAAATTCATCCCAAGGAGGAGGAAACATGCTAAGGGGAGGACAAGGCACCCATGGCTGACGAGGGATGTCAACTTTTTACAATATACATTAATGATCTGGAAGAAGGTACTGAAGGCACTGTTGCTAAGTTTGCAGATGATACAAAGTCTGGAGAGGGACAGGTAGTATTGAGGAAGCAAGGGGGCTGCAGAAGGATTTGGACAAGCTAAGAGAGTGGGCAATGAAGTGGCAAATGAAATACAATGTGGAAAAGTGTTAGGTTATGCACTTTGCAAGGAGGAATCTAGAACATAGATAGAACAGTACAGCACAGAACAGGCCCTTCGGCCCTCGATGTTGTGCCGAGCAATGATCACCCTACTTAAACCCACGTAACCCGTATACCCGTAACCCAACAATCCCCCCATTAACCTTACACTACGGGCAATTTTTAGCATGGCCAATCCACCTAACCCGCACATCTTTGGACTGTGGGAGGAAACCGGAGCACCCGGAGGAAACCCACGCACACACGGGGAGGACGTGCAGACTCCACACAGACAGTGACCCAGCCGGGAATCGAACCTGGGACCCTGGAGCTGTGAAGCATTGATGCTAACCACCATGCTACCATGAGGCCCCAATCCAGGCATAGACTATTTTCTAAATGGGGAAATGCTTCGGAAAGCAGAAGCACAAAGGGACTTGGGAGTCCTTGTTCACGATTCTCTTTAGGTTAATGTGCAGGTTCAGTCGGCAGTTATGAAGGCAAATGCAATGTTTTTAAAATAAATTTAGTGTACCCAATTCATTTTTTTCCAATTAAGGGGCAATTTAGCGTGTTCAATCCACATATCCTGCACATCTTTTGGGTTGTGGGGACGAAACCCACGCAAACACGGGGAGAATGTGAAAACTCCACATGAACAGTGACCCAGAGCCGGGATTGAACCTGAGACCTCGGCGCCGTGAGGCAGCAGGGCTCGGCAAATGCAATGTTAGCATTCATGTCAAGAGGGCTAGAATACAGGGATGTACTTCTGAGGCTGTATAAGGCTCTGGTCAGACCCCATTTGGAGTATTGTGAGCAGTTTTGGGCCCCATATCTAAGGAAGGATGTGCTGGCCATGTAAAGGGTCCAGAGGAGGTTCACCATAATGATCCCTGGAATGAAGAACTTGTCGTATGAGGAACGTTTGAGGACTCTTGGTCTGTACTCATTGGATTTTAGAAGGATTACAGGGGATCTTATTGAAACGTACAAGATACTGCGAGGCCTGGATAGAGTGGGCATGGAGAGGATGTTTTCACTTGAAGGAAAAACTAGAGCCAGAGGATGCCACCTCAGATTAAAGGGACGATTCTTTAAAACAGAGATGAGGAGGAATCTCTTCAGCCAGAGGGTGATGAATCTGTGGAACTCTTTGCCGCAGAAGGCTGTGTAGGCCAATTCACTGGGTGTCTTTAAGACAGAGATAGATAGGTTCTTGGTCAATAAGGGGATCAGGAGTTATGGGGAGAAGGCAGGAGAATGGAGATGAGAAAATATCAGCCATGTGATGTGACCATCAATTCACACGACACGTAGTTGGAAGTGAACAGTGGTTTTAATAATCTTACAACGGAGCCTGCCTGTGCCGAGATGAACTGGCAGGCAGGCTCAGACTGCCAGGCTTTATACATCTGGTTAGTGGGAAGAGCCATGGGTGGAGCCATGTGCGGAGCCAAGGGTGGAGCTCAGTACAAACTCCTCATCTCCCCCTAGGGGCAGAGCCGCGCAACTGCTCGTATACCGAGCTTACACAGACACAGTACATCATATATAATAACAGTGTGAATTACATGGACTGTGATTCACCACACCTTGATTGAATGACGGAGCAGACTCGATGGGTCAAGTGGCCTAATTCTGCTCCTATGTCTTATGGTCTTCATTAAAACTACAATGATTTTCGCTACTGTGAGAGTCCCCTAGTTGCCACACTCCGGCGCCTGTTCAAGTACACAGAGGGAGAATTCAGAATTCAGAAAGTTCACCTAATTTGGGCCGTGTAAGGGGATCCCTTCGTTCGCTGCCAGTCGATTACAACATTAGGCATTTTTCTTGTCAACACATGATTATGGCATTGAACATCGTAGATCTGAACAACACATGGACATTTTGTCTAGTCTGCCACTGAAAGATCAACAAGACCAAAAAGTTAAGCACTAATCTGATGAACACTTCAACGGCATATTATATGTCGTCTTATATGGAAAATGTTCCAGTAATGTTATCTCGGCTATGGAAATGTCCCCAAACTGATCCGGTGATGAGCACAGAAAGAATCCAGACCTTAAACCCTATTTTACTTGGCACCTTGAGTTGACAGTACAAAATGGAGTATTGATGTGGGCTTTTAGAGTAATCATGCTGCTGTGTCTATGATCCTGGAACAACTGCAGGAGGGCCAACCCCATGTAGTTAGAATGAAGGAGTAGGTGAGAGCATCTACTGTTTCTTTGTTCTTTGGGTTTTCTTTGTTCTTTAGGGTTTTGGCCAAGGTTGGTGTCATGACCGGTACAGTCTTGGAGGGCCGAAGGGCCTGTTCCTGTGCTCTATTGTTCTTTCTACTGGTGGCCCGGGTTGGATTCCCAAAGAAGAGGAGAATGTGGGGTTATGCTAATCCTGCGTTACATTGAGAATGTACCTCCACTACAACCTTTGCAACCATGGGAATGGCCAACCAGGTCATGGCAAAGAATGCATATTGATTATGCGGAGCCACACAATTTTGGTCATGGTTGAAATGTATTCAAAGCGGCCGGAGGTTACCATCATGAAACCTCAGAACAGACAGTAGAAAGGCTTGATGAGGTATTTGCAAGATTCGGGCGATGTGAACAAACTGTGAATGCCCAGTTCACAGCAGCCGAGTTCAAGGACTACTTGTAGGGCTGTGGTATCTGCCATATCAAATTTGCCCCCTACCATCCAGCTACCAAGGGTGAACATTTTGTACAATCCATCAAGCATGCAGTAAATATTTTGAGGGATAAAGGTTCCCTACTTAAATGTGTCAGTAGCTTTCCAATGACATACAGAAACACTGTACATTCAACAACACAAAGTTCACCACCTATACTGATGTTCAAAAAGAAACTAAGCACACAGTTTGACTGCCCCTTCAACTTCAGAGATAGTCAGGGAACAATATCAGACGTAAGTGGCAAGAAGGGAATAAACTTCCAAAAGCAGAATCTCTGACCATGAGGAATGTGTTCTTGCGAAAAATTACACCTCAGGTGAAAAATGGATTCTAGCAATTGTATTAGCCAAAATGAGTCCAACTTGATACTGTACAATCTGACGATGAGCAAATTTGGCATTAGCATGCTGGCCAATTATTGTCTGCATGTAGTGAGAGCACAGAATCTGTATCAGATGTTTCACCACAGAGAGTATTGTCAATGACATGCCAGGCTTGAGAACTACAACTGCCAAAATTACAGAATCTTTTACAGCAGAATCATCCGCACAACCAGAGACAGTTTCTGAGTTGGTTTCGTCAGATGTAAACTGACCAGTGTACAGCAAGAGCTTCTAGTACCCTGAAGAGCCAAGTTCCTGACCGTCGTGTTCTGCCAAAACAAGACAGACATCTACCCAAGAGACTGTCTTACTAATGTATATACACAGTAACGTCTTTGCAGTGTTAATGTAAGCCTACTTGTGACAATAAAGATTTATTATTATTATGTATCTGTAACATAACAATGTTAATTATGGCCAAATGTGTTGGATCTGTGCTAAAGTGTTCGATTAAGTAAAAATGCCGGGGACACTAAGTAGTAAAGCGAGATAAGTGTTATGTCTCAGAGTAACACGACTGGCTGGCATAATGTTACCTGTTTCGCAATTATGTTATCGGAGTGTTTTGTGGGTTTTTATGGAGTTCGCTATTGTACCCTGTCAGAGCAGCATCTTGTAAATAAACCCCTCCATTATGTTATACAAACTCGACATGTGCCATCTCTGATTCTTTCTCTTTGCGGCTACAAAAAAGAACATAACAATTATATTATGCATCTCTAAATGCTCTGCTATTACATTCTTTATAGTGGACTCAAACATTTTCCCCATGACAGATGTTAGGCTAACTGGCCTATAGTTACCAGTTTTTTTGTCTCCCTCCCTTTTTGAATAAGGATGTTACATTGACAGTTTTCAAACCTCTGGGGTGTCGTGTTAGGTAGACTGTTCTAACACTGGCTGCAACTGGATGCAGTTTAGATTAGAAAATTACTCCAGACCTTGAAGTTAGTTCAATCAGGTTTATTGAATTAATAGCACAGTTAGCACAGTTCTCGGTGAGTTCAACTCTCTGCTAACTTAAGTGTGGTTACTCTGTCTGACTGAGACAGACTAGCTCTTAGTCACGTGGTGGAGGTGTGAGATTGTAACAACACCCTTGACTAACTCTCTAGATGTTCATCAGTGGAAAGAGGTGGAGTGTGAGTGCCTCCTGTCTTTTATAGTCAGATCCCACCCCTGAGTGTCCTGCCTGCTTATTGATCATGAACTATTCTCTGTGTCCATTAGCTGCTTGTCTGTATCTCATTATATGTGTGTGTGCCTGCATATCATGACATGGGGTTTTTCCAGAATTTAAGGAAACTTGGAAGATTACAGCCAGTGCATCCACTATCTTTCTAGCTACTTCCTCTCATATTCTGGGTTGCAACCCATCAAGTCGAAGTGATTTATTGGCCTTTCAACCCATTTATTTCCCTGGTGCTTTTTGTCTAGTGATAGTTATTGTATTTGTTTCCTCCCCACTTCTGCCCCTTGATGATTTAGTATTTTTTGAATGTTATTAGTGGCTTCCACCATGAAGACTGATGCAAAGTATGTGTTTAACACCTTTGCCATATCCTGGTGACTCTATTATTATTTCCTCAGTCTCCTTCTCTAAGAGGCCTATGTTCGCTTTGGTCTCTCTCTTCCTTTTCATATATTTAAAGAAGCTCTTGTAGTCTTTTTTTATATTACTTGCTGGTTTACCCTCACCGTTTACCTTCTCCCCCATTATTATTTTTTGGGTCATCTTTCGTTGGTTTTTAAAACCTTCCCAATCTTCTGGCTTACAACCAACCTTTGCCACATTATATGTTTTTTCTTTCAGTTTATTACTATCTTTAACTGTCTTGGTTAACCACAGTTATCCCCTTCCTCGAATCCTTCTTTAACATTAGAGGTGGAGCGATTGCAATTTCATTATCAAAAACATTGCAACAGGTTCTGGATTAAGAGAAACCAGCTGGTTAGGTGGAAATCACAAAACATGGAGAGTGTGGAAAACAAAGGTGCACAACAAACTCTGGATGTTCAGAAGTCATTTGTGATTATTTGTTGAAGGGGTGGAAGCTTCTGGAACATTTATGATTGTGGAATCTTCGGAATACACAGCATAAAAGGAGGGCATTCGGCCCTTCAAATCTATGCTGGATCATTGAGCACCTATGCTTAGTCCCGATCTCTGCTCTTTGTAACCCTGTACATTCCTCATCCTCAAGTCCAAAACATCTTTTTAAATTAGTTATGGAATCAGCTTCCACACCTTCTCAGATAGATTGTTCCCTATCTCGACAACTCTTTTGAGTGAGAACATTTTTATTCATCTCCCCACTGGATCTCCTGCTAATAATTTTGAATTTACAACCTCTAATCATTGACCCACTCACCCGACAGAATCAGTTTGTTCATTTCGTCTAAACCTCTCATCATTTTGAAAAACTCTACTCGGTCACCTCTTAACCTGGTCTGTCCCAAAGAGAACAGTCCTACTTTCAAACTTTTCCTTATAATTGAAGACCCTCATCCACAATTGAATACTGGTAAACCTCCTGCATTCCATTCTAAGATCTTTATATTTGTGGTGGCTCAAGACATACATCGGAGGTTTCCAGTAGTTAAAGGGCTTTATTGATGAAAGGCAAAGGCAGTTAAGTAACAGGCACAGAACATTACACAACACGTCTGAATACATGGCTCCCCGGCCCACACCCAGGGTCCGGTGCAAACTCCCTATTGGCCGGGATTCTTCGCCCTTGTGCGATTAGCCCTGAGCCAGTTGCGTGATCGGTGGAGCTCGCCCCCTTAAAGAGGCCATGCTACCACAATATCATTCCTGAATGTGGTTCCCAGAATATTCCAGCTGATGTGTATTCAGCGATTTATAAACTCTGGCATGATTTATTTGCTTTTATATGCTGTTCCTCCATCTTTAAATCCAAATAACTCAAATGCTTTTTAAACCACCTCATCAATTTGCCCTGCCGCCATCAAGAATTTATGTGATTCTCTGATTATTTTCAATTTAATGTTCAATTCTGGGTGGATGACAATCTATCTTGGCCGCTATATTGGAACTACTTTGGTTAAATATATTGGTGACAATAATTGAAATTGGGAAGAAAGATTTTGTACAATATGATCAATGAACAATGAAAGTAGAAAATAAACAATTAGAAAGGAGAAAAATGAGACAACTAATCAGGAGTAGAGCAATTGACAAATTTCATAACTGTCATAACATTGATGGCACAGTTGACATGCATGACAGACACAAGATATGTTATTATAGAGATGTATTATCAGCATTTTTGGATTATCTGTGATGTACACAACTTCATATATCAATCAATCATGATGGCAGTCAACTGTGGACCTACCTTCCCAAAAGAGATTAATCAGTACAGCTCACATCTTGGCACTGAAGTAAATTACTTGCTGAGCAATGGTTAATGGTGATGTTCTGGATGTAAAAAAAAATGCGCAGTTGTTTTGTTCCATGGCTGCATTGAAAAATGTGGTTGTTTAATTAGTAAACCTTTAACGCTATACAAGGGAGAAGGTGGAAGACAAAAAGATACTGCCAAACACACAGAAAAGGCATTGTTAATTTTTTAAAAATCAATGATGGAGCATGATTGATCCAATAAAACTATAATATTCAATCTCGGTGGCTAAAATGTGCCTAAAAATCACTGAAATGTGACAGACAGCATATTCTCAATAGCACAATTGTTAGCATTGTTGCTTCACAGCACCAGGGACCTGCATTCGATTCCTGGCTTGGGTCACTGTCTGTGCAGAGTCTGGCCTTTCTCCCCATGTCTGCATGGGTTTCCTCTGGGTGCTCCGGTTTCCTCCCACAAGTCCTGAAAGACGTGCTTGTTAGGTGAATTAGACATTCTGAATTCTCTCTCAGTGTACCTGAACAGGCGGAGTGTGGCTTCTAGGGAATTTTCACAGTAACTTCATTGCAGTGTTGATGTAAGCCGGCTTGTGACACTAATACAAGAATATTATATAGAACATAGAACATAGAACATTACAGCGCAGTACAGGCCCTTCGGCACTCAATGTGGCGCCGTCCTGTGCAACCCCTCTAAAGTCCCTCTACACTATTCCCTTATCATCCATATGCCTATCCAATGACCATTTGAATGCGTTTAGTGTTGGCGAGTCCACTACTGTTGCAGGCAGGGCATTCCACGCCCTTATACTCTCTGAGTAAAGAACCTACCTCTGACATCTGTCCTATATCTATCTCCCCTCAATTTAAAGCTATGTCCCCTCGTGCTGGACATCACCATCCGAGGAAAAAGGCTCTCAATGTCCACCCTATCTAATCCTCTGATTATCTTGTATGCCTCAATTAAGTCACCTCTTAACCTTCTTCTCTCTAACGAAAACAGCCTCAAGTCCTTCAGCCTTTCCTCATAAGATCTTCCCTCCATACCAGACAACATCCTTGTAAATCTCCTCTGTCCCTTTTCCAATGCTTCCACATCCTTCCTATAATGTGGCGACCAGAACCGCATGCAATACTCCAAATGCGGCCGCACCAGAGTTTTGTACAACTACAACATGACCTCATGGCTCCGAAACTCAATTCCTCTACCAATAAAAGCTAACACACCGTATGCCTTCTTAACAACCCTCTCAATCTGGGTGGCAACTTTCAGGGATCTATGGACATGGACACCGAGATCTCTCTGCTCGTCCACACTACCAAGAATCTTACCATTAGCCCAGTACTCTGTCTTCCTGTTATTCCTTCCAAAATGAATCACCTCACACTTTTCTGCATTAAACTCCATTCGCCACCTGTCAGCCCAGCTCTGCAGCTTATCTATGTCCCTCTGTAACTTGTAACATCTTTCTGCACTGTCCACAACTCCACCGACTTTAGTGTCATCTGCAAATTTACTCCCATCCTTCTACGCCAGGGGTGGGCAAACTACGGCCCGCGGGCCGCATGCGGCCCGCCAAAGGTATTTCTGCGGCCCACCAAGTCATTAAAAAAAAAAAAAAAAAAAAATTTTTTTTTTTTTAAATTTTTTTTAAAAAAAATTTTTTTTTAAAGGTTAATGGGTGGGGGGGCTGTTGGGTTACTTACTGGTATAGGTGGATACGTTGACTTGAGTAGGGTGATCATTGCTTGGCACAACGTCGAGGGCCGAAGGGCCTGTTCTGTGCTGTACTGTTCCATGTTCTATATGACGCGCCCACAATCATAACCGGGTGAAGTAATTATTTTACTTAATATACTATGCGGCCCTTTGTGAATTGTGAATTTCTGAATGCGGCCCTTGCACGGAAAAGTTTGCCCACCCCTGTTCTACGCTCTCCTCCAGGTCATTTATAAAAATGACAAACAGCAGCAGCCCCAAAACAGATCCTTGTGGCACACCACTAGTAACTGGACACCAGTCAGAGCATTTCCCATCAACCACCACTCTTTGTCTTCTATCAGCTAGCCAATTTCTGATCCAAACTGCTAAATCATCCTGAATCCCATGCCTCTGTATTTTCTGCAATAGCCTACCATGGGGAACCTTATCAAACACTTTACTGAAATCCATATACACCACATCAACTGCTTTACCCTCATCCACCTGTTTGGTCACCTTCTCGAAGAACTCAATGAGGTTTGTGAGGCACGACCTACCCTTCACAAAACCATGTTGACTATCTCTAATCAAATTATTCCTTTCCATATGATTATACGTCCTATCTCTTATATTGATTATATTATATTGATTTAGGTGCCTGAGCAGTCTCCAGGATGACCACCTAAATTAAGTATTAGGTCCATTGTCTATGTTCATAATGGGTATATCACCTGATTTAGAACTCAAATCAGAAACAGGTTTCCCCTGAACATAGCAGGCTTTGAGCTGACTCTATTACCACAAAATCAGTCCACTGTTGATCATCAGAAAAGTGATGAAAAGTGTCACAGACAATGCTATCAAGCAGCACGTACTCAGCAATAGCCTGCTTACCGAAGCTCAGTTTGAGTTCTGCCTCAAATGCTCATCTCCTGACCTCATTAGCCAAAACATGGACGAAAGAGCTGAACCAAGAGGTAAGGGGAGATTGATTGCCCTTGACATCAAGGCAGCATTTGACCAAATGTGGCATCAAGGAACCCAAACAAAATTGAAGTCAATAAGAATCTGGGGGAAAACTCTCCACTGGTTAGGTTTGTACCTAGAACAAAGGTATGTGGTTGTTGGGGGTCAAACATCTCAGTGCCAGGACATCACTGTAGGAATTATTTAGGATAGTATTCTGGGTCTAATAATCTTCAACTGTTTCATCAATTACCTTCCTTCTATCATAAGTTCAGAAGTGGAGATGTTCGCTGATTACGGCACAATGTCCAGTACCATTCCCGAATCCTCACACACTGAATTTGTCCGTGTCAATATGCAACAAGACTTCAGTTGTTAAGTGACGAGTAAAATTTACACCACACAAATGGCAGCCAATGGCAATTCCAACAAGAGTGATTCTAACAATGTCCCTTGACATTCAATGACATTACGGTCACTGAATCCTCTTATATCATTATTCTGGGTGTCACCATTGACTGGACGCTGAACTGGACCAGCCATATAAATGTGATGACTGATATATCACTCTTTTTGACTAGCCGAGTTGTTGAAATAGAAATAGAAACAGAGTCTTCCAGTGATGATAAAATAATTTAATGAGTAATATAAAATAATCTTGTTAGTAAATACTAAACTTAATACTAAACTAGTAAACAAACAAATAACTAGATTAAACTGTTAAATAAGATGAAGATAAATACTGATATCTATTAACTACTTCTCTCTAGCTCTGTACTCTCTGCACTCCAGACACACTCTCCACTAGGAATGAGTGGGGAAACCTTTATATAGGTCTTGATAGTGTCGCCAACTAGTTTTCAGATCCCTGTACTAGTTTAACATAGTTTGGTCATGTATTATTACATACAGAGATCACAATGTCCCCCTTTTTAATGTAGATAAGAAAATTTACATGAGAAATGTAGTGGTTTACATAGTACAGCAAACACTAGAATTATGTTAAAGTTCATAGATTAAGTCTTTCATAGGTTTTCTTCTCTTTCTTGTAGATCTTCTTAATTTCAATGGTGAGGAAGAAATTTTAATGTTCTTGCTCAGTGACGGAGTAGAATGTTGTTGTTCAACATGTCTTGAAACAGATTAATATAATCAAAATCAGGAAAAACTGGTGTGTGAACCTTAACTTGGAGAAGATCTTCCGATTAACACATCATCTGATGTTTTTACCAGATATGATCTAGGTGAAACCTATCTAAGAACATGAGCAGTGTCTGACCAACCTCCTTCAGGAATTCTGATGCGAACAGTATCATCTACTTCAAGAGGTTTCAGATTCTTGGCATGTTGATTATAGAACTATTTCTGCTTTTGATGTTGATGATGAAGTTTTTGCACAACATCATGTTGATCAGGATCAGTAATATGCAGTTGAGGTAGTGTTGTTATAATGTTTCTATTAAACAATATTGGCGCTGGAGATAAGCCTGTGGCCAAAGGTGATGATCTGTAAGTTAACAAGGCTAAATAGAAGTCAGATTGTGAGTCTCTGGCTTTACTTAAGAACTGTTTAATTATATGAACGCCTTTCTCAACCTTTCCGTTAAATTGCGGGAAATGAGGGCTTGAGGTGATACATCTGAAATTGTACGTCGTGGCAAATTCAGTCCTTTCGTAGCTGATAAAACATGGACCATTATCAGGCATTATGGTTTGAGGTATACCATGTCTAGCAAAGATGTCTTTGCATGCTTTAATAACCATTGTGGATGTGAGATTATTCAGTTTCATGACTTCCAGAAATTTTGAATAATATTTAATGACTAAAATGTAATCTCTGCCATATGAACGAAAGAGGTCAATACCTACTTTCACCCATGGTGATAATGTGATGTCATGTTGCTGCAATTTTTCTTTGCACTGTTGACTTTGGTGTTTCTGGCAAGTGGAACAGGAAGCAATCATGTCTGTGATGTCTTGATTAATACCTGGCCAATAAATCGATTGCCGCGCTCTGCGTTTACATTTCTCGATGCCTAGATGAACTTCGTGAAGTCTATTGAGCATTTCTGACTTCATACTCTCTGGAATGACGATTCTATCATGTTGCAGGAGAATACCATTTCATATCATCAGTTCAGACTGTATACTCTGGTATTGTGGACAGTGACATTTTGGCCATCCATTCTGCAAGTGATGGATTACTCTGGTCAAAGTGGCATCCTTCTGTGTTTCCTCATGTATCTGTTGAAGTTTGAGATCGAACGGAGGAAGTAATTCTTTAAACAATTGTAGATGAGCACCAATATCATTTATTGATTCTGTTGGTGTGATCTCTGTGTCAATTGATCTGGATAGAGTGTCAGGTATGATTAACTCTTTACCTGGGGTATAAATAGGTTAAAATCATATTTACGGAGTTTCATCATAAGTCGTTGTAGTCTAGATGTCATATCATTAAGACTCTTGTCAATAATGTTGACAAGTGGACGATAGTCTGTTTCCACAGTGAATTTTGGTAAGCTGTATACATAATCATGAAATTTGGCAATTCCAGTCAGAAGTCTAAGACACTCCTTCTCGATCTGAGCGTACCTACATTCAGTTGAGGTCATTGATCTGGGTGTGTAGGCTATGGGAACCCAGTTGTTGTGGATGTCCTGCTGTAATAAAATTGCACCAATGCCATTCTGACTGGCATCAGTCTAAATTTTAGTGTGTTTAGTCGGGTCAAAAAATGTCAAGCTTGGAGCCTGGCACAGCTGTAGTTTCAGATCTAACCATTCTTCATTGTGACGCTGAGTCCATTCAAAGTCAGTGTTTTTCTTGATGAGCTGATGTAATGCAGTAGTTCTGGTAGAGAGATTTGATATAAATTTCCCTGGGAAGTTCACGAACCCTGGAAAGTGCAAAACAGCTTTCTTATCTTTTGGTTGTTGCATTGTTTTAATGGCTTCAATTTTGTCATCAGCAGGTGTGATACCATGAGCTGGTATGTTGTCACCAAGAAATTTTAAAGATGAGGTGGCAAACATGCACTTCGATTGGTTAAGTTTTACACCATATTTATGTATCCTTTCGAAGACTTTTCTGAGTTGAAAATCATGTGTTCTTCTGCTGTCGTAGAGCAGATGATTATGTCATCAACATAAACATGAACACCTTCAATGTTTTCTGTCATTTGTTCCATTGTACGATGAAATATTTCTGAAGCAGGAACAATACCGAAGGGCATTCTATTGAAACAATACCTTCAAAAGGTGTATTGAACGTGCAGAGGAGCTTGAGATGCATCCAATTTGGTGAATATTTTGGCATTGGCCATTCTGAGGTAATTTCTTCTCTTTTAGGTATTGGGTAATGCTCTCAACGAGTATTTCTGTTGAGGTCTTCAGGATCCATGCATATCCTTATGTTGCCAGATGGTTTTTTCACACAGACTAGGGAGCTCACAAAATCTGTTGGTTGTGTTATTTTTGATAAGACTCCTTGAACTTGCAGTCTTGAGAGTTCAGCTTTCAGTTGTTCTCTGAGAGGCGCTGGTACTCGTCTCGGTGGATGTATTACTGGCTTGGCATCTTTTTTAAGAAGAATCTTACATTGATATGGCAATGTGCCCATGCCATTAAAAACATCAGGGTATTCTTTTAATAATTGTTGGATGTCATTTTTTATTGTAGATGCCTCAGAAGTATTCAGGAAGATTCTCTGAATCAGCTCTAAATCTTTACATGCCTGAGCACCCAATAGCGAAGATCGGTGATCATCCACTATTTCAAACCTTAACTTTTTGTGAATGTCCCTCTTGCTCGCATTTAGATAACACAAGCCATGCAAAATGATTTGATTGTCATTGAAACCTTTCAATGAGCCTTCCGCATATACCATGTTGTAGTCACCTGTGATAGTCGACAAGTCTTTGGAATTGAGAAAATTTGCTGAAGCACCTGTATCTAACTTAAATGTTATAGGACGATTGTTGATACATGCTGTTGTCATCCATTCATTACTAACTATGTTGACTTGTTGATTTTTTTGCTGCTTGAAGAGTTTTCTTCGTTACGTGAAGAGCTTTCTTTGTTGCTTGTAGATCTGTCTTTGTTGATGCTTCAATCACTGGGACAAAGAAGGTATTTTCCAAGGGGATTTCAGCATCTTGGGTAAAATTGTGCGGTGAATTGACTTTTTTAAATCTTTTTCAACTGCTCTCACGTTATAATTCTTCTTGTGTGTATGACGGATATATTTGCTGAAGACTGGCATTGAAAAGCATAATGATTCACCTTTGAACATCTCAAGCAGCGTTTTCCAAAAGCTGGACAGTTTCCCTTTAAATTGGCATTGCTACATCTGTAACACATCATCACGCTGTCGCCGTGATGCATCATTGATGTTCGCGCATGCGCAGACCTCTTTTGCGGTGTCTCGCATTGCTGTGCGAAGTGCGCATGTCCCGAGTTGGAAAATGCATGCGTAAGATAGCTGCCGTCTCAAAAGTGCTTCTGTGCTGCCTGCGACACCATTTTTATTTTCTTGTGGTAGACTTTCACGCCTTTTCCTTTCCGATAAAACTCTAAGTATTGACTTTTACTTTGTTCGCTGGAGATGCATTTTTCAATAGCAATTTTCAATGTAAGATCATTTTGACCTAATAAGGCTTCTCTTAAAGATTCATCAGTTATACCATAGATGATTTGATCTCTCACTAGAGAGCCATGCAGATCAACATAATTACAGGTTGAGGAGTTTTAGATCAGCTATGAAGTTGTTAACAGATTCCGCGATGAATTCACCAGTTGAATAGTCGGTATCGGAACTTTTTCTTCTTTGTTTTCATTTATTTACTAGTCTTTCTGAAAGCTTATTCTGACCTGGTACCATGTTATATTATCTTTACACTCCATGGTACCATGTTATATTACAATATTTTAATATAGATATTACTCTTTTTGTCGAGCCAAGTTGTTGAATATAAACATAGGGCACAAATCTCCTAAAGGGAGACAAACATCTGACGCCGGAGTGAAACCCGGAGTGTTTCACTCCGGCGTCGGAGGCCGCTCCTCACCCCCTATTCTCCCCCCCCCCCCGGTTCGGCTAGGAGCAGCGGCACGTGCATTCCGCGCGCCGGGCCTTGACGCTTGCATCAAAGCGGTGCGCCAGGAATGACACGGCTGGCGGCGCCGAAGTGACGTCAGCCGCGTCAGCCGTCATGCGCGGTTGCCGTCTTCCCCTCCGCTGCCCCGCAAGACATGGCGGCTTTATCTTGCGGGGCGGCGGAGGGAAAAGAGTGCGTCCTTTAGAGACGCCGGCCTGACGATCGGTGGGCACCGATCGCAGGCCAGACATCTGCTGAGCACGCCCGTGGTGCTCGATCCTCCCTCCACACCCCACAGGCCCCACACTCACCGGTCGCGCGCTATTCACGCCGGCAGCGACCAGGTGTGGTTGGCGGCGGCGTGAACCGGTCGGGTTCGGCAGGCCGCTCGGCCCATCCGGGCAGGAGAATCGCTGGTCGCCGTGAGAAACGGTGAGCGGCGATTCTCCGAGCGGCCTGTCGCAAAACGCGACACGCCATTTTGGGGGGGGGGGGGTGGGAGAATCGCGGGGGGGTGCCAGGGTGGCATGGCTTGATTCGCCCGGCCCTCCCGCGATTCTCTCACCCGGCGTGGGGTGCAGAGAATCGCGTCCATAGCCTTCCAGTGATGATAAAGTAATTTAATGAGTAATATAAAATAATCTCGTGAGTTCTTTTTACTTAATACTAAACTAGTAAACAAACAAATAACTGTAGATTGAACTATTAAAAGAGATGAAAATAAATACTCCAGCACTCCAGACACACACTCCACTGGGAAACAGCCGGAAAACCTTTATATAGGTCCTGATAGTGTGGTCATCTGGTGTTCTAGTGGCCATCGCCTGTACTAGCTTAACATAGTCAGGTCATGTATTATCACATACAGAGATCACTAGAATGACTACAAGAGCAGGTCAAAGGCTGGGAGTTCTGCAGAGAGTAACTCACCTCTTGACTCAAGAGGCTCAACACCATCCAGGAGCATCCTGCTTGATTGGCTCACGATCCATCTCCACCTTCAACATTCACCCCCTCCACCACCAATACACAGTTGCAGCCATCTACAAGATGCACTGCAGCAACTCACCAAGGCTCCTTAGAAATCACCTTCCAAAGCTGTGACCTCTACCACCTAGAAGGACAAGGGCAGCAGATGCATCAGCCTCCCCTGCCCTCTGATCGGCCCGTCCACCACCATGACGTCCGCGGACTCAGTCCACAACAACCACGCGAGTATCCCGAACGGCAAAACCATGAGTGGTCCAACGGCGTCAGGACTTCGGCCGGTCGTGGGCAGAGAATAGCAGGGTAAGCCTCTGGCAATGGCCGCAGGTGGGTGATATGCGGTGTACTCCCTGAGTACGTCACTTTTTGGGGGCCGGAGAATCAAGGAACGCGCGTCGGTCCCGATTCCATGCGTGGAACTGGACTCTCCGCCCCGGTGCCGGATGTGATTTCAGCGTCGGGGTGCAGAGAATCCAGCCCTCTGAGCTTTTTGTGTGCACCAATGCTAACCTCCCACCAACTCCAATTATACTGACGGCACCAGTGACATATTATAACATTGTTGTCTTAGATACGAGACCCATCTGTACCTCCACAGGATCCAGCTAACATTACATTAACCCCAAACCAAAGGGACAGAAATACAGAACGAGTATGCGTACACACGCATACACACATACACACAGGGCCTTAGGGTGCACGTCCTCCGACAAAAGACGAAACTTAACTCAGCCTCCCAAGATCTCCAAGCAATAAAACAGTACTCCAGGAGAAGGGGGACAAAAGGATGCCGCCATCGTTACAAGGCGCGACTTGGCAGTGTACACTCTCTACACAGGATCCGGTAAACCAAGCAGACATCAACCATACCAAGACAGAACAGACCTCACACTCTCCAATGGAATCCGTGACACCATTAAGACCCCGCCAACCCTGGAAATCTTGAACCATTTTCCACCAAGGAAATCCCACTGATAAGAAGAAAGAGGAATCATCAAGACACCCATCAATAGGATATCTCAGGAAGGGATATGATCCTCCTTCCCCTGACAGGGTATGGGAAACCCTCTGGAATTAAATATAATAAATCAGAGCCTGATTCAGTGCCTCTCTGACCTGGATAAAGAAAGGAAACCCCAAAAAGAGAGGAGCATCAGGATTAGCCAATAGACATCAGGCAAGGTCCAGTATCGTACATTTCTGCAAAAAGGGTACCAGGGGCAAAACAGCATATCCTTATTAAAAAAACAAAACATTGGGCGGCATGTGGCGCTGCCGTTAGCACTGGGACTGCGGCGCTGAGGACCCGGGTTCGAATCCCTGCCCTGGGTCACTGTCCATGTGGAGTTTGCACATTCTCCCCATGTCTGCATGGGTTTCACCCCCACAACCCAAAGATGTGCAGGTTAGGTGGATTGGCCATGCTAAATTGCCCCTTAATTGGAAAATAAAACAATAATTGGCTACTCTAAATTTATAAAAAAAACACTTGGGAAGCCCAAGCCTCAAGGAGGACAGTCTGGAAACCCCTGTACAAGACCCCATGCAGCCTCACTCCTCTACCCAGCCTAACCTCCAAACAAAGAAAGACTCTAACAACTCTGAACCAAAACAGTCAGACTCGCAGTCAGGCTCTAAAGCCAACAGAATACCACCTCCCCAGTGGAACTATATCTCAAGAAGGAGGAGTCCCAAAAAAGGGGTGGGTGGCCCAGTCCACCACCCAACATACCCTCCACCTGATCCAGGTAAACACAGTTACTACTGCTCTAACCTACTCAATCAAGAAGCCACTAGCAGTATCCATGCAGCAAATCAAGTACAGTAGACCAACCCAGGAAAGGTTAGTTATCCAAGGATTAACCAACCAAGCCCGGGCATGCACCTATAACATTTCCCCCTGCTCCAAAAACACCAAAAGTACCAACCAGAGGGAAAAAGAATCCAATCTTCTCCAGGCAGCATGATAGCTAGCACTGTGCCAGGGATCCGGGTTGGATTCCGGCCTTGGGTCACTGTCTGTGTGGAGTTTGCACGTTCTCCCCAATGGCTAGCACTGCGCCAGGGATCCCGGTTAGATTCCGGCCTTGGGTCACTGTCTGTGTGGAGTTTGCACATTCTCCCCATGTCTGCGTGGGTTTTCTCTGGGTGGTTTGGTTTCTTCCCACAGTCCGAAGGCCTGCAGGTAGGTGAATCGAATATGACAAAATTGTCCTTTAGTGTTCAAAAATGTGCAAGTTAAGTGAATTGGCCATGAGAAAATTGCTCCTTAGTATCCAAAGATGTGTATGTCAGGTGGGGCTACAGTAATAGGGTGGGGAGTGGGAGTGGGTGGGTCAGTGCAGACACGATGGGCTGAATGGCCTCCTTCTGCACCGTAGGGATTCTATAGATACTTGATCTGTCTGTATTTTCGTAGGCGACAAGCAAGGACTCAATAATTCCAAAATAACAAAAGTACAAAAGAAAAACACAAGACTAAAAGTTCGAATGAGGGCTTTTCCTCACGCACAATGTGGACTTATAAGACCATATCAACCACCTCTATACCAAACCATCTACCTCCACCCTGCAGTGGCGCTACTCATCTTGTTTACAAATAAAGAGAAGGGTACCTAAAAACTGTACTCCCTCAGTGTTAAAACAAGGATTTCAGCGCATTAAAAAAAGCCCAGGTAAATACTGCACAACACTCATTTCATACAACCAACTCAGCATGGAATTTATAATATAACAGGAAAACAGATGACAAACACCTCTGTGCTCAAATATCATGCACCCTTGTCAGACTAAAAGGCGATAACACAAAATCAGAGGAATAATCACAAGGGAACAAGACTTACAACATCAGGTTAAAGTCCAACAGGTTTGTTTCAAATCACCAGCTTTCGGAGCACTGCTCCTTCCTCAGGTGAATGTACTCATTACCCAGTCCAACGCCGGCATCTCCACAACAAGGGAACAAAGGCAGGATTGGTGATGAACTGCAGGATAATATAACCATCAACGGAGCTTAGAAACCTAGCACCTGTTGCGTCTGGCCGTCTCCAATCCTTTGCGATGAGCATCGAGGACAAGACAGCTTAAGACTGGTCGTCGGGTACCTCAACCAAACCCAGGCCTCAAAGTTCCATCAAATTCAAAACGCCCAGCCTTCATATTAAGATCATGAAAGAAAGCATGGCAGCCAGTTCTCAAATTTGGCCGGGAATTCATTCCCAGCTCCTCTTGGGACACCAGGCACATGGGTACTCCTTCTCCTGCTCCATCTTCCCGATTCAACCCGGATGTTCGACATACCATGCAGCAGGATTTTCAAGGACTAAAGGTGAGTCCCCACCAAGATGACTGTCCTATTGACTGACAGGATTATTTTCTTTCTTCACCACCTGCAAGTTCCCCTCCAAATCACACACCATCTTGACTTGGAACTGAAGTGCTATTCCTTCACTATCGCTGCATCAGAATCCTGGGATTGCCCTTGTAACAGCACTGTGAGTGGTCCTACAACATGTGGACTGCAGCAGTTCAAGAAGGCAGCTCACAATCACCTTCAAGGGCAATTGGGGATGAGCAATAAATGCTGGCCTAGCCAACAAAGCCTCAAAAACTGCCTTTTTGCTGAATAGCATTGACCAATATTTCTAGTATCATAGGCAGAATACATGAGTAGTAATATTAGGGTAAAGAAGTCCAACAGGATTAAACTTGCGCTGATTAATTATTGAAACAATATTTTAAAATGAATTCTTGTCACTATTTCTCAGTCGTCTTGCACAAATATGGAAATGCCCCACACCCTCTATAATTCACATCTGATGGCCGCACTAATGATCATTTGCAAAGATGATGCAAATCAAGAAAAGTTCAATATTGTACATGTTATCTCATTAAAAACATCATAGTCATCTAATTGATCAGATCTCCTTCCATCCTTCCTGTGGGGCATACCCTTTGATCTATTTTTCATAGGCTTGGACTGCAGATTTGGGATTTCCCACTTGCTCCATTACATTGGCCTGGCCTTGCAAAACGTTTAGCTCGCGCATAGGTTGAAAGTAACATTATCTCATGGTTAGGTGCCAGCAAATCCAGGTCCTGGCCTATTTTACAATCCATCTATGCCACTTAAACCAGAGCTGTGGCAGGAATATACTCTAAGGGCCTTGGAATGTTAGACGAATATAATTAAAAATTGATTTTTTTTTACATCATTAATTAATTTGAATATTGCTGAAATACAGATCATCACTGTTCCAACAGAGTTAATGCAAAGATGCAAAAGTATCATTGGTGTTCCTTACAGTATTTTACAACTGAACATACAAACACCTGGGAGGCAGTGGCAAAGTGATATTTCGCTGGACATGTAATCTAGAGACCCAGAATAATGCTCTGGGGACCGAGGTTCAGATTCCACCATGGCAGATGCTGGAATTTAAACTCAATTTTAAAATCTGGAATTAAAAAGTCTAATGATGACCATGAAACCATTATCAATTGTTGTAAAAACCCAACTAGTTCACCAATGTCCTTCAGCAAGGAAATCTGTAATCCTTACTTGGTCCGACGTGGCCTACATGTGACTCCAGACCCTTACATGCCCTCTGAAATGGCCCAGAAAACCACTCAGTTGTACTCAATTTCTACAAAAAGGAAGGAAACCAGAATGAGATCGACTCAGCATCGGAACCGACGGCGGCAAGCCCGCCTTACTAACATCTGGAGGCTTGTGCCAAAATTAGGAGAGCTGTCTCACAGACTCGTCAAGAACAGCCTGACATGGTCATACTCACAGAATCATACTTTACAGAAAATGTCCCAGATACTACCATCACCATTCCTGACTATGACCGGTCCCAATGGCAGGACAGACCCAGCAGAGATGGCAGCAAAGTTGTATACAGTTGGGAGGGAGTTGCCCTGGGAATCCTCAACATCAACTTTGGAACCCATGATGTCTCATGGCACAAGGTCAAACATGAACAAGGAAACCCCCCTCAGCTGATGAATCAGGACTCCTCCAGCTTTAACACCACTTGGAGGAAAAAACGAGGGTGGTCAGGGCACATAATGTACTCTGAGTGGGGAACTTCAATGTCGATCACCAAAAGTGGCTTGGTAGTACCACCACTGACCAAGCTGGCTAAGTCCTAAAGGACACAACTGCTAGACTGGGACAAGATGGAAGAATATACTTGACGTCAACCTTACCAACCTGTATCTATCGATTACAATATCAGTACAACTGACCACGGCATAGTCATTTTGAGACCAAGTCTCGTCTTCACATTGTCAATACCCTCCCTGGTGTTGTGTGGCATGGTGCTAAATGGGATAGATTCAGAACACACCTAGCAACTCAAAACTG
Source organism: Scyliorhinus canicula (assembly GCF_902713615.1). Lineage (NCBI taxonomy): Eukaryota > Metazoa > Chordata > Chondrichthyes > Carcharhiniformes > Scyliorhinidae > Scyliorhinus > Scyliorhinus canicula. The sequence continues at coordinate 122,859,168 of NC_052151.1, forward strand.
GGTATCTATGAGGTATTATGGGCCATCAGCAGCAGCAGAATTCTATTCAATCACAGTCTGTAACCTCACGGCCAAGTTATCCCCCACTCTGTCATTACGACCAAGCCAGAGGATGAACCTAGTTTAATAAAGAGTACAGGAAGGCATACCAGGAGCAACACCAGGCATACCTAAAAATAAGATGTGAACCTGGTGAAGCTACAACACAAGACTACTAGTGTGCAAAACCTGCCACATTCAATTGTGAGTGTGGTGAACAATTAAACAACTCACTGGAGGAGGAGGCTCCACAAATATTCCCAGCCACAATGATGGAGGATGGCAGCACATCTATGCAAAAGATAAAAGATAAGGCTGAAACATTTGCAATAATCTTCAGCCAGAAGTGCCGAGTGGATGATCCATCTTTGTCTCCTCCAGAGGACCCCAGCATCACAGATGCCAGTCTTCAGCCAATTCAATTCTCTCCATGTGATATCCAGAAATGGCTGAAGGCACTGGGTACTGCAAAGGCTATGGGCCCTGACAATATTCCAGCAATAGTACTGACCACTTGCGCTTCAGAGCTTGCTGCACCCCTAGCCAAGCTGTTCCAGTACAGCTACAACACTGGCATCTACCTGGCAATGTGGAAAATTGCCAGGTATGTCCTGTGCACAAGAAACAGGACAAATTGATTTGATTTGATTTGATTTATTATCCAAATATAAATCCAACCTGACCAATTATTGTCCCATCAGTGTACTCTCGATCATCAGTAAAGGGATGGAATGTGTCATCAACAGTGCTATCAAGCAGCACTTACACAGACACTCAGTTTGGGTTCCATCAGCGTCACTCAACTCCTGGCCTCATCATAGCCTTGGTTCAAACCTGGATAAAAGAGGTGTGTGCCAGAGGTGAGGTGAGAGTGACATTAAGGCAGCATTTGACTGAGTATGGCATCAAGGAGCCCGAGCAAAACTGGAGTCCATGGTAATTAGGGGGAAAACTCTCTACTGGCTGGAGTCAGATCCGGCACAAAGGAAGATGGTTGCGGTGGTTGGAGGTCAATCATCTCAGTTCCAGGACATCAATGCAGGAGTCCCTCAGGGTAGTGCCTCAGACCCAACCATCTTCAGCTGCTGCATTAATAATTTTCCTTCCAACATAAGGTCAAAAGGGGGGGATCATCACTGATGATTGCGTAATGTTCAGCACCATTTGTATTTCCCCAGATACTGAAGCAGACCACGTTCAAATGCAGCAAGACCTGGACAATATTCAGGTTTGGGCTGACAAGTGGAAAGTAACATTCATGCCACACAAGTGCCAGGCAATGACCATCTCCGCTACAAGAGGTGATCTGACCATCGCCCTTTGAAGTTCAATGGCATTACCATGGCTGAAAACCTCCCTATAAACATCTTAGGGGTGACCTTTGACCAGAAACTGAACTGGACTAGTCAATAAATACTGCGGCTCCCAGAACAAGTCAAAGGCTAGGAATCTTGGGGCAAGTAACTTACCTTCTGACTCCTGAAGGCCATTCCATAATCTACAAGGCTCAAGTCAGGAGTGTCAATCATCTCAGTTTCAGGATATCACTGCAGGAGTTCCTCAGAGTAGTGTCCTAGGTCCAACCACATTCAGATGCTTCATCAATGACCTCCCTTCCATCATCAGGTCATAAATGGGGATGTTTGCGGATGACTGCAAAATGTTCAGCACCATTCGTGACTCCTCAGATAATGAAGCAGTCCATGTCCAAATGCAGCAAGACCTGGACAATATCGAGGCTTGAGCTGACAAGTGGCAAGTTATATTCGCGCCACACAAGTGCCAAGAAATGACAATTTCATACAAGAGAGGATCTAACCACCGCCACTTGACATTCAATGGCATTTCCATCACTGAATCCCCCACAATCAACATCCTAGGGGTTACCATTGATAAGAAACTAAACTGGACTAGCCATATTAATACTGTGGCTACCAGGGCAGGTCAAAGGCTAGGCATCCTGCGGCAAGTAACTCACCTCCTGACATTCCTGAAAGAACATAGGACATACATAGACAAAGGCTTTGGGTGAAGCATATGGAGTGTAGTACTACTCAGTAGATAAGATGTATGAAGAGATCTTGGGGCCTCACGGTAGCATGGTGGTTAGCATCAATGCTTCACAGCTCCAGGGTCCCAGGTTCGATTCCCGGCTGGGTCACTGTCTGTGTGGAGTCTGCACGTCCTCCCCGTGTGTGCGTGGGTTTCCTCCGGGTGCTCCGGTTTCCTCCCACTGTCCAAAGATGTGCGGGTTAGGTGGATTGGCCATGCTAAATTGCCCGTAGTGTAAGGTTAATGGGGGGATTGTTGGGTTACGGGTATACGGGTTACGTGGGTTTAAGTAGGGTGATCATTGCTCGGCACAACATCGAGGGCCGAAGGGCCTGTTCTGTGCTGTACTGTTCTATGTTCTATCTGTTCAGTCCATAAGAGGGTTATTCAGGAGTCTGGTAACAGAGGGGAAGAAGATGTTTTTGAACCTGTTAGTGCATGTCCTCAGACTTCTGTATCTCCTGCTCGATGAAAGAAGTTGGAAGAGAGAATACCCCAGGTGGGAGGGGTCTTTGATTATGCTTCCCGCTTTCACAAGACAGTGGGAGGTGTAGACAGAGTCAACGGATGGGAGGTGGATTTGCATGATGGACTAGGCTTTGTTCACGACTCTCTGTACTTTCTTATGGTCTTGGGCCGAGCAGTTGCCATATCAAGCTGTGATGCAGCCAGATAGGATAGACAGGATGCTTTCGATTAAACGTTTTTAAAAACTGGTAATAGTCAATGTGGACATGCCAAATGTCTTTAGTTTTCTGATTAAGTAGAGGCGCTGTTGTGCTTTCTTGGTGGTAGCGTGGACATGGGTGGACCAGGACAGATTGTTGCTCTTCTGCACATCTGGGAATTTGAAGCTGTCAACCATTTCCACCTCAGAACCATTGATGCAGACAGAAGTGTGTACAATACTTTGTTTGTTGAAGTCAATGACCAGCTCCTTAGTTTTTCTGGTATTGAGGGAGAGATTGTTGTCGTTACACCACTCCACTAGGTTCTCTATCCCCCTCCTGTACTCTGACTCATCATTGTTCGAGATCCAACCCACTATGGTCATGTCATCAGCAAACTTGTAGGTGGAGTTGATGCCATATTTTGCAACACTTTCGCCTGTGTATAGGGAGTATAGTAGGGGCCTATGCACGCAGCCTTGCAGGGCCCCGGTATTAAGGACTATTGTGGATGAGGTGTTGTTGTTTATCCTTACTAATTGTGGTCGATGGGTCAGGAATTTGAGCATCCAGTTGCAGACGGAGGAGCCAAGTACTAGGTTTTAGAGTTTTGATATGAGCTTGGCTGTGATTATGGTGTTGAAAGCAGAGCTGTAGTCAACGAATAGGAGTTTGACGTAGGAGTCCTTGTTGTCCAGATGCTCCAGGAATGTGTAGGGCCAGGGAGATGGAGTCTGCTGTGGACCAGTTGTGGTGGGATGCGAATTGCAGTGGATCAAACCATTCTGGGAGTATAGAATTGATGTGTCCCATGACCAACCTGTCGAAGCACTTTGTGATGATAGATGTCAAGGCCACCGGACAGTGAGGCACGTTGACTGGTTCTTCTTTGGAACCGGTATGATGGTGGTCTTCTTGAAGCAGATGTGGACCTTGGAATGGTGTGGGGAGGGGTTGAAGAATTCCACAAACACACCCGCCAGTTAATCCACGCAGGATCTGAGTGCACGACCAGGGACTCCATCAGGACCCGTCGGCTTCATTTTCAAGAAGGCTGATCAGTCTTCGGAAGCTGGGACAGTAGGTATGTGTGTGTCCGATGCTACTGGGGCAGCTGACAATGTTTTGATGGTTTCCTGCTCGAAACGAGCATAGAAAGCATTGAGTTCATTGGGTAGGTGAGGGAGGGGGGTGCTGCTGCCTTTGATTCTAGCCGGCTTTGCTTTGTAACCTGTTATGTTGTTTAAGCCTTGCCACAACCGACGAGATTCCGTGTTGTTAATCTGTGACTCAAGCTTCATGTGGTATTGTCTCTTGGCACTCCTGATGGCTTTGTGGAGGTCATACCTGTTTTTTTTTGGACAGGTCAGGTTTGCCTGTCTTGAATGCCTCACACCTGGCCTTCGTAGGAAGTGAATCTCCTGATTAAACCATGATTTCCAGTTGGGGAACGTATGTACTACCTTCTTTGGCATGCAATCTTCTACACAAGTCTGTGGCGGTGGTGGCATACTCATTTAGGTTGACCACTGAGTTCTTTTTTTTTCTTTTAAAAAAAAAATTTAGATTACCCAATTATTTTTTCCAATTAAGGGGGCAATTTAGTGTGGCCAATCCACCTACTCTGCACATTTGTTTTGGGTTGTGGGGGCGAAACCCACACAGACACGGGGAGAATGTGCAAACTCCACACGGACAGTGTCCCAGAGCCAGGATTGAACCTGGGACCTCAGCGCCGTGAGGCAGCTGTGCTAACCACTAGGCCACCGTGCTGCCCTGACCACTGAGTTCTTGAATATGCACCAGTCCACTGACTCCAAACAGTTACTTGGGAGATCTTCTGTTGCCTCAGACCAGCATTGCACAACCTCCTTAACCGGATTCTCCTACTTAAGTTTCTGCTGTATGCCGGGAGAAGAAGGTCTTATGGTCCAATTTTCCAAAGTGCAATCGGGGGGAGATGGATCGGTAGGCAGCCTTGAATTTTGTGTAGCAGTGGTCGAAGATGTTGGTGCCCCTGGTGGGACAGGAGAGATGCATTAAGGTAATTTTGGCAGAACACTTTTGAGTTTGGCCTGGTTGAAGTCCCCGGCCACGATGAGCATATTCTGTTCCACTGTTATTTATGGCAGTGTACAATTCATCAAGTGCCTTCTTCACTTCCACCTGTGATGGGATATAGACCACCGTGATAATGGCAGAAGTGAACCCCTCTGGAAGGTAGTATGGGCGGCACTTCACAGTCAGGTATTCCAGGTCTGGGGAGCAGTAGTTCGCCAGGGTCACCACGTCCGAGCACCAGGAGGAGTTGATGAAGAGGCAAACCCCTTCACCCTTCGCTTTACCCGATAATGCCGTGTGGTCCATTTGATGCATTGAGAAGCCTTCAGGTTGGAATGCACCGTTTGGTGAGGCAGGGGTGAGCCATGTCTCTGTGAAACAGAGCACACAGCAGTCTCTTACTTCCCACTGACAGGTAAGTCCGACCTATATTAAACACTTTGTGAATTGAGGGTATTTAGTGTTCATTATGGCCATGATGTAAACAAATACAAATACTATCTGCTTTCAGACGTCACAAAAATTGTGATAACTAACAGTATACATTATATATCACTGTGATATCACCTGGCCAAAATTTGAAGGCTTTAGAAATTAAACAGAAATAAGGGAAGAATTAGGATACATAATTAAATTATAGCTGTGGTGAAGTCTTTTGGACTTTAAAGGAATAAAGAAAACAAAAGCATGATTTATCTTTACATTGCCAGATCATCTGTACTTTAAAGTATTCACTTGCAGAGCAGTATCACAACCCAAATGTATAGCTGCCTGAGACTCTGATTCAGGTTATTTTGTACAAATTGCTAATCTAATAATAATAGCAATATCTTTTCATAGTTGATTTTGCCAACCTATCGAGCACAGACTTTAAAGTGATACCAGTAGCATAAAATATTTAAAATAAATGATCAATTGCTAAATTATAGCACCACCAATGTGGGAAATCCCAGACACTGACATCAGTAGATTTAACAATTAGATATCAATTGTCTCCAGAATTATAACTGAGATGGGGTGTTATTACCTGACCCAAGGCCATGAGGTCTACACCACCAGGTTCCCCTTGGCCTCATCTGAGTATGATCTCCCCAGATGAGGAGCTACACCTGGGGGACCTTGGGACATAAATACCCCAACCCGAGTGTGGGTCGGGCACGGGAGTCCCTTCGGGGAGTGGGACTGTACTGGGAAGGTGAATAAATAGTGTGTTTTTCTAATCGGTTATCGCTTCCGCGTGGTCGCTTGGCTGGAACTTTACATGGAGGAATTGCTTCAGCAAAAGGGATTTGTTGAAAAAAATGATGCTGCGGCCATGGATCAAATTGTAGTTGGTGCGAATTTGATTGAAAGATTGCCCTCTAATCCTAATTTTCAATCAAGCCGCAGTTCCTAAATTACAGTTGAGTGAACCTCCACATTCATAACTCATCATTGCCTGATTTATTGTAGATGCTATTCATTATTATCTGCAAACACATATGCCTCTACAGGCTAGAGTAACCACAGATCATGGTTGTCAGATGACAATATTTGTCTGAGACACATATACATAAAATAGAGGTTAACAGACTGTTAAGCATGGACATGAAGCACAGTGTGGTGATCTACCACTGTCTATATATGTGTGTGCTTGCATTAGGGGATGTATGACAGTACCTGTATTACAGGCTTTCCAGTCAGCCCCTGCCGGCTAGCTCCGCCCACAGGGAGCAGTATAAATATTCATAAGTTTCCCTGAGATGCCATTCTACAGCTGCAGCCAAAGGAATAGCATCTCACTGTAATAAAGCCTCTCTTGTACCGAACCGAGTCTTTGTGTGCAATTGTTAGCGCCACAATTTATTACAGTGAGATTTTACAACATCATGGACATCAGAATTAAGCCCGATTGCCTGCAGCTGGATCCGCAGTCGCCACACGCCAGGAAAGATGTTAACCACTGGATGGCTGTTTTCGAGGCCTACCTCACCTCAGCTGACCCTACACCATCGGAGGCTCAGAAGGTACAACTCCTATACTCAAGGTTGAGCTCCAGCGTGTTTCCGCTGATTCAGGACGCGCCTACCTACGCCCGGGCCATGGAACTTCTCAAAGAGAATTACGCTCAGTCGACGAACACTCTGTTTGCGAGACATGTACTCGCCACCCGCGTTCAGCAACCGGGTGAGTCGATTGAGGACTTCTGGCAGGCCCTTATCCCTCTAGTACGGGACTGCGACTGCCAGGCCGTCTCGGCCACGGAACATTTGAATCTCCTCATGCGGGATGCATTTGTAACGGGTATTGCATCGGACCCCATCCGGCAATGACTGCTGGAAGGGGCCGCTCTCGATCTTGCGGGAACAAAGACCTTAGCGCTCTCAATAACGGCCGCTTCCCGTAATGTGCAATCCTACCCCGCCAGCCGCGCGGCTCACCCATCCTACCCCTCGTGGACCCCGCAACTGACCCCCCCGACTGGGGCCGCTCCCGCGCAGTATGCTTGCGCTGCTTGCCGCACCGTGCACCCTGGGGGTCCCCGCTGCTACTTCTGCGGTTAGTAGAAGCACCCCCGCCTGCGCTGCCTGGCCCGCACCGCGACCTGCAAATCCTGTGGCAAGAAAGGCCACTTTGCAGCGGTGTGTCAGTCCCGCGCAGTTGCCGCTATCGCGCCCGAACTCTCCCCCTCGCCTCAGCCGATCGCGCAATGGGCCCTGCCGTCCGCTTCCCCGGGGCCACGTGCGATCAGTGGGCGCCGCCATTTTCCTTCCCCAACTCCACGTGCGATCAGTGGGCGCCACCATCTTTCGCCGCACCGCCATGTGCGCACCATGGGCGCCGCCATCTTCATCCTCTGACTCCATGTGCGCTCCATGGTTGCCGCCATCTTGCCCCGCCCCCACAACGTGCGCTCCATGGTCGCCGCCATCTTGCCCCGCCCCCACAATGTGCGCTCCATGGTTGCCGCCATCTTGCCCCGCCCCCGCAACGTGCGCTGCATGGGCGCCGCCATCTTCTTCTCTGCAGGTACTCCAGACACCGCCATTTTGTCCTCCCCTTGGAACTGCACCACGGGACCGGGTCGCTGTCGCTACTCATCGGACTCGTCGGATTTTTCGGTCGATCGCCCGCCACTCGCCTCCATGACGCTCGACCAATCCCGTCCTCGCAACCTGGCCACCGCTTCTATGACGGTGCTTGTCAATGGCCACGCGACCTCCTGCCTCATCGACTCCGGGAGCACAGACAGTTTCATCCATCCGGACACGGTAAGGCGCTGCTCTCTCGCGGTCCATCCTGACAACCAGTGGATCTCCCTGGCCTCCGGATCCCACTCAGTTCCGATCCGGGGCTTCTATCTGGTTAAACTCGCCGTGCAGGGCGTTGAATTCAACCATTTCCACCTGTATGTTCTCTCCAACCTCTGTGCGGCACGTTTACTGGGCCTGGACTTCCAATGTAACCTCCAGAGCCTCACCCTCAAATTTGGCGGACCCCTACCTCCCCTCACCATTTGCGGCCTCACGACCCTCAAGGTTGACCCTCCCTCCCTCTTTCCCAATCTGACTGCAGATTGCAAGCCCGTCGCCACTAGAAGCAGGCGGTACAGCACCCAGGACAAGACCTTCATCAGGTCTGAGGTCCAGCGGCTGCTTCGGGAGGGTATTATTGAGGCCAGCAACAGTCCCTGGAGAGCCCAAGTGGTGGTGGTTAAAACTGGGGAGAAACACAGGATGGTCATGGACTACAGCCAGGCCATCAACTGGTACACGCAGCTCGACGCGTACCCCCTCCCTCGCATATCTGATATGGTCAATCAGATTGCACAGTACCGGGTCTTCTCAACGATTGACCTGAAATCCGCCTACCACCATCCGTAAATCGGACTGTCCCTACGCTGCCTTTGAGGTGGACGGTTGACTGTATCAATTTCTTAGGGTTTCCTTCGGCTTCACTAACGGGGTCTCGGTATTTCAGCGAGAAATGGACCGAATGGTTGACCGGTACGGACTGCGGGCCACGTTTCCGTACCTAGACAACATCACCATCTGCAGCCACGACCAGCAGGACCATGACGCCAACCTTGCTAAATTTCTCCACACCGCATCTCTCCTCAACCTCACTTATAACAAGGAGAAGTGCGTGTTTAGCACAGACCGCTTATCCATCCTCGACTACGTAGTCCAAAACGGGGGCCCGGTCCCGACCGCTAGCGACCCCTGATAGAGCTTCCCCTCCCCCACTGCCCCAAGGCTCTCAAACGATGCCTGGGGCTCTTTTCTTACTATGCCCAGTTGGTCCCACAATACGCGGACAAGGCCCGCCCGCTGATCCAGTCCACACAATTATCCCTTAAGGCTGAGGCACAACAGGCCTTCGTTCGTATTTGCTCAGACATAGCCAAGGCCGGGATGCACGCAGTAGACGAGACACTGCCCTTCCAAGTAGAGAGCGGCGCTTCAGATGTCGCCCTTGCCGCCACTCTAAACCAGGCAGGCAGACCCGTGGCATTCTTTACCCGCACCCTCCATGTCTCCAAAATTCGACATTCCTCTGTTGAAAAGGAGGCCCAGGCAATCGTTGAAGTGGTGCGGCACTGGAGGCATTACCTGGCCGGCAGGAGATTCACCTCCTCACTGACCAACGACAAAATCTTGCTGTGGAGAATCGAGCTCTCCACCTATAATTACGAGATCTTGTATCGCCCCGGCAAGCTCAACGAGCCCCCAGACGCCCTCTCCCGAGGTACATGTGCCAGCACACAAGTGAACCAGCTCCGTACCTTGCACGACAGCCTTTGCCATCCAGGGGTCACTCGGTTGTACCATCTGGTCAAAGCCCGCAATCTGCCCTACTCCGTCGAGGAAGTACGGATAGTCACCAGAGACTGCCAGGTCTGTGCGGAGTGCAAGCCGCACTTCTACCGGCCAGATCGCGTGCGCCTGGTGAAAGTGTCCCGCCCCTTTGAACGCCTCAGTGTGGATTTCAAAGGGCCCCTCCTGTCCACCGACCGCAACACCTACATCCTTAGTGTGGTCGATGAATTCTCTAGGTTCCCCTTTGCCATCCCATGCCCGGATATGACGTCTGCCACCATCATCAAGGCCCCTGATTCCATATTCGCTCTGTTCAGTTTCCCCGACTATATCCACAGTGACAGGGGATCCTCGTTCATGAGTGAGGAGCTGCGTCAGTTCCTGCTCAGCAGGGGTATCGCCTCCAGCAGGACGACCAGCTACAACCCCCGGGGAAACGGGCAGGTAGAGAGGGAGTGCGGGACGGTATGGAGGGGCGTCCAGCTGGCCCTATGGTCCAGGAACCTCCCAGCCGCTCGTTGGCAGCAGGTCCTCCCTGATGCGCTCCACTCCATTCGGTCACTGCTGTGCACTGCAACTAACAAGACACCCCATGAACGTGTTTTTGCCTTCCCTAGGAAGTCCACATCCGGGGTGTTGCTCCAGACTTGGCTCGCAGCTCCAGGGCCGGTCCTACTTCATAGGCATGTCAGGCTCCACAAGGCAGACCCTCTGGTGGACAGGGTACTCCTGCTCCACGCAAACCCCCAATATGCCTACGTGGAGTTCCCCGACGGCTGCCAGGATACAGTCTCGCTCAGGGACCTGGCTCCCTTGGGTGCCGATCCCATGCCCACACTCCTCCCTACCCACGCACCACCCTCCTTTTCCCCGGCGCCCCCGACTTCAGCCCCACCAGGTCCATCCCACGTTCCCCTGCCCACACTAGAGGACATGGAAGATTTTGGCTCGCTGCCGGAGTCATCCAGCCACTGGCCAACACCAGCCGACCACCAGCACCAACACCGCCAGCACCGACGCCGACACCGCCTGTGCAGACGTCGCCACCACTGCTGCATCGCTCACAACGGAACGTCCGACCGCCGGTGTGTGGCGGGCACTGGGTTGCCCGATGGACACTTGATTTCCCCCCCCCTCTGTAAATAGATCACGTTTATGTATTATAGTTTTAAGTCACCCCCGCCGGACTCATTTTTTGCAGGGGGTGAATGTGGTGATCTACCACTGTATATATATGTGTGTGCTTGCATTAGGGGATGTACGACAGTACCTGTATTACAGGTTTTCTGGTCAGCCCCTGCCGGCTAGCTCCGCCCACAGGGAGCAGTATAAATATTCATAAGTTTCCCTGAGATGCCATTCTACAGCTGCAGACGAAGGAATAGCATCTCACTGAAATAAAGCCTCTCTTGTACCGAATCGAGTCTTTGTGTGCAATTGCTAGCGCCACACACAGCATGCAAGGACAAATTACAATAGTCAACTTAGAAGATGCTTGCTCAGAAAATAGTGAATATGTGCAGCAGATTATGAGAAATTCTCAATCCGTTGGGATGGGAAAACATATCCAAGATAGCATAGTTTTAAACAGGAATAGTCCAAGTAACCGTTTCTTGTTCTGAGCTTTTTTGTAACCTGAGGGCATATTTATTTTGTGTTATATATATGTGGTAGCTGGCAAGCAAGACTCAAGGCTCAGAAAAATATCTCATACAATTTTACTAATGGAATCCAACATCAGCAAATAAGGTTTTCAGCCAACTCTTCCTCTCCTCTCTTTTTCTGAGGCTGTGAGGTGAATTGGATCACTCCTTTCTTAATAGTGTCATGCCAGTCTCACACCTTACTGTGTAATCCACTGGCATTTTCTACTTAAGGGTCACTTCAAAATGTTTATACTCACATAGTTTCTGTCCTTGAGTCTACCATAAAAGAACTATTTTTGCAGCAGACCTGCATCTATTCTCAGTGCATAACTGATTCAAGACAGCTGCATCTTTACCAGCATTGCCGGGAGTGATTGCTCATATCTGTAATTTGCTATTGGAGGTTTAGGGATGCCATTTAATGTCAGGGTGTTACAAAGATACCATGAGTAGAACGTACTCTCTGTAGTAGGCCCGAATTGTGGGCAGCGTGGTAGCACACTGGGTAGCACTGTTGCTTCACAGCTCCAGGATCCCAGGTTCGATTCCCGGCTGGGTCACTGTCTGTGTATAGTCTGCACGTTCTCCACATGTCTGCATGGGTTTCCTCCGGGTGCTCTGGTTTCCTCCCACAAGTCCTGAAAGATGTGCTGTTAGGTGAATTGGACTTTCTGAATTCTTCCTCAGTGTACTGGGGCGACTAGGGGATTTTCATAGTAACTTCATTGTAGTGTTAATATAAGCCTACTTGTGACAATAAAGATTATTATTATCATCTCTTAGGAGGCCCGAATCTCTCTGGAGGGGGCCCGAATCAAAGCTTAATTTATTGGTTGGTATTATAAAAAGCTGCAAATGGAAATTATTTCATACATTTACCACCAGTTGCACATGAGCAACAATGGATATGAAGGGCAACTTGCATTTATGGAACATAGAATATACAGTGCAGAAGGAGGTGATTCGGCCATCGAGTCTGCACCGACCCATTTAAGCCCTCACTTCCACCCTATCCCTGTAACCCAATAACCCCTCCTAAACATTTTTGGTCACGAAGGGCAATTTATCAATCCACCTAACCTGTATGTCTTTGGACTGTGGGAGAAAACCGGAGGAAACCCACGCAGACACGGACCTCCTTTAACACAGCATTATGTCCCAATTGCCTCATAAGAGATGCATGGAAATAAAATGGATATTGGCAGGCATGACCAAAATCTTGGGAAAAGAGGTGGGTTTAAATGATGCTCGTACAGGAGGAGATGAAAATGTAAAGATGGAGAGGCTGAGGGTTATAATTCTAGGGCTTAAAGCACAGCCAGCATGGGGCTAAAGGTGGGAAAGATGCACAAGAGCTTGAAGTCAGAGGAAGAATGAGCTTTGTGGATGGTGTCATAAAATTGCAAAAGATAAGGTAGAAATGGAGTGGCTGGGCCTTGAAAGGATTTAAATACAGGATAAGGAGTTTAAATTGGGGGACCAAAGTCCAATTTAGGTCAAGAAGAATTGCATTGAGCATGGGACAGTGTTTTAGATGAGCTGAGATTTGCAGAATGTGGAGGATCGAAGGCCAAACAGGAGAGCATTGGATTTTGAGTGGAGAAGTAACAAAAGCATGGTTGAGGCTTCCAGCTGAAGTTGGCTGAGGTAAATGTGAGGATGGCATGGCAGCATTGCCCCTTTAAGGGGCAATCCTTCACGGGCCACACGTCCTGCCCGGTACCTATGGGGACAGAGCGCGTGAACCTGAGCTTATCAGGTGTCTGGACGTGAACCTGGGTGATGGGGAATCACCAGAGTAAGCTTGGGAATCGATGGAACTATCCCTTTGTTGGAGTTGTGTTGATCTGTGATATAAAGTTCTTCTTTAGTTAAATAAATCACCTTTGTGGTTTAACACTACCTCGTCATGAGAATAAACAGCTACAGTCGAAAGGAAAGTCGGCGACTTTTGGAAGAGGGGCGAAGAGTGGCCTCTCGGTGCCCTGCAAAAAGGTAAAGAATCAACCATACTTGAATAGCTATGCCACTATTCTGGAAAATCGACCGATTTGATCTGGAAGTTGAAAGTTTGGGCTAATATCTGGAAAGGCTTTGATACTTTTTTGCTGCCAATTAAACCAGAGCAGAAGACAAGCAAAAAGTTATATTACTCACAGTTTGCAGCCCACAGACATATAACCTCGTGAGAAGCCTAACATCTCCGGAGGCTCTGGACACCCAGGGCAGAATTATTGACGCCGGGACAGGATTAGTGGACTTTTACGACAGCAAAATTGGCGTTGTGCCTGGACCAATTCACCGGCTTCTAAGTGGCTAACACCGGTGCCAAATGGAACTTGATATATTCCAATGTGAAATGGTGCCAGATTTGCTGGGTTTGGGATTCACACTGAGAAGGCTGACAAGCTGCAGCCGCATATACACGCTCCACTCCTCACACACATCATCCCAGCGAACAAGATGGCAGCGAGGAGAGCAGCTCCCCATTTCACAGACACTGAACCCGAGACCCTGCTGGACACCTTGGAGGAGAGGCCTATACCCCGGGGTTGGAAGGAGGCTGCCAGCCGCAGCCGTTTGCCATTCCTGGACGTGCCAGTTGGCGAAGGCCATGAGCGCCATGGGCAACACGGTGATCTTTCAGGAATCACTGGAGGCAGGATGGGTCCCAGAGGACTGGAAAGTGGCTAATGTAACACCACTGTTTAAGAGAGAGGCAGAAGACGGGAAATTATTGGCTGGTTAGTCTGACTTCGGTCATTGGTAAGATTTTAGAGTTCATTATTAAAGATGAGATCACAGAGTACTTGTAAGTGCATGGTAAAATAGGACTTAGGCGGCACGGCTTCATCAAGGGGAGGTCATGTATGACAAATCTGAGGAGGTAACAAGGAAGTCAGACAAAGATGAACCAGTGGACGTGATTTATTTAGATTTCCAGAAGGCCTTTGACAAGGTGCCACATAGGAGACTGTTAAATAACTTAAGAGCCCATGGTGTTAAGGCTAAGATACTGGCATGGACAGAGGATTGGCTGACTGGCAGAAGGCAGAGAGTGGGGATAAAGGGGCCATTTTCAGGATGGCAGTCGGTGACTCGTGGTGTACCTCAGGAGTCTGTGCTGGATCCACAACTTTTCACAATATACATTAATGATCTGGAAGAAGGAACTGAAGGCAATGTTGCTAAGTTTGCAGATGATACAAAGATCTGTCGAGGGGCAGGTAGTATTGAAGAAGCAAAGGGGGCTGCAGAAGGATTTGGACAGGCTAGGAGAGTGGGAAATGAAGTGGCAGATGGAATACAATGTGGAAAAGTGTGAGGTTATGCACTTTGGAAGGAGGAATTTAGGCATCGACTATTTTCTAAATGGGGAAATGCTTAGGAAATCAGAAGCACAAAGGGACTTGGGAGTCCTTGTTCACGATTCTCTTAAGGTTAACCTGTAGGTTCAGTCGGCAATTAGGAAGGCAAATGCAATGTTAGCCTTCATGTCATGAGGGCTAGAATACAAGACCAGGGATGTACTTCTGAGGCTGTATAAGGCTCTGATCAGAACCCATTTGGAGTATTGTGAGCAGTTTGGGCCCCGTATCTAAGGAAAGATGTGCTGGCCTTGGAAAGGGTCCAAAGGAGGTTCACAAGAATGATCCCAGGAATTAACAGCTTGCCATATAAGGAATGGCTGAGGAGATCTGAGTCTGTACTCGTTGGAGGTTAGAAGGATGAGGGCGATCTTATTGAAACTTACAGGATACTGCTAGGCCTGAATAGAGTGAACGTGGAGAGGGTGTTTCCATTTGTAGGAAAACTTGAAGCAGAGGACACAATCTCAGATGAAAGGGATGATCCTTTAAAACATAGATGAGGAGAAATTTCTTCAGCCAGAGGGTGGTGAATCTGTGGAACTATTTGCTGCAGAAGGCTGTGGAGGCCAATTCACTGAGTGTCTTTAAGACAAAGATAGATAGGTTCTTGATTAATAAGGGGATCAGGGGTTATGGGGAGAAGGAGGATGAGAAAAATATCAGCCATGATTGAATGACGGAGCAGACTCGATGGGCCGAATGGCCTAATTCTGCTTCTATGACATGGTCTTATGGTCTTAAGGACTTTACTCATTGGAATTTAAAAGAATGAGGGGGGACCTTAACACCGCTAGAACTGGACAGCATTGTAAGGAACTGATGTGCCATCAATTGCACGCGAGGCGAGTGCTTTACCAAAGTCAGGCTTTAATAGACTAGAACACAGCTCTGCGATCGTCTACAATGGAAAGGGCGATCGTCAGGCATCTGACCATTTATACCTCATTAATGGAGGCGTGGTTAACTCAGCCTCTCGGCCAATCGGTCGAGAGGCTCATGACCGACCAGGGCCAATGGTAAGCCGACGTTTTGGCCCAATAGCAGACAGGTATGCAGATCATATCACCACATTCACCCCTTGCGGAGAAGGAAGGCGGGGGGGGGGGGGTGTGAACGAGACCCGGGGTGGGAGGGGGGGGAGAGAGAACTGGTGATATGAGTAGCCGTCGGGAGACTAAATTTTCTCTCCGTACCCTTATCGAATTTGGGGGCTTCCCACTGGCCCAAACATAACGATATTTACAAAAGTCCATGGGGCTGTAGAACTCTAGAAGGATTCAATCAATCTTTTGGTGGTCCTTGACGTCCTGGCAGAGCGCCGCAGTGGAGTAGTTGACGTCGGATCGGCCGATGGTCCTGCTGATGTCCTGGAGTCTGGGAGCGGTGGACCGCGAATAGTCTCCGTCACCTGAGCTGGCCGCGGAGACGCCATGGATGTGGGATGGGGAAGCTGAGTGGGGTGCTGGGGTGAAAAAGGGGAGGGGGAGTCTGTGGTGGGGGGGGGGGGGGGCGCACGCCAGCGGGTGCCAGGTCCTGGAGGGAGACCATGTCCTGCCGACCGTCGGGGTACTCCACGTACGCATACTGTGGGTTAGAGTGGAGTAACTGGACATGCTCCACCAACGGGTCGGACTTGTGCACCCGCACATGCTTCCGGAGCAAGATGGGCCCGGGGGTGATCAGCCACGTCGGGAGAGGGGAGACGGAGGATGACTTCCTGGGGAAAACTAGAAGACGTTCATGAGGTGTCTGATTAGTGGCGTTACAGAGGAGTGAGCGGATAGAATGTAGGACATCGGGGATCACCTCTTGCCATCGGGAAATAGGGAGATCTCTGGACCGGAGGCCCAGTAGTATGGTCTTCCAGATGGTACCATTCTCCCGCTCAACCTGTCCGTTACCCCGAGGGTTATAGCTGGTCGTCCTGCTAGAGGCGATGCCCCTGTCGAGCAGGAATTGACGCAGCTCGTCGCTCATAAATGAGGACCCCCGATCGCTGTGTATGTACGCGGGGTAGCCGAACAGTGAGAAGATGGAGAGTAGGGCCTTAATGATGGTCGATGTGGTTATGTCGGGACAGGGAATGGCGAAGGGGAAGCGGGAGCATTCGTCGATAACCGCCAGGAAGTAAATATTGCGGTTGTTAGAGGGAAGGGGCCCCTTGAAGTCAATGCTAAGACGTTCGAAGGGGCGGGATGCTTTGATCAGGTGTGCGCGCTCGGGGCGGTAGAAGTGCGGTTTGCACTCGGCGCAGATGTGGCAGTCACGGGTTACTGACCTGACTTCCTCGATGGAGTAGGGCAGGTTGCGGGCCTTAATGAAATGGTGTAGGCGGGTCACCCATGGATGGCAGAGGTCTGCGTGGAGGGAGCGGAGGCGGTCTGTCTGCACGCTGGCGCAGGTACCGTGGGTCAGGGCATCAGGAGGCTCATTGAGCTTCTCAGGACGATACAAGATATCATAGATGTACGTGGACAACTCGATCCGCCACCGTAAAATCTTGTCATTTTTGATCTTGCCCCTTTGTGCCATTATCAAACATGAAGGCTACTGACCGTTGGTCTGTGAGGAGGGTAAACCTCCTGCCGGCCAAATAGTGCCTCCAATGTCGCACGGCTTCGACTATGGCCTGTGCCTCCTTTTCCACAGAGGGGTGGCGGAGTTCGGAAGCCTGGAGGGTTCTGGAGAAGAAGGCCATGGGTCTGCCCGCTTGGTTCAAGGTGGCCGCCAGAGCTACGTCAGACGCGTCGCTCTCGACCTGGAAGGGGAGGGACTCGTCGATGGCGCGCATCGTGGCCTTTGCGATGTCCGCTTTGATGCGGCTAAAGGCCTGGCAGGTCTCCGTCGACGGCGGGAAGGTCGTGGTTTGAATGAGGGGACGGGCCCTGTCAGCGTAATTGGGAACCCATTGGGCGTAGTATGCGAAGAACCCCAGGCAGCGTTTGAGGGATTTGGGGGTATTGGGGAGAGGGAGTTCCATCAGGGGGCGCATGCGTTCGGGGTCGGGGCCTATCACTCCGTTACGCACTATGTAGCCGAGGATGGCTAGGCGGTCGGTGCTAAACACGCATTTATCCTCATTGTACGTGAGGTCAAGGAGTTTTGCGGTTTGGAGGAATTTCTGGAGGTTGGCGTCATGGTCCTGCTGGTCGTGGCCGCAGATGGTGACATTATCAAGATACGGGAAGGTAGCCCGTAATCCGTACTTGTCGACCATTCGGTCCATCTCCCGTTGGAAGACCAAGACCCCATTTGTGACACCAAACGGAACCCTAAGGAAGTGGTAGAGGCGCCCATCAGCCTCGAACGCGGTGTACAGGCGGTCACTCGCACGGATGGGGAGCTGGTGGTAAGCGGACTTAAGGTCCACAGTGGAGAAGACCGTGTATGTCGCGATCTCGTTTACCATGGTGGAAATACGGGGGAGAGGATAAGCGTCCAGTTGCGTAAACCGATTGATGGTTTGGCTATAATCAATGACCATCCGGTTTTTCTCCCCAGTCCGGACCACCAGCACTTGGGGTCGCCAGGGACTGTTGCTGCCCTCGATGACCCCTTCCGTCAGCAACCTCTGGACCTCGGACCTGATGAAGGACCGGTCCTGGGCGCTGTACCGTCTGCTCCGTGTCGCAACGGGTTTGCAATCGGGGGTGAGATTAGCAAACAAGGAGGGGGGGTCCACTTTGAGGGACGCGAGGCTGCAGACAATGAGAGGGGGTATAGGGCTGCCGAATTGAAAGGTCAAGCTCTGCAGGTTGCACTGGAAGTCCAGTCCTAGGAGTGCCGGTGCGCAAAGGTCAGGGAGGACAAGGAATTTATAATTTTTAAAAACCTTCCCCTGGACCGTGAGGTCCGCGAAGCAGCACCCGGTGATGTGGACGGAGTGCGAACCTGAGGCTAACCCGATTTTGTGTGTTACGGGATGGACAGGGAGCGCGCAGCGTCTTACCGTGTCAGGGTGAACGAAGCTTTCCGTGCTCCCGGAGTCCAGCAGGCAGTCCGTCTCGTGGCAGTTGAGGTGCATCAGCGTTGTCGTTTTGGCGAGCGTGCGTGGACGTGACTGGTCAAGTTGAACGGCCGCGAGCCGTGGAGAAATTCCGTCGTCGCCGTCCGAGTTGATGCTGGAGGAACCTTACGTGGCAGCCCCGGAAGTCGGTGGCCAGGATCCATACGTGAAGTCTGCGCCCCACGATGGTGGCGCCCAGGATCCGCACATGGGGTCGGCGCCCCAAGATGGCGGCGCCCAGGACCCGCATGTGGGGTCGGCGCCCCAAGATGGCGGCGCCCAGGAAGCCCTCGTGGCCGCTGGGGGCGGAGCTAGCGTTGCTGGCGAGCCGGGTGGAGCAGCTGCGAGCGGGGGAGGTGAGGCGCGCAGGCCGGGTGCAGGAGGCCGGGGGCGGGGGAGAAGATTCGCGCGGTGGGTAGGTATGAACCGGGGGGGCCCGGAGAGGCGAGCCGGTCGGGCGCCGGGGCTGGGGGCGGGGGGGAGAAACGTGCGCGGCGGGCCGGCAGAGACCTGGAGGGGCCGGGGAGGCGCGCAGGACGGGCGCCGGGGCCCGGGGGCGGGGGAGAGAGGTACGCGCGGCGGGCAGGCAGGGATCGGGAGGGCCTGGGGAGGTGCGCTTGTCGGCCGGCGGGGCACGATTCGGGAGGAGCTGGGTGAGGTGGAGTGGCTCTGGGGCACGAGTCGGGAACGGCTGGGGCGGCCCTGGAGGAGAGAGAGAGGCTCACAGTCGCAGAGGCCTGGGGGCCGGGGGGGGGGGGGGGTGCTATGCGGCGCCCAGAAGCGCCGCAGCCAGCGTTTTGGCCTGGCAGACCATGGAGTAGTGGCCCTTCTTCCCGCAGCTCTTACAGAGGGCGGAGCAGGCTGGGCAGCGCGCGCAAGGGTGTTTTGCGTACCCGCAAAAGTAGCAGCGGGGACCCGCGGATTTATCGGGGTGTCCCGCGGCACAGGCCTGAGGGAGGTCGGGAGCGGCGGGTGGCGGGTGGGGAGCGTGCCAGGATGCCTGGCCAGGGTCATAACAGCGAGCGTTTTGATCTGCGACCTCCAGAGAAGAGGAGAGAGTCAGCATCTCAGTTAAGCTGAGGTCGTCTCTTTCCAGCATCCGCTGGCGGATCACAGGGGACAGCATCCCAGCCACGTAAGCGTCTCTGATCAGTAGCTCCATGTGCTCCGTAGCCGAGACCGCTAAGCAGGAGCAACTCCTCCCCAGGGCATGGAGGGCCCGGTAATATTGGTTTAGAGACTCACCGGGGACCTGCTTTCTGGTGGCCAGCAGATGTCGAGCGAATACCCTGTTGACCGGTTTGATGAATTGTCCTTTTAGCTTTTGTATAGCGGCATCATAATTCGTTTCCTCTTTGATTATTGCGTAGGCATCGATACCCACGCTGGAGTGGAGGACGTGCAGCTTCTGTGCCCCGGTGGGGGGGGGTGGTTGTAGATGCCAGGAACCCTTCGAGGCAAGTCAGCCAGAGTTGGAAAAGTTCTGCAGAGTTCGGAGTTTGCGGGCTGATGCGGAGGCATTCGGGCTTGATGCGGAACTCCATCTTCAAAGTCGTAGTCTATTAAATTGATGTGCCATCAATTGTACGCGAGGCGAGTGCTTTACCAAAGTCAGGCTTTAATAGACTAGAACACAGCACTGCGATCGTCTACAATGGAAAGGACGATCGTCAGGCGTCTGACCATTTATACCTCGTTAATGGAGGCGTGGTTAACTCAGCCTCTCGGCCAATCGGTCGAGAGGCACATGACCGACCAGGGCCAATGGTAAGCCGACGTTCTGGCCCAATGTCAGACAGGTATGCAGATCATATCACCACAGGAACAAAACTGTGCAACCTCCTCTGTGCGGCCAGTGTGAGTAGGCAGCACTGTACCCCCCGCACCAACCCCCGTCCCACAGACCAGTACCCAACTACCCCCCACCCCCTAACCAGGTGAGTGGGTGAACCCCCACCCTGCACCACACACTGGCGCTCATACCGGCCCTGGCCACTGAAGCCACCAGCTAACAACCCCTTGGACTGCATGTGTCGGACAGTCCAACTCTGTCTTTTTCTGTTTCTCCTCTCGCCCTTCCCCCAGGAGAAGGCCGCTTATAATCACCATGAGAGGGAGAAGGCTGGAGGGGAGCGCCGGACCTGCGGCCCTCACCGCAGCAGAACAGGGGGCATTGGACGTGGTCGGTGGGGCTGGAGAAAGAGCAGACGCTGAGGCGTAATTTGGTATCGGGCGGGAAAGTGAGACCCCGCTGAATTGTGGTTCCCCATCGCATGTGTGCCACCCCTCCATCCGCCTCCACACCCACATCACCCCCACACCTCTTCCCACATTCTCGCTCCACCACCACCAACCCAACACCCCCTCTCTAGCACAAACCCCCTTCCCCATTCCCACACACCCCTCCTTACCCCCACACTCCACTGCAACCCCTACCCTCCCTCAGCCCACGATGCAGTCATGCGTCTTGTCTTGTGTCTGACAAGAGCTCCTGGTGATAGCGCGGGCCTTCCTGGTGTCCCACCACCCCCGACATCCTACCACAAACCCAAGAGGAGAGCAGCTACGACGAGGACACGGACAGCGATGGGAGACCTCGACCTACATCCCGTGACACAATGGAATTTGAGTCCGGGGAAGACACCGAATTTCCGTCACAGCTGTGTCCAACAGCCTCTACCATCCCAGAGACACTCACCTCAGTTAGGTACTTTAGTGGAGGCTCACTATCTGATGCGCACCACATATGTGCTGCAGTACAACAGGTGGAGGCAGGAACCCACAAGGGCGCGGACGATCAGAGAGCAGGCCGACCCCGGGACTAGCTGCCATCTAGACAAGGAAGTGAGTTTTGGACTTCTGGAACGGATGGTCCCATTGATTGCAGATGCAGTCGCAGAACCAGGGACTACAAGGGGTTGTTGACAAGCATCCAGGTGCAGGTGCAGTTGGAGGAGTCCAATTGAGTACAGGAGCAGGAGGTGGTGCGGACCATGTATGTCGCCCAGACCAACATCTCATGGGTGGGATCCACGGTGGAGGCCTTGGCGGCGAAGATTTCAGCCGTAGTTAAGATGTCCAAGGCCTGGGGAAATCGGTGCAGGTGGTGGCGAGGCCCAGGATAGGGCTGCCTGTCACAGGCAGCCATGTATCAGAGCCACCTGGACATCATAACGGCGCTCCAAAGTGTCGCCCAGTCACAGTGGGTCATCATTGGCCCAGTCACAGAGGCAAATGGTTCAGTCACTGGCTGATGTGGCACAGGTCCAGAGGGAGGTGGCTGCGAGCATAGAGACCCTAGTCGACACAAGAGCTGGCCTCCAGGACTGGTCGCACCAGGTGGCGGGGGAGCCTCAGGGGTTAGCTCCACTCGCACCCCCGTCCCATGGAGTAGCCAAGGGACCATCATGCACACTGGGGGAGGAGGAGCTGAAGGGGCCCTTGCTGATAAATCCTGCAGGGAAGGTGCCAGAACACCACAGCGCCTCGGATTCCAACTCCTCTCTTGTCCCTGGCGCATCTGGTGGGCAGCTGGCAGAACAGAGTGGCATCATGTCACCTAGGACACCCGAGTAGCAGCTAGACCCATGCAGTCCCAGTCTCCCCAGAAGAGGGCTGCCAAAGGACACCCAGGTCAAAGGACGGGAATCACAGCAGGCCTCCTCCATTCCTGATGTACTGTCTGGGGATCCACCAAGACGTAGTGTTAGGGCACTAAGGTCTGAAAGGTAGACACCAGTTAGGTCGGCATGGGTGCAGCACATAAGACAGCGGGAGTGGCTAGGGAACTAATGTGTACATATATGTTCACTACATTATAACCTGCCTCGGTGCTCTGTCAGAAGGTTGTGTGAGGGTTGGGCTGGGAAGGCTGAAGAGGTGGGGCGCTGGGGTGGAGGGGAGGTGCTGGGTGTTGGGTCGTGAGGCTGTTGACCCCAGGACAGCCATCGCTCACCGATCTCGTGCCCAAGCCCCATCCCTTCAGGGCCACCTGGCACCACGTCTGCCACCCCAGGGGTTCTGTGGGACAGTGTGAAGGAATGACCAGCTCACATGCAGATATCACCTCGGTGGACGTTGGAAAGTGCTACCAACGGAAGGAGCCAGATGTTGTCAAAAGGTGCAGAGCATCAGAGTTCATTGCAGAGTGGGTCATCCCCCTCAATCTCATGGACAAGATCCGCTGTTAACTGCCAACTCAGGGCCCGAACCCCGGAGTGAGGCAGGTAGGAATCGCGGAGGGGTTACAAAGAGTGGTTGGCGCAAGGGAGGGGGGTGTTCATGGGAGGGAGTAGTCGGCCTGGGGGCAGTGAGGTCCGTGCCGCTGGCCAGGCTCCCTTGGTGAACCTTGAGGCAATTACAGCGGCCCATGCGCACATGTTGTGCGGCCTCCTGTGCCTGCCCGAGCCCCAAGTCCTGCCCATCCCTGCCCTCCTCTGCATCTTCTTCATCGGATGAAGTCTGGCATCATCCTTCTCCTCCAGCACATCGACTCTCTGCTGCGCGATGTTGTGGAGGACGCAGCAGGCCACTATGATGCAGGCGACCCTCACAGTTGCTATACTGGAGTGTGCCTCCAGAGAGGTCCAGGCACCTGAAATGCATCTTCAGGATGCCGAAGCACAGCTTGATCATGGCCCTGGTCCCGTCATGGGCATCATTGTAACGGGTCTCTGCGCCATTCTGTGGCCTCCAGATAGGCGTCAACAGCTACGAGCGCAGTGGATAACCCCTGTCGCCCAAGAGCCAACCCCTCCAGCCGGGGAAGTGACTCGAAGATGTCGTAGGTATCGTGGGCTGGATTCTCCATGGGGCAGAGAATCGAAGTTCACAACGGAATTGGACCCGGTGCTGCTCCGGCGATTCTCCGGGCCCCGAGTATCCGTGGGTCCGTGAATTACGCCACGCAGTTGGGGGGCCATTGCCAGAGGCCCTCCCAGCGATACTCCACCGGCAAAGTTCGCGACAGCGTGGTCTGGCCAGTCGGGACACTCGCGCGGCGGCTGCGGACTCAGTCCACGGTCACCAGAGGGGACCTTATGGACAGCTGGGGCAGTGATCGGGCCAGTCCAATGCAACGGCGCGTGGCCGATCGGGGGGTTGGGTGGAGTTACTGGGTTGCAGGGAGGGATAGGGTGGGCTAAGGGAGGGTGCTCTTTCCAAGGGCCGGTGCCAACTCAATGGGCTGAATGGCATCTTTCTGCACTGTAAAGTCTATGAATATCCAAGGTTGCCCTTCATCTGCATTGCGCTATATTTCAGTGCACGATGCAAACTCTTATACAGGGGATCCCAAAGGTTGCCACGTATCTGGGCAATGTTTTAGTAACGGAGGCAACACCCAAAGAGCACAGTGCCAATCCGGATGAAGTCCTCGGGAGTTTAAAAGAAGCTGGTATATGCCGAAAGCACAAGGGGGGCGATTCTCCGAGCCCCGCGCCGGGCCGGAGAATGACCGCAACTGCACCACGCACCCCGACGCCGGCAAGCGATTCTCCGAGGTGCAGAGAATTGGCGCCATTTGCGCCGGCGCGTTTGTCGCGGCGCGGGCCGCTGGAATCGGCAGGGCTGCTGATTCTCCGGCCCGGATGGGCCGAGCGATTATGACAGAGTCCCGCAGGCGCCGTTCACCCCTGGTTGCTGCCGGCGGGAATTCCACGCGAACGGTTTGGGGGCGGCCTGTGGGGCGAGGAAAAGCGATCCTTCACCCGGCGGGGCCTCTGATGGGGCCTGGCCCGCGATCGGGGCCCACTGATCGGTGGGCCGGCCTCGCCCCCCCCCCCCCCCCCCCCTCCCCTCCCCCGGCCTACTTTCCTGCGCGACCGGTCCCTGAACACCGATGCCATGTTGAGTCGGGGCCGGCACGCAGAAGAAGTTTCCCGTGCATGTGCAGGTTGGCGCGGCGCCCATTTGGTGCTGTGGGGGAGGCATGGAGTGGCGTTAAGCGCTCCAGATCCGTGCTGGCCCCCTGTGGGGGACAGAATCGATCGTCCCCATGCCCATTTCGTGCAACGGCGTTCACGACGGCGCGAACACTTGGGCTCCATTTCAGAGAATCGCCCCCAAGAAATGCACATTTCAGGCAGATGAGGTCACATATTTAGGATTCAAAGTCGATGAAAGAGGCTTGCCTCCACTCGAGGGCAATATGAAGGCGATAAAAGGGTTGCCCGCACCACATAATGTGACTGAGATGAAACCCTTTTTAGGAATCGTCAACTATTGTGCTGTTTTTTACCCAACCTGTCTACAATTTTGACACCACTGCGCCAATTGTTGAAAAAACTCCAGCGTTGTAAGTGGGAAGATTCCCAGAGAACATCTGGGGGCGGCACGGTAGTACACTGGTTAGCACAGTTGCTTCACAGCTCCAGGGTTTCCTCCCACAGTCCAATGATGTGCAGGTTAGGTGGATTGACCATGCTAAATTGCCCTTAGTGTCAAAAAAGGTTAAGTGGGGTTACTGAGTTACGGGGACAGAGTGGAGGCATGGGCTTGATTAGGGTGCTCTTTCCAAGGGTCAGTGGAACTTGATGGGCCGAATGGCTTCTTTCTGCACTGTGAATTCTATGATTCTATAATAGACCCTACAATCAGTGACCTTCCTTGTCCACTTTGACCCAGGCAAACCCATAATAGTCATGTGTGATGTATCGCCCTGTGGCATGGGGGCAGTATGTTGCCATAGGATTGAACTTGGTGTGGAGTGGCCTGTCGCCTTTGGTTCCAGAACCTTGTTGGATGCTAAAAGGAAACTTTCACAGATTGCTAAAGAGAGTTTGATCGTCATTTATACTGTCAAAAAAATTCCACCAGTATGTTTATGGCTGCCTATTCACCATCATAAACCATTACTTGGCCTTTTCCACAAGGATAAACCGGTTATGCTGATTGCACGGATATTGTTGTTGGCTGCGTATACCAGTGTAGTGATATCATGGTTGTGTTGTCATTCATCGACTGACCTCTCGGTGTCTCATTAGTATATAAGTGAATGTTAGAGTCAGTTGACCCCGCAGACTGGCTGGAGGAAGTTGGTTGTTCTTGATCCTATTGTTATTCATTTGTTGTTTTGTATATAGTTTACCCACAGTTAATGTTAATAAATTGTTTATAGCTTTAGCTACAAGTGTTCTTGTAATATAAATCAGGCCATCTGACAAGGCGTTACAACCAGGTATGCAGATCTCAAATGCTGCTGCTTTAAGCTGCCTTCCACTTCCACGGATAATATCTGAGCATTATCGGATCCCAGGCTGTGGACTCAGCTTTGGGGATCATCAAAGCAAGCTGGGGAGTCAAGGGAACTATTCTTGTGTTGGAGTTGTGTTGATCTGTATTATAAAGTTCTTCCTTTGTTAAATAAATCGCCATTATGGTTCAGCACTGCCACATCGTATCTACTCGCGCTACAACAAGCGGGCAACAAAAAAGTTGGATGGTTAGCAGTTCAAGGATGCATTAAGTTTGGAGTAGACACTGGAGAACTTAAAGGTGAAACAAGAGAGAGTAAAGTGTTCAGCTCTGTGATTGGAGGGACATGGCAAGTGGTCTACCTTGGCAGGCAAGGGTAAGCGGAAAAGCTGAAAAGGCTAGCAGTCCCTATTTTGATGATAAAGAAGTCCATGAGCTGTTCAGCATTTATGATAGATGAAGTTTTTGGGATAGGGCAGAGGAGCTCAATTAAATGATCGGCAGGTTGATCCCATAGGAATAGACAGTTTTGGAAGATAAGTGTGTTGCTTGACAGAGCTTCATGTCGCTTAGCTAAATGTTACGAAAAGTGGGTAAGTCAGTTGTGCAACAAATATGTCCAAGCAGTCCGAAGCTACACATACCATTGGATCATGAAGTTGATATGCTCCATATCGTACTCTATTACATACAATATTGCAGAGAATTACATTTTACAGATGCACCATAGAAAGCATCCTATCGGGCTGCTTCACAGCCTGGTATGGCAACTGCTCGGCCCAAAACCGCAAGAAACTTCAGAGAGTCGTGAATACAGCCCAGTCCATCACATGAACCTGCCTCCCATCCATTGACTCCATCTACACCTCCCGCTGCCTGGGGAAAGTGGGCAACATAATCAAAGACCCCACCCACCCGGCCTACTCACTCTTCCAACTTGTTCCATCGGGCAGGAGATACAAAAGTCTGAGAACACGCACGGACAGACTCAAAAACAGCTTATTGCCCGCTGCTACCAGACTCCTAAATGACCCTCTTATGGACTGACCTCACTAACACTACACCCCTGTATGCCTAACCCATTCCTGGTTTTATGTAGTTACATTGTATACCTTGTGTTGCTCTATCATGTATTTTCTTTTATTTCCTTTTCTTTTCACCGGCCTCCCCGAACAGGTGCCGGAATGTGGCAACTTGGGGCTTTTCACAGTAACTTCATTGAAGCCTGCTTATGACAATAAGCAATTATTATTGTTACTTAATGATCTGTTGAGCTGCTCGCAGAAAAATACTTTTCACTGTACCTTGGATACATGTGACAATAACCAAAATCCAATCCAAATCCAATCCAGAATTGGCAGGGCGGCTTTTCAAAATTAGAACTTTCGTAGCGCCATAGCATTTTAGACATATCTCCATGTTAATGTCAGGAACACAAGCTGCCACAGAATTTCCTCCTAACCTTGAAACTGTTGAGTTTAAATATCTTACAGCTACTGTAAGTATCTTGTTTCACATGAAAACTAGCAGGTAGATCCAACAACCATACTTCTGTGAAGCCATGTTAGAGCTTGGTATCATACTGAAAATATGATTCATAGATTTAGGAGCAATAGAAGGAGCAAAGTCAGAACAGCTCAATGTAATGATCTCTAGACCAATCTATATCAGAGTACGATGGCAGAACATTGAAGTTAGTTTTTTTCATGCCATTAAAAACTTGAAGTTCTTGAAACATATTTTTATGTAAGTATTTAGAATAGGTCTGAATGTAGTTACAAAATTAACAAGCAAACAGTGCTGTACTACAGTAAACCAAATTCATATTAATCAAGCAACATAGCATGTATTCAAACCCTATATAAAACAATACTATTGATGAGGACTGTGTTGAAGGAATCACATTCGAAAATACATTATTTAATGTCCCAAGGGCAGAATTTTCACTGAATTTATTTTAGTTTCTCCACATTAATCTAGTGAGCAGGAGTTGGAAGAGTTCTTTGGGAGTTATTCTAACTTCCACTGCCGCTTTCAAGAATTTTTAATGCAGAAATGTCAAGGCATGTAGAATAAGGGTGGGCATATTCCAAGGGAATGCAAATGATATGAATACGTCACTCATTATTTATTCTGCCATTCATACCTCACTTGCACTGGGTCCTGGGTGTGTTGTTATGTTCCTGCCATCCATTATTGCTTTAGCACAGGAAACGTAACTTATTCAACTTCCCAGCCTTCTTCAGCTGTCCTGGAGACAACTGATCAGTTACACAATGACAGACACAATTGTTTTCCTCACTCACTCAAGCTTAGCTCCCTCAGGTCAAAGCAAAGCATAGTTCAGGTGAAGACCACTGGGGCAGCTGGAATGTCCACTCAGTCGAAGAGACACTGTGGTTGCATCAAAGTTGGAAATCCTGCGTCATTTGTTCGACAGCAATAGAAACAATTAATTAAATAAGATAAACATACAGGGATGTATTCGTTCACAGGCAAGGAGAGATTGGAATCTGTTCTAAGGTGAGCTGACCTGAAACAAATTTCCCCAACTTTCTCTTTAATCTTTTCTGCAGGTTTCCCCACTGCACCCAACCTGGCTGCCCGTTGGCTGGGGAATCCTGCAATGCAGAGCTTCTGCTGAGTTGGGTAGAAAGCATATAGGTCTGGTTGTGCATTGGGTGGGGGTGGGGATTTAGAGAGATTACAAGGGTGGTGGTGGATGGGGAGGGAGTTAAGATTTTTAGCCTTTAAACCGCCCCCCCTCCCCCCCCGCCACCCGAACTAAGCCTACCCATTTTTCAGGAGATGTTAAAACCGCGCCCCCCCCCCCCCCACCCCTCCATTGATTCTACTGAATAAAGATTAGAATTTGTCAAATGCTAAATCGTGCTATATCACTTTTACAGCCTCAAAATGAAGATCTGTGTCACAATGCAAAAGGATAACATTGGGTAAACAAGCTTTCTGAATATTAGACACAATGTTTTGATTATTGGATATTAAAACAAATTCATATAAAATTTACTCCTACAGAACTTTATGTTTGGTCTGAAGTGAGGTAAAATATTAATGTACTATAGGATGCCCATGGTTTGATACTCTTAAATCTACAGTACAAGGCTTCAAAGCATCTAATACACTGACTTCAGCAGTTGTCTGCAGCTTTTAATTTGCAAGTGCTACACCAGTTTGTAATTTATTCTGCAGGGGACAGCAAAGTGCAAATTTCCATTATAGAGTCGGGCTTTTAAAAAGCTCAATTTAGAATATCCTAAGGGATATTTAAATATTCTCTGCCACATATTCAATAAAAGCAAAGGGCTTAGAATGACTTTGAGCTTAGCTTTTAATCAAAAGTTTTTCATTAAACCAAGTGACATGTTGTATATTGTTTGAGTTCTCATGGCATGTAACTATTATAAATGACATTTCATATTTCCATTTCATCCCCTCCCCTCCCCTCCAGTCCCCTCCTGTCCCCTCCCCTCCAGTCCCCTCCCCTCTAGTCCCCTCCCCTCCAGTCCCCTCCTGTCCCCTCCAGTCCCCTCCCCTCGCCTCCCCTCCAGTCCCCTCCCCTCCCCTCCAGTCCCCTCCCCTCCCCTCCCCTCCCCTCCCCTCCCCTCCCCTCCCGTCACCTCCCTTCCCAGATGGCACCATGCAGCATTACACAGACAGCCACACTGTTCACAGTCGCATAACTAATGTTGTATCTCCCACGATTGGCTGACAGGAGCAGCAAGCCAAAATGGGCAATGTTATTAAAATGCTCAATTAACGCTAAGTGCTTTGCTTAGAAATCTCATTGAGAAATCAGAGACTTGTGGTACTTGTGAACTATTCTTGTGCAGAATCTCCTTAATTAGTTAAGAGCTGGGGGTGCGCTCACATATTGGTAATGCTTTTCAATCAGTCACTTCCTTCTAGAACAAATTAATTGTTTAAAGTTATTTGGGATGTTACAATTTGAAAAGTCTGATGCAAATAGAAGATGTGTGGGTTGAATCCTGAATTTAACTCTGCACGGTAGCATTGTGGATAGCACAATCGCTTCACAGCTCCAGGGTCCCAGGTTCGATTTCGGCTTGGGCCACTGTCTGTGTGGAGTCTGCACATCCTCCCCGTGTGTGCGTGGGTTTCCTCCGGGTGCTCCGGTTTCCTCCCACAGTCCAAAGATGTGCAGGTTAGGTGGATTGGCCATGATAAATTGCCCTTAGTATCCAAAATTGCCCTTAGTGTTGGGTGGGGTTACGGGGTTATGGGGATAGGGTGGAGTTGCTGACCTTGGGTATGGTGCTCTTTCCAAGAGCCGGTGCAGACTCGATGGGCTGAATGGCCTCCTTCTGCACTGTAAATTCTATGATTCTATGATAATGGGAGAAAATTAGGTTGGAAAGAAATGAAGCAGATATTGCAAGTAAACAAATTCCTGCCATTTACAGCTTGTCCTAGTTACTCTGATTAATGCAGGAATGCAAGTGGAAATATCCCATTTGTTGAAAACATAGGGATGTCCCATTGGAAAAAACTTTCAGTTCTACAATTAAGAATCATAATGCATTGCAGCACCGTGAGGATGTTGAACATACTAACTACGCTTCACAGCGTCAGGGACCCATGTTCGATTCCCGGCTTGGGTCACTGTGTGGAGTCTGCACATTCTCCCCATGTCTGCGCGGGTTTCCTCCGGGTGCTCCAGTTTCTTCCCACAAATCCTGAAAGTTGTTTTTGTTCGGTCAATTGGACATTCTGCATTCTCCCTCTGTGTACCCGAACAGGTGACGGAGTGTGGCGAGTAGGGGATTTTCACAGTAACTTATTTTCAGTGTTAATGTAAGCCTACTTGTGACACTAATAAAGATTATTATTATAGAATATATTATTCAAAAATTATTTTTACAAAGTCTGGCACAACAACCTATTTAGGGAATCAAGGAATCATAGAATGGTACAACACAGAAGAGGGCTATTCGGACCATTGAGTCCATGCCCATGCCCTATGTATCCAAGTCCAGGTCATTAATACAAATCAAAAAGAAGAGTGATCCTAACGCTGATCCTCACCTCTGTACGATTCCTTCCGGTTCGAAAAACAAATGTTCACCAGGATTTTCGGTGTTCAGTCCCTTATCCATTGTTCCTTTACATCCTATATCATTGGGTCACAATGGAC
The DNA here is from genome assembly GCF_902713615.1 of Scyliorhinus canicula. Classification (NCBI taxonomy): domain Eukaryota; kingdom Metazoa; phylum Chordata; class Chondrichthyes; order Carcharhiniformes; family Scyliorhinidae; genus Scyliorhinus; species Scyliorhinus canicula. The sequence goes on from NC_052151.1 coordinate 122,890,177, forward strand.
CACAACTTCTGGTTGTTTCCCCCCCCCAACCAAAAAAAAACAAGCTTTCTGCACCTCTTCAGTGATATCCTTTATGCTGGTACTGAGAGGCAACACAAAATGTGGAACTAATGTGAGCAATTGGAAAAGATCCATTCTATCCCTTAGAATTTCCTATGTCCATTGCATTTCTAAATTTGCTGTGCAACTCCCCCATTCTGTCATTTACTCGATCATATCATCCCACTCATCACCCTCAATGGTATGTGGCACTGAGAACTAATTTAAGACACTCCCTGAGAATTGTTTCCTATCTCAGCTTATCCTACCGATAGCCACCCATAAACTCTCTACAGCTGTGAGGGCATCATCTCCTGGAACTCCTGCTGACAATTCTTAGCTTTGGATGATTCTAACCGCTCAAGCTCAGAAACGTTCAAATCATTTTAGATGTATAGTATACTATCACTGCCAAGAAGGAAGTAAAATTATTCATCATTGTCTGCATGTCGGGTCATCAAATGAGGACAAAGCCGATGCTCAACTAAATGTGATTTTCCGATACCAAAGGGAGCACTACCTAATTTTGATTAGGAGCAATTGTCAGTCATAACTAGTTTCTTATTGTGCACAGACAATAGTGTTAGAACTGCCCAGCCAGCTTATCCATCCGGTTTCCGAAGTGAAAATATATTCAAATTGCCTTCATTCCAGCTTGATTGTGCTATTCTTCCCCTCTTAGAGTCTCAATATCACCATTTGACTCGATGGGCTGAATGGCCTTCTTCTGCACTGTAAATTCTATGATTTGGGCTCCAGACCTGGAGGTGGATACAAAATGTGGTGGACTTAGGACCAGCACAGGAATGTTGGCAAAGTAGCCATCTACTCTCCGAGATGGCCATGTGAATTTAGGAGCAGGACATTGAGCACATTTTTGGGAAGAGTTCGCATTCTGAAGCATTGTGTTGGTGCACTGTGTTTTACTGCAAGGTGCCTCTGTACTAAGCTGAGATCATAAAAGCTAGAAAAATGAGAAAGACGCAGCTTTGATGTCTGCGCAAACATATAAACAAACGCTGACCATAATTAAGCTGTCTTTCAAATTACCAGCAATTAAATTAATATTCTGTTTCCTTTAATAGCTTTTCATTTTAGCAGATCAAAAAAAAATATCTGCATCAGGTCTTCAAAGTTAATTTTTGTTCAAGCGATTTAATAATGCTTACATTCTGCAGAAAACGTGTTCATAAAGCCAGCTTTCAATTAGGTAGAATCTGCTGCTCCGAGGGATAAATGTCAAAAGGAAATAAGAGCCTCAATCATCCTATGAGGTGCATTTGTGCCAGAACGCTGGGACAGAAATGAAGTATAATAAAAAGAAAATCAAACTGGTTCAGTTCAATTTCTGGCACTGGGTAGAGATCATTATTAAACCCCTCAAGGTTAATGCATTGGTGTGTCAAAATTAAAGCCTCCAGGGAGGAATCATTGTTGGCAAAATTTACAGGAACCTTGATATTCAGCCTTGTTGGGTGAAAAGTTTTCAGCATCCCTGACCTTGTCCTTTGCCTATACTGAAGCTGACATGTAGTCTCATAAGAAATAGGCCAAAATCACACAAAATACACAACAATTATGTGCATTAACTCAATATTGCCTTGTCATAGGAAATCTAAAAGTGGACCCAAGTAGGGTATTCAATTTTTAAAACAGAATGAGCATTATCACAACATTTTCCCTTTTGCTTTGGCTGTACCTATGCTGTCAGAAAAAGGCTGAAGGTTCGATTCAATGATCCCTGAAAAATGGAGCCAGGTTCATCAAGGTCAGTTCTTTGCATATATTTCACAAGCACATGAAATACAATGAATCAAAGAGGGTATGGAATCATAAGCAACTGTTAGTTTGCTGCATTATTTTAACATTTCTGGTTGTTTTGGCAGCATTGAAGAGCAGGTCAAGGAAGGTCAGTAATGGAATGTATGCGGAACTTTGCCCTTTAGTAATGACAGTTTTGATGTTTAACTTAAAGAAATGCAGCACAGGTGGCTAGCTGTATTTGTGGCTGAGAAAAATCATCCTCAGCAACTGGTTAAAAATAAGAGGAAGGAGGAAAGTCATCTGGAGATTTTCTAATTGAAAAAGCATCAGAATTATGAAGTGAGTTACAAATGAAGGCTCTTTATTTGGACAAATGAGTTCAAGATCGAATGGAACAGATGACTAGGGGAAAGAGAATCGAAGCAGATAAAAGAGGACAGGTGACATTGAATTATGAGAAAGGAACAGTTTTCCTGTTCTTAAAATTCTATTTTACTGTTTTGAACAACAGGCGGTGGACACAGGGGCAATGGTCCTAGAAGTGCAGTGAGAGGCACAGGCCATTTCGAGGGATGAGCATCCATTAATTAGAATGTTCTTCCATGTGTTGTAGCAACACCCAGAGTGCATTTACGAGGGGAATTCCAGGATTTTGGCTTGTCAAAGTGAAGGATGGTGCGTGGTTTGAAAGGAAACTTATAGGAAGTGGTTTCTCCATGTGCCAGCTGGTTGGTATAGTTCTCAGGTTTGGAAGGTGCTGTCGAAGGTGGCTTGATGAACTATTGTTGTTTGTGGCACAATTTATGATTACGTTTTCCACTCCCTTGTTGGTCCTCCATTTTCAAGCTATAGATAAAGATTTGGCTGCAAAATGTATTTCTTAGTTTCGCTGCATTATGATACCAAAGTACTGTTGCACATAACCGGCACATACCATGCCAAATGTCAGCTAGGTGTTAAGAGTGTGTTCTATTTATAGGTTTACTTAATACAAACTTAATTTCACACAGGACTGTTCAACTAAATGTAGATTCGGTTTCTTTGAAGATGTTGTACAGGATTTCTCAGCACATGGATTTACTATAAAGATTCAACAGTTATTGTTAACAGGAAAGTACAGCTGCAACTCCTTCACACCATGTGCTGCTAGCTAAACTGAAAGTTCCCCTGAACAATGTCTATCGGTCACATGGTTTATATTCTAGCTACTTTCTCAGTGGAATATTCTTTCTTAAGGTGATATGACAACAGAGTGTACACAGAGTAGGCAGTGTGGACAGATTGTAATGTCAGTTAGCATGTAATATTGATTTGATGCTAGTGCTAGCATTTTCAACTTTCCCACTCCAGCTAATACCCTATCTTAAATGCACAGAGCTGAACATACATTCAGCAGCAGGAAAGAGCCACACCGGCACCAATACGATTTAAAGGGATCATCAACAACTTGCAGGTCAATTAAAGATAGCTGAAGTTGGTGAAGCTGACAGTTAGTTGTGTTGCATGTGCAGAAAGTCTTGATTGTGGCTTAAAGGATTCTGATCAGTCAACTTGCTCCTAGTTATGGGTGTTGTATTATTTCTCCTGGGCTACCCCATGAGAGGGAGATTGAGCAGAGGCAACAAAGAAGAGGGCAAGTTTGTTGCAGAGGGGAGAGGAGGATGGCTCTCAATAGGAAGTCATATCCATTGAGGATCTTCTAAAGCATTTCTCTTGCCTTAGCCTTATGCCAGACGAGGAAGGTTCATTGTGTTCGCCATGTGTGAGTGGGATAAGACAAGAAGTTCAGGCCCAGGAGGAGGAGGAAATGAGGTATCAACTAACACATCCCTTTCTGTATAGGTTGTCTCATTCAATTACAGTTTATCTGCAGAGAACCCTAAGCCCCAATGTGCAATTGCCATACACCGTACTATCCCTTTTGTATAGATAATCATAACGTCCTCTAGGCCACAATGTTGAAATAAAAAATACGACAAAACCATTATTTTAAACTAACCTATTCTACCGAACAATTAAATATTCAATTAATCACCCTTTTGCTTCCCCTTATTACCTGTCTTGTAGTTGCCTAGCCCTGCCTTAGTGCTTCTACGCACTGCCTTGGAGGATGATCTCAACTAGTTCTGGGTCTAGAAGACAAGGCTTCAGATTGTACCACCTCACCATGGGTAGTAACAGCCTGGGCTAGCTGGCTGTCAGGCAGAGGCATTGACAGAGTGGCAGAGGTGAGAGTATAAATGCCGTTTTCTTGACAGAGGACAACAGGTTAATGCTGCACAAAGTCACTTTTCTACCCTGGAGAGCCAGGCTGGAACTATAACCAATCCTTACACATTTTTACAAGCTTTTGTTCAGAGATAAATATTCCAAATATACATCTTTTAACCAACAGCTCAGTTTCAATCTTTTCTCATTTATAGGAGCAGAAATGAATCCCCAGTTAATGCCCACCACTTGTAGCCATCAGCTCAGATAATGGCAATGCATGTTCTTCAGAGGGTAGCATACAGGTGAGATCTGCATAGAACATAGAACATAGAACGATACAGCGCAGTACAGGCCCTTCGGCCCACGATGTTGCACCGACATGGGAAGTCAAAAACTAAAGGCCATCTAACCTACACTATGCCATTATCATCCATATGCTTATCCAATAAACTTTTAAATGCCCTCAATGTTGGCGAGTTCACTACTGTTGCAGGTAGGGCATTCCACGGCCTCACTACTCTTTGCGTAAAAAACCTACCTCTGACCTCTGTCCTATATCTATTACCCCTCAATTTATGGCTATGTCCCCTCGTGCTAGCCACCTCCATCCGAGGGAGAAGGCTCTCACTGTCCACCCTATCTAACCCTTTGATCATTTTGTATGCCTCTATTAAGTCACCTCTTAACCTTCTTCTCTCTAACGAAAACAACCTCAAGTCCATCAGCCTTTCCTCATAAGATTTTCCCTCCATACCAGGCAACATCCTGGTAAATCTCCTCTGCACCCGTTCCAAAGCTTCCACGTCCTTCCTATAATGAGGCGACCAGAACTGTACGCAATGCCCCAAATGCGGCCGTACCAGAGTTTTGTACAGCTGCAACATGACCTCATGGATCCGGAACTCAATCCCTCTACCAATAAAGGCCATCACACCATAGGCCTTCTTCACAACCCTATCAACCTGGGTGGCAACTTTCAGGGATCTATGCACATGGACACCGAGATCCATCTGCTCATCCACACTGCCAAGAATTTTACCATTAGCCAAATATTCCACATTCCTGTTATTCTTTCCAAAGTGAATCACCTCACACTTCTCTACATTAAACTCCATTTGCCACCTCTCAGCCCAGCTCTGCAGCTTAGTGAGTTCCTGGCACAATGACCTGCAACTAAGGCAGGAGGAAAGAATAGGTTCCAGCTCCTCGGAGGATAAATTGCTGAAATGCCACCCCGTGTGAGTGGCAGTGACTGCTAATTGTTATTAATTGTTCTCAGTGCAAAGTTCAAACTACGTTATCTGAGCCCAACTCAGTCATGCTTCTTGACAGTGAGCTCAGGTTTTATTGCAGATCTGCCAAAGCATCAAGCATGTTTGTGTACATGCCCTTCAGCCATTTTGAAGTCCTCATCTGAATGCCCTATGGAAGAACTCATGTGAAATCTCACCCTCTGGGGATCTGGCACCTACGCTATCCTCCCCCCCCCCCCCCCCCCCCCTAACTGCATGCCACTTACCCCCAATCACTCATCAGGGGCGGATTTGGCCCCATACTGCCCTCTAAATGAACATATTGCCATTTTCAGAACTGCTGGCTGCAATTGTGAGATTGAGTGACTGTGTTTCATCATTCCCATCTCTTTGTTTCTCTTAAATTTCAGGTCGCTAGTTCTTGATCAGCTGGCAATTCTTGGGTGTCTGACAGGATAAAGGTTAACTTAATTGAAAGGGAGAAAGCAAGTGGCTCCGACACCAATGGCAGCTTGTAGCCCAGAAGAGATCACGGGGTGAGGAGGTAGTGGGATTCAAAAAGCTGGATTAACTAGGAATACATTATCATTCTCTATGATTTCAGCTTCCTGATGATCATGGCATCAGTCATTGCCACTCGAATGATGGTCAACACTGGCCCCCGCATAGGAGTGAGCCTGGTTCCTATTGGTTATCCACTGCTGTCTCCCATAATGAGCCATCTTGTCCTGCAAGAGAGAAGCATTTGTGTCATTGAGTGTAGAGCAGTGTGATCGAATGGTATAAGAGCATAAGATACAGGTGCAGAATTCTGCCCATGGAGTCTGCACCACCACTCAATCATGGCTGATATGTTTCTCATCCCCATTCTCCTGCTTTCTCCCTGTAACCCCTGATCCCCATAGTAATCAAGAACCTATCTATCTCTGTCTTAAAGACACTCAGTGACTTGGCCTCCACAGCCTTCTATGGCAAAGAGTTCCACAGATTCACCACAGTCTGGCTGATGAAATTCCTCCTCATCTCAGTTTTAAAGGATTTGAGTGTGAGGCTTACAGTAACACTAATTGTGTTAGGTTGATATGAATCATGCTTGAGAGAGATTGTTAATCGATCAGTGAGGTGGGTGTGATGAATGGAGCAGTGTGTGGGGCTTCATTTGTAAGAACATGGCATGTGAAGATAGATCCACTTGCCTTGGCCACTCTCCCGTGAGGTTACTGAGCTGTTTGCAGCACTGCATCCAAGTTCTCAGAGCTACACTGTGGTAGCTATTCCATGACAGCTAGTATTTCGCCTCCCCTCTGTAATGTCTATAGAGATGATCTCCCAGCCCCCGTGAGAGAAAAGAAGCTCTCTTCCCTTATCCACCTCCTACAGCAAGGCCTTTAGTGCTGCATTGGAGAAACATGGGCATACTCTCTGCCCTGTTGCATCCTTTCCACTAGTCTTTCTGCTCATAAATGCTTCTTTAACTAGTTCTTCTGCCTGCTGCAACCACAACTCACCTCACGTTTCGAAGGTTCAGGTTAGCTTTAAGTGGTGTCCCAGGCAGAGGCATGCAACCACTCAACAGCATACTTGACTTTGGACTGAAGATCACAACAACTTAAATTAGCAGACAGCACAAAATTTGTGTGCGGCCTATATGGCTACAATTGTGTGTGTGTTAATCATCTATAATGAATCTGTTTTCCAACCTTATCCCAATTTTACCCCTTTGATTTAAAACAAACTGAAGCATGTACGATTTTGAAATGATGTCCACATGCAGATGACAGTTTATTGAGTGAAATGACATGCTTTTCAATATTTCTTGGAATCAGCTAATGGAGGTCTAATTGGAACATTTTACGACAGTAAAATCAATAGTCACTCAAATATGTGTATGCAATGCAGACAGGTAGACATGAAGGAACCCAGAAGGCTCCTTTTATAGCAGCAGATGAATATATAATAATACACAAAAAGGATAGAAGCAGAACTGTCTGTGTTTTAAAGAGCTAACCAAATCTAACATTATAATTTTATGAGCACTTATGTATGGATTATATTTTTGTTTTCTCTTGCTATATTGACAAACATAGTTAACTGCTGAACAATGTGGTTGAATCATGACCCGCATTGAAAAGCATTAGTGTGGAATTATCTTATTAGTCATCGCAAGCAGCTTTATTTAACTCAAAAATTAGCAATTTTCTCCCATTTAGACAGCCCTGATGCAGACCCTACCAGAAGGTAATTTTTACATTCAAATGCACTCAATGCTTCAACAAATGATCAGTGATCATTTGACATAATTTCATAACAAAAGGTCTAATTTATAATGCGCTTTTCATGAAGTCATCAGTGCTCTTTGACATCAAATGCGATCAAAAGTGCTCAAAGGCATCAAAATCTTTTGATGGTATCAAAAGCAATCATTAGGCCTCTCCTTCAGTAGTGTGGACCACAACTCCATCCCAAATACATACTCCTACCTTACTTGTTCTTCTGTCGTGGCTGCTCTTCGTGGTGGGACCCACACTACTCTGTCTTGGGAACTCTTCCCCATGTGAGACAGTGTGTGTGCGTTTAAATTCAATTTTACAGGATGAAGGCTTCGCTGGCTAGTCAAGCATTTTTCCCATCTCTAATTGCTATTGAGAAGATGGTGATGAGCTGCCTTCTTGAACTGCTGCAGTCCATGTGGTATAAATGCACCCAGTGTGCTGTTCGGAAGGGAGTTCCAGGATTTTGACCAAACAACAGTGAAGGAACGGCAATATATTTCCAAGTCAGGATGGTGAGCAACTTTGGGGGAACTCCCAGGTGGTGATGTTCCCATGTATCTGCTGCCCTTATCCTTCAAGTTGGTAGTGGTCATAGATTTGGAAAATGCTGCCTAGGGAGCTTTGCATCTTGGTACACACTGATGCTATTGTGCATTGGTGGTGCTGGGATTGAATGTTTGTGGAAAAGGTGTCAATCAAGCAGCTGCCTTGTCCTGGATGGTGTTGAGCTTCTTGAGTGTTGTTGAGTGTTGTTGTAACTTATCCAGGCAAGTGGGAAGTATTCCATCACTCTCCTGACTTGGCCTTGTAGTTGGTGGACAGGCTTTGGGTAGTCAAGTGGTAAGCTACTCAGCACAGGATTCCTCGCCTCTGACCTCTTGTGATCATATATTGCAAGTCTAGTTCAGTTTCTGGTCAATAGCAATCTCCAGGATGCTTACAGTTGGGAATTCAATGAGGTAATGTCATTGAATGTCAAGGGGTGATGGTTTGATTCTCTTTTGTTGGAGATGGCCATTGCTTGGCACTTGTGTGGTGCGAATGTTATTTGCCACTTGTCAGCCCAAGCGTGGGTATTTTCTAGGTCTTGATGCATTTGTACATAGACTGCTTCAGTATCATCAGCGAAGATCCCTATATCTGACCTTATGTTGGAAGAAAGGACATTAATGAAGCAGCTGAAGACGGTTGAGCCGAGGACACTACCTTGAGGAACTCCTACAGTGATGTCCCAGGACAGAGATGACTGACTTCCAACAACCACAAGCACCTTCCTTTGTTCCAGGTCTGATTCCCAACACGGGGAGAGTTTTCCACCTGATTCCCATTGACTCCAGTTTTTCTAGGACTACTTGGTGCCATACTCAATCAAATGCTGCCTTGATGTCAAAGGCAGTCAGTCTCCTCTCACCTCTGGAGTTTAGCTCTTCTGTCCATGTTTGAACCAAGGCTGTAATGAGGTCAGGAGCTGAGTGACCCTGGCGGAATCGAAACTGAGCGTCAGTAAACAGGTTATTGCTTGATAGCACTGTTGATGACCTCTGTGTATAAGACATACCTGAGCAATTTTCCACATTGCCGGGTAGATGCCAGTGTTGTGCTTGTACTGGAACAGTTTGGCTAGGGGTCGTAGCAAGCTCTGGAGCACAAGTCTTCAATACTGTTGCTGGAATATTATCAGGGTCCATAGCCTTTGCCGTATCCAGTGCCTTCCGCCATTTCTTACTGTCACGTGGGGTGAATCGAATTGGCTGAAGATTGACATCTGTGATGCTGGGGACCTTTGGGGGAAGGTCCGAGATGGGTCACCCACTTGGCATTTCTGGCTGAAGGTTATTGCGAATGCTTCAGCCTTGCCATTTGCACAGATCTGCTGAGCTCCTCATTGTTTAGGATGGGGATGTTTGTGCAGCCTCCTCCTCCAGTGAGTTGTTTAATTGTCCACTACCATTCATAATTGAATGTGGCAGGACTGCAGAGCTTATATCTGATCCATTGGTTGTGCAATCACGTATCTCTGTCTATTACTTGCTGCATATGCTGTTTGGCACACAAGTAATCCTGTCTTGTAGCTTCACCAGGTTGACACCTCATTTTTCGGTATGCCCGGTGTTGCTCCTGGCATGCCCCCCTGCACTCTTGAACCAGCATTGATTCCCTGGCTTGGTGATGGTGGTAGAGTTGTTGGTATGCCAGGCCATGAGGTTACAGATTGTGGTTGAGTACAATTCTGTTATTGCTGATTGCCCTCAGCACTTTATGGATGCCCAGTCTTGAGTTGCTAGATCTGTTTGAATCTATTCCATTGAGCACAATGGTAGTGCCACGCAACACAATGGTGGGTATCCTCAATGTGAAGAATGGACTTCGTCTCCACAAAGTCTGTGCGGTGGTCACTTCTACCGATACTGTCATGGACAGATGCATTTGCGGTAGGCAGGTTGTTGAGGATGAGGTTTAAAGAACAAAGAAGAACAAAGAAAATTACAGCACAGGAATAGGCCCTTCGGCCCTCCCAGCCTGCGCCGATCCAGATCCTTTATCTAAACTTGTCTCCTATTTTCCAAGGTCTTCATAGCTAGCACCCTCCATACCAGGCAACATCCTGGTGAACCTCCTCTGCACCCTCTCCAAGGCATCCACATCCTTCTGGTAATGTGGCGACCAGGACTGCACGCAGTATTCCAAATGTGGCCGAACCAAAGTCCTATACAACTGTAACATGACCTGCCAACTCTTACACTCAATACCCCGTCTAATGAAGGCAAGCATGCTGTATGCCTTCTTGACCACTCTATCAACCTGCGTTGCCACCTTCAGGGTACAATGGACCTGAACTCCCAGATCTCTCTGCACATCAATTTTCCCCAAGACCCTTCCATTGACCATATAGTCCGCTCTTGAATTTGATCTTCCAAAATGCATCACCTCGCATTTGACTGGATTGAACTCCATCTGCCATTTCTCTGCCCAACTCTCCAATCTATCTATATTTTGTTGTATTCTCTGACAGTCCTCCTCGCTATCTGCAACTCCACCAATCTTAGTATCATCTGCAAACTTGCTAATCAGACCACCTATACCTTCCTCCATGTCATTTATGTAGATCACAAACAACAGTGGTCCGAGCACGGATCCCTGTGGAACACCACTAGTCACCCTTCTCCATTTTGAGACACTCCCTTCCACCACTACTCTCTGTCTCCTGTTGCCCAGCCAGTTCTTTATCCATCTAGCTAGTACACCCTGAACCCCATACGACTTCACTTTTTCCATCAACCTGCCATGGGAAACCTTATCAAACGCCTTACTAAAGTCCATGTATACGACATCTACAGCCCTTCCCTCATCAATTAACTTTGTCACTTCCTCAAAGAATTCCATTAGGTTTGTAAGACATGACCTTCCCTGCACAAAACCATGCTGCCTATCACTGATAAGTCTATTTTCTTCCAGATGTGAATAGATCCTATCCCTCAGTATCTTCTCCAACAGTTTGCCTACCACTGACTTCAAGCTCACAGGTCTATAATTCCCTAGATTATCCCTGCTACCCTTCTTAAACAAAGGGACAACATTAGCAATTCTCCAGTCCTCCGGGACCTCACCTGTGCTCAAAGATGCTGCAAAGATATCTGTTAAGGCCCCAGCTATTTCGACCCTCGCTTCCCTCAGTAACCTGGGATAGATCCCATCCGGTCCTGGGGACTTGTCCACCTTAATGTCTTTTAGAATACCCAAAACTTCCCCCTTCCGTATGACAACTGACCGAGAGTATTTAAACATCCATCCCTAGCCTCAACATCCGTCTTGTCCCTCTCCTTGTGAATACCGATGCAAAGTACTCATTAAGAATCTCACCCATTTCCTCTGAGTCCACGCATAAATTTCCTCTTTTGTCTTTAAGTGGGCCAATCCTTTCTCTAGTTACCCTCTTGCTCCTTACATACGAATAAAATGCTTTAGGATTTTCCTTAACCCTGTTAGCCAAAGATATTTCATGACCCCTTTTAGCCCTCTTTATTGCGCATTTGAGATTCGTCCTACTTTCCCGATATTCCTCCAAAGCTTCATCAGTTTTGAGTTGCCTCGATCCTATGTATACTTCCTTTTTCATCTTAGCTAGTCTCACAATTTCACCCGTCATCCATGGTTCAGTCGCGCATGTGCGGACCGACCGACATATTTCCGCGCCTGTGCGGGGGTTCTTTTCTCCGTGCCAGCCCCCGGGCAATATGGCGGAGCACTACAGGTGCCTGGCGCGGAGGAAAGAAGTCCCCCCTACGGAACAAGCCCACCTGCAGATCAGTAGGCCCTGAGCATTACCATCCACCATCAACTGATGAATCAGTATACCTCCATGTCAAACAGCACTTGAGGAAGCACTGAGGGCGGCAAGGGAATAGAATGGACTCTGGGTGGGGAACGTTAATATCCGTCACCAAGAGTGGCTCGGTAGCATCACTACCGACCAACCTGGCCAAGTCCTAAAAGACATTACTGCTAGATAGGTCTGTGACAGGTGGTGAGGGAACCAAGAGGGAAAAACAGGGCAGCAGGTTGATCCACCAGAGGGCAGCAGAGCGGAGATACTGATTGGCTGTTCCGGGGAGATTTGCATACGTGCAGTGCAGTCAGCCTAATTTGAAGGTGTACCTGCGAAAGAGACCCAAGGAGTTCGAGTGCAAGCAAGCATCCAGCAGAGGGCAGCAGAGCGGAGCTACTGATTGGCTGTTCTGGGGAGATTTGCATACGTGCAGTGCGGTCAGCCTAATTTGAAGGTGATTTGTGAAGGGGCTGTTGTCAAGTGACAATTAAACCTGAAACACTTCCTCAGTGTTTCCCTACCTACCCCCTCCTCTAACCAAAAAAAAAACAACCGTGGTTGTCGGGAAGGTAAGTTTATCTCTTTAAAAACTTACCTTGAAGGGTGACATCACAGCAAAGCAGTGACCTGATTGGCTGGCAAGGAAAGTTCTCCAATTAGCAGTTGCTGAGAGAAATTTAACTCTTCGTGTGTTGGTGAGTATTCTGATTGGTAAGTAAAATCTTTATTCCTTTCACTTATTAATTATTTGATACTATATTTGTAATCAGTTAAGGTAAAGGGTAAAAATGGCAGGAGATCCCAGACCCGTGTTATGTCGGAGTTCAGGGACGCAGCTGATGCCCTGACTCCTTCATATGCAGGAAGTGTGTCCAGCTGCAGCTCTTGTTAGACCGCATGGCGGCTCTGGAGCTGCGGATGGACTCACTTTGGAGCATCCGTGATGCTGAGGAGGTCGTGGACAGCACGTTCCGTGAGTTGGTCACACCGCAGATTAGGATTGGTGACGGAGATAGGGAATAGGTGACCAAAAGGCAGAGAAAGAGCAGGAAGGCAGTGCAGGTGTCCCCTGCGGTCATCTCCCTCCAAAACAGGTATACCGTTTTGGATACTGTTGGGGGAGATGTCTCACCAGGGGAAGGCAGTAGTAGCCAGGCTCATGGCACCGTGGCTGGCTCTGCTGCACAGAAGGGCGGGAAAAAGACTGGCAGGGCTATAGTCATAGGGGATTCAATTGTAAGGGGAGTAGTCAAGCGTTTCTGTGGTCGAAAACGAGACTCACGAATGGTATGTTGCCTCCCGGGTGCTCGGGTCAGGGATGTCTCCGATCGGCTGCAGGACATACTGAAGGGGGAGGGTGAACAGCCAGTTGTTGTGGTGCATATAGGCACCAACGATATAGGTAAAAAAAGGGATGAGGTCCTACAATCAGAATTTAGGGAGTTAGGAGATAAGTTAAAAAGTAGGACCTCAAAGGTAGTAATCTCAGGATTACTACCAGTGCCACGGGACAGTCAGAGTAGAAATTCAAGAATAGTCAGAATGAATATGTGGCTTGAGAGATGGTGCAGGAGGGAGGGGTTCAGATTTGTGGGACATTGGAACCGGTTCTGGGGGCGGTGGGACCATTACAAACCGGATGGTCTACACCTGGGCAGGACTGGAACCAATGTCCTAGGGGGTGCTTTTGCTAACACTGTTGGGGAGGTTTTAAACTAATGTGGCAGGGGGATGGGAACCAAATTAGGAAGTTAGACGTCAGTAAAGAAGCAGTAACTAAAGCCAGTAAGGTACGAGACAATAAACTCAATGTGACTAAGGGGAAGAGTAGACAGGGAAGAGATGATGAACACAAAGGTGGTTTGAGGTTCATTTGTTTTAATGCGAGAAGTGTAGCAGGTAAGGCAGATGAACTTAGGGCTTGGATCAGTACCTGGGAATATGATGCTATTGGTATTACTGAGACTTGGTTGAAGGAAGGGCAGGACTGGCAATTGAATATCCCAGGGTATAGATGCTTCAGGAGGGATAGAGAGGGAGGTAGAAGGGGTGGAGGAGTTGCATTACTCGTCAGAGATGATATCACAGCTGTGATTAAGGAGGGCACGATGGAGGATTCGAGCACTGAGGCAATATGGGTGGAGCTGAGAAATAGGAAGGGTGCAGTAACATTGTTGGGACTTTACTACAGGCCTTTGCAGTATTTGCAGTAACATTGTTGGGACTTTACGAACAAAATTCGGCAGGAGCTAGGGAATGTGGATTGGGAGCAGCTGTTTAAGAGTAAATCCACATTTGAAATGTGGAAGTCTTTTAAGGAAAGGTTGATTAGAGTGCAGGACAGACATGTTCCTGTGAAAATTAAAGATAGAAATGGCAAGATTAGGGAACCATGATTTCGGAAGCGTGGAGGGTTCGTGAAAAGAAGGCCACGGGTCTGCCTGCTTGGTTCAGGGTGGCCGCCAGAGCTACGTCAGACACGTCGCTCTCGACCTGGAATGGGAGGGACTCGTCGATAGCATGCATCGTGGCCTTTGCGATATCCACTTTGATGCGGCTAAAGGCCTGGCGGGCCTCCATCGACAGGGGAAAGGAGATGGACTGGATGAGGGGGGCGGGCTTTGTCGGCGTAGTTGGGGACCCACTGGGCGTAGTATGAGAAGAAGCCCAGGCAGCGTTTGAGGGAGTTGGGGAGAGGGAGTTCCATCAGAGGGCGCATGCGTTCGGGATCGGGGCTTATCACTCCATTACGCACTACGTAGCCAAGGATGGCTAGACGGTCGGTGCTAAACACGCACTTATCCTTATGGTAAGTTAAATTAAGGAGTTTTGCGGTTCGGAGGAATTTTTGGAGGTTGATGTCGTGGTCCTGCTGGTCGTGGCCGCAGATGGTGACGTTATCGAGATACGGGAAGGTGGCCCGTAAACCGTGCTTGTCGACCATTTGGTCCATCTCCCGTTGGACCACCGAGACTCCATTTGTGACACCGAATGGAATCCTGAGGAAGTGGTAGAGGCGCCCATCTGTCTCAAACGCGGTGTACTTTCGGTCACTCACGCGAATGGGGAGCTGGTGGTAGGCGGACTTAAGGTCCACCGTGGAGAAGACTTTGTACTTCGCGATCCTGTTAACCAGGTCGGAAATACGGGGGCGAGGATACGCATCCAGCTGCATAAACCTGTTGATGGTCTGACTGTAATCGATGACCATCCGGTTTTTTTCCCCAGTCCGAACTACCAGCACTTGGGCTCGCCAGGGACTGTTGCTGGCCTCTGGACCGATGAAAGTCTGGTCCTGGGCACAGTATCGTCTGCTCCGAGTGGCGACAGGTTTACAATCTGGGGCAAACAAGGAAGGGGGGTCCACTTTGAGGGACGCTAGGCTGCAAACAGTAAGAGGGGGAATAGGGCTGCCGAATTGAAAAGTCAAGCTCTGCAGGTTGCACTGGAAGTCCAGGACCAAGAGTGCCGGAGCGCATAGACGGGGGAGAATGAGGAGTTTGAAGTTTTTGAAAACCCTCTCCTGGACTGTGAGGTCCGCTATGCAGCACCCGGTGATTTGAACGGAATACGAACCTGAGGCCAATTCAATTTTATGTTTAACTGGGTGGATGGGGAGCGTGCAGCGTCTTACCGTGTCGGGGTGGACAAAACTTTCCGTGCTCCCCGAGTCCAGCAGGCATCTCGTTTTGTGACCTTTGAGCTGAACCATTGTTGTAGTCTTAGCGAGCGTGCGTGGTCGCGACTGGTCGAGCTTGATGGAAGCCAGTCGTGGTGAGAGTTCCAGATCCTCTTCGGTGGCAGAGTAATCGCTTGCAGGGCCTTCCGAGTTGATCCAGGATGGCGGTGCCCAGGACCCGCACGTGGAGTCGGGGCCCCAAGATGGCGGCGCCCATGGCCCGAGCATGGTGCCCGGGGCCCAAGATGGCGGCGCCCATGGCCCGAGCATGGTGCCCGGGGCCCAAGATGGCGGCGCTCGTGGGAGCCTCGTGGCGGCTGGGGGCAGTGTCAGCGGCGTCTGCGGGCCGGTCGGGGCAGCTGGGAGCGCGGGTCGGGAGGACCGTGGGACCATTACGGGGGCCGGGAGGCGGGCCGGAGAGGTTGGTGCGATCTGCGGTCGCTGCGCGGAACAGCAGTGACCGACTTGGTCTGGCAGACCACCGCGTAGTGGCCCTTCTTCCCGCAGCTCTTACACAGTAGCGGAGCGGGCCGGGCAGCGCGGGCGGGGGTGCTTCGATAGGCCACAGAAATAGCGACGGGGCCCCGCTAGTTTATCGGAGCGACCCGCGGCGCAGGCTTGGGGGGGGGGTCGGTGTCCACGGAGGATGGGGGTGGCGCGTGCCATGAAGTCCAGGGGGTTGCTGCGCGGCCGGGGCGTATGCGCGGGCGTTCAGGTCAGCAACCTCCAGCGAGGTTGCAAGAGTCCGTGCCTCAGCTAGGCTGAGGGTGTTCTTCTCTAACAATCGTTGGCGGATAGAAGGAGACTGCATGCCAGCAATGTTAGCATCTCTGATTAGAAGTTCCATGTGCTCCATCGCCAAAACATGGAGACATGCGCACGTTCTCCCTAGAGCTGCGAGGGCCTGGTAAAACTCATCGAGGGATTCACCAGGGAACTGTTGTCTGGTCGTCAGGAGATGCCGTGCTTATACTTCTTTGACCGGCCGGAGAAAGTGTCCTTTGAGAATCTCCATGGCCACATCAAAGTCGCCTTCATCCTCGATCATTGCGTAGACCGATGTGCCCACGCATGAGTGGAGGATGTGGAGTTTATGCTCCTTGGTGGGCTTGCCGGTTGCACTCGTCAGATAGCTATTAAAACACGCCTGCCAGTGTTTAAAGATTGCAGACGCATTTGCAGCATGTGGGCTGGTGCGGAGGCAGTCAGGCTTGATGCGAAGCTCCATTCCAAAATTCTAACAGAATAAATTGATGTACCATCAATTCGACTCAAGACACATTTAGGATCCGAATAGTGGCTTTAATCTGCTAGTTGTTAGCCCGGTGGTCAACTACAGAGAATGGCCGACCGCCGGGAACTCTGGGTACTTATACCCCGCCTCGGAGGCGGGGCCTACTTTCCTGTCGACCAATTGGAGAGCAGTCACATGACTAGTCCCAACCAATCGGACGAGAGGCACATGACCAGCCATAGCCAATGGGAAGCCAGTGCTCTGCACCAATGGCAGTGCTCATATCCATGCCACCACACAATGCAAACAAAGTAAATACATGAGCAAGAGCAGCATAGGGCGTCATGAATAGTCTTCTTACAGGGAACAGATCAGTCCAAGGAGGAGTCGTTCAGGAGTCTTGTAGATGTGGGGAAGAAGCTGTTTCTATGTCTAGATGTGCGAGTATTCAGACTTCTGTACCTTCTGCCTGATGGAAGTGTCTGGAAGTAGGCAATGGGAGAGGTCTCTGATAATGCTGTCTGCCTTCCTGAGGCAGCGGGAGATGTAGACAGAATCAATGTGGGGGTGGCAAGTTTGTGTGATGCGTTAGGCTGAGTTCACCACAGTCTGCAGTTTCTTGCGATCTTGCACTGAACAGTTGCCATACCAGGCTGTGATGCAGCTGGATAGGATGCTCTCTATCGCACATCTGTAGATGTTTGTCAGAGTCGATGCAGACATGCCAAATTTCTTCAGCTTCTGCAGGACAAAGAGCTGTTGTTGGGCTGTCTTGACTGTTTTATCAACTTGAGTGGACAAGGACAGATTGTTGGTGATGTTGACCCCCAGGAACTTAAAGTTATCGATCATCTCCACTTCGGAGCCATTGATGCTGATGGGAGTGTGTGTCGTGCTGCACTTGCTGGAGTCGATGATCAGTTCCTTGGTCTTTCCAACATTTAGAGAGAGGTTGTTTTCAATACACCATGCAACCAAGTGATTTATCTCCCTCCTGTAGTCTGATTCGTCGTTGTTTGAGATACGGCCCACCACAGTCGTATCATTGGCAAACTTATTGATTGAGTTGGAGTTAAATGTTGCCACACAGTCATGTGTTTATAGAGAGTACAGTAGAGGACTGAGCACACATCCTTGTGGGGTTGCAGTGTTGAAGACTATTGTGGAGGAGGTGCTGTTGCCTATCCTGACATATTGCAGTCTGTTGGTGAGGAAGTCGAGGATCCAGCTGCACAGGGGGGTGTCAGGGTCAGGTCCAAGTTTGTGGAGTTTGTTTATTAGTCTTGTTGGGATAATGGTGTTAAAGGCGGAGCTGTAGTCTATGAACAGCAGCCTTACATAGGTGTCCTTGTTGTCGAGGTGTTTGAGTGTTGATTGCAGAGCCAGTAAGATAACGTCTGCTGTGGAGTGGTTGTGGTGATAGGCAAACTGCAGTGGATCGAGACCATCTAGGAGGCTGGCAGTGATCCATCTCATGACTAGCCGCTCGAAACATTTCATGATAACAGACGTCAGGGCCAACGGTCGGTAGTCGTGGAGGCAGGCTACCTTGTTCTTCTTTGGTACTGGTATTATGGTGGTCTTCTCGAAGGAGGTGGGGACCTCAGAGCGGAGGAGTCAGGTGGTGAAGATATCTGCGAATATACTAGCCAGCTGGGCAACACAGGCTCTGAGTGCTCACCCAGGGACTCCGTCGGGGTCCGTCGCTTTCCGCAGATTCACTTTCAAGAAGGCAGCTCTTACCTCTGAGGCTGTAATAGTGGGTATGGGTGTGTCCAGGGCTGTTGGGGCAGGTGGCACTGATGCATTGTTGACTGCTCAAAGCGGGCATAGAACTTGTTCAGATCATCGGGTAGGGATGCTCCAGCCCAGATATTCTGCCTGGCCTTGCTTTGTAGCCTGTGATCTTGTGTAGGTCTTGTGTGGGTTAGTGTCGTTGGCCTGGGACCCTAGTTTGATGCGGTATTGTCTTTTTGCATCCCTGCATTTCTGTATGTCGTACCTGGATTTCTTATATTGGTCAGGTCATCAGACTTGAACGCCTCCGTCCGGAACTTCAGCAGGGAGTGAACCTTTTGGTTGAGCCAGGGTTTCTGATTGGGGAATACCCGTATTGTCTTCTTTGGTACATGGTCCTCGACACACTTGCTGATGAAGTCTGTGACGGTGGTTGTGTACTCGCCCAGGTTAGCTGCCACGGCCTTGAATATGGACCGGTCCACAGTCTACAAGCAATCGCGGAGGATGGCCTCAGGTTCCTCGGACCAGCACTGCACAGTTTTCTTGACTAGCTCTGCATGCTTGAGTTGCTGTTTGTAAGCCAGAAGTAGGAATACCGACTTGTGGTCGGATTTGCCAAAGTGAGGTCGGGGAATGGAGCGGTAGGCTCCTTTGATGCTCGTGTAGCAGTGGTCCAGGGTGTTTGCACCTCTGGTGGGGCAGGAGATATGTTGATAGAGTTTGGGTAGGACATTCCTGAGGTTGGCCTGGTTGAAGTCTCCAGCCACGATTGTCTGGGCTTCGGGGTGATTTGTTTCTTGGTTGTTGATGGTGGAATGTACTTCGTCAAGTGTTTTCTTCACTTCCGCTTGGCACCTTGGCAGTGCTAACCTGGCAGTGCCTCAGCCAGTGCCACCTGGGCACCTTGGCAATGCCAGGCTGGCACCCAGGTGGTGGAGAAAACCGTGTTGGGCCCATTAATGATATGCAAACGGTGTTTACTGTACATGTGTTCCAGTACGCATTGATGCCACTGTCCCTGGGTGAGCACTCAGAGCCTGCGCTGACCAGCTGGCTAGTATATTCGCAGATATCGTCACCACCTGACTCCTCCGCTCTGACGGTGAATTGCAATTTGTCGTCAGATCGGCGCCCACCGCGAATTTGGCATTGGAATCCTTCCTCCGCACCAATTGCGTTGCGCGATTTTGCCGTTGATAAATGGGGAATCCCGCCCAGTGTGTGTGAAACCAGTTCTCCAGTGAGAGTCAGTGTGTGTGAAACCCATTTCCCAGTGAGAGTCAGTGTGTGTGAAACCCATTTCCCAGTGAGAGTCAGTGTGTGTGAAACCAGTTCTCCAGTGAGAATCAGTGTGTGTGAAACATGTTCCCTAGTGAGAGTCAATGTGTGTTGTGGTGAATTCATACTGTATTGTAATTCACACTGTATTGCATTACATTGTATTATGTCCTTGTGGGCTCTGTATTTAAGCCGTTGCACGGCTCTGCCCATAGGGGGAGATAAGGAGCTTGTACAGGGCTCCGCCCTTGGCTCCACCCATGGCCCCTCCCACTACCGGAAGTATAAAGTGCTGCAGCCGTGAGCCTGCTCTTAGTTTCTTCTGGTCGCAGCAGGCTCAGTTGTAAGACTATTAAAACCACAGTTTACTTCCAATCGTGTCTCTAGTGAATTGATGGTCACATCAATTTAATAGTCTTAGAAAACTTGAAGAAAACTACTATGGAATCAGCCCTCAAACCTGACCGATTAGAACTTGACCCGCAGGCTGCAGAGGCGAAGGAAATCTTCCTAAACTGGCTTCGATGTTTCAAGGCCTACCTGGCTGAATCAAGCACATCCGAGACTACAGAGGAGCAGAAACTCAGCCTACTGCACGCACGGGTGAGTCATCGTATCTCTACGCAACTCAATTGTACCACCTCATATACTGAGGCCCTGGCTATGCTCGACCGACTGTACGTGCGGCTGATTAATGAGGTCTACGCGCGGTACATTTCCACAACCTGCTGCCAGCGCCCCGCAGAAGCGCTAGAGGACTTTCTGCGCGATTTAAAAGCTCTTGCTCGGGACTGCAATTTTCAGGCTGTAATGGCCTCCCAGCATATGGAACTCGCTGTACGAGATGTATACGTTGCAGGGCTCAGGTCCAACTATGTGCGCCAGCGATTACTTGAGAAAGGGGCCCAGAACTTGGAGGACACTGTAGAGTTATCTACGACTATGGAGGTCGCGTTCCGCAGCCTGAACTCATTCCCCGTGGACCAAGCAACCCCATCGTGGGCCCCCGACCAGCGACTGCCCAGGTCTGCGCCGCGCGGCCACTCACTCACTACGGAGCGCCAGCGTGCCATTTTTGTGGCCAACCCCAACACCCACGGCAGCACTGCCCGGCCCGCACGCGACCTGCAGCAGCTGCGGTCGCAAAGGACATTATGCCCAAGTATGCCTGGCAAAATCGAAACTTTCTAACTCCCCCGCAGTCCAGAGCACTCACCTCCCAAACTCGCAGGCCCGCAGACCCCGTAATGCTGCAGCATGTCTGCCGACTCCGCCTCCACTCGACATATGCGACTCATGGGGGCCGCCATCTTGGCAATCCTCATCCACGTGGGTGGCCACGTGCGAGTCATGGGGGCCGCCATCTTGGACGCCATCTTTCTCGCCGCCTGCCACGTGCGATCCACGGGGGCGGCCATCTTGGATGCCATCTTCTTCATCGCCTGCCACGTGCGATCAACGGGGGCCGCCATCTTGGCCATCAACCGAACCGAACCTCGACGACTATCCCTGGTTTATCCCTGAAAGTTGCCACCCAGGTTGATAGGGTTGTGAAGAAGGCCTATGTGGGTTGGCCTTTATTGGTAGAGGGATTGAGTTCCGGAGCCATGAGGTCATGTTGCAGTTGTACAAAACTCTAGTACGGCCGCATTTGGAGTATTGCGTACAGTTCTGGTCGCCTCATTATAGGAAGGACGTGGAAGCTTTGGAACGGGTGCAGAGGAGATTTACCAGGATGTTGCCTGGTATGGAGGGAAAATCTTATGAGGAAAGGCTGATGGACTTGAGGTTGTTTTCGTTAGAGAGAAGAAGATTAAGAGGTGACTTAATAGAGGCATACAAAATGATCAGAGGGTTAGATAGGGTGGATAGCGAGAGCCTTCTCCCGCGGATGGAGGTGGCTAGCACGAGGGGACATAGCCTTAAATTGAGGGGTAATAGATATAGGACAGAGGTCAGAGGTGGGTTTTTTACGCAAAGAGTGTGAGGCCGTGGAATACCCTACCTGCAACAGTAGTGAACTCGCCAACATTGAGGGCATTTAAAAATTTATTGGATAAGCATATGGATGATAAGGGCATAGTGTAGGTTAGATGGCCTTTAGTTTTTTCCATGTTCGTGCAACATCGAGGGCCGAAGGGCCTGTACTGCGCTGTATCGTTCTATGTTCTATGTTCTCTGACTACGACCTCAGCGGACAGTCATCACACGGCCACTCCAGCACTGCTGATTGAGCCGCCGACTACCCGCAACTCAACGCAGTCACATTGGACCAGTCGCGTCCGAAGCACCTCCAGAGCTCGATGATGTCCGTTAAAATCAACGGGTACAGGACACCGTGCCTCTTCGACTCCGGGAGCACCGAGAGCTTCGTACATCCTGACCTGGTAAGACGCTGTTCGCTCCCTATCTTCCCTGCATGGCAAACTATCTCCCTCGCCTCGGCCTTGCACTCGGTCCACATACAAGGGCGCACCGTCGCAACCATAACGATTCAGGGCGCCATCTACTCTAATTTCCAGCTATACGTACTCCCCAAACTCTGCGCCCCACTCTCACTCGGGCTCGATTTCCAATGTAATCTCAAGAGCCTCACACTCAGCTTCGGCGGACCCCTCCCTCCACTCACTATCTGCAGTCTAGCGGCACTAAAAACCAACCCCCCTCCACCCTTCGCTAATCTCACTGCTAACTGCAAACCCGTAGCCACTCGCAGCAGGCGGTACAGCCTGCAGGACAGGGTATTTATTAGAGCCGAAGTCCAGCGGCTCCTACGTGAGGGAGTCATAGAGGCCAGTAACAGCCCCTGGAGAGCTCAGGTGGTGGTCGTCAAGACCAGGGAAAAGTTATGGATGGTGGTTGATCATAGCCAAACCATTAACCGGTTCACGTACCTCGATGCGTACCCCCTCCCCAGGATTGCAGACATGGTCAATCAGATCGCCCAGTACCGCATATTCTCCACGGTGGATCTGAAGTCTGCTTACCACCAGCTCCCAATCCGCACGGCGGACCGCCACTACACGGCGTTCGAGGCCGATGGCCGCCTCTTCCATTTCCTCCGGGTCCCCTTTGGCGTCACGAATGGGGTCTCGGTGTTCCAACGAACAATGGACCGAATGGTGGACCAGTACGGGCTGCGGGCCACGTTTCCGTACTTGGATAATGTCACCATCTGCGGCCATGATCAGCAGGACCACGACTCCAACCTCCACCGATTTCTCCAAACCGCCCAGAAACTTAACCTCATCTATAATACGAAGAAATGGGTTTTCCGCACAGCCAGACTAGCCATCCTCGGCTATGTTGTGGAAAACGGAGTCCTGGGCCCCGACCTGGACCCCTCTTACAACTCCCTCTCCCTCATTGTCCCAGGGCCCTCAAGAGGTGCCTGGGATTTTTCTCTTATTACGCCCACTGGGTCCCCCAGTATGCGGACAAAGCCCGCCCACTATTTAAGACCACACTCTTCCCTCTGTCAGCTGAGGCCCGCCAGGCCTTCAACTGCTTCAAGGAGGACATCGCCAAAGCCGCCATGCGGGCAGTGGATGAATCCGTCCCCTTTCAGGTGGAGAGTGACGGCTCTGAGGTCGCTCTCGCAGCCTCATTGAATCAGGCAGGGAGACCAGTCGCCTTCTTCTCCCGAACCCTCTCCGCTTCGGAACTTCGACACTCAGTCGAAAAGGAAGCCCAAGCCATTGTGGAAGCCGCACGGCACTGGAGGCCTCGCAGGTAGGAGGTTCACCCTCATCACCAACCAAAGATCGGTTGCCTTCATGTTCGACAACTCACAAAGGGGCAAAATTAAAAATGATAAAATCTTGCGGTGGAGGATCGAACTCTCCACCTATAATTATGATATCGTATATCGACCGTGGAAGCTCAACGAGCCCCCAGATGCCCTGTCCCGCGGCACGTGCGCCAGTGCGCAAGACGACCGCCTGAAGGCTATCCACAATAACCTCTGCAACCTGAGGGTCACCCGGCTCGCCCACTACATCAAAGCACAAAATCTGCCTTTCTCCACCGAGGAGGTAAAAGCCATCATCAGGGATTGCCCGATATTTGCGGAGTGCAAACCGCACTTCTATAGACCAGACAAAGCCCACCTGGTAAAGGCTTCCCGGCCCTTTGAATGCATGAGCCCCGATTTCAAAGGGCCACTCCCCTCGACCAATCAAAATGTGTACTTTCTTAACGTCATCAACGAATTCTCCCGCTTCCCCTTTGCCATCCCGTGCCCCGATATGACCTCCCACACAGTCATCAGAGCCCTGCACAGTATCTTCACCCTGTTCGGTTTCCCCAGCTACGTACACAGCTACAGGGGTTCGTCCTTTATGAGCGACGAGCTGCGTCAGTACCTGCTCGACAAGGGCATCACCTCGAGCAGGACTACCAGCTACAACCCCAGGGGGAACGGGCAGGTGGAGAGGGAGAACGTGACGGTCTGGAAGACCGTCCTACTGACCCTCCGGTCCAGGAATCTCCCGACCTCCCATTGGCAGGAGGTCCTCCCCAACGTGCTCCATGCTATTAGGTCCCTCCTATGCACCGCCACCAACCAGACCCGTCACGAACGATTATTTGTTTTCTCTAGAGGCACTACCACGGGGGCTTCGCTCCCATCCTGGTTGAGGACAGTGGGCCCGGTGCTCCTCCGGAAGCACGTCCAGACACACAAAACAGACCCGCTAGTAGAGAGAGTGCTAATGCTTCTCTCGAACCCGCATTACGCCTTTATTGAATACCCTGATGACCGTCAGGACACCGTTTCCCTCCGGGACCTGGCGCCTGCAGGATCCACCACCACCGCCGAGGTACCCCTCACACTACACCCCACCCAACCCCCCGCACCCTGCGCCCCCACGCCTATAGGTTCCCTGCCCACGCTCTGCGCCCCCACGCCTGTAGGTTTCCTGCGCCCCCCCGTCGCCCCGGTCAGGAATGAAGCTCGGACCGAAACACCCCCGGAGTCCAACCTCATACCCACACCGGTCGTCACCACCCAGCCACCCGAAGAGGCTGCAATCCCGGTGCTCCGCCGATCCCAAAGGACGACTCGGCCACCGGACCGGCTCAACCTGCAGACCTGTCACCCCCGCCAGAATTGATTTTTTTACAGGGGGCGAATGTGGTGAATTCATATTGTATTGTAATTCACACTGTATTGCATTACATAGTATTATGTCCTTGTGGGCTCTGTATGTAGCGCGGTTCTGCCCATAGGGGGACATGAGGAGCTTGTACAGGGCTCCACCCTTGGCTCCGCCCATCGCTCCACCTGTGGCCCCTCCCGCTACCAGAAGTATAAAGTGCTGCAGCCGTGAGCCTGCTCTCAGTTCTTCTGGTCGCAGGCAGGCTCAGTTGTAAGACTATTAAAACCACAGTTTACCTCCAATCGTGTCTCTAGTGAATTGATGGTCACATCATGTGTGAAACGCATTCCCCAGTGAGAGTCAGTGTGTGTGAAACCAGTTTCCCAGTGAGAGTCAGCGTGTGGGAAACTAGTTCCCCAGTGAGAGTCAGTGGGCGCGATTCTCCGCCCCCCCCCCGGCGGGTCGGAGAATAGCGGGAGGGCCTTCCCGACATTTTCCCGACCTCCCCGCTATTCCCCCCCCCCCACGGCCGCCCCACGACATGAATCACTGCTCGCCGTTTTTTTACGGCGAGCAGCGATTCTCCCCTATCCGATGGGCCGATTTCCCAGGCCTTTACGGCCGTTTTCACGAACTCCAACACACCTGCTCTCACCGTTCGTGAAAACGGCCGCAAAGTGCCGTTCTCGAGAACCATGGCACCGATTGGCACGGGTGGCATGGGCCCGCGATCGGTGCCCACCGATCGCGGGCAGCGGGTCCAAATCCCGCGCACTGTTTGTTCCTCCGCCGCCCCACTGGATCAGTCCGCGGGGTGGCTGAGGGGCATAACGGCCCCGCGCATGCGCAGGTTTCACGCATATGCATGATGACACCATCCGCGCATGCGCAGGTTGGAGCCGTCCAATCCGCGTGGCGCGGCTGACTTCATCGTGCATGTCAGCCGCCATTACCCTTGGCGCGGCGGGCTTAGCGAAGTTCGCTAAGCCTGTGATGCCGAGGTTCACGGGGCCCCGCTGCTAGCCCAGACCGGGGAGCAGAATCGGGTCCTGGGAGGGGGCACGGAGGCTGCCGTGAAACACGGCCAGTTTCACGGCAGCCTTTACGACTCTCCGCATTTGCGGAGAATCGCGCCCAGTGTGTGTGAAACCAGTTCCCCAGTGAGAGTCAGTGTGTGTGAATCCCATTCCCCAGTGAGTCAGTCTGTGTGAGACGCATTCCCCAGTGAGAGTCATGTGTGAACCAGGGGCGCGATTCTCCGCTGTCCACGACGGGTCGGAGAATAGCGGGAGGGCCTTCCAGACATTTTCCCGAATTCCCGCTGCTTCTCCCCCCCCCCCCCCACGGCCGCCCCACGACACGAATCGCTGCTCGCCGTTTTTTACAGCGAACAGCGATTCCCCCCTGGCCGATGGGCAGAGATCCCAGGCCGTTTTCACGGCCATTTTCACGAACGCAAGCACACCTGCTCTCACCGTTCGTGAAAACGGCCGCAAAGTGCCGTTCTCGAGAACCATGGCACCGATTGGCACGGGTGGCATGGGCCGCGATCAGTGGGCACCGATCGCAGGCAGCGGGTCCAATCCCCGCGCACTCTTGTTCCTCTCGCCGCCCCGCTGGATCAGTCCGCGGGGCGGCTGAGGGGCATACGGCCCGCGCATGCGCAGGTTTCACGCATATGCGTGATGAACGTCATCCGCGCATGCGCGGGTTGGAGCCGTCCAATCCGCGCATATGCGCGGCTGACTTCATCGTGCGCGTTCAGCCGCCGTTACCCTTGCACGCGGGCTTAGCGAATTTCGCTAAGCCTGCGATGCCGTGGTTCATGGGGCCGTGCTGCTAGCCCCGACTGGGGAGCAGAATTGGTCCCGGAGGGGACGCGGAGGCTGCCGTGAAACCGGCCAGTTTCACGGCAAGCCTTCACGACTCTCCGCAATTTGCGGAGAATCGCGCCCAGAGTGTGTGAATACCGTTTCCCCAGTGAGAAGGCAGTGGGCGGATTCTCCGACCCCACGCAGGGTCGGAGAATTGGCGGGAAACGGCGGTATATTCCGCTCCCGCAGGTTTTCGAATTCTCCGCCGGTAAAAAACCGGCGTTGTGCAAATCCGCCGGCAGCCTGTGAAAACAGCTGGCGCCGGCGGGATTCATTTTATTTGCACTGACCTTAAATCTCCGGCCCGGATGGGCCGAAGTCCCGCCGACGTGGCCACGGGTAACGTAGGCGAAAATCACAGTTGATTTAAAACGGCGTCAACCATTGATGATGGTTGACGCCGTTCAGTGTCGGGGGTGGGTTGCGGCATGGGGGGGGGGGTGGGTGGGTTGCGGCATGGGGGGGGTGGGTTGCGGCATGGGGGGGGGGGTTGCGGCCATCGGGGGGGTGGGTTGCGGCCATCGGGGGGGTGGGTTGCGGCCATCGGGGGGGTGGGTTGCGGCCATCGGGGGGTGGGTGCGGCCATCGGGGGGGTTGCGGCCATCGGGGGGGTTGCGGCCATCGGGGGAGTGGGTTGCGGCATCGGGGGGGTGGTTTGCGGCATCGGGGGGGTGGGTTGCGGCATCGGGGGGAGTGGGTTGCGGTATGGGGGGGCATCGGGGGGGGGTGGGTTGCGGCCATCGGGGGGTTGCGGCCATCGGGTGGGGTTGCGGCCATCGGGGGAGTGGGTTGCGGCCATCGGGGGGTTGCGGCCATCGGGGGGTGGGTTGCGGTCATCGGGGGGGTGGGTGGCGGCATCGGGGGAGTGGGTTTGCGGCATGGGGGGCATCGGGGGGGGTGGGTTGCGGCATCGGGGGGGTGGGTTGCGGCCTCGGGGGGTTGCGGCCATCGGTGGGGGGTGGGGTTGCGGCATCGGGGGGGTGGTTGCTGGCCATCGGGGGGGGTGGGTTGCGGCATCGGGGGGGTGGGGTTGCGGCATCGGGGGGGTGGGTTGCGGCATCGGGTGGGTGTGGGTTGCGGCATAGGGGGGGTGGGTTGCGGCATCGGGGGAGTGTGCGGCATGGGGTGCGGCATGGGGGGGCATCGGGGGGGGGGTGGGTTGCGGCCATCGGGGGGTTTTTGCGGCCATCGGGGGGGGGGTTGCGGCCATCGGGGGGGTGGGTTGCGGCATGGGGGGGGTGGGTTGCGGCCATCGGGGGGGGTGGGTTGCGGCATGGGGGGGTGGTGTTGCGGCATCGGGGGGTGGGTTGCGGCATCGGGGGGGTGGGTTGTGGCATCGGGGGGGTTTGGGGGCAGCGGCGGGCAGAGAGGGGGGGCGACGGATGCCCGGGGCCAACGCACCGTCGCCCCCCCCCTCTGTACGCCGCTGCCCCCTACCCTAACCACCCCCCCTCACCACCCCTACCTACCTCCAACGCCCCTACCCACCCCCTCCCCACCACCCCTACCCCCCTCCAACGCCGCCCCCCATCTCTCGCAAAGGCCGCACCTTCCCCCCCCTCAACGCCGCAACCCCACCCCGTCCCCTCCCTCTGAAGGCCGGTACCCACACCCCCCCCTCTCTCCTCCTCCCCCCCTTCCTTCCTCCTCCCCCTTCCTCCTCCTCCCCCCCCTTCCTTCCTCCTCCCCCCTCCTCCCCCCCCTTCCTTCCTCCTCCCCCCCTTCCTTCTCCTCCCCCCTCCCCTTCCTCCCCCCTTCCTTCCGCCTCCCCCCCTTCCTTCCTCCTCCCCCCCTTTCCTTCCTCCTCCCCCTCCTCCCCCCTTCCTTCCTCCTCCCCCCCTTCCTTCCTCCGTTAGTGGGGGGGTGCGGCGTTAGTGGGGGGTGGGTGCGGCGTTGGAGTGGGTAGGGGTGGTGAAGGGGTAAGGGTGGTGAGGGGAGGGGGTTGGGGTAGGGGCAGCGGCGTGCAGAGGGAGGGGGGCGACGGATGCCCGGGGCCAACGCACCATCGCCCCCCCTCTGCACGCAGCTGCCCCTACCCCAACCCCCTCCCTTCACCACCCCTACCCCCTTCACCACCCCTACCCCCCTCCAACGCCGCACCCCCACACCCCCACTAACGCCGCACCCCCCCCCCCACTAACAGAGGAAGGAAGGGGGGGAGGAGGAGAGAGGGAGGGGGGGGGAGGAGGAGAGAGGGAGGGGGGGGAGGAGGAGAGAGGGGGGGAGGAGGAGAGAGGGGGGCGGGAGGAGGAGAGAGGGGGGGAGGAGGAGAGAGGGGGGGGAGGAGGAGAGAGGGGGGGGGAGGAGGAGAGAGGGGGGGGAGGAGGAGAGAGGGGGGGGAGGAGAGAGGGGGGAGAGGAGAGAGGGGGGGAGGAGGAGAGAGGGGGGGAGAGA